>NC_140580.1:832477229-834877229 GCF_964204655.1 Triturus cristatus
GCTAGCTTTTGTCACCCTTGGGTGCCTCTCGGAACTACCCAAGATGGCAAGACCCCAAGCCCCCGCTGCCCCCACCCCTCCCCGCTTTAGGAGCTCACGGGCTTGAAAAGTTAGTTTGACAGCAGAAGCGCTACTGACAGATGCCATTGTATGTCTAGTGCAGGGCGGGCAGCTCTTGAAACAGACAGGTGTCGTGAGGTTCGCTGTTTATTTTTATATTTATTTCACGGTTTTGTCTGTGAACCAGGCCTGGCCATTGAACAATAAGTCAGGCACGACAATAGCTAACTGAGGGAATCACAAATCATGCACTTCTAGACCTTAAAGGCACCTGACAGCAGAGCTTCCGTAATTCAATGGGACTTCTGGCTAGGTCTTCTATGCGTAAACTGGGGGAAGTACTGGCACTTTGGAACAGCGTTACTGTACTCAGAACAGGCAGTGGTGGAATGTTATTGTGGAGCTGATGAGCTTTTTGGGAGTGTCTCATGCAGTATCAAGGCACTTTCAAGATTTTTTGAAGATATCTGTGTTGTGCCGAAATTGAATTGAAAACAAGGTTTAGAAAATAAAAATCCTTGAGGAAAAAGTGCAGCATCTATCATCTCTTTGTCCCACCCATGGAGCATAGCCTGTTTATAATGTGGTGCATAACTAAACACTTATAGGGTCCCAAAGGCGAGACCTATTGGGTATGCCAATGCTGGTTGCCCATGCCTTTCAACACAGATTCAGTTGCTTTTCTCAGAACGATTTCCTTAAAAAAAGGAATATGCTACTTACCAGTATGCATCTGTTCTTGGCATGTAGAGCTGCAGATCTATACACTGTGCATAGCTCGCCATCTGGTGTTGGGCCCGGATGTTTGCAGTTTGTTTTTCCTCTTGGAATGTCTTTGGAAGTCACGAGGTTGGTGACTCCTCTTTTGGTTCGTATTGCGCATGGGCTTCGGCTCCATCCTCAGATTGTTTTTCGCCAGCAGGCAAAGATGGAGCGTAGTGATAACAGTAAAGAAACCCATGTGTGTTGTATCTAAATAAGATAGACTGGAACGGATACAGGTAGCCGGGGAGGCGGGTGGGCGTGTATAGATCTGCAGCTCTACATGCCAAGAACAGATGCATACTGGTAAGAAGCATATTCCGTTCGAGGCATATGAGCTGCAGATTATACACTGTGCATAGACTATATAGCAGTACCCAACCCTAGCGGCGACCACCAGCATCCGTTGCAGTTGTTTGGAACAGTGTTTTTAGTACAGCCTGGCCCACACTAGCTTGTTGCTTGGTTTGCACATCTACACAGTAATGTTTTGTGAAAGTGTGCGGTGTTGACCATGTCGCTGCTTTGCAGATGTCATCTAGTGGTATGTTTCCTAGAAAAGCCATGGAAGCCCCCATCTTCCTTGTAGAGTGGGCTTTAGGGGGAACAGATAGCGTTCATTTTGCTTTGTGGTAGCAAATCTGTATGCATTTTACAATCCACCTAGCTATCCCTGATTTAGAAATAGGGTTGCCTTTATGTGGTGGAGAGAAAGAAACAAATAGCTGTTTGGTTTTTCTGAAAGGTTGTGTTCTTTGGATGCAGTAAAGTAAAGCCCTTTTAACATCCAGTGTGTGTAAAGCCCTTTCCGCAACGGTTTGAGGTTGTGAGGAAAAGACTGGTAATTCTACCGACTGGTTTAGATGGAAGGGAGAAATGACTTAGGGTAGAAATTTTGGGTTGGTGCGGAGTACCACCTTGTTATAATGCATTTGAAGAAAAGGTTCCTGTATGGTGAGTGCTTGTATTTCACTAACCCTTCTAAGGGAAGTGATGGCCACTAGGAATGCTGTTTTCCATGTGAGAAATTGCAGCTCACATTTATGTAATGGTTCGAACGGGGGTCCCATTAGCCTTGTGAGAACTATATTCAAGTTCCAGACAGGTGAGGATGGTACTCTGGGTGGAATTACTCTTTTGAGGCCTTCCATAAAGGCTTTGATGGCAGGCACCCTGAAAAGAGATAGGTGCTGCCTGTTCTGTAAGTAAGCAGCAATTGCTGCGAGGTGTAACCGAATGGATGTATATGCTAGGTTACACCTTTGGAGATGGAGCAAGTAACATATAATGTGCTGTATGGACACATTTAGAGGATCAATTGTGTTGTTGTGGCAGTAAAGAACAAATCTTTTCCACTTTGCAGCATAGCATGCCCTAGTAGTAGGGCGTCTAGCTTCCCTGATAATATTCATGCAATCAGGGGGAAGGTTAAGGTATCCGAATTCTAGGACCTCAGGAGCCAGATCGCAAGGTTGAACTGAGCTGGGTCCGGGTGCCTGATCTCTCCATGGTTCTGGGTTAGGAGGCATGGTGAGAGGTGTAGCTTTTGGTGTGGCACCACTGAGAGTTCCAGCAGCGTGGTGTACCACGGTTGTCTAGCCCATGTTGGAGCTACTAGGATCAGTGTTAGGGAATGCTGTTGTAGCTTTCGCACCACTAATGGAATTAGTGGGAGAGGTGGAAAGGCGTATGCAAATTTGTTTGACCAGTTCATCCATATCGCATTGCCTTTGGACAATGGGTGTGGATACCTGGCGGCGAAGCTTGGGCATTTTTTGTTTTCGTGGGTGGCGAATAGATCTATGTGTGGATGCCCCCACTTCTGAAAGAACGGATGAAGAACCTGTGGGTGAAGTTCCCATTCGTGAATCTGTTGCGTTGGTCTGCTGAGCAGATCTGCCACGGTGTTTTGGACTCCTGGGACATGTTGGGCTAGGAGAAAGATTTTCTGTGGAATTGCCCATCTCCATATGCTCTGTGCTAATTGAGAGAGCTGTGGAGAGTGTGTGCCCCCTTGTTTTTGAATGTAGTACATGGCAGTCATGTTGTTTGTGCGCATGAGGACTGCCTTGCCTGCAATCTGCGTCTGGAAGGATTTTAGGGCCAGGAAGATTGCTAGTAACTCCAAATGGTTGATGTGGAGTAACTTCTGTTGCTGAGTGCACGTGCCCTGTACTGTGAGATGTAACAGGTGAGCTCCCCAGCCGGAGAGCGATGCGTCTGTTAGTATTATTTGTGGAACCGGGTCCAGGAACGGTCGACCTCTGGAAAGGTTTGTGGTGTTCCACCACTGCAGAGAGCGATGGGTGCGACCGTCTACCAACACCAGATCTGTCAGTTGCCCCTGGGCCTGGTTCCACTGGCGTGCCAAACACTCTTGGAGTGGACGCATCTTGAGTCTTGCATGGGGCACTATGAAGATGCAAGAGGCCATCATCCCTATCAGTTGTATAAACACTCTTGCTGGGAGAGAGTGTTGAATTATGAATTTGTGACGCAGAGCCTGTATGTTTGCAATCCTGGCAGGATTGGGATAGGCTATGGCTTTTGAGGTGTCTATGGTAGCACCAAGGTATTGTTTTATGTGTGATGGTATTAGGTGGGACTTTTGGTGGTTCACCGTGAAACCTAGCTGGTGAAGTAGTTGGATTGTAGCGGCGGTATGTTGCACACATTGTTCGTAGGACGTGGCTTTTATTAGCCAGTCGTCGAACGGGAGCACCTTGAACTGGTAGTGTTGTCCGTCCACCACAAATCTGAGGTACTTTCTGTGAGACTGGTGTACTGGGATGTGAAAGTATGCGTCTTTCAAATCCAGAGTGGTGAGAAAATCGCTCTGGGAGAGGAGCGGAAGAACCTGTTGAAGGGTTACCATGTGAAAATGGTCTGAATGTATGTAAGTGTTTAGAGGTCTGAGATCTAGGATAGGTCATAGAGTCTCGTCTCTCTTTGGAATCAGAAAGTACAGGGAGTAGACCCCTAAATTTTGTTGATTTATGGGGACCGGCTCTATGGCTTCTTTTTGCAGGAGGGAGATCACCTCCTGTTTTAGTAACGTAGTATGTTCTTGAGACATAGGGCGTTGCCTGGGTGGAATGTTTGGGGGGGTAGATGTTAGTTCTAGGCAATACCCTGAACGAATAATTTGTGTCACCCATCTGTCTGAGGTGATTGTCTCCCAGACGTGAAGGAAATGTTGTATTCTGCCCCCGACCGGAGTGGAATGGTCTGGAGGGAGCGGGGGAAAGTCATTGGGCAGGAGGTGTGGCAGAGCGGGCGGTATTTGTCTTGCCTCTGCCCTTATTATCATTACCTCTGTATCCGCCTCTTTGATAACCCTTTGTGAAGGTAGATTGAGGAGGGGATTTGTAGGACGTGGATGCACTATCCGAGGAGTAGCCTCTGCCCGTGCCCCGAAAGGAAGAGCGTCGAAAGGAGCGCCTGGGAGTATGTGACTGCAGGGCTCCCATGGATTTCGCCGTGTCAGTATCTTTCTTCATCTTTTCGAGGGCTTCATCAACTTTGGGGCCAAATAGATGATCTTGGTCGAATGGGTGGTTTAATATAGAGGCTTGTACCTCAGGTTTAAAACCTGAAACTCTGAGCCAGGCATGGCGACTGAGAAGGACGCTGGTGTTTATGGCCCTGGAGGCTGTATCTGCTGCATCTAGGGCACAGCGTATAGACGTATTAGTTATTGTTTTTCCCTCTTGAATCAATTCATTAGCCCTAGTCTTGTACTTTTCAGGGAGATGGTGCATGATGGTCTCTAGCTCATCATAATGCGCCCTGTCGTATCGGGCCAACAGCGCTTGCGTATTGGCGATACGCCATATATTGGCGGCTTGTGACGCAGTGCGCTTCCCTGACGCGTCTAGGAGCTTGGACTCTTTGTCAGGTGGTGGTGCTTCGCCTGACGCCTGAGAATTTGAGCGCTTCCTAGCTGCAGATACCACTAGGGAATCCAATGGTGCAGGGCCTTTAATGTATGAAGGGTCTGTGGGGGCGGCTTTGTATTTTTTCTCTATACGGGGGTTTAGGACCCTGGCCCTGTCTGGGTCTTTAAAAACCTCAGGTGGATGTTTAATTACTCCCTTTAACATAGGTAGAATGGCAGTAGACCTATGTGCATCGTCGAAGGTGTCTAGGAGAAAATCTTCCTCCACTGGGTCAGTATGTAATTCCACCCCATGGTAGTGTGCCGCCCTTTGTAACAAGTGGTGAAAACCTAAGGAATCCTCAGGTGGGGATGGCCTAGATGGGTAAAGGACATCCTGTGGGACATCTGGGATGTCCGGATTGTTATAGTCGTCCCATGGTTCTGGAGATCCAGTAGGGGTGGGATCTTGCGGCACATCTGCTGGATCATAATAAGGGTCTCCTAAATCATCTGGGACAGGAGACAAGGTTGGGGAACGATGAGGTGGAGGGGGTGGAGGTGGGGAGGGTGGAGGAGGTGGGGAAGGCACTCTGAAAGGAGGTAGCAATGTCTTTCCTTTTTGGAGGTGGAAGTGGAGCTGGTTTGTCCAAGTGTCTCTTTTTTTAAGACAATGTCAAGTGTCCAGTTTTAGGATCCTTGGTGAGTGTCTTTTGCAGAGGATCCGGCGTGAAAAGTTCTTGCGACACTGGTTGTTCGGTCGGCGCTGAAGTTTTCGGTGCCGACGGCTTTTTAGGCTTGTCTAAGCCGTGCTTCTTTGGGACCTCCGATTTTTTGGTCGGTGCCGAGGAAGGCTTCGGCACGGGAGTGTCGGTGCCGAGGGCCTTGTGATGTTTGGTCGGCGCCGGAAGGGCAGGTTTCGACACCGAAGGCTTTGGTGCCGGGTTCGGTGTGGAGGTGGAGGCCGATTTTTTCTTCGGTGCCGAAGGGTGTTTTTCGGTACCGGTGGTCGGCTGGCTCGAGCCCGAGCTGCCGGAAAGCTTAATAGGCTTCTTTACCGGGCCCGAACGTGGGGTGTGAGAAGCAGTGTCCTTGGTCTTGCCTAGGCCCGGAGGCGAAGGTGTGACCGAAGCCTTTTTGGGTATCGGCGTGGGCGGGGGTATTGTACTCACGACCCGCTGCGCCGGGGTGATGTCCTCCACATCTGAGTCGTCGGCCTCGGAAGCGCTGACGAGGTAGTCGTCCTCCTGTTCGATGTCCTGCTGTCCCGGAGCTTCGACGTCGTCCCCGAAGATGTCGACTGGAGCGGAGGTCGAGGAGTGCGCCATGTTGAGTCTAGCCCGTCGATCTCGAATAGTCTTTTTAGAGCGAAAAGACTTGCAGGCGGGACAGTCTCGGGCCTCGTGTTCTGGGGAGAGGCAGAGGTTGCACACCTCATGAAGATCGGTGTGGGGAAACTTGGACCCACATCGAGGGCACTTCTTGAAGGGAGTTCTTTCCATCAGCCGAGACCGGAGCCGGAATAGGCCCGAAGGCCGCCGTCGACGACCGGAATCGAAGAAGTGCCGAAGAGAAGGTGATTAGATGATTTACTGTCTGAAGAAACTCGATGAGCGAGGATTTTTGCGTCGATCGTCGAACTGGAAAGTTCGGAACCGGAGCGCGAAGTATTACATCCGAGCCCGATGGCGGAAAAAAACAATCTGAGGATGGAGCCGAAGCCCATGCGCAATACGAACCAAAGAAGGAGTCACCAACCTCGTGACTTCCAAAGACTTTCCAAGAGGAAAAACAAACCGCAAACATCCGGGCCCAACACCAGATGGCGAGCTATGCACAGTGTATAATCTGCAGCTCATATGCCTCGAACATATTATTTTCAGTGTTGACACGATGTATCCCACTCAGATTTCAGGATTTAAACAGCGTTATCCTAACCACACGCAGATGTATGCCTACGCCATCAAGGAGCGGAAAACAAAGCTCTTCATGGCACGGGTCTTGACATCCTAAGTGAAAGACCGTAAAAGGAATTCTTCTATTTCAATGTCGCTCTCAGTCTAGAGGGAGGTCTTCTAGTCGGCGACATCATTCCCCGGCTCCTGCTTCAATGATGTCCTAAGTGCCTGTACTGGTAGAGAAACAACCTACACTGGACTCTGCTCTGGAACTGGCACCTGACCCAGAGTCCCCACAAATTTTCTGGAATTTCAAGCATTTGCACTGATCCCACTCGGATAGTGGCTTTTACCCAGTCTAAGCTGGCCATCTTCCACTGTGCTCCAGCTCCGTCTAGAGCACCTTTCTGCCCAAAGAAACCTTCTAGAACTTCTACCATGCCTCCTAAATGTAAATTACATCCACAGTTTAAGGTTGGTGCTCTAGTTTCTTCCTGGGCAGTGTTCCTCGAGCCACTCAATCGCTTTCTAGTGAGGCTGGTTATTCCCCATTTGATACTGGAGATGACTTTCAGATGAGACCCAAGTTAGCCCCCACACAACAAAGTCTAAAGTCTGGCTTGAAGAGTTAACTTCAGCAGCGCTACACACCAGGTTTATGCAAATCTCCAACAAACCTGTTGGAATAGAATAGTCTTACTCGCCCCAATGGCAAACGGCAAGCGTGTGAAGTTCTATCTCCTCTACCCGTCCTTTGTCAAAGAGACAGTTCTGATGGCCCCAGTTCTGAATGACCCACATCAAAGGCTAATGGAGTAACCTGGGATCACACTTTGCTGCCCGCCTCCACTGAAAAAAGCCTCACAAAGGTTGCCCTTTATCGAGATTCTCTGCTCCACCATGACACCAGTCCCACCATCTCCCTGACAATGAACCAGGCCCCATTGACCAAGTAACTCTTCCTGGAATCAGAGACCCTTGATCTGCACAGAGGATGCTCTGCTCCTTTTCCTCCAGTGTGTGTGTTCCTAGACTCGCTCTCTGGAATGTAAGCAGTCCACATGTCCTGTCTGGACATTGCAGTCCTCATCTTCACTAGCCTCTCCAGGCCCTGGGTTTCCAAAACGGAACCTGCTTGCCTCAATGTTATGTACCATGCACAAGCAAACATACATCTCTGCACATGCACGTGTCACGATCTGTCAGGCGCTACACACAATCACCATGTAGTACAAGGGTAAGTCAAGCATACAGTAGTGGAAGTTAACATGAGTGGGCCAGTAGGTGCCACTCCTGTGACACAGGTAAAAGGCATGTACACACTAATGATCACTTGTAAACAAAAGGATGGATAGGTTGCCACCGCCTTGCTCATATTACTTAACTCCCAGAAGGGAAGTAGCTCTCTACCACTCAGAGTAGCTCTTGGTGTGCCCCTCCTGGACTAACCAGACTGCATTAGCATGAGAGACCTAGATACACACACAAACACACATACACACTTCGCCAATGACAAAGTCAGCACCAGGGATGCAGATATCCACGCAACTGTGGGGAATTTTCCCGCCCCAATACAAGACTTCTAGTTAGACCATCTGCTCAAACCTACCACCAGGAAGGTAGTGCATGAGTACTGGGTCTAGAGGAGAGTAATCAGCAAGTACAAGTATCCGTCAGAAGAACAAGTTACTTACTTTCAGCAACAATGTCTTTGGTGGATACTGCATCTATCTGTGGATCCCTCGCTGACCCCACCTGCCTCTCCATTCTGAGGAGTCATCTTTGATTTTTAGTAAGGTCTCAAGTTAGTTCTTGTACACTGCATTTTGTGTCAATCTTGTTGCCAACTCTGAGGGTGTGAAAAAAAAAAAAAAAAAAAAAAAACAGCAAACTGCTGTGTAGTGGCTAAGCCATATGCAGCTCAGTGACATCATGCCTTGAAGGACCTTACCAAATGTAGGCAACTTGTTATTTGGATCATCAGGCATAAGACACTTTTTTCTCAACACAACAGAGTGCTATGTTGATACACTGTGCTGTAGTAAAGGAAACCATAAGACTGGCACGAATCAATGGAAGACTGATGATTCTAGAAATCCCATACATTTTATTTTAAAATATGGAATTCCATATGGAAAATTATCTGTTGAATTTGTCTGTTCCATATAGGTTTCCTTGTGAATTAAAAACATTTAACAAAGTCCTGCAAGAGAGAGCTTACAATGAGCCTCATGATCTCAGTAAGAACCACCACCAGGCAGAGGGAGAACCCACAAGACCAAGAAAAGAAGTCCAAAAGAGACAGAACTAGACCATTTTGTGCATCTGTCAAATGTATTAACAATTCTCTCTGAAAACAACTTTGAGGGAAAATGGTATAGTGGATTCCTACACTAAGCTCCCCTCAAGCTGTAGCATTCAGGAAATAAAGCAGTGTCTAAAAAATTAATGCACGCTATATAATATGAAGAGTTTACTTTGTCTTTTGAACTCATTCACAAAGGGAGTTGAAGGGATGCTACATCTGCATTATCGCCCACATAATATCAACTAATTTCACTTCTGCCTATTTCTACGTAACTTCTCTAAATGTTACTCAAGTGAAAGGAAGCAGAGATGGGGGAGGCAGGATACAGCAACAGTAAATTTGACAGTGTAGTATAGACAACGTGATGGGAAGTGGAGCAGGTCGCACACCATAAAGGGGAGCATGGTGGTCAAGAAGGAATGGGCACTATGATCATGTTTGTGGAGGGACACTGATGGGAAGCAGGTGTTGTGAATAGGAGGTGGTTCCGAAGGATAGACCCAGATCACATCTAAAGAACCCACTGAGTATCAGTCTTAAGAAAATGACCCCAAATATTATGAATGACTGCAGACTTTTAAAATCAGTCAGTAAGAGGAATCCACTGTTGTCCTAAAATAAAGCTTTAGTTCAAGAGTTACAAAGAGAATTATTGCCAATACACAAATTGTAAGGAAAAAGCAAATACTAAAAACTAGGATCAGAAGTTAAAAGCCAAAAGACTTGTCTTTTAACTCAAACACCTGCAATAAACAGAAGGCCACCATATAACAGTGCAACATGAACACAAGATATCTCCGGGATGGCTACCGCTTTCCACCAACAGTTACACAACCATAACCATCAGTCCCATGACTGCCAAAGTACAAAAGAATAGGCTCTAAGAACAGAGTACCACACCACAGACAATCCCATCACTGAATCGCATCCAAACTGCCTTCTTGTTTTGCTTGTGGTTGAGAGCTAAACAAAACATTTTAACAGGGACATTTCAAAACAGCTCAGCTTGGTTTGATTCATCAGTCCGGTGTAAAGCACTTTTCATATAACAGAAAAAACACTATCCCCTTACCTTTGATGTTGCGTATCAGAGACAACCATTAAAATCCTCTTCCAAAGAAAATACAATACTCACAATTGGCTGAAAGAACTCAGGGAAAGGAAAATATGATGCATTACCGCTCTAGTCTGTTGACTAGAAAAACAACAAAAAGGTGGTGCAGGAGATTCTGGACATATCTACTAACATTCAACAAGTACCCAAGTGGGAGTACAGTAGCTCAAGACAGCTCAAGGTCGTAGTAGCCCCCTGAACAGCTGAACATCAAGAGATCCAAAATAAGGACACTAGTGCAATTTATTGCATCAGTTGTAAAGTCGGTAATGGGAACAGTTAGAAGTCTAAAAACATGGTGAAGGCATGCCTTTCCCATCTAGAGTGCAAAAGGCTTTCTCATTTTGGGCTAGTCATCGGTAAATAACACGTGTTAAAATAAATCGACTGGTTGTGAGAAAAAAACATGCAGCAAAGTTAACTCTCAGCAATGTAAATTTATTTGCACAATATATTTTTATTAAGTTTAATGTTTACTCTGTTGAATGTCTTATTTATGGACTAGAAGAATAAAAAATAACAATATATAAAGGTATGTATGCCTTGCAAATAGATGCTACCTGTACACTGCTGTGCATATATTTTTCATATAAAAGTCTTGCTTTTTGGGACAACATCACCAATTGTATTGTTTAGTACTATACCTTTCACAGTGGCGACCCATGTACCCAGTGGGGCAGGAATCACATGTTGGACGTCCATCAGATCCCAGGGAACATGTTCTGATAGGTCTGAGTAGAGGAAAATGGAACAATTACAGTGGTTTTCAAGTCATGAACTCAAACTCAACCACTATAAAACACTATCTTCTCTTCATGAACTGTCCTTTATGGTGGTGGAGTAAACATGCCAGCATGGCATAACACAACTAGGCATTAAACAGCCTCAGGGGAAATTTGACAACACTCAGAAAAAAGATAATGAAAATTTGCCTCTTGCATCACAACAAAGCAGATATTACGTAGCAGAAAACAAGAAGCAACTAAAAGATTGAAACCACAGGACAGCTTATTTGGGCAAGAGAACTGCAAAGCTTGCATTACTTAAAGCGTTAGTTAAAATAGTAGTATGCGAACAATGAGTTTCACGAGAAGCCGAAACCCTTATAGGCATCTGGACTTCTGAGCTCCAACAGCACAGATGCATGTAATATACCCTATAGTATTCATGGAGATAAACATCCAATACTGCAATACTCTTCAGCAGCGGGTTTGAAACATACTATGCACTTCCTTTGTGTTTGCTTATTTTTACTTAAAGACATTTTAAGGGCAGTTCTGATTTGGTCTGTAGGACTAAGTTTAGTTTTATATCGTTTTATATAGCGCGAACTAGACCCGAAAGTATCAGAGCGCTTTACATGAGCACCAGTTGCGTTACATAAGGACACATTAATTTTTTGTTAGGCACGGGGAGATTAAGTGATGGGAGTGTCCCTGCCGAGGTTCGAACCCAGTTCCGGTATTGAGAGACAAAGAGTGAATGCCACAGATTGGGGCATAAAAAAAAGGAAATGGCTGGCTAGTCGCATTAAAAACATCTTTGTACCGTTTGATCATTAGTTTAAGTCAAACAATTTGTGATCTTACTAAAAATGTGTTCTTCCCAAAAACAGATTTGCTTAAAAATGTTGTCATTCAAATGTCTTCTTAGTCTTTACAAAATTCGGCAGCATCTCCTCTTTTCTCATGTCTCAATGCAACACATGGTTGCAGGATAGTGGATTATAATTTGGGGTGGACAAGTGTGCACCTCAAAGGATAAGGTCACCACCAGCTAAATATCACACAAATTAAATTAAATAAACTCATGTTCAATCCTTGGTAACATGACACAAAGTAGTCTGGGTTAAATTTAAGGCAATGTGTAATGTATTTAAGCACAGCACACTCAGAGGAAAATGTCATAACACATTAAATTCCACAACCAAGTTAAAAAAAAGAGAAAAATATTACTAAAAGAAGACTAAAAGGACAAAACTATAAGGGGAAGCAGAAATATGATTCTTTTTAAAAAAAGATTTAAGTGAAAATGATGCCAAAAAGCATTAAGAGCTAATTATGGTCTATGGAAGCAGTAGACCAGGACCTAGGGGTAATTTGAGGCTAACCGCAATGGAGTGCTGTTCAGCTACAATAGGACTGGTCCTGGTGAAAGACTGGTATTCAAGAAGTTGTAAAGTCCATATCCGACAAGGGACAAATGTCTTTCTACGGGCAAATCTGGAAATGTAGCTGCTGCTGTGGAACTGCCACATGTCAGTCTTGCTAAGGTTCAAAAGCTTTTGAGGTTTTTGTGTGAGAACATTTCTAAGACCCAAAACAGAAAGGGACTTTGTGGTTTTTCACAGATACTCCAGCCTTTCAGGAAAACTCTGAAATTCAGTCCAAAGCTGTGCAACGGCCAGTCAGTCCCTTTTGGCAGGCAGTCTGCTTGTATACGTTTTCAAACATTTCTAAACTTTTTCCTGGTGCGCAAGCAACCACAGGGGTATACTTCTGAGCCCACCAAGACTTCAAGGGGGAGGGGGCACTAGCAGGCTCTAAGCTGGCTGGCAGAGGGCACCTGCAAAGTCCAGTCCAAATTCCAGTTTCCTGGGAATTGTAAGAAAAAAGCCTTTTGCAGTTTGCTTCCCTTTAGCCACACAGGTCAACCAACTAGCTTTTGGATACTGACACAATAGAACCCAGCCCCAGGGGTGGCAACAGAGAACTACGACTGAGTCGCACTGAGGCCAGGTGGATCATGCGTTTGAGGTCAGTTGAGCTAAGCCTTAACAGTGATCACGAGATGCAGTACTTCTTAGGAGACTGATTCACTATAAAATGTAATAAGAGAATGTTCTATACCTTATACACTTTGTCTTATTCCTAGAGCTAGACACAATGTCATAATGTATTAGGGTCACCATTCACCCCAATATGGTACTAGGAATTTTGACTTTTACACCACCTACTATGTATTCTTAGAGCTAGATACACAATGTCGTAATGTATTAGGATCGCCATTTACCCCAATATGGTACTAGGAATTTTTGACTTTTACACCACCTACTATATTTTTATGATGTTTCTCAGACAATTTGGATGGTGTATTTAGGAGATTGCACTTGTTTTGTGTCAAGAATTCCTGTCATGCGAGGGGAGGAAAACGGTAACCAGCGAAAACGGACTACATCTCCCAGGATGCTTAGCGGTTGAGAGGTTATGTAAACAGGAGAGCTGTTACATAACTCAAGGAAAACACGCCCTTATGTAAACAGGAGAGATGTTACATAACTCAAGGAAAACACGCCCTTATGTAAACAGGAGAGCTGTTACATAACTCAAGGAAAACACGCCCTATAAAGGGAGGAACCGGGAGGTACAACGCTGTCGGATATTGTGTTTACACCGACGTACCTGCTTAGTGAAGAGCAGTGTTCCGGAGTGGTGCTCCAGTAAGGCAAGAACGGAGGTAGGTCGAGTCGTTACTCCCTGGGCCGTGTCTTGCCCCATCGTCACCTGTGAAGGACCCGGAAGCTCTACCGGATAACCATTGAGCTTCGCTTTTTGACTCGGCTGAGTCAAAGCGCAGTGGCGCTTTTGCTGGTTGGAGTCGTAACTCCCAGCCCGACCAGAGATACAGGGACTGCCAGCTGTAAACGCACACCAGGAGGTGTTTGCCGCGTTACAGACTCGGAAGTCCACGGGATCGATCGAGCGGCTGCTCTCGGTTCAGTCTTCTTCGCTTGTGATTGGGGTATCGGTGACGCATCACCAGGAGGTGACTCCGCGTCCCGGTGCAGTCTGAGGAAGAGGTTGAGCGGCTGCTCCCTTCAGGTAGAGACCCCGGCTGGGTGTTTCCCTGACTCCTCGATTCTCCCCAACACTCTTCGTGCCCCTCACAGCCTACCGATTGGCATTGTCGGCCATTTCATTTCTGCCCTCTGTTGGCATACGCCGGGATCGGCGTATATGCAGAGGACGGTTAGGACCATCCGTGCTGTGGGCTGGTAACGTACTTAGCCTGGAGGATTCCAGTGACTATAACCTTTGTTTATTCCTTGTATTATTTTTGCCTTCATTAAAATAACTAAACCTTCACAAGTGGTTGCGTTCTCATTATCGTGTCTGTTAAACGATCCTGAGACGTTCAGGGCGTTACAAAATATCCGACCTTAATAACACTAACTGTCTCCCGGTCGATAACAGACATGGCAACACTTGATGATGTGCTGGCTGCTTTAGCGACCGTGCAAATTGAATTGGCTGCCTCCAGGCAAGAAACAGCCGATGTAAAAGCCAGACTGGATGCTATCCAATTGGACCCGCTCACGCCCAGCACCTCCCTCACGAACCAGACCCCTGCGGTAGTAGTGGAAATGCCGGTAGCCGTCCCCTTGGCAACACCAGAGAGGTACAGTGGGGATCCTAACACAGTGCAGGTATTCCTCACACAAGTGGCGCTACATTTATCGTGCAAACCAAGGGCGTTCCCCACGAGTCAGGCTCGTGTGGCTTTCCTTATATCCTATTTGGCTGGAAACGCGGCACAATGGGCCGTACCTCTGGTGAGCAGGGACGACCCCATCTTATGTGATTGGGGTGCTTTTCGCGAGGAATTCCTGAAGGTCTTCAACAGAAGGGCTGACTCGTACACGGCGGACCGTGAAATGCTTGAGTTGAGACAGGGATCCAACGACCTGGTGCAGTATCTCAACGCGTTCCGAAGGCTGGTTGCGGAAACCAAGTGGCCTGTTGCTAAACAGACGGCGCTCTTCCATCACGGGCTGTGCGATGAGCTCAAGGACGCCGTGGCTCATATTGACCCACAACCCAAGACATGTGAGGGCCTTATCAACCTGGTATTACGGCTGGAACATAGGCTAAGTGAAAGAAAGGGGGATCATGGGAGAAAAGGAAAATCCCTTCCATCCTATGTGACAGTGGGAAGTCCTGAAACTGCCACCGCATCCAAGGGAGAACCCATGGACATCGGCGCAATACGAGCGAGCCTCACAGCCACGGAGAAAGAGTCACGCCGTAAACAAGGATTGTGCCTATATTGTGGCAAAAAAGGCCACTACGTACGTGAATGCCCTGCCAAACCGAAGACGTCACGTTATCGGGCCAACCGGTCGGTAACAGCCGTGGTGGACGTACCGGCGGAAAACTAGAGGACTCCCAGACCAAAGAAGGGGCATCTCGGAGTCACTCATCCATCCCTTCACTTTCCAACTCGGTCACTAAGGGACAACGACACCTGTTTCTCACGGTGCACGTGGGAGTGCATGACCAGTGGATACCCGTTGTGGCCATGGTGGATTCAGGGGCCACTGGCATGTTTATGGACCACAACGAGGCATGCAGGCTAGGACTAGTGCTTCTTCCCAAAGCTGTACCCGAGACGTCTATGCTGTAGACGGAAGGCGATTGGTGACGGGGCCCATCGGGGAGCACACGGGGGTCCTTCCCATGAGATGTGGGAGGAACCATTTGGAACAAATCGATTTTAACATCATCCGAGCGCCCCAATATGGTGTCATATTGGGATTGCCGTGGCTACAGAAACACAACCCCTCTGTGGATTGGCCAACACATCGCATCGAACTGACGTCACCGTATTGCATCCTGCATTGTGGAATAAGAACGGAATCCCTTGACACAGATGAGAGCGGGAGTCAGACGGTGGCTACAGCGGCAGAAAAAGATGTGGCTCTCCCCCAGGCTTATCACAGTTTTGAGGATGTATTTGATGAGGTGAAGGCGGAAGTGCTACCACCACATAGACAGTTTGACTGCCAGATCGACCTGGTGCCAGGGGCCAGCGTTCCCAGCGGCAGGCTGTATGCCCTGACGGAGCCTGAAAACGTGCATCTCCGGGGGTACCTGGATAAACTCCTCAAGCTAGGATTCCTCCGCCCGTCCAAGTCTCCGGCCGCCTCGCCACTCTTCTTCATCCCGAAGGCTAATGGGGAGCTGAGAGCCTGTGTGGACTTTAGGGCATTGAATACGATAACCGTAAAGAATCGGTACCCCTTGCCTCTCATCAGTGTACTTCTGGAACAGGTCAAGAAAGCTCGTATCTACACCAAGTTGGATTTGAAAGGGGCATACCATCTGGTGCGCATGAGGGACGGAGACGAGTGGAAGACCGCCTTTAAGACCAGGTTCGGCCTTTTTGAGTACCTCGTCATGCCGTTCGGTCTGTGCAACGCCCCGGCAGCCTTTCAGTACTTTTTGAATGAGGTATTCAGAGAGGAGTTGGATATCTACGTGGTCGTATATATCGACGACATCCTCATCTATTCGTCCAGTGTGGAGGAGCACGTACACCACGTCAAAGCTGTGCTCCAAAAGCGGAGGGAAAACATGCTGTTTTGTAAACTCAGCAAGTGTGACTTCCACGTCACATCCGTGGAATTCCTCGGAGTGATGCTGAGTCCAGAGGGACAGGAGATGGCAGAACGAAAGATCAAGGCGGTGAAAGAATGGCCGGTGCCCCAAAGCGTGAAGGACGTCCAAAGTTTAATTGGCTTCGCCAACTTTTACAGGCGGTTTATAGATGGATTTTCAGGATTGGTGGCCCCAATCACACAGCTACTGAGGAAGTCCAAGGAGTTGGTCTGGTCCCCTGAAGCGAACACAGCCTTTGAGGCCCTGAAAAGCACCTTTGGTAAGGCGCCGGTGTTGGCTCACCCCGATCCGGATCTCCCCTACGTGGTGGAAGCGGACGCATCGGATGTGGCGCTGGGGGCTATCTTGTCCCAACGCAACCACGACACAGGGGTGCTTCATCCCGTTGCGTACATGTCCCGCAAACTCAACGACGCCGAACGCAACTACCATATTGCGGAGAAGGAGCTTCTCGCAATCAAGGACGCCTTCACCGAATGGAGGCATTGGTTGATGGGGGCAAGACATGTGGTATCGGTGTACACGGACCATCGGAACCTACAGTTCATGACGGCCACAAGACACCTTTCTCCCAGACAGCTGCGGTGGATGATCTTCTTTGCGGGGTTCAACTTCCGCATCACATATCGGCCGGGGACGGAAAACCGGAAGGCGGACGCCCTGTCCCGTCAATCTGCAGTTAAGGAACCATTGCCTGCGACCGAGCATTCCATCATTTCCCCGAGGATGGTATTGGGGGTTATCCAACCGGATACTTTCCTGAGGGGAATAAAGAGAGGGATCAGGTCATTCGCATGGCGGAGGTGGCTCCTCAGTCACAGAGAATGGCAGCTGAAGGACGGGATACCCCTGAAGGGCAGGTGCCTATTGATACCCACGCCTAGGCTAAGGAAACAAGCATTCATCTGGTGCCATGACTCTCCATGCGCAGGTCATTTGGGCTTTGAAAAAACGGTGGCTAGCATGGGACGGCATTTCTGGTGGCCAACCATGAGAGTGGATGTCAGGAGGTGGGGACAGGAGTGTCCTACGTGTGCTACCATGAAGGCCGACCATGGCCGAACCCAAGGGCTCTTACATCCACTTCCGACCCCGGATAGACCATGGGATAGCATATCACTGGACTTCGTGGTGGGCCTACCGGTAGACCAGGGGATGACGGCAATACTGGTGGTGGTGGATTACTTGACGAAAATGGGGCACTTCATCCCCTGCAAGAGAGTCCCTACGGCCGGGGAATTGGCGTCACTACTCCTAAAGAATGTGGTACGACTGCATGGATTACCTGGGGTGATCGTGTCGGACCGGGGGTCGCAGTTTACTGCGCAATTCTGGAAGACTTGGTGCACTGCGCTGCATGTTAAGACCGCCCTGTCCACCAGCTACCACCCTCAAACGGACGGCCAAACCGAGCGCCTGAACCAAACGCTCAAACAGTATCTGCGATGTTTTGTGGACCAGGGCAGGGAAGAATGGGTCGACTTGCTATGGGTTGCAGAGATAGCCTATAACAACGCTACTCACAGCTCCACACAGTCATCTCCGTTCTATAGCAACTATGGCCAACATCCCAGGTTCTTGCCATTTCTACATCCGTTCAGAGAGGACAGGATTCCCGCCACAGCGGACAGGGTGGCACACATAAAAGACACGTTGATGCGCTCAAGGGCTGTCCTAATAGAGGCCAAGAGATGATACAAGGCTGCGGCAGACAGGAAGAGAAGGCCCGGGCCACTGTACCGCACTGGAGACTACGTCTGGATATCCACAAGAAACATGAGGTTTCAAAAGAACAGTGTGTTCCATCCCAAGTACATGGGCCCCTATCGAATTACCAAGTGTATGGGTCCCGTGAACGTGAAGGTGTGCTTGCCCCAGTCATTGCGGATACACCCTGTCTTTCATGTATCATTGCTCAAACCAGCACCCTCCAAGCCGCCTGGGACACCTAGGCCGGTATGCGTGGAGTCGGAGGTGGAGTATGAAGTGTCGGGCATACGGGCGTCCAAATGGCGCAGGGGGAAGCTGTGGTACCTGGTTGCGTGGAAAGGCTATGGCCCGGAGGAGCAGTCATGGGAACCGGCTGAAGGGGTTCATGCTCCGCGCTTGGTCTCCTTGTTCCATCGGCGTTTTCCTGCCAGCGCTGGACCCGTGGGGAGCCGCTGAGAGGGAGGATGTACTGTCAAGAATTCCTGTCATGCGAGGGGAGGAAAACGGTAACCAGCGAAAACGGACTACATCTCCCAGGATGCTTAGCGGTTGAGAGGTGATGTAAACAGGAGAGCTGTTACATAACTCAAGGAAAACACGCCCTTATGTAAACAGGAGAACTGTTACATAACTCAAGGAAAACACGCCCTTATGTAAACAGGAGAGCTGTTACATAACTCAAGGAAAACACGCCCTATAAAGGGAGGAACCGGGAGGTACAACGCATTCGGATATTGTGTTTACACCGACGTACCTGCTTAGTGAAGAGCAGTGTTCCGGAGTGGTGCTCCAGTAAGGCAAGAACGGAGGTAGGTCGAGTCGTTACTCCCTGGGCCGTGTCTTGCCCCATCGTCACCTGTGAAGGACCCGGAAGCTCTACCGGATAACCATTGAGCTTCGCTTTTTGACTCGGCTGAGTCAAAGCGCAGTGGCGCTTTTGCTGGTTGGAGTCGTAACTCCCAGCCCGACCAGAGATACAGGGACTGCCAGCTGTAAACGCACACCAGGAGGTGTTTGCCGCGTTACAGACTCGGAAGTCCACGGGATCGTTCGAGCGGCTGCTCTCGGTTCAGTCTTCTTTGCTTGTGATTGGGGTATCGGTGACGCATCACCAGGAGGTGACTCCGCGTCCCGGTGCAGTCTGAGGAAGAGGTTGAGCGGCTGCTCCCTTCAGGTAGAGACCCCGGCTGGGTGTTTCCCTGACTCCTCGATTCTCCCCAACACTCTTCGTGCCCCTCACAGCCTACCGATTGGCATTGTCGGCCATTTCATTTCTGCCCTCTGTTGGCATACGCCGGGATCGGCGTATATGCAGAGGACGGTTAGGACCATCCGTGCTGTGGGCTGGTAACGTACTTAGCCTGGAGGATTCCAGTGACTATAACCTTTGTTTATTCCTTGTATTATTTTTGCCTTCATTAAAATAACTAAACCTTCACAAGTGGTTGCGTTCTCATTATCGTGTCTGTTAAACGATCCTGAGACGTTCAGGGCGTTACATTTTGTTTCTGTTTTATTAGAGTCTTGGGAGCGCAAAGCCCACACTTACATGAGTATACATGATATCTTATGATTTTATATTCCAAAGACATTTTGCACAATGATTAGTGTAATGGACTACATAGGATGTCATATGATTTTATGTAAATAAATATACAGGCTGTCATATGATTCTATGTTACATATATTTAATCTTTGCACCAGGATCTTTGCAATGGGATATATGCTTTCTCACAGCGTGTATTCGGACTTAACTGTTACCTGCATGCTAACATCTCTACGAATTACTTTACTGCATATTTACTATTGTAAAAAAACTGGACCTTGATTAACCTATACAATTGTAAACTATACCACCATCTCCATGACACGTTGGATGACATACCACTTTATGCTTTGCATGAGCTGCGCCAATGGTTGTGATTTATGTCAACCCCTTTGACACCTTACGCACCTCTTTTACATTACCACACATTTCGGTGCCACTGGACATTTCATACTTTGGTCACACTGGTATTCAGAATGCACAGCCGGAGTCACATCTCCTTGATTAAGTACTCTTTGACATTTGGATCAATCTGGTTTTGATTGTGCGTTAAGAGTCATACGCTGGTTTTGTTTTATAAAAACTTTATTGTCCATTATAAATGCTCGTTCACTTACGACTGAGCCCCTCTCTCAGACAGTGGCTAGGGTGAGCTTTCTAGTTATTCTGTGTGTCTCCATATGTAACCACTTCCAGGTCACGTGTCTGAATGCCTCCAGTTCAGAACGCTTCGCCGGCAGTGGATACAGGATCAGCGTGCTCGCTTCGGGTAAGTTTGCTAAGATAGGTTCAACTTTCCCAGTTTAGATGCTATTTGGCTATGTGGTATTCGAATCATATTAGCAGTACTGATTAGATTATTCCTCCTTTTTGACAGATCTCGTGGCATACTCCGCCCGTTCTCTTGACAGGGATAGCACACTCGCTATAGGTAATATCATTTTTTTCTCCGTCTCTTAGCTGTGAAACATAGTCTGATGTTCTATAACCCTGTTCTCACCAGTATTTTCAGTAAAATTGGGGTTTTTGGTTATTTTTTACTTTCAAGACACACACCGCTAATGGTGCTACGCTTTATTATCTAAAATCCATGGTGCATGTGCATGCATCACTGCACGTAACAAACTATATGCCCTACTTGTGGAGTGTCTTTTTTCACCTCTCCCGTGTCAGCCAGCATAAGATCCTCACTTGTATATACCCAAAGAAAACAGATTACGTGTCCTCACATTTGATTTTGCAGCACTCACAAGATTCTCTTTCCTTTCACCCTGGGTTGATTCCCATGTGTTTCAGATGACGATTACCATCTTATTGAATATGTTTGCTATGTGAGCACTCTAGAGGTGGATTTTAATACCTCTAGTTTATGAGGTTTCACTCTGTGCACCACTTGTGTTGTGCAAATAGAGATACACTCACATGATATGAGTCCTGTTTCTGTTATTTCCAGCCCTGAAGAAGTCGAGGGTTATTGTCCCAACGACAAAACACGTGTTGGCTGGACTTTGTGGTGTTTTCTGGAATAAAAAATAAGAATTCTAACAAAAGGACTATACTGGGTTTGACTGCAATTTTGGATAAAATTGCCAAATCACACGAACGCGTGTGCACAGGAATGAACTGTATGTAACTGGCTTTTGGGTTCCACTTCTTTATCCTGGGTACATGGGAGAGCAAGTTCAGTCCTTCAGAGCTCCTCAGAGATCAAAGACAGGCCAGTTCTCTTCTGTTCTTCCGCAGATACAGAAAGTATTCTGAAGAGGGTTCTTGGGGATGCTGCATTTATGGCTGGCACCGGCTATTGGGCAGGAGCAGCTTCGGGGCATTCACTATCCAATGGGGTAAATAATTACAGGGGCAACCATAGCCACTTAAGCAGTTCCTCTCTGCCTTGTTGTAAACAGGCCCAAAATGCCATGTACCAGGGCATTTTCAAGATGGTGAAAACTTTGGCCGTGTTAAACTTGTGCTCTGAGGGTTTTGGGCGAGTTTTTTGGGCACTATGGTAATCCCAAGTGTCCTCCCACATCTAACAATAAAATCCCATTTGAAGCAGGACCTGTACCCACAACAAACTAAAACAGAAGCCTGGTAGGACAAAAGCAGGGCCCTATATCACCCAAACTGGGGATACACAAAAATTGTCCTTCTCTCGCCCATTCAAGTGTACCAAAGTTTTACATGTGGCTGAAACAGACCAATCAGGTTGGATCTGATACAGTGGTGTGAAAGAATGATCACAGCCCCCACCTTGCATTTTCTGCTGCATTCAGGAGACATCTTGCCCATTCAGGTCAACCTATTGTGTAGCACCTGGGGCAACTTTCACACCTCATTCAGATCAAATATTAGGCTGGGCAGTTGCAGAATGCAAATTAGCCTTCAGCCACTTCAGGCAGGGTAAAGGTAGCTTTCTAGAGTGACATTTCCCATATAGTTCATAATAATTCAACTTTACCATTACATGGGATTGTTATTAAATATAAAGATAAGTCTTTGAATTCAGTCTGTAAGTCAAAAGTTACAGATTCAAGTGCATACTCTACTTTGACATTTCCTATGCGCCAGCCAAAGCCTGACCGGTGACAATATCACTTTGGGCCTAGTGACTGGGGGAACATGCCCTTTCCAATGTCTCACATATTTCACTCTTAAATATTATGCACTCTACCTTCTGAAATAGCGTGAGCTGTTAAAAAAACGCTACGGCAAATGATTTATGAGATGCTTATCAATGAACAAGCTTTTTACTAAATAATGTTATTTTACAGAAAGCTTGCGTTACAGTGATGTTTGGAAAATGGCGCCTCACAGGTTGACAAAGGGTGGGTTTCACCCCTCTTATTTGGAGTGAGGAGACACACACTAAAGTTTTGTTTAAGGAATTCGCAAGGTGTTTGAAGCAAATGTACAAGATAGTTATGAAATTCCATTCTCAATTAAGAGCTCCCCAAATGGAGAATAAACTGAAAACACAGCTTAATTTTTAAATAAAAAGAAAGCAAGCAAACTCTGAAACCTCACCATATCAATCAAGGTACTATCCAAAATAGTTACATGAACTAGGAATATGGGCAAGCAATAGCGAGACTTATGGGCTGTCAAAGGCAACAGTTACCAAAGGTTGCAGGCATGACCAAAATTTAGCACTTTCCACTACCGTGGTAATAATCTAAGTGTCATCTGTTAAGACTGCATTCATACAACTGCTTGCCATTAATCAACTCTCAAAGAGGTATTGCCTTGTCCTGCTCTTAGGAATGTGAACAGACACCGCCTTATAAATCGATTCAGTACTTCTGGAATTTCCTTGTTAATCTCAATAAACATTAAGAGAGGAAAGACAGACTGTTCTTTCCTCCTATCATCCCTAGACAAAGAATACAACCTGTGCCCGATGCTTTGTCAGCAGTACAAATAAAAACATCACAGTGCAATCAATTTAAGTTACATTTCAATGAAAACAAACCTTTATTCCTTAGCGGTGTGACCTTTATCGATAGTTATAAAGTTACTTTGGAATATAAGCCACAAGCGCAAGGTGTTTTTTTACTTCCAAACATTCACAAAATGCATTTAGGGCACAACCCAGCCACACAAGGAAGTAGCCACACAAGGAAGTAGCAGCATGTGTGGTTAAGCAACGTATTTTCGTTTGATAATTAATAAACAACAGCTCTTGATACAGAAGGCACAACAGAGTTCAGGGTTTACTTACAAGGTGAAAAGAAATTATATGGATGCGATTCTTTTGATGGTATGAGAAGAAAAGTTGGAATGCAACTTGGCACATGAACAATTAGTGCATCTGGGTAGAAACCAGCGGAAAAGTAAACAAAATGGTACCACAGACTGCACCAAACACTCATCTACAGACCTGATAGGGCACCGTCCGCTAGAGGTGGGAGGTTTTATGCTAGGTACAATAGACAAGATGTGTAAGAATTGAAACATACAGCACACAAAAATCATTAGAAAATGTGGCAACCCTTACAAGATACCCACAGCACAGGGAGAGGTGACCGGGTGAAAAGAGGTCAGACAGAGCATGCAAACATCTTTTGAAGGAGCTTAACAGTACCAATATAACATTTCCCTTTATATGGTTGATAGCAAAAACACAAATTTATTGGTAGGTGCGTATGCAGACAGGTAGATGAAACATTGTTATGGAATCTATTCAGGTGTGAAATGCTATGTTCAGAGGCGAAATGCAGAAGGAACAAGACAGTGTTCGATTTGGTCGATATGAGATTGCTCCAAAGTTTCAAGATCTATTTTTCACCACCCTGTTATGTGCACTGACTAGAAAGGTGGACAGTCCTGTGCAGGTGTTTAATGCAGGGGTCCACAATGAATGTAGGCATGTGGTGAAAAAATTGTATTTCTGCTTTGTGAAAGGAATCAAATCTGGGACATACTTTAGATTTTGGCCACCTTCTGATGCTTGGGCAAAATATTTTACTACAGTGTATACTAGTGAATCAGCCGCAGTAACACCATCAAATATTTGGTTATTTTTTCAATGAAAACAATGCATGAGAAATAAGGATGGTCACAGGAAGGAAGGGTGACCTGAGAAACTACCTGAGAAACAACAGGGATACAAGTGAGAAAGAAAACAATTTCACAATTTATAACATACTGGCTGGAAGGGGATATGCTGGGGCAGGGACACGGCTGGCAATCTCCAGGGGACCCTCGTCTCGGGTCGCCATAGTAGCCGGGCTGGCAACGATCACATTTAGGACCCTCAGTGTGATGCTGGCAATTCTGGAAGGAAACCGGAGGATCGTTAGTTTCATGAAACGTCTTTGTGGTACTTTCTCAGAGCAATGCTGTGAACAAGCTCATGAACTCCTTGACAAATCCACATGTTGTAGGACAACCTACAGAACAGGATGATGGTGAATCTCACTTTTCCAATTCCAATGGAACAGATGTACCCCGTCGTCAATGCCCACCCACAGTACAGCATTAGTAACATGGCCAACACTGGTGCTGCTTAAAGGTTACATTTTAATTGCATGTTATATATTTAATAGATTACCACAGTTGAGGGTTAAGCATAATTCTTCAAACTAAACCCAAATATCTTGAGAACATTCTTCAGGAAAGGAAAGATGCTCCATTCTCAAGAAGCATTCTAAAGGTTTATGAGACCAGGTGTGAGAAAGTGGCTCTGTATATACTGTTCCTTAACCCCTTCGACGCTTGTGACGGAACGGTTCAGTCATGCACGTCGGTTGGGCTGTGCTTATGACGGAACCGTTCCGTCATGGCCCCGCCCGCGCTCAGATCCTTCAGCACTGCGCGGGAATCCGCGCAGCGCTGAAGGGGTTAATAGGTACAGGGTGTACAGAGTCCACAGACCCCAAGGGTTTAACAGCGGTTAAAGTTAGATATAACCTTACTCTCCAAAGTGGTAGCCTGGTCGAGCAGTAAGGCAGTATCAGAGGACGTGTAAAGCATTTGTTGTACACACTCAGTCAGCAAATAGTTCCACACACTCAATGACTGAACTCTAGGCCAATGGTTTGTATATAAAAAAAATATATGCTTGTTTTATTTTAGAACCAACACTTGGAATTAAAATATACTTTCTCGACAGGAGATGTTTCATAAAAATACTTTTGTATATGCAATAGACTTTTTAGTAAACAGTTACAAGTAGTTGCAGTAGGCAACTCTATTTCTAAACACAATACATTGAGCTCAATGATAAATTCAAATTATGTGCAACAGATTACTTTTTAGATTACTTTTGTAATTCCAGGCTTGGATCCTAGATCCAGTCCTGGGTCAGTTCTCAGAATTAGCTGTTGAAAGTCGACTTTGGTACTGTAATGATTTTTAACTAATATTTAGCTATTTCAAAAGTGAGCACTTAGAAAATATTTCAGAGCAAACAATCAATGATTCCCTATGGAAGGAAATGTAGGTTACAGGTACAGTAGGTTATCGTTACTTTTGTAATCCAGTACTGGGTGTACTGGGACATTTATCCAAAACAGGTAAGTAATTACGTTTTCAGATGTTATACGATTTTTGAGGAATATTTAGAAATTGCAGAAATCAACACTTAGAAGAAATTTCATAGAAAAGCAGTCAATGGTTTCCTATGGGAGAAAATGGGGTTACTGGTAAGTATAGATGCGAGTATTCTTCCGAGCTAGTGCTGGGCACCAAGATCCAGCACTGTGAGCCCACCTGAGAACAGGTGAGTTTTTGCGTTTTTGTCGCTCGGCGGATTTTTAGTGAATATTTGAAGATTTGAAAAGTCCACACTTAGACGAAATTTCCAAGAAAAAGCCAGTCAATGTTACCCTATGTAGAAAATAGAGTTAGCGGTTTTCAGGTAAGTTCTCGACTGGCAAAGGTGAGGTTCTGGGCATAGACTCAGGGGTCCCCCAAGGTCAGATAGGCACAGTTAGTTCACCTTCAGCGGCTCTAGGGCAGCCGGGTGCAGAGAGAGTTAGGCCCAATGTTAGCCTATGAGGAATAGGGGGGCCTGGTTTGGTGGCTGCTGACTAGCAGGCCACGCGGCTGTGGGAGCTGGGCTCCTGGTCACTCACTCAGGGCAAGTGGGGAAGTAGGCTAGTGTAGATATTGCACTGCCAGGGCCACCCGGCAGGCTGCAGGGTGCTTTTGAGCCGTTGGGCGCTCAATGGAAAGCAATGGGAATGTTCCGGTTAGGAAAAAGGCTGCAAGCTCCGGGACGAGGATGCTTCAGGTGCCACCACCACTTAGAGAGGTAAGTTGGGTAGTTGTAGGTTAGGTGGGTACCCCGGGATTGGGCACAGGGGGCCGCAGGGCGCTGCGTGCAGGGGTGCCTTTTGGTGTCGGGAAATCTTACCCTCTGTTGATCGCGGTTGGGGGGGGGGGCACCTGGTTCTGAGGCTGCAGGCTTCTTCCGGAATGTCGAGGGGGGTCCTTGGGTGCCGGACTCGGGGTCACAGTCGCCGTGGGGTCGTCCTCAGGGTCTTTGTCCACTCCGGCACTGGCCAGGCTTGGCTGGTGCAGAGTGTGCTGGGTTCGCGGTTCCGGGCTGCTGCCAGGGGTTAGAAATAGGTTTCTGAGTAGAGCCTCTACTCATGGGAGTCCCAGAGGCTTACAGCCAAAAGGTAGCCAGGTCCTCCGGGGTTGGTGAGGTTGCTGTCCACGAGAGATGCCGCGCTGGTGCAGGTTCGGGAGTCGACAGGCCGGTAGGGCTGGGGCCAAAGCAGTTGGTGTCTTCTTCCCTTTTTAGCAGCTGCAGGGCAGGTCTTTGTTCTTCTTGCTCTTCTTGTAGTTTTTGAATCTGGAATCTGGGGAAGGAAGGTTCAGGGTGCCCCTAAATACTAGATTTAGGGGCGTTACAGGTAGGTGAGGCCAGAGACCAATGGGTCCTTGTCCTGGGGTGGGTACACCCCCTATCCTGCCTCTCTCCTGTGGGAGGGGGGCAGTAGCCTAATCCTGATAGGGTAGGGCCTCCCATCTTCAAGATGGCGAGAGCCCGGAGATGTGCTTCACCTCGCCTCCCCCACCTGAGGGGTGGGGTGGGCAGGCTGGCACATCCCCTGTCCAGGGTTTCCGGCCAAGCTTCCCGCCAGAGTGGGGGGTTGCAGTGGCCTGGGGAAACTCCAAGAGGCGGCATGCCTTTGAAGCTTCCCTGTGCTCATCCGGGGGGGAGGAGATTTATCACCTCACCCAGGATGTGCATTGTTGCAGGCCCGGGAGAGCAGGGGCTCTCCCACCCAGGGGTCCAGCAACGTGTCTGCTGTGTGGCAGCCTGGGCAGCCTCAGAGCAGACGTGGATTGTAGGTTAGTTGTAAGGGGGCATCTCTAAGATGCCCTCTGGGGTGCTTGGTACATTAAATCTCACACTGGCATCAGTGTGGGTTTAATGTGCTGAGAAGTTTGATACCAAACTTCCCAGTCTTCAGTGTTGCCATTATGGTGCTGTGGAGCTCGTGTTTGACGAGCTCTCAGCACCATGTACTCTTAAATGGCAGCACTGCACTTACAGTGCCCAGGAATGGACCTGGGTACTGTAGGGGCACAGGGCTCCTGCTCCTGTGCCCACACCATGGGCATAAGGCACCCAGCCAGAGGGGTGGCTGATATATGCCAAGTCAGGGTAGGTGATGGGCATGGCACACAGAGATGTGGGTCATGTCAACTCGTCATTTTGTCCTGCACCCAGACGCTCAGCCTGCAAAGGCCCTGTAAGGGTACAGGGCCTCTAAGGGTGGCACAATGAGTGCTGCAGCCCTTAGAGGCCTTCCCTGGTCACTAGGCCCTGGGTACCTAGGGTACCATTTACTTGGGGCTGACATGTGGCCAGGTTTTGCCAATTTGGAGTTTGTGTGGTTTAAGGAAGGAACATAGGCCCTGGGCCCCTGATTGGCAGGAGTCCAGGGTACACTCAGTAAAAGTACATTCAGCAATTTAGCAAAAAGTGGGGGCATACCATGCAGGAAAGATGGCACTTTCTCACACCAGGCGACTGGTACTTGCCGACTCTCCTAGATCACAGTAAAAAGTTCCAGTTATCCACGTTTTCATTATAACCAATAAATATGCAAGTCACCTCCTTTCAGAGTAATGGTCAAAACTGACTGTGGAAGTCCCACATGCATTATTAGGCTGGACCCTCAAGGATTACAGATGGGCATCCACAATGTGCTGTATACTAGAAGATGGCATGGTAAGGACAGACTTGTCCTCACCCCATTGTGAACAATAAATTGCCCCGAGGGATTCCCTGTTCTATTTATAATGAAAAAACATTCGCATTCAATGGGGCAGGATCCCAGCCACAGATATTAGGGCCTGGTTGAAGGACGTTGCATACTGTAAAGAGCAGCTTTCCCCATTCTGGGAACTCATGCCACTTAGATCCTGGCCAAATGATATACGGGTCCCATTCACATGCTGGCTTCACTTACAAAACCCTAAACCTTCAGAACAAACAAATACAGAATACATAAATCTAGCGCACCAATCCCCCAGCCTCCTAAAACTAGACACACCCCCCTGCTAGTATGATGCAACTGGCACACCAAGTAAGTACTGAACTAAGAGCAGCAATCCTTCCACCGCCTCCAAGTGTATGCCAGGAAGACAGAAACTATTAGACGTATAATTACAACAGATAATCAGTGAGACAGTCAACAATCAGCTGAATTTACAGCACAATTAGAATTTTTTTTATTGTGGAACTTCAATAATTCTGTAAAAGTGTGGGAATGTCAAATATGATGCTAAACTCTATCTGGCAGTTGATATGTAAATGTATACTGGATAACTATGGCATGTCCATGTTTCAAAATATCAATAAAAATAATTCAAAAAAAAATACCAGCATTCCAATATCTATGCACAATGCCATTGTTAGACATCGCCCAGCTGTCTGCTCAAATCAAAATTCTAAACCTGTGGTAAAAATTCTAAAAAGAAAGCCTTAAAAAAAAAAAACAACATTACAAAACAAAGACTCAAACAAATAGCATTAAAATGTAAAATTCATATGTAAATATCAACCTTCACAAAAGCTAACATGCACCTAATCCCACCATCAGGCTCTTGTGCCAAAGCAAGCTAGAAAAGGAGTTCCAATAATAACTAAATCCAGTCTGAAAAAGATGGGACCTAGGTTTAGTTTGAGCAGAGAATTTTTAACAGATAGACATTTTAATAGGTAGCTATTGAATAGCCTTTGTTTTTGCATTCACTATTGAAGCCGTTTTTTGTAGTCTTTTGTTTTTAAAGTTCTGTTTTTTATATAATTTAAAAAAAATAGACATTAAGGTTCACTGTATGTTCTGCTCTACAGACCGACATTTAGCAATACCATTGCTGACCAACCTGGCACTCTCCAGTTTCAATGTCACAGTCTGTTGCATGCCCACTGCAGTCACAACGTTCGCAAGTGCCCAGGTAGAGCCCACTCGTAGAGCGTGTGTATCCCACAGCACAGTCCTGAAGAGAGAGAGACAGAAGGATGAGAGGTTAGAGGTCACAAGCACTCCAGATTTGGCCACAATGATATACATCGGTATGAAAGGCAGATGTCTGCAAGTCTCAACAAGCATTTACAATGCAATGGTCTCGGCAATATTATAGGTAGAGCTATTGGTATTGCTCATTATTTTTTTATTTATTTTTGTATCCCTAAATAAATGGCATTGTAGTTTCTATTGGCATTAGCTTTTTTTTTTTGCATATGTGATACCTATTGGGCAGTTCCAAAATGTGCTCTTTCTGCACATTTGTAGTTCAAGGGAGTGTCCATACTAATTTGAGAGTGATTAAGCTATTGACATTGTAAATAACAATGCTGTTTCTTTAAATGTTTTAAAAACAAAAACATAAACAAAAATAATGTCATGAGCAATGCCAATAGCTCTAACTTTAACAATGCCGAGACCGTTGCATTGTAAATGCTTGTTGCAGCTTCTTTCGTCGTGTATTCGTGTCAGACTGGCCACTTTGCAAGCACACATACAATAAACATTGTTGTGTGCAGTTCTGTAATAGAAGTTATTTGAACCCACTCCAATTGTGTTCGTGTGATCGAGTTCAGAAGGGTATCAAGTATAAGGTTTCTTCATATGTGCAGCCTGCCCGTCTCACAGAAAACACAGCAGCAGGTGGCACATTAGCCCGCCGAACTGTATACGCATCTACATAACAGGCACAATCAATACTCGCACTCCTGGGAAAGAAAATAAGTCAGACTCGGAGACCGGTGTCGGGTGCACATATTTAAATGTTTGGTCATCAACAAGTATTACCTTTCGTGCCCCCTGAATACCTCCTGCTCCGCCGCTCTCTGGCCGCACCCGCAGCGCTGCTGCTGAAACCGGCGGAGCAGGTCGGTCGAGTTCCTGCTTAGGGCAAATTACCTGATTTACGGTCACTTGATCACGTTTGTTCAGAACAGCTGAAAGTAGAGCGGTTCCACTGCCCTTTCCCGGATAACCACTTCCTGTTTCCTTTGCACCCTGTTTGTCAATAATGAGGCCCCGCTGGGCTTCATAATTGCAGATCGTAGCAACACACTAGGGTTTACGCTACCACACGTCTGAATCTGAACAAGCGCTTAAATATGGACCCATGTCATGGAGGATTAAGAAGGGTCTGAGCAAATCTCGTTTGGCGCAGACGGACACAGGACAGAGCGCCGAGCACCGAGCTGAGCCGAGGAAAGAGGTGTGAGGAGAGAGGAGCCCACTCAAGGGTGGTGGGGAGGGTCGAGCGGAGCAGGACAACTTCAGAGTGGGTAATGGCGGTGCGGCTTTGGAGCTCAGTCCAGACACCACTGCCTTTCGCCGAGGTCAAGCAGAAATGCCTCAGAGAAAGTCAGCGGCGTTTTTCGGATTCGGGGGCGTGTTCCTGCTGTTATAAAAGGGCGTGGCTAAAAAGTGGAAAGAACAGCACGGAACACGCCCCCGAATCTGAAAAAGACGGAGCCTATTTGGAGGGACGGCTCTCTCCTCCAATGGCTGGCCTCCGTTTAGGAAGACAGTCAATGGAGGAGAGGCAAAAAGAGAGGCGGGCTAAAGAGCCATTCTCAGAAACATTAAATCTCCGACTTCCGGTTCTGCCTTCGGCAGACCGGACGGTCCTCGACCTAAAAAGCAGTGGGGGGGTCCAAACTAGCCATGTGCCCCCCAAGGAAATAGTGAGCTAGAACAGTCTATGTCTGGAAGACTGAGTGGCCCCACCTTGCCTTGGATTAGTAAAGAAACTCTAACCCGCCATTCTGGCCAAGCATCGGTGAGACTGGCATTGCATGGAGATTGTGAAGTACATTCTTCATTTACTAATCTTCCTCATTTATCATTGTATACACTCAATCACTCAATCAATCAAGGGCTTGTATAGCGCAGCTACTCACCCAAAAGGGTCTCAAGGCGATGGGTAAGGGAGGGTCGGGTTGGGGGGGGATAAGGGGGCTGGTGTGCGGCTCCAGGATGTTACGGTGCTTCGTTGAAGAGCCAGGTTTTGAGGCCCCTCAGGAACTTGGCGAGTGAAGTGGTCTGTCGGAGGTGGAGAGGGAGGGTGTTCCTTGCCTTGGCCGCGAGGAAGGAGAAGGAGCGTCATCCTGTTCTGGTCTTCTTGATGCGTGGTACTGTCGCAAGAGAGAGCTGGGCTGAGCGGAGGGATCTTTGGGGTGCGTGGAATGAGAGGAAGTGGTTCGTGTAGGCTGGTCCGGTGTTGTGGAGGGCTTTGTGGGCGTGGATGAGGAGTTTGAAGGTGATTCTCTTCTCAACGGGGAGCCAGTGTACTGTTCGTAGGTGTTGGCTGATGTGGCAGTGGCCCGGTAGGTTGAGGACTAGTCTGGCGGCAGCATCCTGGAGTTTGCGGGCGAGGTTCTTGTTGATCCCGGCATAGAGTGCGTTGCCGTAGTCCAGTCTGCTGCTGACGAAGGTGTGGGTGACGGGTTTCTTGTGTTGGAGGGCAATCCAGTTGAAGGTCTTTCGGAGGAGGCGGAGAGAGTGGAAGCAGGAGGAGGTGACAGCGTTGATCTGGTGGTCCATTTTGAGTTCGGAGTCCAGGAGGATTCAGATGTTGCGTGCGTGGTCCGTGGGGGACGGGGGATTCCTGAGGGCGGGGGGCCACCAGGTGACTTTACAGATGTCAGGGTGTGGGCCCATGAGGAGTACTTCGGTTTTGTCAGTGTTGCGTTGAAGGCAGCTGTTTTTCATCCACCTGGTGACTGCTTTCACTGTTCACTTTTAATATTTTCCACTCCAGGACCTTCAACATGCAAACAACACATATGTACAGTGAAATTCTTACCTCAGTCTCCAGATTGCATTTATTTTGCCCAGGTTTAGATCCTAAACTACTTTGCTAATGTGAGATCAACATGCAGTGACATTTTTCTCTTAAATTAGGTCCTGCCACAATTAGCATATGAATTTGTTAGTATATCCTTTTTTTAAACCACAAGTTACTACTTGTGTAACGATATATCTGTAAGAGACAATAGTTAGTGATAGATTCCTTACCTTAGAATATCCCCAGGTGTCAGACAGGATCCGGAAAGTTTTTTCGCTAGCAGTACCCCTACTTAGGCGCCACCCATGCGCGCTGACGTCAGTTCTGTATACGACTTTCCGCACCAGGAACACAGAGCCATGAAACTAGGGCCCTGAAAGGGGATGACCGTAACCCTAGAAATCAGTTCGCAAAACGGGGAGGATGGGTGGGGCGGTAAGGAATCTCTCACCAACTAATGTCTCCAACAGATGTATTGTTACACAAGTAGTAACTTGTGCATCTGAAAGAGACATGTTAGTGATAGATTCCTTACCTTAGAATAGATACCCAGGCAATACCAACCCCGGTGGTGGGTCTGCGAACCAAGATCACACCAGGAAGTCACGGAGAACAGAACGGCCAAAGAAGCCGTCTCTTCGGACCCGACTGTCAAGGCAGTAATGCTTGGTAAACGTGTGCAGTGAGGCCCACGTAGCTGCCTGACAAATGTCCTGCAAGGGGACGCCGCGTCCCAAGGCAGTAGTGGCTGCCGTTGCCCTGGTAGAATGGGCACGCAGCGCCACAGGAGGCTCCTTCTTAGCCAACGAGTAACAGGCCTTGATGCAGTGAACGACCCACCGAGAGAAGGTCCGCTTGTGCACAGCCCGACCTCTTGCGGCGCCCACGTAGCCAAAAAAGAGCTGGTCATCCACCCGGAACCGTCGAGTGCGCTGGAGGTAGAACGAGAGCGCACGTTTTGGGTCCTGACTGTGGAGCCTCTCCTCCTCCTTTGAAGAATGCGGAGGCGGAAAGAAGGTGGGCAAAGTGATGGTCTGCCCGATGTGGAAGGGCGTGACAACCTTTTGCAAGAAAGAAGGACGGGTCCTTAAAACCACCTTGTCCGGATGAACAGAAAGGAAAGGAGGTTTGGAAGAAAGAGCCTGGAGCTCACTCACTCTTCTGGCAGAGGTGATAGCTACCAGGAAAGCCGTCTTGAGAGTGAGAAGACTCAAAGAACAGGTATGAAGGGGCTTGAAGGGAGCGCACATCAGATATGTCAAGACAAGGTTTAAGTCCCATTGAGGCATTATGAACGGCACAGGAGGAAACGTGTGCGTAATGCCTTTGAGGAAAAGGTTAACAACCGGGGACTTAAAAAGAGAAGGCTGATGTGGAAGCCGTAAAAAGGCGGGGATGGACGAAAGATAACCTTTGATAGTGCCCAGAACAGAGCCCTGCTGGGCCAAAGAAAGAAGGAACAGAAGGACTTCGGAAACAGGGGCAGAAAGGGGATTCACAGCTTTTGCTGTGCACCATGCCACAAACTTGTTCCACCTGCAAGCGTATACCGTTTTAGTGGAGGGCCGCCTGGCCGCCAGAATGACATCACAGACTTCGGGAGGAAGATCAAAAGCTGTCAACTGTCGCCGCTCAATCTCCACGCATGGAGGTGGAGGCTGGTCAGGTTCGGGTGGAGGACAGTCCCCTGCTGCTGCGACAGAAGATCCTCCCGAAGAGGCAGACTACACCATGCTGAGTAGCTCGGGATACCAGTATCTTCGTGCCCAATACGAAGTCACAAGGATGACTTCGGCCCAGTCGCGCCAAATCTTCTTCAGCACTATGGGCAGAAGTGGTATAGGCGGAAAGGCGTACAATAGACTGCAACTCCACTCGCGACGAAAAGTGGCTCCGAGCGAGGGCCGCCTTGGGAACTCCAACATGCAGAACTATGACAGTGCGCGTTCTCGTCAGTGGCGAAGAGATATAACCAAGGGTGTCCCTACTGTAGAAAGATACCTTGCGCCACCTGTGAGTGAAGACGCTATTTGTAATCCATTATACGACGGCTGAGTTTGTTCGCCCTGGCGTTCAAAGAACCTGTCAAACGTTTAACCACCAGGAAAATGCCATGGCGTTCCAGCCACTTCCAGAGGTGCAGAGCCTTCAGACAAAGGGTTCATGATCCCACCCCGCCTTGCTTGTTGCAGTACCACATGGCGGTGGTGTTGTGAACCCTTGCACTACTCTTCACTGGACAGAGGGAAGAAATGTTTTCAGTGCAAGGAGGATCTCACCGAGCTCCAAAAGACTGACATGGAGCTCGGATTCCTTCGGAGAACAAATGCCTCTGATCTTTGCCTCTCCCAAGTGCCCCCCCCCCCATCCCAGGAGGGGCGCATCTGTCACCACTGCATGCTCCAGTTGGGGAAGGGAGAGAGATCTGCCGCTGACCCAATGCTGGTCCGTGAGCCACCACTGCAAGTCCTGTGCAGTGCCGTCCAAGATCTGGATGTAGTCGGACAGGTTTCCCTGATGCTGCGTCCACTGGAACTGCAGGTCCCACTGCAGAGCCCGCATATGCGATCTGGCATGACTGATCAGCAGGATGCAGGAGGCCATGAGGTCCAGCAGCCTTAGTGTCTTCCTGAACGAAACCCAGGACAAGGGCTGAAAGATCGGAATCATAGCCCAAAGGTCCCGGACTCACTCTTAGGGAGAAAAAAAACTTTAAAATGCACCGTGTCCAGAACCGCTCCGATGAAGAGGAGCTTTTAAGAGGGGATCAGATGCAACTTCGGCACATTGATGGAGAACCCCAGAAAATGCAGGAGGTTGGCCGTTGTCTGGAGGTGGGAGACGACTGCCTGGGGCGAGCCCGCCTTTAAAAGCCAGGGGTTGAGATAGGGGGAGCCTGAAACCCCTGATCTGCGCACCATCACTTTCGTGAACACCCGAGGGGCGCTGGTAAGGCCGAAAGGGAGCACGGTGAACTGAAAATGCCCGTGGTAGGCTGGCAGGATGGGGTTATGAAAATAAACATCCTGCAAGTGCAATTGTACAACCCAGTCCTGCGGGTCTAGGGCAGACAAGACCTGAGCAAGCGTGAGCATTTCGAACTTCTTCTTCCAGAGAAAGCGAATGGCGTTACAGAGGTTTAAGAGAGGACGTAGGCCGTTGTCCTTCTTTGGAATTAAGAAGTAGTGAGAGTAACAACCATAACCTACTTCTGACGTTGGAACGTGCTCAATGGCCTCCTTGGCCAAGAGGGTCGCAACCTCGTGCTGGAGAAGTGTCAAGTGATCTCCTGACATGCGGTGGTGCTGAGGTGGCATGGCAGGAGTAGTAGTGTCGAAGGGGAGGTGGTAGCCCCCTTCGGACCATATGCAGAAACCACCTGTTCAAAGTGATGGCGCGCCAGTGGGGGAGGTGATGGCGAATCCTACCACCCACTGGCGTATGATGGGCCTTAAACACTGGACTGAAACAGCAAATTAGGAAGGTCTTTAGTACTGATCTGCCCGCTAGCCCCTGGACCCCATTGGTGCAGGTCCCCTATTCGCGGCTGTGCTGGGGTATGCAAATTGCCCTGTCTATGGGGGAGGCGGAGTGAAGACCACAATGGATTGTGAATCCTGCCACATCATTGCCCTCTGCAATTGCTTGGGAGAGCACCTTGCAAGCCTTCGCTAGACACTGAGGCAGCACCTGCACCATTGTGTTCCACACAGTGCGAGTAGAGGTTACATGGCACTTGGAGAGGCAGAGTCTTGGACAACTAACCACTCTGACGTTAGGTGTTGTGTGATGGAACTGGGGTTGCTTTGTATCCACAGGAGCCCCTGTGTTAGGTTTAAGTGCGTTATTGAAGGGTAGTAGCGGCTCCGTGGAGGAGGCCGCTGGTGAAACACTGCAGTCAGCAGAACCCTGATAGGCACTGTAGGGAATTTGAGGTTAGGAGCCTCCCCTACGCAACACCACAGAATGAACCAACCACCCCGTAGCTACAGAAGAAGGGGACATTGTATTGGGTGTGGAGATAAGTCCAGCTTGCTGGGACTCTCCGTGTTGCTAACCTAGTTTAGTACATCCTCCCACCGAGCTGCGAGAAGGCCCTCAGACCCCTCCTAGTACCCCCATTCGGTCCCTGGCTGTTTGAGAGGCCGATAAGGACGAGGGGCTCTGGGAAGGGGAAAAGATTTTTCCCCTCGGAATAGGAATTGGAGAAGGCAGGCTCGATATAGTCTGGCCCTGGAGGCAACGACGCCGTGTCCGGCACCGAGTCCGGAGCCGAAGGCTGCTCAACAGCTGCGCCGATGCCGGAACCAGCGGCTGCATCGAGGCCAGAGCCAGCGTCGAGGCCAGAGCCAGCGGCCGCTTCGAGGCCAGCGGCCGCGTCGAGGCCAGAGCCAGCGGCCGCGTCGAGGCCAGAGCCAGCGGCCGCGTCGAGGCCAGAGCCAGCGGCCGCGCCGAGGCCAGAGCCAGCGGCGGCGCCGAAGCCAGAGCCAGCGGCGGCGCCGAAGCCAGAGCCAGCGGCGGCGCCGAGGCCAGAGCCAGCGGCGGCGCCGAGGCCAGAGCCAACGGCGCCTCAGGGCATCTTGCCGGCGTAACCGGGCCCAAAGGCGGCAGCACAAGGGCAGAGCCACCCAAGGGGTCCACGGGGCCCAAAACTGCGCTGGTAAGGCCCAATGGGGCAAATAAACGGCCCAAGGCCGACAGGAAGACCTGTATTTCTTCCGGAGTCGCGTACAGCCCTGGGAAAGGCAGGTAGGCTGCAGGCAACAACGGTGGCTCCACCGGAGCCGCGGGGGAGTGACCACCCGCCCCCTCCACAGTGTCCCGCAACCGGTGAGGGGTAGACAAAGAGCGGCATCGCTTCTTCGACTTTTTATGGCACCTGGACTTACCTGTCCCCAATTCCGACAAACGGTGGAGATGGTCTCGCGAATTGTCTCCCAACCTTCCTTAGTAGCAAGATCGTGCGGAGCCGAATGCGTGGCCTCCAACAACTTTCGGGAACGCTCCTGCAAAGCCTTCATGGCCCGACAATCGGGGCACGCCTAGGGTTTATGGACGTGTCCCAAGCAGAAGAGACACACGTTATGTGGGTCTGCTACCGACATGTTCCGACGGCAGTCCCGACAGGACTTAAACCCGTGCATCTCTACAGCACCAGAAGTTGAGAACTCGACAAAACAAGAGAAACAAGTCTCAGAACAAAGTTAAAATATTAACTAGGAGTACCGCTCTCTCTCTCGTATCTGCGCTTGCTGGCGCGGAAAAAGAAAGAACTGACGTCAGCGCGCGTGGGCGCGTCTAAGTAGCTCCGATGAGGTCATCTCGGCGAATATGATGCCAGCGACGTACGCGGAGCCGCACGACGCTGCCTACCGAAGCACAGGGGTACTGCTGACGAAAACTTTCCGGATCCAGTCTGACTGGGGTCACTACGCCCCCTGTATGACCACTTCCTGTTGGAAGTGGGCATAACCCTGTCCCAGAGTTCCTCAGGGGTGGAACAAGCATGAGGGTGAACACGCCTCTCTGACTACTAATTTTCCTGCCTGTCCAGGTGCCAGAAGTGCCCTGGTCGGGGGGAGGAGTGGCTGAAAGGGGATCACCTCTGAGGGAAGCCAGATTCGCCTAACAAAGGCAGCAGGCTCTTTTGAAGCTCCTTGGCTTAGAATGCGAATTTACAGGTCACCCTGTTGTAGGGAGTGTAAAACACCCTCTACCGGAGGAGGCTTTATTCCTGACCAGAGTGTGTGGGCTCTTACCCCTAGGGGCAAAAAACTTGCCTGTGGTGGCTGGATAGCCAGAACCAGTCACTCAGCACACTAGTATTTGGTAGGTTTACAGGGGAAAGCTCTAAGGTGCCCTCTGGCTGCAGGTATTAATAAATCCATCATTGATACCAAACATCTTTGGTTTCAGTGAAGCCATCGTGTAGCTGGGGTACTTGCTTTACACGACTGTCCAGCACATGTATTTAAAAATGGCTTCCCTAGTTACTTGAACTGGCAGTAATTTAACTTCCCAGTACGTAGGCATATCTGTTCATGCAGATATGTCCACACTTGTAGTATAGTGCATCCTGCCTTACGGTGGCTTAACTATACTGCATGCAGTGTCAGCATGCATTGCACACAGTGATGCGTACCATGTTATGCTTTCACTTTTGTCTGCACCAAGACACGCAGCTTGCAATGTCAATCTGCATGAGTTAGGTGAGGGGTCACTTAGGATGGCACAGTACATGCTGCAGCCCTTGGGGATCTTCTTTAATACCCTTGCCCTAGGTACCTGGGGTGGCATCTACAGTGGTACAACTGCCAATTAGGAGAACAATTGTGCAGTTTTAGGGAAAGAGACCTTGCACTGGGGACCTGGTTAGCAGGAACTCAGTGCACTTTGTCCAAATCGCATCGAATACAAGGCAAAAAGTGGGGGTGACCATGTCAAAAGGGAGCACTTTCCTACAACCCACATCTCTCCCCGTCTGGGTGGCCAGCCACCTCGAGTTGACCCCCTCCAAAGCGTCCATGACCTCCCTTCTATTCTCTTCAGAGCTCTCAGTCCATATCCTGGAATTCCTTTCATGGTCCCCATTCTGTTTCAAACTTCTGAGAGCAACCCTTTGCCTTGTGTACAGACTTCTCTGCCTACATGCACCAGTCCACATTTGCCTACCAGTGCACCAGTCTCGGAACCTTCGGGCTACCCCATAATTCTATGATGTCTTTTCTAGCTACCATAAGAGCAATGTTGCACAGTAGCAATGTGTATTTGGTGGCGGCTGCTGATCCAAATAGAAAAACAGCCAGGAATCCTAAAGCTCCCCTACTTTCGATACACCCAATAACCCCCACTGCCTTTGCCACTCCATGTTTTGAAAAACCCATATGAGCTATGAGTTATCGAAATAGCTTTATTTCGATAACCGGTATCTTAAAAGTGTTAGCAATCTGACATTCATCATTATATAAAAACAATACGAGTTATCAAAAAGCATAAATTAAGGGTACAAAAATCCATAAATACATTACATTCATTCAATTTATTACCCAAGAGTGACAGGAGCAAACTGTAAATGATAAAAACTTGAGACATCGTTAAAATAGATTCGGTTCCAGCCCTCTTTGCGTAATAAATGCGTTTTTTAGAAGAAGAGGGCTGTGATGTAAAGTGACAGTGCAATATAGACTGTGCAAACCATTTAGACTAAAAATAACATAAAAAGTTGATAATTCATTAGGCTACGCCACGTAGGAATTTGAACCTTACTATCCAAACACGGCCGAGATACTTGGCCACACCACAGGCAAAAAGGGTCCGTGCATCTGATTTTAAAAAACGTAAAGCAGTGCGATGTTCGTATATGCCCAGTTGTCTGCAGATGGGTTTAAGCCATCTTGTTCTAGCGCTTTTATAGGCAGGGCAGGCACACATAAGATGGGCTACGCTCTCAGTCGGCGCCTTGCAGCAGGGACACCACACTGGTGTCTGATACGGGCGCTCCATTTTGCAGTTAGCTCTTGAACCGGGAGTAAACCTACCCTAAACTGTATATAAAGTGTTCTATCTCGTGGTGTCTGGATGAAATCTAGGTATTGTTCTAAAAGGATATGCTGCTTATGAAGATAAAATTCTTCCGTAAACCTTCCTACTCTTGGATTGCTAAGCTCCTGGGCATTGACCCAAGCCCAGTAGCGCCTTTTTGAGCTCAACCTTGCCGAGTGCAAAAAGCGTTTTTTTAAGGTTAAAGACCCAACTGATTCTTTGATTGCCATCTAAGGCCATTATTTCTGTGAGTGCAAAGACGTAGTTGGTGAGCTCAGGAGTCCTGCGCAAGCGGGCCCAGAATAACAATGGCAGTAACCTTGCTACATCTTTAAAAGAACGCGTACACATCGCTCATCAGTGGTTTTAGTGTTACATTGCAGGGGAGCATCACTAGATCTCTTAAAAACTGATGTTCTGATCTACTAATACTATCTACATTCTCAAAACCCCATAATTTGGTGCTATAAAGGGCTGAACTAACTGCTTTTGCTGCGTAGATTGTAAGGGCGGGGGCTACAGGTCTGCTCTGTGAGGAGTGGTGTTCTCTAGCTAGTGCTCCTGCCACACGTTTACGGTTTAGGAGCATTTTATCTATGTGGTATCTCCACTGCATTTTCTCGGCTAGCCTTATTCCTAGGTAATCAAACGTTGTGACTTTTTCCAAGCGGATTCCATCTAAGTTGAAATTGCCTCTATGTGGCCTATAGGGGTTAAACACCAGAAGTTTGGTCTTGGAGGTATTGACAATCAGCCCCCTGGACTCACAAAAAAGGTTAAATCTGTCTAGGAGCTTTTGTAGCCCTGCCGGTGTCTTAGATATAAGCAGTGTGTCGTCTGCGAAGAGGAGAGTGGGGACCCTATCACCTGCCAGGGCAGGGGCGTCAGATGGAAACTCTTGAAGGAAGCTAACCACCCCATTCATATATAAAGAGAACAGGGTGGGCGCCAAGACACAGTCCTGGCGTACTCCTCTATTTACTGGGATCCTATCTGTTTCCTGGCCTTGGGACCCCCACTTCACTTGGGCATAATTGCCCTCGTGTAGGTGAATCAACAGGTTCAGTAACAACGGTGGGATCCCCATTTCGCCTAATAGGTGCCACAATCGCTCACAAGGGACCAGGTCAAAGGCAGTCCTTAGGTCAATAAATGCCAAATAAAGACTGCCCTTGCCGATTAGGACCACTTTCCAATAAATTAAGAGCAACCTAAATGCTTGATCCACCATCCCTGTGCAGGCCCTGAATCCCGCTTGATATTGGGAGAGGCTATTCTCTTCGTCCACCCAATGATGAATTCTCTGCAGTATCACCCTGCCAACTACTTTCTGCATAGCATCAATCAAACTGATGGGACGGTAGTTGGCAGGGTCATCCCTTGCACCTTTTTTAAAGATGGGCACCACCTCTGCGCCCTTCCATGACTCTGGTACTACACTACCCATTGCGATGGAGTTAATTAAAAGCATAATATAATTTGCCCAATTGCGAGAGTCTGCAAGAAAAAAGTCTCCTACTCTAAATATACACAAAAGAATTGCTAAGTTAGTTTGACTGGGAAATACATTTTATAATTTATTTTATTATTGTGATCCACACTACAATGATAGGTAAAATAAATGTTACATATTTCTAATATTTTTTCCTAATGCAACTATAGGCAATATTTAAATATACTCTAATGCATAGCCTACTATATGATTTGGACTTTTATATATTGTTGGGTTACATAGTATGGTCCTGATTCAGAACCATTACCAGCACGAAGCAAAAATAGTGATTGTAAAATAACATATCCTTAGGCAAAAAGTTAGTGTAAAAGTAGCTCATCAGTTGGGGTCTTTAATAGTTTCACATGTAGTGCATTCATTTTCAATGTAGAGGACTAATGAAAAATAAAATGTTCGGTAAGAAGTGGGCACTGAACAAAAGCCCATAGATCCACGCTCGATTTATGTCATCTTTATACTGTCTTATCCTTGACATCAACAAGTGGTAGATAGCATAGTGTAAATATAAAACAAGTTATTCCATTTGTTGCTTACCACTAACCTCAACTGAGATGCAGCGTTTGACTGCAAGTGAGTCTATAAGGGATTCGAGAAGCAAAGCTTAAATTACATTGGGTAGCTTGTTCCTTCTGAAGCATGGCTGTGTTATGATTCTCATGCTATGCATCTACTTCTAAACTGTGTTCAACCTACTAAAGAAGATGGTCCAGTAGTACCAAACATATTCCTTACTACTGTGTGGCATTAAACGGTCTAATCTTGCCTGAATGTCCATAAAACAAAACTAAGTGAATGTGTTTAATGGGAAACATCTGAGCCCAACACTAGATGGCATGAGTATGCAGAGCATGCGTATCTACAGCCACACATGCTACGAACTGACATTTCCTATGTACAATGTATAAATGTGTTGCATGCACTTAAAACTGAAAGTAGATAAAACTGCTGTTTGCTAAAACAAAGCCTAAGCAGGCGATGCCCCACTCAACACAAGACCAATCGACAACTATGGTGTGCCTGAACACTCCTGTCCAAGCCCAGTGGGACGTCAAACCTCTTGCACCATTCAATGGATAAAGTGACCTTTCGGTCAAAGATTACGGAAGTAGACAGTTTCACAGTTGATTAGCAGTGAAGATACGCTACTTTAAGTACAAACACAAGATAAGGTTCCAAGACTATTTCGTTCTTCTGTAATGGTATAAATGTTTCTTAATCATGAATGACTGCATCTTGCCTTCTAAACTTCATAATGGCAACACTTTTCTGTTTAACTACTTTTCTATACCTTTCTTTCTTATTTGTGTGTGTCTAATTCTAGTGGTAAATGTAGTCCACTGGTGATATGTTTTAGGTTGAAGATGTAATCAGCATACCTTTGAATATTTATAGAGCACGTTCTAAATAAAACATTAAAGTAGCACTATCCTATGAAATCCAATATGAACATGAAGCACTGTCTTAAATTATAAAAGTAATGAACCTTCTACCTAGGACTACTTTCAGAATTTTGACGGTGCTATATAGGTGCTCCAAAAAGACTGGAAGTACATTGTTAGATCTCAATGTCTCTCTTTTGGTCTCAACCACACAGAAACCAGAGTTCGTCCTCTATTTTTGACAACCAAACAAAACTAAATCAGGAATGGTACATTATAATATTCTCAAATTGAAAGCATGTGCTAAACATATCAAATGTACCTTGGAAAAGTAGTGCACAAGGAAAACACCAGTGCTTCATACTAACCTTGTCTCAGAAGACGAGTCTTCATATTTATTAATGAAACCATGATAAAGCGTGTCATTTAGAGTTCTTAATTAATCAAGCAATGAATGGAAAAGTGCACTTCACTTCGAGCTTACTGCAGCAAACACAAAATTGTTCGTGCAGCAGAGGGGTGTGGGCCTGAAACCTAAATGAATCGTAAAAAAACCTAAACAAAGATGCCTAATGCAAATTTACCTAACAATGTTTTCAATACAAGACAATGTGTACTGTGAAAGAGAAAAACTATTTGGCAAAGATTAAAGAGAACAAGCGCAGTAATGCATGACTAGGTGTGTCAATAGTACTTTGAACAGTTTTAGCTATGATCAACTTGTATCGCCTTAATGAGGAAATCTGATTATTCTAGGTTTTCAGTCCTCAAGTGAACAAGCAGCTTCTATATTAAAAGAACTCACCTGACAAGATGGTCCAGTGTAGCCAACTGGGCAGACACAGTTTTCCACTTCCACAGCTCGCTGCAAGCCAGTAGAGTGAGGAACAGCAACATCCATGTGGATATTGGAGATTCTGAAGAGAGACAAGATACATCATTTCATCTGCAGCACATTAAACCTTCGACATCAAGGTATCTTCACACAGGAGACTGATGAGAATGAATAGGCAAGGTTTTCCAGAGTTCCAGTATTGAAAGCACAGTAGCATAGAAAAAGATTAGTTTAGAAAGTATTAGCCATAACTTCTAGCTGAAAAGGGTGGCTGTACACAATAGCTGCACCATACATAAAGTCTCCTGCTAGGCATTGTAAAAGTCTGTCTTCATGCTTTCATTGGGAGTTTGCTTTGGAACCGATTCATCCACTTCAAGATTTTATTACGTATCATAATTTTGGGTAAATGCTTGAATGCAGTTACCACTAAAGAACAGTAAACAGAACTTTATTAAGCTCCTGGCTTATAGAAATACAACTCAGAATAAGAAATAAGAAAAACAAAGTCGTATCTGGATATAGACTACCTGGAATATGATGTGAGGTATAGTAATTAAACATAATTCATGAACAATTTTGTGAAAAAAATATATTTTTTAAATTCTGAACCGCTGGAACTTAAACTTACAAATCTCTTCACAGAGCAGCCCATCGGAGCATGGTAAAGGTAACATTCACCTCCACTTTTCCCCATGGTCTAGTGGAGAGACAATGGTAAGGTGCAGTTAAGTAGTCTTTTCAAGCTACTAGTGATGGTTCAGTGGCCTGAACCAGGTTTAAAAAAAAAAAAAAAAAAAGAAAAAAAAAAAATATTTGAAAGGAACACAATCTAAGTTTTCTAGGAATATACGTGGTTGTCGATGCCCCAAAATTCAAGGTGTAGCTGAATCTACAGAACAAGCCCTTTTATTTGCAATGATGTCACGGTACCCACACACTAATTCTTAGCCCATCAACAGCCACCTATGTGCTGCTAATGGATTAGACAAAGAAGAAAGTGTGGAAACTACAGGAACTAAGTTACCCTGTTTACTTGTTTTTCTCACTGCATTCACGGCTTTCGAGACTGAGGTAGAAAGGGCAGTACCAGGCATAACAAAAGAGAAGCTGAGGAAGCACCTGCTGCCACGGACTAAAACAACTGCAATCAATTTGTCAACAGTGAAACAACTGCAGTCATCTTTATGAATTCACTGCAAATCACCCAATTTACATAGAGACTCAAGCAGTTCAGAGTCATCTTGAATTACCGGCTCTCCACCATCCTATCTGAATAGGATGCACGGATCATGAAGAGGTCGATATCAGCCAGTGCCATAAGAAGGTGTTCCCGCGTGGCAGCCTGCCCATCAGAACGCCGCCAGGCATGCTACGAAAAAAACAGAAGTACTGATTTAATCCCAACTGCACACAAGTACATCCCTGCAATGACCATTACAATATGCAGAAGAAACAACTTAAATCTTTCAAGTTCTACATACCAAAAAAGAGAAAAAAGAAAAACATTTGTTATGAAGGATAATAAATTGAGAATGTAGGGGCCTTTTGAAAGACTTTTTTCTTTTCACTACATCAACAGCAGAAAAAGTGTAAAACATTTTGCTTAAAATAATGCATTATATTTTGAAATTTAAGTGTTTACAAGTAATATTCTTAAATTCCATTTTAATAGGTACAAAGATAAGTACCTCACTAATTCACGACTAAATTATCAATTCACAATAGCAAGTCACCTCCAGCGTGACTTAGTCACACAAATAAAGTAAAAAAATGTGCAGGAAGTAAATGAAATAAAATACCTATGAGGCTGATTACGATGTTGCGACCGGCACTAAGGTGGTAGCAATGCCTATATTTAGCATTGCGGCAGGTGCTGCTGACTGCAGCACCCGCCGCAATGCAAAATAGGGACACTTTACATATCCCTGCACTACATGGCACGCGGTGTCTACCACATGGTGCAGGGATATGTAGGAGGGTACCATGGGTGCCCGCCAGTACCCACAGCTTAGGGCCAGGAAGGAAGGGGAGCGCTACGGGTCCCCAAAGTCCCTTTCTGCCTACCTGTTCATGACGGGATAACCGCCATGAACAGGCGGGCGGAAAGAGACACTGTAATCCTACAGCGGTGCCTGGTGGGCACAGTCACCATTTTAGAAAATACGAGGCCCTCCAGCAGGCTGAAGGAGCCCGTCGGATGTGTGGTGGTCGGTGTTTCCGACCGCCATAACACCGCCCACCATTGTAATATGGCGGGCGGTGAACCTGTCTACGATGGCGGTGAGACCGCCACCAATGGGCTGTCGGTGGCGTTCTCACCGCCATCGTAATCAGGCCCTATGATACAAATTACAGATCAAGCTTGAAAAGAAGGTTTCTTGAGGATTACCGATTTGAGTGGACACAATGAATGCATTTCTTGAAGATGGTTTACCTGCCACAGTTCCTCCACCACCAGTGTCTCAATCAGACAGAAGGGTCTCCTCTAATCTTATAGGGTAATCATAGTTTAAAGATATATGACACGCGCTATCGCAGGTATACATATCTGGAAGGTAACCTGGCTTTCTAAATGGCATCACCCGGTCGGTGTATACATCTCCCAGGTTTTGAAGTCCACCCTTGGGGTGTGGGACAGAGTAGAAGAGGCGTGCAGGCTTTCGACTCCTATGTCGCCCTTGACTCCCTTCATTGGCAACCCGGACTTCCCTCCGGCTAGCAAAGGGAAAGGTATTTAAATTAGGAGGAGGCCAAATGTAAAAGAATTGGTGACCTTTTAGATGAGCAGGGTGTCTTGAACTTCCCCCAACTGGTATCAGGCTTCGGGATCCCCAAAAGTGTGTACTGGCAATACCTGGCTTTACGTCAGTGGGTGACTCAAGCTCAGGTACACCCTCACGCAAGCTGCCCCCTCACCAAATTTGAGCTTTGTTCATCACCCGTAGGCTGGGCAAACATCTACTGTCAGATATCTACACCTTTTCGAATAAGGCTAAAGACATCACTAAATCCCCCATGCAGCGAAGGTGGGAATGCGAACTAGAGCAGGAATTTTCCCCAAAGGAATGGCAGGACATTATTCACAGGGCCAGAGCTTCCTGCTGTAGCACTGCTGGCAAAGAAATGTTCTTACAGATAGCGCATTACTGGTATTACACACCAGTCCGACTTGCACGATGGAAGCCGGGGGGGGATATACTCTGTTGGCGCAGATGTGAACAACCAGGCACACACTCACATATCCTATGGCAGTGTCAGATACAGACCTTCTGGGACTCCATCCTACCAGACATTGACACTATCCACCACACAGAAATACCCAGATTTCCCAGTTATATTTTACTGGGACTACCCATCCCCCTTACATATCCCCTTAAGACTTGCTGGGGTAAAGCAATCACTTTAGCATTGGGCGCTACCAAGCAAAGGTTGTTGTCCAGTTTAGGAATGAAGGAGATCCCAACGAAGTTGGACAGGCTACATATGGTGTGGGAGGTGGTGGGCATGGAGATGACGACGGCAGGGCTCTCCCACACACTACCCAAATATGATAAGACAGGAGGCACCACCGTTGCATATTTATCCTCCGAATTTGTGGAACTCACATGCCCAAGATACTTGCGGGACCTCAGACTCCCCACTGCGACTCTTCTTGGAGTAGAACACGCCCATGCAGAACAGGCTGACCCACCTGCGTTTTGATGCTTGCACAATCGAGATATAGACCATTCTTTGACCTCTGACTATCATCTTTTATATCTCTTTTCTTTCCTCCCCCTCACCTAAGAAGTTAGTATTCTCCAGTGTTCCCCACTGGCCAATGGATGTAGTTGAAGGTTTTTGTTTAAACTATGCACCTAAAACTAAATAAAAGATTTAAACCATAAAGATATATGATAATCTTGGGAGGGTTCCTGAGGAGTAAATGTATATGCAATATAGCGGAGATGTCTATGCGGGTACATGCCATATTATTCCATTGTATTTTGGATGAAGGGGAAACGGATGTTCTTTCTTTTTATTACATATGGTATTTTAATAGAAACCTAAATAAATATTTTAAAGAATAATAACTAATAAATAATTCATATTAATAATGATTAACATCGGCGATGAATGAAGAATGGCACAATGAACTGCATTCAAGTACTGCAGTGGATGTGACCGAAAGATAAAAGTAGGTCACGGGATGTCCTACAGTATAGCCAACATGTCTATTACAACTGAATACATTGCAGTAATCTTTTTTATATAATCAATCATTTTTATCTCTAATCTATTACAAAAGTTCAGTCTATTTCTAGCCAAATAAGTTACCCTTTCAAGTGTAGCTATCTGGGAAAGTTCCTTAACCCAGTCAAAGGCAGAGTAACTATTACCTTGCTATGATGGAAGAATCTAAAGATGACCATGATTTTTAACTTCCAGTAATCCCACCTGAGCTCGGACATGACCCGTGCTAACAAAAAAAAACGTTTTCCTTTCTTCCATGCAACAGAATGACTGCTGTGTCTTGGTACCTGGCATTCTCACAATCCAATGCAATCACTAGCATAAGCCTCATTTCGCATGGCTGGAAACTAACCTCTCTGAAGAGGACAGTGACAGTAGTGGGAGTGCCCGGGGTGAACTCGGTACTGCTGAAATGCTCGAGGAAGATTCCATTTCCCTGCAGGATCACATCTGGTTTGCTGAAGAGGGAACGAGATCCCGGAGACTCGTCATAAACGATTGTGTACTTGAGCTCACCGCCATACGATGTCACCTGGAGCAGAAGGAAACAAAGCAATAACCCCAGAACATGAAGAAGGTATGCAATGCTAAAGCAAAAAGGCAAATCCATTTAGCAGAATGCTGCAAAAACCACCAAGGAGAGATGGCCACCACTTTATGATTAGTAAAATGTGAGCAGCAGGCATCACAATTATTTGCAGGTTATTTCTTCCCAAATCAAGTGACAAATTTCAGCAATTTTTTCACTTAACTGAACACCAGTGACGCGTCTATCACCTGCGACATTGCTTTTACAAAAGTTACTTCCATCTCCAAGCCAGTCTTCAGTTAGTAGTTTACAGGATTTGGTTCCAAAATTAATTATATTATTTCTAATGGTGGGTGGACCAATAAAAAGACAGGTTAAATTATCGGTAGATGGTTCTGTTAGTGGTGCCATTATCATGTAAAACTCGGGCAAAAATGTGAACTCTATACATCATCTCTTTAGATAGACAATATAAATCAATATGCTAATTTCAACAAACATTTCAGCAAAATTAAAATTCTGAAATTAGCCATGTAAAGGAAGATGTTGTAACCATACTGTGACATGCACTGTACCTTGTCTCCCTTGAAGCGTTCCGGCAGGACCCAGAAGTAGGTGTCTCTTGGGACTGCAGCAAAAGCACCAAACATCAGCTCCGACTGACCTCTGACAGCAATGCCCTGGCTGATAGTGCGGGTGTTTGCTATGTTTGCAAGGGAGAATACAGATCTCTCACTACTGTCATGAGCAGCCCGGACCTATGGAAGAAATTTGACATTTTAGGAAGACAAGTAGCATTTGCGAGGCCTACACCTTCCACCTTGGTAAATTCAACGAGAAGGCAGTCATGCATAAATGCCAATTAGGGTAAGCCAAGGGTAGCAAGGCTTGCCCTTTGGTACCTCTGGCACGGGTCCCCCTTCTCCTCATTAAAGGATCATATGGTGAGTGTCTGGTACTCAATCTCTTCCACCACCCATGGTATTTAGTTGAATTAATATCCATGATGTCATGAACCTCTGACCACTCTTGCCCCAGACTACAACAAGGCCAAAAGGACAATCTGGAGACTGACAGAATGAGGATTACCCTTGTTCAACTGATATACAGTAGTCCAGAGCTGATAAAATGTTGTGCTTTTAATATCAAGACTAACATGAAAGCTTCAAGTAAATTTTACAATGACAGGGAAGTCGGAACATAATTCCGCCTACGATAAAGTGGACCCTCCCCTTTGTACTATACAATCACTCAAAAACCCAAACCCCATCTGCAACTGTACACTTCTTTCATACAGATATTAAATTCAACCCCATCACAGTTTATGAACAATTCCTTTTAAACCACAGCATAAACATTTACACCGCCTACTTAGATCAATCATGAGGGGGGGTCCAGTCTCGGGAGACAGACAAGACACAGACCCAGTCTCGGGAGACAGGCATGACCCAGACCCAGTCTCGGGAGACAGGGGGCTCATAGGGGTTAAAAACGGTGCCAGTGGAAACAAAATATCTAAGGAGAAATGTAGAAGCACATCTTTTGTGCAGACTGTCCACCTCATTTCTCAGTGGCCGGGCTTAAGGTGTCCATGTTTGATTGCACCACTGGTGGCTATTGGGAACCCATCTGCTATTGCCCATATCATGGTTGGGGGGTCGGGGGGGGGAGGCAGGAAACTCTCCGCACCTGATCACGGTTCCAGAAGGAACTAGCACACTGTTTTGTGACGCCCATGCAGAAGCACTTTAGACAGCCATCTGTATTCTTCTCGCTCAAAAAGAAAGCTCCATTCTTGCATACGTCACAGAGCGTGCCTTCCACGTTTGGCTAGAATAAACAAAGAAATAAATTACAGAAAACAGATAAAAGGGTGAGTTCCCTATAGTATGGTGAGGAAGATACCATCAAGTATCTAGTGCGCAGCCTTTAAAGGCCAACCTTCTAAATGTACGAGTTACTTCGGTAACGATGTATCTGGTAGAGACGTGGTCTAGCAGCATATTCCTTACAGTAGATTCCTTAACTTAGAATTATCCCCAGGCGTCAGACTGGATCCGGAATTTGTTTTGCAGCAGCACCTCTGTGCGCCGGGGCACGGCGCCACACGACCCTGTCCTGACGACGTCCACGGACGTGACGTCAGCGTGGTCAAATAAGTCCCTCCCGGCGCGCTGACGTCAGTTTTCTTCGGAGAAACTTTTCCGCGGCACAACGCGAAGCCACCAACAAAACTATGAAAGTATTGGAACAGTGTGTGAAGGAGAAAAATTCTGTAAAACAAAGAAATCGGATGGTGCAGAACACCATCTTAAAGACAGTATCAGACACTGTCTATTTACAAACCAAGAAGTAAAGGATAGAGCAACGCTGTGAGAGACAACCCTGCAAAGCGAAGCGTGGACCCTCCCCAGAGGCTGAGTAACAAGGGAAGAATATCCCGACAGACAAAGACAGACTGTTATCACATCATGCAACTGTGTCGGCCAACAAGGGCGGAGCACAGGAAGAACAACAATCCACTGCGAGAAGGCATTACAAGAATGGCACTTCCCCTATAGTAACGGAAAGCTGAAACACAGCTCAGTAGACCAAAAGGACGACTGAACAGGAGACAAGATCCCCAAGTAGAAAGAGGAGGCGGGAGGGAGGGAAAGCAATAGGAGAAGATCCCACACTGGAAGGACCAGGGTGGAGGAATGCAGAGAAAAGGAAGAAGAATCTCCTGGTGAAGGCGAAGCAAAAAGCACCACTCTACAGGAAGAGAAGCCACCTGGAGGAAGGTGGCTGCATATTGTAAATCATAAAAGGGTTGCACCAAATTGAACACCTTGAATGAAGACTAGCACCAACTGAAAGGAGGAAAAGCGGAGAAACCCACCTGGCAAGGTCCTCGCAGAACGGGGAGGATGGTTGGGCGTTAAGGAATCTGCGGCTAGACAACGTCTCTACCAGATACATCGTTACCGAAGGTAAGTAACTCGTACATCTGATAGAGACATCTAGCCGCAGATTCCTTAACTTAGAATAGATACCAAAACCAATACCCTAAGGGGGAGGTGGGTCTGCGACAGGATAATAGAAAGTGCCCGAAAGCACTAAGCCGGCCACAAAAGGACGGACAATGGGGAAAGCTGTGGCGTCTGCTATTGAGTAACCCAAGCAACTCAGAGAGCAAAAGACAACGGGAGGCAAGGTATTACAAGACTGCCAGAATGGTATAAGACCATACCCGTGTGAGCATGAGATGTCGAAAGGGCACTAAGCCATATCCCAGAACTTTAGAGAGAGTACATAACGAGGAAATACTCCCAGAGCTTAATGGTGCACCAATTTGGCATCAACAAGAGCTAGAGGGCAAAATGGACGTAACAAAAGCCCAACAGGGGAGCCTTTGCAAGGAAGGCCGGACAGGCAGCATCCAGGAGGCAAGAAGGAACTGAGCAACGTCTCAGAAGGATATGCGAGAACAGAAGACACGCTAAGTGCACCCTTAGTCACACGAAGATGACAGGGGCGGAGAGCACCACGCTGAAGTACACCGAGGTGGACCACAACCATAGCATGCACATAGCAGACAGCTATAGAGACCACAAAGTGGCAAAGCTAAGCTGAGTATGGGACTGCCCAACAAGTGAGTTGGAAGGCTAAGGAGAGAACGCACCCATGGAAGACAGAAGCGCAGGACGCAGCACATGGGACGACCTTCATCAGAGGAGCTGTCCTGCAGGCACGCCAGACACAGATGAGAGTAACACCCAAAGTAAAAAGACATCTGAAGAGTGTGGTATCCGAGGCACTGAAGGTGCATATAGGAACTGTGAAGAAGAACACAGATAGCTGTTGAGAGCAACATCAGATCTCCAGCCCACCACTTCCGACCCGGAGGGGAAATGCAACCCCATAGAAGAGAGGGACTGTGCAGTACATGATCAGGACAGATAACACTCTAGAAAGAGCACCAGAAGTGGAGGCCCACCTCAGGGAGTGGAACCCTAGGAAACCTCATAGCTAAAGATGCAGGAACATGCACCAAAGGGCAGCCTAAACGTAAGAAAAAACACAGTCGTACAGAACGATGGCAAGGCTGAGTATAAGGTACCCAACTGCTCCCTGAAAAACGAGGATATAGGACCAGACCTCGCAGAAGCGAACGTGTGTAGAAAGGGATACCCAACGGGCAATCCGATGAGATATATATATATATATATATCTCAAAACGGGGCCCAGCCACGAGACCAGGCAACTGAGGGTACGATAGGAGGACCCGTCTGATGCACCTGGGGCAGGAGGCAGCTTCATTTTGAAGCGTGTCTAAATACTCTGAAAAGAGATAGAACAAGGAGAAAAACCCCTAGAAGAGGAGAATGAGGTACACACGCAAGGCTCAAGCTAGGCGTGACCTGTGGCGCATAGGAGACAGTGCTAGAAGCCACAACACTATAAACCGTTGAACGGTATGCAAATAGCGTCAGTAGGCATAGGGAGCCAAAGGGAACTTCCACGCCTGCCTGGCGCAGAGCGGAGGCACGCAAGGAGGCGCCGAACTGCCGAATCGGCGTGGGCATCAAACAAAAGGACCCCATTAAAGGACAGGTCAACAAGGCGTTCATGGATATTCTCCGGGAAGACACCATCCCGTAACCAAGCATGGTGTTGTAGTGCAACCAAACCAGCCATAGCACAGCCTAAGAAATCCAAGGTATCCTGGGCTGAGTGGACAGTAAATTCTGCCAGATCACGGCCGTCACGGATAAGACGGAGGAGGTCAACATGAGCACCCTCAGATGTGGAAGATAGAAGAGACTTGGCCAAGTCCCAAAGGGCAGAAGTAGCCCGAGCCAAGACACACACTGTATTGAGTGATCGAAGTGCTGCGCTAGTGGAAGTGAAAATATTACAACCACACGACTCCAGCCATCTGGACTCCCGGGAGGGAAGAAGCAGCAGCTGAGGCAAGGAAGGAAAAGCAGCTTGCAGAACCAACCCCTGAACATCTGGATGAACAAATAAGCGAACTATATCGTTTGGAGCAGGGCGGTGGCGGTGCATGATAGAACGAGCAACCGGATCACCCGAAGCCGGCCGAGCCCAGGTGCCCTGAAGGGCATCATAAAAAGAAGCTTCGAAAGGCAGAAGCGGCTCTACATTCCCCGAACCATGGTGGAGGACATCAGGTCAACGGGCAGAGGGACCGAAGGGGGCTGCATACTCAGAATGCGGGTGGCCATGGAGACAACTCGTAGAAATGCCGCACCAAACTCGGTAGCCCTCCAAGGAGGGGACAACAACTCATCTGTGGGTGAGGGCTGTAAACTGAGCCTCCCACCCCAAGAAGCTTCCGATGAACGGAGGATGAGACCAATGTCGAAATGAAGGAAGCCCCATGGATGAATGAGGGTCCTGATGGGGGTTCCTGAGGAGGTGGCGAATACACCGGAGCCACAAATTCCAAGGGGGGGGGGGGGGCAATGATGGATCCGGTGGTGCCAGACATTGCGGGGGCACCGAACTCCCCCCGGAAGCCACCAGAGAGGAGTCAATGATCCGGCGTCGAGGCAGCGCCAGGATGTCCTCGGTCGGCACCAACTCGGCCTCGTCCGGCGCCGACTCGGCCGCAACCACAATAGGCTCTGGCTCCGAAGAAGGGAACGGTGCCAGAGCCGGGGAGGCAAGTCGACGGCGCCAGACCGGCGCCAACCCTGCCTAGACCACAACAGGCTCCGACTCTGAAGTAAGGGACAGAGCCGTAGCCAGGGAGGCAAGGCTTCGGCGCCGAACCGGCGCCAGCCTCGGAAAAGGCAGCCGCCTGTCTGGAAGGCCAAGGAGGGCTCGGAGCCAAGCTGCGAGCACCAGCAACCACCTGCGATGCCACAGGGAGCCCCACTGGACTATGCGGCATGGTAGGGGTGCTATGGGTCAAAGAGGGGGACCCAGCCGGGCCGCGCCCTGACGCCATATCTCCATCATCCCTAGAGCCAAGGGGCTCAATCGGCGCCGGGGGCGAACCCACCGGCGATCCCACCGGCGACCCTGCACGTAGGGGAGGGTCCGAGGACGCCCCAGAGAGAGGAGGGGACCAAAGGGAGGCCTGCAAGGCTGCGGCATAGGCCGCCATTTTGGTCAGAGTGGGCCCCACGCCCGGGAAAGGCGGATAGTGGAGGGATGACATGTGCCGGGACTTATTGGGAAGGGGTGAGCGACGCACATGGGAACCAGACGTCGACCGACGCCGCAAACGGAACCCACTGCCTCCGGAACCTGTCGCTGAAGAGGAGGCCAGGGGCCGTGACGACTCCGAGACAGGCGAGCCGAAAGTAACTTCATCCGGCGCTCCCGCTGGGACTTCGGCTTGAGCTGTTGGCAGGCGTCGCAATCCGTCGAGTCGTGATGTTCGCCCAGACACCACATGCAGATAAGGTGTGGGTCCGTCACGGACATTTGCCCCGAACAGGAGGTACACGTTTTAAAGCCCGAAGGCATCGCAAACTGTTCCAGACGCAAAGGTGTCAAAAGTGGCCTGAAAACAGGCCAGAGGAACCGCTTACTCCGGATCCGCGTTGCATGCGGAAAAGAAGGAAACTGACGACAGCGCGCCGGGTTGGACTTGTATGACCTCGATGACGTCACATCTGTGGACAACGTCAGGGCGGGGTCGTGTGGCACCGTCCCCCGGCGTGCAGAGGTACTGCTGCTGCAAAAGAAATTCTGGATCCACTCTGACGCTGGGGATAATTCTAAATTAAGGAATCTAAGTTAAGGAATCTGCGGCGAGATGTCTCTATCAGATGTTACCAATAAGACATGCTAAAAGCATTCATATAACCAGCACAACATACATGGTAGCTTAACACCGCCGTAAAACCAGCATTAAGGGAAAAGCTTTGATGGAGTCTTGGTAAAAGACTGCTGGTCTACCTAGAAGTCAGTGTTTTTTTTTTTGTATTAGGACAGTTTCAAGCATAGGATAAGCACTACTGAGTAGGCCTTGTGTCTTTATTTCTAGATTATGAAGCTGTATGTTCTAGTTCACTTTTTTTGGTCTTTGTCGATCTGATATTCAGCAGCAGCACGTTAAATTGGCCAAGAGGGCAACAAACTGCCCATCATAGTGTTTGTAAAGAGATGGTGTTCAATTTTGGCCCTTTATTGTATCAACTTTCTAATTAACGTTGCAAGATTTTATTTCGGACAAAACAATGTAAACTGTCCTGTGATGCCAGCATCCAAACCCCCAGGCCTCTTCTATGGGGTGTGGATGCCGTGCTAATGACGACAGAAAACATGCTCAATAGTAGAAGGGGAAGCCCCCAGCGATGGAACGGCACAGATAAATACTAAAATGCAATTCTGCGCTGTACATTTTACATAAACGGAAACAAAAACAATTGCAGCTAAGTGATATATTCTGACTATTTTGATACCATATGTTAGTTTTGAGACAGATCTTTAGTTTGGTGTTGCCCCTACATGGCAATTTACGTGTTAGTGCATTGCATGTATTTAATATTTTTCAAATCAAAATGATGCAATAGTTCTAGATTTGAAGAAATAGTTGTCCTAATCGCATTCTTAACATATGTGTTTGGAATAGATGTAATTTTCCGTCAATTAAACTGAAACCAAATTACTACGAAATGAAAAGGATACCATTTTAGTGATTTAAGTTTTGAAGGAAAAGCACTAGTTTTCACCTGGCTAAGCATTAACAACCAAGAAATGCCTAACCTACTCTCTCGGATCATAACAGATGTAAATGTAAAATAGAATTAAAGCATACTTTTAAAATGTGGGGTACATTTTAATTAATTCTGTGACTATGGGTAGTCTGAGTTCCTTGATTTCAGGAGACAAACTTAGCCAATCAAACTGCAAGAAATTTGTACCAATTGATACAATTTATAATGTGAGGCGAGACATTCTCCATCATACGAGACCATGATATTATAGAGGGAAAAGAGGAAATGCTGCGCAGACAAGCGGGCATTACTAGATATCAATGCCAGACCTGGGCTAAGTTGATAAATGTGGCTTTCAATAGGTTTTAAAGGCCTCACCATGCACTATAAATGGAATAAAGAAGTGAAGGAACCAGCCTATCCTGAAGCTCAGGTGATTAATGTGAAGCATAAATATTAACACACTCGACACGAAATACAGCAAAATTAACACTGAACAAGCAGTGTTTCTCAAAATCAGTTGCTGCACCCGGTCCATCTATCACCTTATCCGCTAGCAGAGATCGAGGTAGGTTTACAGGACAAATTGGATATTTCTCACACGCTTTTCTCTGATGGACTATGAAGGCTATGGCACTCAGACACATGTTGAGATAGTATTTGTCATGATCGACACTGCCCTGGCTATGTAAGCCATTAAGAAGTGCTCAACTTTTGGCAACTCTCTTGGTTCCCCATATAATTATAGAACTTCCTACAGCAAAGCATATTCTTACAGTTCTAGAAAATAATAGTTATGGGGTTGAAGTGTACGAACCTTGCAGAGACAGGCTTGGGAGGAGCTGGAAGCACTGCCCCTCTCATCACATCTCCTCAGGCTATTATCTAAAGGAAAAATAAATCAGGATTACAAGCAAGTTTACAATAAGGCAGGCATAGGTGTGCATGTTCATGGCATGGGAGAGAATTGGGGCACCAACAAGCATCCAAAGGAAGGTGCTAGGCATATCCATCTATCTCTTAAACAAAACTGATGAAACAGAAGGCTGGATGTGGCTTGTCTGATGATGATCAGAGGTCATGGCTGCTGAACTGTTACGCTACCCCTTTGCCTATACTACAAGAGACTCAGCTCTCAACCTCAACGCCTTGCCCGGAAGCACCCTTGCTCATGACTGACAGCACAAAGATAAGACAAGATCCACCTTGTTTGCCGAAAGATGCAGATGAATACTGACCTTGGCATTTACCACCAGGCTGCATGGGATCTCCTTCATAACCCGCAGCACACCTAAAAGAAGAAAAGATGAATCAACACTTGAGCCGAAGCCACACCGTCTCTAATATTACGCCTGAAAGGGAATGTGGACTCCATAATGGGGGTCTGTCAACCCCAAAATCTATAATAATTCTTGTAGTGAAGGCACGGAAGCAAACCTAAAAAGCCTTTTTGAATATGGGTTTTGAAAAGGAATTAAGTACTCTGGTCTCGGTTCCACATGGCAAGGGGTCATCAAAGCAAGCTAATATCTCATTGGGTATTTATCAGTTTTAACCACTTACGGTTTCGAATCTGGTAATGGCTGTTGAGAGGGATTACAATATCTACAAGTGACATCACCAATACCACAATGCATCCTAAACTAGAGACTAGCAGTTTTAACGGCCTCAAGGGTTGAGAAAATAAGGAGGCTCTCTTTCGGTATTATTAGACATAGGTGATTGAAAAACCATGGTCCATGAACAATGAAATGTACTGGAAGAAGGAGACATCAAAGGTTTTATCTAAAGTCTAATGTGTAGTCGTTGCTTCTTCAGGAAAGGGTCCACCTAGTGTTTCATAGAAGAATGTTGCCTTTTCACCCGAGAAACCAGAGAGAAACAGGTTTCTGAGATACCCGATGTTCAAGGATGCTCTGGAAAGAGTAATCTTACCCGAGACTGCATGCTTAGAATAAGGAGCAAAGTATAAACAAGCAGAAGGAAGTGTAAAATACTTTTAACAAATAAACTGTTAAGATAGTTCAAGCAGGAGGTGTTCGAAAAAAACACCTGGCTGTTAATTGTCAAACTAGCGACCTGGGACACTGTACTGTCAGAACACCAGTGTTGTCGCATATGTAGGTAACCACGTTTGCAACACATACAAAATGTAGTGAAATACCCAGGGCGACAAATCACAACTTTGACAAAGGATGAACAGGATTTGTACAGGTAATTTTCAAGTATGGAATTATTTATTTGCGTGGGAATGTACTAATTGGTAGTTCAATAAAAACAAACAAATTCCACATAATCAAATGTATGTATTAAAAAATACTGATAACTAATATGGTCAACTCTACGGCCCCCATTCCACCAGGGTCTTGTGATATCCTTCGAATACACTAGAACATTCCGAAAAACTCAAGAAAGGAAACAGGAGAGGATGGAGGACAAATTAGTAACATAACACAGATGTATGTCTAATGCATGCAATTAGAAATAAAGTGCTCCAGTGCTTACAGAACCCCTGCTGCAAAGCTGAATTTTGACAAAAATATTGTTAGTTACATTATTAACATAACCAGTTATCAGAATTGGACAATGTCTATGAATAGGTTCAGCAGTATATCAAGTAAAGGAATATCGGTTAAACCCAAACATACAATCTGTACGTACTTCTCACAGCGGCGTCCAGTGTATCCTGCAACACAGGCATCACAGGTAGCCTGACCATCCGAATCCAGGAAACAAGTATCAGAAAAACTATTAAAAAAATGAAATTAGATTAAAAACAAATAAGTTGCATTATCCCAGAAGGTGCACGATTGGAGTTGGTTACTTCTACATTCCAAAACTAGAAAGAAGGTGGTTGCTTTGGCCATAAAAGCCAGCCAACTGGCAACCTGGCAGAGACTGGTACCCCATGCCTGCTGAGCCACTTTTGGCAGAACAGGTGTAATAGAAACTAACTGTAAAGCATAGGCAATACAGCAGTAAAATGGATTTTGGTTTTGTTAATTAAAATCAGCGTTCGAGATATTGCACCAATGTCCTTCAACCTTACCTCCTTAGCCCAACACAAACAGTGAGAAAAGTAAAAGCTACCAGAACAATATAAAACACTGAAAGAAAAGCGCACACTCTACGCTATGTGAGCACAGGGGCACAACACTGGTGAAACAAACATCAAAAGGGTGCAGACAGTAATTTGTGCGCCTATGGGAAAAAGAGTAACAAAAAATGCTTAGAAAAGTGGGAATTAAGATTAGAATGCATGAAGAAGTCAGTAGAAATATATCTGCAAGTGGAATTATGTTTAAACATTCTGATTAAGTAATTAGCACGTGCAGCAATTTTAAATGTCTCAGGGAAGTGGGTAGTACGAGTATGTCTCTTGGGAAAGTTAACATGTGTTCAATATGAACTGTATAGAAATGTAGATATTCGACTACGTAGAAGTACCTGATTTGGTTCATAACCACTGTTAAAATTAAAAGGTTGGAACTTCATGGTCCTCTACTATATATTTTGCTGAGAAGCTCTACATTGAAAATAATATTCCCACCGCACATTCAAGAAAATTGTGCAAAATAGCAGCAGGGCCTGCCCTACAACCTGGCAGACCCAAAATCACACAAGAAAACCATTTTATTGATTTATTGCAAGGGTGTCAATCTCTCAAAAGCCAGCCATCTACAATTTGAAGGCTGCTACAGGGACCCACAATTACATCTCAACAGCGGCGTCAGCTGTTGCGGAGTAAATAAAAGCTCCTTCTTGCATTTTTCTTAAAAAGGTTATAGTGCGGGAGATATGTTTAGATAAGACATTTGGTCTTGAACTCTGCCATAAAGCAGGCTGCCACCAAGGTTAGATCCCAATTGAAAACCATGTTCCCAAAGCTATAGAGGCTTTAAAGGGGTGATCTCCAAGTTATATCTTTTATTACTGGGATCCAATGCATGTTCAAAATGGCTAAATATACTAGAGTGGGAGAGGTCACTGGGCAGGCCAACCCCTCAGACGATGTGCTCTGTTGAGCAGAAATTAAATGAAATAAACTCATTTGATTAAGAGCACAGCTACTCAAACTAGAGTGTCCTGGCGCAAAACAGCAGGAAGAGTGGAGGGGTGTTGGAGAGGGGTTAGTTTTAAAAAAGCCAGGTTAAGATTCTTTCTGAAAGTTAGCAGGTGTACGGTTGATCTCAGAGGGTCTGGAAGACTGTTCCACATCCTTACGCCAAGGAAACCGAACGATCTTCCTCCTCAACCCCCCATCTCGCCTGGCAAATTTTGGAAACAAGGGCAAGGTTAGTATTTGTTGATCTTGGGGATCTAGTTGGGATGTAACGATTAATGCACTTATTCAGGTAGCATGCATCTAAGCCGTGTAAATCACCAAGGCTTTGAAGTCGATCTTTTCCTTCATACCCAGCCAGTGCAAGGACCTTAGAATGGGGGTCATACTAGATCTGGGTTTTGGCCTCACAGAGATATATGGATGCTTATCTTCTCTAAAGAGGAGGGAAATACAGTCTAAAACTTTATATTAATGGAACTACACCCCATCACGATTACACCACATGTACCCCAATGTTGGAGAGTTTGTGGAGCAGTGGAGAAACGTATGCATATCTGGTAGGGTTGTCTCATGTGAAAACATTTCTGGGTTGAGATGGCTGAGACTTTACAGAAAGTGTTGGGATACCCCATACTGCTGAAACCCAAAATAATGACCTTGGGGATTAGACCAAAGGGATATGACGGAATCGTTCCTGGTGATGGGATGCCTGAGAGCTGCAAAAACAACTGCTTTTAATTGGAAACTAACAAATCCGCCACCAGTTCCCAACAGTATCCTGATTGTGGACCTACTAGCTATAGAAAGGCTGTCAAGCAACAGAGGGCGCCCACCTGAGATTTGAGAGGCTATTGAAACTACTGTTGGAGGTGCTGAGCCAGGGACATTTACATTTGCTTTGCCCCCAAACCCTCTTAAGATGGTGTGTTAGATCTGTTGCATTATTAAGTTATTTCTGAGGGCTATTTGGGGACAAGGCTATTATGGCACCGTACTTCAATGAGACATCCGTGGTGAGGTGATGATTAATCAACCTTAAAGGGGCTGGGGTTGAGGAGTTCTTCATAGCTCAGTTTACTTGTTTTCTTTGGCTCCTTAGGTCTTTCGTTACCCATAGACTATTATGTGGTAACATTTTGTATGTTTATTGGAGACATCTGTTAAAGGTATTACAAATGCTCTTCTTTGTACTAATGCATATGTTGAAAATCTAATAGACAAATGTTTGTCAAAAACAAAGTTATGGGTTTGTGCCAACTATTAACATATAAATGCTGTTTTAAAAATAAAGATCAGCCAATTGGTTTCCTCTGGCAAAGCTTCCATTTTACATGTACTATGCAAGGTACCTTGCTGTTTGTTTTAAAATCGTGTGTGGAGTTTTGGCAATGGGGGAAAACTGATAAAGCATACGTGGCATCTTCACCTAGGGCAGAATAATCTTCTGGGATGATCCTCTATACTATAGCGTTGTTTACCATATTAAAAATACTCCTATTTCATTTTGAAATATAATGTACAATAGAGCATGCTAACTGCACACTTAACTTATTAGAGCAGCTGCACATACGGTATATTAGTGCACTTTACAATGAAGTGACAAAGTACACTAGGCAGGAGAGCAGTTAAATATGGAATACTAAAAATATAACGAAGACAAATGCAAACACTTCAAAATATTATTTTAAAAAAGGTGAATCATATTCAAAATATAGCTTAATCCATCAAAGCATACTTTTAGGGACACATTTCCTGCACTGGGCATACATTTCTGGTAGCACAGTGTAGGTATTGGTTAGCATTTCACATAGTTTGCTACCTTACAACAATGCAATGTCTTGTGGCTTGAATGGCCTAAGCCTATGCAACGTCCATGCATTTGTCGGTTTATACTCACCTACGAGAAATATACAACCCATTGCACAGCAGACCTGTTTGCTGCAATTAGACTACAAGGTGCCCTCCAAGAGACACTCAACAAAAAGGTAAATGTTACTTAACTGAAACCATCAAGTCTGTAGCTTGTAGTGCTTTAGATCACGTGCTGTGTAATTATTGCCATCTAAGGTTGGGTGTGGACGCTGCAAGTTGTTTTTATTCAAAGAAGAGATTTCAAGGTATCTCCCCTGAAAACCACAATGCAAAGCAGCAAAGCGTATTTAGAGGCAAAGGAATACTAATTCAGAAAGATAATGTTTAGACTCGTTCTTAGATGCTGTACAGTGAGCTTGCACCTGGGAGGAAGGGAGAATGTGACTCTACAGCAGCAAACCAACTGTTACAAACAATTGTTTGCAGCATGTGCTGCTGTAGATCATGCTGTGCATAAACTGAAAAGTAGTAGTTATCTCCTAAAGTAGTGGCTTGTGAGCAGCAAGAGAAGGAATTTGAAACAGTTTTAGAAACAGTTTGTCAGGCTTGGGTTTCTTGTAGGCATGAATGTCAGTACAGTTGTGCATAGCAGATGGGTGGGGGTTAGGAGATGACATTGCAACTTTACTGATATCTGGGAGTGGTATATTGTATTATAAGAACAAACTAAGCATCTTCACCTGGATAAATAGCTCCACGCCTATTCAGGCTTGAAGTTCACTAAACCTGCACAGAAAAGTGACTGTAATGCGGAGGTCCACTTTCTAGGAAAGGAACCGAAGTGTACTAGAGAGTAGTGGCTCAAATGGAGGCCCCATAAATAGTGTGAGGACAATTTTACGGTCAAATGAATAGACTGGTGGTGTTAGAGTTTGGGTAACTCCCAAGACCCTCCATAAAGGCTTTAACAATAGGCATTTTGGAAATGGGCTTGTGTTTCCTGTTTTGCACGTAAGCGGCGACAGCTGCTAGGTGTACACTTACGGAACAGAAGACTAGCCCTGACATTTTGTAGGCAAAACAAGTAGCAGATGATATCTTGTGCTGTGGCTACTAAGGGCTGTTTGTGAAGATGGTTACAATAATGGACACATCTTTTCCATTTAGCCACATAGCATGCCCGTGATGTGGGCTTTCTGGCTTCTTTGAGGATTTGCATACAATCCTCAGGAAACTATAGATAAGCACATTTTAGGACTTCACATGCCAAATTGCAAGCCTGAATGACCGGAGGTTGGGGTTGAACTGGCTTGATGCGGAGTGAGATCTCCGTACAGTAGAAGATTTTCGTGGGGCTCAATTAAAGTCTCCAAGAGTAGCGAGCACTACGGCTATGAAGCACAGGTGGGAGCTGTGAGGATTAACCTCACTGGCGCTTGCAACAACTTCCTCATTACATGTGGAATGGGTGGGGGGAGGGGGGGTGGAGCGCAAGTAAAGATTTTTGACCAGCTGATTCATATTTATAGAGGAACAAAGGTCCCAACATTAACTATAGAAACAAAATAATGTCTATGGCAACATAGAGTAGAGACTTATGCATAGTAATTGTATTGAATGTTTTTGATAGAAGAAAGCCAGAGACTGGCTTAAGAGGGAAAAAAAATATTCATATAGCCTTGCCCATTGAGTGTCAGTGCAGATACCTGGAGGCGAATCTTTGGCCTTTTGCTTTCTCATGTCTCACAAACAGGTGCTAGTATTACTGGAGAATGAGCGCTTCAATTTACTATTCATGCGTTTGTTGGTGTGTCCACTCCACGGAGATGTTCCGCTAAGTTGAATACCTGGTGCAAAATTGTCTGCGCTAGCATGAACAATTGAGGAGTGTGTGCGCCCCCTGTTTATGAAAGTAGTGCAAAGTGCTCATGTTGTCAGAGCAATTGAGCATGATCTTATTGCATTAGCGGTTGAAACAGCCTTGCAACAGAAGTTGAACTGCCATCAACTCAAAAAATATAATGTGCAGGAGATGGTGCAGTCAAGACAGTTGACCGGATTGTGAGCAGCGTTTTGTGTGCTCTGCGGCCCAATGAAAGAAACATCTGGGTTTTTTTTGGTTTAAAAAAAATAAAATTGCAGAGTTTTATATAGCGCGAACTTGACCCGAATCCAATCAGGTATCAGAGCGCTTTACATAGCAACAGTTACGTTACACGAGGACACACATTAATTTATTTTTTTTAGGCACGGGGAGATGAAGTGATTTGCCCAGAATCATAGGATGTTTTAGCGTCATTACCGAGACTCAAACCCAGTTCCCCCAGGTCCGAGGTCGAGCGCCCTAACCGTTAGGCCAACTCCTCTCCCCTTCTGTTGATGGTCAACTATGTTAGTGGTTGAGGGGAGGGTGAGGGGTGAGAAATGGCCTATCCATTAACAAGTACTTGTTGTCAACCATTGCAATTTGTGCAAAACACTGGATTCTACTAAAACTAGTTCGGACCCACTGTCCCTAACTTCTGGCTGTTGCCTTACAAGGTACTCTTGCAGAATGAGCATGTGAAAGTTGGTGTTTGTGATTAGTGCAATGCAAGATGCCATCATTCCCAACAGTTTCAAAAGTGAAAGTATGCGCTTTAGGTTGGGAAGGGCAGTAGAGAAAACGCAATAGAAGAGCGAGACAAAGTGAATCTGGGCAGAGTGAGGGTGAGCAATCAGAGAAAGGAGAGTAAGAAATACAAGAGACGTGACAAGCTGGATACATGCCACAATTCTTACAAAAATGTTTATATTGTCTTGTGTTTACATTTCAAGCTTTTGCCAGTCTACCATTGGAGTCTATTTTAATTCAAGATAAAAAAACAATATAAAATCACACTTCACAAAATTACCAGATTGAAAACTCGTTGAAGCTACTTCACATATCACACACATACCCATGTTGAGTTCTCAACAAACAGTTAAAAATGGTCCTGTGAGAAATGTTTAGTGCTGCAGCAAACTAAAAGCTCATTACACAGCAGAATGTGCTCTATACCAATCCAGACTGTGTCTGACGTGCACTGCAACACAAAGAATGCACATTGATGCCAGAGAGGTTCACATCATGGTATGCCTGCCAGTGGCACAGGTTCTCACTCTTTGGACTTCTTTCTCTAAGTATATCTGTGCAATATACAGCTCCACAGTTTACATGAGACTATTTATAGCAGGCGGTTCATTCATTGGGTAGAACTGGACTAAAGCGGCGGTGCTGTGATGATAAACCTAAGAGCAAAATATCCAACACTGGACCACTTCAGCAACCCACCTTCACAGCACCACCTTTGAAATACATGCTTGGTAGGAAGGGACAGGAGAAATTCAGATTTCTGGCTGAGCAGCAGGTCTGAGGGGCTGTACACAGCTATTGAAGGCAATAAACAATTCCACATACAGTAGCTGTATCCAGCAAAGAATGTATGCTGCCATTCACTGCTACTTACACTGCAGCTGGATATCTCTTGTATGCAGTCTGGTTAACAATTTAGATACACATGGTTTATGCAGCATTTGACTTCCTGCTCTTACTTCACTCTTATATGTGCAGTCATGTATGTTTCTGTCTGAGGGATTGGACTGAAACATACTGGCACTATGGACAGAATGCCAAATTAAGATATACATCAAAGCAGGTTCCTGAGTGAGAATGATGTAAGAACGATTTATAAAAGCAAAAACAACAGGCAATGCAAAAAGCATGAGTTTATTGGCATTCACTCTTATCTTTTGAAGTCCAGTGCACAACAGATGCTGGACACGCAATCTGATGCTATCGGAAAACATGTTGCCTCAGCAAGAAAAAGAGGGAGTGGACAGTGGCATTGTGGGCAAAAAGCCACCTGCCAGAGACAAAACTTTAGGGTCAATCAAGCACTTCAAGCAGAAACAAAGTGCAAATATGTGATGCCTAAAGCACTGCTTATGCCTTTCAAATGGACATATCCGAATATAGGTGCTTCTGTCCTGCCGAGGTACTGAGATTTGTTTATTATGGATTTGCCCCTTGGGCCTTAGCATTTGTCCTGCTGCGAACTCCCAGTACTGCCCTCCCATTACACTCAATAATCCGATGTACACTTTTTCCCTTGCTTTTGGTAAGAATTGGGAAAGGGGGTAATAAGTACCTCAATTTGCGAGCAGCTAGCAAAAGATCTTGCCGTTCAGAAAATGAAGGTTTATCAAAACGTTGCCACTGCTGTAGCGGCCCAAGTCGCAGTTCATCGGTCAGATCTATATGAGGTGGGAGAAAACTCGGGTCGTTTACTTGCTAAAAGATTAAAGCAGAAAGAGGTCACTAGGAGGGTGGAATCAATTCAGGATGAATCTGGGCAAATATATTCAGATACCGTAAAAATCTTGGAGATCTTTAATCATTTTTATACTCTGCTGTACTCAAATGAAGATCTTACTGAGATAGTAGGCAATTTTGTAAGGTTTTGGGGAGATAACGAGATTCTAAAATTAACTCCTGAACAAAAAGAAGGGCTAGAGGCCGATATCTCTATTGAGGAAATAGAGGCAGCAATGTTATCCCTTGGTGCAGGCAAGGCAGTTGGTCAAGACGGGATTCCTTTGGAATTCTTTAGAACCTTTTTTTCTTTTTTAAAAAATGAACTCTTGGCTACATTTCTAGATACTCAGAAGGGCTCACCCCATCTGTCCTGGCAGAAATCAATAATTACAGTATTTCTTAAAAAAGACAAACCTTCTGTGTTGCCTGCTTCATATAGACCTATCTCATTGATTAATGCGGATTGTAAAATTTACTCTAAAGTACTAGCGGCTCGTCTATCCAGCATTATTGCCACCCTGGTCACCACTTCAGCATGGGTTTATCACTGGCCGCGATACGTCTGCTCACGTTCGTCGTGTGATAGCATTGATGGACTGGGCAGAAGCTACAAAGACCCCTATTGGAATCATCCTGTTGGATGCCGAGAAGGCATTCAACAGGGTGTTTCCTTTGGGAAGTATTGCAGCTGAAGGGTTTTGGTCCAGGTATACTCTAAGCTATTAGGTCACTGTATCATTCACCTAATGCGTGTATACGCCTCTCGGGTAGAGAGTCAGAATCTTTCACTATCAGCCGGGGCACGCGGCAAGGCTGTCCTAGTTCACCTTTATTATTTGCCTTATATATTGATTTTTTAAAATCTAAATTAAATAAATCTAAAGACATTAAACCTGTTGAAGTGGGTGACATTAAGTATACAGCACTCGCATACGCAGATGATATTGTTATTCTTACTACTGATATTCCCTCTGCTCTGTCAACGATTGAACATCTTGCCTTGCAGTATGGGTTAATGTCCGGCTATAAACTAAACCTGAGCAAAACTCAGATTTTATGTGTGGGGTGTAACCCTCCGGATGGTATCTCTACCCTCTCGGAAGCTACTTATTTGGGAATCAAGCTATGCTCTCCTGTTAATAAAATCCCTGAAATTAACTTGAACCCAGTATTAGATAGAATTAATACTACCTTAGACAGAATAAACAATCTTCGTCTGTCACTGCACGGAAGGTCAAATGTTTTAAAGATGCTGGTGCTCCCCAAACTGTTATACCTGTTTAGAACTATACCACTGGAATTTCCAGCGATTTATTTTAAAAGGCTTGAGAACATCAGTTCTAGATTTTTATGGGATCATAAAAGGCATAGAAGGACATATAAAAAGATGGTGCTCCCTAGAACCGTGGGAGGCTGGGGGATTCCGTATTTTTAGTTTTATTATTGGGCGGCAGCATTGAAATTTATGGCTCCACTGGTAGTGGGAGATAGGGCTAAGCTGTTGCCCTGCCACAGCCCATCAATTTATGAATTTGGATTAGGGGAAAAGGCAAATTCCTGCTTGGTAAAATTTGCAGAACCCAGCTACTATAAAAAAACAAAGTTTAAAATTTATAAGGCAGCTTTCGCTATCTGGAGGAGGGTTAAACATTTCCTAGCTCTTCCGAGAATAAATGCCTATACCCCTTTTGAGGCTTTAGGGGTACTTCCACCAATTTTTCGAGAATATATTACTAGTAGATGGATGCAGAAAGGGATCTCCCGTCTAGGAGATCTGTCCAGAAGGCCAATTTTTATCCTTTACAGAGCTTAAATTACAATATGGCTTATCAAAATATGATTTCTTTAAATATTTGCAAATTCGCAGCTTCTGTAATACATTAGCTCCAGATGGTATGCACCAATTTAGAAAATTCCCCTTAATAGAACAGTTGGGGAAAAATATGCCTATAGGTTTTTTTTAATTCTATTTTGATAAGTTTAATGCCCGATGACTTACAGCTTTGCCAGGAAAGATGGAAAAGGAAGTTAAATATAGAGACAATTGCGTTAAATACCTCTCTTGCGTTGGCGAACGAAATTTTAATGACAGGTAGGATGTGTGCACAATATTATATGGCTATTTATGATTTATACTACACACCGGGCAAGATTGCGAAATGGGTTACAGGACCAGGAACTAAGTGCAATAGGTGTGGTACTTTAGCTGCAGATGCTCTCCACATGTTCCATTCATGTTCAAAACTGGAGGATCTTCTATCTTCAATTCAATCTTTTCTGGGTGTGGTAGTGGGATCACCAGTATACATTACTGGGGAGATGGTATTGTTAGGAATTAAAACAGATGCTGAAGCGCAAAGAAGATCGAAGTCCATAACTTCCTTTCTGTTTATCTGCATGGCGATTCTTCGCGCTTGTATTACGAAAGATCGAATCTCCTCTGACCCTCCGTCATTTTTTGTTTGGAGGGCCAGACTTTTGGCAACTTTTCCTATGGAATCTGCAATTTACAAAATAAAGGGGCTTAGAAGGAGCACAAGGGGCTTAAAAATCTGGAGGCCAATGACAGAATGGATTGAAGAGCCTGTAAGATAGGGTATATTGTGGGATACTGTGGGATATTATTTTTGTTGATTAATAAGCATTACTGGGGTCTGCTCTATTTTTATACCTAACTGGGGTTCTCGGGCCCGCGGTTCCTGCTCCCCCTTTTTGTATTTGTCTGCTGGTTTAGAACATTGGCCTATCAACTTACTATATTTGGATTCTTGATTTTGTTGTGCCCGGTAGGGTCGCCACCTAGACAATGTCTTTTATTTTTGTGATTTGTGACTGTTCCTTGTAAAAAATGTATTTTCAAAATAAAAAATAAAAATAAAAAAGAATGATGTAAGAACGATTTATAAAAGCAAAAACAACAGGCAATGCAAAAAACATGAGCTTATTGGCTTTCACTCTTATCTTTTGAAGTCCAGCGCACAACAGATGCTGGACACGCAATCTGATGCCATCGGAAAACATGTTGCCTCAGCAAGAAAAAGAGGGAGTGGACAGTGGCATTGTGGGCAAAAAGCCACCTGCCAGAGACAAAACTTTAGGGTCAATCAAGCACTTAAAGCAGAAACAAAGTGTAAATATGTGATGCCTAAAGCACTGCTTATGCCTTTCAAATGGACATATCCGATTATAGGTGCTTCTGTCCTGCCGAGGTACTGAGATTTGTTTATTATGGATTTGCCCCTTGGGCCTTAGCATTTGTCCTGCTGCGAACTCTCAGAACTGCCCTCCCATTACACTCAATCCGATATACACTTTCTTTCCCTTGCTTTTGGTAAGAATTGGGAAAAGAGGGTAATAAGTACCTCAATTTGCTCCCACTGCGGCTTGTCTTACCTGGAGAGCAGGCTGCCAGAGCTGGGGATTCACTATTGTGGGGCAACCCCAACAGGGCCAGCTTCCCCGCAGCATGGATCTTCTTGCTCTCTAACAGGTGAAGACTTATCTACAGTGCAGTTTAAGAATCCCATTTTACATTACCTATGGACCACATGTGAATCGGAAGGAATGATTCTGCAAATGAAAATAGGGTCTTGCAATTTAATCTTATATGTTTCACCATACTGGGTGTGAAGACTCATGTTTTGACCAGTTCTTTGAATTGGTCATTGGAGACTGTTAGAAGCGGGGTCTCCAGTTGGCCAGAGTCTTCAACCCAGTCCAAGTAGGGACCGCTGATTCCGACAAGGTAGCTTGGCGCGAGGCAGGTAGGCACGCACAAGGCAAAGTGTAAAGTGATTGTGCAGCACGCATCCACCCTGACACAGTAAAGCACACACAAAGGAAACACTACTTCAGTTGTAGGCAAAACTGGTGGTTATCTTTATCTTAGGTCCAGGAAAAATCAGTCAAAGACATACACGTATCATCTGGACTTTCCTCGTGCAGAGAACCATAACCATAATGTATAGGCTCAAGGAGTCTCAATCAATACTTCAGGTAAGATCAACAATAAACATATCCCACAGCAGTTAGGAGTTCTCAAATTGGGCTACTTGCTGACAGTGTCTGTGATAGGGGAAAAGAAAAGTACACTTGTAGCACCAGTAGTAGTGTAGTTCCAGGCGTATAGAAAGTCACTCGCAAAGGTAAACAAGTCTTTTAATAAGGTGGGCTTCCAGGGCTGTTATGCTCCTGCTGTACTTTACAGTCCAATGCCACTACAGGGTAAAAACGGGTGTGCCCAATGCTTTAATGCCCATGAAATCACTCACGGGGCCCAGGTACCGCAATGTCTCACTATGCGAGTACGGGCCGTGAGTGAGAGGATCGCTGAGGTGGAGGGGAGAAGATCTTGCGGTATGGAATGCCCCTAAATAGTCCCTGCAGCCCCCGCAACCTGCCTAAGTCTATTCTACCCCCGGTGGCAGCCTGGCTTGACACGCTACCGTTACCTGGGCTGGCGCTGACTCGAGGCTTCCTTGGACTTCAGGGACGCGGGGCCCTTGACGAAGCAGCACAGGGGAGGGGCGGCGCAGCCCTTCCGGGTTGGAGCACGGCCGCACCTCCCGGCTTCAACGCAGACGTCCCCCCATGGATTCTTGTTGCCGGGCAACGCCGAATCTCCACGCGGCGTCCTTGCTACCAGCAGGCGGGTTGTAGCTCGGACTCGTGGCGGTGATTTCCAGGGCAGAACTTGTACCGCACCTCACTGACGAACTTGTGGCTCGCGGCAGTGATATTTGGCAACACAGCGCTTTCCTCGGCAGCGCTCTCGGTGGCACACCGTGCGTTCCGGGCCCCGGGCTGGCGGCGGTGATGATTACGGAGGCAGTGTCTAAGTCCAGCTAGTGCAGACACCCGCGCACGGCGCCACGGGTTATTACGGCCACGCCACACTCTCCAGCCACAGCGCTCCAGCGCTATGCAGTACAGTCAGGTTCTGGGCAGCGGCGGTGATTTAGAGGCGATAGGAATAACCTCACACACTCAGTGCTGCAGAGCCAGTTCAGGCAAAGAAGGAAGCGTGGTAGTTCTTAGGTATTCCCCCACCAGGTAGGGGAGCAGTCAGCAGGTTGCGTTGGAGACACTCTGCTGATGTTATTCCTGGGTCCCTTCTGGCAGGGCAAGATCAGCAGGCAGGCAGGGCAACTCAGCTAGCTTGGGGAGCAGTTCCTGGGAACAGTCAGCCTCAGCGGTGTAGCAATTTTCCTGGCCCTGCACTCTCCACTCCTGCAGAGAGTTATGCTGGTCCAGTAGTGTAATAGGAATATCTGGTTCCCACCCTTCCTTTTATACCCTTAAGTCAGGTGACCAAAAAGGCGGCAAGTTCTGGCGGCAACCTGGGGGGGGGGGGTTGGAAGGTTCTGGAAGAATCTAGGGACTCTGTGGTGTTCCCTGTTCCCTTTGTTCTGTCTGTCTACGGTGACAAGAGGCGGGCCATCAGTTACAGTAGCATCCAGTCCCAGCCTATTCCAGCTACTAGTGCGCAGACAGGACGGTGGCCTCACCGCAGAAGCAGGGGCCGGTGGCAGACATATTTTTAGGAGAGAACACCTGCACCTCAGCACTGTTTAGCAGCGGTAAGGCGCCCAGAGTCTTATGTCCAACAAAAAGGTCGGTCAGATAAGAGGCAAAAAGGGAAAAAAAATGTAGGGGGAAGACCACCCTAGGGCTGACAGTTCTAACAGAGACCGAGCATGTTTTTAATGAATCGGGAAGAATTGTACAGATCACTCCACTTTAGAGTGTCTCAATAAGCAAGTCTTTTTACTCTTCCTCAAACATGGCGTTCGACTTTGTGGTGTTAAAGCATGTTTGACAGGAAATGACTCCAAAGAGGCGTCATCGAGCAGGTCCACATTGTGATTGTGCCAAAGGTAGTCCCCATTATCCATGGGCAGTGCGTTGCCAGGAGTCTAGCTTGATGTGGTTTGCAAAGAAGAAATCCCCGGCGCTATATAAACAAGACGCGGGCATGACCGAGGTTTCTTGCCCGTCCGTATTGCAGATACGCCCCTTTGAACCTGTGCTTACTGTTATTGTGGTTGTTGCTTCTTTACCTTATTGGGTTATAATCATTACGGTGCTTGCAATGGGACGTCTGCTTGGTCCAGATTGATTTTAGAAGATTCTGCGTGGAATTTACTTTCATCTGCATAATAGATACAGTGGCAGAGCTGGACGCTTTTAAAGTAGGACTAATATGATCTAGTTATTGAGTGCTCGCTATTCCTTATTAAACAGCGCTACAATTTATATAATTCTTTATTGGACGCGGATAAGCTTACCTCTAGGGAATCCTAGAACCGAAATATACTTTATGGAGAGATTCTGACTCCACCTATTTCTATTGCCCTGAAGAAGTCCCTCAAGGGGACGAAACGCGTCGGCTATTCTGTGTGTTGAACGCTGTGTTTCAGCAACGTGAAATTAAATTGAAACAATAAAAGAGAGAGAAACAGGAATGAATTCAAGAATTCTCTTTATTTGATATGGACGTCAAAATGATTCTTTTTGACTTAATTTTTCTCTGAGTGGTGCACCTGTGCTTTAGTTTTGAATTGTTACGTTCCTTTTGGAATAAGTACTGTGATAGTGGGTACTATACAGTGTGCACACAGATCCCATTGAATACAAAAGGGATATTATGTAAGGAGTGTAAAAACAGGTTAGGTGCTGTTCTTTGGAAGGTTCCACTATCAGGTTCTCCTTTTCTTTATGCGGTTTTCAAAGAAGACTTTGCAATCTTCCTCTATTCCAAGATGGCCTTAGAGGGATCTCGTCTAGGCTCAGTGCCATGGTACCAAGGCTCAGCCTCTGGAGTTCAAGGAGTCTCTGGCACTGAAAATGTTTTTGGGCATCAGGACTAGTGGGCAGCACCACCTTTTCAAACCTTTTTGCAGAAATTCAGGGGTCAAGGCATGGCTCTCTTGAGCCATTCATTGTCCTGAAACCGGGATCCAGTTTGAGGATGAATCCCAGAGGAATATCCTCTGTCTGAATTCTTGTAGTCCTCATACCAGTGCTCTTTGTGGCATGCCTGCCCTATCTCATCACCAAGTTGTAATCATTGTTTGAATCCATGCCAAACAGTGAATGAAGTGTATGTGTCCTGCCTTGTGGAGGCAGCTGATTGAGTGGAGGAAGTGGCACCTCGACAGCAGACAGTCGTGGCCTCAGTCGAGATCGAACATATGGCGACTCGGAGTCAGTGAGTACAATCGGTACCTCGTCTTCCAGCATGGATGAAGTCTGCTTCGGCTTCAAAGTTTTGGGAACCATCATGGACTGTGGCACAGGAGGTGGGGTCGGAACTGAAACTGGAGGTTCACCCCGTGATGGACTCCAAAGGTCCAACTGGCACCAAGGGCGGGTGGGATTCCAGATGGATGGCCTCCCAGGTCCATGGGGCCTGATGGAGCATTAGAAGGAGTCAGCAAATATACAAATAGTCGTAACAAGGCTTGAAAATTCTTCGATCTGCTTTAGAGCGGCAGACGATCCTGTAAACTCTGGTTGTTCCGGAACAAGTTATGGGATAGGCTCCAACATCGAATAACTTCAAGAGCGAGATATATGGTGCTGTCCAACGCCTTGTTTAGGAGAATGTGAGCAGCGGGAAGGGGCAGAGTTCCACTTAAATTTATTGTGCTTTTTCTTTGACTTACCCGATGACTCTGATCAAGATGAAAACCGACCTCTGGAACGACTCCTGCGACTTTTGGAACTTGAATGGGACCAAACTTTTGACTTGTTTTGGCCTTGTCACAGTCTCTTCTGGTGCTTAGCGATATAGAGTTTAGCCTTGTGCTCTTGTATGGCCTTCTGGTTCATCGAATTGCAATCAAGTGCAGGCCTTAAGAGTCGTGACTCGACACCAGGCACCACAGGCAAATCTGATGAGGACCTGTCAGTGTCAATCAAAAGAGAGGGGCCAGGAGCCATAAGGGTCCAGCCACCAATGCGCCTCACTCTAAATATTCCTACAAATATAAGGAGGCTGTCCCTGAAGTGTGTAAGGAAGAACAAAGGAAAGGTTGTAATATCAATTAATTCTGGTGCCTTACACATCCAGAGAAGTGTCATGCTTCATCATTGGGCTTCTGCTCCTCTGCCGGCGCTGCAATGTCCAACGAGCCCTGCAGAAGGGCTCTTTATTGGAGATCTTCACTTTTGGCAGTTTTTGGTGACAGCAGGAATGTGAAAGTAGGGTAGTGTGTGTAATAGTGTATTAAAACTACCTAAGGTGTGCCGTATATTTTTCTTTATCAAGTGGTACCTTTGGTAGGGATGAAAACAAAGATGCGAGTACCGTGATTGGGAAACTTATGAGCCGTGACAGTACCACAGTGTTCAATATTAGTTTTTTCTCTTTATTCTTAGGTCGACATGTTTCACGCCTTGGCGTGGCGTTTCTTCAGGACCAGAACAAAGAACCTCTACCCTACACTCAAGCGGGATACGCATCTGAGGTGCAAATGAGGAAATAAATTGATTCACTATACCATTGTATATGCTGAATCTAAATCCCAAAATCCAACCCATCTGGTGTTGGGGTGATTGCCCCTTAGATTGAGGCAGAGGACCACATCCTAGCTGCGGTACAATTAGTCCTATGCAGCTGCGCGTTCAAGACTTACCCTCTCTGCTGAGAGGATCTGTCACAGACATTTGTTTGAGATAGTTCTTAAAGGGTTTAAAACCCGACATTTTGGGAGGTGATATTTCACTCGCTCTCTGAAATTTTTGACTGAGGTAAGGGTTTCAAAGAGACAAAAGGTAGCTCAGGATCTGCATCGGATTGTGCAGAAAGAAATGAACTAACACCAGCGTGCAGGAGTGGCACCAATATAAGCCCTGCACAGCATTGACGGAACGAGTCAGCGCGGAGAAGCATGGCACCACCTACTGGCATGCAGAGGTACTGCTGAAAAGTTTCTGGATCCAGGCTGAAGCCTGGGGAATACTCAAAAGGTGAGGAATCAACAGCTAGAAGTCGCTGTCAGAATTATTCTTTTTGGGAGGTAGTGTAATTGCAAATTGTATTTATATAGTTCTTACTACCACTGACGAGGCCTTGAAACGAGGCATGTAAAGGTGTTAGCAGCTGAGCTGCTGTGTGCATGCTTTTAATGGATAGTTACAAAAATATTTGTATTAAGTACAGTTTGCATGTAACTAAAATCAATATTTTGGAAGCACTTATTTTTATCATAAACCTAAATCTTTTTGCACATTTCGTGGCAGCTTAACACTGCTTGCAATAATGCATTTCCCTCCGATTAGTTTAACTTGCATTTATTGTTCATTTAAGGTGTATTTTATTTTAGACGCAGTTACCTGAAAGCGATAGCCCAACAAAATAGTTACAGAATAATTATGTTTAGCCACACATTTGACCCCACGCTCACTTGCCCTGTTCTCACTTTACTCATGATCACAGTTTCTAAACTTTTGTTTAAATACACTTCGACTGATGGTCTAACCCCCTATACACTCAGAAATGACTAGTTACCAAGTGACTTGCATTTTGCACATTATGGAACTCAGTCACAAAACAGCTGTACAGCAGTTTTTATATTGATTGCCAAAATCCTGGAAAATTGAATCAGGGTTTGCTGACTCTAAATGTCACTTGTGAGCTACGAAAGTTCATCAGTACAACATATTTTAAACTGTGCAAGCATATGGAAGTGAAAGAATTTGCATTTCCAAGTGTTTGGGAGAGCAGGCCTTCTGGGAACACTTTCCAATCAAGGCAAGACATGACAGCATTCAAATTAGACCAAAAAACAAAGTTCTATGGCAAAAAACAGGTACTCACCGGCGCCGGGGATCAATGTATGGGCAGGCACATGGCCTACACGCGTCTGAAGTGCCACGGGTTGGGTCTCCAAAGAAGCCTGCTTTACACTGGTTGCACTGAGGACCTTCTGTGTTGTGTTGACAATTCTGGATAAAAGAGAAATGAAAAATAAAGACCAAATGTTAATGGTATTGCTTGCTACTGTATTTTGCAATGAAACAGACTGGTAAAGGAGTGCTTTTTTGATAGGAAGCGCAGACAAATTTTATGATAACCCACTGACCTGAAAAGCTCAGGCACTCTGTCCCTTCTCTTTTAAATTCTAAAAAAATCATTTCCAACTCACCAAACAGTAGCCTGTCACACTGTCACAGGAACTGGCATGTCCATTGCAATTACAACCAGAACAGGTACCCAGGAACGGCCCCCCAGGAATTCTATCAAATTGAGGGGCACATATTTCGCAAGACAGTCCAGAGTAACCTGCAGGGCATCTGTAACAAAGGAAGACAGATTACTGGAAAGAGAAAAAAGGTTTCTCATCTGATCTCCCACTGACCCTAAGATCATACCAGCTAGAAAGAGCAAAAAAACTAAATAGAACATGCAGCCAACAAACTGAAAACTTAACAGCAAAAGCTAGGTTGTATTCTGTGAACCCGGGCAATACCACAATAAAGATTTTTTTGTTTGTTTGTTTTATAAAGCGCGAACTAGACCCAAAGGTATCAGAGCGCTTTACATGAGCACCAGTTGCTACAAACTGACGCATTCATTTTTTGTTAGGCACGGGGAGATTAAGAGATTTTCCCAGAATCACAGGACATTGATCGTCCCTGCAGAGACTCGAACCAGGTTCCCCAGCTTAGAGATCGACCACTCCAGCCATTAGGCCACACCCTCTAAACGGGAGTTTAACTACAGCAGAGCTCAGCCGTTTAGAATGGCTCTTATGTAGGAAGAGTAAAGCCTTCTCTACATGGCTGTACAAGTTAAAAGTAGATACTGGGTAAACACAAGTGAAATATACAGCTTGGGGTGCATACATTCTTTGGTACATTTAGTGAGTCCTGATTTTCTGCCATAATTTTCTACTCTGGTCTTGTTTATATTTTTAATTCTCGCAGACCTGCGTTGCAGCGCGCATCGCTGCTCGCGTCTGCGAGACATATTGTGGGTGAGTATATTTCAGAAGGGGGCTTGAAGCCCCACCCCTCATTTGGTACCGTCACCATTTATGGTAAACTGTGGCTTCCCGTTGAAAATGAGGCTTCTAGGTTACCACCCTTTGTCCTTTTGGGATGGCCTATCCGGACTGGGTCTCCTGCTTCACGGCTGTCGTGAAGCAATTTCTTATCTCAGAGGCGTGTTATGTAAACAAGCCTCTGAGATCCAGTCCTGATGGTCCTCCCAAAAGGAGACAGGGCGCCGTGTGTTTATTTTTGTATCCTGCTTTCGCTTTCACTGAAAATGAAAGCACAATGCAAGTATAAACAGCGCTATGGCGAGCGCTTTTTTTACTTCCTGTGAGGTCAAGGATCACAAAGGCAGAAAAGATAGCTGATAAGACGACGGCAGCATTCAAGAGCCGCACGAGAAAGACAGATGAATAGAAACATAGTGAGATGGAGAATGAGAGAAAGATGGGGAGAGAAAAAGATCGAGTGAGGAAGAAAACCCACTTTGCCTACTGTTCCTTGCTGCCTCGGACAGAAAACCAGACTTCAGTGATGATACCTGAACACCCAACTACTCTGTCTATTGGGTGTCAGAGTGTGTCAAGATAAAGTAACCAAACCTTCAAGCACATCACTAAGTATTACAAAGGAGTAGTAGGAAGGATAAACTGCACTCTTGTACCCAGAAGCATTAGAAACAAGCATTTGCAATGCAATAGGTCTCGCATTTACGCGAGTTTAAGCTATTGGCATTGTAAATGACAATGCCTTTTATTTATGTTTCATAAACCAAAATATAAATAAAAGGCATTGTCATTGGCAATGCCAATTGCTCAAACTCATGTAAAAGTGAGACCTATTGCATTGCAAATGCTTGTTTGTCATACAATCAGATTCTCAAAATGTTCTTAAAACGGTTAGTGACCTTTGTAGGCCAATACCGGTATTGCTTAAAACAACAGGATTACCTATTTTGGGAGGATGAGATTCACGCTGTTAAGTTTGGCCGTCCGGGCCAGATGTATAAATTCCTTTTGCAGTCTCAACCTCCTGCAATTCACAAAATCAGAGTTTGTGACCACAAAAGTTTTTTTTTATATATACTAAACTAATTTAGTGATCCATTCTGAATCACAATAGCATGTATCAGTGGTTTGCGACCACACCTCAAAGTAGGTGATAACTGATTTGCAGGGAAAAATGTCCACGAGTGTCAACAACCTTGAGGGAGGGGAGTGGGCAGCGGTCCAGTGGACCACTGACTATTCCTTCTGATGTTTTTTCAAACAAGAATTTCTTTCTTTTTTAGTTTTTTTTTTTAAATAAAGCAGCCCATGTTGCTTACATGGGCTATTTATAAAACAAGCAATGGCACAGCCAATTGGTCTAGGCAAAGCGACCGCTATTGGTGTTGTCAATGTTTTTTAGTCGTGTTGTATAGCAGCAACGCTTCTGTTCAGCATGGCTGAAAGTCCTGGAAAAAAACACTAGAGCTTGGTCAGCACCGATTGGGTCATAGCACTTTTTTTGTCTGACACAAGGGGTGGGACAAGGAATAACACAGGGGGCGGGCAATCTACAATAAGGGAGTGGGTGGAGAGCAGTTGGGCAGAAGGTAAACAAAAAGCACTATAATGCGGTCAGTGGTGTCTGCCTCCTAGCACTCTGTTTTGAGTGGAGCAGGGGAACCAACACGACAATGGGAGGGAGCAGACAGACAGGGATCTGCTTTTGCATTCAGGAGCAACTGCTGTACACAAAGGAGCCACATCGATTAGCACTGATTAGCGCCAGCTCCCCCGCCCCGCTCCCTGTCAGAGAGGATTCTAGCAACACACACAAAAGATATCCGAACAAAACAAAAAAATTAACAAGAAAATAGACCACACTAATGAAGGTGGGCAGGTTGTGGGGGATGAGATGAAACATGGGCTGCGGAGGTGTAGAAGAAACGAACAGGGGCAGCGGGGTGGAAGGGTGAAAAAAGCAACATGGACGGGGATATGGGAGAATGCCTGAAAACACAAGCACTCGAATGGAATGCTTGAACACAAATACAAAAATAACTCCAAAAAAAGGGAGTAGTTAAAGGGCATAGGTACTTGGTCCATGCTCCAGAGGAGGGCCAAACACAAGAAGAGGACATGATGCATGCATGCCTTCACAAACGGGAACGAAGCAAATGAGAGAGACACTGAAGCTGACCAATGGTAAGCTATGGGAGGCTGTAAAACCATTGATTGTAAACAAAATGTCTCAAAGAGACCACACGTGCTGTCTAGCAGAGATATAAAAAGATGTTTCATGTTAGGGAATGCAAACACAGGGATGGTAGACTTTTCCTTGCTGGCCACCATTGGTGGGTTTGTAACCAATCACGAGTGGTTGAAAATTGCAACTTGCCTAATTAATATGCATTAGGCAAGTTGTTTTACGATCCCCAACAACTACAGATTTAGCAATGCAACTTATCAGTACTTGGGTTGCATTGCAAAGTCAAACAGTCTGAGCGCCATCTGCAACACTTTTTGCAACCTATCTTAGTACATCGGATTCTTGGAAACTACATAAACAAATTAAAAAGTAGAGGGTTCAATAGCAATGTTGTTAATACATTATCAAGATTTCCCATGGTTAAATTACACTGTTTGCAGACAAGTACCTGAATACAATCAGCACTTTAACACTGAAGAGCCTCTGTCTATTTATGCCAAGGAATGCAAAAGTGGATGGGTTACCTTTTCCCACATTCAATAGTTATGGACATCATTTCAGTGCTGGGTTAACCTGAATAAATGCACACTTTGGTCTCACTTAGCCCACCCACAACGGTTCCTTCCATTAACCTTGAAACTTTTCAAACTAATGAACTGTAGACATAGTACCTGCATTCCTCCACGCTATGGGCATTACCCAGGCTGGTGAACTCCACGGTAGTGGTGTCCATAGCCACATCACTCAGCCCAACGCTTGCCATCTTATTGTCGTATACTGTCTGGATCATTATGCTGTCCAAGTTCTGCAGGGTCATCAGCAGGTCCTCTCGGGTCACTGGCGCACCGGACTCATGACGCCAGTTTTCCTGTGCAAGAACAGATTGATAATGTCAGACATACATAGGAAATACCCCTAGACTTGGTCTGTGAAAAAGTTCAGGTGGCTTGTATCACTAGCAGTAATTTCCTTTTTACAATCAAGCTATAGACAGCGAAAATTATCTGTTCCAAATTGCATTGCATACAATACAGAACTGAAGGCTTTGAGTCAGCCTTCTGCTAATGACTGGATGGCTTTTGTGTTTATCTCAATCTTCTGGCCGTTACTGGGTGGTTTCCTTCCGATTTTTGTTTTTATCCCTTCCTTAAGCATAACTTCTTTATCTTTTTTTTTAATTGGTTAAGGAATAACCTTTGACCGCTGATGCCATGCAACTATTTTTCTGTAGTTTAATTCTTCTTTAGCACTTGATGGGAGTGCACTCCTGCCTTTCTGCGAACAGAGTACACGCACAATCAGTCTCTCGCTCCAGCACCCCTTCTCTCTCCTGCCTCCCTCTGAATGCCCACACCGAGCAATGCTGCAGCTCAGGTTCACTCTCACCCTCTTCTGGCGGGCTTTCCCTTACTCCTGGTTTTCTCTCACCATCCCTTTCCAATTTACTGCTGGACTCTACTAACGGCGTTTCAAATGTACAACTTAAACAGATAGCATCTGTAAACCTGGGTACAAGAAGTTTCAGTAAACCAGATTAGTACCAATATTAGCGCTAGGCCTTGTGATAAATGAGCTCATGAGACAAAATAAAGCCAGATTTGCTCACATTTATCGTTTCTTGGACATGCGACTCCGTATTGGGAAAACTTAGAGATTGTATTCTTTTGTTTTTCATTTCCGGCTAAATTAGCCTCATCGTTGTGCAAGCTGATCAAATTTGCATTTGAAAAATGTATGACAATGTGGAGTTTCGACAGTGAGCTATGGGATTGGTACTCCTGAACTTAAAGTCACCATTATTGGCTGGCTCTGTGACTCTGGGGGCCAGAACAACTGCATTATTAAGAGCTGGATACCATGGGTCCAGGAATAAAGTGGGAATAATCAGGGATCTGATCCTTCACATCCCATTACCAGGGCTACTCCTCATAATTGCCCCCATTTCTGCCTGAGGATTTCAGCTTGTTTGAACAGCAGCAGTCCCTGGGAAAATTGCTAGAGCCTCCAAATGTATCAATTTATTCATAATCCAGATAGGTCTGCTTTACTGCATTTCTTTGGCAATCGGAGATTACAAGCAACTTGCAATGAGCTCTAAAAGGCTATTAAATGGGAAATTAATTATTCATATGATGCAGCTATGAAACTTTTAGTGATAAAAGGAAATCTATTTTTGAAAACATCCCATGCTCCAAATAACATTGCAGAGACAAACTATTGCGGTGGTCAACAAGTTGAAAACCACTGATGAGGCTTTCTGTCCATTTGCCTTCAGGGTTTTGCCACCAACAGAAGCACAGGTCCAGTGAAGTTCACAATCCGTAAAAGGGTTTCAAATCGCTGGGGCTGTAAAAGTGAACCCCCAGCACCAAGCCGTGGGAGCCTGATTACCCAAGGTCGATAAGCATCTCAACACCTCAGAGGATATGAGGGACCACTCCCTTGAACACCACAGGTAAAGAGCAAACCCACACTCACATAAGGGCAGAACATGCAACACTTCATAGACCACAATTGCCACTTTTAACCATATACATAAACTCAGAGATGGCAAGTCCTGGTTGCAGAGTATGTTGAGTTTTAGGTTTATACTATACACAAAATCAAGTCAGAAACTTAGCTCAGGGCAAAATCTATTTCCATGGATAGTATTATAGTTGACATCCTATCTTCCACACCAAGGACTAGCTTGGTGAATTGATGCTGGACAAATCCACAAGAATATCTGAAACACAGGTGATCTCCGCTGGACATGGGTGCTGAGAAGTATTCTTGGTTCCAACGGTTCAGATTAAAGCATGCAATCATCTGAAATATAGTCCAAGCGCTTTGATAACCACCCACCTTTGCACAAAAGTAATGGTCCAGGATAGGTAGCAGTGACTAGGTTTAAATTGTGGTTAGGAAGATGTCCCACAACGATCTGCAATACACCCACAGGCAAATAAATTAAATTTAAAAAATGGAAATTTCAGGTTTTCGTAAAGATTCATCTATTCAATGGGCTACATAGACCACCCCCAGTCCACGTGTCAGTGATTTATGCAGGCGATTTTCCTTATTTGGTAAATTAATCCCCAAAGGCTGTTGGGTGACTTATTTGTAGTTCAATCCCCAGACACGATATGCAGCAATCTATTTCTCCTTTGGGAACCTTTTCTGACTTCCCAGCACCACTCACTGCGTCAAAAATAGGAAATCTATGCTGCTCTTGCATGATGAGGACCCCCCCCCCCCCCCCCCCCTGTTCAGACAAGCTTGCAGGCTTTAGCAATGTTAAAAAAGTGATTAATTACTGGATACCAGGATTATTGCTGGACAACAGCAGCCAATGAGGTTTGAAGACTTTCATTCTGTAGCTTCCCACTAAGATCCTGAACGCTGAAATCATTGTATTGAAACAGCCAACCCCCTACACATACTGCCAGGGAAGGAAACAGATGTTTCCTTTTGGAAATTTGCTCTCCTATGAGATTTAGCACTGCAGAACAGTCTACACAACATCTGAATTGAAGGTTTGCCGGTGACTCACAATCTATAATCAAACAGCAATAAGCAGGCCAAGAGAAGTTAAAGCCAAACACACACCATACAGTCACTTTTACAAATTGAGTTTATAGCTGGCCTTCATTTTCTAGACGTATGGTAACCAATTCGCCTTTATGACTTCCATACAGAAAGTAATTTTTTCATTCTACTCCCCACCCCCCTTTAACATTGGGGAACCTTATAGGACAGGCTTTGATGCTATACCCAGCAATTGTGCATGCAACGCATGTGCACAGCATTTATGAATGCACAGGATTTCATGCGTTGACACATTAAAGCCAAACCACTGGCTTTGTCGACGCTTGTTTCTGATGTTGTTACATGTAACATTTAATCTATCCTTTACAATGCAGACATTAGCAGTAAAACATTCAGGTAATCCTTCAAGAATCAATACCATGACAATCATTACTGCTTCACTTTTTGATGACCACTATTAGCTCATCTATGTAAACTTAATGAAGAAAGAAAGCTTTCCTCAACACTATGTCATAACCTTTAGCTCTCCTCACTTCTTACCAACCGACCCAAATCACCACCCTCACCCCAACCTCAACCCTCGGACAAAGTTCTAGTTAAGAATGTAATGGAAATAAGGAGGAGTCCTGAAGTATATTCGACCAGGCAATGACAAAGCAACATAAATTAAATGAGGTAATGGTAGAGCAGTGTTGGAAGATATCAACACTGTAAAAGAAAAATCTTGAGAACGAGAAGTCACTATGTGAAAATGAAAGCTTAATAAACATAGGCTCAATATCACACTTACTCTGACAGCACAGAAGCCATGACCATAAATGGGGAGGCATGTAATCGGATAGTGAGATGGCCTGACAGACTGGTTCCGCTCAAAGGCTGCTACGGGTGAAGAACAGTCACTCTCACGTCAGGCAAGTAAAAGAAGCCACAGACTCCTTGTCATTAACCTTTAAGGGGTAGTGTCCTGCTGGGAAGCCACCCACTTTCCTCACAGGTTAGCTTAACAATTGAAGCAATAAGGAACACACAAAGAGTCTACTCTGGCACAACAATGTAATGTGGAGCACGAGCACGCCAACAGGCAATTATTTTGTTGCTGCAGTTGCTGAAAATATAGCCAAAGCAGAAACAGCTCTGGTAGTAGAATACACAGACTCCCATATAAAAATGTATTTGTTTTCTGACAATTTTAAATACCTAAGCAATTAAATCATTCTGGAGCGGAAATAACGTCAAAATCTGAGCAGTTAATATAGTCAACAGATGGCCTCTTCGCTCTGATATTCACACTTCAAATTTGTGAAATTGTATTTAGGAGGAATCGCATCCTGGCCTTTCCACCCCCTTCAGAAGGCATTCATCCAATTCTTGATGCCAAAAGAATAAGTGCGAGGGAGTGGGAAGTTGTGTCCTTTCCCTAGAGATAGACTACACAAATGATGTGCAGCAAGCACTGCAAAGGAGATCTTTGGCACAGTACCTGCAATTGCCATGTGTACGTAAACATGTGGATGTAGTTTTCCGGAGCTACTACTGTGGAGAGGTAAAATGGGAAGCAGGCGAAACTCAATTGTGGTTAGTCTACACTCAAATTCTGAACTGTTATTGGCCACAATGTGATATTGCAACTATCCAAAATCCTCAAGGGGGCTGACATATACCATACTATTATTGTTGGTGTGATGGCACACTGCACATTCAATAGTGATAGAGGTACAGGGAATGAATTGCATGCCAAATTTCTAATATGGTGACTAGCTTCGAACAGAGAATCAAGCCAGAAACACAGTTGGCGAGGATCCTGCAGACTAGTAGGCGGGGAGTCTGGATTATAAATTCGGTGAGGTTTTGTTTTCAGCAACTCTACAAAAGCAGTAGAAATATTTGCATATTCTCTTCGTAAACGCACCACAAAGAAAGTGGAACCACTATAGGAAGCCTCTACCACTTTTTATTTGGGATTTAGATTCCGCATGGACTGGTTCAGGGAAACCATCTGAACTATGGAAATCTGGGACCCTTAACCCCCATCACTCCTTAAGGAGAGTTTGCTTCCAGGCGAATGTTTTTGAAAAACAAATGGCAGATGTAGTGGGAAATGTTTGATTGTTTTTTTTCTGGTTTTTCTTTTAAACAGAGGCCAGATTTACACTCCTGACAGACACAGGAGATTGCTGAAAATGGGCAAGAGAATACTGTGTCGACCTGCTCAACGACAGCCCAGTTACTACATTCTGCGAGCACTGGAAGCTGGATTTTGATGTTTTTTTAAGGATATTCAGATACAATACGGAATAAACCAGAATGCTAAGGACTATTTTCAGATGTTAAAAGCTTTTTAAGTATTGTCTAATAAATACTTCTTAGACAAAATCCCTGAAGTGTCCATGGAAACTAGTTTTAACAAGCTCCACAATTAATGCACAATATAATGTGGAAAAAGACACTCTGGATGCTCCGCCATTCCATCACAAGACACCAGGAGCAGTATTCTACAGCATAACTGATGTCACTGGCAGCAGCACGTACCAGTTTGCAAGGAATACTTAAACCGCGACTGACGGTCAGATGTACAAAACGCTGGTCACAAAAACTGGTTGCAGATTGCGACCAGTGTTTTTGAGACCAGTGTGGAATTTTGCAAACAGACCAATTTATTAAAATATTCTTTAAAAGAAATCTGAAGTGTAATGGGTCCCAAACCAGCCTCTTATCAATATTCATAAGGTAAGATGCATATTTCGTCTCACTACCACTGGCTGCCATCACAGGGATGGTGGCCTGCTGGAGACAGCAGACCAGCATGTCTGTGGTCACTGTTTATTTATTTAAATGCAGGCTGTTTTCCTTGAAGCAATCGCGGCTGCATAAAAAAAAAACGTTGTAAACTTCCTAAAAGTTTGTTTGAGAATAGACCTCTTGACCACTGTCTACTCCCATCAACCACTTCTTTTTTAAAGACATTCACAAAGGGTAAGGTGTTGCACACGGTCCCCTTCCCTTTTGTAATTGGATTGCCACCCAAGGTTAGGAGTCTGTGAAATTTCAATGTTGTGCAACTGGATGTTGTTTACAAAATATTGATACATACCAAACAAATTGCTTTTTGAAAGGGATGGGATGCCCTAAACACGTGTGACATAACACTTGTGACATAACAGCTTAGGTGCTCTTTTGGGTCTCCATGAGAATACCCTGGCAAGGTCCTAAAATGATCAATCTGCAGAGGCCATTCCCCTTCTTGCTTAGACCGAGTGAGGAGCATGTCTGGCCATCATCTGTCTGTCGGTCTTCTGCAGAGTCCACTGTATGACCTGTGCGTGGTTCATTGGGCCTTTTACAAACATGCCATGCTCTTTCTTGCATGCAAATTTCTGAGGTGTAATCTAAGGTCAAGGCTTTAATTTTTAAAGAGGTCTTGTGCTTTCAGTTCCAAAAATCAAGACAACTTGCCCAGTGAGTGTAGGAGGTGTCTGGAGGGTAGTAAAACTTTCAAAAGTTTGTGACTCTGAAATGCTCTATTGATCAAGTTGCACTGGGTCACAATACGAGCATCTGTCCCCTCTGTCAATCAATATTACCTTTTGTGCCAAAATACTTCTAATGAGCACACATTACTCTAAGGACTTGTCAACCAGTTGCATCTCATACATCTTGGTTGCTGGGAATGGCAGATATCTTGTAAAGTTACTCATCCAAGATGTGGTTTCTCCTCAATGTATTGCTCCACCTTACACATGCTCTCAAGTCCCAGCTCTCCTGATCACTTTCATCACCCTTAAGAGCCTTGGAATCCTATCTGCAGAGCTCTGTCAGCTTCTTCCTTTTCAATCTCAAATTTATCAAAGATCCAGCTCTCTTCTCCTCACTACGAACCTCCATTCATAAACCAGCTCTCTATACCACTATGCTTCATCCACCAGCTCTTCCCATTCATCACGGTTTTATGGTTCTGGTCCTCCAATCCATCCATTTGTCATAGGCTCCGTCTCAATCCCCATTCTTGTCAAAGATGCTCCTGTCCTCCTCAATCTTTCATCCCAGCCAATTCAGAATTTTTTTCTTTTTCTACTCATAATGTATCTCTTCATCACAAGCACTCTACATTTCCTCACTGTCTCTCGCCAGTCTCACAGGTCCCATCACATTGCTTCCACTCAGCCTTTTTTGCTTTTCATTACATGGTGCTTCGTTATTTCCTCCTCGTCATTTCATCAAAGTTTTGTCACATACTCTTGCACTACTCATCTCAGTCATTCTGCCTCTTCTTTGCTTCAAATATCACACATGCCCAGCTTCTCCTCATCCTGCGCCTATTCAACAGAAGCGCTCTGCCTCTTCTTCACTCCAACCTCTATTCAACATGCACACTCTGTTCCTACTCATCCCACCCCATCAGAGATGCTGTGTCCCTCACTTTGCCACCCAGTCATCACACTCCGCCCTTCCTCTTTCTTTCCCTCTATCCTGTCAGTTGCTCATAGAAGCACCCAAATGGTGCTCTGAATAAACTTTTACAAGGGAATAACAAAATGTTTACTTACCCGTAGGAGTAGTTTTGCAGCCTAAAGATTATGAGATTCACATGCAGTGCATTTATTCCCCCTTCTAGTGGTTGGGTCCAGAATCATGTCTTGTTTTCTTCTCTTTTTTTCCATGGAGTTTGGCGACCACCGTTTGGTGGTAAGTCCTTATTTACTTGGGATGTCCACGTAGTAGTGTTTCGTGAAGGTGTGTGTGGAAGACCATGTTGCGGCAAATGCAGATGTTGCTAAAGTGTAAGTTTGCCAGAAATGCTAGAGTTTAACCTTTCTTTCGTGTTGAGTGCACCTTGGGTTGTGTAGGTAAGGTTTTCCCTGTTTTTGTGTAACAGGTTTAGATTGTGTCCACTATCCATTGTGCAATAGTCTCTTTCATGACTGGTGTACCCTTGCTGGCCCTGGTGAAGGAGCTGAAGAGTTGGTTCCCCTTTCTTATTGCTTTAGTCTCTTGTAGATAGCCTGTGTTCTCTCTGCATGTCCAGGGTGTGCAGTGCCCTTTCGCCTGTGACTTTGGTTCTTAAAAGAAGGCCGGTAATTTGATGCTCTGTTTGATGTGAAATTGTGATTCTACCTTTGGTGGAAATTGCATGTTTGTTCTTAGTACTACCTTGTCCTTGTGAATCTGAAGGTATGGCCCCAGGATGGAAGTGCTTGTAGCTCGCTCAACCTGCGAAGTGACGTGACCGCTATCAAGGACACCGTTTTTAGAGTTGTAAACCCCAGTTCTGATTTATGCAAGGACTCAAATGGTTCTGTCATCAGTCATGTGAGTATTATGATGAGATTCTACAGTGGTGTTGGTGCCCACCTCGCTGGCCCCCCTCTTTTTTTGACCATTCCAGGAATCTTTTCATCAGAGGTAGTGTGAAGAAGCTGTTCCCGGTCATTCCTATCATGTATGAGACTATGGCAGCTAAGTGGACCTTTAATTACGCGTAGGCCAGGTCACTGTCTAGCAGGAGTGAGAGGTGTGTTAGCACCGTACTGTTCTCCATCCTCGCTTCTAGCTTCTTGTGGTCCCTGCACCAGTGAATGGATCTGACCCACTTCTGTACAGCACTTCTGTGGCCTCGGTATTCTTGACTCCTTAAGGATTTCCACTATCCTGAGGGGAAGGTGAAGGTGTCTAAATTCTAGGTACTCATGAGCCATGCTGCCAGGTTGAGTGTGGTTGGCTCTCAATGGCATACTCTTCTGTCTTGCAGTAGTATGATCTGACCTCTGGACATCTATGGGAGGTCCAAGTACCATGTATGCATGTGCTATCCTCCAGTCCAGGGTCACTCCCAGGAATACGCTCAGCTGCTCCAGGTGCAAGGATGATTTTTTTTAGTAGTTTATGGTTTAGCGGAAACACTGTAGCGTGGCAATGGCTGCATGTCTTGGTGGCAATTTTGCCTTGAGTTTGCCTTCACCAGCCAGTTGTCCAGGTTAGGGTAGATGTGTATTACCTGTCTTCTCAGGTGTACCACTTCTGCTGCTAGGCATTTTGTGAACCCCGCTGATTTTATGCTGAAGGGTAGCACTCTGAGCTGGTTGTGCACCTAGTCTAAGAAGAATCTGAGGTGCCTTCTGTGCCTTTGGTTCATTGGTATGTCTAGGTAGGTGTCCTTTAGGTCTATGGTGGGCATGTAATCTCCCTCCCTTAGGAGTGGGATTACCTCTTGTAGAGATGTCATCTTGAAGTGTTGTGCTCGCATGAACTTGTTTAGGTATCTGAAGTCTAGTATTCTTATGTTATGTTATGTATATTTAATATAACACACAACTCACCTGGGGGCATCTCGGCGCTGTTGCGGAAGCAGGGATCAGGAGAAAGATGAAGATCAGAACAGGTGGGATTTGAGGAGTTCCCTAAATCTGCAGTAGTTTGGTATTGGAGGGAAGGGGGTTGGACTGTTTCGACAGCTTGCTTTTTGATAAGATCTTTAACTTCCTGCCGCAATTGTATGAGTTCTTCTTCCCTTAATGGTCTTTGCTTTGGCGGAAAGGGTGGCAGTGTCTCGGAGTTCTATGCAGTAACCGTGTCATCTGTTTAAAATCCATTGGTCATAGGTGACTGACTTTCAAGCTTGGAGAAAACCTACTATTCTCCTTCACACCGTGTGTTATGTGGTGGAGTTGCAAGTACGGAAAATCACTTGCTTCCCCCCCCCATTCCCCATCTGCAGGCTGACCTCTACCTCTTGGTTTCCTGCAAAAGGGCTGTCTCGCTGGATGCTGCCACTGTTGTTCGGTGGACTGGTAGGTGGTTTGTTGGCTGAAGTCTTGCTGTTGTGCCGCTGGTGAGAAACCTCCCATGCCTGTTGGCCTCCTGTTGGGCATTTCCCCTCTCCTGAAGGATCACTTGAACTGCAAAGCACCCATGACTTTGTCCTTGATCTTCTGTAACACCTCGTCTACAGCAGTTCCGAAGAGGGCTTCCCCTGTGAATGTCATGTTGATCACTGATGCCTGCACCTCTGGCTTGAATCTAAAAACTCTCATCCATGTGTGCCTCCTGAGGGCTGTACCTGCGCACACCAGCTTGCTAGCAGTGTCTACTGCATCCAATGCTTACTTGAGGCAGGAGTTGGTAATGTTCTTGCCCTTCTGGATCACTGTCTTGGCCTTCTTTGTAAACTTCTCCAGAAGGTGTTATATGAGGCCTTCCATCTCCCTTCATGTTTGGTGGCAGTGGCAGTTAAGAAGTGTGTTCTAATTCACAATTCTCCATTGCATAGCTTCTTCCCTTTCCATCATCTTTCCCATCCGATCTATTCTTTTGTTCTCTTTTTCTGGTGGTGGCCAGTTGATGTGGGTGTCTTGTTTCTCTTTCTGGCTGTCGCCACTATAATGGAGTCTCTGCCCTTGTATGCTTCCTTCCCTTGGTCCAGGATGCTGGGAAGCATTGGCAGATAGAGGTTTGCTTTCTGGGATAGCATCAGTGTTTCAAGGAGAACGCACGATTCCTCCCTCTCTTCCTCGAGCTGATCCGTGTATGCGTCTGCTTCCCTCTTGTTGATTCCATTACACATGGAAAGGTCGTCCAGAGACAAGGGCCTCGAGGGATAGTTGGCGGCAGGGTCTTCAGGGGGGAGTTAGCCTGCAGATCCTGTCATGCATCATCAACCTGACCCTGTCCTTCAAGCATGGCGAATTTGTCCACTTTGTAGTCGAGTTCTTCCCACTCTTCTTCGTGTGGTTCTGGTATTGAGGGAACCTCAGTGTCTGGTCGGTCATCACCAATCTTCCTCAATTCCAAGGGTTTCGGAGGGATGCAGAATCCTTTGGCTGCAGGAGGGTTGCCATGTCAACTTCTTGCTTGGGTCAACCTTCAGTCGTTGAGTGTTTCAACATTGATGCGGAGGGGACTTTCGAGGATTTAGAGCCTGTGCCTTTCTGCTACTCGGCCTTCTCAGTGTCTCTTGTTGCTCTCCTCGCAGCCTCTATGCTTTCAAAGTCAATGATGCCCTCTTTGGTCTCCGACTCTCTGCACGTTCGGCTTCCTCGACAGTCCCCTCTTCTTCTTCACTTAGAAACCTAGGTCCTTTAGGAACTCCTGGTTTTTGGGGCATCGGCAATGGAGTGGTGTGCCAGCCATTGTTTGACTCTTGCTTTTAAGGTTTTTGGGACACATTCTGTGCAGGCCTCACAGTCCTCAGCACTGTGGTCTTTAGGGAGACAAATTACACTCCACATGGGTGCCCCTCTGTGCAAACTTATAATGGCAGTTGGGACAAAATTTAAACTGAGTGTTCTCCATGCCTCTGCATTCTCAGACCATGAGGTGCTCTCCAGTGGGATCTCCCGCAGGGGTTGGGAAGACTCCCATCCTCTGGCCTTTGAGTACTGTTCTTCCCATGACTTTCGGTGTTTCTCGGTGGAAAAAACATCTGCTTTTCGATGACTGAAGAAAATATCTGTAGTTCCTCCATCATGCTTCCGAAGCCAACATCAGAAATAAGAATCTGAAGAGGGAGACCACACACAGGAACTTCTGGAGCACATGTCCAATGTCACAAGGGAGAGAGATAAGACACGATTCCAGACACAACCACTAGATGGAGGAATATATGCACAGCATGTAAATCCAAAAAATGATTCATGCTGCAAAACACTCATTTACTGCTGAAGCAGAGTAAGTCAAACCTGTCAAAGCCGCATGTTTCATATATATATATATTTAAAAAGTTGAATTGTCTTAACTTACGTCAATTCGCCATTAGATGCAGAATTCGCCCACACACTTCACTATTTGCAAGCAAATAAAAGAGCTGGGATAAACAGTTGTTTAATGGTGTTGTCCTCATTTATTCACTGTATTCATATAATATTGAGATTGGCTCATACTTGACATTTTTCAAATCAATTGGGGTTAGAGACATCCTTCAGCATTACGTACATAATGTTGTGCACCATAATAAAACGCCACCCTCCCTCTAAGCCAGAGTCCCTATTGCACCCACCTCTGTAAATTGAACTCTGCGTTGGTTCACAATAGCCGGACGGGTAGGCCCTTGCACCACAGAGACCAGCTTGCGCCCATTGCCACTGATGACCACATCTGGTTTCTGCACAGGTTCAGACTGACCCCGTGTCAACACGTATTGCACCTTAAAACTGAGAGATCCACCATAGGAGTCCACCTGCAAAACAAATGCACAAATTAGAGTATGCTTCTCAAAAACAGAACAGCGATTGTGGATAGAGGTTCTCCAAGAGAAATAAAGTAACTTCAATTTGACACTAGCCAAATTTGGAAAGAACGTAGAGGCTCAGCTACAGAAGAGTCTACTAATCAGCTCTACATTAGGCTCTTGCGAAGGCAAAGTAGTCTGTCAAGGAGAGTGACTGATTTCCCAAGGGGCTGCTACAATGAAACCAGCTAGAAAGCAGCATTTTGGCACTGATTCAGTCACTAGATACGCCGGTTAGTTGCAATAAAAATTATTGCATATGTTTCCAGGGCTGTTTTAATGTGCTCATCTGCCATTCCTAATCCAAGAGACCACCTCTGGGACTCTCCAAGACCAGAGAGGACTTGGGAAGGGGATCATTTAAAATGTACGAAACACTTAGTGGCAGCACCCCAGATCTTGCTACTCTGATGAAACTAATTTCCCTTGTCCATGCGCATACTCCTCACCTTGCTGCCTAAAAACTGTGGTGGCAGCGTCCAGAAGGAATCGTGACTTAGAAACCTGCGGGAAAGGTCCACCAACTGAAATTCCTCCAGGGTTGGGTCGATCAGTAGCTGGTTGGAGGACAGGAGTGGGGCACCCACATGCGACGGCACAGATACATTTGTACCTAACAAAGACACACAAGACCAGGAAAAAGGGGAGAGGAACATGTGACTAAGCATCACATTTTATGAACATATTTCAACCATCATCCATTTCATCAAGTTATTAAACACCACACCAGGCTTGGCAATAAAATTATATTATGATAAGATGTTTGTTGTTACAAGCACAAGACGTCTCTTAATCTGAAAGAAAGCCCTCCATTTTCAGGGGTCTCCCTTTCAACTAGAAACCCATCATAATGGTGTCCCCTCTGAAGCTACCACCATCTATTATAAAAAAAACACTGGGAATACAAATCCACCACCCCAGTCATGAAAAATCATGAAATAAGAATGCAAAACAAACCCAAACTATAATGCTTGGAGACTGAATGAAGCAATTTCAAACAATCTAACTTTAAAAACAGACACACTGAATTGAGCAGTAAGAAACAAGCGTATGATATAAACTTCAGATTTTTTTTTTTTTTTAAATCAAGGCAGTGCGCACGTTCAGCTAGAAGAAAAACCATGTAACCATGACTCTATAAAAGAACAAACTACATGACTGACTGCCCCCATCACATATGGCAAAACCCATAAACTACATAACCCTTGCAAAAACTTGGGACTTGAAACTTGAGTTGCATATCTCTATATATTTATAAATAAAAACAACCAAACTTATAATGGGTTACTACATGATCCATTAACCCATCGGATGCATTTTTGACTTTCAGAAGCAAGAACCTGAAGCGATGTAAACCAAGAGGGAAGGCCTGTAGGGTAGGCCTTGTACGCAGTTGGAAGGTTTTGTCTTTCTAAATATACAAATAAAACTGACCTCACCAGGACTTTTAACGAATCAGAACTACAAGGAATTGATGGGGTTGCCACTAAAGTTACCCAATGACTCCAGGTCACCAGGCACGTCATGCTCCTGTCTTGGGAATCCAATCGACATCCTAATTCTTTGTCCTGGTAAATACAACTCATCTAAATGAAACACACCTGAAAGCAATGATTTGTAAAAGAAAAGGCCAGGACTGGAGCATTTCATCCTTGGTTACATGGACTCATTGGATAATCTTAGTTGCCTCCCTCCAGTATTTCAGAACCATGATACCCAAAGACTTCTTTCTAAACAGAAGTTAGTAGCAGTGAAGGGAAATTCGGCAAAATCTGCATCTTTAAAGAATTACAGGAATGAAAGAAGATATATTGTACATTTCAAACCAACAGAAGAGATATGATAGGAGCTACAAAGATTGCCAAAACAGATGAAGTCCTTTAGCAACAAGGCATTCAGTTCGGAGTATCATAACTGCAGTAGATAAAAGCAATAGTAATAACAATAACAGCAATACCAAGACAACCCCACTCAGTACCAGAAGTTCAGAATTTTTCTGTTAATTTTCAAAACTTTTTAAGCCTAAAAAAAGAAAAAACTGCTCAAAATAGCAATTAGTCTCATCAGTACCAAACAAATATTTGTGCATTCATTTGTTGGTTGGTGTACGTAAGTGTGCAAAAATGCATCCTAAATTCTATACATCTTTCGGTCTATTGGCCATTACAACCATCACTGATCTTGTTGATTCCAGGTCAACACTATTGAAAGCCCCAACTGGCTGCTCTAATATGTCTCCCATCTTTACGGTCTGACACTCTGGATCAGCCTCCACATACAATCTAAATTCAATGCATATCTCATATTATGTATCGTTACATGTAACTAAACCATGCTGCAATGCATAATAAGCAAGTGGTCTTGACTGTATCTACTGAAAATAAATGTACTGCTTCTCCAGAACCACTGCTCCACTAAAACTTCAGCTATACCACAGGCAGCATTGGGCACAATGTGACCAGCTCATTTCTTGCATCCATGGTGAATGGCCTCCCCTGAACCTTCCACAGTAAACAACACTTACCCTTGAAGTCGTCTGGGACATCAAACCGAAGTCGGATCTGGTTCCTGTAGCGACCAGTGTTTTGGCAGACTCTGGTGACCCCGAAGCAGAAGCAAGGGATGCACTTGGAGCTGACCGGAACGTGAAACTGCCCATCAGGACAGGGCCCTGGTTACAAGAGAAAAGAAAGTATAAGAACAGAAAGTAAACAAAATGTTGTTATCATAGAACTTTCCTCATGTGGCTCATTATACACTGGTGCAACATGAAGTAGTCCTCTTCCCCAGACGTCCCAAGTGCAGTCTTTAAGCACCAGAAAGGAAATACTGGAATGGTTTGAGGGACTCCCTCGTGTTTGTCCCATATATTTCCTGTAATCTGCGCTTTGTTGTTCAGCAAAGCGCTGTTTGACAATTCTGTCCAGTAATATGACTAACACTGAGCCAGGCCTTACTTTATGGCAACAATATTTTGCATTTCGGATCTTGTAGGTTAGGTATGGGTTACAAATCTCGCAGGCAACCCACTGCTAGTTTATGAGCCTTGGCTGCCAAAGGCTTTCACATAAGGCATGAGCCACCCAACAAGTAAATCTAAGCACCCAAAAATGTTTTCTCAGTCAACATTTTTCCCCCTCCACATCTTTAAAAAAGAATTGTTAATATTATGGCAAGAACAAATATTCAAGAACAAGATATCCTATATAGAGTGAAATGGCAAAGAAACTTTGAATTTGATGAATATCAACTAACAAACACGTGCGTATTTTTCTCAAGGTTTTATAGGTATGAGCATTCGGTTTACCCGTGAACCAGTTAGATAAAGAAAAAAACATTTAGTTGAATGCATAAGTGCAAGTAAATATTAAGGATGGTGCTATGATCCCAGGAAGTGGCACTTTAACTTTCTGCATCTATCAAAACAAAAGGTCAAAGTTGTTTCACAATCACAGACTAATTGCATAGTCTTCATGACTCTTTACTGAGGCCGCCAACCCCAAATATTTGCAAGTAAACAAACTGAAAATGTATCCAAAGTATGTGGTAATTTCTTTGAGGAAAATATACACAACCAAAACTACAAAGTGTTCATATTTCTTAGGGGACAAAGGGGCCAACACAAGAGGTGTGTGTGAAAGTAGTCAGAGTATGACTTTTCATCTATGGCACTCCATATATAGAGTAAGAGGTGTACTCTATCACATAATAGGACTGTTCACATTATTATGCCAAACGTCTTTCCTATTGTTAATGCAAACAAGCAGAGGTATTAGATGGAAGTGGAAGGTTTGACACTTGGGCGGCAGACTAAAACCATGCTGTAGCTCTGGACAAGAAAGGATATGTAAACCAAAAAGTGTGAAAACAATTTTATCATCACACAATACCATATTTCCTTAATTTTTCTCAATAATCTAATCCTTATCTGGTTAAATGTATTATGCCTGGCAGTTTTGAACACATTAATATCAGCAGGAACCACTTGAGTGTTTCCTGGTGAAACTGACTCATTCAGACATGGTGGTCACTCTTACAGGCCTATTAAGGTAGACTATTTACTGAGGTGTAAGAGGAGCCTTGAATCAGTAACAACTGCAGAGATCTCACTACTGTGCTGATCTTGTTTACGGGAGGAGGAAAATAGCATTTATGACAGGGCAAGCAGAACAAGTAATTGAGGGAAATGAATGAACACTTGCTCATGAGACCTCCACCTTGGCAGGGACAATTCTAGGGCAACCACTGGATGTAAAGACAGTAATCTGAGTAAGCTTGTCCAGTTTTGCAAAGTAAGCCTGAAAGAAAATTTGCATTAGAGTCTTCTGGATTTCATTTTTATGCAACCAAAATGCTGGTGATTTGTACTTCCGTGTACTGACTGCTAAACACCTCTCCAAGTGTGTGCTCCACATCCAAAAGACAACACGATGGCAAACAACACTTGGCATATCTTCTGTTTAGGTAAGTTCACAGTAAAACAGCACAAGTGGAACAAATGTCCTATGTCCCAAAGGTGGGATTTTAAAAACATGGAAGTGAAGTTGACCAGCAGCTCTGTGTCACAGAAGGCCGTCCTGCAGTGTTAATAGTTCACATTAGACTGCTCTGACATGCTTATGCCTGGCTCGAATGTTTAATAAGTCAACTGTAGTATGTGCACTGAGGCCTGTGAAGTCCCAGTTGCATAATGTTAAGAAGCTGACACAGGCAAGATCTACCAATTTACATGTCTCTGTACTAACAGAGAACAAAGTGCTACTTACTGCATTGCAAGTGCAGCATATCAACTGTTAAAGCCTGGCTCATATTTAAAACCCCAATTTTTGTAATCTAGCCTACAGCACTTAATAACTAAATATTGAACTGTAGTTCATTGGTAAACTTAGATGTTTAGCACAAATGTCACAAATTAATATCTAGAAAAGTTAATTGCAGGATCATGAACTGAAAATACCAAACCAGTTCTAATTGGAAAAGATGTAACCTGAGCTAGGAGTTTCCGAAAGATGTGAAGTCCTTCAGTTAATATTGATCTGCTGAGAAGAAAATGGTCCTTCTGACTAAAAGGATTCTGCTGCAAGCTCACTACCAGCAAGACAAGGGAATGTCATTTCATGTACTAACACCGTCAGGAAACACTACCGCTATACTATATCAGGTTGTTGTGAAGATGACGTTTGGGGTACATTTCAACACGCAAGCAGGCAATCCAGCAGCACCTCCTGCCATTTTAATCTCCATGTTAAAGACATGTTACTTTGTGAAATGGTATCTGAAGGCAGGCCAACCCACAGACACACTGGCACATCATTCCCAAGGGAGACAACAAGGAGATTACCAGTTTTATAGGGGTTTCCTCTGATGGGTAAAGGGTGGTCCCTAATCAGCTGAGCTGCCGGAGCCTCCCTTCCATAATCTTGAAGGAAAATGCTACTTACCAGTATGCATCTATTCTTGGCATGTAGAGCTGCAGATCCACACACTTAGCATAGATTGCCATCTGGTGTTGGGCACGGATGTTTGCACTTGTTTTTGTCTTGGAAAAGTATTTGAAAGTCACGAGATAGGGGACTCCTCCTTTGGATGATAGTGCGCATGGGCATCGGCTCCATCTTCAGATTGTTTTTCACCAGCAGGGAAATGGAGTTTTGTGAGAAACAGAAAAGATGCCCATGTATGCTGTATCTAAATAAGATAATACTGGAACAGATAAAGGTAGCCGGGGAGGTAGATGGCCGTGTGTGGATCTTCAGCTCTACATGCCAAGAACAGATGCATACTGGTGAGTAGCATTTCCCATGGAAGAGGCATATGAGCTGCAGATCACACACTAAGCATAGATTGTATAGCAGTACGCCTCCTTAGCGGCGACCACCAGTATCGGTTGCAGTAGTTTGAAATAATGTTTTGAGTACAGCCTGGCCCACACTAGCTTGCTGTTTTGTTTGCACATCTACACAATACTGCTTTGTGAATGTGTGCGGTGTAGACCAAGTAGCTGCTTTGCAGATGTCATGTAAGGGAATGTTCCCTAAAAATGCCATTGAAGCCTCTATCTTTCGGGTAGAGGGGCTTTAGGGGGAACTGACAATGTTCGTTTTGCTTTGTGATAGCAAATCTGTATGCATTTGACAATCCGCCTTGCTATCCCAGATTTTGATATGGGGTTGCCTTTATGTGGTGGTGAGAAGGATACGAAAAGCTGTTTTGTCTAGCGAAAAGGTTTTGTTCTCTCAATGTAATAAAGCAGTGCTCTTTTGACATCCAGAGTGTGAAGAGCTCTTTCTGCGACTGTTTGTGGTTGCGAGAAGAACACTGGCAACTCTACAGACTGATTAAGGTGGAATGGAGAAATAACTTTAGGAAGGAATTTAGGATTAGTTCGTAGAACAACCTTATTATGATGTATCTGTAAGAAAGGTTCCTGAATGGTCAGTGCTTGGAGCTCACTAACTCTTCTAAGAGAAGTGATGGGCACTAAAAAAAGGAACCTTCCATGTTACAAACTGTAGCTCACATTTATGTAAAGGTTCAAATGGAGGACCCATTAGTCTTGTGAGAACTAAGTTTAAATTCCACACAGGTGAGGGTGCTACTCTGGGAGGAATTATTCTTTGAGGCCTTCCATAAATGCTTTGAAGGCAGGTACTCTGAAAAGTGATAAGTGTTGCCTATTTTGTAAATAGGCCGCTATGGCAGCGAGGTGCAATCTAATAGATGTATAAGCCAAGTTACACCTTTGGAGATGTAGTAGGTAACCTATGATGTGTTGGATAGACACATCTAGGGGATTGATGGTGTTATGACAATATATAACAAATCTTTTCCACTTGGCTGCATAGCAGGCCCTAGTGGTGGGACGTCTAGCCTCCGTTACGTTCATACAGTCAGGGGGGGAAGGTTAAGGTAACGAAATTCTAAGACCTCAGGAGCCAGATCGCAAGGTTGAGCTGAGCTGGGTCTGGGGGTCTGATCTCTCCACGGCTCTGGGTTAAGAGGCGTGGGGAGAGGTGCAGTTTTTGGAGTGGTTGGCCCTATATTTGAAAAAATGGTTGAAGAACTTGCGGATAAAGTTCCCACTCGTGAATCTGTTGCGTTTGACGGCTTAACAGATCGGCTATGTTATTTTCGACTCCCGGGACATGTTGGGCTAGGAGAAAAATGTTCTGCCGTACAGCCCATCTCCATATGCTCTGTGCTAGATGAGAGAGCTGTAGAGAATGTGTCCCGCCTTGTTTCTGTATGTAGTTCATGGCTGTCATTTTGTCCGTGCAGACTAGGACAGCCTTGCCTGATATTTTCTTTTGGAATGCCTTTAGGGCGAGGAATATGGCTAGTAATTCCAGGTGGTTGATGTGGAGTAATTTCCGTTGAGGAGTCCACCTGCCCTGCATGGTGTGATGTAAAAGATGAGCTCCCCAGCCGGAGAGCGATGCGTCCGCTGTCAGGACAATTTGTGGAACTGGCTCTAGGAACGGTCGCCCTTTGGAAAGGTTTTTGGTGTTCCACCACTACAGAGAGCGGTGAGTGCGACCGTCTACCAACACCAGATCTGTTAACTGACCTTGAGCCTGGTTCCATTGGCGTGCTAGGCACTCTTGGAGAGGACACGTCTGGAGTCTTCCGTGAGGCACTATGAATATGCAAGAGGCCATCATCCCTATGAGTTGCATAAACACTCGAGCTGGAAGAGTGTGTAGAGGCTGAAATTTGGTTATGAGGGCTTGCATGCTTGCTATCCTGGCTGGACTGGGATAAGCGAACGCTTTTGAGGTGTCTATTGTGGCCCCTAGGTACTGTTGTATGTGGGACAGTTGTAGATGAGACTTTGCGTGGTTTACTGTGAACCCCAAGTCGTGGAGTAGTTGAATAGTGGCGTGAGTGTGGTGTACACATTGACTGTATGAGCTGGCTTTTATGAGCCAGTCGTCTAGATATGGGAAGACGTGAATGTGCTGTCTTCTTAGATGAGCTGCCACTACCGCCAGGCACTTGGTGAATACCCGGGGTGCTGTGGTGACTTCGAAAGGGAGTACTTTGAATTGGTAATGTTGACCGTCCACTACGAACCAGAGATATTTCCTGTGAGATGTGTGAATGGGAATATTGAAGTAGGCGTCTTTGAGATCTAGAGTGGCGAGGAAGTCGCCTCGTGAAAGAAGAGGAAGGACCTGCTGAAGTGTGACCATGTGAAGATGGTCTGACTGTATGTAGAGGTTTAGGGATCTGAGGTCCAGAATAGGTCTCAGAGAGCCGTCCTTTTTTGGTATGAGAAAATACAGAGTAAACTCCTGTGTTTTGTTGGTGCAGGGAAACTGGTTCTATTGCACTCTTTTGTAGGAGGGAGATGACTTCCTGTTTGAGCAGCGATAAATGTTCTAACGACATTGGGTGCGGTTTGGATGGTATGTTTGGGGGGGGTAAAGGGGAGTTCTAGGCAGCAGCCCGATTGAATGATTTGTCTCGCCCACCTGTCTGTGGTGATGTTGGTCCAAACAGGCAGGAACTGTTGTAATCTTCCCCCCCCCACTGGAGTGGAATGGGCTGGGGTGGAACGGTGGGAAGTCATTGGGTAGGGGTGGAGGCAGAGCGGGTGTTGTAGGTCTTGCCTCTACCTTTGTGATTGTTGCCTCTGTAGCTTCCACTCTGGTAACCTCTGGTGAATGTAGACTGGGTGGGAGTCTTATAAGAGGTGGAGGGGTTGTCAGGGGACTAGCCTCTGGAGGTGCCCTTGTAAGAGGGACTACGAAAGGAACGTCTGGGAGCTTGTGATTGCAAGGCTCCCATTGATTTAGCTGTGTCTGTGTCCTTCATCTTTTCAAGGGATGAATCAACATTAGGGCCAAATAAGTGTTCCAGATCGAATGGTTAGTTTAAGATGGAACTTTGTACTTCAGGTTTGAAACCTGAAATGCGTGGCCAGGCATATCTACGCAGGAGAACACTCGTGTTGACAGCTCTGGAGGCAGTATCTGCCACGTCCAGCGCGCAACGAATAGAGGTGCTGGTGATGAGTTTCCCCTCTTGTATAAGGTGATTGACTTTGTCCTTATATTTGTCCGGGAGGTGTTGCAATAGGGTTTCAAGTTGGTCGTAATGTGCCCTATCGTACCTAGCTAACAGTGCTGGAGTGTTGGCGATACGCCATATGTTAGTTGCCTGTTAAGCGGTTCTTTTACCAGCGGCGTCTAAGAGTTTGGACTCTTTATCGGGGGTGGAGCGTCCCCTGGTGTTTGAGAGGTGGCCCTCTTTCTAGCATTGGAGACTACAAGGGAGTCTAGTGGTATGGGGCCCTTAATGTACGCTGGGTCTGCTGGGGCAGCCTTGTATTTTTTCTCGATCCTGGGGTTAATGACCCTAGCCCTGATAGGATCTTTAAATACCTCAGGTGCATGCTTGGTAACTCCTTTTAGCATGGGCAGAATAGTGGTAGACCTTTATGGGTTATCAAAGGTGTCCATATGGAAATCCTCTACCACAGGGTCAGTATTTAAGTCAACCCCGTGGTATTGGGCACCTCTCTGTAGAAGCAGATGAAAACCCATTGTGTCCTCCGGAGGGGAAGGCCTGGAGGGGTAGATGTCATCCTGTGGAACATTAGGGACATCTGGCATACTATAATCGTCCCAAGGGTCAGGGGAATAAGGTGGATCCCCCTAGTGGCTCATCATCCGAACCCCTTCCTGTGTCATCAGAGGTGTCATCATCATCATCCATTGGTGGAGGAGATGGTGTAGGAGAATGGTGTGGTGGGGGTGAAGGTGGGGGAGGAGGTGGGGGAGGAGGTGGAGGAGGAGGTGGGGGAGGAGGTGGGGGAGGAGGTGGAGAAGGGACCCTGAGGGGATATGTGGCAATGTCCCTTTTGTTAGATGGTGGAGCTGGGACAGGCGTATCCAATGGTCTCTTCATTGTACTTAAAGTCAGCTGACCAGTTTTAGGGTATTTTAGAAGAGTTTTCTGTTTAGAGTCTGGCTTAAATAGCTCTTCTGATAAGAGGTTGGTCCGAAGGGCGTGAATCAGAAGCTTTCGGGATCGGCTTTTTGCTTGGCTCCGAGTGTTTTTTCAGAGTCGTTGGGGCGGTGCCTGTAGATTTTGGTGCAGAGTGCTTGGATGTGGAGGCAGCGATCGGCACGGAGGAGGAGGACGGTTTATTTTTCGGTGCCAGTGACCGCTCGGTACCGATGGTAGACTGACTCGAGCCCGAGTCGCCTGAAGGCTTAGTAGGCTTCTTTGCCGGGCCCGAGGGCGGGGCATGGGAAGCAGTCTCTCGGTGTGCATCTGGGCCTGAAGGTGAAGGTGTGACCGAAGCCTTTTTCGATGGTGCAGGGAAGGGGGAGGGGGTCGACATCATTACTTACGACCCGCTGCCCAGGAGTGATGTCCTCGATGTCGGAGTCATCGGCTTCGGAAGCGCTGACGGGGCCTTCTTCGATTCGCTCCTGTTCAGGTACATCGACGCCATCCTGGAAGATGTCATCGGGAATGGGCGCCGACGAGAGAGCCATTGTTCTCCTGGCTCGACGATCTCAAATGGTCTTCTTCGAGCGGAAAGAGGCACAAGATGCAGTCTCTGGCCTCGTGCTCCGGAGACAAGCAGAGGTTGCACACCTCATGCAGATCGGTGTGGGGAAATTTCGACCCACAGTGAGGACATTGCTTGAATGGCGTCCTTTCCATGAGCCAGATACCAAGGCCCAGGTAGGCCCGAAGGCCTTAGTCAACGACCGGAATCGAGGACTTCGATGTAGAAGAGATGCGTGGCGACTAGGGATCGTGATCGAAAACAATACCGGTGAAGGATTGCGCGTCGAGAGTGGAATCGGTGATGGTTCCAAACTGGAGCGCGAGAAACACATCCGAACCAGATGGCGGAAAAAAACAATCTGAAGATGGAGCCGATGCCCATGCGCACTATCATCCAAAGGAGGAGTCGTCTATCTCGTGACTTCCAAAGACTTTTCCAAGACAAAAACAAGTGCAAACATCTGGGCCCAACACCAGATGGCGATCTATGCTTAGTGTGTGATCTGCAGCTTATATGCCTCGAACATAGTGCTTTATGGGTGGTCTTCTGCCAGAAACAGCAGGAAGAGATGTAAAGAACAGAATGAGAACTTTCTAGTGATAGGTTTAATGGCACCAATCACTGCTGGGTTAATACTATAAAGAAGCACTTGCCCATTAGTTGCAGATTAGTATATGTCTAAGAACAGAGAAGAAAAGAAGACACCTAAGTGTAGGAATTCTTGATCTCCTTGGGAAAGGAATGTGGAGTGATGAAATTCAACTCTTCCTTGAATCCCTGCTTTAAGAGCCATATGCAGGGCCAGGAGAGCTGGCCTATTGCGTTCTACAATAAGAGGGGTCTGAGGGCTTACTTAGGAGAAGTCACTTCTGTTGGTCTACACCCATGAAGGTTGGGGGGGGGGCAAGGGGTGATGGGATGGTCACAGTAATGGAGTGGGCAGAGCATCCCATAGGAAAAGAAGATGGTCTAGTAGGAACTGAGATTTTGGCCTTGGTCGTTAAGACTGGTGCTTGACAAATCTGACTCTCTCTGGAATCCATGCCCTTTGATTTCCAATAGAAGTTTCTCAAAATTCGGGGTCAAGTGGTGCATCATGAGGCAGACACAGAACATTTTGATACAAGTGCTGGAGCCATTGCTTGCTTTCATATTAAAAACAAATAGCCCGCTGCCACAGTGGTTATGCTCTGCCGCTTTCTCACAAGCCCTAGCACTGAATGCTAGCCGTGGGCAGAGCCACCACCTCCTTATATAAAACTCACCTCACGGTGGCTAGACCGCTGGTGCTGCCATCCTATCCAGCGTTCCTCTCCCTGGGGCCATGTTTGGAATCAAAGTTCCCTCCTTAGTGCTTCCTCTTCCCAGAGTGTTTTCATTCATGCCTCTGGGAAGATTTAAAACTTTCCAATCCAAGATGGCCCCTCTTCATCGAGGTTTGAAAGGAACTGCCCAATTTAAGATGGCCTATTAAGCACTTTGTTTTTCCCCCCTATTTAAGGAGCAGAACGATGGTCACTCATTGCGTCACAACGCTTTGAGTACTCCAGTCGCAGTGGTCTCACTCTGGCTTCTCCAGTGATTAGGTAATTTCTTCCTAGACTCTAAGCTATCATTTTTCTGCTCTTTGGTGTTGTCATTTCTACTTCTTCACTCCAGCAATCTCCTTTTCCTGAGGTGGCCACTCTACATCCAGAGCCTAGTCCTTGCCACTAGGAGTATTTTGGACCAACGTTTTTTTCCTCCTATTCTTTGGGGCCTTTCCTGGAAGGCACTTTTCCAACCAGTTGCTACCCAGGGTCAGCAGCAACATGGCTACTAGAAGGGGTCACCCTGATCTCTGTCAGACAAGGACTGAAGACCTGTCTTGTCCGGATCCAGAAATATACAGGAGGTCTGTGGCTCGGCGTAAAATTCCTGAAGGTTTATTTAGAACATCACAACCAAGTCACTGCCGTACTGAGATTCAGACATCAGAAAGTGTTTTCAATGCAAAAATAAAATGCAAATTTGTGATTAATAACTCTCCACCCTTTCATTGGATTGGATTATGGATTATGGCTGTGCTATTAAAATCATTAAAGTGTTTCCTTTTAAATCAACTGCTCTGTGAATTTATTTTATTTCTTAACTTAAATGATTTATTTTGTAATGTTATTTATACCCTCACATGTATTGGGCGAATGAAATTGGTGCACTTCTGCTAAGCTACCTAAGGTTAGCCCAATATGCCTTTAAAAAAAAACAATGTTACTTTCTGGGTATGGGATTGTTTATCTTAATGAATGCGCAACTACAGTTCATTTCAAGGATGAGGCCACCATCGCCCAAAGCGAACAATCCAGATCCTTACAAAGCCAAATGTAATTGTGGCAGTAGCATTAAGAAATAGAAGATGTAGACCTTTAGAGACCCAGCAGATGTATGTATGCACCTCAGACTTACCCCGGTTTGGCTTCAAGATCAGCACACCATCAGGGATTCCAAAGACCATGCCTTTTGTGTTAATGGCCTCACAGGTGTAGGCACCTTGATCTGCCTCCTTTACATCACGAATGACAAGAGTCCCGTGACCATTCTCGCTCGTCATGGACACTCTGGAGATGTGAGAAAGGAAGGGGAGCACACAAGATAAGAGAGAATTGCTTAGAAAAAACTGCACTGGTGAGTCTTCCTTCTTCATGTTTTGAATTCACCCCCACAAGATGCACAACTGACAATTGACAAATGAGTCCCCTTCACTAGTTCTAGTGTATTATACAACAACACTTTCGACTGAAGATTTCTAATTTTCTTAAGCCTCCAAGTCCTAAAATACAAAGAGCTGCTGGATAAAAATTCAGGGCTTGCTAATGAGAACATTCATGGCGTAAGGTAACAGGCAACTATGTCAATATCATAGCTTTATTCAAATGCATATTTAAATAGCAAAGAGCTGAGGAGTGGCCTTCATCAATACTATGATCACTCAACACTGAGTGAACCACGCCATAGGCTCAAGCAGCTACCCACCACACTGCACCCATATCTAATGTATTGTACACCTGGCTTAAAGTCCTAATAGTGCAATGTAAGCCTTACAACCTCCCCAACCCCACACACTGTGCACTGCACCCATATCTAATGTATTGTACACCTGGCTTAAAGTCATAATAGTGCAACGTAAGCCTTACAACCTCCCCAACCCACACACTGTGCATTATTACTCAATGCCTTGCACAGTGCCCTGCGCACCAGACCTCTTTCGTTCTCATTTCCTCCTCAATAAACCATCAGCCAACCTTGAACCAAAAGAGCTTCGCCTTCATAACTCCTACCTCAAAATCCTCTAGCTTAACTCCTCAAAGATCTGCTTTTTACCCAATACCATGGTCCACAAACTCCTACCCTCTTGCTTCACAGACCTCTACCTTCCCCAAGCAAAATGACCTCCTTTCTCTTCAAAATATCAGACTACATGCCCCCAAACCTTTCAATCATGCTCTGTTCCCTCCTTGCCATACTCCTTTCTCCACTCAAACTACAATCTTGCCTTCTTTATCCAAAGACATGCACTGTACCTATTCAACCATTTTCCATTCATTATATTTGTCAACCTATGCACCACTTCAGGGTGCCAGGATAGGACAGTCATACAGACTACAAGGAACAATTTGAAGAAGCAAGGGAAAGCACAAAACGGTGCAAAGAAAATATACAACAGTAGGTAGAAGTGTGAAAAACAGAAAGGTGTCAGCAAGTAGTTGAATCATCCACTGGCCACCTACTCCAACCTTTTGGAACATAGATTCAACCCTTCTCCAAGATCATCTTGGGAATCTTTTTCACTGACTGGTTCATGTCGATGAGTTCCTCTTTCGTGTCAAATGTCTAAACTTGATCAGTTTTAGGAACTGTTCTAATTTAGCAACCTAGTGCCAGTTCAGACACGAAGTTCTACTAATTCCTTGTAATACTATAATACTCTTGATATCTGCATCAATACTTAATGTTTGCATTTCTCAAGTCTAGTTAAATGGCTCGACCAAACCTAGGACTGTCTAAAAGCAAATCCTGTATATTTACTTTGAACAGAGAAAAGCCAAATTGAAACAGGCTTGTCCTCCAACACCACTAAAAGCAATAACATGACCACCACCGAGCCCCTACAATCAGTTAGACTCAGAAGTATTTGTCTGAATCCATTTTTTTTAAACTGTACATTTCATAAGAGTTTGGTAGATTTCTTACAGGTTACAGTGTATAAAATTAGAACATATAGCATGAAAACATCATAATACCACATGTTATCTTCCACAAGATTTAGTGGAGCAAAATGTAACTAACTGTCTTATAATGGAAGAGTTTGATGACCTCTGTGCCTCAGGCAGCAACTATAGCTGCTCCCACCCTTGCTTGGATTGTTTAAATGAATCTCCTGGTAAGATTGTTGATCACCATATTAGACCATTAGTGAACAATTCCCAATTATGAGTATATGTTCCTTCACAGCTGCAGTAATTACGGCACTCCAGAAGAATCAGACACTCGAACCAGATTTAAACCATTTCATACCATATATGTCCTCCAAACTCCAGCCACTGTCCTGGAACAATATACTATGGTGCACCTGCAGCACTGTACCAAAAGATGCAACATTAAATTATACCCACTTAAAGTGGTTTTCAGGCTGAGAATAAGGTCTGAGTGTGGTATTCTCTCGCTGCTGAACAGGAGATTAGAGGTGAATGGCAGAAGCCTAGGGCCTTGATCATCTTAGAGCTTTCAATGGCCTTAAGCACCATCAACCATCCACATATGTTGTAATGCTCATCAAGCCTTGTGTGTCAGAGCAGAGCTAGTTCCAGTCCTTTCTTGTCATTCACAATCAATTGCCATGTCACTGTTGAGGTCATACTTTCAAGCAGAAGTTGAGGCGTGCCCCAGAGGTTGCTAATAAACACTTATGACTTCTGCTTATTTCCAGCTGAAAGATTAGTGAAACGTTTCTCAGTCTAATGGGTGCTCAGTTTTAAATGGTGTTCACTGGTGGACAGAGAATTTTCTCAAGTTAGTCAGACTTATTCTTCAGGTAGTTCACCTTTGTGGGAAGTCCGTTTTTGCCCTACTCTCTTGGCTAATAGCCACCTCCTACCAACATGGAACGGCATCTATGGTATGGCATCTGGGTATACTAGTCTATTCAGACTTTTTTAAAGCCCTTGCCTTAGTTCCTTCACCCATCCCGCATCTTTTCATTAAGCGAAAGCAGACTTTAACAATTTCCTTACCCCATAAGATTTTGTCTCTTACATCATTGACTACAAGAACAAGGCATACCTGAGTCTTTGTAATTTTTTATCAACAAAGGAGTCAACTTTGCTGAATCCTATGACCGTAAGTCAGCTCCCAATAAGAAGAAGCTTATTGCCTTCAAGTCTCCTGACATAATGTTTGGCAACAGTGACAACGTTTTTCTGATTTATGTTTTCAACATATTCCTGAAGTAAGCTTCCACACCCTTCTGCCAATGGATTGTGGACTATAATTTCCTTCTACTGAGTTAGGCTAGGCAATCGTGCATTGCGTGCAGAAGCTGCACTCCTTTGGAGCCCATTCCCTCCTTCAATTCAAATGAATTCAGACACCCAGCATGTCCACAGGGCACTAAATAGTTTATTATCAAATCCATAATTTAACATTCGTTCCTATGCAACTCAGTATACAGCAATAAGAAACTTTGTTTGGTGTGTAAACATGATCAACAAAACATTTTCACCTAACCACCTCTTGTTGGATGAGAGTTTCAGGTAATGCTCACCTGCTGGTTGTGGGAATATGGCCCCAGTTCAGTCTCCAAGTTATGATGGGTGTAGGAACTCCAACAGCCACGCAGGTAAAACGCACAGTCTCCCCACGAGACGCGGAGATGGACTCCTCAGGAGGTGTGATCACTTGTGGGGGGCCTGCACAGGAAGAGAGAAGACAAACAGAAGATTGATGCAACACAAGTGGACAAGGTGTTTCCGTGTGACTTGTAGATCTATGTGATGGCTGTATATCCTTAGGAGCACAGAGGCTCTGATCCACTAATCATCTGTTCCATTGTAATTGCAACAAGCTCTGCCACATGAACAGTTTCATTTTAGTCTTTTGGACTGAATTCTTTGCACCCAAGTGTGCTGCTTTGCAATCCAATATCACATGTGCAAATAATCCCAGGGATGTGGGTGTAAACGGGTAATTATACTGTATAATCATGCAGCCTTCTGAAGCCTGCCCATGTGGTGTTTCAGCAAGCTAACATAGGTGCCTTAACTCCCTTATAATGCCTTGGATCCAGAGTCAATATGCCTTGTAATACTGGGGCCAGGACGTGAGGAGAAAACAGACTTCTATAAAATAGGTGATGTGGCTAGGTGGGTCGGCTCCTGTGGCTAATAACTAAAAGCAGGGCAGACAAGTGACAGCATGGAGCGGATGTCACTGGTATGGACTATGCCAGGTCACCAAATACACCATGAGCCCCAGCTGCATCTAGCAGCGGTTGCGAGTGAGGAATTGGTGAAAGTCAAGTGAGATAACTGGTGTTTCTATGTACATGTGTACATAAAAGATAAAACAGGATATTTAAAGGGCACATGGGGGTATACATGGTCTATGAGAATTGGTCTGGATGCCAGAAGCTGTTCTCCGCATATGATGGTAGTGCAGGAACATATTTATTATTTTAATAGTTTTTTACGGCGTGGAACAACAAGAGGTATAGGAGCTTTTTACATAGTAACAGAACAGTGGCACAATCCTAGGCACTTCACAATAAGATAAGCGGAGGAAGGGATACTAGAGAGGATATACCACACTAAATGTGCTAGGGGTTAGCTAATCTCCTGTTAAACCCCTTCTAATTATCTACAGGTATCCAAAGATATTTGTATAGGTCACCTAACCCACTTATATTGTGGCATGCTTCATCCTCGGTGACCCAACACCGTGATCCGGATGATACCACCACGGTGGACTCAACCGTATTTTGGGTGTTCTTGATAAGGTGGTATTGAACAAAGACATGGATTCAGATTTTAAAATACTAAGGACGTCCCACAGAAATTATTCCTTTATTGGTTGGGTATCCTAGGTATGATTAAAAACAAAATCATCTGTGGATATCAGATGACAGACAGTGTGTTATTTATCCACTTATATGTTGTGTTTTTCTTTAAACGTTTATTGGCAACATGTTTTAGCCTTATCATTGCCCATATGGATCAAATGCCTTTGGCAGGACTTTTAATGTACGCTCCCTGTCTAACACACTTAGACCATGCTTACTAGATGAGGCACCGGTTGGACGAGGGAATACTAGGTTCATGGACCAGCACCACCCCTTGAGGAGTGTGCGACTACAGGGAGGTACACCCTTGCTACTTCCTTAACCCAAACTATGGATTCCTAAGCATCAAAACTCATCTAGTAGCATGGAGAGTCTCCTAGCCCCTAGCACTTGGGTAGTGTAAGGGCAACTCCTCTACACCTCTAACTCTCCACTGGTGTGTATAGACTAGAGAGTATGGCACAGGTGGAAGGGGGTCTAGTAAGGTGGAAGGGAGGAGAGCAGGCAAGAGGGAGTGGGAGAATAAAGAGACTTGGAGATGAAGCTAGAAGAGGAAGGCATGGGGAAGGGGTAATGGGAAGGTGAAGTAGGGTGAACAAAGAGCTTAGGGGAGGCACAATTAAAGGAGAGAAGGGAGCATAGACAGAAGGGGGAGGACCATGAAGGAAGAAGGGAGAGCTAGAAGAAAGGACAGGCTGGAGCGAAGTGTATAGGAGTAAAGCTGCCAAGGAAGAGGGGACGGGAGAAAAGAAGGCCTGAGAGAAGGAGCCAGGGAAGGTGGTAATGGATGAGGGAGAGTGAAAAGGAGGTAGTGGGTGAGAGAAGAGAAGGAGAGGATGGAAGAGGGGAAGGCAGGGAATATGAGGGGAATTACGTACTGCAAAAGGTACTTGTGGCGGCGAGAGGTAGAAGGAGGAGGATAAGAGGGCAAGGAGAAGGGCAGCAGTAGATGCGGAGGTGGTAATGGGGAAGGGAACAGGGCCCAGAGCAAGAGGTAGGAGGAGTAGGAGGCCGAAGAATATAGAGGGAAAGATGGAAGGACAATGGCAGGGAGCAAATGCAGAAGAGGTAGAGGGAAGGGGTAAATGCAGGGGGTAGAAGAGAAGGAAATACAGGAAGGGGGGAGGATGGGAGGGGCAAAGGAGGAGAAAAGCCCACACCAACATGCAAAGCAAACAAGAAAGTGATAGATCATATTAGGCTTAAAGAGTATAATATAGTCTAAACAGGTGTTCTTGTAGTTGCTTATGAAAGACAGTACTGTGGGTTTGGTTCTCACATTCACAGGTAGCGAGATCCATAGAAAGGAGGTGGCTCCTGAGAAGGACTGGTGCTGATCATGAACAGTTTTGAAGCTAGGCGGCTACAGAAGGAGGCTATATGTTTTGCTTCTCAAAGTTCCTGTGCTGTCTGATAACTTGAGCAGCTGGAGAGGTAGGAAGGAGAGTCAGCAGGATGGCAATTTAAACTTTGCTCTCTCTTCAATAAGGAGGCACTGCAAATCAGTGACGACTGGTGTGAAATGATCGAACTAATTGGTTGATGATACAAGTCTGGCTGACACATGTAGCAAAGTCTTCAACGGTCTGAGGGGTGCCACAAGGACTGCTTTTCGAAGTCTAATCTTGATAGAAAAAATACATGGACTGATGTTAGAAGGTGACATGAGTGGTTTAATTTTCTTTAAGTATGAAGGTAAAAAGGTCAAGATCTGGAGAGCTTATTTTCATGATCATGGATGCGGATGAGTTCAATGTGATCCGATGCGAAAAAAAACTGTGGGTGAGTGACAGGGAGATGCAATAGATTTTCAAATTATTTAATAGCTTCAGGTTAAAAAATTGTTTATGCTTGGTAGAGAAAAGAGCAAATTCAGTTCTTTAGGACTGAGGGTAAGGGAAGTAACTCGTCCATCTGATAGAGACATCTAGCCGCAGATTCATTAACTTAGAATAGATACCAAAGCCATACCCATAGAGGAGGCGGGTCTGCGACTGAACTCCACCAAGTTCCAGAGAGAACTTAGCCATCAACAAGTTGTTCGAGGATGGCGTTGTTGTATCGAGCTGCTGAGTCGAGAGATTGATTTACTTTGAAGCCTGCCCATATATTCAGATACCGAATTGTGTCCTGATATGAATATTGACAGTGAGCCTTTTTCGTCCACCATTTTGACCTTATGAGATCATACTAAGCATTATCGCTTCTGCTTTCCTGGACCCTTTTAATTTTCTCCCTGGGTTTGAATTTCAGTGGACACCGATAGATTCCTTTATCTACTCCTTAGATCTTGATCTAACGCCATTTTCCCTCCCTGAAGTCTTTCCGACAGTTCTGGGGGGTAACTATTATCCCTTGATCACCCTAAAGAATCCGACTGCCAGGTGTGTCTGTCCCACACCATTGGCCCATCCTGCCCCGATGAAGGTGTAGCCCCGGCGGGGGCTTGACACCGAAACGCGCGTTGGCGTTTAATGCTACTGGGTAGTTGAAACCTCTCTACCCATACATTTTGGATGCCAACTGCCATTGTGTTATTCAATTAATATATGGCATATTTATCATGTTGATGTTATTTTTACTTCATGAATATAATTTGTGTGTTGTGATATTTAGGATGATGTTATGGAATGTATGATAGTATGATTGTTGTATTTGAATGAGTTGTGTGGGACAGAAATTTTACATTTATTCGAATTGTGAAATTATGTTTTGCAATATACATATGTATCTATATTAGAATGGTGTTAGAAATACAGAAAAATAAACTCAATCGACTATTTTGATTAAATCACACCCTTGTTGAATAATTGTTTTTCTCAATTCTTGTGGTTGTCTGCCATGGTTGGTGGGTGGTCATTTTGATTAGGACCCGTATTAGGGCCTTCCGTGAATAATCGTGGCAGGTATTCTTTTTGTTGGTTGCCGATCAACAGGGTCACCAGAGGAGGGCCGTGCCCAGGTTCCAAGCAGGATGTCAAACAAAGACCCACCAAGGGGCAGCAAAGGCTCCACGTCCAGAGGCACCATGTGGAGGAGATCCAGTAAAGGATCAGAGGGCAGGAAAATAGCAGGGGGCTGCAAGCAAAGAACATCCGCGGCCCTGCAAACAGCTCTCGCGAAAGCCGCACTAGCCTCGGTCACCATTCTGGGGGGAAGACAACAAACCATTGGTCGTGGACGGTTGGAGGCTAACTCGTCCACTAGACAGTAAAGGTGGAGGAGCCTGAGGTTGATCCAAAGGCCATGGAACACTAGGCAGCTGTACCAAGGGGCACCGAAATGACCCCAGGCACAGTGAGCCCAGAGGGATCTTACCCTCCTGTAACAGAGGAGCTGTAGGCGCCGGCATCGACCGACGCCGCATCGACGTCAAGAACCTCCAGAGGGGACTCGATCTCGGCAGGGACAGACTGCGACCCGGCCTCCACCTGCGGGGAGGTCGACAGGGCATTTAACTCTGTGCCGCAGTCAAATTCAGCACAGGAAGCCGCACAGGGCTATGCGGCGACTGGACGGGTGGGGCGGACTGACGACTGGGATGCCCCTCCGGGCTGTGTCCTGTCGACGTCGTATCGACTCCGGAACCGGAGTCGATGCACGCAGCCGGCCCAGAGGACGAATCCACCGGCGGAGAGCCGACACGAGTGCCTTCCTCCTCTGTGGGACCCGAAGGCCCACCAGGGAGAAGGGGTGGCCCAAAGAAAGACTGGAGAGCCGTTGAATAGGCCCTCCATTTGGGTCCTTGTTGCTCCGACACCCGGGAAGTGTAGGTATGGGGGAAGACGACTGCTGGGCGCCTGTGCCTGGCAAAGACAGAGAGCAGCGGGCCCCAGCGTCACGTTTACGGGAGGACGACCTCCGTGACTTACGCTTGTGCTTACCTGTCTCTGAATGACGTCCGCGGGAACGACCCCATGAGCATGCCCGATTCCCAGAGGGAGATCGGTGGCGTGAAGGCACAGGACCGGACATCCGGGCAGCCAGCAGCTTCAATACGACACTCCCATAGGGAGCTTGGTTTCATCTGCCGACAGGCGTCGCACTCTTCGGAGTCGTGGTGCACTCCCAGGCACCACATACATATGGCATGCCGATCCGTGACATTTGCCGCGTGCAGGTCTCACACGCTTTAAAGCCCGAAGGCATCGCACACTGTTCCGTGACGCTGAAGGCATTGAGATGGCCCGAATAACAGGCCAAGGAACCGCTGGTTTTTCAGGATCTGCGTTGGGACGCGGAAAAGAAAACTGATGTCAGTGCACCAGGAGGGGCTTATACGGCTCCGCTGACGTAATGTCCGTGGACGACGTCGTGGCGGAGCCGTGCGGCGTCACCCCCAGCGCGCAGAGGTGCTGCTGCAGAAAGTTTCCCGGATCCAGTCTGACGCCTGGGGATATTTTAAGTTAAGGAATCCGCGGCTAGATGTCTCTATCAGATAAACTGGTATCCTATAAAGGATAGAGTATGGGAAGAATGGCAAACTGATGATCTGTGACCACGTTCATCACTTTCTAAATAACATGAAGCAGATAACTCAGTGATCAATCATGTCGCTTCAGGGACACGTATTACTGATGGTATGGCATTATCTCATCAGAATAGGGACTTTGTTTACCTGCTATGATAGAGTTTCATGACTTTCAAGCACTGCTTCATTTTATGACTGCGCTGTCACAAGGGATGGAAACATCTGTGGCATTTTGGATAGTTTCTGTCAAAAACTATGCTGGAAAAAAGTAAGCTTCAGCCCCACTGTTTCACACAATTCGTGCAGGAAAGACTACTCCAACTCACGCAAGTTCACCACCTGGGCATGTGATGGTATGTATGAAGAAGCCACTGTGGCAGCATGGATAGAAAAGGTGGTTCTAAGATCTCATCATGAGAAGTTGATTTTGGGGTCACAGTGTAAGATAGTTGCATTACAAAGTGGGAAATGAGTGGAGGAAAATGAGACATATACTAGAAGGGGCAATGAGAGACTGCTGTGGGAAAACAGGGACCTGTGGACAAAGGGGGAGGAAGTGAGTTGTATTTCCTCATACTTCAAGCAATGCTCTAGGGGAGATTTATACAAAAAGCAGAGAGAGGAGATTATGATCATTTATGGAAGCCTGTGGGGATGGAGGCAAGAAGGGTTAGTAATAATTTTAGAGCGAGATTATGGCAAAAGAAGGTTTATGTGGATACTGCAACAGTGAGATATATGGAATCAGTTATGTGGCTGCACCATAATATGGGCAGAGTGTATAGATGTACATGGAATTAGAGCTCTAAACTAGCAGAAAGAATAATTCAGGGGTATTGTATACAGGGAGGAAACCAAGTATGGACCATTTTTTGAGACACTATAGGTTCATTGAATATTTAAACACTGGAAGTTTTATTTAAATTACTTGAAATGGAACAAGGCGATCTGCTTAAATGCTCAGTGGTGATATGTAGACTCATTGCATTATTATTATTGTGGTATAAGACATGCAGGTCATACCAGAGACACAACATAGTTTCCTTTCATTAAAGGGGGTATTTGATTTGTACTGCTTTGAGTACATGCAGAATTCAACATTAGATGGTTCACAGTTTGCAGTTTAAAGGGTCACTGCAAAGTTAACCTGAGTGTCTACACACAGTTCAGTTCAATGGAACAAACTTGATTCCTCATGCATCATGCCCTGAGCCTGCATCGCCACCTGAGCAACAAGTCTACATGGAAGACAGGAGCATGTAGACAAATGGGAAATGGATAGAGACTGACAGAGGAAACAACCATGACACTTGTGTCCCAGCTCTCCTTTGTCCTCATCAAACTGGCGGGCATGATGAACAGTGAGTCATTATTTAAGAAATAGAGAGCATAGCTAGGGTAGGCCCAAGGCAAACACTGGCTAGTGGTAGAGCGGAGTTTAAATAGGCAATGTAACAGAAGAGAACAAGGAATAAAACATTGTAGAAGAGGAGATCAGGACTGGTGAATAGAGGAACGGTACACATATGTAGAGGCATGGTGAACATCGGTTCTAGTGCGTCAATCTGGGCCTTCAGTACAAGAACCATGAGTGTGACATTAGGCACACAACGTAACTTGTAGAATCAAGGCAGCTGCATACCGACCCCAAACAGTAACGGAAAACCATGTCTGGTTTCAGACATGCGAAGAAGCAGTCTCATAGAACTAGCTCTGCTGGCCATAGGCAGAGACTTCAACTCAAGAACGGTCCCTTTTCACAAAGTCAAACAGATCCAACGTTAGGAATAATTTTCAGTGATAACTTACGGCAGCCAAATTCATCAGAGCGGTCTTCACAGTCTGCCTCGTCATCACACTGGTAGCTGGCAGGAATGCAGGTGCGTGAAGAAACACAGATAAACTGGTCTGGGGCACAAGTATCACGTGGGCCTTTGGTAGCTGAAAAACATAAGGTATGTCTGGTCATTTCAAACTCTTAAAATTGTTCAATGTCATTAAAAAGTACCAGAAGTCACTTTACAAAACGGTTAAAGAAGCACACAGTAATAAATAATAGTATAACTTACAAAATGAAGAAGAGAAGGAGAAAATAGTTTCAATCACACTAAACAGGTTATGTTATGAGAATTTTTAGAGTGCAAGATCACTTGGGGTGGTATCCTGGTGCTGGTCAGATGTGTGACTCTCCTCGCCACAGGCGGGGGATTGGCTAATAGAAGAGCCAGGTCTTCAGCTTCTTGCTGAATTCTACAAGAGGAGAAGGATGTGCAGCGGGTTGTCGTTTGGGAGCGATGTAGGGGAAGGCCTGCTCTCCGGAACTGTTTCTGTAAGCAGGAATCCAGCAAAGAGGAGGTGCCTTTGGGGATTGCAACTGTTCAGGTAGGCAGGGCTTCTGTTGTGTAGGGCTTTGAAGTTGTGAGGAAGGAGTTTGAACTGCACACATTTGTATACCGGGAGCCAGCTGAGCACCCGAGGTGGGTTGTGATGTGGGACCTACATGGAAGATTGACTGCGAGTCTCACTGCAGAGTTCTGGATAGTTTATAATCTTCTTGTGAGTTGTATGCTGAATCTGTATAGCGGGCGTTGCCATAGTCCAGCTTGCATGTGACAAGATGTGTAAGAGGTCTTGCAGGTGTTGCTAGGCAGCCATTTGAAGATATTCCACAGAATCAGAGTGTGGAAGCAGGATGCGGTGACGGGGAAGACTTGTGCGGTCATGTCCAGTTTGCGGTCAATGAGGATTCAGAGGTTCCTGGCATGGGTGCTGTGGGTGGGAGAGGGACCAGGGACAATTGGCCACCTGGTGGAGCCTCTAGGTGAGGTGCTCTTTCCAAAGATCACAATTTTTGTCTGGTCTCTGTTGAGCTTGAGAGAACTGGACTTCATCCATGTAGGCAATACATTGTTCCACGAGTTGGGGTCTTGTCCAAGAGGAAAGAGTATGAGTTGCATGTCATTCGCATAGGAGAATATGTTGATGATGTGTTTGCGGTTGACATTGGCATGGGGGTGGGGGTGGGGATGGAGCTAACTTGTGCATTACCGATAGGTTTTGTGAAAGTGTGTCTCAAAGCTTAAACATGGCCACTTGGCAGGCCATACCTTTACTAGGAGAGCGACTCTAGTACTTCTTTATGAAGGAAACCATTGGCATGGAACCTATTCATGTGTGAAAACTGGCATAAAAGCTTTATTACAGCAGCAACAGATGATGGTTGAGGAGAGAAACGAGTATGATAAGAAAGGGTGTCATTCATGCAAACATGCAACCAAGTGTCATGTAGGTACACTTACGGCAGTTGTACTCATCTGACCGATCACCACAATCATCGTCGCCATCACACCGCCAGATCTTTAAAGCACACCGCCCATTCTGGCATTTAAATTCATTTGGTTCACATGGAGATGGTGTACCTGGAAAGGGGAGGGACATTATTAGGCCAGCCTACATACTCCTGCTGTGCAGCAAGGGTAAATAATTATTGCAACTAAGAAAAGAAGGACGGCCAAACTGATACAAGCCTGTCAATCAGGGCATTACGCAAGCTTTTAAAACTTAATACTCTTTTACATTAACAATTCCTGGAGTTACTTCAGGAAAACACTGAGAAACCGAACTCTCTCAACTCAATACAAGTTTACAACAATTGTCAGGTCTCTTTAGAATGCAGCAGAGTTCTAGAGAGAAAGTTTAAGATCAGAAGTTATGTTTCGAAAAATTGGCTCTTTAATCAAAGACTGCTGCAATTATACTATCTGTCCTAAGCACAAGGGACTTATTTTGCAAGTCCTCTTTAGAATTTACACCCAAAACTATACACCCAAATATCTACTCCCCACTTGATTTCCCCACTGCACCTCTTCATTAAGTGATATCAGCCTCACTGACAAGTTTTCAGGACCACTAAATATGCAATGCTCACACAAGGTTGCTTCAAACCCAGCTGTCTGTTTTTTAGCCTCCTCCCAATTCACACTGTTGTATGCAGGATAGCTCCCTTCTCGGTCCTCAATTCAAACTCCAAGGCTTGCTCCAACAGCCCTTTCTCTTGTTCTAGTCTGCCCCCTTTGTTATCGCAATTTAATGCCCTCTTATTTACTATTCTACCGCTCCCTCTTGCCAGTATAAATTTGCATGTGTTCTCTTTTCTCTTCACCGTGCTTTCTTGTCCTATTACACTCATCCCAATCTTTCTTGAAGGCCTGGCTCCTTAATAAACACCACATTTCTTACCCCCCACCCCCAACACTAACTTACTGAATAACTCATTCACACTAAATTCTAAATTCATTCTATCCAGAAACAACCTTCCCAGTTCACTCCAGAGTCTTTGCCTGGGAGCAACTTTCTTCATCGCACTCTTACTTGGCCTTGAATCCCTCTGTCAAGCAGTTTCTTTTCACCCCACTCTACTCTGGCATTTTTCCTTTCCTCCTCTCCATCTTAACCTCTACAGTATTTGTCTTCCTTATTTGCTCTCTTGTGGTTTCCTCCCATCCTCTTAGACCTGATCTCACCTTCACAATCACCAAGAAAGCCATCTTCTTCCTCCTAATGTCCCCAGCATCCTACGGTTCATTACCACGCCAGTCTTCACATTCCTCTCCCAATCCTGCCTACTACATTCTGCTCACAATACCAATGCATACTCCTACTTTCTCTTGCCCCAGATATCTCTTCATGCCCCTCCACCTTTCGCAGCCCTTCGTCAGCCTTTCACTGTTCTTCCATCTCATACACCTCCAATGGACTAAACCTTTATCCTTGCCTAGCAACGCTTAGTCTTTTTGTAGTTATTATTAATTTCTACATGTCTCCCAAGGCATCATTTGTTCTGCCTTCACCCAAACTCAAAATACACTTCCAAGTATTGCTTCATATTGGTTTTCCTGGCCTGAGAATGTGTTCCCTCGTTGCACCTCATTCCTTCCAAAGGACAGCTTAACTACCTTCCTTCTACTCACCACAGTTCAGCTCATCGCTGCCATCCTTGCAGTCCCTCTCTCCATCACACAGATAGTCCCGGGGTATGCACTGGCCATTTGGGCACCGGGCTTCCTCACGTAGGCACTGCCTTGGACCCACATCTATGGGAGGCTTAGGGGTTGTCCTCCTTTGGGGTGCTGTTGCTGGTACTCTCCTGGTTGTCGTGGCTAGGACAAGGGTAGTTGTTGGTACATAAGGAGGCCTGGTAGGGAGTACTGGAGGTAGCGTCCTTATCCGTGGAGTAGTGGGGAAAACTGTGTAAGGAAACAAATTAATTGAAATGAAATGGAAATCTATGCCAAAATACAATACATTAGTTAATTCTTACTCCTTATCTGGAGTTCTCCATTCCTATTTCCCCAAATTCCTGAACTACGTGTCAATGTACAATCATTCCTTAAGTCTCAATATTGCGGGGAACAGAGCAGGGATGAGAGAAGCCATATTGGGATCAATAACACTTCTTTAAAATGTCTTTGTATTAAGCTAAACGGAGTTTTGTAATAAATGTCTGCTTTTATGATAATTGGGAAGTGAACTGCATTCTGCAGCACAAACTGTACTAACCAGTATCTAAAACACATTATTCACAACAAAGCCTAGGGTGCAGGAATTCTAGAAGCTTCTAGCTATGCTCTTGGAGTCCATTATGGTCATATTCAAAGAAGCATGAGGCACACGGATGCAAACGAAGGAGTAGTTTCTTACCTGTAACTCCAGTTCTGTAGTAGGGGTATCTCTGTTATAGTCATAATCTATGAATAATCCCCGCCCATGTGCGGGGACCCCGGAGCAATCAAAAATATCTCTTAAGCTGTCCCGCATTTGCAAACCTGCAAAGACACTTAAGAGACAGACAAAATAATACAGCCTAATCACAACAAGGCTGCACTGGCCAGCACTTCCTCTGAAGTGAACACAAAAGCCAAAATAAAGTTTAAATGTCATTTTTATTCACATTTGACATGTTCCTTTATTATCTCACACTCCCTTCACCAAAATCCCTTTAAACAATAGAGAGGAAGGGGTGGACAGACAAGCCCTATAGGCTGTCATTATGTGTCTGCTAAAGGGATACCGTGCCTTTAAGAAACTCTCCAGAGACCCCCGGTATCCCAGGATGCACAGCCAACCCAAGTTACTTTCAGTTCTTTTTGAAGGTGTATAACAACAGGCCTGATACCGTCAGGTTACTCCACCGGGGAGGAGGGAGGGTCGCTTATGACTATAACAGAGATACCCCTACTACAGAACTGGAGTTACAGGTAAGAAACTACTCCTTCTGTAGTAGGGGATCTCTGTGTATAGTCATAATCTATGAATAGAATGGCAAGCCCATCCCAACCAACAAACAGCGGTGGAGTAAAAACCCAGACACCAACAAATTACTGTGCAAACAAATTCCTCAGCGAAGCCCGTCCAACCTGCGCATCTGCCCTAGCATCAGAATCCAGGCAGTAATGCTTTGAAAACGTATGGACCGACTTCCAGGTGGCAGCCTTACAAATGTCAGCAATTGGAACATTCTGAAGCAAAGCTGCAGTCGCTGCTTTGCCTCTAGTCGAATGTGCTGTAGGCTTACCCCCTAACGTCTTATTAGCTTTCTGATAACAAAGCTGAATACAGGACACAATCCATCCGGAGAGGGACCGTGTTGAGGTAGCTAGACCAGTTCTTACCGAACCATAATTCACCAACAGTGGATCCGACCTGCGGATGCCTTTTGTCTTATCGAGATAGAAGGTCAACACCCTACGCACAGCAAGTGAACGCAGAGACCTCTCCGCCGGAGAGAAGGGATGCTGAAAAAACGGTGGCAAAAGGTATCATTTGATTCACATGGAAATCAGATATCACTGTAGGTAAAAACTTAGGCTGAGTACGCATTACCACTTTAGAAGCATGGAATACAGTATACGGCTCTTAAAAACACAGAGCCTGAATCTCACCTACTCTCCTGGCTGATGTAATCGCCACAAGGAGAAACAGCCTTCCAGGACAAATACTGCAAGGAGGCCTTACGAATAGGCTCAAAAAGGCTCCCTCATTATCTGGACAACACCACAGTCAACACCCATGGTGGAGAAGGTCGTCTAACAGGGAGGAACACCTTACGCGAACCTTCCAAAAAATCCGTAACCACAGGCATGTGGAAAAATGAGGTTTGGGAAGGGCCCTTTCTCTACGCAGTCAAAGCTGCGAGACGAACCTTGATAGACTGAAAATTAAGCCCAGAGGGAGCCAACTGCAGCAGATAAGGCAGAATAGCATCTTCTCTACAGGATGTAGGGTCAACGTCCTTTGCCCTGCACCATAAGCAAAATCTCTTCCACTTATAGGCAGAAGAATTTCTCGTAGACGGTCTCTTTGCCTCTTTCAGTATATCCATACAGTCCCGAGGCAGAATCAAGTGTCCATATTGCACTAACTCAGGAGCCAGGCTGCCAAACTCCAGGACAAGAGATCGGGGGAACCATCTGTCACCCGAACCTCGTGAGAAGGTCCGGCCGACATGGCAGGCGCCTGCGTGGAATAACCGACCGGTGAAGAAGGTCGGTGAACCACCAGTGCCTCGACCCCTCCAGAGCCAAAAGGATCATCCTGGCTCTGGATCGCGACAGCTCGATCAGCACCGCCGATATCAGGGGAAAGGGTGGAAAGGCGTAGAGAAAGCCGTTAGACCAGCTGATCCAGAGAGCTTTCCCCAGCGTCCCTGGTCGGAAGTACCTGGACGCGAAGTCGCCGCCTCTGCTGTCTTCTGCCCGAGCGAACAGATCGACATCCGGGGAGCCCCACTCTGCGAAGACGTCTATCAGCACGTCGCCGTTTAGCACCCTCTCGTGATTCTCGTGAACGAGCCTGCTGAGCGCAACGGCTTGGGCATTCTGCACTCCCAGCCAATGGGTAGCCGTGATCGGTAGGTTCCTGGTCACTAGCAAATACCAGATGGCCTGCGCCTCCCGAGACAGCATGCGTGAACGGGAGCCCCCCTGCTTGTAGATGCAATACATGGAAGTAGGATTGTCCGTCTGAACGAGCAGGGAGTCTGCCTTGAAGGAGGAATGGAACGCCTGCAGGGCCAAGGGTACTGCTCTGAGTTTCCCAAAAAGTTGATGTGGTAAGTCATCTCCGTCTGCGACCATACCCCCTGTGAAGAGGGCCCGACTGAGGAGATTGTCCCCCGAACACCACCACTGCAGCGACTGAAGAGCATGCAGCGACAGCCGAATCTCGTCGTCACAAGCCCCTCCGATGGAGCGGTCACAAGGGCCTGAGCCTACCGAAGGAGTGACCATCGTCTTTACGCCGAAGGAGACACGCTTACTGACAGCGTAGAGATGGAGGCCGCCACGTACTATATGCACTGGAACGGCGCCGGGACCGACTTGGACATGGTGACGTGCCACCCCAGCTTGTTCAAGAGAACGCACGTCTGGAGGGAGTGCGCTTGCGCTTCTGAAAGGAGTGTGCCCTGACCAACCAATCGTCAGAGACGAGACCTGCCCCACCGTTGGGGGGGGGGGGGAGGGTAATAATACAAGAACTCGAGCCCTACAAAGGATCGAAGAGCGTCTCCCCTCCGAAGGGCACACAGCCGTTGAGTCACGACAGACCTGGTGAGGTCGGTGCGGAGGCCCAAACGAAGTAAGAGAGAGCGAGAGCGAGAGCGAGAGCGAGAGAGAGAGAGAAAGTCCAAGTGAAATGCCGGCGCGCTACCTGAAAGTAGCTGCCTTGATCAACCAGCCGTTCAGAAACGGAGAGACAAAGCCACTGTGACTCTCATATGCGCAGCCACCACGGCCTAGCGTATGGAACATTCCAAGGTGTCGGCTGCAGGCCGAAAGGAGGCACAAAGCAATGATAATGGCCGTTGCCCACTGTGAAAAACAGGAACTCGCGATATTTTCCCCGCTGCATAGTCAGTCACCCTGAGGAGGTTGAGGGGAAACCTAATGCAGAGACCCCCACCGGAATGTACTACTCTTTGATCCCACGAGTCGGCTTGTCGCCCGCCGAACGCGGGTCCAAACTCGGTCATGTCTCCCTTGCACGCTAGAAGGAAAGGTGAGTACCATCCCTGTCCAGTCCGTCCCAGAGGAGCCGAGTCTATCTTCCTTTACTGGAAGATGGAGGTGGCCTCCTTCTACAACTCGCGCACAGAGCGCGAGTGAGGTGGAGGGAGCGCTGGAGGGAAACCAGAAGAGTCGCACGGCGGTCAGCCCCAAAATGACTCCATGGCGCCTCGCTATCCGCATGGGAGCACAAGAGTTGCGGCAGAGAAGGAGAGTAGAAACACACTGCTGCGCAGGCTGCAGAGATTCCGTCGAAGACCAGAACGTCGCCGTAGAACAAACCCACGGCAAAGCCCGGGATGCGCCTGATGCGAAACATCTGCTGCAGAGCCTAAGAATATATATATATATCCGCAACCATCATGCCCTGTAGACTATCCCTGTCTCTGGGCAGGAGATCCACACGTCGGTGAAGGAACGCACACAGGGATCACCACAACGGCCCAGCCAGAGGTTCGTAAGAACAGGAGAGCACCTCTCCTTATTCACGTAAGAGGCCCCCCTGGCATGCCTGACCCGAGAACTTCCATAACGGTGACGACGGGACCTTATGGAAGACAGCGGATTCCATGGGACCGACGCCCCCACACGAGACCTCGTGCTAGGGACATCAAGATTACACGGAGGGGGGGGGGGGGGGGTGCGGGGGGGGGTGTCGCCGGCCGAGGCGCCACAGGCCCCCCGGTGAGTGGGAGATGAGCCGGAGAGAATTCTGCGGCATCCCCGTGGTATCACCCGTGGGGGCGGAGCAGGAGGCGACCAAGATGGTGAGCCGGTACGCAGACACTGCTAAGCGAGGGGACCAAAGGCCCGCGCTTCCGAGCGGACCACGTGTAAGTAGCCCCAGACTCCGAAGGGTCCCTCGGCGCCAGCTCAGCGTCGAGAGTCGACGCTGCCGGGAAAACGAAGTCCCCGCCTATGATGGTAGGCCCACAACAGAGCGAGGTCCAGAACCGGACCTAGCCATCGAGCGCCAGTAATGACCCCTCGACGTCACCCATGACCTCACCATTACTGCGACGTCATCAGCACTGCGACGGCACCACCACAGCGGTGTCGAACCTCCTTCTGCACCTTGACGTCGAGCATCACCGCGCCTCGACGGCGATCGACGTCAAGCATCACTGCGCCGCGACGCCAAGCGTCTCGACGTCAAGCATCGTCTCGACGTCAAGCAAGGCATCGACGTCAAGCAAGGCATCGACGTCAAGCAAGGCATCGACGTCAAGCCTCGGACCAACGTCAAGCATTGCACCGACGGCAGGCATCTCATCGACATCAAGCAACAACGTCAAGCGTCGACGCCAAGCGTCGACGCCAAGCGTCGACGTCAAGCACCAGCGTCGACGTCAAGCACCAGCGTCGACGTCAAGCACCAGCGTCGACGTCAAGCACCAGCGTCGACGTCAAGCACCAGCGTCGACGTCAAGCACCAGCGTCGACGTCAAGCACCAGCGTCGACGTCAAGCCTCAGCGTCGACGTCAAGCCTCAGCGTCGACGTCAAGCCTCAGCGTCGACGTCAAGCCTCAGCGTCGACGTCAAGCCTCAGCGTCGACGTCAAGCCTCAGCGTCGACGTCAAGCCTCAGCGTCGACGTCAAGCATCCGCGTCGGGGGAGGAGCCAAGATGGCGACCGGGACGGCAACGTAGACTCCCGGCTCCGTGAACCTCCGCATCCCGCACGGATATCCTGCACGAGATCCTTAACCTGTGCTACGCGGTCATGTTTCTGAAGGAGAGAGGCACCCGACTGTGTGACTCCGAGGTTTCTGGCTGCGGTATCGCCGGAGAAATGTGCATTTGAACTTTGCGGCCTGTGCGGCCCTGGAGCCGGGACCTCGAGTGGACGCCGTGGCCGGGTGGCAGTTCAACAACAGCGGCCTGTTGTGACTGGGTGGAGTCGGTCCACCGGAGCGGTGCCAAACTCGGCCTACATTTCGTCGTGGTCGTCTCTACTGTCATGCGTAGCGGACCGAGTGCATGCCCGGGGGTGCAATTCTCAGACCCTCCGGTGGCTGCCCCTGCCTTTGATGGTGAGCTGCCCGGCCGCCGCCCGTATCCTGCCCTGATCATTGCGGGCCGCCCCCGAATTTTTACGGGAGCTGGTCCGTAGTGGGGACGACTGTTGCCCGTGACCACGCAACGGATAACTTTTCGCCTGCCCCCGGAACCCGGTCACCGGCGACGTGGACATCGAGACGCTTGTCCCAGGGTCCCGGCCCCGGTGAGGGTCGGGCATACTTGGCGGCCACCTTGTTGCAATGAAGCCTACCATCCTGTCCGCTGGGCCGCAGCGGGATTGTGAGAGTGCGACTTTCGGGAGTGTGGCGGCGCGATCGCAGAGAGCTGTGCTGGGGTACGGCGACCTCCTCGAGGCCCTTGGTGCTCTTCACTCCTCCTTGATTCATGGTGTCGGGGTCTTGGGGAGTAAGCTCGACGGTGTGGCGTCGGCGTTGGGGCAGTGGCGGCCCGCCTATCCGCACGTACACAGGGACTACCCACACTGCGCACAGGAGGACACTTTGGCGGCCACCCCTGAGGTTAGTGCACAGCTGGACACTCCGGCCAGTATGCTACAGTGTGTTCGTCCAGCTGAGGACCTGATCTGCCCCGGAGGCACTGGACCTGAGTGGGATGTGGTAGCCTCGTCCCGTACGTGCCCTCCTGCGACCCAGAGACAACTCCAGCAACTATTGTCTGCTTTGGCTGCTTCTGCCTTCCTGGACCTGGAGTGCAGTGCATATCCTTGTGCAGCACTGGGAAGCCTGTTTCTCCACGCTGCGGACTGTGTTGATGCTCAGAGACTTCCACCCCACCTGTGTGCGTCGCTTCTCGGACGTTTTTGGACAATCCTCTACCTTGGAACATCGGATATGGTGCTGGGTCGAGGGGTAGGCATGGGCAGACTCCCAAAGAGTGGTCAGGGATGAGGCTGATCCTTCAGGGGTGGTCATCTAGTGGACGGGCGGGCTCAGGGGTTGCGTGCTCTCCTGGCATAGCTAACAGCATAATAGGTGCATAATGCTCCCCATTTTTCTTTGAGAAGATAGATTTTGTGCCGTTTATTGTTCACTTTGGGGGAAACTTACCGTGCGGGAGGGAGAAGCCGGGGGTATGTTTTGAAGGCCCTCCTCCAGTTTATTAATACTTTCTCTACCCCCCCCGTCTGGTGGGGTTCTTTTCCTACTTCTTTTTCCCTATTCTCCTATATTTCGGGTCTGGTTCCAGGGCGACAGGCACACTGCTGGGGGGGGGGGCCGTACTCATCTGCAGAGGTGCAGGGTGGGGGGTTGGGGGAGGGGATTCTTTAGTCTTTTATCTCTTTTTCCATGGCCTCCTTTTTCTTCTCTGATTTTTTTTTGTTTTTCTTTTCTGGGATCAGCGTGATACACCTCCTTTGCTATGACTCGTTGCCGCTCCGTGTGTACCGCAATTTCCGGGGCGTTCTCCGGGAGTTCTGGCGTAGGACTGCAGGCGCAACTGCTTATGATATTTTTCCCCATCCTGATGTTCTTGTGTTTGCGCCATTGACCTAATGGATTGCTGTAAATCGCTTACGTTTATTACTCTGCATATCTGTAATTGCTGTTTGAAAATTGTTTGGCACCTGATCCTTCTGCCTTGTTTCATTATAAAATGAAAACCTTTTTCTCCTGGTGCCCTACCTACTTTGTTCACAGTAGTAGCATTACGATTCTGCTCCCCGAAGTGCTGCCTGTGTTTACACTTGCCTGTTTTTTGCTCTGATTACTTAGCGGCCGGCCCCGGGGGGTTGTAGGCCCATACTTGTTCTTGATAGAACTGTCAATAAAGGTTTTCAAAAAAAAAAAAAAAACGCATCAGCGTCGACGTCAAGCATCAGCGTCGGCGCCAAGCCTCAGCGTCGGCGCCAAGCCTCAGCGTCGGCGCCAAGCATCAGCGTCGGCGTCAAGCATCAGCGTCGACGTCAAGCATCAGCGTCGACGTCACGGCTCTCGACGTCACGGCTCTCGGCGTCACGGCTCTCGGCGTCACGGCTCTCGGCGTCACGGCTCTCGGCGTCACGGCTCTCGCCGTCACGGCTCTCGCCGTCACGGCTCTCGCCGTCACGGCTCTCGGCGTCACGACTCTCGGCGTCACGGCTCTCGGCGTCATGGCTCTCGGCGTCATGGCTCTCGGCGTCATGGCTCTCGACGTCATGGCTCTCGACGTCATGGCTCTCGACGTCATGGCTCAGCAGCCTCCTTGACGTGGGCCTTTTCTTGGGTCGACGGAGAGCATTGGCGTCACACCTGCTCTCGACGTCGCCGTCCTCGATGCTGACCGGCTGGGGAAAGCCCCCGAGGCCACAGCATGGGACGTGGTAGAGGACCTACCCTCTCCTTACCCAGGGGCTGAAGAAGAAGCCTAAACAGGTGTCAAACATAAGACACAGGCAAGCACAGAAGACAAACTCTGTGAGCTTCAGCTTTGGCCTTTATGACCTACCGCAGTCAAAGCACTTGCTAAACAGGTGTTCAAACCCGATGCTATAGAGGCAAGCAAACTGCAGAAATTCTGCCAAAAAACCACAGCAGAATGTAGAGAAAGGCCAAAGACGTCGAATGAAACTTCAAATCCAGAAAAAAAATCACTCAAAATGAATAAAAGCTCAAAAAATGAAGAGCTAATGCTCCAGGGTCCTGCCAGCAGGAGCCGGAAAAAAGAACTGAAAGTAACTTGGGTTGGCTGTGCATCCTGGGATACCGGGGGTCTCTGGAGAGTTTCTTAAAGGCACGGTATCCCTTTAGCAGACACATAATGACAGCCTATAGGGCTTGTCTGTCCACCCCTTCCTCTCTATTGTTTAAAGGGATTTTGGTGAAGGGAGTGTGAGATAATAAAGGAACATGTCAAATGTGAATAAAAATGACATTTAAACTTTATTTTGGCTTTTGTGTTCACTTCAGAGGAAGTGCTGGCCAGTGCAGCCTTGTTGTGATTAGGCTGTATTATTTTGTCTGTCTCTTAAGTGTCTTTGCAGGTTTGCAAATGCGGGACAGCTTAAGAGATATTTTTGATTGCTCCGGGGTCCCCGCACATGGGCGGGGATTATTCATAGATTATGACTATACACAGAGATCCCCTACTACAGAAGGCTTAGTATAGGACAGAAAATGTCCAAAGCGTAGAATGGCCCATGTATGTTGGCGTCCTCCTCGTTTGGTGCCCATCACATGCCAGTTTGAATACGGAGACCGGCGCAGCCAACAACATATTCTTGACAAGACACAAACTTTACATGCTATTACGGTGCCTAATAGGCAACAGCCTGGCTCTCTCTGAGTAGGGGTGTGCTTATAAGCATTCATTCCAACTATCATATGTATATCATCCAACAAAACAAAGCAACGTCTTCCTTCCATAAATGCTCAGGTGGACAGTAATCCAGTATGTAAGAAGACCCCTTTGGTCTTGCATATGAAAAACAGCAGGTGAAAGAACGTAACAAGGACCTTCGAAGGGAGAAGTACTGACAAATAATGTATTTGTATTGGAGGAACTCACCACATCCATCTTCATCAGATTGATCCCTGCAGTCCGGCCTGTAATCACAGCGGTAATCCTGTGGAATACATTCACCGCTCCTGCAGGTGAACTCATCACTAGAGCACTGGCCAACCACTTCTGTGGTGCAAAGCAAAAAACAAACAAAAGAGGTAGCTGGGTTGATTTAAAAAACAAATTCTCCACCCACTCCCTAAATCTTAAAACGGACTTGCAACAACACTGCTGTTCCAATATTCAGGCTCACAAAAGAATCCAAGCCCTGAAATGCATTCTCCCAGATCATTGCCATATTAAAACCACAAACGGACCAGCCAAAGAACCCAAGCACGGACTAGGATTGCTCGACTGAACTAAGAATCTGTCAACTCATTACCTGCTTCATGAACGTGGTCTCTACACTCTGGGCTATTTATCGATGATGCGAGGCCATGGTATCTCAGGTTCTCCACCCTCGATGTTGAATGACATTTCCATGCTCTGAGTTTCCCATGCATGAGAGGCAGCACAAGATTCTACTCTTGTCTTGTCTGTGGCTTTCTTTTGATGTCCCGAACTCTCCCAATATGCTTCACTTCTGTCCTCCACTATCTACCTTTCCAAGAACAGAACTCCCCCAGAGTAGTGATACAGCTCTTTAATTCTGGCACATAAACCCACACTTAACTTTATGATCCTTCTCTACAGCACTGAAAACTCATCAGCAAATCCACTTGCATTTTCAGTATTATAACTGCACACTTCATTCTAGCAATGAACTGCAAAGTGGGACTTTAGCATAGTAAACATCTCCAGGGCAAGGATTTTGGGAGACCAGGCAAAAGTAATTTTTCGGTTTTAGCACGCTTCCTCCCCTTGAAGCAGCCTTTCAGTTACAATATAGTGCACCCTTGCAGTTGCTCCCAGGGGTATCGGCATGATATCATAATTATGCAACAGCAGCTCTGATCAGAAACAAATCAAATTGCTGCTATATTGAAAATGGTAGCACTGTTGGGAAGAAAATGTGTGCCTGAGGGAGTTTCACCAATGGACCTCAGTCTTTAGAGTTACTGGAAGAGAGGGTTAACAAATGTCCTTAAAAGATCAGGTCCAAAAATAAAAAGACCATCCCTTGGAGGAAGATTTTATAGTTCTAGGGGGTGCCCGTATCAGATCTGGTGCAAGTCACAAAGACCGTAGCAGCTTCAACACACATTTAACCTCATCATTAAACAACGTCTCACCACAGGCATCTTCATCAGACATGTCACGACAGTCCGGCCTGCGGTCGCAGCGGTACTCCGCAGGTATGCACTCCCCATTCCGGCAGGTGAACTCGCTGCTCGTGCACTGCCGCACCTCAGGAGTGACTGTGAGAAGACAAAAGAGGAGTGTGAAATAACTGACACAGAAAAAAAGGCACTCAATACATCAAATAAAAGCACATGCACATTCACCTAGAAAAACAATTTGTATATCAGGATTTGATAACAGACTTCTGATGTAAAGTTGATAAATATGTGGCCAGAAGTTAAACTGTGGCCTCCAGCTGTTTTTTTTTTTTTAATCTTCCAACCTCTATTAAAAGGTGTCTTTAATTACTATGGCAAGTGGTTTTTTTTTTTTCAAACATGCTCTTGGCTCTCAATATATACTCCAACCCCATCTCGTCCCCTCCCTTACAGCCCCATTGCCAAACCACATCCTTACTTGCTGCGACCTTCACTCTTCTAACTCCCTTCACCTTTGCTTTCACATCTCAAATAGAGGAAGCCATAGCTTCTCATTATTGCCAATTGTCCTCCGAAACTCCTTATCCCAACTCTTACAAAACAAGGAACACCACGAACCGATGAAAGAAAATATAAGGTGTCTCCTCTCCTAACCAATGATACACTATGGCATGGTTTCCGCAGGTAGCACTTAGGGCTTTTAATTACTAACCAGTTGGATGCTTTTAGGGACCCTTAAACCTCTCCTAAACTTGTTATAGGTGCATCAGAGACAATCATGATTGTTTTGTGAGAAAAGTTAAAAATTAAAAGTAAACAAAATACAGAGGAAAACCATGAGCACATATCCCACCCTGGTTGCCCAATTAAATAGCACGCCATCATGCCACACCAGCACAAAAAGCACATATGACTGACACGACCTACATTTCCCACATGTCCCCCTATTCTATGCGACCTCAACTTAATAAAACCATGCAACCACAAAAGCAAGCCAAAAGCACAATCCACACAAACGAAACACCAACACCAAAATAAACTACGCAAGACTAAAATATTGCCCAGTGCAATGACACACAAACAGCATGCTGCCAGAGAGAAATCCTTCAATACAAACGCCATCCAACTCCAATACAAATGTTATGTACAACTGAGCAGTGTGTGCATAAATCCTTTATGCCTCCCCCCCCCTCCCATGTATTGGTACAACTGTGCCCCCTCACAAACATGGTCTCTTAAGAGTCGATATTCTTTTAAGCCTATTTTTATTTTTTACACGTTTTTATTTAATCGCTTCAAATGGCTACTAAACAGGTCTACTGTTAAAACAGCTCCATAGTTTCCTCAAATCAAGCCTCATAATTCAGACTGTCAAAGTGCTAGCAGTTTTAGGGGGTGGGTGGTGCCCATTTTTGTACCCATCCACAAAAGTTGATAAATAAAATATAGTCTGGCTTCTTAGCGAGATATATACATATACTTCCGTATCATTCTGATATTTTAATAGCTTTTCTCTTTTTAGGTATAGCTAACCTTTTTTAAATACATGCATTAGTAAATATATATACACACATATACAGTCCACCAAGTTAGTCCTTAAATGGGGGCACGCTGTTCAGCTGGTGCTCACGGCGAGAGAAAGACTGCTCTCACAAGCCATCAAATTTAAAAGATAAATGTGGCACTCTCCTTGGAAGATTAATCTGTTTATTTCAAACCATCAACCTCCTCCTCCTACGCGTTTCGACCTACAAGTTCTTGATCACGGTAGGTCGATGGTTTGAAATAAACAGTTTAATCTTCCAAGGAAAGTGCCACGTTTATCTTTTCAATTTGATGGAAAATTATATATAACTATTATACATTTGTTAATAACATTATTCATTGCAATGTGATAATCACGCCTGCTTGACTATATTCACGTTATTTCTTGTGAATGGAGTTCTCTGTTCTAACAATTGTTGTGGAGTTATGTACATGGTTTTATAGAAACTAATTAATTTAAATTCACATTTAATATTAGTCACAGGCCTCAGCCAAAGAGCCAGGTGTGTAATAAAAGCAAAGGACAATTAAAAGCTATTAGTGTACAGCAGCTCTGGGGCATTAAGGCAGAAAAAGACTGATGGATGGGAATGCTTGAATTAATTACAACCACTGGCAAGTGATTTGGGCAGATTAAAAACTTTGTCTTTTGGGTTATTTATGTCAACAAAGAAAGGAAAACACCAAGTGCAAAGAATTCTTAATCCGGGTCCACATCTGGGCGTATCCACACTACTTTAGGGAGATTCACTTAAATAGGAAAAAAGCGATGGGCGGCAATGCTTCAACTTTTTACATTTGTTGTGCGTTTACACAAATATATTTTAGCTTGCCCATATCAGTACAGAAGGGCATCAACCAGATGCAAGTTGGCTTGTCCTGTTCAACAGAACAGTCCAGTTCAAACTGCTGAGCCTTAACTCCCCCCTTTTCCTCCCCCAAACCCTTTTAATTTGTTTTTCCCTGCACAGATGTTCATGAAAAATGGCATGACACAACTTAGCTTACTACGCCAAGACAATGGCAAATTTGAAGCAGATAGGACCATGGAGTTACAAGTTGTTTTTTTTTTGTTTTTTTTTTTAAAGAGTTTTATATAGCCCGAACTTGACCCGAGGGTACCGGGTATCAGAGCGCTTTACAAGAGCACCAGTTGCATTACATGAGGACACATTCAGTTTTGTTAGGCACAGGGAGATTAAGTGGTTTGCCCAGAATCACAGGATGTTGCCCGTCCTAGCTGAGACTCGAACCCAGTTCCCCAGATTTGAGGTTGACCGCCCTAGCTGTTAGGGCAACTCCTCTCCCCAAGTTATAGACAAATCAAAACATGCCTTTTCACTGAAATGTGCTGCTGACCCATAGCTACACTGTGTGATGCCATGAGGCTAATAAAACGGCTAAAGCGGCCTCAAGGCAAGACTTAAAAAATCATCCAGTGAGCAAAAAGACCAAAGTCAGTCTCAAAGCTGGATCATGCCCAGATGCCAAGGGGCTCCATTTCTTCCATGAATCTGCCATCCAGCCCTGATGCAGCTACAGTTGCATTATAGGAATTGCAGTTTCACTGCTTCAGTCTCAATCATAAGTACAGCTTATGAAAGCCAGGAGAGGATAAAGTTGACACACAAGAAATGAGGCCTCTTGCAGCTATAAGGTCCCAGTCAATGTAACAAATCACGTCTGTTTCTAGCACAGGCTGCACTCAAAATACACTCCACATGCTCCACAAAGCACCATCTAGGACTAAGGCAGCACCCCTTGAATACAGGTCAGGCAGGAATGTTAATGTTACCCCTGAGAAGCATCTCTCAAGGAAGAGATGCATCAAAGAGCCCAGTTTTCGTTGATCCTTCCTATGAAGAGTGACTACTATGAATCCTGGTCCCACGTGCACTCAACCAAAACAACTTTGTAAAGCAACAGAATGCATGCCAGGGGTACTGATCTCCCAGTTGCAAAGCCGTGCATAAGAGCCCGAGGAGGTCCTCGAGTCGCCCACTGCACACAAAGCACACGTCTGACTCACCTGTGGTCTCCTCACTCTCAGTGGGAGGCGGAGCTTCAGCTGCAAAGAAAGATACTACTGAGTGGCACACATGGGTGAAAAGATGGGGAAGACCCACAATATTGGAAGATGAAGGACATTCTGCCTGCTGTTCCCCCAATAATCTGTATCCACATCGCCCCATGCAATAGCCGGAATGTAACCGTAGGTGAGAAATGCGCCCTACTCATTCACGCTGTATACCCCTCAAAGAAGCTATGGATGGGGTATGGTGACTGTTATTTCCTCACACAAAATAGTCAGAAAACCTGGGTTCAAGAAAATTCAGAGCATGCAGCAGTCTCTGGTGATACCACAAGTCAAAAAATTGTTTTTTACCAGAGACAGAGGAATACACAGGAGTAGAATTATTCTTCAGTATAACTTTCTGATCAGTCCTGTTCACTTGTGGCACAGAATATCTAGCCATCAAAAACAACATGTATGAAATATTTATGTAAATAATTTGCGAAATATACCACTAAAGAACCGTGGGGATCCTGCTGCCAGCTCACTATGCTTTCATGGACATATGGCTGGGGGGGGTCGGGTTCCCTCACTGGCTGCACACAGAGAGTGGGGGTGTGTATGACTGGAGCGGCGTCTGGCTGCTTGTAACAGTATTTCAGAAAGGGCCAAGTCTTAAAGTAACCATAACTTCCGTTAATTACTTTTTTGTCATTAGTTGCTGTGATTTATTTTACCGTTACAAAATATACAGACGCTAACTTTTCCCCTACCTCCATTATATGCACAAGAATACTCGTGCGCGACACGATGGCCACGTAGCCCCTTTCCTTGAAACCACTTAACATGTGTGACCTTGGGCTGCAAGAACTAGGTACAGGGTACTTTTTACCACGCCCCGTTGGCAGTACCTCAGCCACTCCATTCGGTTGTGCCCATCAGGCACAGGTCGTGGGTTTCATCGACTGTGTCCAATATCCCAGTTTCCAGAACCCACTTGACACAGTTTACAGCCATGCCCTCCAAGCGCTAGACATGACATACTGCCTTGCCTCCACTTCCCATGCCCAGTCTCCCAACTCTCAATGAGCCAGGCTTCAACAACACAGGGCATGGCATCTGGGCACCAGTCATAGCTGTAGAGCTCACTCACTACCTGTGTCACTAAAGCAAGTTGGGCATGGCATTTTGATGTGCCCTGAAAGTTCTGAGGTAAGGGCGTGGCTTATGGCCCCATCTTGTACTTATTACCCCTTCAACCTTAGCACCCATTGGAATCAGTCTTCAGCCGTGCTAAGAGTGTCCTAAGCCCTCATCTTATGCCCACTCTCCAGGTCTCCAGACCCTCCGGGACATGACTCTCCTGCCATGCTTTGTAAATTACTTTAGGTTTCAGAATGTGCTTCACAATACACGCTCCTACTTCACAGCGCTAGGGAAGGGGAAAATGCACAGAGTCAGGGAAGTCAGGGTTCTGGCCTACGTTTCTTCCACAGTCTCTTGAGAAAAATGCAGCTGGTGTGCATGTTCTGTAAGAAGGGGTAGCGATAAGATTAGCCTTGACATGTTCAACAGTGAATCCTGAGTTTACCCAGCTGGCTACTTCATACAGCAATCAACAGTGTAGAACAAGTAAATTAATGCCTTCAAAATTATTTTAATTATCAGCTGTTAGAGTGAGGTTTATCAGACATCACAAGTGGGATAAAGCGATCTCCATGATGTGAGGTCTTCTTCGCACTCGAAGTGAGGCAAGAAAATTGACCGAGGTGCCAATTAATGACTAAGGTTTTTGCTCAGCCAAGAGAATCCACACTGAATTTACTGCCTGTCAATTTAAAGAAAGATTACATTTCACAACTATATGAACTCACAGCTCAGAAGGCTCCCAGTGCAGTCGGAAAGTGTGCAGGCAAGATGGATATACCACTAACAGGAGCTGTAGGATTTTTCCAAGGTTTCTACCCAGATGTGCAAGGGATTTTTGAGGGAGAGAGAAAATGAGCCAAGAGTGTTCATTGCAATTTCAGTGGAGGCACTTGCAGCTGAAGAGAGCCTCGCACTTTTTTACGTCCAGTGACAAACTACGCCTCGCCATGGACAACACTGGAAAAATACGAGTTGACCATAGTTATTAGCACACAACTGACCATGACTGGGAATTTCGGCTCAAACACCTAGCACAGATCAGAGATTAAAAAAGGTACATTAAAAGAATGGTACGGTCAGGTGCATCAACTTCTTAATAGCACATTTGTCATTATTTGATCGCACAAGTGGGTGCAGGCCCTTTTCCTTGGACACCAAATTAAATAGGACAAAAATCCATGAAATAATTGTTGGTGAACCTTTCATATATTTAGTTGTGTGTGTACATCGAGATAACATAGTAGAAGAGTTTAGTGTTAAATGTTTTTGTATGACAGGGGTACTTTCTGCCCGGTGATGGAAGAGATAAGGTATTATATACATCCGGTCTGTGTAACTAATACCAAGCCAACACGTGTTCCAGGACGCCTCCAATTACTACATTTATTTAGATCTGCTTTACACAGTAACAATAACAGAGACATGAAGGTTGTACATCTAACAAGAAATTAAACATACTGGAGGGGGCTTTGTATGACAATGTATACGGTAAAGGCAAGAGGCTGAGGGGGGCGAAAGGGAGGGAAGCGGAACATGAGATATGTAAACAGGATATGAGGAGGAGGGGGGTGAGCGAGGTGGTACAGCAGGTAAGTAAAGGGCCAGGTAAGGAGAGAAATGGAGGGATACAAGGAGGGGGTGTGGGAGAGGTTCAGGAAACCAGTAAAGGAGCAACGGTCCAGGTAAAAAAGTGGGTAGGAAGAAAGCAAGGGACTTGGGTATGGTGCAGAGAGAATAAGATGTGAGCGGAGAGAGGTACAGAGTACTGGAGACAAAAAACGAGAAAAGTTATTTAATTTTACCACTTGTGTTCGTGTATTGTGCAGGGCGAGCAGCCTTATATTTCCATGACATGTGCTTCCAGATAACAAATCTGTGCATTCTAGTATGAGGTCTCTGTTTTCTTCAACTAAACTAACTCAGATTAAAACACCTGGCAACAGTGACATGTAAAAGGAAAGTCTAGGACAGGCCACATGGTGTCCTGACATGGAGCACAATGGCAACTCTATTACTTAAAGGCAATCCTCCACAGATGATCAAACGAATGCAAGTTTAGAGAATCTGAACAGTGGTATGTCCCAAGCCTGGAGAGGAGATTCGTCCGTCCAGTTTGGCAGAACGGGTCAGTACCCTGGGGAGGGCCCATGGACCACAATAGACATTTCTCACCCAATACTCAATAGAGGCCTGCCTTTCCATCCTACAAGGAGGCCTGCTGTGATCTCAGCTCCCTCTCACCTGCTCCGAGGCGTCTGAACTGGAAGCCGGTCACTGAGGTGATGTAGCTACCAATGGAGCTGCTTTCGATGACAGAGTACAACACCTGGCGGATCTGTTCGCTGTTGGAGTTTCCTTCGGAGCCCACGTCCAACTCCACAAACACGTAGCCATTGATCTCCCTGCAGGGTTGAAGGAGAAAAACAGATCAATAGGGCTGTACAAACAACGTTCAAAGCGCTCTGGCAACCTAGGAATGAAAGATGCCTCCTGTACAAAACTAACTTTCAGGCTTTGGCTAGGCATTGTAGACAAAATGAACTGGACCACAGATTCTTTTTAGAAAATCTCGGTTTCCTTAATAAGCCTTAAGCAAAAAAAGAAATACGAGATGCAGTCAGAAGTTTACCTCTGATGTCTGAGGAGTGGACAAAAGTTCTGTTCGATGGGAAAAAGAGGGGGTTCGGTTGGTGTGAAATTTAGAGTAATGTCTTGGTGGTGGGAGCGGGGTGGTAGAGTGAGGGAAGTTAGATAAATCTCAGCCATCAGAACAGTGGAGAACAGAAGACCATGGATAGGAGGTAGAAAGGTTATCATTAAATCATATGATGTGAAATAGGATTTTGTGAGAGATAGAAGGGTCCCTTGTGACTGTTGGCGAGCTGAGAGCAGCAAAGTTATGCAATTTTTACAGCATCAATGTGATGACGGAGGCAAGTGAACTGAACCCAATTTAGAGAACTATGTGTAGCAAGCTTTTTTTTTTTTAACACTCATTACCCCCATCAACCCAGAGTGAAGAAAATAAAAGAATAAACTTTGACAAGTGGAGGAAGATTTGCAAGAACTCACTTGATGAATACCACACTGACAATCTGCTCTCCAGGAATCTTGTAGTACTCCGACTCCAGCTGTGGAGAAGAGAGAGGTTATATTGATCATTACAGTGTGTGTACTTAGCTCCTTTCCACCCAATGCAATCCGTAAACATTCAAATCTATGCCCAGAGCCTACGGAGGGAAGATATTTACTTGCCGCACTATCAACAGACTGAACCACCTAGTTTATGGACTGAAAGCACGCAAATATCTCCAACTTGCCCCAGGTGGCTTAGCTATTGTATCTCTTGACATGGTAATGAGGACAGATCGTCAAACACTGATGCAACCGCTTAACTTGCAACATCCTATGGGAAACCAGATTATAGCAGCTGCGGTCATTCTTCCTCCCAAGCCTCAACACCATCAGTGCAAAACTGCAACAATCCCACCCTTTCAATGTACAGTAGGTCTCCATCGCTCATTCATTTATGTTAAGATTGAATTTTGTTTCAGAGGATGTGTCATGGACTAGCTCTTGCTTTACAGCTACTGGCACAAAAGTTAGGATTATCAAAATAATCATTGATATTCGTAAGTATAAGAAATTTAAAAACAGCGTGGACAGAAGTTCCAGAGCCTCACACTCTTATTCTCATTTCCATTCATCCCAAAATCTTTGATGGAGCAGGTCGGAGGAATATTTGTTATGGTCAATGCCCCATTTCCACTGGACCCGTCAATGTCTTTCACAAAATCTTCTTGCTTTTCAGAGAAGAACACATTTGCAGTTGCAGATAGTTATTCCACGACCTGCTGTTTTACACCTTAGTGTGCTAAGTGATGCATTAGGCGGTGAAAGCCTGCGGTCTTCATTATGTCTATCCCATCGGAATATGTGCACTCAAGCCATGATGTACAGACCCCACAAGAGGACGTCTTCTGAACTAAGGCCCTCCAGAGTACCCTACTGAACAAACAACGCAGGACAACACGTGCAACGAAACTCTGTCCTTGGCTCAGTCAGACCCACCAGAAGCACGAGAGGAATGGAGGTGATGCCTACTGTAGACCCCCTACCAATGTCACAATCAACAAGCATGTACTATGAGAGGCAACATGTACATAAACCTATTAAATCAAAACTGATGAGTAATTAACTAAGAACTGGATGACAATTGGTGCCTGCCCGACCTACTTTAGACAGGTCTATGCAGGAATCAGCCTCCAGGTTTACCATTGCTTATTCAGTGCCAGTCTGTGATGGGATCTGCCACAAGTCATTTATACTTGCTTTGCTATTACTGTATCTACCATGAATGCCTAAAAGTCTAACGTATGGCTTCATACCTGTAACAACCTCCTTCACCCACTGTCATAGCCACATTCAAACGGTGCAGTCCCGATGATAGATCCCTGCCTTTTGCACTGATAGTTTGCACTCATTCATCCTGCCTTCCGTCCCCTGTACAAATCTTTATATCCTGGAAAATGTGAGATTTAAATCACCGAACCGATTGGGCACCAGTTTCTTCGTGGTCGCCAATCAGTTATGCAATGTTTCCAACACAGTGAAAGTGTTTACCCCCAGCATGTGGGCGTATCTCGTTCATCAAGAGACAGTCTGCGGCGTACTCCATCATAACCATGAAAAAGAGCAAACAGTTCGTATACATCCATGGAACCGCTAGAATGCACAAATAACTTCAACATTGTTTACTGGGAACCATCCCTTAGGGCTAGTGGTCATTAGGAGCCCATCACTTGTAAACAACTCAAAAGGACATGTTCTGGGAAGAGCAGCCTTAGACGTCTTTGTCCTTAAAGACTGAAGGCCACATTTAGAAGCCAGTTATATATTATAGGGCAAGGGAAAACTCTAGGGAGTACTAAGGACTTGGGGCATCAATAATATTTCAAACCACAGTGGGCCCTATGATGACAATCGTATTGTGGGATAAACAAACATGTCTTCAAAGATCTGTCCAAATGTTATTAACTTGTGATATGCGGGCTATAACCATACTTTTGATCTGAGATACATATAATTCTTTACTTTACACATAAGTGCACTGCTTGTCTGAGCACCAAAGACCGCTTTCTCACCCCACTGAAATTTTAAGGAGATTTTGTTCGACTCTGTAGGTATTCCTTTATTAAAAACTTTTTGGAATATATAATATTTGTTTATTCCACAATACTATTGTTATCACTGTGTTTTGAAATTTCACTTAGAAGCCGGGGCAGCAAACAAACTCATCAGGACAACAGGTCTTGATCCACTCCCCCAACAAAGAACAAGAGCCATAGTTAGAGATCCACCATCACTACTCGCTCCGTCATGTGTATAATGACTGCTGCCGTTCCTGAATATCCAAACAAACAAAAAATGTCAAATACATTTAAAGATTTTTTCTTTTTAATAACGTTGTGATTTCTTCACCTAATACAATGTATTTTGCCACATTGTACAATTCGCTTCTGCACATGATTTAGCACAGGAGGCATATAAACGTTTCGCTTTATTAGCTAAAGGTCCACCCTCCATTGATCTACAAGGACCCGTGTACTTCACAGAGATCCCAGCCTTCCTTGATGCGATATCTTTGCTGAAAGGGCAACTGCCAATGCAGTGGAAGCACTTTTGTCAAAGCTGAGTGACAAGGGGCGACTATTTTTGTTGAGCCTTCTCATCATTTTATTTTGTATTATGGATAAGAAAGCAACAAAAAGAAAAATCAGTGGTGAACGCCCCATTCTATACAGGGCAGAGAGCCCTCCACTGTCAGCAAGCGGCACTGAGGCAGACAGATCCCCACTTCTAAATGGGGAGAGAAAACTGTGGGTTTGGCAGAGAGGGAGCCCTGCCAATTAATGGCAGAGTTTAAGCTCTCACAATCCCTAAATTGTCCCCCATGACTGGTGCCCCTTAAAGGCCACAGTAACACTAGGTGACCAGGTTGGTCACCACAAGTAGCGTGGTAGCAGATACACCCTTACATACCCTCCCACACCCCCCCATGTCAGTTCACTTACCGTATCCACAACCGCCTCAGTAACCTCCCGAAACTCATCAGAAGAGGCATTTTCCAGGTCAGGGGTGAATTCAATTGAATTTGTGAAATTCACAAGCGCCCGGTAGTACACTGCAAAAGAGAAGAGTAGAACTGTTAGAACAAACTGACTGAAACAGCCATTTTTCAACAAAATCCAAATCTCTCTAGCGGCCGTCCTTGCAACTCGCCTTTCTTTTGGTCCACATGAAACACTCGGTGAGCTTCTGAATTCGTTCCCACAGGGAAATTTATTATAGCTAACATTTTCACCTTCTTAATCCATAGACTAAACACCCAAGTGAAAGAGGCACGATAGCAATAAACGGCACTGTGCCCAATAGCCAGAACGTGGCACCAGGAAAGCCATCATGCAAGAGGAGGGCTCTGCAAGAGTCTTCCTGGACTAACAGACCAGGGGTCTCCAAGCTTTTCTGTAACCAGAGCTACTTAGGGTCAATTAGATTTTTCCCGAGCTACTAATATTGTGGTCCTTGTAATAGCAACCACATCAGACAAGATGATATTAGTGGCCACGCTAGTCAACATTACCGACAGTGATCACCTCAGTGCATCAGGCAAGGTTGCCAGCAGTAACTTAAACAAATCTGCCAATTTGGAATCCCTTTACATGGGAAGTACATAACAGCTGCAGCAGAAATGCTCACGGCACTAAGGGAATAGTATTAGTAGTACGTCTCTCCAACGCCACAGGATTGGCGTTGGAATATATTGAATCAGCAAAACTGATTTAGTAGAGTGGGCTGCGCACAGGAGAGCTACTCAAAGGGAGCTACTTGTTGGGAAAAGCCTGTAATAGCCCTTAATGCCGTTTGTTTCCTTAAGAGAACATTTTCAGCAAGGTCCAACTTAAAACAGCATGTGACGTCAAGCTAGATGGGCTGGCTGTAACCGGACTACTGGTATCAAAAAATCTACCTCCAAAACCAAAAAAGACACGGTTCCTATTACCTCCTATGGTTAAGGCCAGGGTATCCAATGCATAAACTGCGCGTTGTGCAAACATTACAGCACTATGTACCCACTACCAGGGTGATCTGCCCATTTTAAACTAGGAGATCCTTTTGCAAGAGGCAGACAGCTTTCACGCCTTCACTGTAAGCAGTATGCTGTGCCATCCTTTACCACAAGAGACAGGCCCTCTGCACTCATTACCTCTACAGGCATGCCAAGGAGTAATGTGTTCTAAAAGCCAAACATACCCAATGCTAGCTGCCCCATCATCATAACCGGTGTGCAATCCTGCCAACTGTAAACGCTATGTTCATCACAGACCGAAACCTTGCTACCAACATCCCTGTTGCATTTGGGTTTATTTGCATCTTAACCTACCAAAAGAGAGGATAGAGCACAAGCTGCCTTTCCTGGATGCGCCCCAAAACACAGACCACACAAACAAGAAAGTGCTTTCAAATGGGACAAAATAACATTAACATGTAATGAAGAGTTTGTGCTGCCTGGCCTGGTTCTAAACTATATATAGTGTCTTGTAACAAGCAGCCGTACAGCTAACATCAGTCTCAGCCGTACAGCTAACATCAGTCTCAGCCGTACAGCTAACATCAGTCTCAGCCGTACAGCTAACATCAGTCTCAGCCGTACAGCTAACATCAGTGTCTGTCTTGGCTGCGTGTCAAAGGGGTGCAGTCGCAACCTACTGTGTGACCTAGTTTTGAGGATCTGCAGTTGAGGGCCTGCAGAAGTTAGCTGGCATGTTTTTGGGGGGGGTTTGATAAAGGAAATTTAAAGCTTTGCACTTTCACGCGTTTTTATGATTTAAGAAATGTGGCGGATAATTGTGATTTCTAAACTTTCTTCGAGAAATGACCACGAGGACACCTGCCACAGATCTAGAAATCGGCAGATACTCCATGCCTAAACCCACAGGGCAAGAGCTCCTGTGTGGAACACTGCGAAGACCTCAAGAGGATGCAGGAATGCCATTTCAGATCGCACAAAATGAAGTATACAGGACACAAAGCCTGGCTTTAATGCAAAACAAACACGAATTCCAAGTCAATACACGGCTTTCAATGTCTCGCTGGATACAAAAGTATTCACTTTGTGGATAAAGAACTCCACCTGAAGACAAAGATGGCAAGTTGAGTTTATTTTGCTGAAAACTATCATGGCTATCTACAGAAAAGGAACTGCGTGTGGGCTGTGTCACGCATGGAACTTCTAGGCTGACCACTGCTTAATTACAGGTAAATATGATGGAACATCCGAACAAGCATACGGGAATTATTTGTCAAATGTCTAACTCTGCTCACTGAACGACCCCTAGACACACGCCTCACTGCCAAAAGACTTTTCACAAAGGTGTCCATATGGAATAGTTCAATGCACTGAGTTGGTTCTCTCAGCATCAAATACCAATGTATTGACCATAGCTTACATGTACGCAGCACAAAAACAAACGTACCAGCTCTGTCATGTACAGCACATATTGACAAACTTTACAAAACGACTAGCACGTAGCATACATAATACACGTTTGGCTCTTATCACCAACCATGCAGAGCAAAGTGACACAAAAGAATGAACCGCCAGGCAACGCACATAACGAATAAACACGAACCCCAGGACACGGAAAACCCAAAGCGGGCGATACCGGAAACGCGGAACACGGCCTAGACCTCGCGTGACGTTCCAACGGGCCCCAATATAATGCGACAGTTGACTACGAACAGTCAGGTTCACTATTCTCAGGCCCTATCGCGAGAGGGCGCTGCTCCCTAACCTACGTGGAACCGGTCCTCGGCCAAACTGTTTGTGATGGAATTTCTGGCTGTAGTAGTGGGAAGCAGACTCGTGGTTTTTGGTAACACAAGGATGGGCCTGCGGAAAGGACTGAAGAAGATTAAGTCAGAAATACAGCTGAACAGAAGCTACGTCGGTGAAAGCAGGAGTCGAAGTGAGTAAGCGCTCATGAGAGCATCCCGGGGAGAAAGGACCGCTCCTGGCTTGAACGAAAAACCGAGAGATCATTAATAGATGAGCTACTAACTGTGAAACCACACCTGTAAACGAAAGCTGTAATGGCCTGTCCTTGTGTATGATTACAGCGCCCAGAAGCGTGCAAGAAGGTTGTCTCATGTATAAGCAACTCTGAGAAGTAGCAATGCTGGGGCAGGATGAAACGCGCGGGTAAAGAGGCCACCACGAGCACAGCGACGCCCAGAGGGAAGAATGAAACCCCTCGAGATAAAATAGCGCCTCAATCCTAGGACAGGAAGAGGCAGTGTGAGGGAACCCCGGGAGAAAAAGGAAGACCTAAAAGAAGACCAGTGAACAGACCACTGCCCTCCTCCAGGGCCACCTTTGAAACTAGGCTACAATGACATCTATAAACTTAAGTACTAAATATACCCTCAGTTGATTACAAATAAAGAATGCACTTTATATTGTATTGACAGTTATACAGAAACCATTGTGAATGATAAAAACCAGCCTGAAAAAAGTCTTCAAACTCATAAAACCAATAGTGAACCTAAAACTATGCTAAATCCCAGCACCGCTGAGAACATAATCCTAGTACCAATAGTAGCCCTCTCCCAAAATGTCAGCACTCTCAAGGGTCCTGGGGAAGACCTGAATCTGCTTTTGCACACTGCCCTCCAACACCCTTTTGCTACCACTTGCTCCTCCGTCGCACTCACGTGAATGTGTAGCAAAACCTTAAGTGAAATCGGGGTACACACACACACACACACACTATTTTAGAGGAGGGATTCCAATCCCAGGTATCTAAGGCCGAGGGAGACTGCGAGGTGTTTGCAGTGTCACTCACCTTGCGCCCCACCACCACCCTCGACTTGTATCGCACACACGTTTTCGACCCTCCGATTGCGTTGGTTGTATCTGAGAGCGTACAGGCGGTTATCGCTGGATGTCTTACCTGCACTCTGTTAGCCCTTCTGTAGCTTAAACATGCACGAATGTGAGACAGACTCATTAACAGCAAGCGATTCATTAGTTTAAAAAAATACAAGCGCAGTTCATTTCCTCTGTAAAACCTGTTTACAAATGTAATTACCATTGTCAATTACTGACACTTATAGGCTCAATTATACCTTGATATATGTAAAACATACATGTGATTTATGAAAGGTATAAATGTCAAAAATGTTCTTTACACGTCACACCCAACTGATCCACCCCCGAACCAACAACGGACAGAACATGTCCACAGCAGGATGAAGGCCGTCGCCACCGTGATGGAAAACAGCTGCCTCAAACTCATCTCGGACAAGACCAAAGTCCCCATCCTGGGACCCACCCCCTCAGCATAGGAAGACTCCCGGTACCCTCCGCATTGGGAACCCAGCCCAGCCCGACGTACCACGCACGAACCCTCAGCATCATACTGGACTCCAGTCGCCCAACGAAAGTTTAAGGGGCCCCCCTGCAATGTACATAGAGGGGCCCCCACTCCGCATTTTATCCGGAGGCCTCAGACTGTAATTCTGTTCTGAGGGGGCCCCCTGAAGCTGGGGGCACCCCCCCCCCACCGCAGGGATGCGGGGCCTGTGTTACGCCCCTGCTGGACTCCTCTCTCACAATGAACCGTCAGATCAATGCAATCTCCTCACCTGGCTTCCACACGCTTCACCTGCTTCAAAAGACATTCAGATGGATCCCCACTGAATCCAGAAAAACGGTCACCCACACACTCATCAGCAGCAGACTAGACTACAGCAACGCACTCTTTGCCGGCTTTACCCAAAACTTCCTCAGGAAACTACAGAACTTTCAAAATGCTGCAGCCAGACTGGTCCTCGACATCCCCCGCCACAGCCATATCATCGAACACCTACGAGAACGCCACTGGTTCTCAGTCAATAAAGAATCACTAGCAAGCTCCTCAGACACGCCAACATAGCCCTCCACGACGTAGGACCAGCATACCTGAACCACCGCCTCTCATTCCACGTACCCACCAGACACCACCGCTCCACCCAGGCGGCCCTGGCCACCATCCCTCGGATCCCCAAGACTAGAACCAGAGTAAGATTGTCCCCTACCTCGCCGCCAAGACCTGGAACACCCTGCCTCTCCACCTCAGACAATCCCTGTCGCTGACCCAATTCAGGAAGGATCTCGAAACCTGGCTCTTCGGCAGAACCCCAGTGCTCAGACGGCCCAGCAGCATCCCCCACCCCCCAGGGTTATGAGACCCTCACAGGTGAAAAATGGTGCTCTACAAACCATGATTGATTGATGTCTGTGTGGCTGCATTCATGTACTGTTTTCAGAAAGCAAGCATGCAGTTATAAGGCCACTTCAGATCACAAACCTCATTTACCAGGTCACATTTATAAAGGGATCACAAAAAAGTGGCTCATGTTCATATATGATTCCAGCTAGGATTTTCATTAGCTCCAGATATACACAAGGTAAAGAGCGCATGCCTTCATAATCAGTCTGTATTCATACATAATATATATATGCACATCAATTAGGTGTGCTCATTATTTCATGCTATGCAAATGAATAAATGTTTACAAATACATGGATACCGCTTTAATCGCGAGCTCTCTTATGGTCGAAAACATTCACTGTTTTGCATTGACAGACAAGTTGATGCACGTGCGTGTTTGGTTTAGATACGAATATATAAATTATATACATAGGTTCACATTCTTCTATATAACCCAAGCTGTACCTCAACGTTGGCTGTAAAAGAGGCCTGTTTTACACGAGGGATAGGATAGAGTGTGACATCACTTCCTGTGATGTCACTGCACGTGAAGTCGTTGCATATGCTAATTAGTCTCCCAGTATTTGTATTTAGGGCTCGTACCCTGAGAGCGGTATGGAGACAGAAGTCAGGAGTTTCATTGATAACGTTCCAGACATGTTACCTTGAGCCGCAGCAGCCACAGAGCAGCTGCTCCTGTTCTGCACAGGCTATTCCAGGGCAGGGCCGTGGCAGCTGCCGCTCACATGCTTGGGTCCTGCTGCCCATTAGCCACAACAATAGCAGCAGCGCTCACGTTTCACAACCAAGGGCCACACTTCAACGGCAGCCACTCTTCAGCTGTTGAATGTCATCCCGGCTCCTACACAGGAGGCGGCTACTGGGGACAGGCTAGAAACCAGAGTGGGAACGGGGAGCCAAGGTGCGGGGACGGGGAGCCAAGGGGCGGGGACGGGGAGCCAAGGGGCGGGGACGGGGAGCTGGGGACGCGGGGAGCCAAGGGGCGGGGACAGGGAGCCAAGGGGACGGGGAGCCAAGGTGCGGGGACGGGGAGCCAAGACGAATGTACGACTTTACAACGCATTCCGTTGTAACGCATGCCTTTACCACGCATGCGTTACAACGCGAATGCCATCCCCACGAATATCCTTTACCACGAAAATGCCTTTAACACGCATACTTTTACAAAGATTTTCGTTGTTAAATTATGCATGTTAATGGCATTTTCTTGTTAAAGGATATCGCACTTATTATCTACTCTTTGTATTTTTCACTTGCGTGACACCACCCCCTCATACCCCCTTACCTCTCCTCGATCTTCCTTGGTGATGTTCCACGTCGTTAAGAGGAAGCAAAAGTGTCCAGCATTGTAGTGGCCGTTTCCCGGGGAACCGGGAGCCAAGCTGATGGGGACCCTGAGCCAAGGTGATATGGGGACGGGGAGCCAAGGTGATATGGGGACGGGGAGCCAAGGTGATATGGGGACGGGGAGCCAAGGTGATATGGGGACGGGGAGCCAAGGTGATATGGCGACGGGGAGCCAAGGTGATGGGGACGGGGAGCCAAGGTGATATGGCGACGGGGAGCCAAGGTGATATGGCGACGGGGAGCCAAGGTGATATGGCGACGGGGAGCCAAGGTGATATGGCGACGGGGAGCCAAGGTGATATGGCGACGGGGAGCCAAGGTGATATGGCGACGGGGAGCCAAGGTGATATGGCGACGGGGAGCCAAGGTGATATGGCGACAGGGAGCCAAGGTGATATGGGGACGGGGAGCCAAGGTGATATGGGGACGGGGAGCCAAGGTGATATGGGGACGGGGAGCCAAGGTGATATGGGGACGGGGAGCCAAGGAGTGGTGGTGAAGAGATTGGAGAAAAAGGGGAGGGGGACCCAGTGAGTGGAGTAAAGTGAACAAGGGACTGGTAAATGCGAGCTGGGGGGTGGGGGGGGGAGGGGAGTACGAGGGTGCCTGGAAGCAGGAATAAAGGGGGCCTGACAAATGAAAATATAAAGACCAGGGTGAGTGGGGTTCAAGGGAAGACCTGTATGCGGAGAATATAGCGTAGACAGTGAAGTGAGGGTTCAAGGGAGCGGGGCTTCAAGGGAGGTTCGTGGGAACTGGACGGGGGGTCAAGGTGAGCTATGGGGGTAGATGTCAAGGCAAAGCAGGAAGTGGGGGCAATCAGGGTAAGCCAAAGGGGCAGGAGTCAAGACGAACCAGGAACTTGCCGGTGGGTGGAGGGGGGGGGGCAAGGAGAGCCAGGCAGTGGGTAAATCTGCATTTCATTAACAGGAACTTGTGGGAACCCACAGATACCCCATTTCCATATTTATTTTGCTCCTCCTTTTCACAGTCAATGGCTCTCTTGCACCGAGTGACAGCATGTTGTCTGATCATGATCACGTGACTGAAAATGAGTGCGCTTCTGTGCCATTATTTGGTGTGTATAGGGCGCTCCTTATTACATTTTTTTAATTTGTCGTTTTTTGCAAAAGAAAATCATTTCACCCTTGTCAACGAGGCCAGAACTAATGCCTTTGCTAATGCTCGTTTGGATTGCTTTCTTATCCGCACAATTTCGAACACCTTTGACCCTTTCTTTTATTTCCCACCCGTTCAGTAAACCACTTAGCTGCAACTACAAGTAATCTAATCTAATAATTTACGCTGGTCATTGGGTACCACGCCCGCGGTGGGCGGGGTCGGCGTGACTACAGAGAGGTCTTCATGGCGTTCCAGAAAAGATGCCAGAAAACTGGACTGCTTGTAGCGTTTCGACTTCCCACTGCAGAGAAGTCAATAAGTCACTGGAAGGAGAACTCCCCTCCTCCACCCCTCCCCTCTCCCCCATCTGGATTTAAAATTGTGTAGTTGTAACGAACAGGCTAAGCACTAAAGACCTGCAGAGAAGACACCAGTGCTGCCAAAAAAAACACAGGAAAGATTCTAAAAAAAAGGAGGGGGGGGGGGTTGGAGACTGCATGATGAATATCGCATTCAGAAACAAGAACAGGCTTCGACAGAACGGCATGATGTGTAATGACTTCCCCCTTCCGACCAAGACAACGGGGGCAATACCCCGTGCCCTAACCGTCTTTGCTGTGAGTTCCACGGTCTCAGGGCCCTCTGCCTGGCAATGACCGAATTAGAGGTCAGGCGCTAGTGCGCCTGCGCACCTCACAGAGCGGCGCCAGGACTGTACTTCCAGGACTTGCATGTGGTGAACAGTAACCTGCAGGACGCGCGCGAACGATGCAAGCAGAGGGGGAAACGCAGCAGGCAGGAAGGTGATGCTCTATCAGGGGCACCCCTCGCTTTAAATCCAGGCAGGTGCTGCCAGTTCTTCCCAAGCATCGATGGAGGAATGAAGCTCCTTATGTAACTGAAGCTCATGATGTGGTAAGGGGGCTGCAGCCCTGTAACATCAGCATAGGGCTACCCCCGTAGGAATATAGAGGGTGCAGAGATGTAGTAGTGTCCGTATAGTGGCTACATTAGGAGTCGATCTAGTGTTAGGGTGATGTAGTCGCAGTTTACGTAGTAACTTACAGCCAGTTGTGCAGAACAGCTGTGCTCGAAGGGCAGCTCACCTGCCATCGCTCTCACAAGTCTAGACTCTGCTACAAAATGAATAAACCTCACAGGCCTCATTTAGGGACGGGCTATCAGGAAAAGGTCCAAAAAAGCAAGTGGCATGGGCACCCCTGACTCAGACGGCGGAGGAAAGACATTGGACTTCCCCATCCTCCAGCGCTCAGGGGTTGGGAGCCCCAGGGGGGACGTCTGTCAAGGAAGAGGATTCCAGAGGAAGCTGCTGGGGATGCAGCTGGTCCGAGAAATGAAAACACTGCACAACAGGGGAAGATGGTGCTGGGAAGAGCAGGCACTCTCCAGAGCCAAGGACCGTTCCGGACACAGCACCTGCAACAGTGCAGCTGTTCCCTCTGCGGACCGCCACTGACGTCTCCTTTCCGGAGCCTGCACTTTACAAACACTGGAAAGAGGACAAACGAAGGAAAGGCGCCAACACAACCTGAGCTTAGATTTACCAACAAAATCGTTTTTGGTTGGCTTTTTTTTTGGGTGGGGAGAAGTTATTGCTCACCGAAGGAAGGAGATGAGAGCGTTTTCCCCATGCAGATGATCACTCTCCAATGGTTGCCAATTGAAGCCAGGGGTATCTATCTACAAGACCACCTGTATCAACCATAAAGCCCTACACACATCTACTCCTCGTTATCTGGCGGACAAACTATCACGCGCACTCCAGACCATCACGAAACGCTGAAGCAATGCTCCTTGAACCCTTGCCCTTTAAAAGGAAACGACTGATGGCACATTCCTTCTAAAGGAAGCGCACCCAGAATCTGGAACTCACTACTTTCAAGCCTGCGCACAACTGCCATGCGGACGATTTTCACAAGGGAACTGAAAGCCCTTCTCTTCCAATGGCATTTTAGTTAATTCACTAATCAACTAATTGACACAGACCTCTATACTACCTCAAGCTTTTTAAGGCTGTGTACTACCTCAACGTTTTTACGGGCATATTTGCCCATGGACACTCTGTTTACTACCTTAACCCTCCTATGGCTTTTACACATTCTGTTGTATGGCATGATCTACCTTGTTGTACTCTTAACCCTGTAATTACTAATAGCGGTGTCATCTTAAACCATCTGTAACTTCCATGCAATTAAATCTCTCTCCTGTAAAGTTCTCTAGCACCTTTGGGTAATGTCTGAGCTAAATAAATATGCATAAATAAAAATAAAAAAATGGCTTCCGCAATCAGATATAGCCAAGCCTATACCTTTGTCGCGTTTTCAAAATAATATGTAATTAGGATTGAAAAAGTCGAGATTGCAGAAAGTGCCAGCACCACAGCCCAAAATCTAGAATGTGCTACGTCTGAATCGAGTCTGGAGGAAGATCCAGAGTCGGATACGCAGAGATGCATCAGACCTGCAGATGAGCCATTTTACAGATTCGGGCCTGAAGGAAGGTCTAGCGTGGAGGCAATTATCTGCTAAAGGACGATGTTTGAGCTGTGCCTACAGGAAAGGCCAGCTTTGGAGTAAAGTGTGTTGGAAGGGCAAATACTACAGAAGAAACTCTGGGATGATCGGAGCCCAACTCAGGTCTACATCTACTGAACTGAACCTGTGGGATGCTTCAGCACCATGGTCTGGCCTGCAGGAAGATCCAGTCCTCCAGTTTAGCGTATGGGTAGCTCTGTCAAATGATAGGCCTGCAGGAAGGCACTATAGCCCAAGATGGGCCATTAAAGAAAGGTCAATGCTGAAATGCGACTTCTAGACAGTTGTACAGTCAGTTTGCGGGCACATCAGATGTGTTACCTGAGCTCTACTGATGCACTGTTTGGAAATCCCCCATCACTAAAATACATCTGTCTGTCTATCTAATTTATGTATTGCTAATAACTTTGAAACCGTTTGGAGAATCTCAGCATACTTTTTCCAAAAAGTGCTACTTTTTGACTACTTTGCACATGGCAAATTTTGTGGCGATCCATCAAGCAGGGGCTGAGAAAAAAAAGAGGGTCCCAAATCGCATTTTCCCCATTCGTTTTTCCACAGGAACTTTAGACACAGCTACAGCCCAAACCGCTGAATGGATTTACACCTAATTTGGCAGAAGCTAGATCTTGGTCCAGAAAGTGCTTTTTGTTGTTTGGTGTAAACCTGTTCAGTAATTTTTGAGCAATGAATGCCAAAAAACGTACATTTCATGCCGCAGGGGATATGTGGAACCAAAAGACCTCCTGCTGAGATCGGATTGTCTGCCACCACATCAACCAGGAAGTAGTGGCAGCCATCTTAAAAACACAAAACAAAAAAGACATGGGGGCAGGGTAGAGATACCCTAACCCCCTAGGCCTAGTGGGATCCCACCAGGGGCCAAACACTTATTTTTATTTTGTTGCAATGTAATGTTAGGTTATAAACAGTGCATGGCAGGGGCGCACGTTTTAGTTTGCTCTACTAACTATAACTGGTGAATTATTATTTTTTTGGGTTCAAAACGTTATGTTGGCATTGACATATTCACTTAACTAACGTCACTTTTACTTTTTTTTTTTCAGGATTGATAGACAGACATCCCGAGACAAACAGATAGACCACATTATCCTCCAATTCTCAGTCAGATTGAGAGGACCACTACCCATCAGTGCCTAGCAGTTGCAGGAGGCTTGAACTCTGTCAAAAAAAAGTCAAAATGATTGTTCTTCCTCCTAAATGAACTTCCAGGCGATATTGCACTAGCCTGCATGCCATGTATGGTGCAAGAGGGCATTGTGTCCCCGCATGGCCTTCCTGGCCTTCATCATACAGGGAAAGATGCCAGAGGCCTCCAGGGGGGATTTCCTCTACACAAGAGGTCCTTGTGAAAGGCTCACACAAAGGCTCGATTCAGCCTCTGGGGCTAGCAGTCATAGTTTCCACACCCAGTCTTGGCTTATCCACTGCCCAACTCGGTTCTGCCTAACCTCCGACCTCGGCAAAGTGGTAGGGATGAAAGAAAACAAAGATGGCTAAAATGAAATCACAGTTTTTCCATTTCCATACTCGTTGGTAGGGGACGGGAGGGAAAAGAAACCCAAAGCACACTGCCCAGCTATTAAAACCACAATCAGCTATTGCTTGGAAATTACTGAAATGCATAGGGTTTCATCGCTTATCCCTTTGCTCAGTTAAATGTATTCTAAGAGAGCGCTGGCTCACACACACTTCTGACAATAATAGCAATGCATTCAACGGGATCTCGTATGCAGCTTGTTAATGGAAAACCCTACTCAAAGTTGGAAGCAGCAGAGCTCGGGCTCCAATAAGTGTCAATTCATTCGTTTAGTCATTCATTCATTTATTCATTCACCACTCTGGAAACACTTTGCAATGGAGAATGCCACCATGCACTCATTCCTTGCAGAAGAACCTGTCTTTTACACAAGTCCTCGAAAGGTTTTGTGGAAGGAAGAGGTGACCAGGATGAGAACAAACAACTTTGTTTTTTAACAGATCAAAGTACACCAAAAGGCTGTTGACCACTCTTCAACTGCTTGTACAGCCGTGCTGTGTGGAATGCTTCCCGTGCTTCACACATCACTTGACTCAGCACCAAACATCCACTGAAAGGCCAATAACATGTGGATACCAACCAAGGCTCCCAACTCATGGATGAATCCAATCGTCTCCAGCCAATGAGAGCTAAACGTGAAACAAGTGACATGAATATGGATCCCATGGAGGGTACAGCTGGCCACTTTATTCCTTCATTGTATTTGGAGAGCAAGAAGGGCTTAAAAAGCCAGAGGGACCTCAGGAAGCAACTCGCCACTAGGGGAGGGCCTCTTGCACCCATATCTGCTGAGGAGAGGGACAGAGCACTAACCTGCCCCGCTGGAGTGTAGGTTAGGGGAATGGTAGCCGTGCCTGAGCTCGGTACTTTAAAACATGTCCCGGGCTGCCCAGGAGCACGGGGCCCATGAAGAATCAGAAGGGTACAAGACAATTAAAAGGGGGTGGGGGATGTCCATTCCAGACTTCATCAACGTGGAGAGGAGAACTTGAATCAAGCAGGTGCTGCCAGTTTAAAGAAGCCCCAACACCCACCTGCAGCCCACTGTGCAGGCGGCGCATGCGATCAGAGAACTGGGTGAGCTGGAAGGTAGAAGAGGGCAAGGGCTAAAGGCCAAGCAAGTACCCAGTAATATCCCAACCACACCGGTGTGGTACTCAGCCGAGGGTCCACGCCGATAGCCCCAAGATTTAGAAGTCTGCGTCCTCCGCAAGCCGCAAGGCCATTTTGTCCATACCCAAGGAAACAACTAACGGTAGCATTTCAGCTAACCCCGCTTGAGAAGTCTGGATTCCTTAACTTGTCAGATGGGACAATGATTGCTTATACGGTCTGAGGAGAAATGATTGCTTACAATGCTCGAGACCACCTTACTGCAAAAGTACTCTGGAAACATTAACAGTACTAGCACTGATGCTGCTAGCAGGGATAACAGTCTTTGGCAGCAGTCTCAGGGCAAACAGTATTTCATATACTGTCAAAGGACATTCTGGCCAGTAATACCTTAAGAACACATTACTGCTGACACTATTTGAGGGGTCATGGCTTATGCTTCCTCAGGAAGTAATTATTGGCCTGGTCAGCTGGTGTACGCAGTAATGACCCCCACACAGGCCTGCCAATAGTTTCCTATCGAACAAGTTACTTACCTTCGGTAACGATATATCTGTAAGAAACATGAGTTAGTTAGATTCCTCACCTTAGAATATCCCCAGGCGTCAGGCTGGATCCGGAAAGATTTTGTGTCAGCAATACCCCCCTTGCGCGTCACTAGGCGTCTGCGGCTCCGCGTCCATCGTCGTGATCGCCGGGACCCCGCCCTCGCACGCTGACGTCAGTTCTTGTACATAGCTTTCCGCGCCAGGAATGCAGAGCCATGCAAGAGACCGACACTGGTGCCAAAAAAATTCTAGGGCCCTGAAAGGGATGACCTCAACCCTAGATATCGGTTCGCAGAACGGGGAGGATGGGTGGGTCAGTGAGGAATCTAACTAACTAATGTTTCTTACAGATATATCGTTACCGAAGGTAAGTAACTTGTTCATCTGAAAGAAACACGTTAATTAGATTCCTCACCTTAGAATAGATACCCCAGAAATACCAACCCCAGTGATGGGTCTGCGAACCAAGATCACACCAGAAAGTCCTGGTGAACAGAACGGCCAAAGAAGCCGTCTCTCCGAACTTGGCTGTCCAGGCAATAATGTTTGGCAAACTTGTGCAGCGAAGCCCACATTGCAGCCTGACAGATGTCCTGCAAGGGGACTCCCCGGCCCAGGGCAGTTGTCGCCGCTGTGGCCCAAGTGGAATGGGCTCTCAGCCCTACAGGAGGTTCTTTTTTAGCTAAGGAGTAACAGGCCTTGATACACAAAACAACCCACTGAGAGATGGTACGCTTGTGCACCGCCCGCCCCTTCTTAGCGCCCACGTAGCCAACAAAGAGTTGGTCGTCCACCCAGAACTGCTTGGTGCGGTCCAAATAAAAGGACAGTGCCCGTTTTGGGTCCAGACGGTGGAGCCGCTCTTCCTCTTTTGAGGGATGCGGAGGCGGAAAGAAGGTGGGCAACGTAACAGACTGCCCGATGTGAAAGGCAGTTACCACCTTAGGGAGAAAGGAAGGACGAATCTTGAGAACAACTTTGTCTGGATGGACAGAAAGAAAAGGAGGCTTAGAAGAGAGAGCCTGGAGCTCACTCACCCGTCTAGCAGAGGTGATGGCAACCAGGAAAGCAGTCTTAAGAGTGAGAAGACGAAGGGGACAATTATGAAGTGGCTCAAAGGGAGCGCAGATCAGAAAGGTCAAGACAAGATTCAAATCCCACTGAGGCATTACGAAAGGGACAGGAGGAAACATGTGAGTAATGCCCTTAAAGAATCGAGAAACAACAGGGGATTTGAAAAGAGAAGGCTGATGAGGAAGCCGTAGGAAAGCCGAAATTGCTGAAAGATATCCCTCGAGGGTGCCCAGAGCAGAGCCCTGCTGGGCGAGTGAAAGTAGAAAGAGGAGAACCTCAGAAAGAGGGGCGGAAAGGGGATCCACAGCCTTTGCTGTGCACCATGCCACAAATTAGTTCCACCTGCAGGCGTATACCGATTTAGTGGAGGGACGCATGGCTGCCAGAACAACAGAACAGACTTCAGGAGGCAAGTCAAATGGCATCAACTGCCGCCGCTCAATCTCCACGCATGGAGGTGGAGACTGGACAGGTTCGGGTGGAGGACCGTCCCCTGCTGCTGCGACAGAAGGTCCTCCTGAGAGGCAGTCATATCGGGGGATTGATCGACAGACTGAGTAGCTCGGGATACCAGTACCTTCGTGCCCAATCCGGAGCCACCAAGATGACTTGGGCCCGGTCGCGCCTGATCTTCTTCAGCACTCTGGGCAGAAGTGGTATAGGCGGAAAGGCGTACAACAGACCGCAACTCCACTCGCGACGAAAGGCGTCCCCGAGCGAGTGCCGCCTTGGAAACTCCAACGCGCAGAACTGCTGACATTGCACGTTCTCTTCGGTGGCGAATAGATCTAACCAAGGCTCTCCCCACTGCCGAAAGAGGCCTTGCGCCACGTCAGAGTTTAGACGCCATTCATGATCCATCATGCACCGGCGGCTGAGTTCGTCTGCTCTGGCATTCAGAGAGCCCGCCAGATGTTGAACCACCAGGGTGATGCCCTGATGTTCCAGCCATGTCCAGAGGCTCAGAGCCTCCTGACAAAGGGTCCACAACCCCACCCCGCCCTGTTTGTTGCAATACCACAGGGCGGTGGTGTTGTCCGTGAACACCTGCACTACACTTCCCCAGACAGAGGGAAGGAATGCTTTCAGTGCAAGTCGGATCGCCCTCAGCTCCAGAAGGTTGATATGGAGCCGGGACTCCGCCGGAGACCAGAGGCCTCTGATCTCTGCCTCTCCCATGTGGTGCCCCCATCCCAGGAGGGACGCATCCGTCACTACTACGTGCTCCGGTTGGGGTAGGGACAGGGATCTGCCACTGACCCAATCGCGGTCCGTGAGCCACCACTGCCCCAATCGCGGTCCGTGAGCCACCACTGTAACTGTCGTGCAGTGCCCTCCGAGATCAAGACATGGTCGGACAGGTTGCCCCGAGGCTGGGCCCACTGAAACTTCAGGTCCCACTGCAGAGCCTGCATTCGCCACCTGGCGTGATGCACCAATAGGATGCAGGAGGCCATCAGACCCAGAAGCCGCAGCACCAACCTGACCGAAACCCAGGATAGAGGCCGAAAGATGGGAATCAGAGCCTGAATATCCCAGACCCGCTGTTCCGGAGGATAGGCCCGGAACTGCGCCGAGTCCAGAACCGCTCCGATGAAGAGGAGCTTCTGGGAGCGACTCAGATGCGACTTCGGCCGTAGTCTGGAGGTGGGAGACTACTGCCTGGGGCGAGCCCGCCTTCGGCAACCAGTCGTAGAGATAGGGGAAGACTGGAACCCCCAATCTGCGCAAATGAGCTGCGACCACCGCCATCACTTTCGTGAACACCCGAGGGGCACTGGTGAGGCCGAAGGGGAGCACGGTAAACTGAAAATGCTCTGGGCCCACCGTGAACCACAGGTAACGCCTGTGGGCCGGCAGGACGGGGATGTGGAAATAAGCGTCCTGCAAGTCCAACGCTACCATCCAGTCTCCAGGGTCTAGGGCAGCCAGAACCTGAGCTAAGGTGAGCAGCTTGAACTTCTCCTTCCGGACGAAGGCGTTGACGCTCCATAAGTCCAAGATAGGGCGTAGGCCCCCTTTGCCCTTCTTGGGAACCAGAAAGTAGTGGGAATAACAACCACGACCTACTTCTGGGCCAGGAACGCGCTCGATGGCCCCCTTGGCCAAGAGGGCCGTAACTTCCTCCTGTAGAAGTTTCAAGTGATCCCCCGATATGCGGTGGTACTGCAGTGGCATGGCTGGAGGGGTCGCCTCGAAGGGGAGGGAGTAGCCCCTTCGGACGATTTGCAGCACCCACCTATCTGACGTGATGGAACGCCAGTGGAGCAGATGATGGCGAACTCTGCCTCCCACTGGCGTGGAATGGGCCTGAAAGCACGGACTAGGAGGGCTTTGAGGCGGATGCTGCTGGGGTAGATGTGGGCGGACCAGCACGTTGTCCCCCTGTACCGCCTCGGCGGAATCCGCGACCGTGTGGAGGTTGGTTCTGCGGCCTGTGGCTAGGCGGACGTGAGGGGGCGCCCCTTCCTTGGCCACGTAAGGGACGAAAAGCGGAAGTTTGCGGGCGCAGGGCCGAGAGGCCCAAGGACATGACCGTAGCCCTGGAGTCCTTAAAGTGCTCCAGCGCACTATCCACTTTGTCGCCAAAAAGGAGACTGCCATCGAAGGGCATGTCCATGAAGGTGCTCTGGACATCCCCAGAAAAACTTGTGGACCGCAGCCAGGCGTGGCAACGAAGCGCCACCGTGGTCGACATTGCCCTACCCAGCGAGTCCGTAGTGTCCAGTCCACCTCGGATTGCATGCCGCGCTCCATCCCGCCCCTCGGCAAGAGCCTGGGCGAGCAGAGTCCAGGCCTCCTCCGGACACTGGGGCAGCATGTCCTCCACCGTATCCCACAGGGAGGGGGAGTAACGGTCCAAAAGACAAGCAGTGTTAATAGACCGCAATCCCAAACTAAGGGAGGAGAACAGCCTTTTACCAAACTGTTCTAGTCTCTTGGATTCCCGATCCGGGGGAGCGGATGGGAAGGAGGTCTGGGAAGTAGAGGCCTGGATTCTCGGGCGTGGGGTGCATGGACAGAAAACTGGGGTTCGCCCGGTTCAGGGCGGTGACGGTGCCCATCAGAACATCAACCAGTGCTTCATTAAACTGCAGCAGAGGCTCCGAGGAGCTTGCTGACGGTTGGAGCACTTCAGTGAGGAGGTTAGGCCTCACGGCCACAGCAGGTAGCTCCAGCCCAAGGGCTTCGGCCGCCTTGTGCAGCACCACAGAAAATGCAGCACCTTCCTCCGAAGCTACGGTCGGAGGAGAGATGAAGACAGTGTCAGGGGAGGTATCAAGACCACTGGCATCCCCCAGCTCGTCTGCCCAGTCCTGAGACAACTGGCCCTGCCGGGCCAGAGGGTCCTCAGACCCCTCCCAGTCGTCGCCGTCATCCGATTCCTGGTAGACCGGTGGAATGATCGGAGCTGGGCGGAAGATGAAATTGCCACCCATTGGCGTCGGGTGCAGAGCGATGTCGCCTCTTGGACTTCTTGCTATGCTTTGACTTACCCGAAGACTTGGAACCCGACGAGTGGTGGTGATGGCTGCGGCACCGCGACCAGTCCCTCGACCGGGACAGTGAACGGCGCGGAGCTGACTTCCGGAGCTCGAGGAGCTTGCGGGATCGTTCCCGTCTAGCCTTCGAAGTCAAGGCCCGGCAGTCAGGGCATAACTCGGCATCGTGGTCAGCCCCAAGGCAATAGAGGCACCGGCGGTGGTGGTCCGTAACCGACATCAATCGGTGACAGGAGTCACAAGCTTTAAAGCCAGGCATCCCTACCGGCACCAGAGTCGAGTCGACGAGAATAGAACCAAAGGAGTTCAAAAAAAGTTTAGTCAAAGAGTGACTAAAAGGGTATGCTCTTCCCGGATAGGCGCGGAAAAAAGAAGAACTGACGTCAGCGCATGAGGGCGGCGTCTAAGTACTCTGGCGACGTCATCCCGGCGATCACGACGCTGACGACGGATGCGAGGCCGCAGACGCCGCCTAGCGACGCACAAGGGTATTGCTGACGAACAATCTTTTCGGATCCAGCCTGACGCCTGGGGATATTCTAAGGTGAGGAATCGAACGCGTTTCTTTCAGATAGGCCATGTTAGTGATAATGTCACCTCAGGCAATATTAGCAGTAATGTGACTCCAAGCAGTGTCATCAACTGCTAGAGGTGTCATTACCTCCCAATTATGCCCCCTTAGAGAATAATCAACATTAACAACAATTCTTTACAAGAGGCCATATAAACAATGTCCGAATGTTATGCTTTCAGAAAGCGTAAGCAAGAACGTTCCATCGGTCACTTTTGCAAATAAGGTTTATTAACGCATTATTAGCAATAAACACCACGTAACAGTGACAAGTAATGCCTATAATAAGCATGTAGAGGCATTATTTAATAGAGTCCCATCCAGCAATGCTACCATTTTAGCTTACAATGCCAATCATGGTCGTTAATCATGCTGAAGAGGTCAATATTGGTTGTTAAGGCATTATTGCTGGTAATGCCTTTTTGGACAATTATTGCTAACGGTGAATTAGACACGTGGCTTATACTGAATTAAGCAATTATGTTGCCTAGTACTTCATCGAGAGAGCTGGGGGGATTCCTGAAAAGTCAATAGAAACTTGCCACTAAATAAAATATAAACCAATCCTTAAGGCTTGAGAGTAGCACTTGTTGCTTCATGTGCTACTTGAAAAAATGTGTTATGGGTTTAACAAAGCATGCAGAGGTTCGATGCAAAAAGCAGGAACAGATGATGGACAGAATGCTGAACAAATCAAACATTCACCCCCAGTCACAGATCTGCATTTAATCCATTGATTTTTTGCTCATCACGCCACCCCAGTTTAGACCCAGCCATCTTAAAAGTTTTGACGTTCCCCCACTCACTTTCTGTATGGCAATGGGGATAAAAGACATATGGCACACTCAAAACCCCACAACTCAGAAGTTCACATTTCACTCAGGAGCACACAAGAGCCTCTTTCGGATCGATCTTCTGTTCACCTTGGCTCACCGACTGCCACGATTCCATGAGGTGCAGCATCTAGCGCAAGGAAAATCTGGCCACTCCTCCATATGGGCTATATATAGTGTCAACAAACAGGGACCCAGTAAGGGAATTACGCTTAATCCATGGTATTTGAGGGTCTCACATATTAGTGAGGGCCTGATGAAAGCCACATGGCTATTTCTTTAAAGAAAACGAAAGCTCGGTGAATCCCGCCCAAGCTCTCTGGGAAGCCTATAACACAGTAATCAAAGGAAAGTATTGTCGTTGACTGTTGGGCACAAAAAACAAACTAGGCTAGAGGTCGAAAGAATTGAGCAGGACATCTTAGCGCTAGAGGCTCAGCTTGATACAGACCTCACAACTGACGTGAAGCATGACCTGGATCTTAAAAAGCAAGCATATAGAGACCTGACCACCGATGCGGCTAGACTTAGCTACCACGCGACTCATAAACGTATTTACGAGATGGGAGACAAGGCAGGGAAACTGATAGTTTGGCTTGACAACAGAGAAATGGCTTGCAAATGGGTCACTTAAATCTCTCCGGGGGGGGGGGATCCGTCACAGACCCCAAGATATAGCAAATGTTTTCTCTAACTATTACGAACAATTATATACGTTTAAGTAGCACAGCCCAGGAACTATTCCGAGACCTGCATCTTCCCACCCTCAATATGGAAGATAGAGACCTCATGGAAGCTGAAACAACAACAGACAAAGTAGTCCAGATGATCCGAAAGATAGCATCAGGGAAAGCCATGGGACCTGCAGGACTCCCGATGGACAACCACGGAGCTGATCACACCCCACTTATTGAAAATGTATATGGAGAGCGGGCAGCTGGGAGACTTCCCAGAGACCAAAGACTGGCATCTATAGTAGTCATCCATAAAGAGGGCACGCCGTCTGAGAACTGCTCCTCTTACAGACCCATCTCTCTCCTTAATGCCAAAGTCAAAATATTAGCGGAGCTTCTAACCCTGCGACTGATCCAAATGATCAATAAATGAGTCCATCCGGATCAATCTGGCTTAATGCCCGGCAGAAATACGTCCCTAAATTTGCGACGTCTCAAGGGAGTACTGGGTCGGGTCCAATCTATCCAAGAGGACGCCACAATCCCGTCACTCGATGCCCGTATGGCGTTTGACACGGTGGCGTGGCCATGCCTTTTTGCAGCATTGGAACGCATGGGCTTCGGCCCAAAGTTCCTGTCCTGGATACCTCTACTGTACACTGAACCACTGGCCATAGTAGTAGTCAACGCACAAACCTCTAGAGAATTTCCATTAAGGCGAGGGACTCTACAGAGCTGCCCACTTTCGCCCACTATTGTTCGCTCTAGTCCTAGAACCGTTAGCGATTTAGGCAGAGGAGTGGGGACACAAAATATCCCTTTATGCGGATATTTTGCTATACGTGGCATCCCTACGTTCCTCCCCGAGTAGGATATGGGATATATTTACCTCCTTTGGGAAGTACTCAGGATACACCATTAATTGGTCTATATCCATGCTGTTTGTCCTTAAGGGGGAGGCTCTGTGACAGTCTCAAGGTAATGAAGTAAAGTTGACTAGTGATTGCTTCCGATATTTAGGGATCTTTGTCACCACAATCCACACCCCTGTGGGATTCTAATAAATTGGGTACTTTGAGACTTAAGCCTAGGTTTGATAAATGGGACATGACTGGCATTTCCAGGGTTGTGGGATCTCTGGAAAGGAGGGAAAGCAATATCCTTTTCCAAATTACAGCACAGATACGGTCTAGCTAGGTTGGAAACTTTTAGATAGCTCCAGGTTCGACATACCATAATGACAGCTGTCCCCAAAGGCGAGGCTCTCCCTGAAGCATCCCGCTTGGAAGCAAGGTTACTTGACTATATGACACGCAAAGAGATCTCACTAATATATAAGAAATGTATCAACAATACGCAAGTCAAACTTCATCAGCTCCGTCAGCGATGGGAGGTGGATATAGGGGAAATAGATAAGGAAGACTGGCAAGAAGCCCTATCCTCACATAGGAAGGTAGTGATCCGGGCACAAATTCGCCTGGTGCACCTTAAGATCTTACATAGGGCTTATATGTCGTGTATCACGTTTTTAAAGATGGGGAGGAGACTGACCTTAGCCTTTTTGTGGAGGTTTTGAAGAGATGATACCTTTCATCACATAATCTGGGATTATCCAGAGATACAGAAGTATTGGACTTCAGTTTTGTCCTGTATAAATAACGTAATGGGAGGGAGTGTTCCCCTCTCGGCGAGGAGAGGTTTACTGAATGTGTGGGAATCCACACTGGGGCTTATGGTGGCCAAGAGGAATATTGTGAGATTGTGGGGGGCAGAGTCACTACCGAAGCTTAAAGACTGGAAATGAGATATGGACTGGTGTATGTTGGCAGAAAAAGTAATTTATGAAGTGGGGGAAGATCTGGGCCAGTTGGAATGAATAGAGGTGGCCTTTGTACTGAACCGGGGGGAGAGCTGCGACACTACCCAAGTGTGAGAGTGGACAGAGGAGAAGATGGGGATGCAAATCTGTGATATGCCCAGACTGTCAAGTGATGGGAATTGAAATAGGGAATCTAAAATCACCTTGTATATGTGTAATAACCCAACACTGCTGAGTACATTGTGTACATGCTGTTGTAATGTTTTTCAATATAAAAAAAGATATGTAAAAACAAAAGAAAAACAACAAATCTGTTTGGACCGCTGCTCTCCTGGGGGAGCGGTCCAGCCCAAACTGCCAGGCAGGTACTCCCTGGACTGGAAACAAGCATGTTGAGACCGGTTTTGGCACATCACCCCTCATCAGCCAGGCTAGCTTGAATGCAGTGGCACAGTGAGCATGGGACCTTCGTCTGGGCACACCCTTCCCACTTAAGGCAACAAAAGCAAAAAGAACAAATGATGGACGGAATGCTGAACAAATCAAACTTCCACCGCAGTCTCATATCTGGGTCTAATCCATTGTTTTTTGCTCACCACCCCAGTTTGGACCAGCCATATGCAAATCAGTCTTGAGACTGCTCCCCATGGATAATGTCCAGCCCGAACTGCTAGGCCAGGTCCTCCCTGTACTGGAAACAAGCATGCTGGAACCGGTTTTGGGGTATCACCCCTCATCAGCCAGGCTAGCTTGAATCCAGAGGCACAGTGAGCACAGGACCCTTCCCACTTAAGGCAACAAAAGCAAAAAGAACAGTTGATGGACAGAATGATGAACAAATCAAACAATCACTCCCAGTCACATATCTGGGGTTTTATCCATTGTTTTTATGCTCACCACACCACCCCAGTTTGGACCCAGCCATATTGACCCTGCTCCTCATGGGAACAGTCGAGCCCAAACTGCCGAGCATATATTATACACTTGTCATCACAGGAATAGCACTTGAAGGCAGTACATGAACATTATGTATGAAAACCCAGGTTGATAGGTAATGTCTGGTTGGTCGTTATATGCTGCAAGAAGAGGCATTATTGCTAATACTGCCTGACAGTGTGAGATATAAAACCAGGGTTTACGCAGACAGTGGTGAAAAAACAGTGCTTACTTGCACCACACATTGCCCCTGCCCTGCTGCCAATGATAGTAACAGCACAACTACTAACTATTGCACTCCTACAAGTGTGGCATTTCTGACTATTCCAGGCCCCCAAAGCTCTAAGAATGGCTTGGGCAGCAGGTAATAGTCATTTTTAATGTATATCAAATTAATAAACTGCTGTTGTGGTCATCTCTAAATTAGCCAAACCCCACCTTGTGGCAGATTGTCACAAGCACCGGTGTTGACAATTAAGTGCCGGTGTTGATCACTGCAAACCACTGGTATCCCAAAGACCATAAAAAAACCCTAATCTATCTTTTTGGTATTACAAATAGTTTGTACATTGGGCCCCCATTCCTTAATTCACTGAGGGGCCTGTCCTTTGTCTAACGCCTTCAGTTGGAAGCACACATAGATTGAAAGCAGTACAAAACGTGCTTCAATAAGAATATACCGATTAGGACACGGTTAGCACAGAGCAGATGTCCTCTGACAGGTTTGGTTGCATGCGGAGACCTAGGCTTGACTGTCTACTGTAATGGCGATTAATAGTCTTAACATAGCGTCTTTTGACACCCTGATTTTCTACACCCGGCTCTTTCATAAGGGCTCTGAGGAAAGACAGCACAACAACATGAATTTAACTTTCGGAGCATTGCGGTGCATCGGCAGAGGATCTTTATTCAGTTGCGCTTAAAGTCAGACATGCAGTGCACTGACAAAAGGTGTGTGTGTGTCTGTCACTGGAAGGGTGTGTGTGAGTGCTTGCATGCATCTGTGAGTTGTGGTCACCGGGAAAAGGGGAGTGTAACAGGAGTTCCTGCTCTGCAGGGGCGGCTGACTTGGCAAGATTCAGCTATCCGAGTCAGGGTGCAGAAAAGAGCAGGGGTGATGAAAATGTGTAAACACCAACGACAAACACTGACACTATGGGGCAAAAAGCACTCAGTCCCGCCAGGCAGGCTGGCAGATGAGTCCCTTGGTGGAGGCAATGGTGTACTGGGAGCTGAAGAATATTGTAGAGCAGTGATTCCCAAACTGTGGATCATGAGCCAATCTTTGGTGGGTTGCGAAAGTCCTGGTCTATATGTAAATAATATTCAACATGATAAGAGATGTTTGTGCACCAGTGCAAAGGCGCTGGAAAGATTCCTTAAGTCCAGTTTTAAAACAAACACTTGCCAGTATTCCAAAGCAAGACTCTGGGTGAACCTTCTAGTACCTGTTGCTGTTTAACAAGTTACTTATCTTCAGTAACACCTTATCTGGTAGAGACTACCTAGCTGTAGATTCCTTGCCTTAGAATATTCCCCAGGCATCAGACTGGATCTGGAAATTTTGAGCAGTACCTGTGGTGTGCCAATAGGTGGCGTTGTTCGGCTTTGCTTCAGCACTGGAAGTAACGTGTGATGTGCCTATACAGGCATCACCCCAGAGTGCAGACAGTTTCTTTTCATGATATTTCAGCACCAGAAGGACAGAACCTCGACAGAATGGAGATGTACCAGAAGTCCTGGAGGATCAAATGGACAAAGTGCCTGTTACGCCGAACCTAACTGTCCTAGTAGTAGTAAACGTGTGCGGGTGTACAGAGACACCCATGCTCTAGCCTGACAGATGTCCAGGCCCAGGACTACACAAGCCAATGCAGGGGTCGCAGCCTTGACTATGGTGGAATGAGCACGCAAGCCCTCCGGGTGCTCCTTGGCTAGTGCCTAGCAAATTTTAATGCAGAGCACAATCCATCTTCAGATGGTCTGTTTCTGCACAGCCTTTCCTTTCTCTGCCAGACAAACTCAAAGAAGAGTTGAACGTTCATCTGGAACTCTTTGGTACGATCAATCCAGAATGAGAACGCTCGTTTTGGGAACCTCAAACTCCTCTTCTTTGGAGGGTTTGAGGCTCAGCAAAGAAGGTAGGTAGTGTGATGGTCTGGCCTATGTGAAAAGGTGTAACCACTTTCAGCAGGAAAAAGGCAGGTTTTCTTAGAACTAGTTGGTCTGAGAAAAAGGGTGCGTAAGTAGGGTGCTCGGAGAGTGTCTGCAGTTCACTTACCCTCCTGGCTGATGTACTAGCCAGTAGAAATGGTCAGAAGGCATTGAGGCCTATCGTGCATTGGCTCCAAAGGCGGGCACATCAGGAAGGTCAAGCCTAGGTTCAAGTCCAATTGGGGTATGGTTTTGAAGGGTACATAAGTTGTAGTACTTTTAGAAAACGAGTCACAACAGGTGACTTAACCAGGGAGGGCTTATCATTTTGTTTCTCTTTTCCATTGCTCTGACAGCATTGGGGCAACACTTTTCTGTCTCAGTGGAGGAACCACCCCTGGATGCATCCGTCACTACAGTCTGCTCTGGGTGGGAAAGGGAGAGTGGTATTCATCTGACACAACTGAGGTTGGTCAGCCACTACTGCTGATCTTTTGCAGTTCCCTCAGATCTCCGACCTGGACCAAATCGGAAAGATTCCCCCTAATGCTGCACCCAATGGACCTCGGGTCTCACTACAGAGCCTGCATATGCCATCGAGCATGCATTACCAGCAGGAGGCAACAAGGTAGAGCCAGTCTCACTGAAATCCAGGAAAGAAGCTGAAACATCTGAATCATAGACTGACTATCCTGGACTCACCGTTCTGGAGGATAGACCAGAAATTACAATGTGTCCAGAATGGCTCAGATGAAAGGGAGTGTCTGAGAGGGAAACAAGTGTGACTTTGGCACATTGATCGTGAACCCCAGCGAACAAAGGAGGCCTGTCAATGTCTGGAGGTGGGTGAAGATTTCCTGGGGCAAGACCACCCTCAGCCAGTTTGAGGTACAGGGATGACTGGTACCCCTGACCTCTGCAAATGTGCTGCAACCACCATCACCTTGGAGAACACCCAAGGGGCACTGGTGAGGCCAAAAGGGAGCACAGCAAAATGAAAATGCCTGTGGCCCACTGTGAAATGCAGGCAACATCTTATGTTAGGCAGGATGGGGTGTGGGAGACAAGTGGAAGTAGGTGTCCTCCAAGTCCATCACTACCCTCCAGTCTCCACAGTCCAGAGCAGGGCAGAACCTGAGCCAACGTGAACATCTTGAATTTCTCTTTCATCAAGAAAGCGTTGAGAGGGCTCAGGTCTCAAATACGGCAGAGGCCTGCATCCTTTTTGGGCAACAGAAAGTAGTGGGAATAGCAACCAAAACCTACTTCTAATGCAGGCATCCTCTCGATGGCTCCTTTGGCCCTCGAGGACCCCGACCGACCCGCCTGACGTACACCGCCGCCACCCTCATCGCACTCAACACCGGCCGAGTCCCGGGATGCTACAGAGCCACCCCACGACACGTCCACGGACCCTTCAGCTGCAACACCTGCAAGTTCACCTGCATCCGGACCCGCCCGACACCAGAACCTGCCAAGCCGAACACCAGCAGCAACCACCTCAAGTGCATCCTGCTCAACACCCGCTCCGTCCACAGACACGCCATCGAACTCTGGAACCTCCTAGACGCCACAGCCCCTGACGTTGCCTTCATCACGGAGACCTGGATGAACGCCTCCTCAGCGCCCGACATCGCCATCGCCATCCCAGAAGGCTACAAGATCACCCGGAGGGACCGCAACGCCAACCAGGTGGGAGGAGGCATCGCCATCATCCACAAGAACACCATTCGCATCACGACCAGCACCGACAACACCCCACCCTCCGCCGAACACCTGCATTTCCAGATTCACACCGACCCGAAAACCACCCTCAGAGGCACCCTGATCTACCGACCTCCGGGACCACGCACTCAATTCAGCGAGGACATCGCCGACTTCGTCAGCCCGCACGCCCTCCCCTCCGCTGACTACATCCTCCTGGGGGACTTCAACTTCCACCTGGAGAACAACAACGACTGCAACACCAGCACCCTGCTCGACAACCTCGCCAACCTTGGACTCAAGCAGCTGGTGTCCACCCCCACCCACCTCGCCGGACACACACTCGACGCCATCTTCTCATCCAGCAAAGACATCGCCTTCAGCCACGCCACAGAACTCCACTGGACGGACCACAGATGCATCCACTTCACCTTCAGAAGAACGACGATCCACCACCACCAGCAACAGGTTGCCCGAAGAAGCTGGAACAAGATCACAGCCGACCAGCTCGCCGCTTCCCTGAGCCAGCACCCTCCGGCCAGCTCAGCGAACCCCAGCCAGGCCGCCGACAACCTCTCGAAGTGGATCAGCAAATGCGCAGACGAACTCGCCCCTCTGAGGATCCCGCCCAGCAGACCCGGCAATAAGAGAGCCCCATGGTTCACCGACGAACTCAAGAGCTCCAAGAAGAACTGCCGAGCCCTCGAGAAAGCCTGGAGAAAGGAACCCACGCCGGACAACAGGACCACCCTCAAGCTCGCCACCCGGAAACACCACCAATTGATCCGCACCGCCAAGAAAACTGCATTCAAGAACCGACTGGACAACAACGCACACAACTGCAAGGAACTCTTCAACATCGTGAAAGAGCTCTCCAACCCCAACGCCGGAAACAACGACATCACCCCATCGCAAGACCTCTGCAACTCCCTCGCCTCCTACTTCCACAACAAGATCGCGGACATACACAACAGCTTCAGCACTCAACCGACGCACGCCACGACCGCAGCAACGCCACCCACCACCACCCTCCGCGCCTGGACCCCGGTCAACACCGAAGACACCGTCCACATAATGAACTCCGTCCACTCCGGATCTCCGACCGACCCCTGCCCTCACCACGTCTTCAACAAAGCCGACGCTGTCATCGCACCCCACCTGCGGGACATCATCAACACCTCATTCGACACCGCCACCTTCCCCGAGAGCTGGAAGCACGCCGAACTCAGCGCTCTACTCAAGAAACCTACAGCAGACCCCACCGAACTCAAGAATTACCGCCCCATCTCTCTACTCCCGTTTCCAGCCAAAGCCATCGAAAAGACAGTCAACAAACAGCTGGCCGCCTTCCTCGAGACGAACGGATCCCTCGACCCATCGCAGTCCGGATTCCGTGCCAACCACAGCACCGAGACCGCCCTCATCGCCGCCACTGACTACATCCGAGCCCTGATGGACAACGGAGAAACAGCGGCCCTCATCCTCCTAGACCTCTCCGCGGCTTTCGACACGGTCTGCCACCGCACCCTAGTGCAGCGCCTCAGCAACGTCGGAATCCAGGAGAAGGCACTGGAATGGATCGTCTCCTTCCTCGACGGAAGAACACAAAGAGTCCGCCTACCACCGTACAAGTCAGAGGCCACCAAAGTCATCTGCGGCGTCCCTCAAGGATCCTCGCTGAGCCCTACTCTCTTCAACGTCTACATGAGCCCCCTCGCGGCCATCGCACGCCAACACAACCTCAACATAATCTCCTACGCCGACGACACCCAGCTGATCCTCTCCCTGACCAACGACCCCGCCAGAGCCAACCTGCACGAAGGGATGAAAGAGGTAGCCGAGTGGATGACGACGAGCCGCCTGAAACAGAACTCAGATAAGACGGAGGTCCTCATCCTGGGCTCCTCGCCCTCCGCCTGGGACGACTCCTGGTGGCCCCCCGCCCTGGGCACCGCACCCAAACCGACGGACCACGCACGCAACCTGGGTTTCATCCTGGACTCCTCCCTCTCCATGACCAGGCAAGTCAACGCCGTCTCCTCGTCGTGCTTCAACATCCTGCGCATGCTTCGGAAGATCTTCTGGTGGATCCCCACAGAGACCAGGAAGACCGTCACCCAGGCCCTCGTCACCAGCCGACTGGACTACGGCAACGCACTCTACGCCGGAACCACCGCCAAGATCCAGAAGAGACTCCAGCGCATCCAGAACGCCTCAGCCAGACTCATCCTCGACATCCCACGACACAGCCACATCTCCGGACACCTAAGAGACCTGCACTGGCTCCCGGTCAACAAGAGAATCACCTTCCGCCTCTTTACCCACGCACACAAAGCTCTCCACGATCAAGGCCCGAGCTACCTCAACAACCGCATCAACTTCTACGCTCCCAAACGCCACCTCCGATCTGCCAGCCACGCCCTCGCCGCCGTCCCACGCATCCGCAGAGCCACTACAGGAGGAAGGTCCTTCTCCTACCTGGCCGCCAAGACCTGGAACTCCCTCCCGGCCGACCTGCGCCTGACCCAAGACCACCTCTCCTTCAGGAAGAAGCTCAAGACCTGGCTGTTCGAGCAGTAGCGGCCCCCCCCCCCCAGCGCCTCGAGACCCTACGGGTAGGTAGTGCGCTCTATAAATGTCTTTGATTGATTGATTGATTGATTGGCCAAAACAGCTTGCACTTCCTGACCGAGCAGGGTAAGGTGGTCCTCCGTCAGCCTGTTTGGAGATGGTGGGATGAGTGGCGGGGTTTCTAAGAAAGGGATGGAGTAACTGACGAACAATTTGAAATATTCACTTGCCCAATGTTAGTGGCTGCCAGCGGGGCAGGTGATATCAGATCCTACCACCAACTGGTCGCCCAGGATGGTAAGCAGGCACCTAAATGGGTTTTGAGTCTGCAGCAGCCAGGTGGGTGGCAGACTGGGTAGACCTCAGGCTGTGTATCCCACTAGGCTTGTGGGAGTCGCAAACACAAAAGGATGGGGGGGCCTGTGGGCCTTGGCGGGAATGGACACGTCTGGTTGCCCCTACCGTAGCCACGGAAGGGGTGAAAGGCAAAATAGGGTTGACGTTCAGCCAATGAGACCCAATGACCGGGAGGTGGCCCAGTTGTCCTTAAAGCGCTCCAGTGGAAATCTACTTTATCGCTATAGATGGGCAAGTCCATAAGGGATGCCTGGACATCGCCCGAAAAGCCAGCAGATCTGTCAGGCATGGCATCCGAGTATGACTGATGAGACACTCGCTCTGCCAAGCGAATCCATCGCATCCATTCTAAAGCTAATGGTGAATTTTGCTACGTCCCTGACATAGGTAATAGCCTGGGCCAGCAGGGCTCGGGCCTCCTCCAAGACAATGAGGGACCACTTGCACAACGGAATCCCAAACCTTGTGGGTACGTAATCTGCCCAAGAGGCAAGCAGATCGGTGCTCACTTACCACAGTGCAAGGCTGGCAGAAAAGAACATCCTCTTGCCAAAGGTATCCAACTTTGGAGGTAGAGACCTGGATGGACAACCAGACTCTCCAAGATGGGGTTCTGGGTGAGGAAACCTGGGTACCCAGAAGTAAGGCCTCGGAGGCAGGCAAATGCCCTGTGCACGGGAGCTCCTGTGCAGGGCTTGGCCCATGCCCCGAGCATGACCTCTGTGAGGGCTTCATTAAAAAGGGGAGAGGTTCTGTGGTAATTAGTCCCAGCTAAAGCACTTCTGTGAAGACGTTCATTGAGACTGCCACTAAGTGCAACGCAAGTTCCAGGGCCGCAGTCTGCTTTCTCACCAACATGGCAAAGGAAGTCCCTTCCTCCGTAGTCACACCAGGAGGAGAGAATAGGCCAGTGTCAGGGGGTGGTGGGGTTGTCCAGACCACTGGTATCTTCCAGTTCCTCACACCAGTTGTCCTCCGGCTCTTCTAAGGGGTTCTGGTAGCCATAAGGATCTTCAGATCCTCTCCAGTCATACTCCTCACAGGGCCTGTCGAAAAAAGAAGGCCCTGGCTCCATCTCACAAGGTCGCATTCCGGCCGACGCCGTAGTCTACGCCGGGCGACGCTGATCCAGCTCGGTATTGGAGTAGGGTTTGATGATGGGGTTGGCAGTGCCGGGAACATCATCAGTGGTTCCAGAGAAGGTTGTGGTCTTGTGACCAGAGTCAGATCATTCCCCCAGCACCTTGGGGTTCATGGCAAGGCAAGCCTCACAGGCCTTCGAGTCATGCTCCAGGTATCAGAGAAAAACCAGATGGGGGTCTGTCACAGATACCTGCCTGTGATAGGAACCTCAAAGATTTAAACCAAGTTCAATCAGTTGGTCCACATAGTAGGATCATAGTACATCATTATTGTGTAGGTTATGTACAAAGGTCCCCCATGTGGTCAGTTCACATACTGAGAGTTGAGACATCATGGGTGTAGAAACACCCACTGTCTCCATATGTTTGACATGGTGTTCCCACATGTACCTAATAGCATTAAGTGATGTCTCAACTCTCAATATTTTAGCTGACTGCATGAGAGACCTTTCTACACAACGACATAATGATGTACATTGATCCTACAATGTGCACCAACTGATTGAACTTACTCGGATCAGCCACTGATTTGCCCTGAAGAAAGTCCTTCTGGAACGAAATGCTGTGGCTGTTTTTTTAAACCACAAAATAAATAAAGAAGCTTTGTGGAAGTATTGAGGACTTCTTGCCTATATTCACAATGTTGCACTGGGTTCCCCTCAGTATGGAATCTTCGCTATTAAGTACAAAACAATTACACCACTGAATTGAGTAACATTTATTGAAGAAAAAAAATTACATTAAATATTCAATACCACCCATGTGACGAGTTACCCAAATTTCAGTTTGTCATGTTATAAAATAAATAAAGCAAGATTTTAATACATTATATTAATGTATGTGCCTTTTTTTTTTAGAGCGTTGAAGCTGTATTGGACTATTTCACCGTATTCTCAAACAGGACAGTTCAGGAAAATGATACATAGTGAAGTAAAGAAACGGGCTGTGGATCACAGAAACTGAGCAAGCAGGGAAGCCATTTTGAATCATGGATTGCATATTGTGCATTTTCTAGACGTTAATATTACACACTTCTCTACTATGTTTAACACCAAAGTCTTTGCTCTGCGTCCAGTTACACAATTAGTGTTAGAATATTGAGTTAAATAAATACACTTATCAGACCTTAAATTAAACTGACACTCTACACACCTAGTAAGATTTAAAGATGTGATTTTCTCGTTTGAATATTTTCACAGACACTGAGGATCAAATATAGCGGCAAAACTCGCCAGCCTGAAATCCTGCTGGACTTTAAATGCCTCCTTGAAGAGTTATAACCTAAAGAACAAACTTTGGGGGGGTCTCGCAGGCCTCTGTCGTTTGCCAATTGGGAAGCATTAACGTGATGAACATTTCTGAAAATGTCAGCTGAGTCGGCAGTAACACATAAAATAGCATCTCCTGCCTCCTCTCTCCTGGCTCGACGAACAGGATGGTTTTAGGAGAGGGTCATCACATTAAGGACCACACTTAATTAGCAAAACAACTGAGGGCAGAGAGGGATTCCTCCGTAGGAGACAAATGATGTGCAGGATGGCTTTTTAGAGAGACATATCCAGTCTGTAACTGTTTATTTATCAATTGCCACTTCAAAATCTGGGGGATATTGTCCCCTGCGATCCCAGACTCCAAAATCTGAGGGGGAAAATCCTCCACCCCCTGGCCCCCCACAGCACCTACACCCACGCGTGCCGGCTCGTAAGAGCCAAGTACAAGCCTATATCCAACCAGCTCTCCCCTTACCTCCAGATGTCACGTACTGCACGGAGCCCAGCGCAACAGAGGCATCTAGACTGAAACTGGACATCTGTACACGTACAGGGCATATATTATCCCTCCAAGCACCCCCCTTCACCCACACATGGCACCCTCCAGCCTTCACGTATTCCACAGGAGACAGCATTTTCCGACAACTTTTGGTCTTCCACACCCAGACAGCACGTCTCCACAAACCACACGGTATAAGAAGAGAACGATTTACAGGCCTGAATCTGGATGGGGGCCACAAACTTCATTCATGCAGAGCAAAAAGCTAAACAAGCACTGACAAAAGCAAATGTACCAATAAATGTAAACAAAGGCATTCACAAATGAGGTTTGCATGAATTGTGTGCACAAATGTCAAAGAAAGTTGGCATAAAAGTAGCACAAATATTGCTTTCTGGGTAGAATGCATATTAGAGAAAAACCACTGAATGTGACCAACAGCATAGTGGAGGTTATTTTTCAGATTTTGAATAATCACCCCGGAAGTCATTGCCAGTGAATAGCATGAGGTGAGAGAGTAACACTCCTCTGGGTGGAGCCAAGCCAAAGCTCACTATGCATATTTTAAAGAACTGCTAAAAATGTCTTCCAGGCAGCAGCCTAAAAAGGGAAGTGTACCGTACCTAGATCGGCCATTAGTATGAAAAATGTCGAATATTTCGGAAACTATAACATCTGATGAAGTGTGTGGAAAGTTGTTTTCTGTGCATGTAACACTTTTTGCTTTAAGAGAAAAGTTCTAATCTACACTCTGTGCATAGAAGTGCCAGAGCACAAGCAAAATGTTGGTGCCAACTTTACACCAATAATGGTGGAAGAAGGGCGAGAAACAATGCTTGTACATTTATTGTTACCCTTTGCAGTAATTCCATGACAACTGGTTGTGACAATTCTAGTAACAAATGGAGGTAAAAAAGGAAACCATATGAAATTCTGTAAATGACTATGGTGGGCCGGTGCTCATTTCTCCCAAATGGCAATGCAGTAAAGCCCCACTGTACATAAAGAGCAGATTGGAGTCATGGAAGAGCTCCCACTGAAGCCCTAAAAACATGGTTTACCTCTATACAGAGGAAAGCTTTACAGCTGGGCTCGACGCCAGCAATGGCCTGATAACACCCCTGATATCACCAAGCAACTCCTCCCGAGAGTTCCTGATACTGCATGCATTGATAACTGCCGAGAGGGTGGTGGAGATAGAAAGGGGTCACCTTAAAAGAAAAAGAGGAATTACTGGGATAGTCCGTATATAGATTCCCAATTCTTCCCAATATTTTACCATTAGGCTCCCGCTACTTTCAGCGGGCAGAGTCCCCGAGTGAGCATTAAAGGGTAGTAAGGAGTTTTAGGGTTCAGGGAAGACTAGAGTTAAGGGGATTAGATCCGGAAAACTCAAATGCAGTGCTTCTGCATGTGGGAAGGTTGTGCCCGCTTTAACACTGTTCCGCTCCGGACGTGACAAACTGAGCCGCATATGCGAGCCACCCAAACACGCAGACAAAAGTTTCTTTAATTAACTCATTCAAGCCCTCAGACATGGAGTCCATTGGTGAATGGAACGAACCACTGTGCAGGTTCCTAGTGTGGGTTCTTTTTAGATGGAACAGAATATAACACAGGACAGGAAGGTAGGAGGGCGGTGAGGAATCTGCGGTTAGAGAATCCTCTAGAAAGAGAATTACCAAAGGTAAGTAACTTTTTCTTCTGATGAATACTTCCTAACTGCAGATTTCTCACCTTGAGAATAGATACCAAAGCAGTACCTTCCAAGGTGATGGATGTGTGAAAATGGCTCAGACTAAAATATCCTGCATGACTGAACAGGCAAAATGTCCATCTCAACAGACCAGACTGTCAAGACAGTAGTGACTGGTGAGCCTGTGCATACATGCTCACATAGTTGCTTGACAGATATCCAGGACATGCTCTCCATGTAGCAGCACAGTGGTAGCAGCCTTGGCCCTTGAGGAGTGAGTCTTTAGACCTTCTGGACGCTGCTTCTTAGCCAAGGTGTAGAAATGCAGAGGCCTGTCCACTGAGGGATGTTCCTTTCCTGCACCGCTTAGCCTTTCTTCGCCACAGAGGACCACGAAGAGCTAATTGCCCACCTGCTATTCTTTGATACGGTTGATGCAAAAACAGAGTGCTCTTTTGGGGTCCAGACGATGGAGTCGCTCTTCCTCTCTCAAGGGATGAGGCGGAGCTAAGAAGGTCAGAAGGGTGATGGCTTGTCTAACATATAAAGGCATTGCCACCTTTGGTGGAAATGCAGTTCAAGTCCTTAACACCACTGTGACTGGGATAAAAGTGGTATAGGGAGGTTGGGCCAAAAGGGCTGGAACTTCATTTGTCCAGTGCACGGATGTTATCGCTACCAGGAAGACCATTTTTAAGGTGAGTAGACGCAATGGATAACTGTGCATAGGTACAAAAGGGGTACATGTCAGAAATGTGAAAACGAGATTTAAGTCCCATTGTGGCATCACAAAGGGCTTCAGTGGAAACATGTTCAGTAAACCTTTTATAAAAAGCATAAAAACCAGTGATTTGAATAAGGAAAGCCGATCCAGCAAACCTAAAAAGGCGAAAAAGGCTGACAGGTAACCTTTAATTGTGCCCAGAGCAAGACTGTGCTTGGCTAAAAACAAGGCCTACCGCAACACATACAACAGTTTGTCCTGCAACGGAGCCAAATGGTGGGTACTGCACTAAGTCACAAGCTTGTTCCAGCGGCCTGTACACAGAGATTACAATGAAGGGTGCCTGACTGTCAAAATGACATCAACGACTTTCGGAGGAAGCTTAAAGGGGATCAACTGTTGCTGCTCAATCTCCAAGTATGGAGGTGCAAGTTGCGCAGGCTCGGGTGCATAAATGTGCTGAAAATGCATGCTCAGCGTTGGTGAATAGCTCGACCAGAGGTCCCCATTGTCAGAAAAGGCTTGTGTCACCTCAGTGTAACTGCCATTTGTGACCCAATAGGCTTTTCTGGCTGAGTTTGTCCACACTGGTGTTTAAAGATCCTGCCAGATGGTGTACCACCACGGAAATCCCATGATGGGTCAGCCAGCTCCAGAGGCATAGGCCATCTTAGGATAGGACCCCACTTTGTCCTGCTTGTTGCAGTATCACATGGCAGTGATGTCCATGAGAACCAGCATCAGCCATCCCTTGATGCAAGTTAAGAAGACCTTCACCGCCAAACAAATTGCCCTCAACTTCAGCAAACTGAAGTGGAGGTGGGTCTCCATAGAAACCAGAGTCCTCTGATCTCCACACAGATTACCTATCCGATCCAGTACTACTGTATCCATCATGAATGTCAACTCGGGAGGGGCAGGGAGAGTGGGCTGCCACTGCTCCAACTGAGATTGATGCAGCCACCACTGCAGGTTTTTCACTGTCTCCTCAGACACCAGTACTTAATCTATCAGGTTGTCTTGGTGCTGGGTCCACTGAAACTTCAGGTCCCACTGCACACATCGTTTATGACTGGCAAGCAGGATACAGGAGGCTAGTAGGCCAAAATGTCTCAGAGCTAACCTCACTGAGACCTAGGACAGAGGCTCGAACATCATGAACATATCCCAAATGTGCTGGACTCGCTGGTCCTGAGGAGAAGCATAAAAGCACACCCTATCCAGGATGGCTGCAATGAAAGTAAACCTCTGCGAAGGATACAGGTGTAACTTCAGCAGGCTTATTGAGAAGCCCAATGATGTTTATATTTTCACTGTTGTCTGGAGGTGGTCTGCAACTAACTGAAGCGATCACGCCTTCAATAGCGAGTTGTTGAGGTGGGGAAAAACCGACCTCCAAAGATCTGCCGCGACCACCTTGCAGTACACCCACCTGGCACTTGTGAGGGCGAAAGGGAGCAGAGCAGGTAAGTGCATGTAGCCCACCTTGAATCACAGGTGGTGTAGTATCGGTGGGCTTGCAGGAAGTAGATGTGAAAAGAAGTGTTCTGCAGGTCCAACATCGCCATCTAGTCTCCAGTTTGCGGGGCAGAATGAAACTGCCATGGTGAGCATTCTCAATTTGGAAGGCTTTGACAGGGCCAAGATCTAAGATAAGACAGAGGCCTCTATCACTTGGCACATGGAAGTAGCTGTTGTGGGAACAGCACCCAGTCCCTACTTTCGAGAACAGCCCATCTTGAAGACTCCTTTGGCCAAAAGAGCCTGCAATCGAAGCATAAAATGGATATTTGGTCCTCCTAGAAGTGCTCTTGTGTGGGTGGCAGGTGCAAAGGGTTGAAAAGGAATGGCAGAGCTTAGCGTCATTGGGCAATCTATAGAACCCTTTTGTTGGATGTAATGTGTTTCCAGTTGTGCAGGAAGTAGGAAGTGGTTGATTTTGCCTCCTATTGAATGGCTGTGTGCGGTAAGGGCGTGCAAAAGGGGGTTTGAGGTTGTGGCTGGATGGCTGGAATTTTGCTATGAGATACCTCTGGTAGCCAGGTCACTGTCTGCTGGGCTCACGGTCTGAGCTCAAAAGGGCTGGGAAGCCTGTTGGGCGGGTGGTGAAGCCTGATGCTGTTGATACACCAAGCCCTGGCATATGCCTGAAACGGGTAACATTTTTGGAAGGATTGCCTGACAGGAGCTGAAAGGTCTGGAGAGCGTGTTGTGGATCGCCTTTCTTTAAACTGCTCCAGAGCTGAATCCGCTGCCTCACCGAATAGGCTGGAGCAGTCAAAAGGAATGCCCATCAAAGATGCCTGAACGTCTCCGGCGAAACAAGCGGGCCTCATTCATACATCGAAATATCATGCTGGTTCCCATAACCCTACCAAGACAATCTGTGGTGTCCAGACCCAAGCGAATGACCAATAATTTGGCCACATCCCAACCATCGTGAATAGGTTGGACAAAGGAAGCATGCACGTCAACTGGGACCGCAGGTAAGATCTCACCCACCATATCCTATAGTGCCTGGGTCTACTGACCTACTAGACGGTCATGTCATAAAAAACAGACTTCAAAGCAAGAATGGCGGAGGAAAACATAAATTTGCCATATATATTCATTCGTTCTGACTCTCTGTCAGGTGGAGTGGTTGGGAAGGAGTTTGAGTTTACTCTACTGTTGGACGTCTGTACCACCAGACCTTCAGGAAAAGGTTGTTGAATTATGAAGCCTGGTTCTCCTGAAGCAGATCTATGTTGACAGTTGACTGGTGGGCAACAAATGTCTTAGGCCATGTGCCCACCACTGTCAGTCAGGGCTTCATTGAAGAGTAAAAGAGGTTTGGTTGGTTCCTAGCACGGCTGCGGGGCCTCTGTCAACATATTGGGGAGGTGGAGGTCAGGGACCTCAGCAGCATTCCTGATCACTGTAATAAAAGAAATGCCTTCCTCTGTTACTGACCCAGAGGGGAAGAAACCAAACCAGCTTCGGATCAGGTGTCCAGCCCACAGGCATCCTGAAGGACCATGTTCCAGTTACCATCATAGGGGGAGGCAAACTCTTTCCCATCACCATCCCGGTCATCTCCATATTGGCGCTGGTCAAAGACTGAGCCAAAATGTTGGTGTAATGTCTGACTTGATTCCACTGCCGCATAGCCGTGCGCAAAGTCATATGGGTTCAGTAGAGGATGCAGCACACTGAAACCTGGACATGGTCGTAGCCAAGACGATATCTGCTCACACACCACAATGGGTTGCGGTACTTTGGCACTGATGGAGTCAATGCCGGCGTCAACGATTGAGGGACAAGCGCAGATGTAGACACTGGTGCCACAGAACCAGAAGAAGGTTTAAGGGGCCTAGACAGCGCAGACAGCAAACCCATCAGCGGTTATCCAACTGGGCGTCCTAGCAGCCTGAAGGCACGCCAAAGGGCACAGAAGAGTGCCAAGAGTTGCAGCATGGCCTCTCAACAGGCCGCCACCTGCTGCAACATGGCTGATGGATCCGGGAACTCAGGGTGCATCGTGACCAGGGACGGAATCAGCTCCTCAGTCGAAGACCGGGAGGCACCGTGATGCCCTTTTATCTTCCCTGGAGAATGATAGCGGGAAGAAAGTGCTGCGTTCCTTTGGACTCCTGGTGGTTTTTTGTATACTTACCTGAAGACTTCGATCACAAGGAATATCTGTCTCAGGACAGGGGTCCTCGCTTTCACCATCAACCTGGAGTGGGACCGTCCCAGAGCCTTCCAGTGATTCACCACAGAGATTCGCCTCCCGTTATTGGATGACTGTAGGAGTCACCTGGTTGCAATAGTTGCGGGCTTTGGAGTGGTGCAACGAATCCAATAACTAGAGGCACACAGGTGGTCTCTGCCACAGTAATATGCTGTGACAGTCCCTAAAAGGTATAAAACCCATCGTTTTAGGGGGCGACATCCCTTGCACACTGGAAAAAAAAAGAAAAATCTCTCTTCACAGTGAAGAAAGGAGAAGAGCTCCAGATCCGCTTCAGAAGGTACAGAAAGAAAGGAACGGATGTCAAAGCACATGGGTGGTATTTATATGCGGCTCCGTTTATCACTTCCGAAGCAGAATGGAATCTATGAAGAACGGTGCCACCTAACGGCACACAGGAGCACTGCTTATGAGTGTTTCCAGATTCAGTCTGGAACCTAGGGAAAGTCACAAGGTGAAGAATCCATCAGAACACAAGTTAAACAACAAAATGAAAGGGTAAGGTTCACTTTGTAATCAGAAAGTCTAGGCTTTCTCTTTGATCTCACTGCCTGTGGTAAATAATTTAATTACCGGTACTTAATTTGATGCGGAAAATTTATAATAATAGCTCAGTAAAATAAGAGGCAGAATCCGTGGTATTAGAGGTTCGGAACGGGCTTTATTCCAAAATCAATTCGAATTGTGGACTCCATATTCCATCACCACGAAGGTTCAGGAAGTGAAGGACAATACTTTATTGACAGGTAATCATTTTTATAGAAGAGGCATTACAGTGAAACAGATGCAGGAGGCGTAACAATTGATAACAGAGATAAAAACATACATGCGTAACTAAAATGGGTGTAACTAGGCGCAACTAAAGAACGTCATTAGGTATGATGTCACAAATGGGTGGTTCCATGAAAGAATTTCGCAATGTCAGCAGAAATACTTGGCAGAGATGCGCGCGCAGCAGCATGACGTGTGATTGACGTGCAACTAGGGGGTGAAGGGGACTTGACATTTAGCTCTACATGTGGAGACAGAAGTCTGGGGGGTCAAGTCAACCTAATCCCAAATCATATCTAACATCCTATGTTTAAAGAACTATGTTATCCAAAAGGAAAGGTCTCTCGAATAATATCTATTCTATACTGACTGTGAGTGCGTGTACAAGCGTCTAAGTGTCTACATGAGATGCAAGGGCAGAAATCTTCCATAGTAACAGGGCTATGAATTACTTGCATAAAGACAGAGAAGCCGGGCCTTTTGCTCGGTAGCTGGAAGAATGTTTACTTAAACTACTAGACAGGAATGCATTGGATGGGGAGCGGAGCAGAGCAGATAATCTTGAAGGTGAAATACAGTTTTTGGCAAGGAGACAGGTCGAGTCAGGCACCGTTAGCCGCACAGGGAGTAGGACAAAGTTCATGGATACAGATGCGAGCTCAGACTGGAGCTTTCAGAGGCAGAAGGCAGGAAAAGGCTTAATGGCAGAATCAGGGCCTACTCGCCTGGACTGTAAAATGGGATAAATGAACCATATAAAGCCGGTGGCCTTTCATACTTAGGAATAGAATATCCGGCCCATTCATGGCGGATCTGAAAGAGGACATGTTGACGGTGGACGCACATGTGTTTGCGTCTCCATAACTGGAACTGGAGGGAACATACATGTACTTGTGATTTATACATGAAACCGTTGGGGTCCAAGATAGGGGACATAACTGATCATAAAAATCCATATTTCCACATTCCCTCCTTGTCCCCTACTTGCCCTTAGGAGATATCAATCTTCATCAATCCGTCGATCTGTTCATATAGCATCATTTGTTCTTCTTTCTTCTTCCGGGATGAATGAAATCTTGGTGTTGGAATACACGATGTGGCACACAGACCACAAATCGCTGGTCCACATTGCAGGCATAAGCAGCAACTGAATAGTATGAGAAAGCCAATACCTAGGAAGGATAGGACCCTCCATCCCCAGGCTGACAATACACCCCAAAACCAACCGGACCAAGTCCAGGTGCCTGGATTCTGGTGTATCTGGCTTACAATCTTATGAAGGCGAGTTATGGCTTTATATACAGATGGCGAATTTTCTGGTATGAAAATGCAACAACTTGATCCGATGACCCTACAAGCTCCGCCCCTATCGGCCAGGATGACGTCAAGGACAAGACGATTTTGAAGCACAACAATCCGCATAGCAGACTGCTCTTCTGTTAAATTGCCTAAGGCGGAAATAGTTTCGTTCACTACTGCTTCAAGGGTTCTGGTTAATCTACGTATCAGCTTACTATTGGTAACTGTACCTATATAAGGAAAGAAACCTTTATTGAAATCTGTGTATTTTTCCCATGCTGTTTCAGTGTAGTCGACGATTGGGAGATCTCTCCGTTCTCTATTGTGTACTAAATGAGTATTTCTGTGATAATCAGGAGGAGCTAGGAAAACAGGTGGCAAAAGGAATCCGATGTAGCAGGTACCATCCCAATCTAGAGGCAAACGTATATATGCAGTCTGACCACATACGAAGTAGGAATGGCGAGAAGCTTTAAATGTAGATTTGCCTTGATCACTGAATTCTATTACAGTGGTGCATCTACTATGGCCCATATGTATGGAACCATTCTTTCTTACACATAATTCACCTTTAACTGGAAATACTGACATAGCGGGAAAAATTGGTGCAGCTTCGGATTCAACATTCAGGATCATGAGATTAAGCGTGAAATTCCCTAATCCATATACTTCATTTTCTAGATCAGTTCCTGTTCTTTTGGGAAGTCCCTCCTTGTTAGGGTAGCAGACTTTGAGTAAAACTAGGTTCAGGTTTCCCCATACCCAATTGTCTTGATAAGTTACTGAGTTTGAATCTAAGGAATTAATTAAACTAAACCATGCTCCACAGGAGCCATTGTGTGTGAACGGATATGGAAAGAGAGGCAGAATTCCCTTATAGTTCTGATAGGGAGGGAGTCGGCCACATATCCAACAATCTGTAGCATTGCTAGCCTGATGGGAATGATGTAACATATTAATAAAAGTGTTGTTGCGCAGCGCAAATCTATAGGACAACTCATGCGGGGGTAATTCACTAAAGGAATGTTCAGCAGTAACATTGTAAACATGTTTAGAAATAGGATAATATATGTGCAACAATATACTTGCAGCGATTATTAAAAGACTTAAGAAAAACAAAATTAATAACGTCACTGTGCAATGACTACGCAGTGATTTACAGTACGCATGTTGTTTCAACTGCATCTTTCGGTTTCTTTCTCTATTCAGGTCTAGGGGATACATGTCAGAGACAAATTCGACCGATTCACCTTGGAGAGGACTTAAACAATCAAATTGTCTGACTTATTAGACCGTAGTTTTAGTTTGTATAGTTCCTTATCACTCTGTTCAACCAAAGGAAGCTTTGAGTCAATCGGTGAAGACACGCGAGGTGTATCGTTTACATCAGACGGTAGTCCATGAAATTTCTTGATATGACTTGAATGTATCCAACCTTTGCGACCTTCGATCTTCACGGCTGTCCTCGTGGTGAGCAGTACAAGTTGAGGCGATTTCCACCTAGAATCCAGCTGAGTCTTCCGGTCAAAATTTCGCACTAACACCAGGTCCCCGGGAACTACGTCATGGGGTTTCACCTCGGTGTTGTCGGGAAAGGCTGCAGCTACCTGTGAACGACAAGATTGTAGTGCAGACATCAAGGAAGCCAAGTAATCTGTCAGCATATTACAGTCAACATCAGTTATTTTGCGTGGTATAGGCGTCCCCCACATATTTGGTGGTCTGCCAAAGATCACCTCATAAGGGGATAGCCCTGTTCGAGAGTGCGCTACCATTCTCATGTAAAAGAGTGCAACTGGTAAGGCTACTACCCAGTCGACACCTTTCTCTCTACATACTTTGGACAATCTAATTTTCAGAGTTTGATTATGTCGTTCCACGAGACCTGCTGCCTCGGGGTGTCGGACACACTGATAGCCTAACAAAAGTGAAACGTGTTTCATTAGTTCGGATGAGAACGGCTGGCCGTTATCGGAGTAGACAACACGTGGTAAACCGTACCGTGGAAAGAATTCTCGAACCAACTGTTTGGCAGTACTCGGGGCAGTGTAATCTGAAACCGGGTATGCTTCTGTCCAACGGGAGAGAGCACAGACAACTACAAGAACATATTTGAATCCTCGACATCGTTCCATCTGGATATAATCCATCTGGAGGACTTCAAAAGGGTGATCAGGAGGCTGAAATCCACCCTGTTCTACGGGAATGCTTTTACCTGGGTTAAACTGACAACAGATCATACAGGTACGAACTTTTTGTTTAGCTGCTGCTCGTAAATGTTTGTTGAACCAAATGTGTTGAATGCTGTCTAGCATAGCTTTTTCTCCTAGGTGCGCTGGACTATGTATTGTATTAATGATAACTTGAACCATAGAATCAGGAAGGAACCATACAGATTTTTCTTTCGTCATCCATCCTTGATCCGTTTGGATCCCTCCTAATTCAGTCCATTTCTTTATTTCATCTGGTGTAGCATGTGTCTGTATGTCAATTACGTCAAGAGCGGGATCCTTAACCGTCATGCAATGTGTTGGTGTCGGAACTATTGTCTTTGTCATGTCAGATGTGTGAGTTTGAGCAGTCCGTTTAGCTGTTCTGTCAGCTAGATCATTGCCTTGGGAAATGATATCAGTAACTTTCGTATGAGCTTTACATTTCATAATTGATATTGCAGTGGGTAGATGTATTGCATCTAATAAGGCATGAATGAGGGGTCCGTGCTGAATGTGGGCACCGTGAGAAGTTAAATAACCTCTCTCTCGCCACAGCACGCCGAAGTCATGTACAACTCCGAATGCATAACGTGAATCAGTGTATATGTTGACTTTTTTATTTGTGGCTTGAATACAGGCTTGTGTCAGAGCGATGAGCTCTGCTGCTTGAGCGGACAAGGTATTTATGCAATTTGTTTCAATGACTTCAGTGTCTGTTGTGACTGCATACGCGGCCACTAGGTCTCCTGTACTTGTTCTCATACATGAACCATCTACATACAACGTCAGGTCTGGATCTGACAATGGGACGTCTGTCAAGTCTTGTCTAGGTTTCGTCGTGATAGTGATAACTTCAATACAATCATGTGCTAGTGGGTCTGTTCCGTTTACTGGTAACAGTGTGGCAGGATTCAATGTACTACAACGTCTGATTTCTATGTGTGGCTGAAACAATGTTAATTCGTAACCGGTGAGTCTTGCTATAGTCAAGTGTTGTGTTTGTGTGCGGTTCAAGAGAACCTCTACTGCATGTGGTACTTGTACTGTCAATTGGTGTCCTAACACTATGGCATCGCTTTGTCGGATTGCTAAAGCTGTTGCTGCCACTGATTTCAGGCACGCAGGCAGAGCCTGAGCTACGGGATCTAATGTACTAGAAAAATAAGCACATGGTTTGTGTGCTCCTGCTTGTTCCTGTGTGAGTACTGACAAGGCAGTACCTTCGCGTTCTGTAACAAAGAGTGTAAACTGTTTATTGTAACATGGTGTTGCTAAAACAGGTGCTTGACATAAAGTTTTCTTTAGGCTTTCAAAAGCTTGTGTATGTTCCTGAGTCCAAGGGAGGACAGTCGATGTGGCTGCCTCCTGTGTTGTCAACTGAATGAGTGGTTTTGCTAGAAATGCATACTGAGGGATCCACTGCCTACAGTATGAAGTGAGGCCTATGAAAGCCCGTACCTCCTTTTGTGTCTTGGGTATTGGCATGTTGGCAATTAACTGGATGCGATCTGGTGTAAGCTGCCTTCCCTCCTTGGACAGCGAGTGCCCAAGGTAAACAATTCGCTGGACACAGAATTGCAGCTTAGAAGGGGACACCTTGTGCCCCTTTTCGGCCAAAAATTGTAAAACCGTCAGTGAGGCTTTTTCACATTCAGGTTCGCTTCTAGCGGTGATCAGCAGATCATCGACATATTGAAGCAGGGCAGTGTTGACTGGCATGTGGATACTGTCAAGTTCTCGTTTCAGTGCTTGGCTATAGATGCTGGGGCTTTCTGTGAATCCTTGAGGTGCGCGTGTGAATTTAAAGCTTCGTCCATTTAAACTAAATCCGAACAAGTATTGGCTTTCCGGATCTATTGGGACGCTGAAAAAGGCATTCTTGAGATCAATTACAGTAAAGAATGTTGCTTCGGAATCAATGGCTGTCAGTAATGAAGAAATGTCTGGGACTACGGGGTATTGTGGTACAATACATTTATTTAATTCGCGCAGATCAATAACCAATCGATATACTGGCGGGGCTTTTGGATCAGTTCGTTTAAGAATCGGAATTATCGGGGAATTACATACATTGGAGTCGGTTTCCACAACTACTCCTTGGGTAATAAGCTCGTCAATGATTTGCAGTAACGAAAAGTTTCTTACCTGTCGGTGTAGTTTTGCAGCTTGAAGATCTTTCTGGATTCACTATGCTGTGCATTATTCCGCGATCTTGTGGTTGGGTCCGGATTCGTAGTCTTTTCTTTGTTTTTTTTTTTTGTTTGTTTTTTTTTGTAGCCCAGGTGGGCGTCGACGTCCACCATTTGGTGCACCTCCCGTGACGTCGTCGTGCTTCCTGCGGAAGTCCCACCTTTGGGGCGCCATCTTCGGGTTCTTTTTTCCCTTTTTTTTTTTTTTTTAACCCTAGGCGATTGATTAATCTTTTTGTCCATATTTCTGTACGTCTCCACCTATTTGATCCTATCCATTTCACCCCCTCTTCCTCCAGCCTCATCTTCCTGGCGGAGGTGGGTGGGTTCGCTAGTGAATCCAGAAAGATCTTCAAGCTGCAAAACTACACCGACAGGTAAGAAACTTTTCGTTTTGCAGCGTGAATCTTTCTGGATTCACTATGCTGTGCATAGACTTTGTAGCGGTTTTCCTATTTTTGTGGTGGCTGGGTGGAAGATGATCGCTGGTCGTTGAAAATGTGTTGTAGCACCTTCTGTCCGACCTGTGCTTCCTTATTCATTTGAATGTCCACGCAGTAGTGCTTTGTGAACGTGTGCACAGATGCCCAAGTTGCTGCGAGACAAATGTCTTGGATGGGCGTGTTTGCCAGGAAGGCAACTGTGGCCCCCTTCTTCCTTGTGGAGTGAGCTTGTGGCCCCTCCGTTAGCTCCTGTCCAGCCTGTTTGTGACAGAATTGAATAGTGAGGGCAATCCACCTAGCGATGGTGCCCTTGGTCACTGGTCTACCCATGAAGCTAGTAGCAAAGGACACAAACAGCTGCTTCGACTTCCTGAGTTCCTTGGTTCTTTCAATGTAGTGCATCACCGCTCTTCTGGCATCGAGGGTGTGCAGGGCCTTTTCTGCGTTTGTAGTCGGGTTTTGGAAGAAACTCGGTATCTGGATACTCTGATTTATGTGGAACGCCGACACTACCTTGGGCATGAAGTGTGGGTCCGTCCTCAGGACTACCCTGTCCTTGTGAATTTGAATGTAGGGCTCCTGTAGCGTTAGTGCTTGAAGCTCGCTCACCCTGCGTAGTGAGGTTATGGCCACTAGAAAGGCAGTTTTCATCGTCAACATTTGTAGATTGGCCTTGTGAATGGGTTCAAACGGCGCCTTCATGAGCTCCGTCAGAACCACGTTTAAATTCCATGCCGGCGGCGGCAACCTTTTCGGGGGTGCCATTCTTTTGGCTCCCTCCATGAATCTCTTCACCACCTGCGAGCTGAAGAAACTTCCACCCTTCTCACCTCTGGTGTAGGCAACGATCGCTGCTAGGTGCACCCTTAGGGAGCTCGAGCAGAGGTTACTCTTTAGAAGGTGTGTGAGGTACCTCAGCACAGTTGAGTCTCTTGTCATTCTGTTGTGCAGGCCCTTCTTCCTGCACCACACCGTGAATCTCTTCCACTTTGCGCTGTAGCACTTTCTTGTAGTAGGTTTCCTTGCCTCCCGTAGCACTCGCATAGTGCTCTGAGGTAACCTTAGGTGTGCGAACTCTAGGTCTTCAGGAGCCATGCTGCTAGGTTGAGGGTCTCTGGCTCTGGGTGCAGGACCTCCCCGTTTTGCATTGAGAGCAGGTCTTTTCTCCTCTCGAACCTGTACGGATTGCCTTGCGCCATTTCTTGAATCTGTGAGAACCATGTCTGCCTCGCCCACTGTGGGGCCACCAGGATCAGAGTCATGTTGCTGGTTCTGCACTTGTCGAGCACTCTGTGCAACAGGGGTATCGGTGGAAAGGCGTAGGCAAATGTCCTCCACCAGCTTATCCATAGGGCATTTCCCTTGGATTGCTGATCTGGTTGCCTGGACGCGAAGCTTTGGCATTTTGCATTGTGGCGTGTTGCAAATAGGTCTATTGTGGGAGTCCCCCATCTCCGGAAGATTTTCTCCGTTTCCTGGCCATTGAGCTCCCACTCGTGCGATGCTGACGTTTGCCTGCTCAGCCAGTCTGCCTCCACATTGTCCTTCCCTGGTAGGTGAATTGCCAGTAGATCTATCTTGAGAGGTATGGCCCATCTCCAAATCTCCTGAGCTAGGGATGAGAGGGGAAACGACTGTGTCCCCCCTTGTTTGTTGATGTAGAACATCGCCGTGGTGTTGTCTGTCTGTACCAACACCCTCTGGCCGCACAGGTGTCTCTGGAATGCCTTCAGGGCTAGCAGTATCGTTTTCAACTCGAGGTAGTTGATGTGGCGGACCGCGTCTGCCGGAGCCCATAGACCCCTCACTCTGAGGTTGTCCATGTGCGCTCCCCATCCCATCTGCGATGCGTCCGTGGTAATGGTCACTGTTGGGCTTGGTGGTGTCAGGCTTCTCCCTGTTGTTATGTTGTCTCTGTTCCACCAAGTTATCTCCTCCTGCACTGCGTGCGTAACAACCACTAGATCCTCCCAACTTCCGTTTGCTTGTGACCATTGCTGTTGCAGCCATTCCTGGAATGGTCTCATGTGCAGGCGTACATTCGGCACCAGCTGGATACAGGACGCCATCAACCCCATCATCTTGCTCACCGCCCTCACTGTCAGAGCTCGCCCCTTCTGGTAGAGCTGCGTCTCCTTCAGTAGGGCATCTGTCCTCCTGTCGCTGGGCACTACTGTACTGTTGAGGGAGTTGATCTTTGCCCCCAGGAAAATCTTTACCTGTTCCGGTTCCAGCGATGATTTTCCCCAGTGGATTGAAAATCCCAGATTTGTGAGGGTGTCTGTTACGCGTTTTGCGTGCCTCTCGCACTTCTCGCGTGAGTTTGCCTTGACCAGCCAGTCGTCCAAGTATGGGTATACGTGTATGCCCTGCTTTCGTAGGTGTGCCGCTACTGCCGACAGGCATTTTGTAAAGACCCTTGGCGCTGATTTTAATCCGAAGGCCAGGGTTGTGAACTGGTAGTGTTCCTGTTCGATGTTGAATCTTAGAAGGCCCTTGTGCCTTCTGTTTATTGGGATGTGAAGGTAGGCATCCTTGAGGTCCACGGTGACCATGAAGTCCCCTTCTCTTATCTGTGGCAGTACCTCCTGCAGTGAAGTCATTTTGAACCTTTGCGTTCTTATGAACTTGTTTAGGTAACGGAGGTCCAGTATGGGCCTGAGGTCTCCGTCTACCTTCGGAACCACGAAGTAGTTTGAGTAGACCCCTTTGTTGCGTTCCCCGAACGGCACTGCCTCTATGGCTTCCTTTTGCAGGAGTTTCCGCGTTTCTTCTCTGAGTATTGCCAGTTCTTGGGCAGATCTCTGTCTTCCCTTCGGTTTCCTGTTTGGAGGTCTTTTCTCCAAGTCTACGCAGTATCCGTACTGCACGATGTTCCGTATCCACTTGTCTGTGGTTATACGCCGCCACTCCTGAAGGTAGAACCTCAGCCTTCCGCCTACTGGTGACGTATGCTCGTAGGCTCTTGAATCTTCTCTTCCCCCTGATGACACTTTTTTGCGCCTCACCCTTGGGGACCTGACGAGGGTAGGCGTCTTCTTGCGTGCTGAGTCACTTCGAGGAGGGCTGGTCGCCCCCTCTCCTCCTTTGGCCACGTCCGTTCCCTCTCCCGCGAAAGGACTGGCCCCGAGGTTGATATTGCCAGCTTTGCTTCTGCTGACCTTGACCGTGACCTTCGCCCTGCTGACCTTGTTGGAACGCCTGGTGCGATGTCCCTTGTTGGCTTGCACCCCTACCGTAGGGTCTCCTCGAGGGATTACCTCGTCTCATTCCCCTCAGCTGTAGGGCCCCCATGGACCTCGCTGTCTCGTTTTCCTTCTTGAGCTGTGTGAGCTTTTCGTCCACCGTTGCTCCGAACAGTGTCTCTCCGTTGAAGGGGGTGCCAAGGATGTTGTTCTGCACTTCCGGTTTGAATCCCGAGATTCTTAGCCATGCATGCCTCCTCTCTGTGACCCCTATGGCCATGAGTCTTGCTGAAGTCTCTGCCCCATCCAACGCCGTCTTTATACAGGAGTTGGCGATGTTCTTTCCTTCATCCACCAGGTGGGAGGCTCTCTGGCGGTATTCTTCGGGGAGGTGCTTTACTAGCTCCCCCATCTCATCCCAGTGTTGGTATTGGTGTCTATTGCGGAGTGCATTCGAATTCGCCATGCGCCAGTGCATTGCGGCGTTCCTCTCGACCTTTCTGCCTGTGAGGTCGATCCTCCTGCTCTCTTTATCCGGAGGTGGGCCCGAAGTTGCTGGAACGTTGGCCCTTCTCCTGGCCGTGGAGGCTATGATGGAGTCTGCGGTGACGCTACCCTTGATGTAAGGTGGGTCCAGGGAGGAGTGCTTATATTTCTTCTCTGTCCTGGGTGTGATCGACCGGCAGGTGGCAGGCTCCTTGAAGGCTTCTCTCCCCTGGTTCATCACGCTTTGTAGCATGGGGAGGAACTGACTCCTAGTCTGGATGGGGAGCAGTGTTTCGACAAGAAAATCGGCTTTCGGCCTCTCCTCGTCGAGTTTGACGCCGAAGGCCAGTGCTGCGCTCTTCACCACCATATTGTATACCCCGATGTCGTCGGGTGGCGAAGGCCTCGAGGGGTACGTGTCCACGGGCTCTTCCGGGTTTTCGGTGTCGAGATCGTGCCATTCGACGTCGTTGCTGGTAGATGCCGCCGATTCGAAGAACGACTGTTGGTCTTCTTCCTCGGCTTCTTCCTCATAATAGGGCTCCTCTTCTTCTTCGAGATCCCTTGTCAGCCCTTCGGCGTCGAACTCCTCTTCGACCTCGACGACGTCCGCCGATGAAACCGTTGGAATCTTGAATTCCTTCATCCTGGCGTCGAACTCCTTCTTCCTTTGAAGGATGTTCTCCATTTCGGCCTCGAGCCGCCTCTTCTTTTTCTCCATTTCGGAGATGCTTTCGGCGTCGACCGCGGGTCTTTTCAATGAAACTTGCGTCGACGTCGAACGTTCTTTTTGCGTCGATCGGCCCGTTTCATGGGATGATTTCGACGACCCTTGCCTTTCGGCGTCTTTCTGCACCAGGGAGTCCTTTTGTAAGGATCCGCTGGGCCTTTTGTCCGAAGTTCCCCCTTTGGACGTCGAAGTTTTCGGCGCCGGGGCTCCCTTCGTGGACCTTGACTCTGTTTTCTTCGAGTCCCCCTCGTGTTTGAGGTGTTTTTTGATTTGCGCTCGACGATTCTCTTACCTCGTCTTCTTTTTTCTTGTCGGTCTCTACGACCGTGAAGTTTTCGGCTGTCTCGGCGACGTTGTCCTCGTCGTCCGTGTCGAGGCCCAGCTCGTAGAGTGTCGGGGGTTTCCCTTTGCCATCCATGTTGGCGTTGGCTCTTCTCTGCCTCTCTCTCACCCTGAGTGTCTTCGGCGCGAAGGCTGAGCAGGCGTTGCAGTCGATACTCTGGTGATCCACCGGTAGGCAGAGGTTGCAGACCGGATGCTGGTCTTTCTGCGCGAACTTGTGGTGGCAGTTTGGGCAGAACTTGAATGGCGTCTTGTCCATTTCGCTCAGGGTCTCTGAGCGTGCATTCTCCAAGGCTGTCGAAGAAAAAGCTCGCTGGTCCTCTTTCTTCGCGCTCCTGATGAAATATGTTCTATTCCTGATGTCTTCTCTTGATTCTATCGATGAAACTCGCTTTTCTTCCTTCTTCCTCCGAGTGAATTTCTGGAGCTTCCCGATGTCGATCCAGACCCAACGGCGGAAAAAAGAATCTGAAGATGGCGCCCCAAAGGTGGGACTTCCCCAGGAAGCACGACGACGTCACGGGAGGTGCACCAAATGGTGGACGTCGACGCCCACCTGGGCTACAAAAAAAAAAAAAAAAAAAAAAAAAACAAAGAAAAGACTACGAATCCGGACCCAACCACAAGATCGCGGAATAATGCACAGCATAGTGAATCCAGAAAGATTCACGCTGCAAAAAGCCACTACAGCATCTGGGGGTAACTTGTATTGTCGCATTCGTGGTAGTACCACTCCTGTCTTTAGTGTGACTCGATATGGTGTAATGTTCATGCAACCAACATCTGTAGGGCCTTGTGCCCATAAATGTGTGGGTAAAGTCTGCAGTCGGTGATCCATGTCTCGGGACACATAGTGCCCTTTGAAATCACGTAGAAACAATCTTACTCCTTCCGGAGAACAACATATTATAGCTCCTAGAGCTTTCAATGTTTTTATACCCAACAGGTTTTCTGGACATGATTTAGTAAGCAATAAATCTGTAGTTCGTGTCAAGGGACCAATCGTAAGTGGAAGAGGCTGTGATACTTCGTTAATGATAGGTTTTCCTGAAAAGCCAAGGGAAATATTCTGTGAGCCTGAGAGGGGTGCCCCTGGAACTTCACTACGTTTTATGGTTGTTCGGCTTGCCCCTGTATCAAGTAAAAATGTTCTATCTTGGCCTAATAGTTCACTGTGTACATAAGGTCCTTCTTGATCTACAGGGACCTCGATAAGGGGTAAGCCAACTTCCCTCTCTAGGCTGTTTCATGAGTATCGTTGATAATCAGGATAGTCATACTGTGCGGTCTGGTACATCTGTTGTGTCGTTTGTGTGGCAGCAATAGGCTGCGGTGGTGGAGCTGGCATAGACTGTTGCGGAGCTGGCATGGACTGTGCATGCTGCGGGGCTCCTTGTTGGTTCTGATCCTGTCTAAGTGGCCGTGGTCTTTCTTTTGTATTACCTATGGCGATATTATGTTTTAAAACTGGACAATCGTGTACATAATGACCTGGCTGTTTACAATAGTTGCATGTCCCTTTTACAGAACCCACTGAAACACTGGACTGTGTCATACCCTTTTTATGACCGTCAGCTGGAACTGTCTGGGAAACTAGCATTTTCATTTTCGTGTCTTTCATGCGTCTTTGTTCATGTTCTTGTTCCTCTCTAATTCTATTGTGATGGTACTGTAGCATTTGTAACATTTGTGACGGAGTGTTACCTTGCCAGGTACTCTCGAATTTCAATACTCTATTCTTAACTTGGGGCAAGGAATTTTCAACTAATTTTGTCACAAACAGATGTGGATACGATTCGCTACTTGCTTTTATTCCACTATTTATACCAAAACATTTTTCGAATCGGGCATAGAAATCACTAGTGTCCTCATCTTGCTTTTGTTTACAGGCTGAGATTGCACCCCAGTCTTCCTTTTTCGTAGTTAATAAACGTGGCAGTACCTGTACTAGTAAACCTGGTAGTGTTTTGGTCTTTTCCCCAAGCCCTGAACCTGGACCTCGAGCTGTTTCTTCGTTTTCTAATGCTGTCCAATCTATCTTTTGGTCTCCCACCTCCCAATCCTTTTCCTTGAGTTTTTCGTAAATGCCCGCAGGCATTAATACCTTCAATATTTTCATAATGTCGGGATAGGTATACTCTCCCATGAGCAACATGTCTTTAATTTCACGGTGGAAACCCGCTGGGTCTTTGTCATGACTGGGTACCACTTTCTTCATTTCTAATAGTTCTATTTTAGATATGGGTGTGTATACAAACACACGTTTAAACTGATTGTCATCACCTTTTATCGGGTGTACTTCGCGTAAGGGATTCTGTCTATCCATGTAATACGTCGTTCTTTCCTTGATGGGCAGTGAGACATGTTCAGGGCATACAAAAAGAATGTACTGCTTTCTGGATTCTAGTATTTCTCTAATTAACTCAGTACCTGAACCTCTCCATTTATTCGTGAGTAATTCAGTCAATATATCAGGTAAGGGACCAGGATCGGAGTGTTGGCTTTTATATAATATAAGGAGTTGTTGAATCATATAGATACCAGCTAAACGCTGTTCATCTGGGGTGAGGTTCAAAAACGTATGTGCTAGTGTATCATCACTATATTTTCCGGGACTGTCAACCCAGTGAACGGCTGACCTGGCTAATTCTTGTTCGTCCATAGAATCGAGTATATGATAACCCCTTCGTTCTCGGAGTAATTTGTCAGCGGCTTGGAACGAATGTTCGGGGGACCTTATATTTATTATAGGGGTTTGGAAATTTCTGCTATTATCTGGACGTATCGGACGTATCGGATCAGTAAAGCATCTAGTATTATTGCAAGATCTTCCTCTACCTACATAGGCCATGGTTTCTAACTGTCCTGTGGGCAGTTCTAATTCTTCCTCCTCCTCGGTTTGTTCAGGCTGGTCTACTGCTAATCTTTCTTCGTGTATTCGTTCTACTTCTTTGCGGATCTTTCGGCACATAGCTACTATACTTAATAGTTTATTATGTCTCCCCTCTGATATATTCCGACTCCATGTGGTAAGAATTCGCATTTCTTCCGGATTTACCCCTGGTCGGTCTTGATTTCTGATCACACAATTTATGAGGAAACGTAACAGTTCCCCCTGTATCTCCACTTTCTGGTACTCCATGGCTCTATTAATACTCTCAGAATCTCGCCCTGACTGGACAAAGTGATATATATATTTTCTAAATGTGTAGTCATTCCTGGTAGCCTCCCTAAATATATTGCAGCTCGTCGGATACGTAATGATGCCAGCAGCATTTCGTCCTCTTTGCCGGGCACAGGGTCGTATCTACAATCTACTAGAAGTTCCTTAAGCATGTCGGGAGTTACTAGTTTGGGCGTACGTTGGTGGGCTAATTCTTGAAAGGAAAGTTTATTTACTCTGGGTGGCGTGGAAAAAATGTTTGCTGTACCCCCTGTAGCACCGCCTGGGGTGCTGGATGTGAAAGGATTCGTTGAACGTGATATAGCAACCATAGGTGTGGGTACAGCTGTAGAAACAGATGTGCTTGCCGGAACTTGCGTCGGAGTTTGTTGCTGCGGAGGTACAGACGGAGGAGGGTCTTGGCGTTGAACCCCCTCGGCAGGCGGTCTATGTGGCGCAGTATTAGCATACTCGGGAGCTGCGTCGTCTAAATAAGAGGAAAGGAAAACATCTTCTGCGGTTCTGGGATGCCCTTTGGGATGTGCTTTTATCGGAAACAATGGGGGTGGCAAGTCTTTTGGTATCTCCGGAGTAGCCTTAGGTAACCCTTCGGCCAGAAGAGGATACATACCATTCATAAGGGCATTTCTTTGTCTGTCTACTTGTTCTGATTTTACTCGAGTACCTTCTTCAATTAATATATTTTCTCGGACTTTATTTGAATTCTCCTTACTTTTCTCTTCCTGTCTGAGTGCTTTTTCTGTACGTCTATATGATTCTTTACACCATAATTCAATGGCATCTTTCTGTGACTGTCTAGCTTTCTTTTTCCATAATTCTTCCTCTACTTTCATGATGCAATCTGCATCCCAGGTCCCAGCTGCGGGCCACCTCTGACTTTCTGGTAATTCCTTGGTGTAGTCTACCCATAAATCAAGAAATAATATGGCGTCTAGGCCATGTTTATGATACATGAAGTACCCTGGAGTGTCCCTAGGAGGAATGGGAACAGCTTCTTAGAGTACCCCTTTTCTAGTTTTGATCTGTCTTAATTTCGAAAAGAGCGGCATATTGAGAACTGATCTGATACCTAATTTTGAACACGTTTAATACAACAAAACACAATAATGAACAGTCATTCACACCACAATATGCAGAACGTATTTAAAACATTTAACATTTAACATTTAATGAACAACAATGATGGCCATTTAGGGAACTAGTCACTAAGCATAATACTCGGCACTAACTAGGTAATTCTGAATTATATACTAGACATACTAGATATACTGCTGAACAGTACAGATACACTGCTGAAACAGTGCAGACCGGATTTGTGTACCCAAACCCGTCTTGACCGGCACAACCTATGTGCACGTCAGAACGCCTCCCCGACAATGGTACTCACCGGGTAGCTCGAAACGGAAGGCCTCGGAACTGAACTGAACTGGACTTGAACCGGACTGGACTCGACTCGAAACTTCGGAACTTCGGAAACTGGTGGGCCTCTGTATACCTCGGATCTTGCTCTCTCAGCTAGGCTCTGGTCGGGATACTTCGCACTTCTCACCGCCTCGTCTGGGTGTTGATCGCAGCCTCAGTTACCCCCGCTCGGCAGGAGGGAGATACAGGAAATCCTGTGGGTACGCGTTGTTGTCCGTCCAGCTGTGACAGGAGACCGGGCCTGCAACGCACCTCCGGCGCGTGAGATGAGAAAGTGTCCCTGTTCGGGCGCCATATATGTGGTAAATAATTTAATTACCGGTACTTAATTTGATGCGGAAAATTTATAATAATAGCTCAGTAAAATAAGAGGCAGAATCCGTGGTATTAGAGGTTCGGAACGGGCTTTATTCCAAAATCAATTCGAATTTTGGAATCCATATTCCATCACCACGAAGGTTCAGGAAGTGAAGGACAATACTTTATTGACAGGTAATCATTTTTATAGAAGAGGCATTACAGTGAAACAGATGCAGGAGGCGTAACAATTGATAACAGAGATAAAAACATACATGCGTAACTAAAATGGGTGTAACTAGGCGTAACTAAAGAACGTCATTAGGTATGATGTCACAAATGGGTGGTTCCATGAAAGAATTTCGCAATGTCAGCAGAAATACTTGGCAGAGATGCGCGCGCAGCAGCATGACGTGTGATTGACGTGCAACTAGGGGGTGAAGGGGACTTGACATTTAGCTCTACATGTGGAGACAGAAGTCTGGGGGGTCAAGTCAACCTAATCCCAAATCATATCTAACATCCTATGTTTAAAGAACTATGTTATCCAAAAGGAAAGGTCTCTCGAATAATATCTATTCTATACTGACTGTGAATGCGTGTACAAGCGTCTAAGTGTCTACATGAGATGCAAGGGCAGAAATCTTCCATAGTAACAGGGCTATGAATTACTTGCATAAAGACAGAGAAGCCGGGCCTTTTGCTCGGTAGCTGGAAGAATGTTTACTTAAACTACTAGACAGGAATGCATTGGATGGGGAGCGGAGCAGAGCAGATAATCTTGAAGGTGAAATACAGTTTTTGGCAAGGAGACAGGTCGAGTCAGGCACCGTTAGCCGCACAGGGAGTAGGACAAAGTTCATGGATACAGATGCGAGCTCAGACTGGAGCTTTCAGAGGCAGAAGGCAGGAAAAGGCTTAATGGCAGAATCAGGGCCTACTCGCCTGGACTGTAAAATGGGATAAATGAACCATATAAAGCCGGTGGCCTTTCATACTTAGGAATAGAATATCCGGCCCATTCATGGCGGATCTGAAAGAGGACATGTTGACGGTGGACGCACATGTGTTTGCGTCTCCATAACTGGAACTGGAGGGAACATACATGTACTTGTGATTTATACATGAAACCGTTGGGGTCCAAGATAGGGGACATAACTGATCATAAAAATCCATATTTCCACAGCTTATCAACGTACACAAAAGACAACAGGTGGAGTAAAAATGTCAATCCCACCTTAGTGTCTACTCGCCGACTGCAAGCACATCTACGCATGCATCACTGGTACCAGCAGTGAGTTTGCAGCCAGGGAAAGATTTCACTCCATTGTGGCTGCAAGTAGACGTTTCATGGCTAAGAAATTTGAAGATGGAGAAAAAGCGGTGGGCGAAGCAGTATGCAAAGGCATCTCATTCATGAGACGTTTGCTCGAAGGCATTTCCTTAGTGGATTCGAATTGCCTTGGAGATGGCTGGTTACAGGCCTACCAGATGAAAATTGCCATTCCTTGACTTGTCCACTGGCTCGTTGTTTACAACTGTCTGAACTTCACAGTCAAAAGGACTCTGCCACCAAATGATAAACTCAACAGAAGTACTAGCACCACAGTGTGCATTACCTACAACAACCTTATGCTGTGTTTCAGGCAAAGCACAAAGGGAATAGATCAGGGATTCTTAGTCACTTAAACTGTTCTCTTTATTAGGGACCCGTCATTATTGGTTAGCAAATTATTTCTCACAACTAGAAGAGATCTGGAACCAGAGCTGCAAAGACCTACTCTTCTGGGTTTTCCTCGGGGAGCGAAAGGCATGGCGAGAACATGCTTTAGTGCCATTTGTCCATCCTGTAACTTAAATATTAAAAAAGGAAACCTAACATGCGTCAAGAACAATCGGCATCAAACCCACAGCAATGCAAAAATAATCTTCCAGTTTATTCATCTATTTTTATGAAGGAAGAAAAAATGACCCCCTGAGAAAACTGACTTGAGGAAAGTGAGCCCCACCATTCTCCGGACACTCACATTTCAAAAACTAGTAGCTTGAGAGGGGGGAACAAGCATAAGCTTACAAAACACCATGAACTTGCAAAAACCATAAGCATACATTCAATTTATAACGTTGAAAAATGTAATGTAAATCCGGAATCTTATTACTAGCACAATGAATCAATGTCTATACCTAGAAAGAAAGCTTTACCAGCAGGTGGCTTAAAATCATAGGAGTCTATACATGTTCGGTGGTAAGCATTCTTTCTTGCAGCCTTTAAGACTACACAGTAACCTGGCAGGGCCTGTTCTGGCGAACACTTCACTTATATAAAATGCAAGCAAAAACCACTGGCGTTATTTGACCAACATCAAGTTATCAGAAGTGACAACAGGAATGGCGCTGCATGACTGAACATCAGAGGTACCACAAGATAGGACATTAATCATAGTTTGATGCAATTACAAAAAGTGTACATAAAAAAGCAATGTAAAACAAAACGTAAAAAACAAAAAAAAAAACAGCTAAAAGACAAGTATATAAGCCACAAGGCAGGGTCAAAGGAGTTGCACCCCAAGTGTGATCCTTAGATTACCCTCGTATAGGTTACTGTGCCACGAAATACCAGTTCCTAGCTTGAACAGGAGGGGGTTGGTTCACAAGGGCAGCGGGATCTCCATTCTTGTGTGTGCTAGCCGCTCTAACACGACCGATTTGAGAGGAGAACTTGACCCTCTTGTCCCCACCAGAAAGTTTTTACCTATGTAAAAAGACAAGGAGAGAAGGCCACTTCCAAAGAAGCACAGTTTACTGGAGACGTTCCAGGTCTAGTCCATCCCTCCTCCATCCCTCCTGAGGACTGAGCAACCCACAATGAGCTAGCTAGGAGGAAAGCCGGTGAAATGATGAGCTTGCTCCAGAGATCTTTCTTGCGTGCTGGTTCCAGCAGGTCGACGCCACCTTTCGCTCTTCTGAGGGCTATAAAAATGAATACCATTGAGTTTTGCCAAAAGGAATATTTATTGTAGGCACAAAGAGGCTCCCATCATTTACTACTACATAAAAGTTCGGTAAATATTAACTGTAGATCAAGTTTAAGAGCTGGAACCAGATTGTAAGGATGATTCAGTGGTCGAGCCTGGGCTCGTTTTGAGTTTGCAAATGCCTTTGATCAGGTTCTTTCTCTTCTTTATTATTTTAATGTCATCAGCTAGTGTTTTTGGTTCTCTATAAGATATTATGTTTAGGTATAAAGGAGGGAAAGTACACTTGTGATACGTACAAATTAAAACATATCAGACGGTACTAGGTAGGTGGAATTCTTGTTTTTTTGCAATCAGATGCCACAATGCTGTGGTGCGTTGTTCCCATCAGCGGTGTATTTCTTATTTTTTCCCCCCATCTTGCTCTACCATATTCCCCATGAAGTTAGTAAGCACTATTTTGCCCAATCATAGTGTTAAGCATTTAAGATACTTTACAGCCACTTGAGTACGGGTGAATAAAACTCATACAATACATCAAGACAGGCCCATGTAGTTCAATTGTAGCCCAAGCAACGCTTCCCACTAGCCAATGCGGCTCTTTGCAGAAACAGCACATTACGTCGATTCTAGTTTGAAACTAAGTGAACCACCATCCCAGCTTCATACTGTGGGCTTCACACTCTGCAGGGTCCATTGGGAGCCAATAGAACAGCCGTAGGCTGCAGTATATATGGCAAATCGTTGATGGGACTATGCCCTGCAGTATCTAATAATTAAACATTTTCAAATCGTTCCCTTTATTTTATCAGTGGTGATATGAAACTGTTCACTAATTCACGCAGCCATATATGGGGCAGAAAAAAGAGTAAATAGCTGTTCAATTTAGTCATGCAGGGCCCGACTTGCATAAGAGCACAGCTTAAACTCCAGATTCGATACCAGAGATTACATCTTTGCAGTAAATTCCTGACTTTTCAGGAAGTCACAAAAGACTCTGTAGTACCCCAGGAAATGTATAACAATCCTCCATTCCTGGGGCGATGGGTTTACTGAAATAAGCTCAGTTCATTCCAATATCCCCCTTGATAAGCAGGGGTCTCTGTGGCTTCCAATGCCAGTATCCTACACCATGAGCTCACCGGTTTGTCACCCTATTAAAATGCACCACTGCCTACAACAAACGTAATGCGGGGCTGGATTAATGTTGCACTGCCAGTGACGTCTTTGGTATTTGAGATACAAAGTGAAGCAAAAAAATAGTTCTGCAATGCTCCACATGTCATGCAGTGATAGTAGTTAGACGGGCATAACGTGCTCCACATTTCGTGCAGTGAAGTGAGGTGGATTACGTCATAGGACATTGATACTCCATGCCTCTAACATGATGAAGATTAAGACTGAATTCTAAGGTGCGTTTAAACTCATGTGGAGCACACAGTGGGGTGTGAGCGAACCAGGTAGAGACTGTCAGAGTCGGGGCACACGCAGGGGAGCATGCGCACTGCACACTGCACTCGTGAACTTACTGAACTGCTTGTCATCCTCGGGATCAGAGTTACTCATACTCGCCAGGTGAGGCTGCAACCAGGGCACCAGAAGATCTGCGGGAGGCGAGGTGGGTGGAGGAAGGAAGGCGTGGGGGTGGGGGCGGGGAGGAAGGAAGGCATGGAGGTTGGGGGGGGGGGGGAGGACGGAAGGCATGGAGGTGGGGGGGGGGGGAGACGGAAGGCATGGAGGTGGGGGGGAGACGGAAGGCATGGAGGTTGGCACGGAACAGGGAAGGGAGGAGGGGGCAGGGCGGAAAGGAAATTTAGACGAGCAGGCAAGGGCAGCATGACAGGGTGAAAGGAGAGGGGACAGACACAAAGGACAGGAAAGGGAACCGAAGAAAGAAGAGGAAAAAAATAGATTGTTAAAGCAAAGGACTAAAAATACAAATGAGTGAAAGAACTAGTTTCTATAGGGAACTGGAGGCCGCCATCTTAAGGAGGATCGCTTGAAATGGAAAGTCCTGGCTGCAAACAACCAGTCCCTGCCGCTCACTAGGGGTACAACAAAGTTTGATTTGTAAAGGACATCTCAGACGTTTGATCAAAATTCAGCCATTCTGCCTCATATTCTGTGCACGTGCAAATTGATGCCTAATGTCATTTTCAGTTTTATGGATTGAATTTTTGGAGTATAGAGTTGGCCACTTGATGCTGCTACGAATGGTAAAGCATAGGTCACGAGTGTGTCGATCTGTTTTTATCGCCAAAAGAGAATCTTTGATCAATAAACATTTCAATTAACATTTAGCTCCTAAAGCAATACTGACCCTCAACACCTGCACACCCACACAGAAGAACACTAGAGGGCGCAGCAGGGTCAGGATAAAATGTGTTATTATACAAGCAATAAAACACCAAATATTAAACAGAGGTTTATGATCAGCCCAAATCAATTAGTATAAAAAGAGCAAATCACAGTGTTAAAAAAAAAAAACTTTATAAAGGGGAGAGCCGAGGTTTACGAAGGATGCAGAATACAGGTATGGCATTCCAATCGACACAGTTCTAATGTTAACTTTTACAATATAGACTTTATAAATGTAAAATAGGCAGGCGCAACACGTGGGGAGCGGCGGCGCACCCTTCACTCGTGTGGTAAATTTTGGCATCTACGTTTAAATTACTTTTTTTATTCCGCGATGCAAGGTCTTGTGTACGTAAAACCCACTGACCGGTGAAAATAAAACATTTGACCTTCATATTCCCAGGCCCACTTAATGTCATTATTTTTATCCGACAGGGTGTGCAGTGACATCTGGTAACAAGCATTTGCAGGTCCGATAACCCCACACACTATTTACCATGCTACTCATCACAACCCGTCACGCAGAAGGCAAACATTTTGAGGTGTTAGAAAGGTGATCTCTAGGAGTGCACTGTGTTAATGTTTCACTCACTGGTGTAAGATTTCAGATAGTGATCTGGAGGGAAATTCAAAGTTCACCAACGATATCTGTGCTGTCAAATCTGCCGACGGCTCTGGTGCAAGTATTTTCAAAACCATTAATTAGCACAATGATATTTTGTCGTTTGTGTGCTCCTCCTTCCTTTGCCGCATAGCCAATCTAGTGCAATCAGGCACCCTCTTGTGGCCATTTGTGTTTGTGGAGTAAAGCAGCTGTCCAGAATTACCTTAAATTCGAACTGGCGAACAGCGATCAAAAAGTCTGAATTAAGTATTTTTTCCTTTTTTTTGTATAAAGTAAAGGATTGTGTTCAAATGATAGTTTTGAAAATGAACACACTGATGGCTGGTGGCACCAGGTTAACACCTAAAAGGATTCTAACAATGAGTAAAAGAAAAGCTATGGATGTGGTTTAGCATATTTTAAAACCAACCACATTGAAGGACATTTTACACTTAAAATTAAGTAAAATCAATTTGCCCTTAAAAGTTAATTACTTACAGAAACTTAAAACCGCAGTTGTTGATATTTTACAAGTACCTGTCCCATATTTAAAAAATTATGTTTGCAACTATTATGCTTGTTCTCGGTTACTCTAGAACCACACTTTTGGCCTTTACCCCTTTATTGCCTTAATAGATCTTCATTCGGAATTCTAATCAGAATACCATCAAATAATGAAAATGTACCGTATTTCAGCACACAACTTTCTGTTTGTAGCAGCCCTGGTAGAAGTGACTAGAGGCGATTCAATCTAAGGCAAGCTACACACATTGTCATGTGTACTCCATGCTTCTAGGGCCAGAACATGGGCACTGAATTTTGGGGAGCCCTGAAGCCTGGCCTTTTTCTTTTCAAATAGTCGCATGCTGCAAACTACAATTAAGGATGGTGGTTGCTACTAGTTGCATGACCATTACATCTACAAACTTTTCAGCAACATCTCATACTGAAGCACAGCTCCCAGTGCGTTGCACCGTGACTGTTGGTTACTTTGAGGTTTATAAACTTAATGAAAGAGTACAATAATTACTGAGATTATTATATGCAGCAGCGAGAGAGTAAAAACCAAAAACAAAGGTGACCAGCTTGGAAGACACCTCGAATACTCAGGCCAAACAACAACCCCAGAACCCAACCAACCATGCACTACGAAAGGAACCAGATGTCAGAGCGCTTCATAGCCTCAGCTAAGCACTATAAACATTCTTTAGCACAATATTCTTGAAGGTGCCCTGGTCTTAATGGAGACATGAGGTCCTGTCTAACTTCAGAGATGGACGGAGTTATAAAGAATTTGGATAATTTAATGAAGAAAAGATACTTCTGAAAGGTTTTGTGAACAGTCGGCACTTGTACGGTTCTGACGAACACTGCTCAGTCACCCAAGGTGCGGCGACCTGCCCTGAAATGCCTGTATAGGCAGGTCTGTGGGGTAGGTAGAAGGGCAAGAAAAGGCCAGCCTGCTGCTGCTGGAAGGGAAGCCGTGTACCTGACCGCATGAATAACCACTGGGTCTCTGAGATGCCATCGGCCAAGAAACTGAATCGAACAGATGCAGCAAGCGCCGCTTGGCTTCCCACCAGTTTAGGAATGAAATCATTCCACCGCCTCTGGCGGCGCACCAGCTGTTTATTAAGCCCAGACCCCATGGCTCCTGGCCAGGTGCTCATCCAGCTTTCTAAGACGTCCGTGGGCTCAGATGGACTCGAAGGCATACTATCCCGGCTCGTCCATGTACTTTCCTCAACAATGTGAGCTGGGATTAGTAAAGCAGCACTAAGACCAGAAGACAAAGCACTCTGGTTACCACCACTGCAGTAATCGGGATACGGCAGGTTACAAATTAACCCCTTCCACCACAGATCACACAATGTGGAGGAGTCCTTAATGGACCCACAGTGGACATCAGAGATCTTGCAGCTATGACCGACCACTGTCTGGGCTCAAGATGCTGAGCTAGGAGAAGGCACGGCTCTAAGGACAAAGAACCCGTGGAGTTACAGAACCAAGCGGAAGGCACTGAGCAGAGCAAAATCTTGTGTCAAGAGTTTAAAGTTTCTAAGTTGGAGAGTTTAGAAAAGCCCTCAGAGTTTTCCTGAACTTTAAAATATAAATCCATCCCAATACCACATTTTCTTTGTACCAAAAGTATCCACGGATGAGGCATTCCCAAACTTCAGTTATACTATGAATCTGTTCCTTTCCGAAGATTGGTTGTGAGGTCAATCTACAGGGAAAGGGTAACTTGTAACTCCTACTCCAAATCTAGAATGAGTGGCCGGGCCAAACAAGGTTGAAATTAAAACTGCCAGAGCAGAAATGGGGCTGGGGAGGGACAAGATGAAATATGCTTTAGCTCAGCTCCAAAAAAGGTATGAGGCTAGTTCATTGCTAAAGAAAACGTCACCACCATCACTTCCATATTTGGACTGCTTGCCTCCATTTCCCCAGCCCAGGTTTACCTCCGTTTCCCAAAACAAAAAGAGCGAAACCACAGGAGGGAGGGCGGGCAACATACCAGAAGAAACAAGCATTGCCAGTTACACGATTGACCTTATGGCTCAACCAATCAGTCCAGATGTGCTGAATTTTTATTTCAGCAGGTGCCTGGTGACAGTACCAGTTCAGCAGAGCAGCTGGGCACTTATCAGTGACTGAATGTAGTTGTTAAAGGTGACGCCTCTAATGGACTCAATTACTTGAACGACCCCATGCCATCTCTGGCAACTCATTGTTCTAGTAAAGTAAAACAAAGTGTCTTACATTGAAAAACAAAAATTGTAATCTTGTTTTTGTAAAGGATTGCTTTTTTGTATACAATGCATGTATGATAAACAGAATTAAAATTGGCAAAGTGTGATAATGGAGGACCTTTTAGATGTAGAATAGCCCTCTATGTACTGCAATGGAACCCCTTCTTAAGAGGTAGAACAATGCACCTAACATCTAATAGCATATGTAGAGAGCTGTATTCTCCCCTAGGCTGACCCAGGAGGTGATTGACACCACCTCAAAGCAATGGCTGTAGGGGGCTTACCCAAGAAAGCCAATGGTAGAAGGGTGCTGATCAAAACTCCTTTAGCATACTGTAAACAACAGGTACAGCAGACAACCGCAACGGTGGTGTCAGGCCAGGCCTAAAAAGTTGTGCGGAGGGTGTGCCAAGAAACTAAAACGGTTATCCTGGTAGATATTAGGTTTTTCAAGGGTGTACCCCTGTGCTCAAGTTACTTTTAAAAAAGGCGAATCTTGCACATTTATGAATGAACACAAAAAGATGCAATCAGTGTGGATTCTACCATAGAGGGAATTCACTTGCCTTGTCTGTGCAGCAGCGACCCTCCAACACGTACACCCACAACAACTTTCTGCTGGCTATCAGGCACAAGGCCACATTCCATGGTGGTGATTTTCGGAGACAATTTGCCCCTACCTGGTAGAGAAGCGGATTACAACTACGTATTATTAAAGTAGAAAGTAAGGCTGGAGCTCAGAGACCTTTGAGGGATTTTACTGTGCCAGACAAAATGACCTAACTGGATGTTCAACTTAAAATGAAAACTTATTTTAAAATAATTTACAAATAGTGTCCATTTTGACTCGGAGGGGGTCGCTTCTGGGCACACGTGCCTTGCACAAGCCAGCAGCCACTGCAGGAATGGTAAAGTAAGTGTCTGATCCCCTGTGGCTCTGCAGCGAGCCCTGGGAGTTGTCGGGTACAAGTCACTGGTATCTGCGCCTTCCGCACTGCGTTTGTTCAGGGAGGTAGAAAAAGCAAAGAATAATCAGGAGGTGGGGCAAGCCTGGTCCACCTCTAGAGTCACGGTAGGTAGCGCTCAGCGCCACCAGAAATGCCCATGAGAGGGTGGCAGATTAGGAGGGAAACTGGGCACTCAAACAACAAACATTCATTGTGCTTGAGCCTCCAAAACACCTACCACTAGCGCTGAGCTGGAGCCATTCTAGCCCAGAGGGCGGAGGGGGGATTATTGTAGCAAAGCAGGAAGGGGCATTCATTATCCAGACAGTCAGGACACAATTTACAGAGTGCCACACAACAAGCATGGGCCAGCCCTCAGACCGGGCCCTCCGGAGAAGTCATAAGCGAGGTTGTTGAGAGGTGACATGGAAGTCGCTCCTTTTCCATTTACTTTAATTGCCTGAAAGGACGACCTATTCCAGTAGCCACGGGTCCACCCTGCCCAAAACTAACCTGTTAGAGTGTCTCCAGAATGAGGCCCAAGTACGGCAATAGCCCGAAGGTAGTAAAAGAAATTCTAGGCCATTAGAAGTAAACTTACAGCGATCTAGCAGGCAGCGAATTTAGGAGTAAGGATAAGGAAGGCAGCCCTAAGACAGTATAGCAGAAACCGGCACACTAGATCCAAAGGAGTTTGTCTCCTCGGGTACCAACATGCTGGAGCAGAGACAAAAAACATCAGGGATAAAAACAGATGGCTGAAGGAGCGATGAATGCCAGAGAATAACTTCAAATGCGTTGTGATCCATCCACTGGAAATGGCAGCACAGACACCATAGTCCTCCATCTGAGATTGGACTGAATTTAGCAACTCCAAGCAATGAGGTCACCTTAGACTGGGAAGTGATTAGTCATAATGGATTCCACCATTCAGGTGTGACCAGGCTTTAGAGATAGTAAGTTTTCTAGAAATGTAGAAAGTTTACGGCTTTTATTCAGCCAATCTAATGCTAGACTATCGCAGCAAACACCCACCGGTCAAACTCTCAGGAAGGAAATGGCAAGCCAAAGCTCTCCGAGCATCAGTAGGTCAGAACAGTGAGGGAGACACTCAACGGAAGGTAGCAAGGCAGGTTTACAAATGTCCTACCTGGCTCCAAGTTAGGGTCTGGCCTGCCAGAGTAACCAAAGCGCCTGCGCAGCAGAAGAGACAGAAACCAAACCCTCAGAAGAAGAGGAACGCCACAAGGTGCCGCTTTATCTGGCTCTGCCGTGGGAGCTGGACCCGCGAATCCAAGCAGGTGCAGATCCAGAGAAAGTAGAGTGGGACACCAGAGGGAGAGCGATCCCGGACAATACGCATGCTGGGTGTACATAAATGTAGGTTTACAAATCCCACTAAGCTGACTTAGGCCTTGACATAACATTATCACTGTTAAGTTATCTACAGGTCTATGGCACCAAGTGTAATACACAAAGGGACCATTTTAATTTTAAATGGCATATGATGGGTGCCACCTCAGTACAGGCGAGTGCAAACACACAGGCATTTTTCTTCTCTAACAGGAACTATGATTGCTGCAACTGCAGCTTATTGGAGGCCCCAGTAGTTCAGATGCCAGTCCATAGTTTTGCAGCAGTAAACAATCTAACCATGCATATCCCTTAACGTTATTGTGAATGCATTGTAAGGTGCTCACTGGGGAAACGGAATTTCTTGAATCAAAGTAAAACAGGCAAAACCGATGACCCTGACCTCTCAAAAGAGTCACGAGCCTTCCACAGCCTCAATACTGCATCCAAAATGGGAGTGCAACAAGGGAATACTTCCAGAGAAAACACTGAATGGAACGACGCATTAAAGTAGCTGCAGAAGTTAATGAAACTTGTGCTCAAATTACCTTTGCACCTGCTATTACAAGGTCACAATCTCAAACACTGGGAGCCTAGAGGATGCGGAATGCTCTGGCAATTTTCCAAAATGTCCTTGCCAAAAACCGTGTGCATGAAGGTAATCCAAAGTGAACCAGAAACTTTACACGTTTCACCTTTTAACCCAGTGACGAACTGATTCTGTGCGTTTCAGTGACAACTAATTATTAATCTTGAAAATCAAATGTAGCCATTCAGTCCATGAGAACACACGACTCGTGACCTTACTTTTTCTTTTGAAAGATATTCCAGGTATTTTCTCTTTGGTCTCAGCTCCCACTGACGTTTTTTCCTTTGTCCTGATCTGGATTCCCCACCTCACCAAGCAAAACTCTTCCCCAACTCCATTCTCGGAAACTTTGTTCCTACCCTCTCTCTCATCACCGCTCTCATAAATTGCTCCTATTTCTCATCGGCCATTCTGAGTGTTGCTTCAAGGCCTGTTTTCTACATCATGCCTTTAGCTTCTCCTCACCTGCTCTCTCAGAAGATTACCACATGCTCAACTGCCCGGTGGCATGCGAGTCACCATCCTCTTCCTCACCTGCCATCCGAGATGCCGTTCTCTTAAGCAATACCAAAGGGGATGATGGACGGAGCGTTTGAGCAAATTAAACACTCACCCCCAGACAACTGATCTGGGTTTAATCCATCATCATTCTTTAGCTCACTCCACCACCCCAGTTCAGACATGGCCATATGCAAATCAGTCTGACGCTGTGCCTCATGGGAACAGTCCAGCCCGAACTGCCAAGCCATGTCTTCCCTGGACCAGAAACAAGCATCCTGGGACTGGTTTCGGGTTCATAACCCTCATCAGCCAGGCTATCTTGAATCCAGTGGCAAAGTGAGCAAGGGACCCACGTCTGGGCATACCCTGCCAACTTAGGGCGAACAAAGCGATACCAAAGGGGGATGATGGACGGAGCGTTTGAACAAATCAAACACTCACCCCCAGTCAACTGATCTGAGTTTAATTTGCATTTCTCACCCCGAGTGGGACGGGTATGCCCAGACGTGGGTCCCGTGCTCTCCATGCCACTGGAATAAAGCTATCCTGGCTGAAGAGGGGTGAAACCCCAGAACCGGTCCTAGGATGCTTGTTTCCAGTCCAGGGAGGATCTGGCTTGGTAGTTCGGGCTGGACTGTTCCCATGAGGCACAGGGTCAAGGCTGATTTGCATATGGCTGGGTTCAAACTGGAATGGCATGGTGAACAAAAAAAAACATGGATTCAGGCCCAGATCTCTGTACTGGGGTGAATGTATCACATTGTTCTGCATTCTGTCCATCAACTGTTTTTGCAGTTCTCTTAAGCAGGCAGGGTCCCCGGCACACTCAAAAGCTTTCTTCATTGTCCCTTCCAATCTCATGCCCTTCCTCACCTGCACTCTGATCCCGAACTGTCCCTTACCTTCAATCTCCGAAGCCTCTCAAACACTCTCGTAGAACGTATTCCTTACTTTTAAACTTCCTCGGTGGCCTTCCTCTGCCGCCCTTCCCCAAAACCACCTTCCTCACATCCGCCCTCTCTAAAGTCTCTTTTCTTCTCCTCTTATCCCCTCAGACGCCTTCGTCAAGAGCTCCCCTCTTCCCCCATTGCCCCTCAGAAGCCTTCGTCAAGAGCTCCCCTCTTCCCCATTGCCCCTCAGAAGCCTTCGTCAAGAGCTCCCCTCTTCCCCATTGCCCCTCAGGAGCCTTCGTCAAGAGCTCCCCTCTTCCCCATTGCCCCTCAGGAGCCTTCGTCAAGAGCTCCCCTCTTCCCCATTGCCCCTCAGGAGCCTTCGTCAAGAGCTCCCCTCTTCCCCATTGCCCCTCAGAAGCCTTCGTCAAGAGCTCCCCTCTTCCCCATTGCCCCTCAGATGCCTTCGTCAAGAGCTCCCCTCTTCCCCATTGCCCCTCAGGAGCCTTCGTCAAGAGCTCCCCTCTTCCCCATTGCCCCTCAGGAGCCTTCGTCAAGAGCTCCCCTCTTCCCCATTGCCCCTCAGGAGCCTTCGTCAAGAGCTCCCCTCTTCCCCATTGCCCCTCAGGAGCCTTCGTCAAGAGCTCCCCTCTTCCCCATTGCCCCTCAGGAGCCTTATTCCCTTTCCACTTGCCTCACAAGCTTTGCTGTCGCCTCACCTGCTCTCACCGGGTGCGCCTTGGCCTCACCTGCCCTTCAGGAATTCTTCCTATTCCGTCACTTGCCTCCGTGCCAATGCAAACCTTACTCCTGGGCGTGGAGGGACGCCCATTTTCTGCTCCAGGCTTGGCAAAGCACACAGTACTAGAAAGCCCACGAGTTCACGGCGCGCTCTCACACTGTTGTCATTCAGTCAATGCCCAAACATGGTGCAGGAATTGTGTCTTCCTTGTAAAATGACAGAACTTCACTGCCAAGCGCCGTCCTGCCAGCAGGCCGGAACACGCTGGACTACGATGTTCAAGAACAGAGGCTTAGTTTAAAAGAACAGCAGCACAAGCTAGAAACACACAGAATGCTTTGTTTTTCCAGGGGTAGCCGCGTGGGGGTAAGAAGCCGGCGTTCAGGGGGTTTACAGCCATATAGCCCGGGAAGGAGAGTTACGGCAAACATGCGGGGCAATGCGTGTCCAATGCAAAGAGCAAGCGAACTGACTCACAGTAAATGACGTGCATCCAAGGCCGAGGTGGACTGGGGGACAGAATCCGGCAATTACCCAAAATGCTGATCTATTTTGTGAAGAGTAGGGCTTGGAAGTTATTCACATGTCGGAAAAAGAGAAGTTCTAGGGCCCTTGTAAGGAGGCCTCTGCAGCTTGCACTACCCATTGCCGTTGCCAGTAACCGCACCTACACAACTACTAACCAGCACACTGCTACAAGTGTGACAGCTCAGACTGTTCTAGGCCCCCAAAGTTATCAAAACGGCTTGGGAGGCAGGTATCAGTTGTTGTTAATGTATACAGAATTAATAAACAATTGGTGTTCTGCTCATCTCAAAATCATGCAAACAGCACCACCATGAGGCAGCTGTCATAAGTGCTGTGGTTGACAATTGTGTTGTGCCAACCACCAGAAACCACAGGCTCAAATTAAGCACCGCCATGTCGAATTCTGTTGAGTTTTTGCCTCTGACCCAGCCCTGCTTTCCATCGGTGGAACCGTCATTCTACCATCAAGAAGGTTTCTGTATACCTATGTAGAATTCGTGCGGCATGGTGTTAGACCTGCACATCTGGATAGATTGAATGGGTCAAAAAAGTTGGAAAGAGAAGATGGCACCCGTGCATGCTGGGTCTTCGAACCATTGGTTAATGGACAGCGTAGTGCATCACAGAAGAAAAGATATGGTCTGCACACCAGAGGCTGAGGAGGATGGCATAATTTTGCAATATAGAGCAGGTCATCATTTCACAGGACAGTTGCAGTAATGTCCTTTGTAATTGCCTAGCCTGAAGGTCAGAACTCTTAGGATAAGGGTGGGCTCTTGTGATAGAAGCAGCAGCAGAATTTCAACCCTAGAGTCTGGTCCTTTCTTCTCGCTCGATTATTGATGGATTCCACCGCTAGGCCTTGGATAGCTCTTCCTTTATGGAAACTGATTGATTCCGCTTGAATAATCATCTTTATCTGCAAGCTGTGCATCTATCTTATCAGGATGCCTCCAGACCCATCTATTTAGCCAACACAATCTATTACTGCCTCTACCCATGACTGAAGATTTGGCATAAGGCGCTTAGAGTTGCAGGCAATACAAACATATTCACTTCGTGCAAGACGGTTAGTCTTCCCAACCCTGAGTGAGCCCATGTCAAAACGAGAAACTTTGGCAAGAAGGTGCTTAATGGAGAGGATGAAGTGCAAAACAATACAAGGACCAGGAAGCTACGGTATGTGCTGGCATGTGCAGCAAGAAATAAAAATACAATATTTGGGTTTCTTATTGTGCAACTAGGGTATGTGGATGGAAGGGAGGGTGATCGCTTGCCCATTGGGACCTTCGCTCTTCGTAGGCCTTCAGAAACTCTATGCCTTAGCAACCACTCTGGTACACTGCAAGTGAAGTTGCTTCACGCTTAGATTTCAGCACACTGAGTGACAGGCTAAAGAGCCCCAAGTGTCCCCATGGGGTCAAGGTACCTGAGGCGCGTTATGGATTTATGACCAAAGCCATCAAAAACTGAGCAGCATAGTCAGTGGAATCACTTGGCTAGCCCCCCAACTACTGTGGGCCTAAGAAGGGCACATATCAACTAAGGCGCGGGACACTGAATTTATGTGATTCCGCTATGTATGTCACATAATCATGAATTTAATACTGCACTTGCTAAATAATTCGACGTTTGCTGCATAATTTGCAGAATCAAAAAGAATCCTTCTAAACTCAGTTGGATGAAAAGTTACTTATAAAAAAAAAAAACCATGATATTCCATAACAGACTACCTTCTAGTTGCCGGTGGCTACAGTCCGGTGTTATACTAGTACTAAGAAGGGGAAACGTTTGCTCAGGCAATGTTAATGTGCGTTAACCTGATTAGATAAAGAAATAATGCCACAGAATGCGTTGCATTAAACAGAATAAGTTCCCTTTTCCTCCATTGATAGCTGCGTTGTCTAGTGGCCCGGTCTAAAATCCCCCAGCAATAACTACAGAGAGGGTGCACAACCGGCCGAAAGGTGCTACTATTTAAACAATTTGTGTTATCACTTGCATGCTGAGAAACGAATCTGTGCGTTGCATGGGAAATATGAATAAGGATGGCTTACTGTGCTTTGGAACGTTTTTAGGACTAAACATGCCTTTTTGTTCAAGTTGCAGACGTGTAAGCACCACCCATGTCGACTGTCTGGCCCAACTAGGGTCTTGAGGCACCAGCAGGTCAATCTCTGGAAGAGAAGCTGGCAGGCATCAAGACATGTTTCCAATAAGCTTTCTTAAAAGCGCCAACAAAAAGCTTTCGAGTACAACCACGAGCCATTTCGAAAACTGTGTTTGTTCTTTTGATCCCTGAAATCTTTACAACTTCGAGCAGGGAATCCGTGAAAGTCTGCGGCCTCTTGCTTCAATCTGGAGGGCTTCAAGCTTCTAAACACTTTAATGCAAACTTCAGAATTTCTTCTACTGCTTTTTAAACTCCTCTCAAAACACTGTCCAAAGCCATTGTCGGATTTCAGCCATAAAAGTACATAACATTTAACTGGAATTAAAAAGGTTTTAGTTTTCTAAAGCCATCTTGACTGAAAACGTGTTCACTCCATTAGTCTGGTGATCTCTGGTGTCCAGTTCCTTTGCTATGCTGTAATGTTAATTCAACGTGGCTTGCAGAAATAGTAGCAAAATGATCATTTTTCTACACAATTCGTGGTTAAGATAAAGAAATGAACGTGACAAAAAGTGTGATGATTAAGTCTACTTTTCATATGCAAGAAAAGTCCCTCAGTCATTCCAAAGAGGCAATTCCTAGGAGGCGGAAGGATACACACAAAGCCAATAGCATAACAGCAAGAATAAAATACTCCTGAGTTCATCCAAGATGTCATGGACACCGACGGCTCCTTCGTTATGGCGGAGGAGCGTCGCCCCGCCTCTGCGAGCACAGCAGGTACAGATATTAAGAAAATGGTCAGAAATCCCATTTTATTATAATGTGTTTCAGGCTCCCGCCGTTACAGCGCCAGGGTAGGGGGCGGGGCTCTTTCGTGCAATTGCACTATTATTTCAGCCCGCCAGTGCTGGCCAATCTGACATGCGCACTTCAGAGTTAGCAATCCCAGGGCTGAAAAACAGCCAGGGGATTGCAGCCACAGGCACCCCAGCATCAAAATGGGCGCTGGGTTAACATGATCCAACCAATCCTGGGATTGGTTGGATTCACTTTGCACAAGGCAGGAAGTCCTTCCCTTTCCTGCTGGGGTCCCAGCCGAGGAGAGTTCCAGGACGAAGTGAAACCACAACCAGTGCCTGCGTGCCAGCAAGTGCAACATATATGGTAAGTTTTTGGGGCTTTGCGCCGCACCATATTTTAATGTTGCCGGCCGCCACTGGTGATTGACAATGTCTCAAACAAACGGCTGAAGGGGTTCAACCAAGCAAATCAATGGTTTTCCAGGGGACTGACCCAAAGCCCACTCGGTGTACTGAACATAAGAGCTTGACTTTGCCAGCCCCAGCGAGAGAGAGCTTAGGTTAACTTTGGGCAAAACTGAAAGAAGGGACCCCCATCTAAATTCCTCAGCTCAGTGTCTGCCCATTGCTGCCCATGTCATGCCAAAATAAAAGCGATCATTTTGGGGAATGCAACCCTCATATTGGCCACTCTGAAAGCCCTAATACTTCACTTTAGAGCAGGGTGTCTGGTGTAGAGCCAGAAGGGCGGGATCCGTGCCTGACTTTAAGGAGATGCATATTTGACAGAAATAATTAATATAGTTCATGGTTATTTTGAAAATCTAGCATTGGTCCGACCCTCCGGTACTTACGGTGGACACCCTTGCTTTAGATCACACCATCTCCGCATATTCTTCTACTATTTTTACAATCCCCGGATTGGGTGGGAGGGGCAGTGGCAAGCAAATAGATATTATAAAAGACCCACCCATGTTGCAAAACATTGACAGTACTGGCATCCACTTCAAGAGTCACCTCCAAAGATGCACACACACTGCTGCCCTTCCATCCAGAGAGTATAGATTGGTTTTTTTCCCCCCGTGAAATGGATAGCATGTTCCTTCATGAATAAAAAGTGTTGTGCTTGCGGTGCAGAGCTCGGATACCTTCGCAACTGACTAACAAATGCGGGGGAGGGAAGAAATGCGAGAGATGGATCTATGGATCTGGCAAAGACGAGAAACATCTGGATTCCGGGTTGTGGGAAGCTGTCCCACTGGCTTCTGCCCTGAAGATCTGCACAGGAAAGAGACTGCAGCAGCGCAAGCAAATGAGCACAGCAGTCAAGAACAAGGAGAGTAAAGCAGTCCAGATTCAATGTGGAGAAATAAATTGTGTGATAAAAATGTGCAAATTGTGACTCCTGGTACATCTGTTCACCTTTTCATTAGCTTCATTTGCATGGAGTCACCTCTTCACAAGGCATTATGGGAACGGATGCTCATGTAGGGAGGAATCACATGTGGTCTCGGCATGTGCACCTCACTGCAAGATCCCAAAAATGGTGGCAACATCTAGGTAGCAGTAAAACCATAATGACTGCAGCCCAACTAGAGGTAGAAGGAGGGGTCTGTGCCCCTGGCATCAAGAGGAATTGGGCACTGCGAGTGCCCTTATCTTTAAACCAACCAGAGTCCCAGAATCTACTCCGTCCCTAGAATCCCAGCTCCACGTTACTACTTTTATGGACCTCAGAGAGAAAAGATGGTAGAAAGGCGAGATTATGTGCGCATGTACTGAGCAGGACGTAGAATACTGTAGATTACAATGTCCAAGATTCTTCATTCTTCCCAGTAGAGTGCACTACATACGGAGTACACCCAGACCCGCAGCATCTTGGGAGAGACTGTTCTCAAACCCTTGGTCCATAAGCCCTTGGAATGTTTTAGAGTACAGTCAGAGGATTAGCTAAATAAATTGTCCGTTCACTGAGATTCTGCACCAAAAACGAGGCTGGCTCATCGTTCCTTACTCGCGAAGATCAATAAATCAAGTCAGGATCGGATTGGTAAGGCGGGCAATGGCCGAGGGGCCGGTATCCAAGTTCCAGCTGTGGGCTGCTTTTTGGGGCAGTCTGGGGGCCGATTTGGGCAGTTTCTGATGTTCAGATGCGGCCAGCAGCCCAGTGGGTGCCTGAGTGGCCCTTCTGGGGGCATATGGACGTCCATTACCTCCCTGTTATCAACGGGGAGAGGTGTCACTCCCTTGCTCTCGCTGGGCCGGCCCATTAATGTATGCATGTTGAGTGGGGGCAGGGGACCTAAGCAAAAGTGGCCTCACTTGTTTTCAAGTGTGTTTCACCAGTGTGAACTAATCCGTGCATTTTTTTAAATCTAAGTAAATTTAATAAAACATGCCTCTGTCAGAGAACCCTCCCACCTTTTTTTTTTTTTTTAATAAAACTTCACCTAAGCAGTCTTTTTCCGAAAAGCAATATGAAATTTGTGTGCCACTTTTTTTTTTTTTGCGTGCCCGGGCCGATTTCTAATCCCAATCCAATCCTGAATCGAGTATTGTGAATGGTTAACACTAACATGTCATTTTCCGGCGCTTGAAACCATCAAAGAAGCGTTATTTACAAAATATATACATTATAAATGAGGCTTTTAATAAGCGTGCCAATGGTGATGGGAACCTTTCCAAACGTGCACTGTGGTACCCTGTGAACTGGAGTGAGGCCTCAAACTGATTTCATATCGGTCATGGAACAAAATGTGTTCGTTTGGAACAAGAAACCAAGCGGCACAAGCGAAGACCGAACTGTCCAGCCCAACCATCCCCACCTCACTATAGAAATCTCATACAGAACGTTAACCTGACTTGCAGCCATGGCATTACTATGGCCACACAGCACTCAGATGCTCAGATTTATGAAAAAACCTGGGCTGTAGTAGTACAGACGTATACACAGCTCTTCCAACCCAAGCCCTCAGGACATGCCAATATGAAAACCTTCCAATACACCCTATTCCAAACCAGAGGGTCCCTAACAAACGCACACACAGCTTTGGCAAACAACCCAAATTCTTCCATCCCTTAACTGCAGCAACTTCCTATACGGAATAATCACCTACACTGCTCTGTCAAGGAACACAGTGCTGACCATCATTAACACCCCACAGGCGGAGCTCGGTAAATGCACCTTTCGCCTTAAGTGATATAACTAGTTGTCCAGAACAGAGACCCCACTCAAACCTTCACGTACGAACCTACTTCCTGACCGATTTATTTTCTTCTAGAGCAGTACCTGGCCCTCTGGCACAGCGACCGGTTCGACCGAAGCACCTCAGACCAGAAGCTGGACTTCCAACAGATGTCCCAGTAGTAAAGGATGCTGCACGCAAAGTTCCATGACGTCAGTGACGTCACAGTAGAAAGAGGCAGACGTTACAGTTAGAACGCAGAGCGTGATGATGGCAGTGCCGATGTGGACAGGCTTGCTGGGTGTACAGACAGAACTCAGTGACGTAACAGTGGGTAGAGCATGAGCTCCCGAAAGCGCGCAGGGAGGTCATGTTGGCAGCTGCGTAAGGGGAGCAGGTGGCAGCCGCTGTGGAGTGGCTTGCGGAGTGTGCACACAAAGGTGGATGACCTGACGGTGTGAGGCAGTGGCAAGGCTAGCTATGTATGCACACAAAGCACAGTGAAGTCGGTGACATCACAGTAGAAAGCCGCAGAGTGGCGTGTGGGTGTTCATAACAATACGCACAATGGAGGTTAAACATTCAGGTCTGTAAACTAATTTTCCTCCAGTGGGTGAGTGCAGTCATGGATGGAAACGGACCCATTTTGAATGGCTGACCATGCACCACGACGTCTGTGCAAGCCATTGATAGATATTACGTGGCGCTAACAGGACTGAATGAAACCTTAGGAGGCTAGCGGTCTCCGAGGCCAGCATTGTTCTGCCTGAGCCACTCCTGCGCTCTGTCTCAGCCCCAGGTGCCCCCGCCCCCACTGTACGGACACAGGAGGTCTTCCAGCAGGCTGTGTGGAACCTTAATAACCGCCCCCGCCCATCTCCCTCACTCCACCTCGCCATTACCACACCCCTGAGACCCGCGCGGGTGCGTTCCCACCCGCCGCGGCCGTGCACGTGGACTCAAGCTGCGCTCCCACAGCCGGTAGGGAAGAGAGAGGCGCATTCCTTTCGGAGGACGTTTCGGCAGATATTTGAGGGGGGAGGAGAGGTGGGCCCTAAGCTGTTACAGGCCTTCCCGCCTTGCGCTCTATGGGAACCGTGAGGAAAGACAAGGGGTCTTCCAAGGTGGAACACAAAACCGGGCTCCGGAGTCCACTGGACATCCAAAGTCGAGGGGGTAGGAAGGGTCGGGGCCAGGGCCAGGCACAGAGAAGGGACTTGGGAGTGCAAATATTACTTCCTGGTCGCTGTGAAGGGCCATCTACAACCCTATACCCCTCAGCCTCTGGAGTCCCTCGTGGCGGTGTGAATCGTTTTTGAGACCAAGACTACTGAAATTAAATCGAGGCAGATGTAGTATTTTTTTGCGAGGGCGAAGAAGGTTTTCTCCCTGAAGTCTATGTGAGGCAGTTTGCTGGTTTGTGCAGGGAAGAGAGGTCCAAGGAGGCGAGAGGTAGGCCTGGGCTTTCATAGCGTTAGGATGGAGGGCAGCATTGGCAATTTCTCGCAGCCATGCACATCCCCCTCTGTTTAGATTCTGAAAAACTGTTACCCATCGTCCGCCTGTCTTGTAACCCCTCCAATACCCTGCTACAGAACTTCTCAACTCTGCCTTTAGGTGGCCATTACGACTTGCCTCTTATCGAGAGGAAGGATATAAGCTGGAGAAGCCACGACCATTCACGGGACAACAATTTAAACCAGGAATATAAAACAAAGTAAAACTTACAGCTGCGTATTAGGATAGACCTGGTTCACGGCAGTGGAGCTGTGCACAACAAACACTTTCAGTTTGATTTTCACCATTAGCATGGGGTACAAAGGGCAATTTGTACTCAAAATGAATGGCACCATCACAGAAGAGTCAAGGAGGCTTTAGTCTCTGGTGTCCTCTTCTCGAACCTACCTTTTAGAAGCCTTTTTTAAGCCAGGGAAAATCGATTTTTATAAAATTGAGCAAAATCATCCCTATTTCACCTCTCTGTCACATTCCCATGGATGTAGTCTATGCTATATGTCAGGTGCTGCGGCCTCCAGTTTGTCCTACAACAGGCGGCATCCCTGGTTCTAATACTTGCTCCACCTCGGATGAATTTCTTACTGCGTCTGAATCGGGAGTATTTCTTCAAATTGTCCTTTTTGGGCGATTGGAGCTTGCATCAAGGCAGAATGCTTATTGAATAAACAAGGAGATTTCACTTCTGTCCAGTTTCACTGGTTTCTCAGGAAAGCGATTGGCCTCTTTGGTGGTAATAGTTCAGTTGGTAGATTTCCATTTTAGATACTGGTGGTGTAGGGACTTAAAGCATTGTGTGCTAATGGGACCTGGCCTGCTTTTTCCTACTCCCTACCACACCGGGGTGACCCTTCCAGTCGAATGCCCACTAGCCAAACATCTACCTTGCCCACCTCTACACTGCTTCATTGCTCAGATTGAAATACCACCCCAGAGTGCTGCAACAAAGACAATCAATCTGAACCCATTCTCAGGCACACCGCTTAGGGTACTTGGCAACGAGAATAACCACTTGCACTCAAGTAAAAGCAAACACACATTCATGCTACTCCGGTTATCTCTGCCCTATGGATACAGGAACCATTCCAACCAAAAACAAAGACTGGTAAACCCTACAGATGTCTGGCTCTTCAAGCTGGTGCGATGGATATATATATATATATATATTTAAATATGCATTGCATGCATATGGCACAAAAAATAAGAAAAAAAAGAAAACATACCAGCAGCTAAAGGTGGCACCCATGTGCTTGCAATAAAAAATGTCAATTAAAAAAATGCATATAATTTTAATATAACAGTGCAGGTGCTTCCTAGCAGGTGGGTTACTAGGAAAAGATAAAGAAACCCTGTTTTGATTTAATGCAGAACACAGAAAAATATTTTCATTGTCGCATAGAAAGTACTACTTGATTTGATTTATTATGGCCTAAAGACACAGGGTGACTACAAAAATAAAATTCAGGTTAACATTGGAACGACAGGATTGGCAAAGTATTATTCCAACAGCCCTTGCAATGAAGTGCACTTCTTGCTAGGCAGATGCACACATGAGAGCAGGGAAAATACCATCACTCACACAGCAAGAGAGCCAAAGGCTTAAGAGAACTGGCCCACACCTCTACGCAGTGATGGGTGGAAGCAATATGTGCATGACAGTTCAAGAGATCAACCGATCAAGAGGAAAGACGGAAAGGTCCTCTGTGTATTTTTATTTATTATTACTTTTTTGATTACGTGAGGATGGCAAAGCAGTTAAAGCGATCTGTAGGCCACAACTAAACATTACACACACTCTCTCAAAATACCAACACCCAGAAGCAAAAGTAGAGATCTCTTTGAAACTGCAGGAAGCAGATGGCCAAACCCGAACAGTAAGTTATTCTTTTTTTTTTTCAACAATTATCCCCAGGTTCGCTTTCACCTTACAGCCAGACAGGCAACATCTGGATAAGCCATTTACAAGGGCTGTCGCACTGGAGTTAAATTCACTTCGCTCTTCTGAAGCTGTCCTTTAAACACTCACAGGCAGCTCACACAATTCATCCGCGTGGAAATGGGCTCTCAGTCTCAACATACTGCTTGGTAAAGTCTCACAAGTTCACCCCCACCATGCAATAAAAAACACCCCACGGGCTCTTGCAAAGGCTTTTCTGCAGCAGACCTTTCTCGAAATGACTGATGGTTTTCTCACGAGCTTAACTCCTGCCCTACAGTTCACCCTTGACCCCCAGAGTGCCGCATTTTGCAGCATTTGACTTTTGAATGGGTTTAATAAGAGGTTTGCAGGTGTCTTCTGCCTCTTAGCTTGTTGGTGCCGGGCTAGCTGTTAGAAGTCCACTAAATCTCTTCCTCATATTCATGTGTTCTTTTCAGTCAACAAATTCATACCAGGATTCCTATATGAATGGATGAATACATGACTGGTATGTATAACGCAACTCTGCAAAGTCCTTCATCTGAAAGCACTGCCTGGTTTGAGGATTGGGTGTGCAGGGCTTAATTCAGACGGGTGTTTTTGATATGGTCATGGCGTGTTGCTTAATCACATGGAGCATGTGTTATGGCGATCCGTAGTTAGAGTTGGTCGGATACCTCCTTTGGGTGGCAAGCCGTAAATTACTTAACAAGGATTTACACCCTAGAGTAGTTTTGCGGGGGTGTATCACAAGTTAATACACCAGTCTAATTGTTTTTGGAATAGCAATCAGCAGTTTATTTTGTCTCACAATGTGAAAATCAGTTTCAACATCACTTGTGGAGCACTGCAAGGTGTTTGAGGAACGTCCACGATAAGCCTTTGAAAGTGTCCTCTGTAAGAGAGACCGGGTCTACCAGGCTTGTAATTGCACAATCTGCTCGCATCCCTCCACCATGAGAACCACGCGATCGGCCTTTGATATGACAATCAACAGAATTTAAGATTGTGTGGCCAGGAATGCATTAGCCATATGACTTACAGGCAAATATCACAGTGGGCCACTCAGAGGCTGGATGGGCAGAGGGATCCTCCTCGCAACCAGCCCTGAAAGCAGCCACATGGGAACACCACATAGTTGTATTATATCATAAGCAGGGCCACTGGAAGTATGCGTCAGGAGAAGGCCGAATTATGCAGCAGTGTTGAGTAAATTATACAGCAAGAAAAGGCAAATTATGATGCATATTGAGGCACATTTTGTGATGGTATTACTTATTTTGTCATTTTTGCACTTGTTAACACGGTTTGGGCATTAGTTGTACATCATTTTTATCATCTTAATATCCAAATGTAGCAATAAGCAACAGAAAAGTGTCCAGTCAACCTTTGTGAAGGGCCTTCCACAGCACAGCAACACGGGTCACTCTGTCTTTAGTAACTTTTGAACCGCTTGAGTTAGAAACAACTATGTTTGTTCATATCTGCAGATTATGCAGCAGACTACAGATTAAGTGGCGAATGCGGCAAACCTATGATTATGCGAAAAACGCAGTGGCCATTCAATTGCATAATTCCAGTGCCCCTGGTTAAAGGTACATACTTGATCTGCTGCTGCAGAGGGATAACGCTCCTGGTAGTTTGCTAGATCCTTACAAGAGGATGGGACTTCTCTGCCCACTGCACAAAGGGGCTACTAAACGCAATATTGCAATATGGGACTCCCAGTTCAACCTGGCTTGTGAATTAATACATAGTGTTCTACCGGGGCGGAAGACCAGGGGGTGATGTACCATTAACAGACTGTAGGATCAACAAATAGGTCTTAACGATCATTATGAACTATTATGTTTTGTTTAAAATAAAGCATTCATTGTGCATTTCTCTCATACACCAGTTTATGCATTTTTGTAAAGGATTTGCACTCATTAGTTTTCACTTTTCCTTCAGCACATATTCATTCAATATCTTTTGACCTAGAATTTTATTTGTTGATTATTTCGTCACTTTTTACATCTTAAAAACTTTATTGATAGTCACATTTCAGCATTTTAGATTCAGAGTACTAGACACGAAGATGACTCCCTCATATCGAGCGAGTCTGTTTTCTAGTTTCATACTCAGTACGCGTCTAATTGAACTCTCCGCCCACCTGTCACACGTAACGCCATCCACGCGGTCTATCTGGATTCTTTCACGGAAGCTGCAGGCACCTTTGATACAGGTGAGACGCGGGTTTTTTCCGCGACTCTAGGCTTTTACATTTGGCAAATACAAACGCTTAGATTAAGACACACATTTGTTACATTTTCAGAGCACGAATGGCGTCTCGTCTCAGCTCGAAAACACAGCTCTATATTCGTAACTTGTTACTCGCAACTGGTAAGAGGAGACTCTATATTATTCTATCAGAGTCTACAGTGGTTGCTGACATTTGTTAGGAGCTACTCGGATGTACTAAAACTGTGTTTACTTCACAGACTCTCACCTGGCATTTGAGCTCTCAATTTTGCTACAATTGGTAAGCAAACATCATAATCACAACAACACTCGTACTTTAATCCACATCTTTACTCGCATGGACATTCTTTTGAGACACGGTGCCTTTTCACGGCTCTTAAAGCATCGACGACTTTTCCTCACACGCAGACAATTAAGTAGAGAATTTCACCAGGTCACTATCTTTCGCACATGAGCACGTGTTTTTATGGAAGTCGGGCGCTCACATTTATTTCAGTGGTTGGGCTCTTCAGGTCTCTTCGAGTGCAAATCCTAATGATTGACTTTGTGAAACTATAAATTTGTTTTTCCTGGATATTCATGAGATTTTTTAATTGTTGTTCGTAGCTCTGGAAGATGATTTCTTGGAAACCATTACAAACACACAAGTGATTTACGAAACGTACACAACCCCTGAAGAAGGGTTTTGAAAAAATCCGAAATGCATTGGGATTGATCTTCATTTATATGAGTTTGGATCTTGATAAACACGAAATTGTATTTGATTATATGTATCATGTGATGTATAACATGTTTATGAGTCATGATTGAGTAAAAGAATACACAACTCAGACATTGAATCTCGGTTGTTGTAGAGGAATTCTTGTCATTTAGAAAGAGTTTGATTCTGTATGCACTAGTTTCATTTCAACTTTTTTAAGAAAGTGGAAAATTGTGATTAACCTGATTGAAATTTATTGAGACCTTCGTGTCCAAGCGGTGCTTCACGCAGGTCAGGGTTTCACCTTGACCCTTACACAAAAGGATCAACAAATACCACATAGCGAGAGCTCTTCAAACATCGTTATTTTTTTCTTACATGTAATTTGCTGGTGTATGGTTTTCTTTAGTTTTGAACGAGTTTGACTCAATGTGAAAGTAAAGCGATCCGAAGAACTTTGTGGTGATTTATGTGCATGGGAGGTAGGGGTTGCCACCTTTCCCAGAGAAAAATACTTAAGATTCTGCAAAGGCTCAGACGTGATACTTAAACAGAAGTTTGTATAAAACCGTCTGCATTCATTTTTAACATGGCTTTTCAGACTTTCTTTACATGAATTATCAGTCAGAGATCATCAACGCAGCTGTAGAACGCATTTTCAAGTGCATTCATCATATATGTATTATTTAAAGAAGGTTCTGATATGGGCAAAAAATACAAGATTTAAATGATTTTCCTCATTTTTGTACATGGACATTAAAATACTGGCCACGATGGTAAAAAAGAAAAAACTGGTCAGGTGGCAAAAGGGTGTGTCAAATTACTTTTTAGCTTTTCTACCGCTGGATTCCATTTACCATCTGGGTAAAAAATTCTTATAAATGCCCTTTTTGTTGAGAGAAGGCCAATAATAAAGGTGGTTCCTGGGAGATGGCTGGCTGTGGTCCCAGGGTTTGGGATCTGAAACGCCCGCTTAACAGTATTGTAGGAAAGCCCCTAAATGGCACAACCAGGAACAGTGAAACTTATCAGAGGGAGAATATAGAGATCTTGTCAAGTAAAGTGACCTAACTTCGCGTCCTCGCTGCAATACACTGCTCAGTGGTGCCGCCTTCTGATAACCCAATAAGGTGGCTTTCCTCGTCTTACTGATGGGCCAGCCCGCATCCCTGAAGGCAACACTCAAAAAAATACCATGTCATTGATCTATTCACTCCAATGATGAGATCCAAGTACAGGTAGTAACTGCAGTTTTTTCTTCATTTTTAGGTCGAGCCTAGGCAGCATATGTGCTGCTCTGCAAGGCATGCTGTAATGGAGTATGGACTAGAAGCCCCGCCCACTCTCCACCCATATTTGTAATTGGCTTGTGTCATTATCCTTCGCAAATGCTGGCTTCTGATTCGCTAATAGGCTTGTTAGTCCTTCCTTAGTACCACCTTGCCTTCATTTGTAACCTCCCATGGGGACTGGCCCGCTTACTTCGGTTGTTACAAGACCTCTTATTTTAGTTTGTAAGCACTATTTTCTTTAGTTTCTCCAGGCACAACAAGCTTTCCTGCAACATTCAGCACGCCATGCGCTCTTTCACTTTCTAAGCGGCCCGAAACAATGACGGCTGCTTCTTTAAATAGGTCTCACATTTGCAAAAGATTAAGCTATTGGTATTGTAAATGGCAATGCCTTTTATTTATGTGTTAATTATCAAACCAGATAAATAAAAGGCATTGTCATTTACAATGCCAATAGCTTAAACTCTCGCAAATGGGACCTATTGCATTGCAAACGCTTGTTTTTTCTGTTGCTCAAACTAGATTTTGTGCTTCAAGAGGATCGTTTAGTTACAAACCTGTGCCTATCGATCGCCAGACTGAGCACTTTTCTTGTGAGTGGACTACAGACTCTGTACACCGCTTACTGCTTTCCCTAGCGCCTTCCATTGGTTCGCACTGTTCACCGGCTGACAATCAATCCACTCCTGGTTCGACTCCTTTCCCTCTTTTTAAACAGCTCCACGGTTACAGTCGTCTCAAAGACTTTTTGCTCTGTAGCACCCTTCATCGGTGCACCCCTCGAGCCCGTTTCAGCAGTCTGCCATCCTAAAACTCACCTCGTGACAAACCAGGGTGGAATCCGGGTGGCTTGGGGCGCTCAGCCTTCCATCCGTCACAGTTTAATAAAACAAGCAGAACAGACTTAGGCTGCACCACCACCTGCAGCTCGCAGCGCGTCCAGCCTCTAGGCATGTGTTGTACAGTGCTACATAAGCTCAGTCATTTCTCCAGCAGACTCCAAGCACGCACGGAGGCAGCAAGGAGACATCTCCTCTCAGTCACATTCTTGACTCTGCACAGATGCCTGCACAAACCCCTTTACTCTTGGTTTCTTGGCTCCTTATCCTCTCCTGGAGTGATATGACTGCATGCAGGCACGAGGGGATTTACAGAATGCTTTTTGTTTATATAAACAGATTCAAATCTCAACATCTGGAGAACAGCAGCAAGGAAAATGGAACTTTGGGAGAACTCGTTAAACTATGGGCCTTTCAGGTGTCCCATGCTCCCTGGGTGAGTGCGAAAGGGCACCGATTCACCAAGTACGCACCCTCCACTAGCCTGGTCCATCGACACGCAGGAACAAGCAGCCTACAAATGGCAAGAGTTGGCCAAAAGCAATGGCTGCAATTGTGCAGGCAGTTTGTTGGCAAGATATCCAGAGCTGAGCTTATTAGCTGGAAAAAAATACAATGGAGGGATATGAGAGGGCTCAGTGAAGCATGGGATTTGCTGGCAAGCTCGCATAGCAAGCCGCGCATGGGAAGCACCATCATGTGCGTGTGCCATGGAGTCTAGAATTCTGTCCACGATAGTAGCGCAAGTAGCAGAGCCGTGGTGGAAAGACAAGAGCGCAAACTCAACGGCATAAAAAAATTATGAAGCACCTAAAATCCAGAGTGCTCAAGGCACTATTCGTTAGTAAACCTGCACGTGCACTAGGAGCTCACTAGAGAGCTGGGCCTCAAAAAGAGACCCAAAGGGACAAAGAAAAGACTAGAAGCAGGTTGGAGGAAAGAAGAAGAATTTGTCACAAAGCAGAAGAATGGGCAATCAACAGAAGTGATAAGACTTGGGATTTTTTTCTTGAAGGGTCCTTGGCTAGTGCAGCTCTGAGATCCATGGGTATTCATTTCATGCCCTAGAAGCAATAAAGTAGAAACAGGGATCTCCCTTTGAACTGACCTTGCAGCGGAGGACGCAAACAAGGTTTTCCCCATATAGTATGGTGGGGAGCATAACTTGAAGGAGCCTTCTGCAGAATCTGGGTACCAGATTGGTGGTGCTTTGTATGGCACACAGCAGAGCCTAAAGAGGATGTGGTCCCTGATCGGGAGCCAGCGGAGTCTTCTCGTGCGGTCAGAAACATGGACTTTCTTATACATCTGGAAAACAATACAAAAAGCAGTGGTCTGGCAAAGCTGGTGTCTATTTAACAAGTTAACTGAGACCAGCATCAAGGGAATTACAGTTGTCAATACTGGAGTCAATGTCACCGTCACCAACTGCAGCTCTATGCTCTATCAAGAGCAGCGGAGAACTACAAGATTTGAAAGAACAAATTCTCGGACATGTCCTCAATTTAGAGCAACACCAAGATTTTTTGACTACTTGGAGAGATTCTTCCCGAAGACTGAAAGGATGGTCTCTGTACAATGTTTGTTATTTGGGGCACCAGCTCAATCTCTGTTTCGGCCTTACTAAGCTGAAGGTGATGGGTGTATATCCAGCTTTGAATGGCAGATAAGCTATCCTGCAGAGTTTCCGCGGCACTTGCATTGTCATTAAATTTCCTATAAATGTAGTTCCTGTAGTTTTGAGACTGAGGGTACCTTCATTTTTTAGGTCTAGCATTAGGCAACACCTTTTCATTTTCATTGAAATTATATTTACTACACATGCTTAAATGGGGTTTCAGTCATCCTTCTTTCATTGCACTGTTTCACGCTTCACATTTTTCTTCCATGCACAACAGCATATAACATGGGCAACAGATCAGCCCACTTCAGCCATTGGCTAACTTCACTGTGAGTGACAGCATTCTGATCTTTCACAAGGAAAACATTTGCACACAAAGCAACGCCTTCAGTGCCAGGGACTAATTTGCCAATGTGGGTTTTTAGAGAGCAAAAACACTTTAGCTTTTTGCCATTTCGGTTTAATTTTGTCAAGGACCCAGCAGCTCCCACAACATACAAGTTTTACCAAAAGAAAATGTGAAAACAAAAGAAGCTAGACAAAGCAAAGGCTGGTAGCAGACGCCAGACCTGTGGCTTTGCCAATGTTCATTTCTTTTGCAGCGATAAATGTGGTGTGCTGTGCCCAACCTATGCAGGACAGGATTAAGTTCACAGTTTTGCCATTTGCTTGCAACAAAAGGTGTTCTCCCAAGTAGCAGATGCCACCAGGCCATGCACCAACAGCCATCTGCACTTCAGAGCTTCCTTATATACCTGTCAGACAGGTGCCTGAATAACTCACTTCAGTGCTCAATTTGTGTAGGAGGTGGGCACCAGCGCTTCTTTGGGGACCCAAACGTACTTTTCATCATCAGATCGTAAGCAACGGAGAGAAAGGCAAAACAGGGAGAAAAGAGGAAGATGAGAAAGATGGGAAAACGAGAAAGAAGACATGGATAATAACCTGCAAGATTGAGTTAAAGAGGCAGAAAGTGGAGAAAGGGGAAGCGGAACGAGTTCTGAATCAAGACTAAGCAGCCTTGGTATTCGGCAAGCCTGGCACTCGACGGGCAAATAGAAAGATCTTTGGGCTGCCACACATTCTCAAAACGCTTTACAAGTGACTGAGCTTGGCAGCTGCTTCTTGGTGAGATTAGTAGTCCAAACACATTACAAGTTTGCCCAAAAGGGATTTTCATGATCTTGGTTATTGTACATAGGGCTGTATTTCGACTGTCTTAAAAAAACCTGAAAGCGGTAGAAGCCACATCTATCCTGGCTATTCAAAGCAAGGTTACTGTCCAAACTAATTTATTGTAAATGGATGGAAACTAGAAAATCAAAAGGACTCTTATCAAATGTAATAGTCCATGATAAACCTAGAAGGTGGAGGAAGCATTGCTCTATATTCCTAAGATGAGGTATGCACCTCCCTTTTTTTTTTTATTTGTTTGATCCACCGGCTGGGGATGCCTAAATACTATGTATTTCCATAGCTACCACAACAACATCAACAGAAGTATGCTTTCATCTCTACCAGTAAATCATAAAATACAGTTAAATTAAATGTTTTCTTTCGTGGTTAAACATTCACCTAAGCCTAATGAGGCAGAAGTGAATGTACAAAATTAATCACAACCCTGGAACTGTGTACTTTCAACTTTCTCATGGAAAGACTTACTCTCCCACATCCCCCGATTTAGTTTCAAACAACTTTCATACAGCACCTGGTTTCAACATTTCGCTCTGTAGCACCCAGACAAACCAGACCTGCCTTGGTTTCAGCCCTCACTACCTGCAATTAACCGATTAAATTCTCATCGGCCGGGATGATGCAAGAACTAAATAATATACTCCATGCACACATCCGATGGACCCCAAGTACATTCTGTTCGGCATCCACACGGATGTTGACATTCCACAGTATCAACTTCTGCTCAGTAACTTAGGCCTCAATGTGGAAAAGTGCGACATAGCTAAATATTAGGGGAGACCAGAAATTCCCACCCTGAAAGAGTGGCGCACGGGCATGGACATGTACATGGGTGCCGAAAAGACGGTGATAAGAGGATGCCTCGCGAAAGTTTAGGAAAATCTGGCAGCCATGGCTGAGTTACTACAATTGAGAAATGGAAGAGGACGATTTAGAAGTACTGCAAAACACATGAACTGGCATGTGGGCATGGGATTCGTTACTCTAGGCACATACCTAGCTGAGAGACTCGAGAGGTATTCAGTACGAGGGGTGGACGGCACCAAGGGGGATGAGAAGGAAAACCATAACATCGTCTACTTTGTATCATTACTACTTGTAAATCTTATAATTTGTAATTGTTGAACTCTTATTGAGATGTACCTGCTGAGTTGTTTGATGTTTTATCCCAAAATAATTTTAAAAATTATAAAAAATATTAAAAATCTCCTCGGCGAACTGGCTTTTTACCAACCCCTGTATGAACCCCAGCCTCATTTCCAATGTTCAACTTAACATTTCCTCAACACATTTCAAGGTTATCTTACTTCGTATAGGCTATTTAGTTTAGTTCCATCTAGTGGTGTTAAGCATGTGTAGAAAAGACTAATAAAATGAAATAAAGCACGATTTGGGAATTTATGACTAAGAAATCAGGCTATTGGTTGAGAGAGGTAGAAGCCCCACTCAGGAAATAACCACACGCCTGGTCAGGGTGAACCACAAAAGTCACTAAATTAACCTTGCTTAACCCTCTGGTAGCTTGGTTGCAGAAGGACTAGGATTCTCAAACACTTCTCTGTCAATGCACGATAATCCAGACTCAACGTGCCTTCCATTTCAATGCAGAGAACCCCAGAGCTCCACCCATGCACCTCCATCCTCACCCATACACCCAGGTGCCTTTTACGTTTCTGGAGCCCAACAATGCACCGGCAGGAACCCTTCAGCCTTTCTAATGGTGGGAGGGACTGCAGACCCCACAAAGCGCTTCTATCAAACCGTAACACTGCCTGCTTCTCAGCACCGTCTACAGCTGCCAATAAGCAATGAGGGGCCGAGAAGAAACTTAAATGCATTGTGCAGAGAAGGACAGAGCGGGTCCGGGCACGCCCAGGCGCGTTGCCACAGGAAATGGGGGGGATTGGAAAATGCTTAACCAGACGCAGAGCAGTTTGATGAAACCACGAGTTCAGTAGCGAGCGTGTGCCGCTTTAAATGGCTGTTTTTCTTTGCCCTCTAATCAGTCCAACATTCATCACTACCTCGCCCGGTCAGGAAATCAAACTTGGTTCCCAACTGCACAGGGAATTATTCCGAGCACAGGCCTGGGCACGAACAAAGACGCGTCTTATTCTGTTCCTTTGTAGGAAATTACACCCACCTGTTAGTAAGCGGGAGGGGGGAGGGGAGAGCCCTGCAGGCTTTCCCACACCCCCGTGAACGGGAGGGAGCCTTCAGCGATGAGGGCACAGGAGCTCCAGCTACCCTGCGCTGGGCGGGTGGGGTACTGGGCATGCCACGGCCCAAGCCCTACGGTCACCCAATACAGGGCCTTGAAATCGGCCGGGTCTTACCGGTGCTGAGCACCGGCAGTTTTTAAAAGGGGGCCTCGAAACGGGTCCCTATTGGGCTCTGTTTTGTGCCCTGGCACAGGCGGTCCGTTTTTTCCCGGACTGCAGAGTCATTTTCTCTCTGGATTTCCCTTCTCTTTTTGAAACTCAGGGGCAGCAACATTGCCGTGGTGTCACCAGGGCTTTAAGTGGAAGCTTTTTCAATAATATACAAGCCATAGTTGCTGCTTATTTATCTTATGCAACTAACAACCACTGACAAAGGCAACAGTCCTGACTTGTAGGTATGACATTGCATCCAGATATACGATACAAGTAATGACAGAAACCGCAAAATACAAGTCGGGCGCACACTATGCTGGGCACAGATTTTTCGAGTACCTGTTTTAAGCCACGCCCTTAATTACATTGGCCGCGCGTACAAAATAGGTACAACGTCCTCAGATGAACAGAGCAACTGCATAGGCCGGGCCTCCAGGGCTCTCCAAAGCGATGTGGCCAGAGATCAAGCAGCACACAAACGCGGCGGCGGAAAAGAGGCCTTTTATTAAAATTGGCGGAGCACAATAGAGCGCCCATCGGGTTTCCTGTGTGCCAACGCCACGCCGGCTACCGTCAACAAGAATTACACAAGGCGAAGAAAATGCAGCCCATTGCCTGCTGCACTTTACACACAGAAAAACGAAACTGTATCTATGCTCTTTTCCAACGTCTCCACTTGGCTGCTCGCAGTCTGGGGCTGTGTTCGACAAAACAAATCGCTTCCAATCTCGGTAAGTAATTACTAGCTTTTTAGTCTGAATCCTTTCCTGGGTCTGCCCTCCAAACCACTAAGATTGACTGACAGCAAACCATTTCAGGCTTCGACCTTTTGATTTTTTTTTTCAAATCTGTATTTTTGTTCACTTTGTCAGCAGGCTTCATTTTTTGCAACAACTACTCCAGGTTATGTTAGCCCCTCACATTTACTTTGCCTTTAGAATGCTGTAATAGAGCTGTACATAAGGTTCCCTATTATATTGCTAGAAATATTTTACGACCAACAAAGCAAACACAAGGAGATGGACAGACCGCTGAAACCTTTCAGACACTCACCCCCCCCAGTCACAGATCTGGGTTGAATCCATCATTATTCTTTAGCTCACCTCGCCACCCCAGTTCAAACCCAGCTATATGAAAAGCAGTCTTGACCCTGTTCCTCATAGGAAGGGTCCAGCCCAAACTGCCAAGCCAGGTCTTCCCTGGAATCCAGCCTGGCTGATAAGGGGTGTTACCCCAAAACCGGTCCCAGGATGCTCGTTTCCGGTCCATGTAAGACCTGGCTTGGCAGTTCGGGCTGGACTGTTCCCATGAGGCACAGGGTCAAGACTAATTTGCATATGGCTGGGTCTAAACTGGGGTGGCGAAGTGAGCAAAAAAAGGATGATGGATTTAACCCAGATCTGCGACTGTGGTTCAGTGTCTGAAAAGTTTCAGCACTCCTCCATCATCTCCTTGTTTTGCTTAGAAATATTTTATAGCATTTTCCTTTCAACTGTGAAACATGAGGGAACATAAATCAAGTGGTTTAGGCGATGGGTCCTCACTTTATCTGCCCATTTCTTAACTTTCACCAAATTGGAATTGTGAGTCTGCTGGTCCTGATGAAGGCCTTCAGAGAAACTCGTTGACTTAGTCTCTGTAAACAGTATTCCTAATTTACCTTTGGACATAAACTGTCACAAGAGAGCCAATGGAAAAAAGTCTTGAGAACTTTTATAAAGACAATATTGGGCTTTTTTGGACAAGACATTGACAAAGCTAGGGAAGAAAGGAAAAAGGGACTGTCAACTATGACAAATACAGACAATGAATTATAATAGATCTTAATTGCTTGTTTGAAAGGAGACTAACTTATAGAATTAAATTGCACATAAATGCACTAATGCTAACGGGATAATTTTTGTATTGTGGTTTTTTTTATTTTTAGAAAGGCCATTTTCGCAAGGGCGCATGGCAGTTAGTTACACTTTCAGAAATCATTAGGCTGTCATGTGGATCCAAAGAAAGTAATGCAGTGGTGGACATCCACTTTTCTTCATTAGAGAAAAAGCTTTGACCAGGTCTTCAATAATTAACAGAGAGCGCACTAATTCTACAGCGGAATCATTTAAAAATCCATTCCACTCTGTAGTCTGTTGTCTTGGAATCTACCACTGTTGGACCGGACAACCTTGGCGTGGTTTTCCCCTAACTTTTGACCTCAAGTTTTTGCTGACTTTGTATTTGCTGGCCATAGGACTCTTCACACTTTATTACTGCTAACCAGGGCTAAAGTGCTTGTGCTCTCTCCCTTAAGTGTGATAAAATCAGCTTACACCCCATTAGCATATTTAATTTACGAGTTAGCCTCTAGTAAAATGGTACTACACATACCCAGGGCCTGCAGCCTGTGTCGGTTTTAACTGTCATTTCGACCTGGCAAAATAAACCGTTCGTCAGCCCTAAACCTTCCTTTTTATTAATACTTATAAGTCACCCCTTGGGTAGGCCATAAACAACCCACAGGGCAGCTTGCGGCGTTTTTAAAAAGTTGAACATAACCTTTAAATTGTGTTAAAAACTCAAATTAATTTTTCTTCATTGCTGCAAGGCCTACCTCTCCCATAGGATAATACCAGGTTACCTTATTACATTTATTAAGTAATAACTTTCAATTGGGGGCAAGTAGGAATATCCAGTATGGTGTCTAAAGAATTGTAATTTAAAACCCTCTTAAATGCTAAAGTCCGACTTTTAGTCACAATTCTGAAAATGCTACTTTTAGAAAGTTAACATTTTCTTGGATTCAACATTTGGTGTCTGCAGGCAGCTGGTCTTTGTGTATTACTCCCAGACAGTGAGACAGAGGGAATAGGTGCTGGCAGAATGGACCATCTCGGATTTGATAAAGGGGTGGAGTAGTCACCTACCACACTTGCACATCCCAAAGACTCTGCCTCAGCACACTTGTAAAGGTTTTCACACTAGTCTTGTGTGCCCCCAGACAAGCTGGGTCTAGGGCAGTGACGCAGGCAATTGCAAACATTCTTGGGATTGGAAACCTCTAGAAATGTCTTCTACTTCAAAGCTGGCACCAAGAATAAATAGTGGACACCCAGACCCAACTCCTCAGGGCACATCTGTACCTGTGGAAGACTCAGAAGGACTGCTGTGCTGCAAGAAGGACTCCTACTCCCCTGCTGCTTGAGTGAGGAGCACTGGAGCTGCATTTTGAACTCAGGACCACCAGAGTAGCTTCAAGGGCGAGTTAACTGGCCTCCTGATCAGAACCTCTGGGACAGAAAAGGCTCCAACCCCCTTGAACCCTGCACCAGGACTCTGCCTGCTGTGAGTCATTCCCCTCCCCCACGTGGTGCCTTCCCAGTCCTGGACCCTTGGAAGTGGGCCCATAGGTGCTTTGCCAGTCTAGCTTTGGTCCCCATCAGACCATAAGTGAAGCGAAGCAACGCAAAGCCTCGCAGCACAGCTGCCTGCCTCATTAAGACGACGCAGAGCGACGAAAAGCCCCCCCAGGCTTCACCACACAGCTCACTAGAACCAGCACAGAGTGATGCAAAGCATTTCAGCAAAGCTTCATTGGAACAGACGCCGCAAGCCACGAAAAGCAACACCATGTAAACAGAGCACCAAGGACATAAGACACTTTGTTTAGCAGGCCCAACTTGGTCCTTGTGTCTGGTGCGCACTCCATCAAGACTGACCAGAACTTGTGACCTTGTACTGGTCCAGAGTGACCAGATAACCATAGTCGGCGCTTTGTGCGTTTTAGTACTAAGTTTACCTAAATCTTCAAAATTGCATCTCTCTGCTTCCACTAATTGGATTTTTGTCGTTTTGGTCTCAAATTATTTTTTTACAGTTTACTCTATTCTTCTAAATTGGTGAGGGATTTTTCCTGTGCTGTGTTTTCACTTTATTATTGTTTGAAATGCTTCATAAAATATTTACACATTGCCTCCAAGTTAAGCCTGGGCTTCTTTTGTGCCAAGTTACCAGAGGGTTGAGCACAGGTTAATTTGGGGTTTGCTTGCTATTCACCTTGACAAGAAATCTGGCTATTGCTTGAGTAGGGTTTCACCACCCTCAACCAGTAACCCAATTTTCTACAAACACCTATTGAAAACGTTCTGTTGACCCTCCCCCTCCAATCCCAAGGAGTATGTGACAAGAGTATTTTTCTTTTAGCAATAACACTGAAATAGGTCAAAAAGTTTGAAGACTTCAGGGGCATTGTTTTGGCTCATAATAATAGCATGACCACACCCTTCTACAGCAAATTGATAGGCTCACCTTATAACTAGTGCACAACAGGACAAACATACAAATATGCTATATGATTATAACATGATTAATGCCCCCTAAACCATGCCTCCATCGCTACTTAGGAGCAATATGTGTCGAAGATTACTACTCTTCACCACCACTGTACAGGGTCAAAGCAGCCGAATACCCAACTACAGAAACTGGAGACTCCCTGCCAGTTCACTGAAGCCAAACAGGCATGTTCACAATTATTATTGTACACATTTGCACCATTGCCTTCATTACACAAGTGCAAACTCCCCTACACTCTGTTTCAAGTGCCCCTGGACTGTCCAGCTGACAGGCCAAGATGGGAGCAAGACTGCCTGACAGTGGTTTGATGATTAAGGTCTGGCCTCTGTAATCGGATCTTACCCTTCAGTAGGTTGACCCACCATTAACAAGGGAAAAAGGCACCTTGCCACTACCTTGTGCCAAGGGTGGGACGAGGCTCAAGGGTTGACATCCCTCGCGTAGCGAGGAGTAGCCATATTTGGTATAACTACTGGTGAACATAAACCTTCATAGTAGAGCTCGATTCCTTAGTCCTCATTACACTAGAATCACCTTGCACACCTTTGGGTGTTAAATCTTACCATTTTGTTTCACATTATCCAATTTTGTATTTAACTAATATTACTGTTTGTGAATTTCTCAATAACCCCATGAAATTTGTTTCAACTTTTATCTGATAAACTTAATGAATGAAATTAATTGCTATTTCTGCTCATTGTAACATGTCGGTACTCTTAAATCCAATGTATTCTGGTGTTAAGTTACACCATCCTTGGGAGTAACTAAATTACAATTTCAAACCATATCTGTAACCTGAAACAAAATATAGAGATCAGGGTTCAATATTGCTTCCAGCGATAATGAAAGCACTGTATTTTGTTATTGCTCTAAACTCCACGGTCTCCTCACTCCTGATCTGAGGAAGCATTCTCAGAGGTTCACATTATTCGAGTCATTAAGACAGATCTACAGGCACAAATATCGTAAACCAAACAGTGACATTTCTGACCCAAAATGGTGCGAGACAACTATTTTCATGGGTTCAATGGAAAGGAGGTTGGAATTAGGGGCCAAGAAGGGGTCCTTTTCATCAAGCATGCTCATTTTTTGAACTATTTAAATAATAGATTTAACAAAACGAGTGCATTAGTGGCATACAATAGCGTAAGTTTAATATTAGGCCATATTATTTTCAATGACTGACGCACACCTTCAATTATAACACAGCAGTATTTTGGCACATACGAAGGCCAAGAACAAATCTAGAGGGGAACATGACTGCTGTGGCAAAGTACCCATCACCCATGGACATTGGAGTCCGAATCCAGCTGAGGGCCACAGTGCTCGGTCCTACACGCATAGACCGTCTGCCACTACTGCCTGTCCAAGGCCCTCGTGGACGTCGGCCCTGCCTGGATTATGTTATGTTGACAAGGTCACAAGCAGAACATTTTTATTAAGAGAGGCACAAGGCAAGCAGATGGTTCATGACCGTTACTGCCTTCATGTTTCCAAAACAAGGCAGGACCAGTGTGCCACTTCCCTGCATCAAAAATCAACTTCAAACTCATCCATTTAAGCAATTTCGGAACCAGTGTCTTACTACGCTTCTGTACTGTTGGTTACAGAAGGGTCTACTACTATCGTTTGGAAAATCTGCTCTGGCCTGAAAGTATTGATTTCCCGCTGGTTCAATGCGTTTTGCTTTTATTCCCTTCTTGTTTGCCTTAGTTGAGAACTTGAAACAATTACGGTCATCACTCGGTCACTGTAATCCACTGTTCAAGTCTTTCCTTAGCTTCTGATTTTGTATAAAATGCCCTCATACCTCTCGGCTCCCGTCTGCGGTATATAAATGTTTAATAAATACAAATATGGATAGTCAACAATAACAATAAGGTCCACCTTGTCAACACAATTCTCTGCATTTTACAACTTGGCCATGCATTTATAGATTATAGATTTCCCTCCTGCCGTCCTATTGGATAAGATGGACTAAGCACCTACTAGAGTTTCAAACAAAATGATTTTGCTACAGTCACGTTTTTCAACTACAAGTCACTCTCCACTGAAATGAGAGTTACGGGGGATTTCAAGCTGCCCACTACACCTCTCCTATACTACCTTTCTTGAAGACAATTTAATTAACTCATTCACTGATTGGCAGATGGGTTTCTTGTGAAGATCTTGCACCCTCTCCATAGCCCTGTTCTGGCGAGACAATCTAGCGTTACTGCACTGGATAATCACGAAGAGAAATCAAGAACATGATCTGGGATATTATCATACAGGAAAAGTAAACAAGCAATTGAAAAACTGTAAGGCCTTGCTTCATTCACACAAAATGTCTACACATAGCCTACCTAATGAGCATTCACGCAATGCAATGCCTGTGAACACCAACGTTACATAAGCTTTTATTCCGCCAAGATGGTTCAAAACGGTCTGTGGTGCTCCTGTGAGAGCTGAGTAATAACAGTCAAGAAAGAAAGATTCCTGTATTGACAGACTACGTTTCTGCCACCCAGAAGGATACTAAGTCAAGCAAGATGTGCCTGTATGACACCGCTCAAAAGTACTTTCATTCAAAAAGATCTCCTTCACTCTGCAACATTATGGACTCATGTTTCATGTTGGTTAACAGTGATTGGTGGGGTAACCCCGATTGTGTTTTACCAAATTACCTTGATAGCAGCATCAGATAAATCCACATTAGTTATACTGGGAAACAGCAGGCTGGGCACTGACTGACTAAGCTTCCAATCAAATTATTTGATAAACCAGAGATACTGAATTAAAAACCCAGGCTACAATTTCTCTTTCAGTGATACCTGAAGTCCACCACCAAAATGTGCTTCAAACTCATCCCATATGAAGTACGTGTTCTCCCGGTTATTATGAGTGAACAGTTTCCATAATTTGTCAACTAGCTGAACTAATCTTACAATGACTAACAGAAGAAATGACATTCATGGCAGGAAGAGCTTGTCGACAGTAGCGATGTGACAACAACGTTGTCAATCATGTGGAATATAGTGAGATTTCTAAATACATGAGAAACGTGATGTGCTGTGTGCCTTCCCCCACACCAATGACTCCACAGTGGTGTGCTTTCCAGACAAAGCATGGATTTGGAGAAGGCTTGATCATCAGGAACTTTTCACTTGGAAAGTCAAGATACAGTTCCAGATCAAACAGGGAATATATGATTTGGACACGTGCTGATTTTCAGGTGATTACTTTTCTTGTTGGTTAAAGAATAACAAATTCAAAATACTAGACCTACCTATTCTCGAAAAAACGCTTAGCAAAAATGGGTGCTCCTGATGAGGCTTCCGGCCTAAAATGGTGAAACCTGGAAGAGCGTGCCTTACACTTTCAGAATCCCTCAGCGGTTTGGAAAACATTCACATTTCCAGTTCTCACTCTGACCAACTAATGTCTTTGTTGTATGATCAATTTCTTCTGCATTTGAAGAATAATATCTTCATAAATTTGTCTTTAACACAGAGTGTACTATTTGTTGAAGATGCGCCAAACCCAAATGTTTGTAGTGCCATATGTGCCTTTTCTGTGGGACTCCAATTTATTCTCATCAGACCTAAAATAACACAATCTTTAAGATACTACTACTAAGAAAAGGCTATTACTTTTATGGGCGATTAGACCTCTGCTAGAATGGTTTCGGCAAAAAATTAGTTCATTGCATATCCTCTCAAACTCAGTTCCATAAATTTTCTGTGCTAAATTTATTTATGTAGCTATTTTATATGGATGAAACACAAGAGGATTGGAGGAGTGCAGAAGATGCCAGAGACCCAATGCCTCACTGGCCCATCCCATGATAACCCTGTTGTTCCATCCCATGATAATGCTGTAACAGGACTGCCATTGATGTCTAGTCCCTTAGTTCACGGCTCTCCAACAAACTGTCTCACAAAGACGACGACTAGGCGTCAAACACTCAAAACCAAGTTGGAGATGTTATCAAGCACAATTTCAATGTTGGCCTATTCATGTATTTACCGAACTAACTGAAGTCTGCAAGCCCTGAGGAGTCCAACAAGTTCCCATAAAACATTCAGGGCATGAATCAGGAGCACAGATACCACGGACCTGCAGTTTGTCATACTCCTGTCACCTCATCAAAAATGCATCACTGGAGGAGAAGACAATATCACTAACTCTGGGTTCTGCGCCATCAGCAACCTGGCTGCAATGCTCATTTCTGAGCTCAGTCTGGTCACTGCTAAAAGATGCGGTGGCCATCTCCCAGACAGGGAAATGGTACATGGACAATACCTCTCCAGGAGTGAGACCTCAGCAGGTTAAATGGAGCTTCTCCCTGAGAAACACTTCAGTTTAGAAACAATTACAAAAACAGAGAAAGAGGACTCACCTGTATGCATTAAACTTTGAAGAGTCGATGTTGGAGCTGCTTCTTCCATGGGAGCCGGTGTGCCGCTTCCAATCTCTGCACTGCCATTGTCATCTGGAAAATTACCCAAAGAGAATTACTTACCAGAAAAAGGAAAAGTGATGAACCATCTAAAAAGAATCCTCACCCAACAGTTGTACCAATAGATCCCAAAGGAAAAACATAAGATGCTGGCATTTATCTTAACTGGGCACACATTTCTGGCACTGCCCACCGAGAGTAGAGCATAACCTCTTTGTGCCTGGTGATTAGGGATTACTCCATCTTGTAGTAATAAGCAAATCTGAAAGCATTTCTAAACAGCAATTGTGCTTACAGTCTGCATAGCATTCTGGGAACGATCACTACAAGAAGACTGACAAGTGAGTGGAATCCCCCAGGTTGTTTCGATTTCCCAACTGGAGTGGTCAGGTCAATGGGGTTTTGCACAGACATTCCTAAAGTAAGCAGGGTCTTCACATTTACTGCAAATTCCATGCCCCACATAGAGGCCCCATTAGAGAAATTGGGGTCAACAAGACACATCAGCATGTTGAGATCGAGAAAAGGCCATCGATGCCTCTTTTAACAAAGGACGGCCACTACAAACAAACTTCTCCACCCCGGAAGGACAGCTTCATTTCGACAATATTGCTTTTTTGTCTAAGAGACGAGACACAGCTACATTACAATGGCTCATGAACAATTTAGTACAAGAACATCTATTTTAATCGCTCGGGAGTAGGGCCAAGATCATCGGTCCACTCAACTTTATAATCCAATATGTTTTTTAAATATCCACAGTGTACATGTAGGAGAACATTTTTCATATAATTTCGTAGAAATTGTTCACATTTTCATAGGACTTTCAGGAAACACTGGATTTTGGCCTCAGCTGCTCACTGATAACAGCTCCACATGTGCGAATTATATGCAGTGTTAAATGTACTTATGTAGCGTGCATTGTGGCTCAATGTGGCTGACTGAGCCAAGTAAATGAAGGCAGATTTGTTTTCCCCTGCACAAAAGTGCAAAACACTTCCTAGACGTTGGCAACTGGGATCTATATATTCTGCATTGGGAGGCCACTGAAGACATCTTTGGAGGCAAAGGGGACAAAATATCTGGACATTCACAGGGAAGTTGGCAAGAGCACCCACAGGGAAGCTTCTCCACTGCAGAAAGAAACCTCAAGGATTCATCCTTGTGCAGAAATCTGAGAGGCAGATTATGAAGAGCTCAATGCTTCAAATTCCCACAACAGTGTTCATAATTCTGCACTGGAAATATTCCATGCAGGAATGAGATACAATAACTTCCGATTCAAATTCTGAAGGACATCACAGTTTCGCATTTCACTATGCATTAGAGAGAAATATGGACAAAAATAAGTGAAGACTTATCCAACTATTCTTTGATCACCCACGAGGGCATGCATGTCCCTACCTCCAGAAGCTTCATCTGCCAGCAGGTCCTCGTCATCTGACAGATCGACCCATTTTGTCTTGGCCGAGTGGCTATCCGACTCTGCATCATCAGGAAAAGTGACTTCATCTAACACCTTCGAGGTCTGTGCAAGCTGTTGAGACAACAAAGTGGAGATTGGTGAGTTGTGCCTTTTTGCCCTTCTCAAACTGAAACAATCTTTAGGCGAAGACCACAACAAATGTGTAATCACACTGAGGCCGGTATAGGTCACTTAGAAACTGACACTAAGTGACAGCTCCCAGAAAAACATTTGCCCCATGAGAATGCAAAGGAGAACTGACCCCTTGAAAAAATTAAGTTTAATTGATTGGCCATTGCCACTAAAAGCCTGATGGGAATCAGTCATTGTAATGTCAGACGAGATAATGTCTATTCCAACAGAAAAGTAAGGTTTTTCTGCATGTCAGACCCCTTCTTCAAAAACACACTCATTCTCGACAACTGCCCACCCATCACAACACCACCCTTGTATGCATGTGCCCCTCTTAATCAAGCAGCTCCTAAATTAGTTATAGTCCATTATACCCGCAGTACAGTTGGATATATAGATATAGATATATATCCATTATATGTGATGCCCACAACCAGGTTAATGATTTTATCATAATGGAATGTGTTACTGCATCCCCCTCTCTGTGGTTCAGTCATAGCCATACTACTACAGGCTGCCTATACACAAGTACACATATGGGATAAAGTACCCCCTGCTATACATCAAACATATTGCAAGTCACAGAGGAGTTCCAGGACTATGGAGGAATGAAGCAGAAGGCAGTGTTCCTTTATATGGTCACTGAACTCTTCATTGTGCAGAAGGGGGCACTTTATTTCTTAAAATACAGGGCCACAACATCACCTATAAACAAAATGCTATAACAGTTCTTGTGGTGCTCTTTCATATGAAAGAGATAGGATGATTGTAAACATGAAGAATACAATTAGAATCTTTAGTGCAAACTTAAATATACCAATAAGCAGTTTGATATTTTTTGCAATCGTATATTAAAATCAGTTCAATACAAGTAACATTTAAAAAAAATGCAGCGGCTCCAAGTGTGTAGAAACATGCAGAGACATTCAATCTTTGCAACAATTACATAAAGTGTGGAAAAATAAACATGCTCCAATTAATATCTTCTTTCCACCTATTACTGTTCATCTAGAAAAACAAAGCAGGAGAATGAAAAGCCATGTTTTGTTACCATTTTTTTTAACTGAAGATTTAATTATGCTCTGTGACCTGCCTGTCTTCTTGGCTGCTGGCTCTGACAGCAGGCATGGTGATGTCAGTAGTCAACTGTAATAAGTTAAGAGTTGAGCTGCTACGTTGTTTCTTTATTACAGGCAACAAGGTGCGTCAAAAGGCGCCTGTAATAAGGAAATTAGGGATAAGCTTTTAGACAGGGTTTATAGGCTCCCGTGTATTATAAACACCCACATGGCTAAAAAAAAGTGTTAGGTCGCTTTAGGACCTGAAGGAAGGACAGTTCCCATAATAGGAAGTCATAACAAGCAGCATTCAAATGAAAGCCAATGGATACAGTGCGCCTTATGCTACTCCATTGAAAAGTGTGCAAGTGGCCTACTGGTCTAAAGCATGTACTGCAGGAATCCATGTTTGACCCCATTGTCATAGGTTCAGACTACAGCTAGTCTACTCACCCTTTAATGCTGCTGAACTCAATAAAACCAACACCTGTGCAGGGCTGTGTTTTTCTTTCTCTTTTTAGCTAGGTGTGTGTGCGCTATACAAGTATCCCTACCCATCACACACATCCTGCATGCGACAAAAAACGTTTTGAGCCGACCAATTACTAGCAAAATGAAAATGTTTGGGTTTTATATCTCCGCTATTATGGTTCCACTTCACTGAACAACCACCAGACAAATTATTTAAGTGCTTTAATTCTTTCAGAATACTAAAATAGTAGGAACAAAAGGATGAATTATTGCGTGAGGGATGCAAAAGGCACTGGTTTTGTGAGTGTGTGCGGAGACCAAGAATTAGCTGGGGTTCCCACGCCCCACTGCACCAATTCCACTGCCCCTCTCTAAAGCTTTTCCAACTCTTTCCTTGAGGCTGGCAGCAAATTCTAGGCCAGAAACCATTTCATTAAGCATCCCCCAGCAGCTGACAAAGGAATGAGCGAGCCACAAGGTCATATCTATTCACTATTCAGGCGGGGAGCAAAAAAAAAAAAAAAACTTGGACTGAGATCATATCATGGTCGTCATCATCGCGCCCACTAGAAATTCTTCAAAATCTCAACACTACCCACACAACCTAGTCTCTGCACGGACCATAAAACTGGAAAAAGTCATCCGCAGAATGAGCTGCCAGGGCAAGAATTCTCCACAAAGTTAGCAGGGAAAAGTGACAACTTCACAGCGCTAGAAAGAAAGCCTCACTCTTTAAATATATGTTATGACTACTAGTTTTGTGTAGAAGAAAGCAAGACTCGGGAAGACACACCGCTGTAGAATTGATATGAAGATAATTTGTGGTCATACATTTAGGACCAGAAGTTGAGCGGCATTTTGCCATTTTTTGCGTTTTTTTTTTTTACTTCCATCAGGCAGGCAAAACCTCCCAGAAGAAGAAAACGGGATGCGTCAAAGTACTCGACTCGTTTTGCAGCGGCCAGATTCATCACACATTTTCAATATATTCCCCCAGGAGATACATTTACATGCAATTAATCTAAAATGTAATCATGAACATAGTATATAGTTATCCTGAGCATCTGTCGTGGATCAATAATGGAGTAATTTGCCCAAGATTCCACTCAAACCAGCCTAGAAATACATCCAGACAGGAGACACAACACAATAAGACGCTCCTCTGTTACTGCCCCATCTGAAAAAGGGCGTTTAAGTTAAAAAAAAAAACACACACACACACACATATATATATATATATATATATATATATACACATACACACAGATAGATAGATAGATAGAATAAAACAATTTATAAAGCAAAGCACATGGCTACTTCGGCAGAAGTGTCCCAGCGCATACAAGGTCTAGCTACCGAAAGGAGACACCGAAAGCCTTAAGGAAACCTGGGAACTATATTAAAAAACACATTATTAGATTTTTCCAGAGTAAAAGCTCTGTCTTAGATTGTCTGAGCAGCAGCAGAAAGGAGTTCCTTAGCTTGGGAGCCAGAAAGCTAAAGGAACTGATGCAAGCTTTCGTAACTGTGGGGACTTCAGCAAACAGATCCCCTGAAGACCTCAGAGGAGGTACAGTTTGATGAAGTGGTGAAGATAGCTGGCACCTGATTTGTTAAAGACCCTGTAACAATAGCAGAGAGCCTTGAAGGACAGATGCTTCTGCATCGGAAGCCTGCACAATTTATGCAGAAGAGAGCCCATCAAAACCAGTTTGGGAAGATTCAGCAGTAGCGAGCTGCATAGATCTGTATGCGTTGGAGCCTTATCAGCTGAAACAGAGACTCCCAGTTATTGGATGTTACAGTAATCTAGCCGCGAGATGGATTACTGTTATCTAAGCTTCAGGCAGAAGCCCGATGAGTAATTTTAACATCCTAAAGCACTTGCCTGCTAAGGCAGTGATCTGGCTATAGAACGTGAAGTCCGCGTCAAACAGTACGCCCAGGTTCTTGACCTTGGGCTTCAGGAGGGGACCAAGTGATGAGTCACCAGTCGGGGGTCCAAATAGAGGCCTGCCGCCCCACCGAATGAGGACCTCAGTCTTGCCTGCATTTATTTTCAGACAGTTACGGTCCATTCAGAGGCCCACCCCAGACAGGCAAGTCCTCAGAGAAGCCGCAGCAGAGTTCTGCAACATGGTGACAATGATCTGATTAGCATCGGCGTACGATATGGTGTCAAACCCATGCCTCTCGATGATATCTGCTAGAAGGCACATATATATATATATATATACACACACACATACATATCAAATAAAAGTAATGTGAATTAAATCTACAAAAAAGGATGAATGAAACATGAAAATAGCATTGACTTTGCATTTTAAGAATATTTAGTCCAAGTGTTTTATCCCTCCAAATACACTCAAATCAGAAACGCAATTACATTTGTACTCCAAGAGGTTTTGGAGCCTACTTCCAAAAGTAGGGAGAAGACGCCACCCTTTTCAAAACCTTACCCGGACAGCTTTTCTGTTCTTAGTTTACAAGCTTGCCTTATGCATGAGATTTACTAGCATGCCATGCATGTTTTGAAGTAAACATGGTTCACACAAAGAAACTTGGCATGAGGCACGGCAATAGCTAGAGTGCCTTGAAGGGACCAGAAAATGTAAATTCTCTAAAGTAATGACACTTTTTGCATATGGTGAATTTGCAAGCATTCTTTTTGTAGAAAAACCATTCCAAAAATTAAGTAATACCATCCACTTATAAGTTTATATAGCACAACAGTTATGCCTGCAACATACAATTAGCATTGCAAAGCTGATCGGTATCACTTTTATGACTGGATTCTGAGTTATTGGCTTTGCAAGTGTTCCAGCTCACACAACCCCACCCCACCCCACCCCAGCGGACATTTTGGAATGCTATTTCTTATGCTTTATCAAAAAATTATTCCAAGATGGCCACCGCACCAGCATAGCTGTCATTTTGGAACTTTTTTCATTCAACTATTGCCGGACAGTGCTAATGGTTTTTCTTATGCTTGTGACAATTCAAAAAGCATTAGCAAACCCAACAGCATGAGTGGCGGCGGATGGTAGTAGAAAGGAGCAATGCTACCTCCTGCATGTAGAAAGGCACAGAGATGGTGAGCGGGAGAAGAATGTTCTGTGTAACTGAGAAGAGGAAACCACAGGATACTGCTTTGCGCCCACTCCCTGTACTGTAGGTGTACCTAAATATTAACAGCTGTCACGCTATATTAAAAAATAAGTTATTACTAAATTTAAAGTATCTGACTCACCAAAGCTCTGGTAACATTGAAGCATTTTCCTCATTACAAAGTCCAAAAGATAAAAACGTAAATGGGGGCATTTTGAATACATGTAGGAGCGATAATGCCAGTTATAGAGCCCAGGGTCACCACAAGGGGAATGAACGCAGCCAACTGGGGAATTAAAAGGATATACAATTTAAAATAAAAGATGTACTGACACAAGATGGGGAGTATGGTAAAGACCCATTTGCTTGGCTGCAGTGTTTGGTTTTGATTCAGACAGCTGCACCCCTTCTTGAATGAGTGGACATTGTCTTCATTCGGAGCGCAGTCATTTGTTTTTAGTACATCCTGCAAGTCAATTTCCTAATTACTTTGTAGTTGTATATGGTTACCCTTGGTGTCTCCTTCCACAACAATAGCATTTTGACTCAAAAACAAACTGGTCTACAGAAAACTAATTTTAAACGCATCTTCGACAAATCCCACCATGTGACATGGCCATAGCAACTGCACTATACACATACCGACTAACAACTCAACTCAAAGAATAGCTCGACAAGCAAGAAAGCTTGAGCGGAAGAAGCAATAACAAGAGTGCACTCAATATTGCCATACTAAAGATAAGCGAGCCCTGTGCTCCAAGCCTGTTTCTGTAAAACTAATGCTCAGATAAGGCTGTCAAACCTACTGAACACTGATCAATACCATTTAAAAATCTTACTACCGATAAGTTTTATAAGAGCCTGGCGCCACTCCAATTTATGAACAGTTGACATGCAGATCATTCCAATATCTAGATCCCTGGAACTCAGAAAATTCTCTAGTGCCTCCGTCTCCTAAGAAAGTCTATGGATCCGCAAGAAAACCTATATAAATGATTAAATTCATGTTACGTCACCTCAAATGATGCATTACATAGTTCTTCCCATGCGTACCAGGTCTCTTGATCATTGAACAACTGAGTATTTTCCTACTTAAGAAACCAAAATCTAAAGGAGGAACTCTTAGGTGCCTTATGTAGGGACGGCAGTAGGTATGTGGAAGGATCCTAGTAATGGTCTACATCATTTACACAGAACACTCATTCATAGCGCACTATTGCAACAGGGGAAGTAGTAAGCAGACTGGATGCTTTGTGCTGTGTGCTTACAAAGGGAGTAAACCCCTTTGTGGGTCACAAAGCGCTCTGATTTTCCTTGGGTACCCACCCGGGCGTCTATTTCAGAGTGCACATTTTAAAGTGTCTGGTTTGTCAAGTGTGCATTTAGCATTAAAAAAAGTCTCAAGATAAGAAGGCAGACTAGTTTGCACAGAACAGGGCTGGCTGAGGGGCATTTTCTGCTCAAAATATTCTCTTGCCAGTACCTCTTAGGACTGTGAGGGGTCCACTCACTCAGGACTTTAAGTGGGCCGGGTCCCACCGGTGCTTAGCACCAGCAGTTTTTTTAAAGGTGGCCTCGAAACGGGTCTCTATCGGGCTCTGTTTTGTGCCCTGGCACAGGTGGTCCGTTTTATCCCGGACTGCAGTGACAGCAGGCACATCGATGTGCGCCTGCTCACACTTCTCACTAGTGGAGAAGTTACGGCATGACGTCATGCCAGGTGAGCCTTGTAGGGGATAGGAAATCCGATAGAGAGAGTCATTTTCTCACTGGATTGCCCTTCTCTTTTTAAAACTCAGGAGCAGCAACATTATGCTGGTGTCACCAGGGCTGTAAGTGGAAGCTTTTTCAATATTATACAGTAGCCATAGTTGCTGCTTATTTATCTTATGCAACTAACAGCCACTGACAAAGCTAATAGTCCTGACTTGTTGTAGGTATGTTGTTACTTGTTGTATCATATCTGGATGCAATGACAGAAACAGCAAAATGCAAGTTGGGCGGCACACTTTTCTAAGCACATTTTTAGCTTACTTTTTTTAAGCCACGCCCTTAATTACATTGGTCACGCCCCTTCGAGAGACCCCCCCCCCCCCAACAGTTTTTTTCATCCGACTCAAAGCCCTGCACTCACTTACAAATTAAAAAATCATCCGCCATACAACCAAACCATGTGGTGCCCTGAAATCGTAATTTCATTAAACACAGCGCGACCAATAATGCTATAAAATATTGAATTAACTTGTTTTCTTGTGCTCAGACCACGGGTGGGGGAAAACAGTGGTGCTTTTGGCCGAGCACTGCCTATACAACATAAGACATCTTCAACCCCACTCCAGGCCAACTCCGAGCACTCGGCTTGTGTTTGTTTATGCCTCCGTCCAATTAGCCAACTTGCTACAATCGGGTTTGTTTGCCAATTGCTACGGCGTGTGTTTGGCAGCTTCCCGTCTCGGGCTGTCCTCCAGAAACGCTGTATATTTGCTAAGAGCTTTACGATTCCATTCCTGAGTAAAACGTAGACTCCGAGGGATGCACAGGTCTGGGTACCTCCCCATAACAGGAGGGTTCCGGGCACTCCGCTGCCGACAGCAACAACGGACTGCTGCATTTCTCACTGTTGCGACTTTCTTCCTTTTGAAGGCAGGCCGGCAGGGCTCGGGCATAGACCTAGATGGAGAGAAGTAGGGTCTGTGGTGTTTAGGAGTCGTTTATGTTCAACGTCGCTTTTAGACGGTGTGCAATCGTGTGCCCCTTCATACCTTTTTTTTCAATGTACATTTAGCCATAAATTGCACTTCTAAGCCAAACATCAATGCCCTTCCCACGCCCCTCCACCCGCATTCAACAGATTGGGGGCACCATTGTTGTGTCCTGCTGGACACAGTCTAGTGTTTTTGCCAGCCTCTCCTTCGAGGGCTGGCCCATACACACACCCCCTCACCCACCCAACACAGGCGTCACCAGTCAGGTGACCCTGCGAATAAAAGAGCCCGAGTGCAGTGCTCAAGGCGAGTTCCAAGTACCATACAGATGGTGTCAGTGTCCTTATTTCCAAAGTATGTGGGACTAGGGCCCATGACTTTACAACCATGAGACTCGAGGGCCCCCTTTGTACCTGAGAGTAAAGACGCTCAGCCCAGAAGCCAACTGGTCCGTTTAATGTCTGCCACGGAAGTGCTGCAGTTGCTGTGTTTTAGCGGGGGTGGGATGGGGAAGTTACAATGAATGGCTATGACCACATAATGAGTCGAGAATGGCGGGAATCGGGATAGTCCTGGAAACACGGCCCTCCACGTATTTTTTAGGAAAAAAATTAAAGAAGGGAGTGCAAGGGCCCAAAGAAGGGAGTGCAAGGGCCCAAAGATTTTCTAAGGAGCCAGAGCTGCAGACCACTAAAGCTCCCTTGGATTAGATTGCCCTCATATCTTTTTTCACAGCCCTACACTCCAAGTGTCTTTATCTCACTCTTGCTGGTTCTTTTCCATCTCCGCTTTGTTCCTTTGTCACTATTTTCATATCTTTGCTTTTGTACTTTTCTAACTTGCTCTGGGGTCATAGACTACTTAGAAATAAGTTAAGGCACCAACACCAATTAAGCACACCAGACGAGATGGTGCATGCGTCCGCAAGCTTCACGTGGTGCAGGCTGTAACTAGGGTTACCAGATTTTGAGAAGCAAAAACCAGGACAGGCCAGACAGAAAAGCAGGACTCAGGCCTTTAGTCTTACTGCTATATGTGGCCTATCCTATTTTTTGTCACGTTATGTAAATATGTGAGATCTATCTATCTATCTATCTATCTATCTATCTATCTATATATAGACAGACAGACAGACAGACAGCCAGCCAGACACACACCCCTACATTTACTTAACATTCTCTATGGCAGGAGCTCCACCCCGAACCCACTTGCCCGAATCCCATCTGCGGGGAGCATGTAGCCCACTCCCTCCCGTCCTGTGCTGCCTGACAGAAACGGATACATTACTGGCATGTTTTCAGGCTTCTGAGGCACCTGTGGAAGGTAAATATACCTTTCAATTCTACTGTGCAGAATGACCTGACCTTTGCCCCCCAAGAATGGGGCATGTATTTAAAATTAAGAAAAGCGTTGGGACACCTGGTCAGTCCACTAAAAACGAGACTGTCTGGGGAAATACAGGACACCTGGTCACTAACTGTAGCCCAATCCTACTACCGGCCTGTTGCAGAGACTAGTGGCCACAAGAAGATCCCAGAATTCCATGTATGCCGGCATGTGAGGCACTGAACCTCAGACGCGTGAGGATGTATGGAGACCAACCCCAGACGTCCACCCGTGTGACTCGAAAGCAGTCCCTTCACTGGTCTCCCCAACTCCAGCACCCGGGTGTAAAGGATGGGCCTGTGCAGTGCTTCATCCAGTACTGCCGCAGCAGGCCGCATGGCGTGACTACCACATCCAGGAAGCAGGCAGGGGTTGGCAAAATACTGATATAGTTCACACAAATATGACAACATGGAATACATACAGGGACGGCTTTAGGGTGGAGTGACCAGTGCAACTGCACCTGGCACGGAGTTCGAAGGGGAGCCTGAGTTTGGGCTGGGGGGGCACTTAGATAGGAAATCATTTTGAAGAAGTGGTTTTTAAATTGATGCGTTTCTTCTTTGATCAGCAGGTTTTAGGCAACAAATTAAATGTCAAGATAACGCTGGTGATTAATGCTCCTGCTGGAGATAGATCGAGTTTTGTCTAGTGGCAGTTTTGAGTCATCATATGGTAGTGCAGAGGGTTAATGTGACTGTTGCAAAGAACGTGTACCATGAGATCACAGAACTGTATTTATTTGGATAGCTCAGTGGGTTACTGTTTTTGTCACAGAGATCCTTTTGTTACCTGCAGTTCATAAGTTAAAATGCTAATAAAATACAATGATCTATGAACTGTTAAAGAGCTGCATGCAAACTGCATGGTATAGGTTGGAACATTATGCTTTTCCCCCACTCTTTCACATTACCCCATTGGTGCTAAAAAAAGGGTTGGTTTGGATAGAAATACATTCATAAGTAAAGCAAACTGTAACCACTATGGTATGTATTAAATCCTAAATGTGTGCTTCATCGGACCAAACACTTTTAGAATAGACTGCCTACTTATTTTGGAATACGTGATTCCTACACCTTGTAATCCTGATTATTTTATGTAACATTTCCTATAGACGGATTTACAAACATATGATTCATTGTCTCTGTATAGTTTATGTGTGAAGTAAAGTGCTCAGACACATTACACTGGTATAAATAGCGCTATAAAACAATAGAAATGCATTTGCCAGAGGGGCCATGGAGAGATGAGGGTCGCTGTTGGATGGTGGTAGTGAGGAAATCCCTGGAGGAGGTGGTCATGGGGGGGTGTTGAAAAAGACTGTTGCACCGGGCACCTCCAGGGCTAAAGCCGGCCCTGAATGTAGAGAGTGGTGTTGACACTGAACAGCAGTCTCTGATCTTGTGTAAGCTACACCTCAGCTAGGATGGTGTGTATGCAGGGCTCGAGTCGGGGTACCACGCGGGTGGACGGCGTCCCCCCACTTATTTTACCGGGTGGACGCCGTCCCCCCTGCCCAAAGATGGAGCCGGTACCCGAGTCTGCACCTGCGCGCGAATAATAGCCTTTCAAATGCACCCGAGGCTCAGACTAATCTCCCCTTCCACCCCGCGCCCTCCCCTTGCCAGCCTTTCTCAGAGCACATGCGAGGCCCCAAGGCTTCAAGGAGCTGCGCTGTCAACACGCCGAGCATGTCACTTCCAGGGACCCCGACAGATGCCCGTAGTGCCTACGGCCCGAGTCTGTAATAACCGTGTAATCCGAGGAATAGGTCCTGTGTATAGTGTGTTCTTCTGTTTTGAGTGACTGCCACTTATTGAAGTATTTATACCTCTACTTGTATCTTGTATGTATTCACCGCATATCAGACGGAGACAGGCAAATTTCGTGACGTGTCACTTTCTGTGATGTCACTTCCGGTGACACCACCTAACTTGGAGCGTCCCCCCACTTCTTTTTTAGGACTTGTGCCCTGTGTGTATGATTAATGAGAGAGGCGCCGCTATGCCACCTAAGACACCTCACAACCTCTCCAGTGCGGACACTCTATCCTGCCTCAATCTGTGTTACGTGTACATCTGTGGTATTTGTAGGGCGCAAATCTAGTCAAAGAGAAGCTGTTCCGTGACCCACACCTGCGGGGGGAAAAAAAACATCTGCAGACTTCAATTTTCCAGGTACCACGCTACAGGAGCTTTTCCAATTTGCTAATTTTCCAAACTGATTTGCACACATTGGTTAAAATCATATGATGCCCAAGGCACTGAGTGCAGTTAAAAAAATATATATATATTTTTTTTTAGAAAATTTGTTTTTCTCCTTTTTTGCCCTGCCTGCTCGGTCTTAGATTCGCACAGGCACTGCGGCTGGTCTTCCAATCGAGTGCTTCTAACAAGTACAGAGTAGGACTCATTCTTTCAGAAGTGTGCCCAGTATGAGGACATCTTTCCTAAATCGCTCGACTTCGGCCTCATGCTATCTTGTGCTTCATTGTCTGGTCTGCCCCTCACTGAGGCCAGGCATCTGAACCTTTCAATGCCACGGTTCTAGTTCCAAATTTAGATGAAACCTCCATTATACGATGTCCGGTGTTTCCTTCGACACAATGGCCACGGAAGAATGCCTTCTTAATCGCCAAGGAGCTGGGTGGGGTGATAATCAACTTTCTGGAACCAATTTAGTTTTCCACGCTTCCCTCCCCAAGCCTGTCCTCTTAAAAAGACCTGAATGTGTAGAGCCCCGCCACAGAAGAGGTTGTTGGACCAACCCTTACAAGGTCAGAGGTATCTGCCTGCCTCCTGCGGCCGTCTCCGGTCAGTAAATCTGTGAGGACACAGCCACGCGCATCCCACCTCCTCCCGCCTTTCAGTGCCTCCACCAAGTGGTTTCGTCTAATCCCGGCATATTGAAGTTTGAAAAATGTAGCAGCAGGGTCGATACGAATTCAGAGCAAGGCGACTCCGGCGGATCTAAAAATGACAGACTCATTAAAGTGCAACAGGAGACGAAGCACGCGGGGATGTCTGCGAGGAGGGAAGGGGCCCCCCCGCGTCCTTGGAAATGGCGCCACCGTGGGGACCTGCTGCGTGGCTTTTCTCTACATGGACATCCTTTTCCACGCGCTGTAAGGATTCTCCCTCAATGCGCAACTTTTGGAAAATGTGCTACTTGGATTTTTCTCCATTCTCCCACTATTTTCGTGCTGGATGAATTTCACTGAATATGCAGATTATTTCAGTGTGTCGCTTGGCTTTTCGCTCAATACAGTTTTGATCGTCTTGTTACAGTCAGTTTTATCTGGTTAGGGTTGCCGCTTTTCATAGAAAAGAAAATACCAGCCATTGGTTTAGATTTTGGTATTCTGGAAAAGCCAAAAACTGGTAAGTAAACAAGAATTTGTGTAACAAGGTCAGGATTATTTAGTAACATGACAATTATCGTTCAGTTTGCACTAATAATGGTGAAACGATCTAGAAAGTTCTCAAATATGTTGTTACAACTTTCTTTAAGTGTGTGCTGTTGAGCCTCAAGTTTCAGGAGTGAAAAAATGGCTTTCAGTGGTGTTCTCAATATATTTACCAGCCTGAACATAAAATTGCAGGCCAGGCCGGTAAAAAACAACCATGGGCAACAACCCTATGTCTCGTGGACCTATTGTTACAAATACTTTAACATACACAAAAGACAACCTTGGCTCCACCCCAGAGAAGTATTATTCTCTCGCCTTATCTATTGACTGCATTTTTTAAGATGTAAAATACTCTCTCATGCACCGCAATGGAAAAGTGGACAATCCAATTCTAACATGATGATCAGCAAACTGTTGGGGCCGCGCTACCAGCAGCTGGCCAAGAACTGGGCTCCCACACTAGGAACAAGGAGCGCTGTTGGTGCAGTGGGTCTTGTGTGGTCCACAGACTGGAGGCTTATTTTGGATTATGTCCCTTACATCAATGGCAAATTTAAGACCGATGATTAGTTCGGGCTCACCTATTTTGATGACTCCATTTGCACCAACTTTGTCATCAAGGTTCACTGCACTGCAGAAGAAGGGCAAGCTCGATGATGCTAAGACCTGTTTGATTCATTACTGCTTGGCATAAAACAAATATTTGTTTCCCCGTTAAATATTTTCATGGATACCCGTTGACTAATTTTATTTGAAGTTTTGTTTAAATAAATGCTGCTTTATTTTGTTGATTTTGTGAATTCTAACATTCAGTTGTTTACCTCATGCCAGCACATTATACATTTCTAGATTTTTAAAGAATATTTTTTTCTTTTTAATGTTTTTTTTGTCAGATGCCTGAGCAAAAGATGGTCGCATGTATTTTTTTTTTAAAAATGAGTAGATGGCTGCCCCAAGTATGGCTCTTACGAGACATCAGGCACAAATCTAAATCTATCAGTGTGTCCAGGGATTTACTCTATCCTGCTAGTCCTCCTTTTCAAGTACAAAAGACAATGGTCCTCAAATGGTTAGAATAAGGATTAAATAAATATAGTTCAGAATCGATACTATATTCTGGATGTCCAGCCGGATAATCGATTTAATTTTGCAATAAAACAATGCACACATATAGGAACAAAATACTTGTGGGACACAGTCCTGTATCCAATAAGAACAGTAACATTACAAAACACACAAGGGCATTTCAGGCAAGACAATAGGAGCTTTTTACATTATCCAATGTTTTAAGCTTTTGCAAAACAGCGAATGCACTTTTTTACACAATGGATTAATGCGCATGCTGTTTAGTTGGGGTCGACGATGTTTCGATCCTGTTATGAGGGTACTAGGATCATCATACATCGATAGCATTTAGCAGTTCCACAGCGTCTATTCAGCCTGACGCGTTTCAAAGTTAGAAACCTCTTCCTCAGAGGCATAGACGCGGAAGAATGGTGCGTGCACTCCGGACCCCTCCCTTAATTAACGACGCTGTGGAACTGCTAAATGCTATCGATGTATGTTGTGACTCCCATACCATTAAAGGTTTGATACCTATGACAGCGTCAGAGTGCTTCCTGAAGGAGGGCATCCTTGGAGCGAGAATATTTGGCGGAGAGCCTAGCCGCCGGGAATGCACCACCCCATGGCAGGGGGCCGTGTGATCGGGGATACACCGGGTCGCAATGGAGATGCTGTGTCTGGATTGAGGGAGAAGCACTCAACATCAAGGCCCATCTGGGGGCTTTTATCTTTTGCGGCAGTTTGATCAAGTGTGCAACAGATTGTAAAGTTCATCTTTCACGGACTACAAGGCCCAGCAATACATGCTTCGCTGTACGTCAACGGCCCATACAGGGCGGGCTTCCCTGCATTAATTAAGGGAGGGGTCCGGAGTGCACGCACCATTCTTCCGCGTCTATGCCTCTGAGAAAGAGGTTTCTAACTTTGAAACGCGTCAGGCTGAATAGACGCTGTGGAACTGCTAAATGCTATCGATGTATGCTGTGACTCCCATACCATTAAAGGTTTGATACCTATGACAGCATCAGAGTGCTTCCTGAAGGAGGGCATCCTTGGAGCGAGAAAATATATATATATATATATATATATATATATATATATATATATATATATATATATATAAGGCTAGCTGGGTGCATGTTCACTCACACAGCACTCAGAAATCGTTCACTTTCTATCCATTCAAGCCAGTGCTTTAAATGGAAAAAATAAAGTGGAGGTATTCACCAAAAGGAGCGGAGGACTGGGGGTGGCGTGTGGGCGGGACTAGGGGCAGAGCCAGGGGCGGGGCTAGGTTTTCAACCTTTCCAAACTTTATATGCAAGAAATCCAAGTGCAAAGTAAAAAAATCGGAAGTATCTGTCCTATCGTTATGGCCCTAATAATAATATTAAGGGCATGTTCAAAGCCATCTCTGAATTTTGCCATAATTTTGCATGCTGGAATTTTTAGAAACCCTTACTTATATTGAGAAAAGAGAACTACGAGTCCCAGCATGCAAAAGCATTACCAGCTAAAATCCATAACTGTCTGAAAGTCTAAAGCATTCCATGGAGCGGTCTGTCGCATTTGGGTTAAACATGGTTTCCCATATGAAACAAGCGGTTTAAATCCACCAAACCAAATAAAAAATTGGGTTGCCTTGAAAGTGTTTTTTTTGTTTGAGGGAAATTGTAAAATTGGCAGCAAGGGCGGGGATTTACATTCAAGTAAAAATACTTCATTTAAATTGCTGTTGAACTAACATTCACAGTCATTTAAAACAATGACATGCTGAAACGCTGTACTGTCCTAAAGAATGCGCCCCACACCATCTCCATTAGTTTTATGGTGGACTCTCAACTACTACTGTGCAGGATCACAGGGTAAACAAGACACCCTGCTGCCTCACGACTGCTGGAAGAGTTGCAGAGAAGCAGAACAAGATTGCTGAGTCAAGGTGAGAAGAGCTGCTGTTCTGGCGCTCCTGTGTGAACTCAGGTCAGGATTGCAAAATCAGAGCTGGTCCTTTTTAGGTCTCGCCTGAGCCAGCGCTTTAGCGCTGCTCTCGCGAGAGCTTTTGTAAACGGGGGATTTGAAAGTGCAAACTAGTGCTTTCAGGCCGCCAACTACAGTGCATGTGCGCCGGGTGCGCGCACCATTTGGCAGCCTGCGTGATCACTTTCGCGGCCGCTTTGATGTTCTCAGTGAGCCGCGCGGCCGCTGAGAACATCAAAGCGGCCGCGAAAGTGATCACCATTTGCCACCCCCTCCCTTATCCCACTTCCTGCTAGTTGACAGAGGCAACCAATGCAGTGTCTTAAGGCCTCCGATGCAGAGGAGTGACTTGTTTAAGTTAAATGTTTCCTCATTCTGGAGGCATCTCGTCTGTCGTCACATCGAAAAGGTTTCTACCGTTGTATCCTTTGCTTTTAAGCGGCCGTTTTCATTATGAATTCTACTTATTGCAGTCTTTCATATTTTATTCTACTTAGTCCAGTCTTGTACGAAAATACTGGGCAACTTTAGTAGCGATGTGTATCCACTCCATTTCAAGCTCGGCCCCTCCGTGACTTCTGTGCAGGTCTAATGTGACCCGTTATATCTTGGGTAAGCTTTATATATATATTTTTTTGTATAAAGTTCCTTGTGGTACAGAAAGTGTATTCTGAGTTTAATTGTCATTTTTTGACTTTATTGAAACTAAGGAGCTACGTTGTCATCAGTCATAGCTGAATTTTCTAATTTAGAAATGAGGTAGAACAAGCTGGGCCATCCATGAAGTAGCGATATTTTTTTGCTCTGGGCGCCCTTAAGCATAGAGTTGGGAATTTAGCTTGTGCTGACTTTCTTTTTTGCTTACTTAAGAGTGTCTTGCTGCGAAAGCAAGACATCTCTTTTGAGTAGTTTTGCTTTGTCCGACAGTGCATTTAGCTCACCCTGGCACCCATTGCACTTCCTAATATTGACCTATTGCGAACTGCAACTGGGGTGAGGTGGGGTTTGAGGTTAGTTTGTTGGGCTTCTTGCTCACTGCATATTCTGCGTGAAATATTGTAGTCCTAAAAATCTTTTGTTGTATGTCGTGCCTCGTTTTCAAATTGCGCATTTGGAGCGTGTAGGAAAGAGGCGGTCCATTTAAAGCTGGGTATTATCTGTTCCACTATGACTGAAGTGTGCATCCACAAGCAATAACCGGCTGCGTTCTGTGTTGCCGTCCTGCGGCGTCCTGTGTTTTTTCTGAATGGATCTAGGTAAGCTTCATATATGATGTGCTAGTGGGCCTTCTATCTTGTCTGAAGCTTGTCCAGTGTCCGCTCGGACAGCTAGAAGTGCGCTGATCAGGTTTGTTGAGTGACTAATCGAGCAGATTGCCAGACGTTCTGGTTAGCCTTCGATTAGTGTTGCTGAACACCTAAGTCTCGTGTCTCCATTGCTGTGGTTAACTGTGTGCTGTTCTTGCTCAGTGTAGCGGAATTGCTGGCAGATGCATTTCTTGATGTATGTGCATCGACATAAATGATGGGTTGGTAGAGGGCGTAGCTGCAACCCCTGGCTCAGAAGGGACGGGGCAGTGCAAAGAACAGAAATCAAAAGCGACTGAAGAAATCGTGCACACGTTCTGTAGCTGTAATCTAGCAGCTAACTACCATGGCAGCATCCCTGGTGTGCCATAGGTGGCAGTAGAAGATCCAGGGACTAGCACCACGTGGCGCTCTGCTCAGTCAACATGCTACCTTCGGATTCTGTGAGCAGAGTCACTACTTTAATGTCAAGTTTTAAGGGTCACCTCGTCTTCGGACTCGAAACCATTTTAATTAAAGTACTTTCGGCTGCAATTTTGAAATACTTCCTGCCTGTTTAATAGTTAATGCACTGGACTGTTCGTATTACCCTGTCACTCTTGTGTATGTGCCCTCTGCCACTATATGCACAGGTAATACCACTGCTCTCAAGTGTGAACAATAGTTGGTTACTTTTAAAGGCTTCTCACAATTATAAGAGTCTAAAATGATGACCAGTTTTGTTGGTTGTAATCGATCTTTTCTCTTAAGAATTGTTTCCCAATCGGAGTTATCTGATACTGAAGAGTTGTTGGCCTTTGCTTGTGAAGATATAGTGCTTTTTGGAGCAATCGCACAAGCACTGTTGGGGATCTAAAATAAACTGCAAGGTTTTTGGCTGGCTCAGTAGAACAGTGTGCTTATTCCCTAGCATAACCGACTGTTTAGGTTCTAAATAGGAGGTGCTGGAGAGAGCTGCCCCTGTAGGTTCACTGGCAGTGACAATAGGAAGCAACTTCGACTCCCTGTAAACTTGTACTAACAAGCATTGGCATTGCCAATAGGTCTTGATTTTGGGACCTTGTAAGTATTTAGTTATGCAACTGTTGTATGGCTAAACACTTATAAGGTTCCAAAAGCGAGACCTATTGGCTATGCCAATGCTTGTAAAGTGCTGCCGAGGCACGAGAACATAAAGCTCACCACCTGTGTCAAGGCAAGGCCCCCCCCATGAGTACCGAAGCGCACCACCTGTGTCAAGGCAAGGCCCCCCCCCCCCGCAATAAGTACCGCAGGGTCGGATTGGGATCACAATACGGCCCGGGTACTCCCAAAAAAAGTGTCCCACTTTCCCGGATCGTCCCTTTCATGGATCACCACCTGGTTATTCTCCTTAGACTAATTTTTTTGAGAAATGTTTGGTAAATTAAACATTTTAATGCTTCTAGAACCATTGAGATTGGCATAGCTCTGCATGCTGGTGAGGAGAAATAAAATAGCCTAGGACCACAACACTTCATCTGGCTTGGGTTGCCACCTGGACGGTACCAAATAGATAAAAATACCAGCTTTGGGGGATTTTCTTCTGACAGGTATGTACTTTAAGTAGTAAATGTAAGGTGAAAGCACTTTAAAATGTGTTCTAAAGCTGGCTTAATACTCTGTGACTGATAGTTAAACTAAAAAAGAAAAGCTGAAAAATTATATGTTACAATGGAATAGAGACTTTTTTTTATATAATGAGTTCTCTTTAATTATCATTGTCCAGCCTTTGCAGAATCTGTCTGCTTATTTCTTATTATTTTTTTGTAGTTTTATGTAGTGTAAACTCGGCCTGGAGTAATTAAAGCAATTTTACATGACCACCAGTTACATTATACAAGATTATGCTAATACATTATACAAGATTAAATTCATTTTTAGGGTCGAACCTGAGAGAGCATGCCCTAGCTATTGTTTACAAAAAGGGCTTGGAGCCCGAGCATTGCTTACTATTTGTGCATTTGATGTCACTCTTCTTTACAGGCTCCCTAATTGGCCAGACCAGGCCAAACAATTTCTGGTCATTTCTGTGGAGTAGGGACAGATTGATTCAAGTTAATCTATGCCCATCTGCTGCTCACGACTGATTGAGATACTTTTTCTCTCCCCCTCCAACTTCCCCGGTCTGCTGCTCCCTCCATATCTTTTGCACTTTTTTTCTTGTTTTTCAAATTTTCAACATGGTCCAAGGCACAGAGGTTTTTTTTTTAATTTCAGTTGCGGCTCTGGACTTGAAAATATACTCGGTAATCGTGTTATTCTCAAACAGTAGAAAGAAGTCCACTGACAACTTTCTCTCATGTTTCCCCAGCGGAATAAGCGCTATGAGTGAGTACTGCTGGGGCACTCATATTTCTGGTGTAGCAATATCCCTGGACTGCTTAAGGCTGAAGAGAACAGAATCTGAAAATGTGCTGGGGGAAGCCCCCCTCTGTGCCCCAATGTCTTCTTTATAAATGCAAAGGGCTGATGTGTTATGTATTTGTTGTATACAGCGCCACCCCTTGACCTTCTCAGTGCCTCGATGTAGCCACAAATGTGCGTTGAGACTAAACAATGAGAAATCTGTATACACGTCAACACTCCCAGTTACCATTCTCTGATATTATCCATGCCTGAACGTTCTTAAAACTCGCAATCCTAAAAAAAGAATACATTTTTTAAAAACCCTGTACCCCACTTTTCAAGAAGTGCAAATTGCACAGACCTTTCACAAGCAACTCACAAAGTCAGGAATAACCCTCCTTTGTTTGCATCCAATATCTTCTAAAAACACATTGGTTTGGGAAGCCCTTTCTGTGGCTGCATAACACCCTTTCTGTCTGACAGCAGAGAAGTCTCTGGTAATTAAACTTCGGAAGCTTGTCTTACAGGAGCTCATGGTTTACAGGTGACGCTCGGTTCATGATATAATACTCTAATCTGCTTTACTCAGTTGCCTATAATCAGGGGCCCATCTGGTTTTGCCACGTGCGTGCACTTGCTTTATGTTTCGCTGACATCTTCCTGCACTGCATTGTTCATATAACTCTTGTAAATGTTCGTTTACAGCACTGACACTGTTCCACTCGGTGCTTTCTGTACTTTTATAGACACACATTTTGTGCAGTGCTTCAGGACTGACCTTAACGCCACATCCAGTCTTTAAGCCCCGAACTCCCCAACAAGGCCTAAAAGACACTGGGGCTGAGGTGACAACACCTGGCTGCTAGGAAGGCCGCTTCTCTTACCCACCTCCCAGCCCACCAACGCCTGAGGTGATAAGGGACCAAAGGCTACAAATCACCCCTCTCCCCCCCCCCCCCCCCCGCCCGCATATTCACACCCTCCCCATTGCCCCCATAACCTGAAGACCATGGCCCAGCAGGGGATGGCACATCAGGCCTCCAGTCTCAAGTTACAGCAGCTCAGGAGAGAGGTGATGCTGGCGCCTCATTAGACAGCCATGGCCTGACGGGGATTAGGGAAGACAGTCTCTTGGGCCAGTTTGCAGAGGCCCTTAAAAAACGGCCCACAAGTGCCCCTGGAACACCGGTCCATCGGCCAATGCCCGAGTGCCCGCCTTCCCATTCCGACCCCGAGTACCGGTACTCTCTTTGTCCTAGGAGAAGTTCCGGTACTCAAGTGGCGAAAATTAAAAAGTGCCGGTACTCCGTACTGGTGAATACCGGCCCATTTAAAGCACGGATTGAAGCAAGTGAGACCACCAGCATCCCTAGGGGAGATCCCTGATCTCTGTCCTACAGAATACTTGTTATGGTCCCTCCAACACCCCACCAAGCCCCTGGGTGGTCCAACAGCTGTAGCCCATGCCCTACACTGCTGCCTGCACCGCTGACCTTCACCCAAACCCGGTATTAAGACTTCCCCTGGAATGTAAATCCAATCTGCCAGCCCGAGCGCCATCCCAACTTTATTGGAGTGGGGACAGGCTGATTGGATTGTCAGGTGATCTATCCTGCTTTACTGACTTCCCAGATACCAAAAGTTACCACCCAAAGTCCTTCTAGGGACCCCAAACTGAAAACATAGGCTTGGGTGGGTGATCATTTTGCCTTTGGAGATCCTGTGGGCTGGAATAGCAGAAAGGAAAAGGCAGACCCCACGATTGTGCGGAGCTATGTAAGTTGCTCCTTCCTGTGAGATCAGCGCTTGCAGTGACGTCACTTTCCCATGCTGTGCTTCCCACCCACAGGGGATCAGAGACCCTTGCATAAGAGCACAGGGACAGGAAGATGGCTGTAAGGACACATGGGCGATTTCCTTCCTTAACACTCCATAAAAGCCAAAGTGTTGTGAGAATAGAGGAGGGGTAGGTATTTCTGGTGCCCCTAGTCTACTGTCACACATCCTAAAATAGATTCCACAAGTTATTCAATGTTCTGAGTTTAAAGGGATAAGATGGTGGTGATAATGATCTAATAAAAGTTGTAAATGGTTTGCAATTTCGGCTCTATACGTGTCTCCTGCTAGCACAGCAGCTTTTAGCCATTCTAATCAACATATTTAACCAAAATACTGCCCTAAAAAAAAAAAGGCACCTGGCAATACAATTTGATTGCAGATGAAATGGTTCTCATGCCACCTTCAGCTGGCCCATGTACTCTTCCTTGGCTCACAGTGTACAGGGTCATGGCCAGCAGACTGGACAGGCGAGGATAAGCAGTGTGAGAGGCCCTGGCCTGAATTCTCGATGGACTTCGAGCATGGACATCGATTCACCAAAATGGCAGAGGTAGCCAAAGTAACATCACATACTTTCGACCTTATTGACAAAGGAAATTACATCATACGACCTTAGAACATGAATCTTTCCAGGAAGTGATTACACTTGACCTTAACCCGGATGAAAGCACAATGACGGACATCACTGAAGTTACATAAAACTGTCATTAATTTAAAATTACAACAGGAATGTCTTTATTCGGCTACACTAGATCAGGTTGCTAACAATCTTTGAAAGTGGTGCCGTGTAATACAATACTTGTCCTAAGTTGTACTGAGCAAATCAAATGAAGCAGAGCTCTTTTTAATGGGTTCAGGGGTAAGGGGTTCTCCCCACAAGAAAAATTGGTCAAATAGTACATTTTAAAGCAAGTTTTTCACATAAATCTGCTAAAAAGCCATGGGCTATGAAAAGGACCTTGTTAAATACGCACGTCCTTTCGTGGTGTGCCAAGCCAATGAATCCTGCCATTCCACAGGAGTTGACACTATTTTTTTAAATGTGCTATAGGTGCCCCATATGCCAAAAATAACCTCTATTGTGCAACGGCCAGCATTTTTCCGTGACCTCCTATATGCCACGGGTGCCCTTCATGCCAACAATTATATATAATATGCCAGTTCCTGAAAGTGTAATCCATGCACTGTGGGTGAGCCTAATGATAGTGCCAGCAGGTTGTCAGGTTGTTTGCTTTCTATATGCCACAACTGTCATCCTTTATGCCAAGTCTCACCTCCAACATGCTAGCGCCAGCATTGTGTCATGGTGGTCTCATATATGTACTATCTCTAATAAGTCAGGTCCCCATCTGTTAATAATTGCCTCCAGTATGGCACCACAAGTATTTTGCCATAAGTGGACTCGCAAGCATAATACCACATTCTCGCTGATGCTAATCTACATTCACAAACACTCATTCTCACCTACTCACTCCTACTCAATCATTCTCACTCACTTGCAGTCATTCATTTGTACTCTCTTGTGCTCAATCTTACACTCACTCAAGCATTGGTAGTCATTCTTAAACTGATTAACCCACACCTCACTCACACCGACTTGCACTCATTCTTACTAAAGCCATCATTTTCACTCAACCAGACCCACTCATGTTCACTTACTGACATATAATCTAATGTATTCCCACTATCACGGTCACTCACACACACTCATGCACACACACATACACTTTCATTCATAAGCACGCACACAACATACATTTGAAAACATTTTAATTTCCTGATGCTCCAGTTTTTATAACACTTATATAGTGAATAATATAAAATTATTCACTGTTAACGTAATTAAAAAGGAGTTGAAAATAAGGAGGGTAAAGCCACCACTGTCTTCTTGGCACTGATTTTTCTACGTCTGAGGCCAGGGGGTCACATAGGCAGTGCCAGGGGACTCAGGGAGGAAGCTAGGGGTCACAGCTCTCGCAACCACTAAAAAGCGTCCATGCCTCTGAGCCTCCAAGCATAAACAACTTAGTGTCTATGACCACAAGGGTGTCATGAGGACAGCAAGGCCCTAGTCTAAGTCAGGTGATCCTCCAAGAAGGTGACTGTAGAAGGGCTCTTCGTAGACTGAAGGGAAAAAAAAAAATCCGCAGTTTTATATAGCGCGAACTTGACCCAAAACGGTTATCAGAGCGCTTTACATTGCACCAGTTACGTTACATGAGGACACACATTCACTTTTGGTTAGGCACGGGGTGATTAAGTGATTTGCCCAGAATCACAGGATGTTCAGCGTCATTGCCGAGACTCTAACTCAGTTCCCCAGATTCGAGGTGCACCGCCCTAGCCGTTAGGCCAACTCCTCTCCCCAATTTTGAAGCAGAGTAGCTGTTCCAGACACAAAAATCTGTTCTTTCTACAAAGTGAGCACATTCCATGTCTGAGATACCGCATAGGGACACTGGCCTGGTTACCCCTCCCAAGGGTAACAAATACATTCATAAACTACAGGGGAGTAAGACTTCAAGGATACTGTGTGCTCTGTGAAAAGAAAGTACATGTTGAGTCAAAGAGGCAAGCATTCAAGGGCACACATAGTGCTCTGGTCATTTTACGTCGCTATGGTTTTAATCAAGTGCAGAGTGAGATAGGCCACAGAAGGTGTCAGAAAGCACCGTAGTCTTAAAATTCTTGTACCCACTGCAGAGGCCCACTGAAAAACAGTGCAGTGAAGTCGGTCTTGATAAAGTGGAGAAAATCGTGAGGCAAAGAAAAGAAGGCGAATCGACACAGAAAGGCTGCATAGGCGTTTTTGGCTCCACTTCCAGTGGACTCGACACCGTTTTTCAAAACTGTATACCAGGAGTATAATTTCCACATACAGTGCTTTAAACGGGCAAGTACTCAAGGGAAGGTCCACACGTGAACAGGGGGGCAGGATGAAAGACTACTTTGGCAGGTAGCGAGTTAAAGTGCAACTTTATGGCACTGGAAAAGTAGTTTAGATTGCAGAACTTTATAAGGTTACCAATGAGTACGAATCTGTAGGTCTGTCGAGAACTTTCCTGTTCTAGCAGTCCACGTGGCCGGTCAGGGTTCCAACCAGGAAGACAAGGTAACGAAACCAAGGAAATGTCCTAAACAACATTCCATACATGGTACATCAGCAACCTCCCTTGCCCCTTAGGCCATGAACACTAGCAAAAGGGCGCCAGAGGAAGCTGGACTACAGCTCTGGTACAACCACCATACCTGCGAGCCGAGCTCTGCCACCCACCCAACGTCCCAGCCCCTGCTTGACAATATTCCGAGGCCCCTGGAGCTGGGTCAGGACAGCCATCTAGCCTGATCCTCAAGCCCAAAAGGGGCCTGGAATTTAGACACTTATTTGGGGGAGGGGGCTTTTGATATACCTCCAATTGTGGTTGGCCGCAAACTGGAGGTCGGCGGTTCTCATATAATGCAGCCAAGTTTTAGAACCAGTTTCCAGATTATCTACGTCTGGAATCTAATTCTCTTAAATTTAGAAAACAGCTCAATACTTTTCTCTTTCCGTGATCGATTCTGTTTTTTTAAGGTGTCACATTAAGCACTGGGATGCCCCTGGGTAGCCATGCGCTACATAAATGTGTATTCATTCATTCAAAAGCTGGAAGCGCCCGGTCCTCTAGACGGCAGAGACGCTGGCGGCATCACCTCTAAAGAAAAGTTGCCAGTTTGAAAACTGCCACCAGAATGGAAACCGAAAGTGCTTTTAAAATACCACACCTGATCTTAGTCGAGCACCTTCCAAATGCCCCCGGGGACCTGCAAAGCGGCTGCTGTCCTCACAATGAACTCCCGTAGTTCGGGGTCTGCATTGACAACCCTGCCGCATCACCAAGCGAGCTTTACCTTAATGGAGGGGGAGTTAGTCCATACAAGAGCGTGTCCACCAAGTGAAAAATCACACACTGAAGTTACATAACTAATATATTTCACCTATTTACATATTCATTAAAATGAAGGGAAAAAGTAAAAAAAAAAAAAACACTTTAGGAACAGGGAAGTAAAGTTATTTTTTCAGTCACGATTTTCAGTCGAAAGGTCCTCTGGTTTCAATCTCTTCAGATTGACTGCTCGACCACCTCATGCGCTCCAAGATGAAAGCGAAAATCACAAAAAGTAAAAGCTTCCCTGCCCCGTCTCAACATTCCCACAGAGGTCACTATGAGGTAACTTTCATGGAGAGCATGCAACGCCACCCGGCCTGCACAGAGTCCCTTTCCCTCGTGCCACATCTCACCCTGGAAAGGCCTGCCCTGGCCCCAGTGGGAAGGCGGGTCTCGCCCCAGTTTGCTCATCAGACGTCAAAGGAATTTGTCGCCGCAGCACTCTGCTGTGTAAACACGGCGTGTTGTGATTTCAGGGAGATCGGCCGCAGGACAAAGGGACGTGCCGGGAAGATAAAAGGGGCTGATCTGGGCCCAACCGGCATGAATGGGAACGGCAACCATTACAAGGCTGAGGGGAAACCAGAGTTGGCGTTCCATGCTGTCTGCAAATGCCAGTGTGGCCGTGTGCCAAGTCCCATAGAGCCAAATACTCACACACACCCCGGGCAGAGGTTGAGGGCTCGTAGCAAAGTTATCGGGGGCGGGGCATTTTCACAGACATCTAAGAGACTGGTATCTTCTACAAATGGCCATCTCTACCTCCGTGATCCAATATTTGTGTAAACGTAGCAGTTATCTGGACTACCAGTGCAATTACGTTAAATAAAGTCGTTCAGTGGGTTAATGCACCTGCTGCACAATACTCGGCAATATAACACCAGCTGCGAAGGTCCGTTTAATCTGCGTGTTCTTCCCGCCTGCCGCAGGTCGGCAGCCACGTGGTTTGGTTCGACTTTTATCATACAAAGGTCGATGACAGGGCTACTCATTCACTGGTCTTAAACACCAGTTATGTGCAGTCCCTCCACACTGCAAGACTGTCAGTAATTATGCACCATGTTATTTGGGGTTCCGGGTTGGCGCAATGGATGCGCACAGCTGTACGTGGACAAGCAGGTCAACACGGCGTTCGAGCTAGGGAAAAGGGGTCCTTCGTTCGCAAACAACCTTAAAAAAAAAAAAGGCATCGAGAGGCTTTTTTTTGTCTTTGCGGTTTTATATAGCGCGAACTCGACCAGAAAGTATTGGAGCGCTTTACAAGACCACCAGTTACGTAACACAAGGACACTTCTTTTTGGTAGGCACGGGGAGACGACGTGATTTGCCCAAGATCACAGGCCCACGCCGAGGCTCGAACCTGGTTCCCCAGCTCCAAAGTCGGCAGCTCTGGCCGTTAGGAAATATCCTGAGTGCACTACCTTAAGGTGGGACTTGGGCAAAGGAAGGAAATGAAAAGTGGTCCACGTTCACCAATTGTGAGTGGAGACTTTGAGCAGTTCCTTGGCGCCACACTTCTGGTGAGATCTGCAGTGAGGGCGAGTCCCATCTTCCACACTTCATGCCTAGCTGCACAAGCCCCTGGCACTGAAGCCCCAGCCAGGGGTATTTTGATCTGCATTACTAATGCGTTGCATTAGTAATGCACACACCATTAATCAATCAATCAATCAATCATGGAACTTATATTGCGCACTACTCACCCGTAAGGGTCTCAAGGCGCTTGGGGAAGGGGGTCTGCTACTGCTCGAACAGCCAGGTCTTGAGCTGTTTCCTGAAGGCCAGGTGGTCCTGGGTCATCCGCAGGTGGACGGGTAGGGAGTTCCAAGTCTTAGCTGCCAGGTAGGAGAATGACCTTCCTCCAGCGGTGGCTCTCTGGATGCGAGGGACGACGGCGAGGGCGAGGTTAGCGGAACGTAGCCGGCGGGTGGGCGTGTAGAAGGTGAGGCGGCTGTTGAGGTACCCTGGGCCTAGGTCGTGGAGGGACTTGTGTGCGTGGGTGAGGAGTCTGAACGTGATCCTCTTGTTGACAGGGAGCCAGTGCAGGTCTCTCAGGTGGCACGATATGTGGCTGCGTCGGGGGACGTCCAGGATGAGTCGGGCGGAGGCGTTCTGGATACGCTGAAGTCTTTTCTGAAGCTTGGCTGTAGTACCGGCGTAGAGGGTGTTTCCGTAGTCTAGTCTGCTGGTGACGAGAGCGTGGGTGACCGTCTTCCTGGTCTCGGTCGGGATCCATCGGAAGATCTTTCGGAGCAAGCGGAGGTTGTGGAAGCAAGCTGAGGAGACGGCGTTGACTTGTCTGGTCATCGATAGGGAGGAATCCAGTATGACGCCCAAGTTGCGTGCGTGGTCCGTCGGTTCAGGTGCGGTGCCTAGTGCCGGGGGCCACCAGGAGTCGTCCCATGCGGAGGGTGATGGTCCCAGAATGAGGACTTCTGTCTTGTCCGTGTTCAGTTTCAGGCGGCTGATGTTCATCCATTCAGCGACGTCTGTCATCCCTTCGTGCAGGCTGGCTTTGGCGGTGTCGGGGTCTCTGGAGAGGGAGAGAATCAGCTGGGTGTCATCGGCGTAGGAAATGATGTTGAGGTTGTGTTGGCGTGCGATGGCAGCGAGGGGTTTCATGTAGATGTTGAAGAGAGTAGGGCTGAGCGACGATCCTTGCGGGACGCCGCAGATGACTTCGGTGGCCTCGGAGCGGAACGGAGGGAGGCGTACTCTCTGTGTTCTGCCGGAGAGGTATGAGATGATCCATTCCAGAGCCTTCCCTTGGATGCCGGTGTCGTTGAGGCGTTGGACTAGTGTGCGGTGGCAGACAGTGTCAAATGCTGCGGAGAGGTCTAGGAGGATGAGTGCCGCGGGCACACAACCAGTATAATCAAGCATTGGCAAAGCATGGTTTTTCAACTGCTAGCTCCAATATATATATTTTTATTAAACAAAATACTGCTTCTTGTATACAATGCATCTAGGAGATGAAAAACAATGTACGAGTCAGCGTACTTTAGCAATATTAAATAATCCTTGATGCATTGCAAAGCAAGCACTCCATAGGCGGCGGAATGAATTCCCTGCTATAGAAATATCCTACATGAAGGCCTTTTCTGGTGCATTGCCTCTTGAAATCCTTGGGGTACTATCATTACACAACGTTGCCCAGAAAGGCGTTTTAGTTTTCCAGACTTTTAAAAACCTGCAGCAGTAATGCCAGCCAACACACCCGCCACACAAGCAAGTCGGAGATTCCCAGACTCTTGAAACCCTTGTTGTACTAGTACTGCACCGCTTTCGTCTGATAAGCCTTTGTGATCCCTTATACAGTAATATCACCACCAGCATTTCCAATCCCTGGCCTACTCACATCCATACTGTACCAATACTACATACACTTGCTCCCAAAGGCCTTTACAAACCCCGGCCTCTTGAAATCCCAGGAAATAAATCACTGCTCTTGAAATCCCCGATCCCTGCTGTAGTAACAATGCCTTGGACAGGTCCCAAAGGTTTATTGATCTCTTCAGAATCACTGTTGCAGAATTTCAACTCCCAAGGCCCCCAAACGATTGGTCTTGGATCTGTGACCCCAGCCTCCTAGAAAAGCAGCCTCACATTCTTGGTATTCCCATGATCAATTTGCTTGGACGATTAATACCTGGTAGTACAATCAGGGCCCATTTGTGCAATAATTAATCCCGGTTTTTCACCCACAGCCATAATGTGCCCGGTAGAACTTGGCAAAATTAATCGAGGGAATATGTCTGCTAAAAAAGTAATGCGAATTTCAGTGTGATATACACAGAATCTACAAGTTATGCCTCATTCCGAGATGAGGAACTCTGAAAAGGAGGCCTATCACAGGTTACCAGGTGTGGTAAATACCACTCCTATTCCACAACACTCGTGTACGAGACCCAGCTCACAATCTTTAAGCAAGCCTGGGCATATCCGTACAATTCTTGTGCCTCACAATATTGGGCTATTAAACACAAAAAGAGAAGTTTTCCACATTGCTTATGGCTTCTATAGGTGGTGATCATGCGGACAGATAAAAAGGGGGGAGCTGGTGGTGACTGTAAACGCTGGGCACTTTCTGTACATTTTGCTGGGACGGAACTATTAATGAAATGAGGAAAAATTAAAATGTTATGGCTTTATCCCACCGACAGAAGTAGCCATGAGAAAAGACCCCAAGGCAAATCTCAGGCACGCAGCTGGACAACCCAAAAAGTCCAGGGGTGGGAAGTGGGCCCACAATCTGAAGAGCTGAACATTCTGGCGTGTGAACCAACAGAACAATTGCTGAAGCGGATAAGTTCCAGCCTCAGGACTCGCGAAACCAGATCCCTTCGCTCCAGTTCAGATTTCACGTTAATGTTCCTGTTCAGTTATGGATTCTCTAGTTGCTCATGATCACACACTTGCCGCCATTTAAATCCAATGCCAGCATATGGAACGCGTCCAATACACAAAGAAGGCCTACAGAAAGGTAATGGATTCATGGGGTCAATCAATCTGCAAGGGGGTAGAAATTAAATGCACTGCTAAAAGGATCCACAACCTTGTTGGGGGGGGGGGGGCGGGGAGGGGGTGGTGAGCCAACAAAATAAACAGGGAGAGCAGAGCCAAGAGTCGGCTTTGGTTCCAAGAGCCCATGCATAACCCAAAGCTTGAAAATATTTAACATGTAACTCATGCACCAAAGATCATGTTAGAATATGAAACTGTGTCTTCAAAATTAAAAAAAGCGCATTTCTTTAACATGCGGAAGCATTTCATTTTAGTGCATCAGATTATTTGAGAAGTATTTATTATAAGTGAGAGTTTTTAATGATGAACTGAGAAACATTCCTCCTGACCGTGCCCTGTCAATGCGATTACTGAACTAGGAGGAAATCAGAGGTCACGGATACTCTGTATGAAGTCTAGATTATTATTACAGATGGAGCAACATTACAGGCTAAGTGAATCACACAAGAGGTTTTTGTACAGTGAACATTCTGAGTGTGCATATTTGAAAGTCATCTCTCGTGTGATTGTGAACAAAAAGAAGGCTAGATGAAATAAAAGTATTTGCCTAAGATCACACAATTTGGTGAATCAGGAAAGCCGGGATTGATCCCAGATTTTCCCGGTTTCAAAGTGCAGTTCTGCCACCAGAGGGGCATCTTTCTGACATTAAAGGTGAATAGGGAGAGGAGTTGGCCTAACGGCTAGGGCGGTTGACCTCGAATCTGGGGAACTGGGTTCCAGTCTTGGCAAATCACTTAATCTCCCCATGCCTAACAAGAATGAACGTGTGCCCGCATGTAACGTAACTGGTGCTATATAAAGCGCTCTGATACCCGATTCGTGTCAAGTTCGCGCTAGATAAAATCCTGCAAAAAAAAAAAAAAAAAGGGTCTTTAATTACTGGTTTATAAGATTAGAACTTGGGACACATACGCAGCTTTACATAGCATGAACCTTGCTAAGAACATAACAGAGCTTCAGAAGCACACCAAGTTACATATTTTCTTTCCGGCACATGGAAATTTGCCACGATTCAATGGATGCTGAGCCAGGCCAGGATCCGAACCTGGTTTACCATGTGACATGACCAGCAGCCGTAGCAACTGAGCCGCAGCGGCTCCCCGAAAGCTCTTTTCGGGCTTGAGGCTCCAAGAGGACCTCAAGCCGAGCCTGGCTCACGCTTTCAGTGGGGCCTGCTCACCCCTACAGCCCTGCTTAGGCCATAAACAGCTCTTGAAAGACAAATTCCCATTAGAAGCAGTAAAACGAAGCCAATAAATAAGACAATTACTCACACCCTATGAGTCCCATCAGGGCCGGCCACCAAAAGAGGTGCAAATTCAGGCAGTCGTTCTCTGGCTGGAAAATAGCGAGTGAAGGCAGGTTTGGTCTAAAGGAAATTACATTTTTCAATTCGTCCTCCTACTCTTTTAACCAACAGTAACAGGCTAAGTCCAGAGCTTCTCACCCTGTGCCCCTCCCCACCACAGTCCATCCCCACATGTCATAATCAGAAGAGCTTTAGAAAGACAGGCATGTAGAGACAATCAAGCACATGCCGCACAACACTACCTGCCAACTAAGGCCACCCTGATGCGTTATGCTACTGTAGGATGTAATGGATAGGCCCAACGTCAACAAATGCCTTCAAAGATCACATTTTATAGAGGACAAGAGCCAACCCAATGTCTTGTTCATGACTCACTGTGTATCACTATCGCAAGAACAAATTGCTCACTGGGCCTTATCCTGGTATTTATGGATGAACATTTGCAAAAAGAGAAATAATATTCTCTCAAGCAAGTCTACTTTCAGGGAAATGCACAGATGTTCCAAGCTGGCAGGTAAAAAAATCACCATATACAGTTTTGGAAAAGTGGTTGTTTCCGTACCGCAAACATTTTTGCCAGAGGCTAGGGACAGAAAATTTAGATTCCGGTTTCAGATCAGGTCAGTTTTAGGTGTTTTGCAGATTTTTACCTCCTAGAACAGAAAAAAGAAAGATTTCATGGACTGAAGTGTGGCTCTTTTGTATATGTTTTAATCAACATTTGAAAAAAGCAAAATGTCCAATCCTTACAACTTTGCACTTACTTATGCTGGGCAATGTGCACAGCCCCAAAACCAGCCCACTGAGCTCACAGACTGGCCCTCCGGCCACTGTCAGACTACCCAATAGGGCTGTCTGACCCTGGGCACACGGAGTGATTGGGATCCCTGCAAATGAGACCCCTCAATGCAAGGCACATACCGGGACTGCGCTCACTACAGAATATAGCACCTCAGTAACTCACTAGTATCCAGGCACTCCGCGTGGGAGTGAGGCCCACTGCCAAAGTGAGATAGTTTAATTGATGGCAATGTCACCACTGTTGCAGTAGTCATTTGATGTCCCTTATAATTACGTCACAATTATGCCAACTAGTAATTTTTAAACCTAAAAAATTCTCTTTTTGGTCACAGAGTGCTGGCATGTATGCTGTCGCACTGTGCCACTCACTGTCCGTGCCCGCACTGCGTGACAGCAGGAGTAGGTCCTGCGTGGTGGTGGGATTTGGGTGGGGAGGGGCCAAAGAGACTGGACCATTTACTGGGCCACTCATAATGAAGGCCTAAGTGTGAAAACTTAATTTGTAACGTGAATGGGTATTACTGGTATAAACACGAGGACGTCTCTGCTTATGCCACCGGTCCAGATCCTTGACGGCCTGCCTCTGACAACAGTCTAACCGGCTAGGAGGTTGATGCAAGGTCTACCTCTAGTTCAGCCAATCCTTGCTTGGATGTTCCGGCAGCAGGTTGGGGATTGATGGGCCAGTTGTTATCCAACATTTAAGTCTCCTGGGATACAGGGAGCAGTTCTTCAGTCGAAGGCTGTACAATGACTTGTAGTCGCTCTCAGAAGATCTGACCTCTACTTTCAGTCTGCCTCACCCCTTCCAGTTAAGCCAAGGACTCGTCTGCAGTGCAGGGATGTCCTTGGCTTGGACCCTGCATTTTTCACTTCCTCAACTCAGCTTGGTCCCAAGCACATTTCTCTGCCTTCGAGCCAAGCTCTTATGAATAGCGAACGAGGCTCCTCATCACAAGCCTGCTCCATTGCCTGCGGGTGAGGAGTGGAGGAATATTAAATCCTGCGTGCATAGTTCGGGTGTGGCAGTGAGAGAGTCTGTGTTGAAGAGTGTGTGTCTGGTGAAAATGTGTGTCCTGCAACTAAAAGAGGCAATGTCCAGTGAACAAAAGAAGCACATTTGCTTTTTTAAGTTTAAAAAAACTCCAACTAACAGAACGTTGCCTGGGAGAACTTCAGAAGATCTCAGGACCAATGGTTTAATCACAGGAAGAGCACAGGTGAGTTACCAAATCAGTGAAGTAAGCAGCCAGGGATTGGTAGCAAGCATACCTTTAAAGATGGTCATAAACGTCATTTCAAGACCACATGTGAGAAGAATTTGCTTCTAAGCTTTATAGATAGTCTCCAGCGAAACAGACAAACCGCTTCAAAATCTGACCCCCCATCTAATGGTTTTAGGTGTGTTTGCGGCCATGAAAAAGTTTGTATAGTTCAGTATGACACCCTATGTTGGACACGAGTCCCCTGTATACTGTGCCACTGGATAGCTACCCCTGACTGAGAAGCCCAAATATGGGAGAAACCGGTCTTGGGTTGCTTGTGTTTAGATCGAGGAAGGACCTGGCCTGGCAGTCTGGGCTGTACTAAGAGCAAGGTCAAGACTGATTTGCAAATGGTTTTGCCCACACTGATGTGGCATGGTGAACGAAATAACGAACTGGGATGCAGCCTAGGTAGTTCTCAGTGGCTAAGAATAATTCAAGCATTCCATCAATCAAGTTATTATACTTCAGTGTGAATAAATAAGGCAGGTTTGTTTCAAAATCAATAAATAGTTTGTGCAGCATCAGCATAGGACCCTGAATAAAATGCAGGACCTGGGCAAAAAAAACACCCCTTTAGAGGTCCCCTTTCAGAAGGCTTTGCATTTAAACTAGATGTTCCTTAGAAGGTTTTATTTATTTTTTATAACTTATCTTCCTGGTCAGGTTGTTACTGTATTTTCTTAGCAGGTTCATTCTCAGCGTTCTCAAAATAGTAGAGATCGCAAAAAAACAAAAAGAATCTCCTGGCAAAGCAGTAGTCTACCCTGTGTAAGGAGGGTTGTCAAATTGTATATAAGGAGAATATAAATTTCTCCAGAAACCCGAGAGGGTGAGACTATGAGCAGTTGGAGACTGCAGGTCCTTGAGATGCCTTCGACATATTGCTTGATGCCCATTTCTGGGCCGCTTCTTCATCATCATCATCACTTAAGTAGCACATAAACCCTTGGACAAGCAGCGCTACATAGCGAGGAATCACGTGGAGACCTGATCTACCTTCCCTCTGCACTCCACGACTATAAGGGGGCAAATGCAGCTAAACATTTACAGATGGTAATGTGACGCGGTCATCACTGGTTTGATGAGCAGAAGTCACTGGACAGCCCTACTGTGTCTTCACCGTATTTTCTACTCAGATAGTAATATCAGTCCAGATAGCTATTAGTGTCATGGGCCGTTTTCAGCATGTATCCTCTTCTAGCGCAATTGGAGGGTATTGTTCAACAGGCGACCAAGGGGTCTGTTTGAGTTGGTGGGCTACCTTAATTAAACTGGGGTTGACTGGCTTTTATCAAGGGAGGGAGTTGTACATCCATTCTACTATCCCCTCGCATCTCCATTTTAGCCCTGCTAAGCCTAAATGACCAAACTTTACATGCACATTTTCATAGTATTGTTGGCTGTTTTTCTTTTTTTTGTGTTTGCCTCTATTTGTCTTAGATGTCTTTCGCTCTATGGACTCTAATTGTTTAGAACTGATCACAATTTCAGCAATCCACCCTCATGGCCAAACGTTTTTCTACGTACAGATTTTTTTGTTTACTCCTCTCGAATTGCCTATTTTTCCTGTATGTATATGTTATGCATACTTGAACTGATGATTGTTGCACGTCCTATGCTCAGTGACTGCTTATTGCCTTACACTCGATACCTCCGAGTCTAGCTAGCGCTATACAAAACCTTAAAATAAATAAATACTGTGTGACCTTGAAGGAAGCTTGCCAACAGTGCTGAAGAGTTGAGAGTGATAAGGAGGTACAGAACATATGTGCAAACAGATGGCAGGGGTCTTTGGCACCCCTGCCTGGCAGGTGATGTCAGGTCTCCTTGCCTTGAATGACCCACAATGAAAACGACAACAAACAATGTCCCTTTATCTATTTTAGTCAATGTTTGCTAATGTCTTAATCTTAACAAAGTGAATGATGTTGCGATGATGCATCCATGACCAAAGAGTGTACTTCTCCTCTTTCTAGTGCTCTGCCGCAGGACAACTTTAGGCCCCACAGAACTTCCTGGGCAGAACACCTACACCACACCAAGAGCACATATGGATACAACTACGCGCCCCATCAGGTAGACAAAACATCTCCAAGCCATCAAGCTGGATAAGTGTTTGCTGCTGCCTCAACATGATCAGGATCAAGCTGTACTCGCACATCACCCTAAAACAACACAGCAAATACACAAAACGATGAAGGAGTTGATCGTGCATGATCATTACTGTTTAATCTTTCTAGATCAGGTGCCATAACTGATCTGCCACTACACCAGAACTACTGCTAAAATTAGAAAGTCATTCAATGGATACTTTAATGTTTCAAGAGTCAAGTGCCTAGTCTCACTTCTCACACAATCAGAGCTGCCAAGTGGCCCCATTTTTTCTGCAACATTTTTAGCAAGACTGGGCTTTTTTCACTCACCAGCCCTCTCCATCAAGGGACTTTTAACTTCGATTTTACAATTAAAAGTATTCATTTTAAAAAGACCAGCATGCAAAACAATTTTGGATAAAAAGTTATCACTGGCTTTGGGTTCGACCTAAAAAGTGATGCTATTAATCGGATAGTTCCTTCTTTTTGCACACATTTCATACGGGTGATTGGGAAATAGAGAGGAAGGAGCTCACAGTTTCTCTATTCGGATATTTCATGGAATAAAGGAACATCAAGTACGAACAAATGCAATTTGGCTTTTAAAAAGTTGTCTTCTACACCTTTGTTCAATTTTGAATATGTTCTCAATATTTGAAGGTTTTTAGCAGCTGTTCGGTGTTCTCACCTGCACTAGTACAGCAGGTAAGTATCGAAAGGACGCACTGTACACACAGAAGCCTTGTAGAGACAGGATGGGACAGTATAGTAGACCTAGCTCTTAAGCAGCACCCACGAGAACACAGACAACTAATCACAGTGCAAAATTAACAATTCGACAGCTGTGCCGAGATGTGCCCTTATTACTCTAATGTCTACATTATTAGTGACTTAAGTGCATTTCATACACAAAGCCTATAAGCTGCCTTTTAATATAACAGTTGAGCCCCACGCCCTGGCACGATGGTGCGTTCTCAGAGAACTTTGTTCCATTTTTAGCACTTTTTACGCCAAAAAATTTGCTGCAGTGCAATTTTGCAATTGACAAAGTATCAAAGGAAACTTCTTATTCTGATCAAATACATAGAGCTGAGTATATGGTTGGAATCAAGCTTAGACAGAGAATTCTCAGCAACAACAAAAAGGAAGTGTGATCTTCGTGCACAAGAGCCACCTTGAACAGGCAACGGAACCAGGTGGAAAACAAGCCAAACATCTCTTGAAGTAAACACAGAAAGCCAGAATGTCTGATAGACTTCCCATTCTAGACACCCACTGTGTAATATGTTACTCTCACAGCCAACGGTGCAAGGACCACAGGAGATGTATTTCTCTTCTTATCCCATGAAGCAACTAAGCCATTTAAAGAGTTCTCTGTGAAGGACACTCACGGCTCCAATCCTGGCTTTCAACACTAGAGCTTTTATTCTTCCAAAGTCAATACGACCACTGAGTTGGCAACAGACCTCAACTCTGGCAATTTACAGTGATGGCAAATTGAGCTGGCACTGGCAAAATCAAGCCAACTCGCTATGCCAATGTTTGCTAAGAGTTATGGCTTTGCCAAAGCTTGTAGAATTGCAGGGCAAGACCTACAAAGCAAATAGCACAGGGAACCATCTTTGAACATGAGAGCATACATGGGAGACACATACATGTAGTCTGGGACAGAGATCACCAACACCAGAATAGAATCACACACTGGAAGTGCAGACAGGGAACACAAACAACAGGTTATGAACCCACTGAACCAGGGACACCCTTTTGGAGAAAATAAAAACACTACTTCGGAAACAGCACAGCTCTGTGCTGCAGTTCTCAGTAAGTGTCTCTCGCATTACCCAAGTAATTATACGTGCACATATTTCAAAATGTGTTCCTAAAACATGGCCATGCCTGCCCGAAGGAAACTGTGATTGTCTGTCTTGTACCTTTCATAAATCCCTTCTACTCCTTTAGGACTACAAGACTGTCAAATTCATCTGGGAAACATGTACAAAACATTTAATTGACATCAGAAGTAAACCAGCCTACAGAAATGGAGATTCATTCTGGACGATGAGGGCCACTGCAGAGTCAGCCAGCCCGACGCAGTGAAGAATATGAACCATTCCTACTGAACTCTCTGAAGCCCACTCAAGCCGGAAATTCCCTGATTTCATTAGACATCCATGTGGCTTGGAGTCTTAGAGACAGGCCGGTGCCAGATCACTTATTACAGAATTCGATGTTACATTCACGTGCAGTAGAGTTGGGTGGGAGTACATGCAACAGCATGGAGCGGTGGTGCACTGCTAACTCATACCTCGACATGCATGTCTTGGGTGTGTTAAGGGGCTCCAGAAGCTCAAAGTTTCTGGTACTTTAAAGTCCACGGTCCTTTATCACCGTTGTTTACCAATGCAACACACAGGCTCAATGCCCTGGAGTGCCTTGGTTTCTGAGCTTTAGATTGGGGGCGGGGCTTGGCTTCACAGTAGGGCAAAAGTGCAAGAACTATGTTCTAGGCAGAACGTGTAAGGCTACACTTACTTGATCAGTTTTTCTGCCAACATACCAACAACACGTGACAACACTTGACTTAACCAAACAGCACCCATCACCAATCCAGGAAAAAGAAGGAGCCCTGTGCCATGAACCCCTACCAGAGGAGAGCCGCCCTCCTGCTACGGTGCTTCTCAAAGGTGTAATCTTTCTGGGTTCCAGCTGCAGCATCGGGTTTATTTACACTCGTCTCTTCGGCTACAGATGTACCGTTCACATGTATAGAAGGCACCGTGTAGGTGTTCGCATGTACAGAGGGCACCGCGTATGTGTTCGCATGTACAGAGGGCACTGCGTATGTGTTTGCATGTACAGAGGGCACCGCATAGGCGTTTGCATGTACAGAGGCGTAGGTGTTCCCATGTACACAGGCATTGCGTAGGTGTTCCCATGTACAGAAGGCACCTCATAGGTGTTCGCATGTACATAAGGCACCGTGTAGGTGTTCACATGTACAGAAGTTACAATGTAGGTAGGCGTTCACATGTATAGAAGGCCCCGTGTAGGTAGGTGTTCACATGTACTTAAGGCACCGTGTAGGTGTTCACATGTACAGAAGGCATCGTGTAGGTGTTCACATGTACAGAAGGCATTGTGTAGGTGTTCACATGTACAGAAGGCATTGTGTAGGTGTTCATATGTATAGAAAGCACAGTGTAGGTGTTCAAATGGACAGAAGGCATCGTGTAGGTAGGTGTTCATATGTATGGAAGGCACAGTGTAGGTAGGTGTTCATATGTATAGAAGGCACAGTGTAGGTGTAGTTGGGACAGCCAACCACAGCAGGGTGGACCCGGCAGTCAATAAAAGGGTGTTTCCGAACACCCAGACTTCTGATTTGGAAAGAAACAGCAATTCACAACCTTTTGAAAACCTATCAAACAAATTACATAACGATATTGACGTATTTGCAGAGTGTGCGTTCACTAGATGGGTACTGGCACCACCGACACATCGCACGTTTATTGTTACTAAATGTAATGGCTCACATCGCATCGAGCTCAGAAGGGTGAAAAGCTGGGTCCACCAGCGTCTCTGTGGTTATACCCAGGCCTCTGTGGCCAAACTCAGGACCCTGAAGGGCAGTGATACTCAAAGTACAGCCCGGGGGCTGCTTGTGGCCCTCTTGACCTTTACATGCATCCCCTCCCCCAAGAGGCAGCGCCAGCTGCTGTTTAGTTGCTGAGCACTAATATTCTGATTTTTTTTAAAAAATAAAATGGGCAAGCATTTATTATCCTGCAAATAAATGCTTGCACGTTTATTTAACATGGTTTTAAACCTCCTTACACATCCCTGACCCACCCAGACCCCCTGCTGGCATCAGCGTGGCCCTCGGTCACATCACAGACGGTACTTTGTGGCCCCTGGGTAAATGTTTTTGAGTACCCATGCTGTAGGGGATGCAGGGTGACCCGAGTCTCATACCAAGGGGGAGCAGCCGAGGAAGTCCAGTGATTCTCCTAAGAGGCATTATTGTCGGGGTGTGAATGAATACCCATCTGCCAGTGATTTCAGAGTCAAAGCCCCGCCCTACATTCCACAAGCGATATACCGCCCTGGCTCCGGTTCTCGCACACACCTTTCACCCAGTTCTTCATCTCACGCTGAACCTTGAGCTCCCCGCCCAAAGCATCTGCTGTGAGGGAAACCCAGGTCCTTCCTGGGCCAGGAGAGGCCCCACAAGGGGCTCGCCGGCATCACATTCAGAGGGCGGGCAGAGGCTGGGAGTGCAAAGTACAACCTCAAGACAGGTGCACCAAGAAGGGAATGGCTCACTCCCGCATGGCATTCTGTACATCTTGACCCCAAGCACTCCACACCCTCGCACCCAGCCCTCTAGCTTTTCTCTGTGCACCCACTGTCACCATCCAATCAGCACGTGTACACTCTTCACACCCACTCTAGTCACCATCCAAAATTTTCAGCGTAAAGCTATGTACCCTGTGCGCCAATCTCTAGCGCCCGCTGAGCGAGTTGCCACATTTACCACACAATCCATCACCTGCTGCCTAATCAGCAGATTTTGGGGAAAAAACATTGTCGCTCAAACAGATCAAAAGTTACATAAAAAGTGGCAACAGTTAGTGGAAAACCCCTCACAAAGACTGACTTGTCACCTTTCTGTTACTTATTGCTTTATTCGGGCGTTAAACTAGTAATAAGGTGAAACCTTTCCATAGACAGTATTAACGTGTAAACATTACAAAATAATGAAGTGATACTATCTGCATTAAGCTGCATAAGGTTCCTTTTCTTGTTGCATAATTTAGTTAACTCTGATGCACAAGGTGTTCCACCACTGCCGCATAATTTCAGTGGCCTTTCTCATTGGTAAAAGGCGCAGACAGGTATCAACTCAGATCTAACTTTTTTCAAATATCCCTGCAGCAATCTGTGAAGCAATCTGTTCCTGAAACAGTTTTGTCTCCGGGCCCATTCATGGAGCCTTCTTTTATCATTACTGTGTGTTCTCTATGCCAGCTAATTTATGGGCACATCTGTTTCTGAAGAAGAACCCTTCTTCACCCACTTTTCACTCTCAAGACCCAGCAAACACAACAAAATGATGGACGGGATGCTGAAACGTTTTAACCCTTCAGCCCCAGTCAAAAGATCTGGGTTTAATCCATCTTTCTTTAGCTCACAGTGCCTCACCAGTTTCTAACTCGCCATATGCAAATCAGCCTTGACCCTGCTCCTCATGGGAACAGTCCTGCCCGAAATGCCAGGCCAGGTCCCCCCTGGACCGGAAACAAGCATCATGGAACCGTTTTCCGGGTATCACCCGTCATCAGCCAGGATAGCTTGAATCCAGTGGCACAGCAAACAAGGGACCCACGTCTGGGCATACCCATGGCCACTTAAGGCGAACATAGCAAACACAACAAAACGATGGACGGAGTGCTGAAACTTCAACTACTCACCCCACTCTCAGGACCCATCCATTCCCACAGATGGTGTTTTGCAAATCGGCTGACCCACAGATCCATCCTTCTGCTAGGTAATATTTACTGTGAATGCAATTCACAGGTCCAAAGAACACCATTTTAAGACATTGGCAAAGTGGGCACTTGCCCAGGGCCCCAGCCTTTTAGGCGGCCCTCTTTGAACGGGACCCATCTGTGAGCTTCAGCCTCACATGTACTGCGCCCTTTCCCATTTATTAAGCTTAACTGTGGCATAAACAGTTTTTTTAATGAATTTCCTTTTTTTTTTTGGCAAGGGTTTGAGGGTTGAAAGTTAATTGCAGTAGCTTTGCACAAAAGGGATGTTTTCTGTATTCTTTAAGGCAGTCCACAATGTTTATTAAATACATACAACCTCTTTATAGGTGGACAGGGTGACAAAATATTTGATAACTTGTTTTTATATAGGACTACATTCCACACTTCAGCATTATGCCGAATACTACATTGCTATGCTTAAGTAGCACTCTTATAACAAATGAATGCACAAAAACGTGTAAACACGGTTTCTGCAGGTTTTTTCTCATGCAATGCTGCATCTGCAATACTATCACAACTACTCAATTACAGTATTACTATTACGGAGTTGTGGGATTACAGAAAAAAAATAATTCTTCTTTAAAATGAAAGCCCAAGTGCTCCAAATAGGGGCCCCACAATATGTCCTGCTCAGGCTCCCCAGAACTCTTAAGATGGCACTGCGTCCATATATTTCTGGTGGCGACACAACCTTTACCCCCTCACATGTCTTTGGATGCATCCTTTTCTAAAGGTGAACGCCTCTACATCCGTATGCCAACACATACCATCATCAATTTTTGTAGGTGAAACATTATGCATCTCTATGCCAATGCACAGATCCAGCCATTCCTTATGTGACGTTCTGCAGGTCTGATCAGATCTATGGATTCATCCATTCACAAAAGCTCTCTGTGCAGATCCACTCATTTGTGGTAAATATTTCGTTACCGGTACTATTTTTTATGCGGCAAAATCTATCAAGAATAACTCAGTAAATATAAGAGGCAGAATCCGTGGTATTAGAGGTTTAAAATGCTTTATTCCTATACAAAGGAAGACAATTCGAATTGTGGGCCTTCTGTTCCATCACCACGAAAGTTCAGGAAGGAAGGGAACATATATTATTGACAGATAGGCAGTTTTATAGAAAATACATTACAGTGAAACAGATGCAAGAGGCGTAACAGCTGATAACAGGTACATACGTAGCTAATAGAGGGCGTAATTTAATAAACGTCATCATACCTGATGTCATAAGTGGGTGGATCCATAAGAGAATCCTGCAATGTCAGCAGAAATGTTTGGCAAAGATGCGCACGCAGCCGCATGACGTGTGATTGACGTGTAACTAGAGGGTGAAGGGAACTTGACATTTAGCTCTACATGTGGAGACAGAAGTCTGGGGTTATGTCAACCTAATTCCAAATCATATCTAATATCCTATGTTTAAAGAACTGTGTTATCCAAAAGGAAAGGTCTCTTAGGATAGAATCTTATTCTATACTGACTATACTGACTGTTAGTGCGTGTACAAGCGTCTAAGTGTCTACACTAGATGCGAGGGGGTAGGAATATTCCATGGTAACGGGGCTATGAATTACTTGCATGAGGACAGCGAGGCCTGGCCCCTTTTCATGGTAGCTGGAGGAATGTTTACCTAAACTACTAGACAGGAATGCATCGGATGGGGAGCGGAGGAGATAATCTTGAAGGTGAAATACAGTTTTTGGCAGGCGACAGGCTGGATCAGGCACCGTTAGCCGCGCAGGGAGTAAGACAAAGTTCATGGTCACAGATGCGGGCTCAGACTGGAGCTTTCAGAGGCAGAAGGCAGGAAAAGGCTTGATGACAGAATTCGGGCCTACTCGCCTGAATCTGTAAAATGTGGAAAGTGAACCATATAAAGTCGGTGGCCTTTCATACTTAGGAATGGAATATCTGACCCATTCATGGCGGATCTGAAAGAGGACATGTTGACGGTGGACGCACATATATTTGCGTCTTCAGAACTGGAGCAGGAGGGAACATACATGTACTTATAGCATGCACATGGAGCCGTTGGGGTCTACGATAGGGGACATAACTGATCACAAAATTCATATTTCCTCATTCCCTCCTTGTCCCCTACGGACCCTCAGGAGATATCGATCTTCATCAATCCATCGATCTGTTCATATAGCATCATTTGTTCTTCTTTCTTCTTCCGGGATCTCGAACGAAAACTTGGATGTAGGATACACGAGGTGGCACACAGACCACAAATCGCTGGCCCACATTGTAGACATAAGCAGCAACTGAATAGTATGAGAAAGCCAATACCTAGGAAGGATAGGATTCTCCATCCCCAGGCTGACAACACGCCCCAGAACCAACCGGACCAAGTCCAGGTGCCTGGACTCTGGTGTATCTGGCTTATAATCTTATGAAGGCGGGTTATGGCTTTATATACTGACGGTGAATTTTCTGGTATGAAAATGCAACAACTTGATCCGATGACCCTACAAGCTCCGCCCCTATCGGCCAGGATGACGTCAAGGACAAGACGATTTTGAAGCACAACAATCCGCATAGCAGACTGCTCTTCTGTTAAATTGCCTAAGGCGGAAATAGTTTCGTTCACTACTGCTTCAAGGGTTCTGGTTAATCTACGTATCAGCTTACTATTAGTGACTGTACCTATATAGGGAAAGAAACCTTTATTGAAATCTGTGTATTTCTCCCATGCTGTTTCAGTGTAATCGACAATTGGGAGATCTCTCTGCTGTCTATTGTGTACTAAATGGGTATTTCTATGATAATCAGGAGGAGCTAGGAAAACAGGTGGTAGAAGGAATGCTATGTAACAGGTACCATCCCAATCTAAAGGTAGACGTATATATGCGGTCTGGCCACATATAAAGTAGGAATGACGAGAAGCTCTAAATGTAGACTTGCCTTGATCACTGAATTTTATTACAGTGGTGCATTTACTATGGCCCATGTGTATGGAGCCATTCTTTTTTATACATAATTCCCCCTTTACTGGGAATACTGACATGGCGGGCAAGATTGGTGTAGCTTCAGATTCAACGTTCAGGATCATGAGGTTAAGTGTAAAATTACCTAATCCATATACTTCATTTTCCAGATCAGTTCCTGTTCTTTTGGGAAGTCCCTCCTTGTTAGGGTAGCAGACTTTAAGCAAAACCAGGTTCAGGTTTCCCCATACCCAGTTGTCTTGATAAACTGCGGAATTTGAATCTAGGGTATTGATCAAGCTAAACCATGCTCCACAGGAGCCATTGTGTGTGAACGGATAGGGAAAGAGGGGCAAAACTCCCTTATAGTTCTGATAGGGAGGGAGTCGGCCACATATCCAACAATTTGTGGCATTGCTGGTTTGATGGGAATGATGTAGCATACTAATGAATGTGTTGTTGCGCAGCGCAAATCTATATGACAACTCATGCGGAGGAAATTCACTAAAAGAATGTTCTGCAGTTATATTATAAGCACGTTTAAGAATAGGGTAATACATATGCAATAGTATGCTAAAAATAATAATCAGAAGACTTAGAAAAAACAAAATTAATAATGTTACTGTACAGTGACTACGAAGTGATTTACAATACGCATGCTTTTTCAGCTGCTTTCGCTGATTTCTTTCTCTACTCCGGTCTAGAAGATACATGTCAGAGACAAATTCAACCGATTCACCTTGGAGAGGACTTAAACAATCAAATTGTCTGACTTATTAGACCTCAATTTTAGTTTATAAATTTCTGAGTTCGATTGCTCAACCAAGGGGAGCTTTGAGTCTGTTTGTGAGGGAATACAGGGTTGAGTCTCTATACTGGGTGGTAGTCCATAAAATTTCTTGATATGACTCGAGTGCAACCACCCTTTTCTTCCTTCGATTTTCACGGCTGTCCTTGTGGTGAGTAAAACTAACTTCGGTGACTTCCACCTAGGATCCAGTTGGGTCTTCCGGTCAAAGTTCCTGACCAGCACCAGATCACCAGGAACCACGTCATGGGGCTTCACCTCAGTATTGTCGGGAAAAGCTGCGGATACCTGTGAACGACAAGATTGTAGTGCAGACATCAAGGAAGCCAGGTAATCTGTCAGCATATTACAGTCAACGTCAGTGATTTTACGAGGTATAGGCGTCCCCCACATATTTGGTGGTCTACCGAAGATCACCTCATACGGGGATAGCCCTGTTCGAGAATGTGCTACCATTCTCATGTAAAAGAGCGCAACTGGTAAGGCTACTATCCAATCAACTCCTTTTTCTCTACATATTTTGGACAATCTAATTTTCAAAGTTTGATTATGGCGTTCCACGAGACCTGCTGCCTCGGGATGTCGGACACAGTGAAATTTCCATTGATAGCCTAATAGAAGGGAAACGTGTTTCATTAGTTCGGATGAGAACGGCTGGCCGTTATCTGAGTAGACAACACGTGGTAAACCGTACCGTGGGAAGAATTCTCGAACTAACTGTTTGGCAGTAGTCGGGGCAGTGTAATCTGAAACCGGGTATGCTTCTGTCCAACGGGAAAGAGCACAGACAACTACGAGAACATATTTGAATCCTCGACATCGTTCCATCTGGATATAATCCATCTGGAGGACTTCAAAAGCATGATTAGGAGGTTGAAATCCACCCTGCTCTACGGGGATGCTTTTACCTGGATTAAATTGACAACATATCATACAGGTACGAACCTTTTGTTTAGCTGCGGCTCGCAAGTGTTTGTTAAACCAAATGTGTTGAATGCTGTCTAGCATAGCTTTCTCTCCTAGGTGTGCTGGACTATGTATTGTGTTAATGATGACTTGGACCATAGAGTCGGGAAGAAACCATATAGATTTTTCCTTCGTCATCCATCCTTGATCTGTTTGGATCCCTCCTAATTCAGTCCATTTCTTTATTTCTTCTGGTGTAGCATGTGTCTGTATGTCAATTACATCAAGGGCGGGATCCTTAACTGTCATGCAATGTGTTAGTGTCGGGACTATTGTCTTTGTCATGTCAGTTGTGAGAGTCTGATTCTGAGCAGTCTGTTTAGCTGTTCTGTCAGCTAGGTCATTACCCTGAGAAATGATATCGGTAACTTTTGTGTGGGCTTTGCATTTCATAATCGATATTGCAGTAGGTAGATGAATCGCGTCTAATAGAGCTTGAATGAGGGGTCCGTGTTGGATGTGGGCACCGTGAGAAGTTAAATAACCTCTCTCTCGCCACAGTACGCCGAAGTCATGGACGACTCCGAAGGCATAACGTGAATCTGTGTATATGTTGACTTTTTTGTTTGTGGCTTGAATACAGGCTTGTGTCAGAGCGGTGAGCTCTGCTGCTTGAGCTGACAAAGTGTTAATACAATTTGTTTCAATGACTTCAGTGTCTGTTGTGACTGCGTAAGCGGCCACTAGCTCTCCTGTACTTGTTCTCATACATGACCCATCTACATACAATGTCAAGTCTGGATCTGACAAAGGGATGTCTGTCAAGTCTTGTCTGGGTTTCGTCGTGATAGTAATGACTTCGACACAATCATGTGCCAATGGATCTGTTCCGCTCACTGGTAACAGTGTGGCAGGATTTAACGTATTGCAACGTCTGATTTCTATGTGTGGCTGAAATAATGTCAGTTCGTAACCGGTGAGTCTCGCTATAGTAAAGTGTTGTGTTTGTGTGCGATTCAAAAGAACCTCTACTGCGTGTGGTACTTGTACTGTCAATTGATGTCCTAACACTATGGCATCGCTTTGTCTGATTGCTAAAGCTGTTGCTGCCACTGATTTCAGACACGCTGGAAGTGCCTGAGCTACTGGATCTAATGTACTAGAGAAATAAGCACATGGTTTGTGTGATCCTGCTTGTTCCTGAGTGAGTACTGACAAGGCAGTACCTTCGCGTTCTGTAACAAAGAGTGTAAACTGTTTGCTGTAACATGGTGTTGCTAGGACAGGTGCTTGGCATAAAGCTTTCTTTAAGCTTTCAAAGGCGTGTGTATGTTCTGGAGTCCAAGGGAGGACAGTCGATGTGGCTGCCTCCTGTGTTGTCAACTGGATGAGTGGTTTTGCTAGAAATGCATATTGAGGGATCCACTGCCTACAGTATGAAGTGAGGCCTATAAAAGCCCGTACCTCCTTTTGTGTCTTGGGTGGTGGCATGTTAGCGATTAACTGGATGCGGTCGGATGTAAGCTGCCTTCCCTCCTTGGACAGCGAGTGCCCAAGGTAAACAACTCGCTGGACACAGAATTGCAGCTTAGAAGGGGACACCTTGTGCCCCTTGTCAGCCAAAAATTTTAAAACCGTCAGTGACGCTTTTTCACATTCAGGTTCGCTTCGGGCGGTGATCAGTAGATCATCGACATATTGAAGCAAGGCAGTGTTAACTGGCATGTGGATACTGTCAAGTTCTCGTTTCAGTGCTTGGCTATAGATGCTGGGGCTTTCTGTAAATCCTTGAGGTGCGCGTGTGAATTTAAAACTTCGTCCATTTAAACTAAATCCGAATAAATATTGACTTTCCGGATCGATTGGGACACTAAAGAAAGCATTCTTGAGATCAATTACAGTGAAGAACGTTGCTTCTGAGTCAATAGCTGTGAGTAATGAAGAGATATCTGGGACCACGGGGTATTGTGGCACAATACATTTATTTAATTCGCGCAGATCAATAACTAATCGATATACTGGTGGAGCTTTTGGACCCGTTCTTTTAAGAATCGGAATTATCGGAGAATTACATATATTGGAGTCAGTTTCGACAACCACTCCTTGTGCAATGAGCTCGTCAATGATTTGCAGCAAAGCCACAACAGCATCGGGTGGTAACTTGTATTGTCGTATTCGTGGTAGTACTATTCCTGATTTCAGTGTAACTCGATATGGTGTAATGTTCATGCAACCAACATCAGTGGGGCCTTGTGCCCATAAATGTGTAGGTAAATTCTGCAGTCGGTGATCCATGTCTCTGGATACGTAGTGACCTTTAAAGTCACGTAAAAATAGTCGTACTCCTTCCGGAGAACAACATATTATAGCTCCTAGAGCTTTCAATGTTTTTATACCTAATAAGTTTTCTGGACATGATTTAGTAAGCAATAAATCTGTAGTACGTGTCAATGGACCAATCGTAAGTGGAAGAGGTTGTGTTACATCATTAATTATAGGTTTTCCTGAGAATCCAAGGGAAATATTCTGTGAGCCTGAGAGGGGTGCCCCTGGAACTTCACTACGTCTTATAGTTGTTCTGCTTGCCCCTGTATCAAGTAAAAACTTTCTGTCTTTCCCTAATAGTTCGCTATGTACATAAGGTCCCTCTTGGTCTACAGGAACCTCAATAAGGGGTAAGCCAACTTCCCTCTCTAGGCTATCTCATGTGTATCGCTGATAATCGGGATAATCTGCTTGTGCATACTGATACATCTGTTGTGTCGTTGCTTGTGTTGCAGCAATAGGCTGCGCTTGTGGTGGTGCTACAATTTGTTGTGGAGCTGCCTGTTGCGGAGCTAGCTGTTGCGGAGCTAACCTAAGTTGTGCTTGCTGAGGTATTTGTTGTTCGTTCTGATCCTGTCTAGGTGGACGTGGTCTCTCATGTGTTCTACCTGTAGCAATATTATGTTTCAGGACTGGACAATCGTGTATATAATGACCTGGTTGTTTACAATAGTTGCATGTCCCTTTCGCAGGGCCTGCGGAATCACCCCTTTGATGACTATCGGCTGGAACCGACTGTGCAACAAGCATTTTCATTTTTGTATCTTTCATACGTCTTTGTTCGTGTTCTTGTTCTTCTTTAATTCTATTGTGATGATATTGTAACATCTGTAACATCTGTGATGGGGTATTACCTTGCCAGGTACTTTCAATACTCTATTCTTAACTTGTATCAGAGAATTTTCAACTAATTTTGTCACAAACAGATGTGGGTATGACTCACTACTGGCTTTTATGCCACTATTTATACCAAAACATTTTTCAAATCGGGAATAGAAATCACTAGTATCTTCGTCTGGCTTTTGTTTACAGGCTGAGATTGCACCCCAGTCTTCCTTTTTCGTAGTTAATAAACGTGGCAGTACCTGTATTAATAATCCTGCTAGTGCTGTAGTCTTTTCCCCAAGCCCTGCTCCTGCAGCTCGGGCCTTCTCTTCGTTTTCTAATGCTGTCCAATCTATCTTTTGGTCTCCTACCTCCCATTCTTTTTCTTTGAGTTTTTCATAAACACCGGCGGGTAATAGGACTTTTAATATTTTCATAATGTCAGGGTAGGTATACTCTCCCATGAGTAACATGTCTTTTATCTCACGGTGGAAACCTGCTGGGTCCTTGTCATGGCTGGGTACTACTTTCTTCATTTCTAATAATTCCAATTTAGTTATAGGTGTGTACACAAATACGCGTGTAAAATTATCACCGGCACCTCTAATTGGGTGCACTTCGCGTAACGGGTTCTGTCTATCTATGTGATACATTTTTCTTCCCATGATGGGAACTGGAACGTGTTCTGGGCATACGAAATTTAAATATTGGTTTCGGGATTCTAGTATTTCTTTAATCAAATCAGTACCTGACCCTTTCCATATGTTCGTGAGTAGTTCTGTCAATATGTCAGGTAAGGGTCCTGGATCGGAGTGTTGGCTTTTATATAATATAAGGAGGTGTTGAATCATGTATATACTAGCTAAACGCTGTTCGTACGGGTCAAGATTCAGAAACGTGTGTGCAAGTACATCATCGTTGTAGTCGCTGGGACTGTCAGCCCACTGTACTGCTGACCTGGCTAATTCTTGTTCGTCCATGGAATCGAGCACGTGGTACCCCCTTCGATCTCAGAGTAATTTATCAGCGGCTTGGAATAGGTGTTCAGGGGATTTTGTATTTAGCATAGTGTTTGGAAGATGTCTATTATATTCTGGACGTATTGGACGTATTGGGTCGTTAAAACCTCTGGTATTATTATGGGGTCTTCCTTTACTTACATAAGCTATCGTGTCTACTTGCTCTGATTCTTGCTCCTCCTCCTCTCTGTTTAGATCAGCGGCGTCTACCTCTAATCTTTCTTCGTGTATTCGTTCTACCTCTTTGCGGATCTTTCGGTACATAGCTACTATACATAACTGTTTATCATGTCTTCCTTCTGATATATTCCGGCCCCAAGTGACAAGTGTTTGCATTTCTTCCGGATTTACCCCAGGCCGGTCTTGATTTCTAATTACACAGTTTATGAGGAAACGTAACAGTTGTCCCTGTACCTCCGCTTTCTGATACTCCATGGCTCTGCTAATACTTTCAGGACCTCGCCCTGACTGGACAAAGTGATATATATTTTCTAAATGTGTATTCATTCCTGGTAACTTCGTTAAATATATGGCAGCTCGTCTAATACGTAATGATGACAGCAGCATTTCGTCCCGTTTACCGGGCACAGGATCATATCTACAATCTACTAGAAGTTCCTTAAGCATGTCGGGAGTGGCTAGTTTGGGCGTACGTTGGTGTGCTAATTCTCTAAGGGAAAATTTATTTCCTCTGGGTGGCGTAGAAAAAATGTCTGTCGTACCTCCTGTAGCACCGTCTGGGGTGCTGGACGTGAAAGGATTTGTTGAGGGTGAGACAGCAACCGTCGTTGCGGGAAAAGCTGTAGAAACAGATGTGCTTGTCGGAATGTGTGTCGAAGCGTGTTGTTGCGGAGGTACAGACGAATGCTCTTGGCGATGAGCATCATCGGTAAGCAGTCTATGTGATGCGGTATTAGCATACTCGGGAGCTGCGTCATCTAAATAGCGGGAAAGGAAAACATCTTCTGCGGTTCTGGGATGCCCCTTGGGATGTGCTTTTATCGGAAACAATGGGGGTGGCAAGTCTTTTGGTATTTCCTGAGTAGCCTTAGGTAACCCTTCGGCCAGAAGTGGATACATACCATTCATAAGGGCGTTTCTTTGTCTATCTACTTGTTCTGATTTTACTCGAGTACCTTCCTCAAGTAATAGATTTTCTCGTGTTTTATTTGAATTCTCTCTACCTTTCTCTTCCTGTCTGAGTGCTTTTTCTGTACGTCTATATGATTCTTTACGCCATAATTCAATAGCATCTTTCTGTGACTGTCTGGCTTTCTTTTTCCATAATTCTTCTTCTACTCTCATGATGCAATCTGCATCCCAGGTCCCCGCTGCGGGCCATCTCTGACTCTCTGGTAATTCTTTGGTGTAGTCCACCCATAAATCAAGAAATAATACGGCATCTAGACCATGCTTATGATACATAAAGTATCCTGGAGTATCCCTGGGTGGAATGGGAACAGCTTCTTCGAGTACACCTTTTCTAGTTTTGATCTGTCTTAGTTTCGAAAAGAGCGGCATTTTTAGATCTTGTTTCTAGAACACACTTTATACGAGAAAACACAATAATGAACAGTCATTCACACCACAATATATAGAACGTATTTAAAACATTTAACGCTTAACAGTTTTACGAACAATGATAACTAATAGAAAACTAGTTACTGACATTATACTGACACTAGATAATACTTATTTATATGCAAGACATACTATATAACTATATATACTGCTAAAACAGTACAGATACACTGCTGAAACAGTGCAGACCGGATTTGTGTACCCAAACCCGTCTTGACCGGCACAGACTATGTGCACGTAAAATGCCTCCCCGGTAATGGTACTCACCGGGTAGCTCGGAACGGAAGGCCTCGGAACGGAACTGAAACTGGACCGGACTGGACTCGACTCGACTCGACTCGACTCGGAACTTCGGAACCTGGCGGGACTCTGTATACCTCGGATCTTGCTCTCTCAGCTAGGCTCTGGTCGGGATACTTCGCACTTCTCACCGCCTCGTCTGGGTGTTGATCGCAGCCTCAGTCGTCCCCGCTTGGCCGGAAGGAGACACAGGAAATCCTGCAGATACGCGTTTTTGTTGTCCGTTCAGCTGTGGCAGGAGACCGGGCCTGCAACGCACCGCCGGCGCGTGAGATGAGAAAGTGTCCCTGTTCGGGCGCCAATTTATGTGGTAAATATTTCGTTACCGGTACTATTTTTTATGCGGCAAAATCTATCAAGAATAACTCAGTAAATATAAGAGGCAGAATCCGTGGTATTAGAGGTTTAAAATGCTTTATTCCTATACAAAGGAAGACAATTCGAATTGTGGGCCTTCTGTTCCATCACCACGAAAGTTCAGGAAGGAAGGGAACATATATTATTGACAGATAGGCAGTTTTATAGAAAATACATTACAGTGAAACAGATGCAAGAGGCTTAACAGCTGATAACAGGTACATACGTAGCTAATAGAGGGCGTAATTTAATAAACGTCATCATACCTGATGTCATAAGTGGGTGGATCCATAAGAGAATCCTGCAATGTCAGCAGAAATGTTTGGCAAAGATGCGCACGCAGCCGCATGACGTGTGATTGACGTGTAACTAGAGGGTGAAGGGAACTTGACATTTAGCTCTACATGTGGAGACAGAAGTCTGGGGTTATGTCAACCTAATTCCAAATCATATCTAATATCCTATGTTTAAAGAACTGTGTTATCCAAAAGGAAAGGTCTCTAAGGATAGAATCTTATTCTATACTGACTATACTGACTGTTAGTGCGTGTACAAGCGTCTAAGTGTCTACACTAGATGCGAGGGGGTAGGAATATTCCATGGTAACGGGGCTATGAATTACTTGCATGAGGACAGCGAGGCCTGGCCCCTTTTCATGGTAGCTGGAGGAATGTTTACCTAAACTACTAGACAGGAATGCATCGGATGGGGAGCGGAGGAGATAATCTTGAAGGTGAAATACAGTTTTTGGCAGGCGACAGGCTGGATCAGGCACCGTTAGCCGCGCAGGGAGTAAGACAAAGTTCATGGTCACAGATGCGGGCTCAGACTGGAGCTTTCAGAGGCAGAAGGCAGGAAAAGGCTTGATGACAGAATTCGGGCCTACTCGCCTGAATCTGTAAAATGTGGAAAGTGAACCATATAAAGTCGGTGGCCTTTCATACTTAGGAATGGAATATCTGACCCATTCATGGCGGATCTGAAAGAGGACATGTTGACGGTGGACGCACATATATTTGCGTCTTCAGAACTGGAGCAGGAGGGAACATACATGTACTTATAGCATGCACATGGAGCCGTTGGGGTCTACGATAGGGGACATAACTGATCACAAAATTCATATTTCCTCACATTCCTAAACATTTAATCTTCTCTGTTCCTATGTATATGCATCTTTCGATAAAGGTCAAACATTCTAGGTCTATTTATGGTGTTCTTTGTTCCTAGAGGCGCACTATTCTGCATCTGGATAAAAATCCATGTATCAATCCGTTCCTAGGGGTAAACCAGTCTGAATCTCTGTGCTGGGCTAGGATCGATATGTTGGGATGGGTGAATTCCTGGTCAAAGAATGTCATGATATGTGCAGGCCCGACAACAGCAATTTCAGAAGATGCAATGTTAGCGCAGGCCATAGCATGTGCCAACATAACCTTAACAATACCAGTCAAAGCAATGTCAATGTATACCATAACTTGTGCCCACACAGTAGCGCATACATCAGCATTATTGATACAAATGTAGGTCATAATCCTTGCTTGTACGATAATGTTATTGTTGCCAGTAAGAACATTGTCAATGTACGTTCAGAGCAAAACAAACATACCTTTGACAACATCAGTAAGAACAATGTCACGGTGCAAAATGACAACTGTATGCACCCTGTTGGTAATGTCAATAAAAATTATACCAACGGCTGCCATATTATTTTCCCCCAGCCGCAGCGTTTAATTAAACCAACGTGTTCCTCTTTGGCCAAACGCCTATAGTCTTCATTTATTGATGGTTAATTCATATCTGAGCAACATATACATTCCATGACATGAAGCCTTCACATTCCTTTTGCCAATCAATCCTTTACTAAAAGGAATATATTTCAATGCCAGTGCTAATCAATCTATTCATGGAGGTGGGGCAAACCGTTTATATGCTCACCCACAGATTCCTTTACTCCAAGAGGTTCACAGTCCTGCATCTTTGTGACTATTCATGGATAAGTAAAATTCTTGTAGTAAACTTTTCTTAGCTCTGTGCTGTTCTGTAAATCTAAAAAATGTCACAGGACACAACCCTTTTGCCCATAAACGTAATCAGGATATATAATAGATTAAACACAGTGGTGCAGCGGGTCTCCTTTATGTGATGCCATTTAAGTTAAAATACAATAATACAATCAAGCATTGATGCCTGGACAATCCCTAATCCAGTGTTGATGTTTCGACCCGTACCCTAATTCTAGTGGGTCTCTTCAGGACAACACATGCCATGACAGTTCTAAGTTGTGTGTAGCCATCACATGCCGAGGTTAGTTGACAAACCTAATGCCCAACCGATTAGCACCAATCATGTTATAACTCCCTTTCACATTCACTTCAGGGCAAATGAGCGTCAATCCCCATTGTACATGGGATAAAGTACCCTCCCCATTGTACATAAGGACATTGCAAGTTACAGATTAAATCCATGACCATATAGAGGAACAAGGTTAAACCTTAAGTTCTTCAAAAGGTCATGGAACTCCAAGGTGACTTATAATATATTCTTATCATAAGGCAGAGTGTATTTTATTCCTTATAATACATGGTCACACGATCACCCTTCCCACAAACAGCTTAAAACCTTTGTTTCTGACTCTCATATGAAAGGAAGTATGGTTACAGGCAGGAATACAAGCGGAATCTATAGTGTGAAATTGAACAAACCGAAGACGTAGTAATTTCTTGCTAAAAGATTTAAATTAGTTTAATACAAGTCATAAAAATGCTATAGAGTTCTGAACATGTTGGAAAATGCAGAGCTCGTATCTTTCCTGTAAATACGTATAGCATGAAAAAAATAAAATCGCCATATGTAACTAACTTTTGCTGATCAGTGATCATTTTAGAAAAAAACAGATCAGAAGAACGTAAAGCTAGTTCTCGTTTTCTTTGCTTAAACTGCAGCTGTAATCATGCTCTTGGACATGGCTTTCACCTTGGCTGCGTGGGCAGCAGGCATTACTATGTCACAACATAATTTTCTTAGGACAGGTGACTACAGACATCACAACTAGACCATAAGGAGGAAGTTGGAGACAGGCTTTTACACAGGCATTGGAGGCTCTCATGCATTATACGCCTTTTCCTTGTGTCCACTTCATGACCATTTAGTGACAATCCACTTAATGGCCTTCTTCCTTCTATCCACGTCATGACTGTCAAGTGCCAATCCCCATTACATCCCCCTCCTTTTGTCCACTTCATGATCCAACCGCCAACCCTCAATATATCCCTCCACCTTTTGTCCACATCATGAGTGTCAATCCCTATTATAGCCCGCCTTTTGTTCACTTCATGACCACTGAGTGCCAGTCTCCATTATACCGCCCCTTTCATGACTGCTGAGCTTCATAATACACCCTTCTGTCCCCTTTATGACCGCATGTTGCCAATCTGCATAACATTCCATCTCACTTTGCCCCATTCATGACCACTGAGTGCCAGTCCCCATTATAACGGCCTTCTTTGTGTCCACTTCATGACGCTGATTGCCAATCACAATAATATCCCCTCTTTTGTCCACTTCATGACGTGTGAGGGCCAAAATCCCATTATATCCCCCTAGTATTGTCCACTTCATGACAGCTGATGCCAATCCCTATTAAACCCCTCCTTCCTTTTGTCCACTTTATGAATGTTGAGCAAATCCCGTCTGACCCTCTTTAGCTCTGTCCACTTGAGAAGCGACGAGTGCCAATCCCAGGGACACTGCTGATGACTCGTGACACTGCTGATGACTCGTGACACTGCTGATGACTCGTGTTCCCGCCCGTTCTCTGGAGCGCCAGAGGGCCGGCCTTCAGCAGCCTCGGTCCCCTCCACGGACAAACCCCAGACCCTCCCTTCTCTCTCCTCTGCAAATAACCTGTCGGCAGAGCCCTCAAGCCAAGGCAAGCGATCCCATTAATACAAAGGCCAGGTCAATTAATTACAAAGTTACATTAGATTTTTTTTTAAATCAAGATTTTAAAAGGAAGACTCCATTATTTAGAAAAGAATGGCTTCATTGCCCATTTGTAAAGATGAGCACACCCAGCTTCCTGGTGAAGCCGAGGAAGCAGAGGAGGCTTTTAGAATGTCAACTTAAGAAGCCTGGCGTTTACCCGGAACAAACCTACATGGAAAGGGCTGAGACCGGAGTGCTCGGCTTCTAGATTTACTGTTTTGTAGCTGCATTTGTTTCGCTCACCGGGGCGTAATGCAGCCCCCTGAAGGTGCAGGAGGTTCCCAAACCTTAAGGGGGCGCATTCAGCCCCAAGCAAATACATTTGTGTGAGAAAAGGGAGAGTCAGGGGGCTCCTCACCACATTCTGCAGGAGGGGCCCACCATTTTGTGCTACGCCGCCAACAGCCTCAGCCTCATCCTCATCTTTCTTCTGACAAGTTGTCCTGGAAATACCTCAGTTGTTGGTGTCCGGAAGTTTGCTTAGCAGGAGGAGAGGAGGAGGAGGATATGGTGCATTTTTAACTCCCAGAAACTGAACGCTTATATATGTACGGGGAGGACCATGTCACTTACAGGGTGACCTAGTGGACTGTAATTTCATACTCTCCCCTGGACTGTGAATAGTCCTCTATTTTCACTCTTCCAGAAGGCTACAGGGTTTCTCAAGAGTGGGTAAAACACTCCACCCCCTCCCAGTCAACACCTCGTCCACAGTTCATGTTTAGGTCTCTTTCCGCCAAAGACCCTGTGACTGCTATCCTACACTGCCTTGTGAAGAGAATATCCGAAGTGATCGTAATAGGGGCTCCAGAATCAGCCATCATATGAAATGTGATACCCCCAACATGTGCTTCACAAAGCGTGCCATTGACTTGTTCAGTGCTATTGGCATTGGTGTCAAGTACAAGTACAAGATTTGACTAATCAGGGGTACTAATCAGGGGTACTAATCAGGGGTACTAATCAGGGGTACTCTGATCAGGTAAATTATTAGTATCTAGTGTATGAATGTGATCATTGCTTTTACTTCATGGCACTTACTGCATCGTTTACCTGATCAAAGTACCTCCGATTTGTCGAATACTGTACTTACACTTGATACCAATGCCAATATGACTAAACAAGTCAATGGCCCACTTTGTGAGGCACATGTTCAAAGCGGTTGTTACTGTAGTGTCTTCACATTGCATCATGTGCTTGTGTTTACAGGCTGCATGCGCTGTAAGGCCGAGTTACAGATCGATCCTAGAACACAAAGCCAACAAAATAAAAACCACCGTCAACAACCACAAGGGGTCTGCAATATCTTGTGGCCTCTGGTGGGGTGTAGACGGGAACATGATTACGCAAGAAACTGTGGGGCTGTCCTAGCAATGCTCTTTCTACATTAGAAGAAGTTCTGCTTAGAGGTTAAAATCCAAGAAAAAGGCAGAAATCAATATCTGGATATTTTAATTTACTCAGACAGCATTTGCTTTACTTAGTGCCGACTGCCTGAGGATCACTTTTCTGTTAACTTTTTACAATATATTCATCTTAGAAAACAGAGCAACGGTCTCCGTTAATAATCATAAACGTTGATATGGCATTAGCTTGTCAGGGAATAACTGGCTCAGGGAGTGATTATATATATATTATAGCTTACTACCACTGAAGAGGTGTTGAAGCACTTTGCGACAAGTACCACGCAACCCTGGAAACCAAGGTTAGAGTTAAAAAGGTAGATTAGTAATCTGTGCTTCTTTTTACCTTGTGGATTAGTTGGGTCAAGTTTGTGCTCTTCAGATCTCATGTATTTAGAGATAGATTCATTGAAGTGTATAAGTAAAGGGAAAATGTGATTCCTCCAGACACCTGCGCTCCTCCACACTCGCCCACACTTCCTGCATCTGCCAAAGCTACAGTGGAGGAAGATCCTTTTCCTACCTCGCCGCCAAGTCCTGGAACGACCTTCCTCTCCACCTCCAAACAACATCCTCCCTGCAAGAATTCAGAAAGTGACTCAAGCCTTTTTGATTAATTCCAGCAAGAGCTCAGTGCCTGGATACCCTCTCGGGTGATTAGCCACACTCTACAAATCCGAATTGATGGACTGAAATATTATTGGGAATGATGGACATGTGCGCCTGTTCGTTGGATGAATTGGATACAACAGGTAAGAGTGTTGCAGGGAGGTGTGGAGGTCCACAGTAATCAGAAAGGTTTTGGGCGCATCAGAGAGTGGGGGGGGACAGACAGATGTTGAAGGGGGAAAATACTGCACGATTTATTTTAACACATGCCAAAAGAAACAGCTTTTTTTTTATGACCGGGTAAAAGGAAAACCTTCATCAGCAAAGTCAAACTAAATTTTAAGACGGCAAAAGAAGGGTGAGGTTTACAGACTTGACTGGAAACGAACTAACCCCCGCAAGACCCATTGGATTTCCCGTCACAGGATTCCCTGTTGGCAGGAGTGCTCTTCCACAGGACATCTGTATCGGGCAGCTCGAACCCCTTCCTCGTATAGGCATGGGATGCGGTGGTGGAAGGGTTAGCAGGTTGTGTTGCGGGAGCTTCATACAATAACATTGGGGAAGGGGCCTGTTGGCTCTCCCAGTGTAGGGGACAGTGCCAGAGGACAGTGGACTGCTGCCAAGTAGCCGCACTCCACTCGCTGCACAACCATTTACTGCAGAGGGAACAGTTTATTTTGCTGCAGCAAGCGAGTACTGGAATGACCTCCATTTTTTTTTTTAAATCTTCATGAGCAATTTAAAAACATTTGTGGAGTTGTGGGTTGGGAGACTTTACAACTTTGCGCATCTTACACTCCATGAAACCATTGCAGTAAAATGTTTGGGATACACAGCCTAACACGACACTGATCCGTGGTAGACACTGGATTGCCATGGTGGGATTTTAAGCCATTTACTACAAGAGATTTGAAACTTTACAGTGATCAGCAGCAGTCACTGCATGATGCAGATGCAAGGCAGCAGAAGGTAAAACTGCACAAAACTGGCCCAGAAAATTCTGCACTCTATGGTCACATGTGGAAGAGGTGTGGCGCAGCGGCCAGGGTGCCTGACTCCGGACTACAGGGTTCATGGTTCGATCCCCGGTGCCGGGGGCAGTTTAGCCCAGCACCATGTGACTCTGGGCAATAGCTCGCTTAATGTTCCCGAAGACCCCCAGCGCCGGGACACCACTTCGGAGGTAGCTGTGCGCTTTACAAATACTGGCATTTCAGTTCATGTAACCAGGGACAAGGATGCTCCCAGGATTAGCTCAATAGGAGACCAGGAATACAATACCCAGTGCCTCAAACTAGACTACACTTTGGAGCAAAGGTTGCAGGTAACAGAACAGAGACCACTGAATGAAATATTGTAAACCACTGAACACACCAACTGAGTCCACACTTTGGGTGTTGAACTTATTTTTTCATAATCTAAATACCTGGTTGTAAAACATTGAATGAATGTGTTTGTAAAGCACATAGATGCTCCTATGAGTGTCCTGGCGCTGAAGACTAACAGTATAGATTATGCCAAAGCAAATGACCACGTTTGAAGCTTTTTCATAAAAACAGACTCAGAGCTCATTAAATAAAGCTCAAGCAAAAGAAGATGACATGCCTTTAAGGCCAAATAAGAGAAGGAGCAACCACTTCCCTTTTGGCCTGCCTGACCCTTGGAACCACAGCAAGAGATGACCGAGAAGAAATCAGAACTCTTGCAGGAGAGTAGTGTCGCAGTCTACTTGTCAGATACGGAGGACCAGCCATAAAATAGGGCCCGTAGTCCAAAACGAGTGATTTGTAAAGTATTCTTATTTACAGGCAGCCAGTCATTTATCGCAAATAAGGGGACATGGGCTCTACGACAAGAGTGAGAAGAGAAGCTGCGTTTTGAACGACCCAGAATCTAGGGATCAGATATTCAGCAGCACCCAGATACAAAACATTAGCATAGTCTGACCTAGAGGTAATAAGAGCATGGACCACCATCTTTCTAGTGAGCAGAAGAAGAAAGAAGATTAATTAAAGCCCAAAGCAATCCAAAACAAGTTCCCACCACAACTGACACCAGCGGCTGAAAAGATAAGAGGAAGGGAAATCTCACCCCTAAAGTTTTAGCAGCCACCAAGGAGGAGGGTGGTGGTGGGGCCCTATCGAGCAAAATAACTTGCTCATCACTGATCTTGAATAGACTCAAATAAAAGGATCTGAGACTTATCCATACTATACATATGGTGGCTGACACAAAGACAGCTGAAAGGCGTCACTTAAGAGGGCCGCAGCCAACTTCACCCACCCTCTCAAAGTCGAGGAAAAGTGGAGAGTCATCAGCACAGGACACCACCTTAAAGCCAAAAGATTGTACCAGAGGAGCTAGCGGGTCCAAATAGACATTCTAAAGATGCAATGCAGCGCGCGCAATGAAATTAGTTTTATTTATTAACTGAACTCCGTTCGGCCTTAAGCTGGAGTTTACTACCTCCCACCCTGCCCCTCCCCCGCCCCGCCTCACCGTCCGCAGCACTCCCACCAGGATCCGCCACTGCTAGAGTGGTATATTCTAGTGGGTCAGGCATCTCCGGTTCATGTTGTGTGCTTCCAGGCGCAGAATCATACATTTGGGTGTGCCACCATCTTTCCAGGCAAGGAAACATGTTTCAAGGTGCAGATCCACCCTTATGGGTTTGGTATCACAGTACCATCCGTCTAGGTGCAGTACCATCCTTCCTCCAAAGCAGTGGTTCTCCACTTCCAAGTGTGATAAAACATTGCAGGGGCCATTGGTCCTCTACGTCAGCTGCAGGATAAAATGAAGATTCATCTCAATTTCGACATTCCAATGTTAATTCCAGTTTTTGTGAGGCATCGATATTCTTCAATCAGCTGGCAAACACCATCTTCGTTGCGGTAACATGAAAGAGGTGGATCCTCAGAGTACATCAAACCTGGCCTTTTAGGGACCTCTGGGGCTTGCAAGGCTCCAATGGGACCACCAGGAAAAGAATGCAGCCTACGAGACTTACCATCACATGCACTGCCTCAAGACATTCACTGAGTAGTGAAACTGCTTTGCTTTTCCATTTTTGCATAGTATCTCAAATGCCGGAAAGTCTGTATTTAAGCGCTGTCCAAATCATCTCAATGAATAGAAGAGCAATGCTAATTTCAGGTATGCAATAAACATTGTTCAGTAGAAAATTAATTTTCCTCTTTTGCAAACACGTGCAGAACATTAGGCCCACCTAAACAGTACAAGTAGGCATTTCATACAATTTACATTTTAAATTTGAATACATTATGGATTTTTGGGTGGTGCTCAACGCCACTGAAAGCTCAAAGTCTCAAAATGCTAGGGTGGGAAGACGGTGGGGTGAGAGGATAACTGCAATAGTGTCTCCTGGCTAGCTTGCCTAAGATCTTAGACATAAACTAAGGGTAGCCAAGAATAGCAGCTACTAACCCTTCCATCCTTTTCGCAAGTAGACAGTAGAGTGGTGACGCTTCCCTTTTCATGAATAATAGCAGGGACAGGAAGGATGGCAGAGCCTTACAAGAACAGTTTACTTTCCAGGGTTCCCACACGGTGTTGGCCCCTACCTCTGCAGCAGCAAACCAAAGGCTATTGAGGGATTGAGGGTGGATCAACGGGTAAATACTGCGACATCATCAGGAGTCAAAGGGTGTGTGGTGTTGCTGCAGATCCTCTAGCAACAGACCAACCACAAGCTAGCTTAGACATACAAGACCCGTTCTACATTGTAAGGAAGCTATTTAATTGGCTAACGAAGCTGCTCAGGAGAACCGCCTGCTCCAGTTGGGCAACAGAAAACCAACCACCCAACAGGAAGGTAATGAACACCAAAGTCCTTCAGCCTGTGCATGCAGCACACAGCAATTTACAAAGATTGGACTGAATCGGAGAGATTTATTTTCCACATTTGACCAAAAGCACTACTGTGCCATACAAACGGTAGAAGTGCACCACAAAATATAAAAGGTCATACGAGATATACAAACTGCTCCAGACAGGTGTTCACTCCAGAAAAGGGCACATTCACATGTTATATATGTAATATATTGTTCTCTCTAGAAAAGCCAGACAGAGGGCAGCCATCCAAACATACAGATTATAGCGATATTAAATATGCACTTGCAAACGAGCATGTGGACCACAGGATGGAGGTTAGAATTACCCGGCAGCACAGCACTCGTATTCAAGAAGCTCTTTGGTCTATCGAATAAAGACCCTTACTACATCAATTACACATTTCAGTTTAGTGCCCACACCAAAGGGCATGGTGTAGGCATGCTTCCGAACCAGTTACATAAGAATTACAATAAAAATGCCAAACATGCTGGTGGTAGTCACAATGAATTTCAAAGTGTTGATGATGATTGGGTGAAACTGGTTGGTGTGCGCTTTATAGAGTAAGTAATGGGAGGGGGACACTGGTTAGTCAAACTGAAGTTCATTCTACCAGGGCAGCAGAGACAATGAAAGTCAACACAAAGATGCACAAATATTTGCAGCCTCATTCAAACAGTGTAAAGTCACCTCGCTACAAGATTGCAGCTTTAGGAGCACCACATTGCATTAGGATGTGGACTAATGCAACAGATGCATTATTTGCCTCCTCCTTGGAAAGCCTATGGCAAAGCACAGCAGCGGGCACACAAGGAGCGTGGACCCACTGTCTACAGTAACAGACAAAGCATCAAATGGAAGGTTGGAGAGAAGTACCCAAGAGGACATCAAGAAGGGAGGATCTAACTTTGTCCCATTAGGTTTCGTCTACTCCAACGCCTGCAATGCTCTTAAAAGTCAAGCTGTAGAACCAGTTTCCCAACAGAAAAAGGTGAGGTTGCTGGAGATCACCACCAAAGGAAAAACATACCCTAGAGGGGAAACGAGCTACTGCGCAATATGTGAACAAGTCTGGCAAAGACACAAGCAATAGGCCCAAAGCCAAGAAACACAGGGCCTCGATACCCACAGGCAACAGAACACGCTTACATGAGACAAAAATGTCTAGTTGGAATAACACACAGTTGTAATGCCAGAGCTATCGGGCCAAATTAACGAAAATAACTTTTTGCTCCTCCGCTCTGCCACTTTCACTCAGCAGTTGTATTTTCAATTTTGAACAAAAGGCATTGGCAAAGCCAATACATCTTAAAAGTGAGACCCAGGGACTTTGGCCAGGCTTGTTTCACATGGCTGGCCACCTTCTATTAGGCACAGCTGAGCTATAAAGAAAAAAGAAAGACACAATGATACTTCGAGGAATTTCCCAGGGCTCACACATTTTCAGCCATCTTAACAAAATATACTGTGGCAAGATGTTTAAACAATAATGGTGATCACTGGGTAGGTAGGAATGCAAAGTAAAGTCCTGGACTGGATGATGTACTCGTGCAGAGTGCTGGGAAGCTTGATGGCTCTGTTAAAGGTTAAGCGATACCTGGAATACATGCTAGAGTGGATATAGGACCACAGGTTCTGGAAGGGCTGCTTGATATGGAAGGGGGGAGTGGAGGGGGGGGGGGGAGAATTGGCAAGTCTACAAAACCTGCCCAAGTCTGGATTTCCAGACAATAGCCTCAAGCATTCACCGGGGATATTACTAATGGCTCGATTTAGCCACTTGGTAGGCGGGTTTGGGAGGTGGAAAAAAATAGAGTGCAGGAGGGTTTTATCTGTTCCGTCTGCTGTTAACCACAAACCAGACATAATCTCGTTCAGGTGGTGAGGGAATAAATTTGTCTTTTCTGCAGCTTTCTTAAAGTGGTGACTCGGAGGGGAAAAGAAAAGAAACAGCCACCACCAGCCTCTTAGAGTGTGACCCAACACACCGACCCCTGAGGAAACAACACAATGGCTGCAGTGTAGAAAGAATCATTCCAAGTTCATTTTAAACAAGATCAACCCACATGTCTGGACCACTGCTGACCAATTCGACTGCCTAGAAAGCATTCAGGGTTGAAGGCCTTGCTGAATTCATTATCCCTGCAACTCTTTCCACTACCCCAATTTCAACCTCAGGTTCCCACAGGTCTTGCACTTGCAAACTCCATCTCCAGGAGGATGGATTCAGTTCTCCTGCAGATTTGGTTGTCGCAGACCGACGGTTGAGGTCTTCAGGCGGAGTTCATAAAATCCATTCCTTCTATATAACCTGCTGTGCCACAAGACAATACTGCAGTCAACGCCCAGAGATGTCATCTGGGCAATCCGTGAGCAAACAACTGGTTTCGCCATGGCTCACCAACCGTAGTCTGAGCTTGGGCAGGCGATGAGCAGCTGGTCATTGCCAGATAACAAGATTACAGTAAATCATCTGGGAGGTACGGCCCAATATCAGGATTATAAAGAGTTATTAATCACATCAGCAGGTCTCTGCCTGAAGACGTGAGCAAGGACAGACCTCAAAAGTAGGTCCAGAAAACTATCAACCGGTCACTGCCCAATCTTATTACTCACGCCCTGCCTAGTCAGAGGGTGCAAAAGATGATCAGCTATTTGAGCCATATTAACCACACAGCCATGCAATCCTTTAGCTGGCCACAACCTGAAGAGATCTGGTGAATGTAGCAGGTGCAGTGACGTTCCAAATGTCCCTATCTCGTGGCATCTACTGAGCTGCACGAGCCCAAAAAAAGATCTGTATTAGGCAAACTCAGACTCAATTAAACGAAATAATGGAAAACTCAAGTTCTATGCACACTCCCTGAGCGTACAAGCATTTACTCGCAGAAATAAAAGTCGTCATCAAATGCACTGCAAACCTCTTGCAAATTACACAAACCGTAACATATGGAATCAGAGCAGTCACCAAAAAAATGCGTCAAAGTATTGTGCAAAGATAACATAATAGAGGCGTTTCTGTAGAGCACATATTCATCAGTTGGAGGTCTCTGGGTGCTGCTAACAGATAAGACGTATATTTTTACCCAACTCAGTGGTACTCATTTTATTGATTGTAGAAGGATGAAAGGCAGGGAGGACCCACTGGGAATCAAATCTGTGCATAGTAGGTCTAAAAGGTCACGCGAGTGAATGCATTCGTTCACAATGAGGCACCAGAGTGAAGCTTCTCAGACTTATCACAAACGCAAAAAAACTACTGATAGCAGAGCACACAAGAGATTCCAAGATCACTCCAAAAATCCACCAAGGATGAATCTACTCTGCAGATTCAGATCTCAACTTGGTTCTAGATGTTGGAGTTGCAGTGGAGTGACCAACTGGAATTTAATGTGTCCTACTATAGTGCATGTGATTAGATAAGGGCTGAAGAAGTTATTATCAGTTCCATTAGTCTCAAGGTACAGGCAAAGTCACTTACTCCAGCACTGGTGTTGGGGAGGAAAGGAACAGATAATGCAAGAGACCTTGGCAATAAGGTTCCCAAAAGGAGAGTGGTTTATGCTCACACTGATGGCCTAACACCACAAGAGAACTTCAAAAAGAGTGAAGGCAGTGCAGCCTCTACAACCAACACTACTACAAGGTGCAGAGCACACTGAAGATCCCACAGCCAGGGGTGCCCGTCGCAGATCCAGGAGGGCCAAATCCACTGCACAGTTTACAGATAACTGAATCTGTAACAACATTGCATTTATATTCACTGTACACATATTTTACCAGGCTATTCTGAATCTGATATGAACTCCTTGATCTGTGTTAGAGGCACTGCTACAGGTCAGCTTAATCATAGGGGCGTGCCTCTAGTCCCATAAAAATGGCAGCTTGAAATAGGTACAACCGGAAAGGATTGGCCTCTTGAACAACACCAACAGCCTTTCTAAGAGACCTCAATGCACAAAACACCTCTAATGCAACATGCCTCCTATCTGATTTCACTACAATCTTAAACTCTCTACTCTTTAATGTGCAACAGAAAACACGCCTTTCACAAAAAACATGCATATTAGTTCCTCGATTCTGGATGGCAGTTCTCAGATAGCATTTCTTCAGTGGAGGCTTCTAGGAACTCATTTTATTTAGGCCTGGGCGGTGAACTTCTCTCCGCTCGCGTAGTTTGCGGAGTTTTCTGCACTCCGCACTCCACGGAGTGCAGAAAACTCCACTCCGCGTAGTGCAGCTGAGTTTTTTCCCTGCTTGCCGTTCACGAGCGCGAGCTATAGCTCGGGTAGAATTTCTACCCGAGCGGCAGAAAAACCAGCATGAACAGCAGTTTTCACTGCACTCCGCCACTTACGGAACTTCGCAGAGTTTTTTTGTCACTTCGCGGAGTTCTGCGTAGCAAAACTCTGCGAACTACGTCCAGGCCTAATTTTATTCGACATCAGAAGGATGATAAACTGAGTTGGTCGTCCGATTTCCAAACCTGTGATTCTCTGGGTTCACAGATCTCTTCAGACGTATTACTCAGAGAAGCAATCTTTGTAAGAAAATGAAACTGAAGCTTGCTCTACCTTCAACACTCAGAGAGGTTCTTCAAAGTCGTGTTTTTTCTTGCAGATTGTAAATTTAAATATCCTCGGGATCCAAGCAAGTGCTCCCCTAAGAATCACTTGATAAGTGGTTGTTTTTCATTCCACCCCACTCATCACTTTCATCGCATACATTAGACAGTTGTTACTTCATAGACAGGCACCAGGGCTCCTATTTTCACAAGACTATACGAGATACTGAGTGATTCAGAATGACGCTTACCCGTAACTTTAAGGCACAATGCATGCTACTGTTTAAAAGCCATATATTTGTGGATGTCATTACACAAGCTCTAATGGGATTTTTATCAGACGGATGTGGTACTTGGCACCAGTTCCAGGCTCTTCATCTCACTTAACCCCACAATTTTGTCTAATCCAGGAGAGAACTTCTATAATCACACAGTCAGAAACTGAGGTTTCACCACGGATGACTTAAGCTAATTTAAATCTCGCAGTACTAAAACAATGCGGACACCTGCACCTTTGGTTGATAAAGAAACTTTTGACGGTACATCCAGAAAATTGAACGATCTGACATGACACCCCTGGAGTCTCTATTTTCTTAGGTTGCAACCTGTGAAAATGCAGGCTATTTAACCCCTTCAGCGCTGCGCGGATTCCCCCGCGGTGCTGAAGGGTTCGAGCGCGGGCGGGGCCATGACGGATCGGTTCCGTCATGAGCACAGCTCAACCGATGCTCATGACGGAATCGTTCCGTCATGAGCATGGAAGGGGTTAATGTAAAGACTAATGTATGGTGCAAGATGCCCAATACTTTTTCCTGCCTTCTGATTTTTCCCCTGAATGCCTACCTCTTTCACAGGAGTGGTCTTCACACAATGGTGTCTGATTCTAAAGACCTGCGAGATGCCAGCCATAAAGTGGTATCTGAAAGAGATGTACACTGGGCTGGCTGAGAGGTATGACGTGCATTCCTTCCTTTATCCCCAGTCTTTAGGGTGACTATCTGACAGATGCCAATCTTTAATGTAAGGAGTATGTCTTCTTGGTATATTCATGCAAATGACTAAAACCCCACATAGGCCTGTGCTAAAATCCGTATAGTGCCACTTGAAAAACAAGCATTTGCAATGCAATACGTCTTGCATTTATGAGAGCTTGAGCAATTGATATTGTAAATGACCATGCCTTTTATTTATGTGTGGTTCTTAAAACAGATAAATAAAAGGCTCGGAGTGCTGGAGGATGTAATTAAAGTCTACCAAGCAACAAGACATGTAATAGGAGGTGTTGCCATGGGAGGTTACAAAATGAGACAAGGCAGTACTAAGGAGGAACTACTAAGCCTTTTGACCAATGAACAGCCACAGTTTACAATGGACAATGACAACTCAATGAAAAATGTGGGCGGAGCTTCAAGTCCCTACCTCAATACAGCATGCCTCGCAGCGCACGCACTGCCCAGGCTCTACCTAAAAAAAACGAGGACAGTGCTATAACCAATGGGTGAGATTTTTCCCAAGAAGCCCCAACCATAGTATTGGGACAGCCAATTAAAGGGCCAGCTATGCACAAATATGTACACATATATATGGTTGCCTCCACTCCCCAGACTAGAACAAGAATACATATCCTTTCCAGCTGAAAGTAGTTTGCTCAAGCTTGCCAATAAAGAAAGTTTAAGTGGATGCCCGCTATTTTGAGTGGCTCTCTACCTAAATTTAAAACCAGCCCCTATGCTGACTGACCGAGTGAACTTAGTCTAACCTCCCTTTGGCAGGCACACCGAAAGGATTTTTTTTCTCCTATCTGGATGGGCCTTGAATATACATGAGTCCAGGCAAATCCATCTCCTAAAACATAATAGACTTGGTGAATATCCAAGAAGACATTATGTTCCAGGATTGGCCGTCACAAACATGAATCAAGCCAGCCCACTGAACAGTAGTGGTACCATACCAAAATACCACAAATTATACATATTAACTATGGCCCTACTCCAAGCAAGAGAAAAAGCTACAATTGGCCAGACCTCTGATCACCTTCTGGTGCATCTTGAATTCTCAGCTGTGTGATAAAAGGCAGCCAGAGGCATCCGCCAAGCGTCAAGAAAAAGTGCCCCTTCTATGAGCCATCATTGGTGAAATAACCCCATGTAGTGAACAATGAACCAAGAAAGACACAAACTCACCAGCAGCCTTCAAGCAGACATCTCAGCAGAGACTTTGGAGAGCAACGGCATAACAATTTAGTGCAGCTCATCAGCTCTTAGGAGTGATGGCTCAGCCTGCTGAGCACCTTCCATTGACCCTTTGTGATATTGGTTCTGCTCGCCTCCCCCAACAGCCCCATTCTGCCACCTTGGCCTTAATCCAGCATTCAGCGAAGCACAGGGAATGCACCAGCATATAATTTTGGCACTGAAAGAATGTTCCCAATCCATACTCGTGGCAACCCATCACTCTGCGGATTATGTAGATGCCCAGCAATCAACAGGCCCCTTCAGCTTTGCATCCAGACCCTGTTTAGTGGGACCGATTTCACTAGTGACTCGTTAGCCCAAATGGTTTAGGGTTACACAAATTCCTTGGTTAGGGTTGGAGCCAGTAGTGTTAACTGCGATCACTAATTGAGCATCCCCAGTTCTGCCACTGAGGCTCCAATGATTTAGGTTTGTGAAGTCCCTAAAATTAGCACGGGGACAGCCAGGTTCCCCTGAAACCAAAATCTATTTGAATTCTTTCATCGGGAGTTCCAAATACATCACCATTTTTACTTTTTTCACCGCCTACCCTCAGGCTACCTGGTAGGCAAATCAGTCACCCTTTAAATGCAATGCTATGTTTCATTCACAGCCATCTGAAACTAAGAACCCGGCTTTCTGTAAGCCCCAACTTCAACCACAAGGTACAAGGCGGCTCTAGTACGCTGAAGAGTAGAGACCGGAGAGGAGGAGGGGCAAAAATATTACGTCTGCAATTAAAGGGGTACTATCAGACTTTGCTGCCTGTGGTTCAGAACTACTATACAACCCAAGGCACCCTTGTATGGCCACGCTTCTTTGTAGAGGCAAAGTTATGGAGGTGCAACTTTCTATTACAGAGCAAGCTCCATGCACCCCCATAATTAGGGAGCACATGCAGTTTCATATTACATAATATGTAAGAAGTCCCTACACTTTCCAGGACAGATCACAAGCCCAAGCGCACACAAGCATCCTGCATGGGGGCCATTTTAGGATGAGAATTCTGACCATGAAGTCTAACCACTTACAACCAATGCTGCCAGTTGTGCTACTGCGCCCCACCTCTCCGCACCCAGATACAATTTAAGTTACAGTACTGCCCCCAATACACAAATATGATTCTTCATCCGATCGCAGGTACAGTGAGGTTTTAAGTGAGAGCACCAGTGTTTGGGAGAATAAACAATAATCACTATTTGTCCAAGGGTGTCTGCGAACTACTGCTCCACAGCCGATCGCACTGTGCCAAATGACATAAGCCTGCCTCTCACTCCTTCAGTAGGATTGCCATAGAGGCATCTTTTGGTCCATCTTTAAAGCACAGCCATCTGCAAGACCTTTCGGTACCGATTATTTAAAACATACAAGGAGTGACAAATGGCTCCACCCAGAGGAGTATTTCTCGCGCCTAATGCCATTCGCCGTTTGAAGTATCTTTCCGCCTACTAAGAAAGTCTTGCATTGTCAAGCACAAGAGACTCTCACATCTAAAAATAACACTGAATCATCACATATCACATTATGCATCTCAGATTCACTGCATACAGAAAGCATTTTTTTCTCTGCATTATGTCTTTTAAAATGTTTGTCAGGATTCAAAACGCAAGACAGAACTATTCGCTTTCATGGTGTTTTTTTTTTTTAACTAAACTTCCTACTGTACGGAGTGCAATGTTTTGTCAGCGGAGGTTTCCGTTCAAGCCAGTGAAAATTGCTCCCACTTCGGTGTTCTCAGCATGACAGATTGCCCTAAAATCCCACAATGGGCGGCCTTTCCAAGCAGACATTTTTAGGAGAGCGCGCATCGGTCTGGTTGTGAAAAGACTTCTTGTGGGCATTAAGAAAGCTTCCCTGGGAAGGCATTCTGCCTATTGCTTACCACCGGCTTTGAGTTTTGTAACTCAGGTTTTCTTGCTTTCCCTTTGCTGGCTTTATTTCCTTTAGGCTGTTCAGCAAGTCTTCGACCCTACCGTGGAGCACAGTTGTGCACCATCGCTCCTTATATTCTACCACAAGTCCTCACTTTCTCTAAACAGGCCTTTGAATTTTGTTCCCATCTTGCTACATTTGCTGTGCCTTCAAATACAGGGGTTACATGTCAGGCTCAGTCTTCTGAGCAAGCTTGGTGCTTACCCTACTTTCTCTGACTTCAAAAGTGAGAGTATCTATGTGACAAACTTGCTGGCACTGAGAAAGAAAATATTTCTTTCTAGCACACGACAGAATGTAAATGTCTGTAAATGAACTGGCCGAATATTCCAGGATTTACTAGAATTAGGAAAGCAAAAATGAAGCACATTCTTTTGTAACTCGTAAGTATGGTGGAGCCAATATTTTAATCGGATTAAAACAAATTAAATTAGGTGATGCAATTTCCACACATTATCGTTTGTGTGCTGTATAGTTTTATCAGTTAATTGCATAAACAGTTGATGGACAGAATGCAGAACAATGTCATACATTCACCCCAGTACAGAGATCTGGGCCTAAATCCATCGTTTTTTTGCTCACCATGCCGTTCCAGTTTGACCCTGTGCCTAATGGGAACAGTCCAGCCTGAACTGCCAAGCCAGGTCCTCCCTGGACTGGAAACAAATATCCTTGGACCTGTTTCGGGGGTTCACCCCTCTTCAGCCAGGATAGCTTGATTCCAGTGGCATGGAGAGCACGGACCCACGTCTGGGCATACCCTTCCCACTCGGGGTGACAATTGCAACAAGCATTGGCATAGCCAATAGGTCTCGCCTTTGGGACCTTATAAGTGTTTAGCCATGCAACAGTTGCAAAACTAAATACTTAAGGTCCCAAATAAAATCAAAGGCATGCGGACGCCACATTTCTTTTCAATTTGCAAAGCCAATAGCTCTGCTTTTAACTAACGCTAGACCAATTGCATTGCAAATGCTTGTTACACTTATTAACACTGTCTGGTCATAGGGTGCACATCAGTTCAACACCCAAACATAGCAATAAACAACAGAAAGCTGAACAGTCAACCTTTGGCAAGGATCTTTTACCGCGCTGCAACACACGTCGCTAAGATTTTTGTAACTTTTGAACCATTTGGCCTAAAAACAATTTTTGAGGTTAAAATCTGCAGATTATGCAGCAAATTATGGATTATGTGGCAAAATGCGGCAGATACTTAATTAGGCAAAAAACGCTATAGCTGCAAAATTGCAGAATTCCAGTGGACCTGGCAATAGGAGCCGAATACAGCTGACTTGTCTGGCTTCCGGCTCATGCATCTTTCTTCCACCACCCTTCACTTCCTGCCTTTTTTATCTCACTCTTGCAGGCTCTTTCTCATCCCAGATTTTTCCATTTGCCAATGTTTCTATACATCACTACTTCCTCACTGGTCTTTACTTCTCTCTTGCTCTGGGTCAAAGGCTGATTTTTGAAAAATAAGTCCTGTCCCACAAAGGAATCCAAGCCCACCGCCTGCAACCAACAGCACAAATTAAGCACTGCTGATGCGCTAAACGAAAAGCTTCAACACAGATTCGCCTAACCTCAAGCATTTTTACAGTTTCTTTTATTCTGCTCACCAGAACCCAGCATTTTAGGTCTGGGTTTTGACAGCACTAGATCTATTGCTAACAATGTACATAGAATGGGCTTTGTGTCTACCCCTTCAAGTTGGCTTTCTCTTGTCCAGCCAGTTTCAGCCATTGGTTCGAGACTTTGTTAATGAAATCTTGGCTCAGCCCAGAGCAGTTTGTTGTTTGGGTACATCCTTCCACCCTATAGGAATGGTTGACCTTTTTTGTCCACTCAAGCCATCTCTCTCTCCCTCGAATGTCAAAATGCTGCATGCATTAATTAGCACATTCCTTCCAGAACATTTGGTTTTGCTAGTTGTGATGAACCTTGACTTTTTAATAACAAACGGCCTTCTGGGAGCTGCAGTACATGTGAAACTTGTAAAAGACTGTCAGAGCCGAGTGATTTTTTTAAATGTATTTTATGTACACTGGCCAGCATGGAGAGAATACGACTTCAGTCAAATCAAGTCCCTTCTAGAATCGATACATTAGGTTTCTGTGGTCTAGAACGGGACTTAAGGCGGCCTGAGATTGGGAAAAGCCAGACAAGCTTCCCGGCATGACTGCGCTCGGAAGGTATGGGGCCTGTGTTCCTTTTCTGTAAATACACGGCGGGCTTCGGTTTCCAGCAGCGTCCAAAATAAAATTCATGAGCAAAAGGTTCAAAAATAAATTCATCTCAGCAATTCGGCCTTTACCATTGCGTTGCCTGCGTCACTCCCGAAAACGCGCACGGGGGTCATAGGGCGGCAGCCATTAAAAGAGATCATCTGTGCCCGCCTCGAAATAACCCAGCTGAGCGGCCAGAAATACCGGGGCCGGAGAGGGACTGCGGCAGGCCGGGGAGACGGGCGCCCGAGCTCCGCACCACGGCAGGCTCCAGTCACCCGGGGGAGGGGGGGGGCCTCGGCTTATAACTGTCACCTGTCGGAGGGCCGGAGGAGGGGCTGGGAGGGCTGCCCGGTGGGAAGAGGCAAGCAAGAGAGGAGAACTACGGCCAGGAGAGAGAATGTGAAAACCCGTCAGGAGTGAAGGATAGAGTCCTGGCCAGAGAGCGCCTGCGCCAGGAAGGTCTACGCCATCAGCAATGGTCGCTCGCAGTACGATATTTACAAACAAACGCCCGTCAGTGAGCAATGAGAAAAGGGCAGTACAGATCGTGGCAGGAAATGTGACTGGTATGAAATAGTAAATGAAGGGAAAGGGAATTTTTATTCAAGTGCATTGTTTTTTAGTATGACCCAATGCAAAAATACAACTGAAAGAAATGTATTTAAAAATGATGCAATAAGCATACAAAATAAAACTGATACTCGTTCTCAGAACTAAGCGACATCATTCAGTTAGTAAAGAAAGGTTAACGAAGAGGTTGTTTTTATATCTTGAAGAGATACAATTTGCGACACCATTGTAAGTATACGAGACAATGGAATGGGCCCAAGTCGTTTCACTGCTCCCCTTTTCACCTTGACGGTGTCCGTTCACCAGGCCACTAGAGCTCACACTTCATTCCTATTGCCATTAAAATTGTGGTCTGTAACAAACAATTGTAATTGTAATTGTAAAAATCACTTGTATAGCGCATGGCTACCCGTAGGCATCCCAGCGCTTATGGATGTCTCAGCCAAATCAGTTTAGGCTTAGCCATAATTTTCTGCCTCGGTAAGTTTTACCAGGAATCTGGAGGACATTTTACTTTTTAATACTGGGACTACCAATACCAGAATGCATGAGTGTGCAAGTCTCTATAGATAAGAACAGGGTCCTATCAGTTTAAGATTGGGGCATGAGACCCTCTTGATACACAATGAACACAAGAAGATGCTTTTCATACCACAGAGTTTTGTACGTCACAGCTCTTCACCCAAGCCGTAGTCTATGAGCCTCGAACGAGAGGGTCCAGGGTAAAGTCAAAGTTGCAGGCTGACCGCGATGAAGTGCAGGTCAAAACATTTTACATTTCCATTTTTTACTGGTTCTCATTACGTGTCTTTGAGCTCACCCGCAGGGTCCTCTGCAGCTCGAGTTCAGGGTAAGGTTTGATGTGGACGGTCAGGTGAAGTCCAGCGATCCAGGGAAATCCTTAATTCTCGTCAGAGTTTGAGGCCACCTATGAACCAGAAACTAGCAGTTGTGTATAAAACTAGAATTTGTGCCCAAAAACCTTTATTTTTTGGTTACGCTCAGAGACTGCAGATCTGTGGGGAGAAAGAGTACACTCTAGCACCAACCAAGGGTCCAGGACCTGGAGGGCCCCTCTTGAGGGACAGGACTCAATCTTACGGGTTACACCAGTGGACTTTGGGGCAAATCCAGTGGCAACTGGTCAGCTCAGCACTGTGCAGGGCTTCTTTAGATTTTGGGTCACTGAAGCATAACAGGAGGCTAGTCAAGCAGCCTTTGGAGTCCACTCACTGGTCCTTAGTACATGTAGGAGTAAGTCCAGCCCTTGGGGTCTCTCGCCACAGGTTTAAGAGCAGGAGCTGCCCTTCTCTTTCTGAAATCCTACCTTGCTTTAGTAGGTTAAGTATTTCTTGGTTCAGCCTTTTTTTGGAAGGCCACAGGTCCATCAGGTGCAGCCCTGTTCTTTCTGAGTCCGGATGTGTTCTAAGAGTGGAAGCCAAGGGCATACACTTTTATGCCAATTTTGAGTTTGTTGGTGGAGAGGACTCCCTAACTGTTGAGGGGACAATTTCCACAGGGGTACCCTACCTACTCTTGCATTACTTCCTGGGGACTGGTACTAAACAATCCCACAATGCAGCTCCTTGGCCAAATCCAAGATGGGAGGACCCTTTTTCCATTGTTCAGCACTATGGGCACACCTCTGAGGTGTGTCTAGTATAATGAGCTACCTCTCCGGGAAAACTGTTCAAGGGGGGAAGCCTTCCTGGATTTTCTTCCGATGGAAGAGATGCCAGCCTGTCTACCTAAATAAAGGAGTGTGCAAGCTAAGGTGTGATTTATATTTGCGTATCAGAAGTGGCAGCCTTTTTAATGCTGGGCCATCTGTGGTCACATCCCTCCGGCCTTTCTGCCAAGAGGAGATCACACCTTCTCCCATATATATATATATATATATATATATCTGTAATGAGGTACCCCCTATATGTACTTCTAGGTCTGGGAGAAGGGGAAAACCAATGCAAATAAAGCAAAAAAACTCCCACTCGACCTATAGTAATTTCATTGTGGCTCTACAAGCTCTCAAAAGGCTTCTTATGTTGTGCAAATCAAAACCTACTACATAGTTTCTTGTTGTTGATTTTATTCAAAACATGTTCTTTTTTCATTTAAATATTTAGTTCAAAATATACAATTCTTTTTTTTAATAGATCACATTGATATTTTTGTTTTGTTGTACATTTTTTGAAATATAAAACATACTACATCATTTTTGTAAATAAAGTGAAAGTGTTTTTACATACATACAAATAGAACATGACAAACATAATGACAGCACATTTGATAGTTGTAATTTGGTTGCACAAGATTGTACTTTCAATATTGTGATAATTTTATCTTTTCCCTATCATAAGAAAAAACATTATAAAGGGAAACCAAATCATAACGCACCTCTCACTCCATTCTACCATCACTCAAACCAATCAAGCATACACACTATCAACCTGTCTTTCGCCACCTGGCTTGAATAAGCGTGCTGCTACACTATATGGTGGAGTTCTAATTTATCCATCCATGGTGTGGCCGTCAGCCAGGGGTGCATATAGCACACCTTCTCCTACCAGCAGGACTTTTGTTCTCCTTTCCAGAGAACCCTCCACACTTCCTGGCAGGAGGGCAGCAGACTGTCTCCGGTGATGAATGATGCAGTGAAACAGAAATTGCTACTAGAACTTTGGGACAAGAAAATTGTGACTTTAAGTCCCCTTTCTATTACAATGACCTTAAATCAGACTTCAGCAATTTATCAGGTTTAATGAAACAATTAACTTGATACCTTGGAGTGCTCGACTTGGTGGTCCCAAATGGAATCACATAGCATTTAGCGGTTGGGCTAGTGAAACGCCATGTTAGCAAATGGGACTTACAGCCTTGTTAGAGTGAAAACAACAATTGACAATGTTCACTGTCAGGACATACAAAACAAAAAGAAACATTTCATTTTTAATGTTTAGCGCTCTGCCTTATGTGGTACTAAGGCCTTACTTGGTGACTAATAAATATTAAGAAGACAAGTTTTAACCTGGCAAAAGGGTTTATTTTCCCATGTTGGGTTGGTAGTTTAAAAGCTGCCTGACTAGGCTGCAGTGGCAGGCCTAGAGCCAGGTTTTCACTAGGTTACTGCAGTGGTGGCACAATAAGTGCTGCAGTCGATTAGTGACATTTAACTTACAAGCTGTGGGTACACTTTGGACCAAATACTAGAGACTTATAGTTAAGTTAAATATACCAATCAGGTTTTAGCCAATTGTACATACACCTGGAGCACATGCACAGAGCACATGCACTGGGGCCTGGCCAGCAGGGCCCAGTGCACTTCAGCGTCAAAAACCCAGCAACATCAGTCCAACAATCTGGGGGGTGATCATGCAAAATGAGGCCTGGACTGCCTAAAGGTAAACATGAAAATGCGCTTATTGGGCAGGGAAGAATAATGAAAGCATGTGCCAGGGGATTACCCGTATAGGGGCAGCACACTGAGGTTCAAAAAGGAAATAAACCCTGAATAAATGACACACATTGAAGGAAGAATAGTTTTCACACTAAAAGACATCACAACATACTGGACAAGGTGTTCCCGAACGTACAAGTATATATTCAGTGTGATATACTACTTATTACCTTTGTTGAGTGTGAGCAGTGGCCATGACTCACAAGAGGCAAAGCCTTGAGTCCGGATGCCTTTCCCTAATTATGGTTATGAAAAGCATATTATATTCAGCACATCTACACATATGGTTAATGCCATGGTAGTTCATGTGTACTTCTTTTACCAACAGATAGTTAACCTAAACCAGGATGCAAGGGGTGAATTTGTTCAGTGTGGTAACATCACATTGAGAAGACCTTGTGACTACTAGGATAATTATTTCTCTGAGAAAGCAATTACATGTAATATGTGAGACAGCAAAAACATATTCTCTTATATCAATTAACTGTACTGTGGTAATAAACTAAGGTTAGACCTTAAAGAGTAATAAATGTGTGAATCTCTGTTTATTAGTACAGTTGCTCTAAATAATGTGTTATTGGGCCACGTATTTAGACACTGCCATCACAAATATATATGTACATATATCAATATATATTTTACTAAAAAGTGTAAAAGTGCAATGACTACATTCTACAAACATTTAGCCAAAAGAAGTGGGGCAAAAAAGGAGTTTCAAAGCAAATGATGTAGGAGATTGGGACAATTTGCACCAGGTAAGAAGAGGAAAGCTGAAGGCCACACGTGTTCTGCTGGTCACAAAGAAGGAAGAATTAATAAGCCTGGTCGGGAAGTCTACACATGTTCTCTCTTGTTTCGATGAATGGAAGATGTCTGTTAAAAGGAACACTTCCTTAAGAAATCTTAGGTCCTTCCATAATACACTTTCCTCCTAGGTATCTGGACTCTTGATCTGGAGCGAACCTTTCACTTACTGTCAAGAGTATGCTTTAGATTATTAATATTTTTTAGAAGGGGTTTTACTGTTGTGAAAAAGAATTAAAGCCAATGATGTACACACCCGATTATGCCCATTATGAGAAATGCATTGTGGAGGGTGATGGAGTGGGGGTAGAGAAGCGGGTAGGGGCCAAAGCCTTTGAATGTTAGTATTTATGGGTACCAGATAGGTAGAACTCGATTAGTTTTGTCACTTTTTGCATTTTGATAAGTGTGCCACCTAATTTACCAGTGCCAACTGGCACCAGCACTGGCAGTTTTTGTGAAGCACACAGTCACACACTTTTTTTGACAAGAGGAGCCCTAGAGCCAGAGGCTACCTTTGAAGGATCTGGACGCTTGAAAGACCAGGAGGTAAAGGAGAGCAAAGAAGCGTGCCTCGCCCAAAGAGAAACTGCACGTTCATTTCATCAGGCAAGTCAGGTGAGAGGTTCCTCGCCCAGACTGTGCCAAATGCAACTTAAACCAGCATTGGCAAAGCCAACAGTTCTTGAATGTGCCGTCATTCGATCATTAAATCGCCAGGAAATCATGTGGAAAGCTGGCGCAATGGGAGGCAGTTGAGTCTGTTCTTAAGAGGTGGAGCTGGCTTGGTCAGACGAACGGACATGCTGCGGTCCCAGCTGCTGCCCATGATTTACAAGCTAGGGAATAGGAGGAGGAAGCGGTAACCTATTGATAATACACCTGGGGCAGACTGCCTTGCTGCATGTGACCGGGCCGGTCCAGATAAAGCTTATAAGGGACCCGTTAGAGATATATAGGTTGCTCCTAGAGGCCTAATATTAAACAGTTGGACAAAGTTCCTGCCAAGCAGGATTTGAAGGGTCAACGGGAAGACCGGGTCAGGGGACAGAGCCAGGCGGGAGTTTAAGGGGGCGATGACGAGCTTTTGCTGAGTAAAGGGTTATGGGACAGTATCTCATTCTGATATTGTTTACTCCAGAACAGAACTGTTCAGGCAATGCAGGGTGCGTCTTTCCTTTACGGGCTCTGAAACTTACTTGGTGGGGAATAACACCATACGTCAAATAGGTGGGAATTAAAAAAGGTGGAGATTTAGATTAAGCCGACCTATTTTACATCTGGACGTTTAAGTAAGAATTGGAGAGAAACGTAGACGACACTGTATCCAAAGAGTTGGCAGGCTGTTTGGATTGAAGGTTTGAGGGACACAACAAATACAAGATCGCGTGAATGGCGAGATGGAGACAGGCCTACATATTTAGATGTCCTACTGATGCGATATAAATTAGAAAAGAAGGGGTTTACAATTACAAACCCTAAATAACGGGACCTCTGTACACTCTGGGAGTGGAGGGGGCAAATGACGGCCAGACACCTATTCAAAGTGTTACTTTTCAATGTTTAATTCCCAAAGATAGAAGCTCTTCGACATTCAATTGACTATTTGTACCCTGAACTGCGACTCAATCTTCAATTAAGCGAATTAAAAATGGCACCGTTCACCTCGGCACCCGTCGCTGCAGGCCGGCCTGGTGAAGTGCGCGGCCGTCTAACGCCCGCGTTTATCGGCCTCGTCCGACCGAGGGAACCGCCTGCTTCATGTCACCTGGAGGAAACAAACTGCACACTTGAAACTTAAGCCCACTGTGAGGGCCACCGGGTCATAATGTTCAATTAAAAAGTGATATATGCAGCCGTTCCCAGGCTGAGAGGGGCCAGCTGTGCGCAGGGCGGGGGCGGGGGGCTGCGCGGAATGGAGGACGGAGAGAGCGAGAGAGAGAGGGGGGGGGGGCTGCAGGCGAGCGCTGTACGAGTGCGCGTCAAGAAGCAGCAAAGGGGAAGCGGGGTGGTGGGGGAAATATATATAATAAGAGGGACAGGCAAGTCAACGGTGCATAGAGAGATCATGAAGGAGTGGGGGCATGGAGAGTACAGGAGGGGCTCATAGGGAACAGGAGGGACATGGGAGAAAAAGAAGTGCGAACAGCATAGGAACGAGATTAAGCATGCAGAAGGAAGCACCAAGGAGACACGCGGGAGATGAAGGTCAAGGGGCAAGGGAAGGCCCTTCGAGGTCTGGACTGCGGTCCGCATCAAAGCGAGGGCCCATACCAGGCCGTGCCGTTTTACAGCACAGACCCGTTAACAGAGGGGGTTCAGACTCGGACTTCCATGTTACAGGAGGATCTGCCCCCAGTGCTTTAAATGGGCCGGTACTGTCCGGTACTGAGTCCCGGCACTTTTTATTTTTGAGAGGGAGAGTACAGGCACTTCCCAGAAACAAGCAGGTACTCTGATACAGAGTACCCACACTTCTATTTTTTCATTTCAAGCACTGTCCCTGTCGAGAATCTAGGCTATTACACCAGACTGGCGAATCTACAGACTCAAGACCCAGAGTTTTACGTAACAGACTAGTGACTCTAGGGAGTCTAGCCCCCCACGTCCCAGGATCTTGAATAATTTCTGATAATTCAACCCACGTCCCAGGATCTTGAATAATTTCTGATAATTCACAGAGTTACAGTCTGCGGTCTTTCATCACACAATTACGAATTTCCTTAGACTGGACCCAGGCACAGCGATGAGTCTCTATAGCTCACGTAATTGTCTAACCCAGACCCTGGGCTTTCGTATTACAGTGGGACGGATGAGTCAGCAAGTTCTACACCCTGTGGTAAACCATCACGAAGCCAGGAACCTTCAATGCCAGACCCTGTGGGGATACATCACAGACCCATCATACAGAGAGGCCAGACCTTGCGGTCTTACGTCATACAGCGGTGAATCCACAGAGTGGAAACCCTAGGATCACACAGTGGTTCGTCAGAGGAGATGCGTTCCAGCTGTAGACTGGGGAGGGTTAGTCCTTGACCAGGATGCAAGGCCGGGAATCCTGAATATATAATGCCCAAATCGTTATCAGCGAGCTCATGCACTAGGCATTGTACCAAAGTAACTTGAAGTCAGTTGTTCATGAAAGCGAAGCACATATGGAGCATAAAAATCAGAGAGCAGAGCAGGTTCACAGAGGAAACCAGATGCCACACTTTTCCCCAGCCCAATTGTCATGCTTCCTCGGGTACCAGGAGCGCGTACAGAGTTCGCATGGGCTCCTCAGGCCTTCCATGGTACTGGGAGGTCGACAGGCTTTGAGCGCAACAAGCCGTAGAAAGATAATCGAAAACCTGTATCAGTGAGCTTAAGGTAAATATATGGTACACAGAACTATGAACCCCCTCTGAAGTAAGTTACATTGTTATTAAAATGTTGCAGCCATTTAGCCAGATCAGGAATTACAAAATTTAGTGTTAAAATGACTAAATCTGCTCAGATGGGTGGAAATACAACTTTTGATGCGTACTTATTGCATTGTGTGCTCACAGCTGCTGATGTTGAACTTGGTTCTTAGTTCAGACAAATGCCCATTATATATGGCAATATTTATGCGGTGTGCATAATGATTTCAGGAAGGAGTCTCACACTTCCTGCAAAGTAAATGGCTGCCTTGCACAACCTCCTGTCATGTGGCACAAGGTCAGCTTGTGAATCTCTATTCTTCATACCGATCACTAGATGATCTAATGCACTTACTAGCCAGACCCTGAAAGTGAAAACTGGCATAATCATAAGGACCGGCTTTCCAAGATGTCCTAAGCCTTTCTGCAGAACATGACCACTACTCTCATGCAGACGGCTGCTTTCCACACCAGCAGACTCCTGCGATCACGGGAAAAAGAATGCACTTGATTTTTTCCGTCACATGATTCAGCGCATAAAATCAGCATTAACCCATATATTGTCCTCCTCGTCCCACTCTTAACCATGAGGTGTCCCGCCCGACACAGTTTACCATGCAGAAAGGCTTAATGAATTATGCGCACCATGTATTGCTTCTAGATCTATTGCCACATGAGAGCATAAACGGTCCTTCCATCCACCCCTCTTCCTCCACCTTTCTCCGTCTTGCGACAAGGTATGATGCCATGTATTTTAATTTATATTATTTCATGGTTTGCTTGGTTATCTCGGTTTTATGGCCGTGACGCTGGGCAGGAAGCTTTGTTGATGTACCGGCACGCTCCCCGATTATATGCTGGGTTGGAGCAGGAAGACTTGCATAGTCCTGGCAGCCGGCCGTTCAGAAGCTGCAGTGGTAGCCCTGAGCCCTTGCTGGTGCACTTGAGAGCACATAACAGAGTGGGGTTTCTTCGGTGACCAGGTCTCGCAAGATGAGATTTGGTCACCATGCAACCCTACATAAAACTGAACTGAAGCACTGCACTAGTTCTAAGTTCCAATTACTATGGAGGCAAGGAAGGCTGCTTCGAAATATTTTATAAGTTGTTCAAGAAATAAACAGAACGGGAGCCATAGATGACCGCACCTCTCCTTTGTCTACAATGTAGTTCATCACAATCCTATTTTCTGTCCGTATGCACTCACTAAAAGCAGCTGCTGCCCAAAGGTGCAACCATATGGTCAAAACATGCTAACATCACAAATAGAGCTGCAACAAATAATATTTTCAAAATAGGAATCCAATTCAGTTTTCAAAATGTTCCGATTCTTCTTTTTATTTCCACTTATATAACGAATCCAAGGTTTACAGCAAAAAACAGCCAAAGTGTTTCGGCCAAAGATTGGACTTCTTCAGGGCGTGTTCATTCGTATTTTCATTGTCACTAAAAGGCCACAAGCCATTCATCATCCACGCATCAATATATAGAATCTTGTTGTGTCCATGGAAGGAATAATATTGAGGTTGAAATATGTACTTACAAAATTCGGGCTAATCTGTCCCCGAAAGTGGGACCTTGATCTGCACCAAGCAGCTACACACTAATCGCCCCTCACATGCTACCAGCACAGTGGCAGGTGGCTGAAGTCCAGAAAACTGCAAACATCAAACTGCTGTATGAAAGAATACAAATTCACACACCCTTTAAAACTGTCAAAAGACAACTTGGTTTTGCCATCTCTGGAGACCATTCCACAAATCTACTGAGCAGTGCTCATTACAGAAATACTGAATAGTTATAAGTTCGCTCACTTCCATGGCAGTCATCTGTTGAAACTAAAGACAAAAAGTAGTGGTAACTCAACTACAGACTAATAGCAAAGAGAAAACCCCATAGACAATCAGTGCCACAAAGAACCCAGCTATTACAGTCTTAAAACATCCTGAACATAGCTGACTGAAACTTACTAATATTAATGCCATTTACACAACTTGAGCATGCCCTCAGATCAGCCGTAAACCTCAAATGCATAAATTGATCACAGAAAAAAAGATCCACATACCTTAATGGCTCAGACTTACGGTAGCCGCCTGACTCCATGACAGACCTCGTTTCCAGTGCAAGGCTTTTAATGTTGCAACCAAATGTATTCTGGGTGTTGTGGTCTTAGTTAGCTTTCACTGAGGGGATTAAATACAGCTGATTCCAGTTAGTAGTAGGTTTAACAAGCTTTGGCATAGCCAATAGGTCTCGCCTTTGGGACCTTGTAAGTATTTAGCCATGCAGCACATTATCTTGGGTGCTACAACATCAGTTACTTCACGTACCACTGATCACTATATGCCATGAACAGGCACAATTGTGATAGAGGCGAACGCTTTATGGTGTGGACTAGCCTATACTTCGTATGGCTTTTGACTAGCCATAGCATTCAGGAAGCAACACTGGTATACAGAATACAGATATATACAGATTATTATAGAGGGACATAATATCCCACACGAACACACATTAATGTGAACATACGCATACACACACAAACAGGGATAAATTCACATGAGGCTCTTAATTGTCTAAGCTCTGAATCCAAACCCTGCTCTACACTAACATTTTCACTCTGGCTCCTTCAGTCCCACACTCCGGTTGGTCAGCACTGGTTACTGCTCAGAATACTGCAGGCACTCTTCTTTCATTGCTATTGGTACACACATGGAGTGACTGGCTGAGCAGGGCCCTACAACATAGCCACTCTCCTTGTGACTAAGCTAGATTGAGTGCGGCAAGAGATGGTCACGTGGCAGACCCTGTAGGCTGACACAATGTGTGTTTGAGTGTTACCATTAGGCCCGGCCATTGGTTTAGCTTGCAGTCACTCAGTCTTGAGATGAACAGTGTTGCCTCAATGATATACTAGACTTTGCTTTAACTCTCAGAGCTACTTTGAGGATGCTGGTGAGCCAGCAGTAACTCCAGGGCAACTCGGTGGAGACGCCCATCATAGTCGCTTACAACTCCACTTCACTTTCGAGTTAAAAATGTACTCATTCAAACTCGCCTAGTCAAAACTTCAGATATGTCATCAGTCCAAATGACTTTTTTCCTTTTGAAGGCAACATGTCAAAAAAAATACCAATTTTTATATACTTAAAACCAACGTGATAACAAGGCAGTCTTTTAAATTTAGACTTTCGGCTCCAGTCCCTTATGTTGGGCGGCTGGCATTACACAACATCCCTTTTTCCTTCGTCGGGATGGGCAGAGGTCCTCGTAGATGCCTTTAGTGACTTCTGAACAAGCTGCCCGCTTCTCACATCTCACCAGCACCTGTCCCTCCTATGAGACAAGCGCTGGCAGGAGGAGATCCAATCCTTATACCTCTCAAGTTACCGGAAACGAGAAATATTTTTAGTTGGCCTATGGTTGCAGACACCAACTTGTTTATTTATCCGCTGACGCGTAATGGATAAGAGGGGCAGGCCAACAGAGGCGTGCATTTCGGCAAAGAGCTCTTATCTATTTTTTGGCTCAGCTTTTGAAAATGTTGTGCGTTGAACTACGGAATAGGGTGAGAAAAAATAAACAAAAAAAAATACAAATCTATTTAAAGAAATGATTTCAACCACCAGTAATTACGGGCAGCATTTCACAACACTGTTTCACAAACAGGAACAAACCACAGGGACAACTATGTAAGGGGCAGCCCAAGGGCTAAGCCACATCTCTTCTGAACAGTAAAAGAAGATAAATAAAGCATGTTTTGGCCTTGTTTGGTCTCAAAGATGTGCAGCTGGAGTATCTGGGGTGCCACGAGCTACTCCACCCACAACTAGGTAGAAGTGTGCCACTTGGCATTTCTTATGGGCTGTCCAGTATGGGCTGGGAGCAAGACTATTACGATATGGTTCCACCACTCCTAATGGCACTCTGAGCAAAAAGATTTGTTTGAATGGTGCCTCGAATAATTGTCAGTAGTTAATATAAAAACCAAACATTTTGACCCATAATTTCGTCTTGGTGAAATCAATACTTGTTCTGGTCATGGACGCCCTATCCTGTTGGGGAATATTATCAGTGATCGACTAGTTTTCAACAGCTCAATGAGGCTCGTAGGACTAGACTCACTGGCCGTATCTCTGAAATCGCCCTCTTGTGGAAGGCGTCACCCTATTTGGAACCATCTCTTTCCACCAAACAGGCAAAGCGTCTTCGTAATCCTCAATGGGATCTCAGTCACAGAAAGAAAAAAAAAAAACATTGCCCATGCCTAAATGGTTCCCAGCTATAAACTTCAGTGGGCTCTCCACCCAATTATGAGCAGCCCCCTCATTGGCAAGGCCAGCACTGCAATACTGCGGTCTATGCCGCACCTGCCCTGTGCATCAGTAGATTGCACTGCTGCTGCCTCTGAGATTGGACTGCGTACACAAGTGGCTCACACTGAAATCATCATCATCGCTCTTTATTAGCATATTTATGACATAAGATACGAAGAACAACATTTAGAAGACAAGCGGTTTCCAGTTATACAAAATACATGAAGTAAAACCCAATAAAACCTGTCCCGATCAAGTAAGGCTATAGTAAGGACGCTCTGTGCCTTTTTTGTGATGAGCCATGCACCCATAATATAACTGGACACAGGCTTGTAAATGGCTGAACATTCTGATCTGGTGCAAAGTGCTAGTGCTTCTGTGCAAGAGAAGATCGAAAAATTGTTTGAACAGTGGGATAAGCCATTTAGTGCGCGAGTGCTTAGTCTTGGTGCAAAACAGCATTAAGCGTGTTATTGACTCTTTGCCACCCACTGAGCAATCACAGAGCTCGGAGAGGATACAGTAGTTGGAGAATTTGGCAAAATATGTTTTAATGTGCAAAATACCTGGGGGTAATTTAAGGTATAATGTGCGACGTGCATCGGGACTAATGTCATTCAGATATTGCCCCATGCCCAAGGTGTGCCTTTTGTACAGGAAGTTGAAAGTTAAGATAGACGAGCAAACGTTGCCAATACAGGCCTTGAGTTTATTGTGCAAGAATACTTTTTTGACCATGACAGCAGTGGTACTGGTAAAGAGAGAAGGCACTGAAAAGTTAGTCGCCTTTGTGTGCTTTCAAGTACTAGCACTTTATTCTACACGCACGTCGGGCATCACATTTTGAGTTACTTTATTTTGGCATCTCTCCATGCCTGCAACGTCTCGAGCGTTTTCTAGCAACGGGAGGCTTGACAGTGCTACACAAAACACACATAAAGCAAACAATTACAGTGAGCTTTCGTTTAAAAAAGTGTTTTGGGGAAAGAAAGCCGTCTATTCTGCCATTGCCTGACACCCCAGCTTAAAACCACGTGTTTCGGAAGAGGCGTGAGCCGAACAACTATGCAAGAGCGCCAAGATTCTTGAGAATAGCGTGATCAGCACTTTCTAGACATCACTTTGTTGGGCGCAGCAGAGCGCAACTGTACACATGCGCACGTCTAAGGAATATGGCCCGCAGCCCGTCTACGTTGCTCGCGTGCTGCACAAGTCACCGGGGCCTCCTTGATAAGAAGGCTTTCACCTCTGATTCCCAAAGCTAGACCCACTCTACAGGTGGAGGGGCCTGAACGGCGGTGTACTCGAGCGTGTGGGTGGTAGGGGTACCACTAGGCTATACTCTCTGTGTACGAGACTAGGTAGAAATTCTGCCCGTGCTGCACAGGATTGGTCATAAAAGACAGTCGAGAAATCCTTGCTTGGGCACCAGTGTTGTATATGTGGGGAAATCTTAAATTACGTCATGCCACGCAGTTGCTACTGTGTGTCAGGGAATTGTTTTGGTATATTGCATACTTTATTCCGCTAGTTTAGCAATCCAATCGCATCACCTCATTTACAGAGAAGAATAATTACCCAAAACACATGCGTTTTATGGCGGCCAGCCACCACCTACATTTTTGTGAAGCCGTGTCGGAGCGCGTCTACTTCATTCTACTCCTTTCGGGCCGGGCGCAGCGCCATCGCTCCAAGCTCATCCAAGAGCTGAACATACTTGGAATCCAGTCAGACCAGCACTCCCCAACAAGCAACCTGCCCACTCCCCACAGCCACAACATACCCGAATCTGCCATTTGTCGACGGGGGCGCATGGCAGAGCATTGGTACAGGAAACAGTGGGGCGGGCACAGATGTGAATCCCACTGTCACTCAGATGTGCTCAAGGGACAGCAACAGAGGCAGCGCTATCACCACCAAAACCATGGGTGAATTGGCCAGTTGGGTGCACGTGGGTGATAGTGTGTGTGTGGTGTGGTGTGGTGTGGGTGTGTGTCTGTAAAAAGCCACTTCAGCAATCTTTACCCCAGATCATGTACATTTGTACGTAGATTGAAAAAACTGCGTGTGCAAGCACGCCTCAGGACACCATAAGACGAAGAAGAGCAAAAAAAGAACAGGCAACAAACAGGCCCTCTCCATTTATGCAGAAAATTCCTAAAAGCATTAAAAATGCCTCCAACCCTGTTCCAATGTAGGCAAACTGAACAAACTCCTTTAAACACTACTACACCACAAAGAAGTAACAGTACACTTTGAGTCGCAGAGCCCATCTACCCCTCCAATCAGTCAATGACCATCTTTGACCCAGTACTGCACTCTGCTGAGCTTCGGGTAGGTTCACATACATCTATAAATACATATATAATTTTTCTTTGGCAGTCGCCACTTGGTAGTTCTAGTTAGGTCGGCTTTTCCACAGATGGTGTGCTTTTCGGTTTGCTAATGACTTTGGCCTTGTTTGACAAATCTTCACAAAACTTTCCCCCCAAAAAGTTCATTCACCTCAGCTCCTTCATGGAAATTTTCGGGGTGATCCGTCAGGTTAGGTCTGAGAAAAAAGAGGTCCCAGGACGCAAAATCCTTTTTTTTTTGCCAAATATATTTTTATTAGTTTCAAAACAAAAGTGTTTCGGCAGATTCAGGATATAATTTCTAACAGGTGCCCATCTGTCAACAGCATGCTCCGATCACTCCCATTACTAGTTATTCATCCGTGGTCTACAATTTATGTGCTCCGGACTACAATATCAGAGCACCATTCTGACACCCAGATTGCTGGGAAATGAACACAATAATAACGGGCAGTGAGCAATAAAAGCCATAAGAGTGGCACCTGAGCCGTGCGCTGTAAGAAAACAAAACAGAGCTAATCCCCCACCATCTTACCCTCCCCGGCCACGACGCAAAATCCGTGAGCATTTTCCATAGATTTCTTTAGACAAGGCTACAGCAAATACTGCTGAACTAAATTACACCAAATTCGTTAGAAAGTTAGATTTTGGTTTGCAGATTCTGCTTTTTGTGATTTGGTGTAAATCTGTTCAGTAGATTTGGAGATATTTAGGGATGAAAACAATACTATATTTTGGCAGTTGGGTCTGAGAGAGTCTCAAGAGACGCAAGTGGGAGAGCCAATTTAAAAAGAGCATTGATTGGTCCAGGAAGCTTTTTTTTAACCCTTGGGCCACCTCGCAGAAGTCTGACTCCTCTGAGAGCAGGCGCTCCGATTGGCTGCCAGCAGCATAAGAAAAGTGTTGCAAGCAGCCATTACAGGTCTCTGGTACTTAGTCCCCTGTCCTGAAGGTATAAAACAATACAGATACATATGCGGTCAGGGTAGGGACACCCTGACCCCCTAGGCTGGACCCCACTGGGGTAAAAAAATGCTACAATTCTGCAAGACTCTCACACGATCAAGAAAAAAAAAATGGTGTCCGGTTCACATTTAAATATCTTATGCCCTGAGAAACCTACCCCCGGGGCCGATTTCTCATATGGGAAAGGAAGCAGCATGGCTAAAAAGGCCCGAGGAGCTCACACCCAGGCCCGATTACCTGAAGTGTTGGGGGGCATGTCCCCCACCCACCCTCCTTAGTCATTATTGGCCCCAGGAACCTCATTCCCCGGGGTCGGCTCAGATGCTAAGCCCCAGGGAACCCACCCAGAGGACATAGTGTTTTTTCTTCCCACAGCGGTGTGGGCAGAGAAACCTGCGTTTGCTTTGCTTGACAAGAGCATTTTCAAAACTCCTGCCAAGCAGGAGCATACATCAAGTCCGCTCCCAGCAAAGATGAGCTTCAAAAATACTCCTGCCCTCTGAGAGCAACATTTTTATCTGTTACCCTGCCCACACGGAAGAGGGCAGGGAAACAGATGAAAAGGTTGCTCCCGCCCTCAGGTAGCAGCATTTTTAGCTGCTCCCTGCAGGAGTGAGCAATGGCAGTTCTCACTATGCGGGGAGCCGGCTGGGACCACGGGGGCCTTGAGGCTCCCCCTGCAGGCCCCCATGACAGTATTGTGGGTGCCCTGGGTGAAAAAAAGGCCTTTTGTTGCACCGGAACCAGCCCGGGAAGGGTGACCGCATACACTTCCCTCCCCCTTCAAAATTAAGTCAAGCACTGGGGGATTGGATCCCTGGGGCCAAAGTCGGCAAGTGGAGGGAGACTGTGTAACCCCCTTCACCATAAAAATTGCGCTGGGCCCGGGGAATGGGGTCTCCGGTGTGGAAAGTGGCCCGGGGTGAGGGGGGCACGTAAATAAATGATGCCAGGCTGCGGGGGAAAGGGGTTCCCGGGGCCGAAATTGGCCCAGGGAGAGGGCAGTGATAACTTCCCCCCCCTAATAAATGATGCCGTGCCCTTGTGGATGAGGGTCCTTGGGGCCGAAATCAGCTAGGGGGTAAATCACATGCACCCCCTCCCCTTTATTTAAAAGGTGGCCCTGGGGGTTGGGGTCCCCGGGGCCTAACAAGGCTCGGGGAGAGGGTCACATGTACCCCCTCCCCTTTATTTATATTATTGGCCCCAGGGGATGGGGTATTCGGGCTGATAAAGGATAAATACATGGACCTAGGGGATAGGCGCCTCTGTCCCTCCCTCTCTAGTTTAATTTAAAAACTAACGGCCCTGGGGGATAGGGTTCCCTGGGCCACACCTTATGGCTGATAGGGTCCCCAAGGCAACGCCCTATGGCCAATCCCCCCCTGTGCACGGTCAAAGACCATACGCAGCATGGAGGGGGTTTGCTGCAGGTCCTGCAGTCAATCTCCTGCCGTGCTCTGCTGAAGGCCTGTGCAGCGGGGGGTTGAATTTACGTATGGTAATTAGGTATTATTTTACGTTAAAGAAAAACCTACAAATTCACTGAAAAAAAGAAAAGGTTAAAGTAATGTTGGTTAGGCGAATTGTTTCAACCTTTAAAAAAAAAAAACACAGATATTCACCAGTTCTAGTTAGCAGCATTAACTAGAACTTGTGCCCCGCCATACCCTTAGGACCTCACATATGACATCACTTATAACATGTCCTATGACATCATTATTGACATGACTGACGTTATCAATGATATCATTTGAGAGATCACTGATTACATCATCCAAGCTTAGTTTTTCTTGCATATTCCTCTATAAATTATATGACATTAGAGGCACAACAGTAAGTACAAAATAGCTCAGGAAAATATCAGCCATCATTAGGGCCATCACAGATAAAACTCCCTTAGGTGTAGAAAGCATGCATTATGTGCAACATTGACCCTATAACATACACTTTACAGCTAGCATAGTTCACATTCACAAATCAACCACAGTTATACAGCAAACTTCATGGAGTATGGTGTTCAATCTGTATACAACTTTTCAGAAAAAGCCATGTTCCTAAAATAGTGAATTTCAGTTCCAAAACAAATGCCCTACCACGGACAGCTTTTATCTGCATCAAACACCTGAAACTCACCAAACCCACATTGAGAAATGAAGTTGATATCAGTAGAGAACTGGGTACTATACACTGTGCTTACTCTATGTAGATATCTTACTCTATACAACACCGTTTGTAAACATTGAAACTTTCAGGAGAAACACTACAGGGTATTAAAAAGTATCTACTAAAAACTGTGTACACTATGCAACAGTTGTCAAAAAAGACACTATTTGCTAAAAATAGCCAAGATCTGAAGGTACTAAACATCCTACTACCTCCACCCTTCCTACAGTTGTGAAAATGTTAGATAGCCCATCTTCAAAACAAACCAGCTACATGTACATAGTTTAGTACCTGATGGACAGTCATCTAAGTTACGTAGAAATTATTGTGTGGACACAATCCTTTTTAAGAATCAAAAGGCTGCTTACAAACGTTCGTATCTACTACGTAGAATCTTACTCTTGTTGAAAACTTTTTCTGCAGAACCTAAAAAATTGTGTGGAACATAATGAACATAGGTAAACTGTCACCTGCACTTAGAGTCACGCACAGAGTTACTTTTGAATATAAAGAGTTATAATGTGTTCAATACCTCTACACATGGTGCATTAGGAGCAAATGTGTTGTGTAAACACCAACACCCATTAGCTGGACCAAGGCTGTACAAAATTATGTAGACATGTAATATGGTACTTACCCTCCACTATGTAAACTATCAAACAAACTAGCACACTCATTAGATTATGTCATCAATGATATCATTTGAGATGTCATAAATGATGTCATAGAACATGTCATCAGTGATGTCCTGTTGTATGGCTCAAGTTATATTTAGTGCTGCCGACTATGGTGAATTTCTGTGTTTTTATTTTTACAAGTTCAAAAACGTTAAAGTCATTGACAAAAATTCACATAACTATAACTTTACTTTAACCTCCGTTTTTTCCCCAGTAAATAAAATATATATAGCTGTACGAATGGAGTGCAATTGCAAGTAAAAGTGTGAGAGTAGGTCAGTATGAATGCATGGGAGAGGGAGCAGTGTGTCTTTATACAAGTTTAGCATCCTTTCGGAGTGCAGATGGCAGGACCGTCACTTAAATAAGCATCCTGAGGCAGGGGTTTCTACTGCCTGAGCGGCCAGGCAAGGGGTCTGGCTATGGGGACATGCCCAGACCAAAGGATATTTGCAATGAGAAAACATTAAGTTGTAACACGAACTACAGCGCCTTTATTATTTACTTCCATATCAGGATGCAGGAGAAACCTCAGGTTGGTTCCAAGACTTGAATTTTACTCAAACAGATGTATGGTCTAAGCAGGCTGAGAAGAGCGTTTCTCCCAATTACGCTCCACTAAACTGACTGTACAATAAATCCCAGCTGGACCAGGCACACCGGTTTACGAGTCTAAGGTTTTCTGAATATGGGGCTGACAAATTTGCCAATTAGAGTAATAACTCTCGGGAGTTTGAGACCTTGAGAACCAGTGATTAATGCGCCCTACTGAGCTCCATCACTCCAGTTGACAGGGCCCCACCACTCTTGTAAAACCAAGCTACGTATATACCATGCATCTAGTGGAAGCTGTTCAAATAAGAATGTCATTTGTAATACCTTCATTATTTTCACTATTGAATCATGTATGCCATCCGAGCGAACTCAACATGTGATCGGACAAGACATCGGATTGTGCTGGGGAGCAGTTCACTGAGGAGTATAAATAATCCCTCCTCGACTTTGGAAAGGAGCATATTCTTTGAGACGACCCCTGGGATACTCGCTGCCACCATCGCCAAGTCAAAGTACTTAGCAGCCTGGAAGATCACGCTATATTCAGACCAGGCTTCTGCCTAACCCATCTCCTTGCAAAATCTTCAAAAAAATAAGTTCAGATTTCACCAATGAGAAAAGCAGAGAGCACACAGCCCCTGCACAAAAGGAGAAACAAACATGCCTGCAAAGACACGGTACACCACCACTTTTGGAGGCTTTCAGGCAGCAAACCGTTCGGTTGGAGGAGGGTTGTGTGTGGTGGGAGGTTGGACGTCTGCAGTTGCCGGTTGCAGCTGTTCCACCCTCTTATTTTTGAAAATCCCTTTAGTCTGTCCTTTCAAGCCGACCACCCAGATGCCAGCTTCTGCGTGCATGCAGAACGAATTCTAGAGTCTATGGCAGGCTGGGAGTTGGGCGGCTGGGGTTTCAAAACCACCATCTCAATAAGACTGCATTGCTGCCTGGCTGGTAGCAGTCGATCCATTGTTGCTGTACAAGTGAAGAGAGGTCGACTAACCCCTCTGTGTATAATCCATGTAGCCTTCGAACAGGACTCTTCCTGATAAAGCCTATCCATTCCATCCCATTCCTGTTACCGTACCAGCGCAATAAGAGTGCAATAAAGAATAGCCGAGATGGCTCCAAGGTGGATAATGGAGTGGCGTAATGCCAATGCCCAATAGAAAGTCATCGCCATGGACAGGACGCCCCAGCTGTAGTCAGCATTCCGTGTCACCACACAAGGAGTTGTTTTCACCAAGTCTGCTCTGGGGCTGGAATACACATCCTGGCAGGCCAGTTTTCCACACTTTGCCCAGGACGTGGAGCCTATGAATTGGCTTCTTTTCCTGGATGGCTGCTAGCCTAAATTTGAAACTAAAAGAACTGTCCCAGAGTAGCAAACACTTTGACAGGCAAGAATCTACAGAATTTCTGTCTACCTAGATCCAATCCCACACATTGAGCTTGGGACCACCAATGAACAGAAAGACTAACTACAAAGCCCAGAAAATCATTTTAGATCGAGAAACGTATTATTGGTATTTTATTTATTTATTTCATTTCTAAAGCGCTACAGCTACCCAACAAAGGGTTTCCCGGCGCTGATGATTCCGTGCATTGAGAAAATCAGGATTATTAGATGTTAAACAGCCAGGTTTTTAAGGCTTTCCTGAATTTCAGGTGATTCGTTTCCTGCCTAAGAATCAATGGAAGAGTATTCCAGAGGGAGGGTCCCAGGTATGAAAAAGATTTGCCGCCCATTCTCGCCCGCCTGATTTTAGGGATCACAAATTGGTTGGCTGTAGCTGAACGAAGGGTGCGGGATGGACGGTAGGGCTGAATAAGGTTTTGAAGATATTTGGGTGCCTTGTTGATTGAGATCCTATGCATAAGACATAAGGATTTAAATTTTACCCGATTCTCGATTTTCAGCCAGTGCAATTCGCGGATATACTTGGTGGTAGGTGTGGAGAAGGGAATTTTCCACAGCAATCTTGCGGCGGCATTTTGCACTGTCTGTAGTCGTCGGGTTATGGCCTTGTTGGCCCCTAGATAAAGCACGTTGGCGTAATCGAGCCTGGAGGTTATCAAAGCATTGATGACCGATTTTTGGGTGTTTTTGGGTAACATCCAACAGATTTTCTTCAGCCACTTTAGAATCGCAAAGCAAGTGGATGATGTCTTAGTAGCTTGCTGATTAAGACTTAATGATTCATCAATGATGACTCCGAGATTGCGTGCTGATTTGACTGGGACCGGGGGTGTGCCCATCACATCAGGCCAGTGCTGGGGTCCCCAGAGTTCTTTGTTTTTGCCCAAAACAAGTAACTCTGTTTTCTCGCCATTAAGTTTGAGAAAAAATTTTCTCATCCAGTCTGCGATGTTAGTGAGGCCGATTTTTAATGACGAGATGTTATTTGGATCCGAAGATGATAGAGAGAAAATAAGCTGGGAATCATCAGCATACGAGAACATGAGTAGGCCAGACTCTTCTATCATTTTGGCCAATGGACTCATGTAAACATTGAAAAGCAGTGGGCTCAATATAGAGCCCTGCGGCACTCCATGTTTAAGGGTCATAGTGTCAGAGCATGCTGACACTGAGCTTGGGACCACCAATGAACAGAAAGACTAACTACAAAGCCCAGAAAATCATTTTAGATCGAGAAACGTATTATTGGTATGTCAGTAATATGCTGAATTAAAGGCTCCCACTGAGCATCGATGGGTCTATTGTAATGCACCGAGTGCCTCCATTGGATACTCTTCATCTCCTCTGACTACAGCTGGCCTATTGGTCCAAATATGTCAAAAGAAACGGATTCATTTAACACACAGGGGATGATAGGGGAAAAAAGTAGGAAACCGCTGCCATTTGGTTTTATAATAAATTATGCTGCACAAAATATGTTTGAGATCATCTGTCTGGAGCCCTCCATGGCAGGTAATTCTGATGTGCACTATTGTTCCTAATGTTAAATTAGTTGCATAAGAGAAGCAGTGCCTGACAAATGCCCAGGCAGACCACAAGAATGGCAGCTCTGTAAGGGAAAGAGAGCAATTTAAGTCACAAAGAGTACATGGTTACCAAATACCACTTTGATGGTCTTTCCTCCTACCAAGAAAAAGCCAACTTTAGACAAAGAATATAAGCGTAATTATATGCACCAAGAGGCAGCCCTTGTAGGAGGCTGTTACAGTTGCATGCAGGAGTAAGGTGGGGAAAAGCCTCAAAATGGAACTGGACCAGGGTGTGGTAAGGCGCGGCCTCTGACATTCTTAAATATCTTCTAATATACATGTTTACGTCAGCAAAGTGATCTAAACTATATTAATTGGATGCCACCAGCTGTTTCCAGAACTTTGGACTAAAAACGCTGCAAGCAACATTACCACGATATCAAAAACTAGATACTTTCACTAGTTGTACAGCTTAATCAATTGGAAAACATCAATGAGTCATACAAACAATGCTCACGCTGCTAAATTCACCAACTTGGAGGAACTGAAAAAATAAAACAAATTATAGTATATGGAAATGGTTATGTGTTTACACTTCTTTGTATCGCGCTATGCACTAGGATTTTACTTCCCATGAGGTTAACACTTATTTGTGCAAACTATTCAGATTTCTTCTGAATATGGGAGATCAAATCCAGTAGACTGCTGTGCCACTAGACTAGCGCATCACTCTAACAAAGCACTATGGCTGTCATGATTAAATGAAATCGGATGCAAGGGTGAGTATCACTAAGTGACAGGCCTTTTCCAAAAAAAAAACACGGGGAGTCCAATTTATGTTGAAAAATAGCCATCAGGATTTTAGGTCATTAATTAAAGAAGGTTCTGGCGATCAGGCCAGAAAGCCCCGCACTGGTTTTTAATTTATCAAAATGGTGAGATGCGCTGTAAAATGTCTGTAAATGTACATAACTTTAGAAATGTGCCCCTATTCTTAGTCAAACAAACTCTAGAACGCATTCTCCCATCCACTTTTTTGTCTGACATTGAAGTGAGGGAAACCAGTGGAACAATCCATCCACAGGACCTGCTGCCTAACCTCCAGCGGCTCAGTGTAACCATCTACGGATATGGGACTCTATTCCTTGAAGTGCAAGTCATGGTTTGCCAACGTCAAATGTTATATAGTGCTGTTCCTTCATTCTGTGCAGAAAGCACTTTCCAAAAGCAGCCAGTTGAAACCGTCCGCCTCCTGTGCCAATACATTTGCTAATTACAACCAAGATGTCGGAAAATTGCTTCTACACAGGCAGAATCCACCACATACAGCGCTCCTTCTTGGCACTTGAATGGCAGGATCTAAAAATATTACAGAAGTATCACATGGGCGTTTCGGACCTCCGCCCAACGAAAACTTGGCCAGACCTTAGCCGTAAAAACAAAGGAAACTCCGGTAAGTGCACTGGAAAGGAAACAGGAGAAGAACACAAAAAAAGCGTGAGACAATTTCCTTTAATGGGTATAAAATAAAGAACAAGTGTGAGAGCATCCTCCCGGGAGTCGCTACCCTCAGATAACAGCGCAAGCCAGTGTCTGCTCTTAGGATTTTGCGTTTGCCGGTGAAGGAGGCGCAGGGACCCTGCTTGAAGCCAGACGGAAATATTGTGGAACGGATTCGTACCACAAAACAGCATCTAGTATTTTAGAGCGAGTTGATGGTGTAAAAGGGCAAGCGAGACATTTCTCGCTCCAACTAACTGAACAATAAGAGAGGTCTAACATTTTTTCAATATGGCCAGTTGACACACACACCACAGCATGTCCCCCACAACTGGCGTCCTTATTCTTTGAGGGGGGTCTGTAGTGTTGGGCATCTTGTCATTTGAGATGTCATCAGTGATATCGTACATGTCATAGAACATGCCGCGAGTGATATAAAGCCTGAGGTCATAAGCAGTACTGTGGTGAATTTCTGTGGTTTGAGTTCTAAACATTAATGTTGTCACTGACCTATTCACCTAACTAGAACGCAACTTTAACCATCGTTTTATTCCTTGAATCTCTAGGAGGTTTTTTCATGCAAAGTAATATTTTATTACCATATGTAAATCCAAACCCGCCACGCAAAGCCTTTGGCCGTACGGGGCAGGGGGTTGGTCGCACAGCCTGGCCTTCGGCCAGGATCTCCAGCAACCCCTCCCCCAGCCAACCCCTCGCTGCGCACAGCCTTTGGCTGTGTACAGCGAGAGAAGGGGGGGGGGGGGGGGGGGGGGGGGACAACCCACCCGGAGGCAGCCAACCTCACACTGCACACTTCGTCACGTGCTGCGCGAGGTTGGCCACCATGCTTGATTCTAACTCCCTGCAGGCAGCCAACCCAATGCTGGAATAGGGGTTGATCACAGAGCATAGCCTGTCGCCAGACCCCGTGTCTAAACCCCAAGCAATCCGTCAACCTCACACCGTGCATGGCTTTTACTGTGCTCAACATAAAGCAGGCTATTGGGCCTCAGAGACCCAATCCCCTGGGGCCAAACCATTATATATATTTATTTATTTATTAAGATGAGAGGGGCATGCAGCCCCCTCCCTGACCCTTCATTGGCCCAGGGACCCCATCCCTCGGGGCCAAATACAATTAAACAGGGGAGGATGACATGCTGACCCCCCCTAACCAAGCTTTAATGTGCACATAAAACACATCCCCGGGGCCAAATACAATAAAAGAAATTGGAAGGGGACCGTGAGGCCACCCTCCACAAGCCTTCTTTGCCACGAGGATCACTATCCCTCCCAGAGCCAAAATCTATGGGGAGGGGGCATACAGCTCCATTCCAATGCTTTATTAGGTCTTGGGGACGACATACCTGGGGCCAGATATAATGAAAAGGGGAGCATGAGCCCCCACCGCCCTGAGCCTCATCCTGCCCAGGGGACCCCATTCCCAGGGCCTGCATTATTTCAAGGTGGGTGCCCTGGTGCTCACCTAGTTCACCCACCATGCACAAATGGTGGGAGCCCCAGATCCCCCACCGGCTCCCCGCATGCTGTAGGAGCTGCCATTGCTCCCGCCTGGAAGGAGCAGCTACTAATGCGGCTTCCTTCGGGCGAGAGCAATCTATTGATCTGTTTCCCTGCCCACATCAGAGAAACCAAGCACAGTGGTGTGGGCAGGGAAATTTGTGTTTGCTCCCACTTGGCAGAGGCATTTGTTAAGCTCCCGCCCACTGGGAGCAGACTGTGTTTTCTCCCATTTGGCTGGAGTTTTCAAAGTGCTTCTGCCAGTTGTGAAAAAAGACAAATTTCCCTGCCCGCACCACTGCGGACAGGGAAACTGCTGTGTCCCAAGGTTGGGCTTCATAGACACAGCAAGTGAGTTGGCCCTGAGGGATGGGTCACATGTACCATAGAAGGCTCATGGAGGGGGGGCCTCCCTCCTCCGTTGTAGTTTAAGTAGCGGGCACCCCTTTTGGAAGTTTCAGGCCAGGCGGTGAGCCACCTCGTGGCCTATTATTGTTCAGGGAGGGGTGTACACGGATCCCTCCCCTTTAATTAAATAAATCCAGGCCCCCTTATATCTTTCTTCTCCCCCAATCTTCAATACAGGGGACTAAGTCCCAGAGTTCAGTAATGGCTGCTAGCAACATTTTTCTGATGTTGCTGGCAGCCAATCAGAGTGCTCGCTCCCACAGGAGTCTGACTTCTGGGAGAGCGAATTGGTTCAAGGGAAAAAAACAAATATTTTTTATTGAACCTTCATTTTAGGAAAACTATGGAATAGATTTACACCAGATCACAAAAAGCACAATCTGCAGATGAGGAACAATCTAGCTTCCTGAAAACATTTGGTGTCATTTTGTTCAGCAGTTGTAGCCCTTCTTAAAGAAATCTGTGGATCTCCCCCATCCTCCCCCAGTCGGGCATCGCTTAAAGCTTTCACCCTGAAAACTTTCAGTACACAAAGCAGGCAAAAAGGAGCACTTTTTGGGAAAGTTTCATCAAACAGTGTCTAAGTTATTAACGACACAAAAACGTATTTACTATTGAAACACTGACCTAACTAACTACGATATATTATATACAGGGCTTTAAGTGGGCCGGGTCGCACCGCGTCTGAGCACCAGCAGTTTTTAAAAGGAGGCCTCGAAATGGGTCTCCATCGTGCTCTGTTTTTTGCCCTGGCACAGGTGGTCCATTTCTTTTTCCAGACTGCAGTGACATAAGGCACATCGATGTTGGCGTGGTGAACATTGTAGAGGAAGGGAAATCCTTTAAAGGGAGTCATTTTCTCTCTGGATTTCCCTTCTCTTTTTGAAACTTCGGAGCAGCAACATTGTCGTGGTGTTACCAGGGCTTTAAGTGGAAGTTTTTTCAATATTATATAAAAGCCATAGTTGCTGCTTATTTATCTTATGCAACTAGCAACCATTGACAATGCCAATAGCCCTGACTTGTAGGTATGACATGACTTGTATCATATCTGGATGCAATGACAGGAACAGCAAAATACAAGTCGGGCTGCACACTGTGCTAAACACAGATTTTTAGTTTAAGTGTTTGAAGCCACGCCCTTAATTATATTGACCACGCCCCTTTGAGAGCCCCCCCCCCAGTTTTTTCATCCCACTCAAAGCCCTCATTGTATATATATATATATATATATATATATATATATATATATATATATATATATATATATGTCGACAGTTGATAACTATTAAGGCGTAGTGAAACCACATGCATAGAGCAAGGGGAGAGAGGGGAGAGGAAACATTCTTAACAACAAAGCATCGGGAACTTTTGTCCCGCATCCACAAAGGATGTATTCCTCCTGCAGAGGTAGAGGGCAGTCAAAATCCCCACCGCGAGGCATGCCCTGAAAGAACACCCAAGAGCTTGCATGCAATAGAGAATGGAGCACGAGTTTTAAAGTGTACAAGTATCAGCTTTTCCCCCGCAATAAATTCCAGCTTAAGCGCCGAATCAAGGATCAGGGCGACCCAGAGATTCCAACGAGTAAACACCTCCGGGAAAGCTTCAAGAGTAGCAGGGTTCAAGATGGCAGGGGGATCCCCACCTGAACAAGTTTCCAACCCTACAGCTATGAATGCAATTTACCAAGATTATTTATCAAGCAAGCCACAGTAGAAAATACAGTTCCCAGAATTGCAAAACACCTTCCCCTGCAAGGCACATATATTGGTATTTTATCTGCAGATGTGTTCAGATTATACAATTAGATGCAGAACGTTCGCAGTATTTTGCCAAGTGCTCGTCTACAGCAGCACCTACACTTCTGAACGCGGCTCTGACTTGTGAAATAAAAATTTACCAATTCAGTGCATTTGACTGAAAGGCATTTCCTCATAAAACGTATGGTGAATGATCATCAAAAGTAGAAATCTGTGTGCCTTCCAACCCTGTTCTGGTTACTCTTTCTATAGATGGCCAAGGGACACTGCAAGAGAAAGTCCACGCGCGTGTTCCTCCTTGGCTGTCGATTTGCCCTCTTTTGGAAAAGACTGATTCAGCTGCAGAACCTTTGCATGTCCCGCCTCCAGCTCAGCTCACATACCTCCCACATCACCATTACCTAATTTATCCACAATGCCTTCTAGCAGACCCTGGAAGAGCGCAACATTAACCAAACAAACATCCCTTCCCTAGTAGGACTCGGCCTTGACCGACGGAGGGAACTGGCAGCTCTTCAACACTGGGAGTGAAGGGAGCGTGCAGGACACAGCAGGGCACAGAGAGCGGATGAGCAAGATGCAAGATGCCAGGAGCAGAGCAGGTTGTGAACTAGTTCGGAGTAACCTCAGGACCACAACTGATTCAGACCATGTACGTATGTATGTATGTTGTGGAGAAGTGTGGTTCAATGGTTAGAGCGGCAGACCCTGATGCAGAGGTCTGGCCCGGACCAGGGTTCAATTCCCGCCTCGGCGGGTCTTGGGCTCAATTTCCCCGGACCTGATAATTCTCGCCTCGGTGCCTATTCTAATCATGGGTCCCACTCTGCAACTCTGGGCAATAGCTTGCTTAATCTCCACAACGGCCCCAACAGCGCTAGCATGCCTGGCTTCACCTTGGGGGTGCCCAGGAGTGGGCACTTCACAGGGAAAGACCAGGAAGGGTTCCACAGCGGTATGTGCACAGCACCTGAGAGAACCTTTCAGGGGTGTGCGGAGCGCTATATAAATGCACTACATTTACGAAGTATTTGTTTAGCAAGCACATAGCCAAAGGGCATTGGTGCGCTGTAAAGGGTCAAAGGCAAAGATACTGTCACCAAGTGATTGGAGGGGAAGCTGCCTCTGAGCCCGGAGATGGACAGCGACTACACCATGAAGTAGTGTTCTTTAAGGAGGTGCGTTTTACGCTCTTCCCTAAATTGAAACATGGTTGTGGCAGTCTTGATTGACATGGGGATGTAATTCTAGATTCTTGGCGTAAAAAGAAAGGCCTGTTGCTCCCTTAGGTCTGGATTAATAACACAGTTAGTTATGTGCAAACCTATTGTTAATAATACCTTAACATGTACAGAGTGTGCGTTTGGCTTTGCTCCACAGGAGTATTACACTCATCTCTTGCTACTGGCTGTTTGGTTGACCATTCCTTCTATTCTGGAATGCTAGCATTACACTGCATGAGGAACTATTTTACACTTCAAAAGTACACAGAATCATCAGAAAAATTTCTCTCTCAATGAGGAACTGTTAAAGAAAACTATTTTGGGGGAATTTGCATTTTTTTTTTTTTTTTTTTTACTGCAGAAGACTTTTAGACCATGTTTTAGTTAAGACTCAAAATGCAAGCCATTCCTATTAGCTTGGCAAATGCTTGTGTTTTTTGGGTCAGATGATAGCCAAGCCCTTTTGATTTACTAAAACTAGATGAGTTGTTGGACCCGGCCTCGTAAAATGGCCCTACGTGCCCCCGCACCCCCGAAACCTGGTACCTGCAGCCCAAGCACACGGCCCAGCCGACCCTCCCCACCAGGACACACGCACCGACCCGGATGTCCCCGTCCATGGCCTCTCTCCTTTCGGCCACCCCGGGCCCGCGTGCCCACTTCATGCACCAAGATGGCCGCCGGCCCCAGCGCGACCCGGGCCTAGAGGCGCCACTCCGGCTGGAGGACATCACGCTTCCAGGGGATGAGAGAGGGAGGAGCAGTTTCTATCGCACCTCTGAACTCCCCTGGGACGATGGGTTTCGATCGGCCCTCCGGCCTCCCTGAGGGCTGGCTCCGTGCCTGCTGGGTGTCTGGGACTCCTCCCGACCCGGCCCCGAAAGGATCAAAAGACAATAGCAGGAAATCCCGACAAGCGACCCCCAGGTGACAAGACCCCTGCCTGCACAGACTCCGGACATCAAAGAGGGGTCGACCTATAACAGGGGGTGCTCTGGGTCTGTCCGGCAGATTCGACGCTGGAACAACGAGAGCCTGCCGACGTGGTCGCGGCTCCTGGAACTTGGACCCTCCTGAGCCCTGCTGAGTGACTCGCGGCTCCCTGAAGATCGTAAGACCTCCGAACTTGTACCTGAGCCTGCTGAGTGACTCGCGGCTCCCTGAAGATCGTAAGACCTCCGAACTTGTACCTGAGCCTGCTGAGTGACTCGCGGCTCCCTGAAGATCGTAAGACCTCCGAACTTGTACCTGAGCCTGCTGAGTGACTCGCGGCTCCCTGAAGATCGTAAGACCTCCGAGCTTGTGCCTGAGCCTGCTGAGTGACTCGCGGCTCCTTGAACCTCGTAAGACCTCCGAACCTGCACCTGAGCCCGCTGAGTGACTCGCGGCTCCAACGGACTCTCACGGTCCCGCCGGACCCCGACTACAACCACGTAGCCCCCAGCTCGAGGATTGTGAGCTGTGCGCCGGATACGTCCTTGCCTTGAACCTTTACCAGAGACTGTCCCGCTACCCTCTACCCCTTCCAAGACTCATTGAGCTCGTGCTCACCTTGTACATATTTGCAGTGATAACCTACTTGATAAAGATTGATTTCTAAGAATACCTGGTGTGGTCACTCTGTGTCGTGTGGTGCCAGAAGTACGATCCTAGATACGAGATTCCTCCCCCTGGGGAGTCTCCCGCCAGTGCCCGGCTACGATACTTCAAGGGTGGGTCTCAGGGTAGTCCGGACCCCTTCCAGGCTCCTCTGAGGTCGCCGTCTAACAAAAGTATAACATACTTACGCATAGGCTTTGTCAGCCCGCTTCATCCATTGGCCAGTTATTGTATCACTGACTTTACCTGCTCCTACTATCAATCAATTAATCAGCAGATTTGTAGAGCACTTTGTCATCTGTGAGGGTATCCAGGGGCTGGCAGGTTCCAGATGATTAGCTGAATAGCCAGGTCTTCAGGGACTTTCAGAACTCTGGAAGAGATGAGGAGGTCCATAGATGAAATGGTAGCTCATTCTAGGTCTTCGCTTCTAGGTAGGAGAAGGAGTAACCTCCACACCGGCTTAGTCGTATGCGGGGGGTGGGGGGTTAGAGAAAGGGAGCAGAGGTGTCTGGTGGGCTGATGGAAGTTCAGGTGGTGGTTTAAGTAGGCGGGTCCGCATTTCTGACGGGTATTGTATGCATGGGTCAGAAGCTTGAACTGGCATCTTTTCTGTACATGGAGCCAGTGGAGTTCCCTGAGGTAGGGGGTGTTGTGGGTTTGTCTATAGAGATCCAGAAAGAGTCTGGCTTCCGTGTTCTGCATGGTCTGTAACCGTCAGAGGAGGTGAGCCGAGATCTCTGCAAGAGAGCATTACCGTAGTCCAGTCGGCTGGAGATGAGGGCATCAGTGATGGCGAGCCTTGAGCTTTGGGGTAGGCATTTAAATGTCTTAAACATGCGGAGGACGAAGAAGCAGGAGGAGGAGACAGATTTGACCAGTCATCATGGTTAGCTTGTTCTCCAGAATGATGCCTAGGTTCCTAGCGTGGTCAGTGGAAGGTAGAAGTAGGTCCGAGTTCTGAGGGCCACCAAGTGCGTCCCAAGGGAGCTTTTGTTTCCAAAAATCTGTACCTCCGTCTTGAGCTTCAGGCAGTTGTCTTTCATCAAGTTGGCGATGTCTATCATGCAGTTGCGGAAGCTGATCTTGGTGGTGTCTTCGTAGAGGTAGGGGATGAGTTGTGTGTCATTAGCATAGGATATGATGTGGAGTCCATGGGTTTTGGCGATGCTGGCCAGAGGTGTCATAAGTGTTAACGAGGGGGGGGCTGAGCGAAGATCCTTGTGGTACTCCACAGATGATTTTCTTGGATAAGTAGGTGGGGGGAGGAGAGGGACTTTTTCTGTTCATCTGGTGAGGAAAGAGGCGATCCATCGGAGAGCGGCTCATTTGATGCCTTTGTTGTGCGGTCTTTGTGATGTGTGTGTGTGGTGGGAGACTGTATTGAAGACTGCTGAGAAGTCTTGGAGGATCAGAGCCGCAGTCTCTCCTCAGTCGAGTAAGGCTGGGATGTCGTCGGTAGCCACGATGCGGGCTGTCTCTGAGCTGTGGTTACTGTGAAAACCAGATTAGGGAGGGGGGGGGGGGGGGGGGGGGAGTCGAGTAGGAAGTTTTGTTCCAGATATGGAGGAGAGTTGTTAGTTTATGGCTTTTTCTACTACTTTGACCAGGATCCGGCGCAGGGAGCTCGGTCGGTAGTTGTTGAGTTCGCTAGAGTCTACAGATGGTTTCTTTAGTAAAGTGTTGCGTTTTCCGTGTTTCTAGTCCTCTAGGAAGGTGGCCATGGTAATTGAGAAGTAGAACAAGGTGGTGTGTGTGTATATAGCGGATTCTGGCTTCATCTAGGTTGAAGATGTGGTTAAGGCATGGGATGTTTGGGGCTCGAATGGGCAGAGTTCATGATGGAGGCAGTGTCCTATGGGGTGAGCTGGCCCCATTCAGTTAGTCTGATGTCTGTGGTGGTAGCGGGGTCGTGTTGCTTGAAGTTGGTGACCTTGGGCTGGGGTTACATTACAGCCTACAACATGGGGCAGCCCACCTTGTCATCGAATAACTTCAATGAGAGCAAGGGCATTCTTCCCTTTCATGCACAAAGTAGTTCCCTTCGTGCCACAGACTCCAATGTCAATGAGAGCTTTTTGAGATCAAAAAAATATTTTGCCATACGACAAATTGTCTTTTCTTTTTTTTAATTGGTAAGCTGTTGAGCGTTGCGAAACAATTCAATTTTGCAAAACAAGCATTGATAAAAAAAAGCGGACAGCTAACATCAGATCTAATGGCTTTGCCTATTTTATTTGCAGTTTCTATTCAGTTGGATGGTGTCCATGATTGCAGGTATGCTTAGAGCCACCACAGTTGGTGAGTTTGTCAGCTTGATAGGCATGGGTGCCAGTTGCGATGAAGAATTCTGGTAGTGATTTAGAGAAAAGAAAAATAGTTTTCCCTCTGTTGAGAGTACAATTACTAGACAAAGTATATGAAGAAAAGTCTAGCAATTGTACTCTCCTAAACTAGAGCCTTATAGAGAATCAATGAGGAAGCTTTTAAAAAAAGCAGGCCATTTAAGAATCCCTTGGCTGTTATACGTAAATAAAATGCTCCACGCTCTAGTTCTTGAAAATCACTATGGGTCAACCAAGAAGAGGCCCTCTGTTGCTCAAGATAATTGATCAAAAGTCGATGTAGAGATTACTTTTGGTGTGATAAGATCAAAGCTTGTAAGAGAGGTAGTCTAACAGACCAATTCCTTGATTTCAAGATTATGCCATCGTATGAAGTTGCGCTTGACATCATACAAGGTTCCCTGCCTAGACAATTGCATCTGAAGCTCAGGTATGGGACGCTCCCATTAGCAAAATTCACGTCTAAATGGGAGAAGCCCAACAGCACTTCCAAAGCATGTCCAATTTGCAACAATCCCTCTGAGTCCATTTCTCACTTTTTATTCTTCTGCACTGCCTATCGAGTTCCGCGTAAGGAATGGATTATTCCAGTGTGCCATCTCATTGGTCTTAGGACCCCCGACATAGCTCTCAAGTCGGATACAAGAGAAGTGATTGTGGTTGGTATGGCGAAATTTCTACAGGCAGCTTGAATAATTTGCTAATGACTAGAAAGAACATCTGTGCAATTGCCTGAGGTGTAGGACATTGGTCTATGAGATGATGGGCTGTGCCAACATTTCATGGGAGGGACAGACCCTATGTTCAAATCAACACATTGACCATATAATAAGTTAAAGACTACTGTGACCCTCCCCCCTGTGGAACGAATTCCCTTTAGAATAGTTTATAGTAATAAAATTCTATTGTCCGGTTTTAACAAATCGAATGCTGTACACATTATTACATCTGCACTGTCAATATGAGCAAGTTGCAACAGTTGATTCATTTCTAATGAACAAAATGTACATTTGTTTTTTTTATTTAAAAAAATGATAGTGCTATTGCTATGATTTATTAAATGTTTTATGGATTAGTAATCCGAAATAAACAATAATGATGATGAATAATATGAAGAAAAGTAAGCAGAATCGCCCAATTCTCCTCGTCACGAGAACATGTTGGCTTGTCTGAACTTCTCTAACTTCTTCTGGCTCAAGTGTCAGTGATACCATGTGGCAGAATGTGTGAAAGGATGGCACAACACTGAACGCCTGGTGGCCCAGTGGCATAAAACCACACCATCATTTCAAGAGAAGGCTCACACGGTCTGCATGAGTACTTGTGTACTCTTGATGTACAGGCTGCCAGACTGGAGTTTTTCTCCTGCCTTCTTGGGTCTCTTGGCGCCTGCCAGACTAAACTTCAGATGGATCAATAGTGGGTTGATCACACAGATTTTGCATGCAGGCACATACATGGGCACTGGGCTGCTGTTAGAAGTCCTTCGATTCGAGTGCTATGTTCTTTGCGGCCCACCTTCAGACCCAGAATAACAAGCCTCCGGGCCGCAACTTTAAAGACCGAATGCAAGATCTCAGATAGGACCTGCATCGGCAGTTTCCTGACAAAACACCACCTGTTAGATTAAAGACAAGCCTGAAAGAAAACAGAACAACCAGACACGACCTGAAAGACAAAAGCTCAGCCAGAAACGACCTGAAAGACAAAAGCACCGCCAGGCACGTCCTGAAAGACAACAGCACCGCCAGGCACGACCTGAAAGACATCTGCACAGCTTCAGTGTGCCAGGCCAAGGAAAGAAAGGCATTTATAAAGGTGGTTTACATGCATAAATGCGGTTTGTCACATTAAAGCTGGCCCTTTTGGCACTACCAAGAAAATGCTTTCTGTATAGAACACATGCGTGTCTGAATGCAGTACACTGCGTGAAGTGTATTTTTTCTGACTTAAAATAGTCCCTAATGTATTCTAATAGAGTTTCCTGGAAAGCGGAATGATATAATATCCAACAACATGCGGAGAGGCAGCAATAGTCCTCAGAGTGGAGCCAAAGCCCACTATGTCTATTTTACAGAATTGGTAACTATTCATCAGCAGACGTCAGCACTGTCAAGCTAGAAATAAAAAAACTCTCCATTTCTCTTCAGATTGCTTTGCAACCTGCACTACCACACTTACAAGCCCTTTTGGAGACTGAATTAAAATCGTACTCATCTTATAAAGGACGTCACTGCGCTAAAATTAACTGTGGGCAGCTCTAAAGCAGGACAGTGGGCAGGAGTCCTTCTCAGACATAGCTTCACCAGAACAAACCATCACAATGCCCACTAGCTAGTGATCAATGTCCATATATTTTTGAAAACTTGGAATTGAGATACAAAAAGAATAGCTAGTGAGAGAAGAGACAGATCCGAGCCAAGGGAAAGAGCTATGATGTATCTTAACAGAAAGCTGTATGAGACAGGCAAGTTTGGAGACTAGGGGAAACTGCAGGGTGCCATGAAGGGGAACGACCGGAGGGACAAAGGAAGTGTTGCCATGGTGAAAAGCACAGGTGAGGCCTGGCCTAAAGCTTGGGGGTCAAGCTCTGGAGACCACATCTCTATAAAGAAGACACACCAGTGAGGCCGCCTCCAAGGACTGTATATGTTATGCACACAGAAACTATCATGGAAATGCAAGGACTAAACGAAGTACAAGGGGGCTGCCCATCTCAATATCATTGAAGACGGCGCAGGACAGACCCTACTTAACTTGGGCCAATGTTTGCAGGTGGTGGCAAAATAACTCAGTTTTAGGAGTAAGGACGTATTTTATCATCATCAGATTAAGCAAGAGCAAGACAGGCTGATAAGAAAGGAGGAAGAAAAATAAAGCAATGGGGAAGCAGTGACAAAGGGAGAAGAAAACAGTTCCTACAAAAGTAAAACAAATTGAGTTTAAGCAAAGCGTGTTGGAGGAGAGACTTGGGGTGGAATCAGAATTGGGCAACAAAAGGTATTTGGCAAGCCCAGCACTCAGCAGTACCAGCGGTGGCTCCTACGAAAAACAAGTGGCTGCTGCACTTTTTGTATTTTTGAACAAATTGTGAACTGGGGTGTGTATGGGTAGGACTTCACAAAGCTGGGAGGCACCAAAATAGAACATTTGCTTGATACACATGCTTTAGCTTTTGGGAAGACTATGCCACCACCACCAGCCCTCAGTGCGCTCAGCCTAGGCGAATACTCTGAACTAGACAGTGTCAGACACTAGAACACGTCAGGGTTATAAATATGGCCGAAGGGTGGATTATGTTCCATGCAAGATGCAGTTTTAGAAAAAAGCCTCAATGGAATATTTTTCATTGTGGCAGTGCTGAACTTGAGCCTGCGATTGTAGGTGGTGCCCACCGGCACTCATTTTTGGGCAACAGCACTTATTTTTCTTCAACAAACTTTGATCCAGACAAAAATAAAAGGGGGAAAGAAGGAAGGAGAAAAAACGCAGGAAAATAGTGACAAAGGGAGGAAGAAGAGATGAAAAAATAACGTGCAGAAGTGCAAGATAGAGTCAGGGTTTTTTGGTGGTGGATTAAAGAGGCATAAAGGTGGAATCGAGACTACACGCCTTGGTATTAGGCCCCCCGACCTTTGATCGTGTCACCCGCAGGCTTCTGAACAAATCTTTGTGCTGGTCTGAGGTAGCACTGCAGCCAATGAAATAATGAACCTAGGCAGGCCTGACGTTTTATTCGTAGGAACTAATGACTCCGATCAACAAGCATTGGCATAGTCAATAGGTCTCGTCTTTGGGACCTTATAAGTGTTTAGCCATGCAACAGTTGCACAACTATATACTTATAAGGTCCCAAAAGCAAGACCTATTGGCTATGCCAAGCGGCCGTGCGGCTGCAAAAGTGAAAGTGATCGCGATCAAACATCAAAGCGGCCGTGAAAGTGAAAGTAATCGCGGTCAAGCGCGGCACGCGTGCCCACGCACATGCACTGTAGCTCTAGGCCGGCCTGGTAGCACTTTTTGGAGCCCTCTCAATAAGTCTCACCAGACCAGCGCATGCGCTGGGTCAGGCGAGACCTAAAAAGTGGCAATAGAAGGGTGGCTGTAAAGCGGAAACCTTTGCTGGCTGACGGCTTTGGCAGCACCATGACAGACGCAGGCGTGCAGCAGAGAAGTCTGTTGTGTGGAAGCAGCGAAGAGAGCAGTCACATCCCAGTCCAATTTTTGGGCAGAAATGTATCCACTTGATTAACGTGGCACTGCAAAGCAGATGACCCCTTTGCTACAGTCTGCACAGCCGAGCAGGGTTTACTGCATCTCCGGGGCCCGCCATTGCTGTCTTGACCAGCCCAAGGAAAGGAAAATAACACACCCACGCCACAAACTGTACAGACTGTGCAACCACTTGTAGGGCACAATTAATTTCCATCCACAACACTAAATATGTGGGCCTGGTGAAAAAGGACAAACAAGCATTGGCATAGCCAATAGGTCTCGCTTTTGGGACCTTATAAGTATTTAGTTATGCAACTGTTGCATGGCTAAACACGTATAAGGTCCCAAAGGCGAGACCTATTGGCTATGCCAATGCTTGTTTATGTTTGTACGTGGGTCATGAAAACAAAATAAAATGCATTAAAAAAGTGGACTTCAAACTTACTTATTAAGATGCTTAGTGTGTGTGAAATGGTGCTAAAGCACTTGTCGTCAGTTTTCCAGACAATTTACTGAAGAATTTCTCTTCTAAAGGATGTGTGGGGAATCATTATGTTGGTTTATTTTAACTGCTGCAATCTATTGAAGCATTGGCTCACGGAGAACATCAAAGCGGCCGTGCGGCCACGAAAGTGATCGCGATCAAACATCAAAGCGGCCGCGAAAGTGAAAGTAATCGCGATCAAGCGCGGCACGTGCGCCCGTGCACATGCACTGTAGCTCTAGCCTGGCCATGGTAGCACTTTTTGGAGCCCTCACAAAAAGTCTCGGCAGACCAGCGAATGTGCTGAGTCAGGCGAGACCTAAAAAATGGCTATGACGCAGGCAGTGCTGGCCACGTCATAATAGTGTTTTTTTTATCTTTACCTTCAGCAATGTTGCACAGCAGCCTCGCTGCCACGCAGCATGGCTAAAATACATTAACACCATTAGCCCTACCATATATAGGATAAAACCTGTAGAGCGCACTAATACCAATGGGTGTCAAGGAGCTATCGCATAACAAAGGGAAGAGCAGAAGTCAAGCTGCCAGGAAAGGGGTACTAAGATGAGAAGAGCCAGGTTTTCATATGTTTTTTTAAAGGCCATCAAAGAGTCCTCATCAGAAATATAGGAAGGTAGGGCATCCCATAGGTTGGCGGCTTCTACAGAGAATAACTGACCACCCCATCTAGTCTTGCGGATTCTGGTGATGATACGTTTTTTTCACAATTGTGAATTGTAAAGCGTCAAGATACATGGCTTTCTGTGTGGTAGCATGCATTTGAAATTAATTTGCATCGTTCTAGAAGGTGGCTCACCATTGGATGAATGAATGAGCTGGGGGCTTGCAACGCCATATGAGGAAAGATACATGTTGGCGTCGTCTCTGCTATTCAGTTGTTTTTTCAAGTTAAGAATACAAAGCACAAGTCAACGGCCCTAAAAAGTAGTTGCTTGGTAATGTTGTCACACTTTCATTATATATTTGCTGCTGGCCTCTGGAAGTTCAATATATTTTCAATTTGCTCTAGTAAAACATAGATATCGTGTTATTTCAATGTATGAGCAGAAGGCTTTACTTAACCTACGATGCATTCACTGCTAATTCATTAATGGAAACTGGATCGGGGCAGCTTTTTGTACACCTAATCGTTAGACAGATGAATTTTTAAATTAGGTTATGTGTAGTAATCCGGAAAACTGTATTGCAAACGAAAAATCACCGATAACCTCCTATTAAGCTTCCAAGTTGTTCAAATGTTTAATAGCAGCGTAGCCATTAACAGAAAAACGGTAATTCATCCCTTCAGAACATTGACAGAGCATAAATCGCTACTACACTTCTCTGTTGGTTAGATATCCTGGAGCCAGAGAAGCACATGTGATACTCAGTTCAGTGGGACCTGGGAAATATTGCACAAATGCCAAAACAAAGAGGAACAAGTGGCCGAGAAAGTGAAAGGAATCGCGGCAAGCGCGGCGCGCGCACATGCACTGTAGCTCTAGGCTGGCCTGGTAGCACTTTTTGGAGCCCTCTCAATAAGTCGCCAGACCAGCGCATGCGCTGGGTCAGGCGAGACCTAAAAACACAACCACTAGGAACTTCATGAAGGAAAACTATGACAGGCAGTGGTGGCAGCCCTTGAGAGCAGAAGTGGTATTTATAAATGTGAAGGCGAACGGCGCCCAAAACACAATAAAAGGAACACAGGGAGACCAAGAACTCTACTTCCGATTATTGTTGTCTGCGAATCCAGCTAGCGGCAGACAACGCAAACCCTTATATGTTCACAAAAGACAAAGATTGACCGCACTGAGTGAAGGTCATGCACAAGGAGGGAGCCTGGCTGCGTGAGGTTCCGTCCCAGCTCCAAAGCCATCTTGAAGTGAATTCAGATGGGCACCAGCTCAAATCCAACGAACTGATGTCTAAAAGAGGAACCGGGAGATAGTGGGTAAAGGCAATCACCTTGTCCAAACAAGGGCAGCATTGACAAAGCCAATAGGTCTTGCTTATGCAAGATCTATTGTCTTTGATAATGTTTTTTAGTTATGTTGTATAGTATGGTATGGCTTGTTATTGAATAGTATGGTCTGGCTAGTCATTGTTTAGTATGGTATGATATGGCTGGTCATTGTATGGTATGGCCTGCCATTGCATTGTATGGAATGGTATGTGCTGTGATTGTATAGTATGGTATGTTATGGCCATCATTGTATAATATGGTAAAGTAGGATATGGAATGGAATGGTATGGTATGATATGGGGTGTCATTTTATGGTATGGCCAGTCGTTATAAAGTATGGTATTGCACAAACTGCTTTACGAGCCTACAGTGTTAGTACGGAGAAGACACACAGCAGAGAGAAACATGCAGTCGCACAATCTGCTTTAATGAAAAGTTAAAATTGCAAGTTGAAAAGAAAGTAAATGATTTTAAACATTAAATAAGTCTGTCGCTGCAGTTTCACCCTAGAGCTTTTAAACATTAAATAAGCCTATTGCAACAGTGTAAAAGAGCCTCAATCCAAGCGTGAGCAGTGGAAGGACACTAATAAAAACATTAATCAGTACTTGGTCCATACTCCATCAAAGAGACAAACAGGAAGAGCAGAAGTAAAACCAGCACGGACTGACCAATGAGAAGCAAGGAAATGAAAGTGACAAAGCAAACCAATGGTAAGTAATGGGCGGACTCCAAGCCTCCCTTAAGTTTAACCAAAGATCTTACAATAGACCTAATAAAGGTAAATAAACAAGTAAAACTGTAAAAGGTATAAAACAAGTGTGATAGATACAAGGATGCTATGAATCTATAACAGTCAAAAGGCTGTGTCTGGGGGGTAGAGGCATTATTTTTCCCATCTTTTGGGACAGGTTGGGCAGAGTTTCCCTCAGAGGGTCATTTTGCCTTTTTCGGGGCACTCCATAATAGCTCACCCAGAGAGGAGCAGCAGGAAAGAGCACTATGGACCAGTTTCTCCTTCTGACAAGGCTGTCTGTGGGACACGACACAGCTGAGGCGAGCTCCACAGTGCCAGAAGCACACAGAAGGGTAAGTACAAGCGGGTGCATCTTCAGAGTTTAGATCTGGTATCTTTGTGGGACTTCGAATCCCGACTGCATTTCTTTAACACACCTTTTTGTTGAGGTTTTTTTTTTCTCAGCACTCCCAGACCTAATTTGGGTGTAAGAAGTATAATGAAATCACAGCAGATGTTGTGCCACAAACGAGAGCTGCCAAAAACACTATCCAAGCTCGAAATCTGCTGTGCGGCAGGAGTTGAACTCATGAAGGCTAAATGCCCATCACTGCATCCCGTCAACAAAGTATGGAGAACAAAAAGAAAGCAGCAGGTGGAAAGACACATGCATTCACTACATGCCGGGCAGCAAGAACAGCAGGCGTCAGAACAGGAATGGGGATAAACCACTCTGGATTAACCGCTTGACATTCGAAAGCCCTTCCATGGGCAGGAGAGATTCAAGAGGTCTATCGGAGGTCTCACACCTGCCTGGGATCCTAAATAGAGGTCCTTTAACTTTAGGACTTTTTGGTAGAGGAGGAGCCAGACACTGGACAGTGCCTAAACAGAGAGAAAAAAATAAGCACAGGGCCGAAGCTTCACAGGAACCCACCACAGGCAAGGGTGCTAAAAGCCAAGGTTGCCGATGTCATGGTTGCGTTGTCTTGATTCCACCTCATGCCTCTTTCTTTCAACACCTTGCTCTTCCAGTCTCTATCTCACCTTTTCAGGGTATCTTTCAGCCCTGCTTTCTCCCTTTGTCACCGTTTTACCATTTTTGTCTTGCTCTTTCTTTCTACTGCTTCGGCATTCCTCTCTTGTTCTGGGCCAAAATATGAAGATAAAAATTAAGTCTGGTCTCTAAATATGAATGCCAGCGACGACTACCTGCAACCACTACCACAAATTAATCCATGGCACCAAGATATATAAAACTACGGTTCAGCAAAAATCGAACAATCCCCAGCCATTGGTTTAATGTTGAAGCATTTGCTATACGACTGCAGGGGAAACCTATCAAGGCGTTCAAGGACAGGATATGCAAAGCCTAGACGTCATAACCACTTTTAGAAAGTGCAACAAACTAAAACAATGTAATATTTATTTGTATTTTCCTGAGGCAAACAGTCACCATGGGTAACCATCTTTTCCTGGCAGGAAGCATTGGAATTTCAGGCTAACTATCATGGAACTCATTTTGTATTGTTACGGGCTGGCGCCCTATGCTCAAATATTCAAACTTCTGGAGAGATGCACACACTAATGGCAGTCAAGTGCTGCAGTACGTATTAATCTGCTCCTTCCTTCTCTTCACCTGATCTGCATGGTCTCCATCTTTACCATAGGTGCCAAGTGTGTGATGCAGGCCTTCCTGAACTCATTTACAGCTTTTTTACACTACTTCAGCTCGCTACAGTGTTCTGTTCATTCTATGTCAGAGCCGACCCATATCCTAAGGCCATGCCAATACCACAAGAACATGAGCAGCATCACCCCAGATCAGCTAAAACATCAACCACCACTATAACAATAGTTCACAAAGATGCTCCCGGTGCATAGGAAAAAAAATAATCTCCTTGTGTTACTCCCTGAAGTCTTAAGACAAGGTCTTCCCGCTGCAACTGTATACTATCCGGCACCCAAACTTTACTTCCGTTTCTGTTCCCCTGCTTCCAGTGGCTTTTTTGGCAAGTAGTCGTTGAATCAGAGACTTGCCGCGTGCCAGCTCTCATGTGCCACAAGGCAAGTAACTATCTGGTTGACGTGAATCAAATATGCTCCTCATTTTATCCGCAGGGAGTCATTTTGCTGAGGGACAAGTGGTGACTGGTGGCAGTTTTAACGAAGCAATGAGGTACAGCCTTTTTTCTAGAGCCTAGTTGGTAAGGCCCAACAATTCTACATGCAAAATCTATCATGATCACCTCATATTATAACTGTTTCCCCTTGAGGAAGGGAGACAAGGAGAGTGCACGAGTGCTGTACAACGTAGCAATTTATGTACGAGCGCTAGGGTTGTAAGAGCAGCCACATGAGGCAGAGATATCAGCCCTTTTCCTGGACAGTCACAAAGTTCTGTTACAGGGAGGTTGGTACATCCCTGGAGGACTGCCAGACTAGTGGACGGCGCTAACCACATATTGTCTGCACCCCCCTAAACATCCTCTCTGCTGCAGGAGTATTTTTCTGCTGCCTTGGAAATTAAATGAACATCCATCTTGTGTTCTAGCTCAGGAGCAGGGGCGTAGTTTCGGGGGTGGAAGGCTGGGACGGTTGTTTGGCGTGTATCATCCCCCAAATGAATGCATCATTGGCTTGGTAGTTGGGTCTGGGTGTTCCAAGTGGAGTCTGCAATGTAAATTGGTTTATCTTATCATGCACAAAGAATAAAAGACAACAGTGATCTTTATTGTAAAACAGGAGAGAGAGATAAAGAGCTATATATACGGTGGTTGAATTTCAAAATGTGAAACCAGATAACCTGGAATCTGCACTGGCTTCCCTGCTTGTCCAAACTGTGTGATCCTAGGCAACCATTTTATTTCACAGAGCCTCTTTTTTTTTCTTTATTATCAACAGGAGAGCACTTTTAAATACACGAGTTCAGGATGTGCGCTGTACAAGCCACTCTTCTGTTTAATTTAATAGACTATAATGTTGCTCTATCTATAATAAGAATCTAGGCCATGTTAAGGGTTTACACGACTACTTACTTGCCTCATAGTTTACTAATGGCATTTTTACTGGGTGGCAAACCATTATGGTTTCCAAGTTCAAGTTTGAAAACGATCACTCTTAATAAATGTCTATCTATGCAATGAAATAATCTGGTGTATTATGGTCTAATACTTTTGCATGTTAAAGACATTCTGAAGAGACTACATCACATTTTTTTAATTATATTTGCTGCACATTATACGTGTTAAGTGTTTTCATGGCTTGGCTCGTGCATGGACTTTTAAAAAGCCAAGTCAAACACTGGGCTCAGCTCTGGTTCAGCACCTCCTATTAATTTGCTGGTGTAGCCACCTCTATTTTCAACTGGGGCTTAGCACATTGGCAGTCTATCACTTGATTAAATGATCTGTAAAAGGCAAGAACTGGGAACATGGAGCCCTGCCTACATGCACCAATTTGGAAACTGTACCATCACGGTTTCACGTAGCAGAGACGAAGAAGAGCGCGTGCAGTGAATATACACTTGAAATAAAAGGGATTCCAAGCCATTGTGTTGTATAGGACTATATTCATAGGCTCCCAGGGAGAACTAACAGGCCTAGTTGGGAAAGGCGTGGCATAACTAAAGAGGGAGTGTTTGGGGGTCTGACATCCCCATATAATACATTGCTGGCTTGGTAGGTAGGTCTGGGGGCCCGGAGTCAGGTCTGATTGGTCGGTCTGTATTTTCTCATCGTTCTAATTTCACTAAGCTTTCAACATGTTTATTTTTCAGAGCAGAAACATATATAGTGATTGGTTTACCAAAAAACTGTGAATCTGTACCTGTAGAAGCACTTCTTGAATTGGTGCAAATTCACTACTTTTTGGAATTCAAAATCATTGGCAGTAATAGGCTTGGCAAGCTCTGCCACCCTCAGGTTTCCAGGAATACTACTGGCAATCAAACACAAAATGTGATGGGACGAATGCCTTAAATAGTTCAACCAGTGGCAATCACTCGGGGTAGCATTCCAACCTATTGTTTTTTGCTCACTAGACACTTTAGACAAAGGCCTACTTATTGTAAATCAGTACTGACCTGTTCCTCGTGGAAACAGACCACCCTGAACCTTGATCATGTCACCCTCTAACCTGCAGCCCACTGCTTTTTTTTTTTTAGAGGGGAAGTTTAGGATTTACACCCCCAAATGTCACTATGTTATACCACTACTCAGGAGAAACACTTCAAATCTACCTTTGTCTTGGATGAACTGGCGGCTTAAAACACAAGAACACAACCTCAGATTGAACAGGACCCTTTTTCATGCTCGCCAAAGCCAAACATACAGAGGACACAGGCCCTGGAAGTGCCAAACGCCAAACTAGCCATGCAGTAATTGTAATGGTGCTTGTGGTACATGCGGTCTGTCTTGCTCCAGCTGGGATGAAGGTCACCGCAAGAGGATGGCGCTTGCAGCTGAAGAACTGCAGGACATGGTAGGGCGCCACTGGTGTGGTGAGCCTAGGAAGAGTCCAGTACCCCAAAGGGTGGTACCTGCCATGACTGACAAATACCTCACACCACCCTAGCCTTTGATGAACTGGACTGTAAGAATCTCCAGAACTCCCAGGTTAGTCTGTATCCGTTATACAAGATGAATTCCATTTTAGTCCATGTCCAGTGAACCACAGGCAATTTTTTTTCCCATGGTGGGCATCGGCACTCATTTTTGGGGACAGGGATTTTTCCATCAGATTTTAACCCATAGTGAGATGGGGGAGAAAACAGGGACGAATAGACTTTTAAAAACAATGACAAATGGAGAAAACAGGGACGAAGAAGAACTTCCAATACAGACAGTGAAAGGAAGTAAGATGGCGAAAGAAAGCACGGGTTCCTAAGGAAACTTTGGCCCACATTACTTTCTTTTCTGCAAAACTAAGCAAATTACGTAATGCCAGGAACCCTTAAAATGTTCTGTCTGGGGCGCAGTGCAACAAAAAAAGGTCACTATTGTGTGGGCAAAAGAATATAAAGGTCACAGTATTACCGATTTTCAAAATGCTAAACAAAAGCCAGCAATAGGCGCGCGCACACAAACTGGCAACAGAGACACCCTGCAAGAGGGAACACGCCCGGGCATTGCAGACATACCAGGAACAGCAGCCAAGCAGGCAAGGGGGGTAGGAGGTCATTAATAGATTAATACCTCACCATTTATTGCCACAAATACACAGGTAGCAGTGACTGAGTGCACGCTATGTTTGTGACGGTTGCCACGACGACCAAGCGTTCACACGTTTACCACATCAAGCCCACATTGTTGAGCTTTTTATTCGTCCTGAATTTTTTGTTGCAGCATTCTAAATCTGGGAATATTCGCCCTCCTTTCCACTGCAACACGGCCTCACACCGGCCACCAAAATCGCTGCCCTCAAGGCCGTTGCTGGCGTCACACATTTAAGAGGTAACGTGAAATGTACATGTGACCACAACCCATACCTGTTGTTCATATCGGGAGCACTGTTAATATTGTGTGTTAACGTTTCAAAAATCCATCATTACACTCTCTATTTACCACTGAAACGAAAACGGTAAAAAGGCAGAGTCCACCCAGCAGCATTTCAGCCAGTCAGCTGCTACATCTCTTTACCAGGGCAATGGCCCATGTGCCAGGATTCTTTCCAGATCTGAGAGCTGTAGGAACACAGAGCATTATTTTACCAAAGGTGAGACGTCAAGGGTTCTTTACCGCCCAGGGTGCTGGGTGTTTGGCCTGTGATGGAAAGTTGGCCACAAAAGCCTTTTGTGCTCTCCATGGACCTTGGTGGAGCAGTCAAGGCCTACTGCTTCGGAGGTGGCATGAAGGTTGAAACAGATAGAGTACAACACCGTTATTACACACAAAATATATAAATGCCCTGTAAGAGTTAAATTACTGACAAATTACATTTTAATGAGCACCTTAGAACTATAGGGCAGAAAAATGGGAAGGAATGGTCACAGTCAAGTGTCCAGCACTAACCATTACATACAGAGTGAAGGACATGGCTTTGGCAGTAAGCTTTATACAGTTTCTGACTGACCCTTCAACCACTGATGCTGCAGGGAGACTAGGCGGTTTCACAGTAATTGGCTCCTTGGATGGAGTAACTCTGGCCCTCAAGAAGCCATTGAGAGGGGTTAAATGGTCCCAGATTCAGGCGAGTCACTTTTGGGGACAGGGGTGGTCAAGACAGGCTCAAACCCACAAACAGCAAATTGTAATTCATCCACAGATGAGCTAGAGGCAACACACAGGACCTTGCAATTCAGCTGAAGGACCCTTGTATTCAGGGCACAGAATTACCGGCCAGTTGACAGACCCCTGCATAGTCGGGTAGGGTCTAGCACTTCTACTGCAGTGCACAGACACTCCACTGGCACCTAAGATTGGTTCAGGAATTAGAGTTCACACTAGATACTGGCTAGGGGGTTAAGGAAATTGTTAAAGTGGGTTATGCCACCTTATACCCATGGTCATTCTGTAGTGAAGTGGAGCAAGATAGCGAGCGAGTCATTATTTATTTATTTTATTTGCGCTGGCTAGACCCGGAGGTTTCAGAGCGTTACAGGTTACATAGTTTCATCAATTGCAGGCTTCAAGTAAAGACATGGGAGAAAACAAAAAACATAAGATGCGGGGAAGGGAAGGAAACGCAATGGGCGACGAGGAAAACAATGTCAGATGTCCAGCTGGGTATGTGTCGGCCGAGGGGATGAACCAGAGCCAAAACTCCTCTATAGCTGCATGGGACAGCTCCACTGGGCATCGGACAAGGTTGCTCGGGCTCAGAGGTAAGAACATCCGCCCGGGGGCATCGTCAAAGTTCCATCGAAAAGCACCGGTCCTGGTGTTACTGGGAAGCGTCGTCCGCTGCGTTCTCCAGCTGGCCCCCAGGGCAAAAATGATGAGGGGAGAGGTGGAAGGGACAGATTCCAGAGTCAGCAGAATGTAGGACAACCCATCGTTCTTGCCTTAAAACCTCATTAGCGGGGGTGAAGCTGAATAGGGGTTGTGCCTAGAGACCTGGTCCTCATCTTACTTTAGTCCTCTAAAGTCCCCCACCGCGACATTGTAGATTTGCTCTGGGCGCCATTTTTGAGTCAGGCAAGCACAGGCCTGGTTTTCCTGAAGTCTTAATTTTGAGCCCACTCAGCGAGAACTATCTGTGTGTCTGTGTGACTGAGAGGCTCTTGCATCCTTTTTGATTATCTGAGGGTTATTCCCCTTCAGTGCTGTACTCGTCCCTGGTCAGGTCGTTTTTCCTTTTCCAGTTACTCTACATTTGATATGTATTATCCCTGTGCCAAAAATTGTTGGCACCATGTGGGGACAGGTTAAGGTTGCGTCTGCATCACCTTTAATGTATTGCTTCATCCCCTCACTTGCTGAAATTGGGCCCCGTGAACTGTGGGAGCGTCACTACCGGGCACCATCTTGGGGTCAGGCAACTGGCTTCTCCACGTCAGACCTCTACTACTTGGCCCACCCCAGCCAGATTCCCTCACTACGATCAGGTATTTTGTGCTCGTTTCAGTGTGGGCTGACCCAGGGTCATCACCTGACTCTCGGGCTGGGTCCCCTGCTTTATTCTCTATGCGGGCACCTTATGGACTCTGCATGGTGCGCAACGTGCGGCTCGCACTCATCTCCATCCCGGTGGGATGGTCCCACACTATTGTCTGTTAGTCTTTACATTTGTAATTTGTGCACGAGTGGAGGCTCTCGCTTACCCAGCTCCTCACCCTGTTCAGGGAGCCTCTTTCATTGAAATCCTCCCCAGTCTAACCGCCAAAGCCGCGGGAATCTCTCCGCGCCTCAACCAGGCCGCTCCCGTTTCTTCACGATCAGGCGCAATCAGTCATTCTATGGCAGACTGTAGCAACTGAAGCACCTCTAAAGCAGCAACACCACATAACTTCTAGATATCAACTAAGAGGCGTCGCTTAGGGACCAGTAACAAACAAGGAATAAAGAAACTATTGGACAGATGGATGATTCCTGGTAATTTACCAGAACAATTTGTTCACAGACAGAACTCGACCAGATACCTCCATGTCATCAGGGAAAACATGTTCCACTCATTCAAGAAGCCACAGCCTTATGGAAGTTGTAGTCCATATCCACCTTCAAAAACTGGACTGTACTGGGATGTCAGCTAGTTACACTACAGAGCCAGTAGCGTAGCAACAAAACTTGCTCCCAGTTCTCATATTGCCAGCCCGTCTCGCTTGCTGGCAAGTGAGAATGTGAAACTCTTCAACAAAATCAAGGTATAGAACACCCATAGCGCTGCTTTAATCCTCAACAAGTAAAAAAAACTGCCTTAGTCCCACTGATTAATTCAGGATATTACAAATCCTGTTGGTTTGAAGATGTTCCATAACTGTTTTGATAATTCATGAAAGAACACAGTAGGTCTCTGTTCATCATGGCAAGATCGGCTGTGGAGACATGCATGCACACACAGCTTTAATGCTTTTCTTTCCTACCCCAGAGCTACTTTTAAGAATACGATTATGTGAAATTCTGAATTTTCACTGCACACCTACACATGTAGGAATGCAGCCAGGTTTCTCCATCAGAAAGCACCAACTCCAGCCACATGAGTGTTGTAGATTCAAAGTCTATCACTCTTCTGTGTGAAGGTGCACATTTCCACCCAGCACAAACCCCACACAACCCAGACACGCATTTCCTAAAAGAACCTCCAGTCACCACCTGTGTACTTCACCAAGCAACAAAGAAAGTTGTGCCGGAGACCCATCACCCTTTGTGCTATGCAGGATAAATACATCGATGGGTCCCTATAGTGTCAAGTCTCCAAGCCTCTTTCTACAGTCAGCAACCACTTTAGGGGTACAAGGTTCATCCAAGTTTGAGTAGATAAAGCATTAAAGACCAGTCTGCTAGAGAGCAAAATTGAGGACATAGTCCACATTGTTTCATTTTGAAGCTATTACCCTGGTTGTGCTCTTTTGATGCTTTACAATAATTATAAAAGCAAAAGGAAAAATTGATGGATGGAATGCTGAACAATGTAAACATTCAACCCGAGTCCCAAAGATCTGAGTTTAATCCACTATTCTTTTGTCACCACGCCACCCCAGTTTGGCCCCAGCCATATGCAAATCAGTCTTGACCCTGTGCCTCATGGGAACAGTCCAGCCCAAACTGCCAAGCCAGGTCCTTCCCTGCACCGGAAACAAGCATCCTGGGACCGGTTTGGGGCATCACCCCATATCAGCCAGCCTAGCGGGAATCCAGTGGCGCAGTGAGCACGGGACCCAGGTCTGGGCATACCCTTCCCACTTAGGGTGACAAATCCATTTTGGTTAGGACGAAACTGGGGTGGCGTGGTGAGAAAAAGAACGATGGATTTAACCCAGATCTTGGTGACTGAGGTTGAATGTTTGCATTGTTCAGTATTCTGTTCATCAATTGTTCCATTTGCTTTTTACAATAAGTATCGCCACATTCTCTATCCTACCAGATCAAACTTTGTATAATGTGAGCCATAAAGCTCTATGTCACTGGGACAACAACTTCCTATTCCCGAGATATGAATAAACATATGCATTTTGGGAGTGGATTCTTGAAGTTATTTCACTGGCCTTTAATACCAGATTGTACTTGTTGTAAACTAGAGCAATGCTCAAAATAGTGTGCTTGGTGACACAGAACAAAATGGCCACAATAAAATTGAAGCCTTAAACAGGCACTGTAATATTAATGTACAAGTCTCACAAGTGTTTTTCAGAATAAGCCTGTCCCCTAAATAGATGCTTTGTATAATTTCCCATTGCTAGAGAGCAATCAGCTCTATTAATTGGCAAAAAAAATATAGAAGAGCAGTCGCACCAGACCAAAGCACATCTTAAGATGTCTCACAAACACTTACAGCGCTGTGGTCTTGCATCGCGACTTTGGAGGCACTTGTTGAAAGCCTTAGAAGACCGAATTGAAATAGTTGTTTACGTTGGCCCCAAGCTCTATACCGTTCACGACCACTTTACCATATTAGGAAGATCGAAAGATATTGCACAACAGTTTTCCCTGAGCCATCAACACCAGACATAAATGTAGTAAATAGAAAGGCCATGTATGATAGCCATAGGCACGGTGAAGTCTGGAATCAAACGTTGTTCACAGGACTGGAGGAGGAAACCGGTGACCGGGCACGCGCCCTGTGCGAGGTTGTGTAGACTAAACGGGCCCCTTTATAGCTTGCTGCTAGCTATCGTACACATAAGCGTGGTGCACGTGCAGCGTCTCCTAGTCGTCATCTCATCTGGGCTCTAAAAACGGCGCACCTACATGGTTCAAGGAACAAAACATGGACGGTGCACCAGTCCCAGGGTTTGCACCCGTGAGAGATCGGTGCTGGGCTACGGCTCCATGTAACTAGTAGTATTTATAAGCCAATCTCTGCTTTTTTTGCCTGAAGCAGTGATTTTAATGCCAATCAGGAGAAACTACTGCAATCGCTCAAGTTAAACAACTCAAATATTTCCAGTGGTTCAAGTGCGGAAACTACTTCTATGCGCTCCTAATGTACACGCTTGGGTGAGGAACAGAACGATAACGTTGTTTGCCCAGGAGCACTTGGTCTGACTGAGGTAGCGCGGCTGGAATGCTGAATGGAAACATGGAGCCAGCTCGCTTCACGCTTGATACACGCGTCCACCGCCCAGCTCGATACCAGATCCGTAGATAGGCGGGAGGAATGCTATAAAAGCAGACATTATCAATCGATCTGTGAGCTGCAACCCCACAAAGTCCATCAGTTGGAACTTGTGCAGTTCGACAGGCATCCCAGACATTCCAAGCAGCCTCGATGGAATGTAGCAATGTGTATTCACATGCTCCATCAAGCATCCCAGATCACACATTAACATCCACCAGAGTATAGCCTCCAGGTGACCCAGGGTCATGAGTTCAGGAGACAGGTTGTCTTCCCGGGTCTCAATCCCGTACAGGCTTCACCTGGGAAGCAGGAGGGTCAAGCTCTGTGCCTGGGCGGGGTGGGAGGGAGGAAAGGGGGCTAAGCAAACAGCACTACTACACCGCGCCACTGAGTACCCAGATCTTGCAAGAAAATGGGCTGAACTTTCATGTGGCAAGGCACGAGTAATGCACAGAACAAGTGGTACCTGGGAGTTTGAATTAAAATCTTAAAATATTAACAGAAAAATGTTAATTCCCAGTTGCGATTAATAAAAGGGGGGCAGCGAGAGAAACAAACAGATGTGTTTTGGGAGCTCTCCACCCACACAATAGATCACTCAAATTAGTTTCATAGGTCTGCATTGTCCACTGACCGCAGAATGCATCTTGGCTTCTTAACAAAAGGACCAAATATGGTTTTATATCGCCATAAGAAACCAACTCAAAACATTAAGAATGTAACTCAATTGAAAAATGCCCAAGAGGGACAACCGGACTCTACTGGACACCTTGCAGGACATCTAAACTGGTGCTCACTTCTCTGGAAATGACAGGACGATGATAGCGTGACAGACAGACGCTGACCGCACTTTTAGTTTAATGTTGGACCAGTTCAATCAGCCTCTTAAGTAACTCAGCTGCCTACTGTTGGATAATGAGACCCATCCTCGCTTGGTCAGCTCCATGAGAGGAGCGCATAGGCTGAAGAACCAATCTGAAGGAAGTGAAGCAACCCTGGCGCTCCCGATGCAATCCCCATCGAAGCTGAAGAAGGCCTCAGCATGGCCTCACCCCATCTCTTTTCTAAACCAGGCTCTCTGGATCTAATCCATTTTCCAGCCATTTCTCTCCAGTCCACAACAGAGAAAGCTATTTAGTATTTAGGCGTCTCCCAGATTCCATCCAAATTCCTTCCTCGGGCAGTTGTTCTAAGGACTTGTCGTCCAAGAAAAGAATCGGCTTGTCTTGAACAGATTTCATTAAACCAAGAGCTAAAAATCAGTCCATCCTCTTGTTTTGAAAGCGCTAGGGGATGAGAGAGGACTACTAGAATATGACCAGGTTATAAAAACCCACCGCCACATAGCACGGCCCAAAAAAGTCCTTTCTCTTACTGATGCCACCTAGTGATACGTGGGGAAGTTTCGACTGGGGCTCAATTTCTGCTCCACCTCCAGCTCCCAAAGACCTCTGCAGAGGAGACCGTTTCCTCGGGTATAATGAAGCTCAGAAGTTGAACGCAAAACGGTACAAATTAAGTTTTTTCTTTGATGCACGAGTCTTGGAGTGACATTTTTCAGCTGATACTAGTTTCCTTTTGCCACGAGATAGGTGCATTTCCAGGGATCTATAAATGCTTCGAAGGCATATATGAGCATTTGTGCCCATAGCTGTGACCGTGCCAGTCTGCACAGTGCAAGAAAAAGACATAACCCCTTCAACAGGCTTGCAGGCGACCTTTTGGGGGTAACGTTTTAAACAAGCTTTGGTAAAGCCAATAGGTCTTGCCTATATAAGAGCTATTGGCTTTAGCAATGTGTTTTTGGCCTGTTGTACACCAGTGTGGATGCTATTCATCATGGCTCAAAGTTAGTGACGTGTCGTAGAGTGAAGGGAGTAAAGTGTTGTAGAGTTGAGGAGATTAGAGTTTAGTGCAGAGTGTCAGAGTGCAGTGTCACTCTAGCGGCGTAGAGTGGAAAGGCATGGAATAAGGTGGAGTGGATTGAACTGGGTTGGGGTACAGTGAGTTGGATTTGACTGGGTTGGGATGCAGTGGGCTGGATTGGAGTGGGTTGGGGTACAGTGGGTTGGATTGAGTGGGGTGGAGTGGATTGGGGTACAGTGGGTTGGATTGAGTGGGGTGGACTGGATTTCGCATCCACAGACTACATACTCAGAGACCTGAATTTCCACCTCGACAACCAGAGCGACCCAGACTCCACCGCTCTCCTAGACAACCTTGCTAACCTCGGACTGAAGCAGTTCACCATCCCCACTCACAAGGCAGGACACACGCTCCACTCCATCTTCGCAGGAGGGAACAACATCCGGTTCAGCCACACCTCACTGCCCCTCTGAACAGACCACCATTGTATACACTTCTCTGTCAACACCACCACCACCACTCAAAAGCCCACGCCACGCCCACCACGAAGGAATTGGAGCAAGATCGCAGAGGAGCACCTAAACTCCACCCTCATCCACGACCTCCCCTCCGCCATGACTGACGCAAACACTGCAACCAAGGAACTACGCCGCTGGATCACGAGCTGCGCAGACAAGCTCGTACCCCTACGCAACCCCAACAGACAGCGTCCCCTGAAGGCCAGCTGGTTCACCACCGACCTCCAAGAAGCCAGGCGCTCCTGTAGACGCCTCAAAAAACGATCGAGAAACAGTAAAACGACCAAAGACCAGACCGCATACAAGAACGCCATGATAGAATACCACCAATTCATAAGATCCACCAAGAGGACCTTCATCTGGAACAAAATCCTCACCAACTCTAGCAACTCAAAGAAACTTTTTCACATCGAGCAATTCACCAAACCCCCCTGCGAAGCTACAAACATCACACCCTCCCAGGACCTCTGCAACAAGCTCAGCTCCTACTTTCACCCGAAAATCAAGACCCTCTACGACAACTTCAGCAAATAGATCCCAGAAATCACCATCCCCTCCAGCAATGAGTGCCTGCCCACCATCACCGCCTGGGCCCCGGTCACCACAGAAGATACCACCACGACCATGAAGAGCACCCACTCAGGAGCCCCCACGGACCCCTGCTTGCCTCAAATCTTCCACAGAGACGCCGCCATAGCACCCGAACTACGCCGCACCATGAACGCCACCATCCAATGACTGGAAGCAGGCAGAGGTCAAGCACCTCCTCAAGAAAACCCTTTGCCGACCCAAACGACCTGAAGAACTACTATCCCATCACTCTCCTTCCCTTCACAGCCAAGGTCCCTGAGAAAATAGTCAACGCCCAACTAACCTCCTTCATCCAAGAAAATGCCATCCTTGACTCTTCTCAGTCTGGATTCCTCAGCAACCACAGCAACGAGATCGCCCTCCTTGCCGCCACCGAAGACATCCGCATGCTCCTCGACCAGCGCCACACCGTGGCCCTCTTCCTGCTAGACTTTTCCGCAGCCTTCAATACCGTCTCCCATCGCAATATCAGCCAGACTCCACCACGTCGGCATATGGGGAATCGCCCTAGACTGGATCCACTTCTTTCTCGCCGGCAGAACCCAAAGGATAAGACTCCCTCCATTCCTCTCCGAACCCACAGAAATCAACTGCGGAGTACCCCAGGGATCATCGCTCAGCCACATGCTCTTCAACATCTACATGGCCCCCTCACCAGACAGCATGGCCTCAACATAGTATCCTACGCTAACAACACCCAGCTCATCGTCTCACTCATGGAGAACCCCGAAGACACCAGACTCAGCTTCCAGGAAGGAGTGAAAGATGTCGCAGCATGAATGAGCAACAGCTGTCTAAAGCTCAACTCGGAGAAGACTGAGGTCCTCATCCTTGGGCCCTCCCCCACTGCTTCAGACAACACCTGGTGGCACCCCACCCTCAGAAACCCACCTACTCCTACTGACCACGCCCAGAAAATCGGCATCATCCTCGACTCCTCCCTCACCAAGACTCGCCAGATCAATAACATTGCCTCCACCTGCTTCAAGTCCTTTCGCATCTTGCGCAAGACCTTCAATTGGATACCACCCGAAACCAGAAAGAGGGTCACCCACGCCTCGAGACCCTCACGGGTGTGTAGCGCGCTTAAAATTTCTTGATTGATTCATTGATTGGGGTGGGGTCGGATTGGAGTGGGGCAGATTGCTTTGGATGAGAGTGACCAGATTGGAGTGGCACAGATTGATTTGGATTGGAGCAGGGCAGATTGTTTTGGATTGGAGCAGACTGAAGTAGGTTGGGAGAATTGGAGTGTGGTGGAGTGATCTGGGAGGTTTTGTGTGGGGTGAGGTGGGGTGGATTGGATTGGGGCAGATTAGATTGGGATGGACTGAGGTGTACTGCAAAATTATGTGTTAAAGCATCATTTCAGAAATGACACATAAGAAAGAAACTATAATCGCTTTGCAATACAATAATCCTCATCTTTTGAGAACAACGCCCACAAACTAAAACAAAAGAAAACATGAGTACAAAGTGAGAAAAGACTTGGCAAAATACAAGAAAGTCAACTATAGAAAATAAATTTAGCAATTTTGTTTTGTCCTGCTGGGCAATTTTTTACCAGTCTCACATGCCTTCTGTTTACAGGACACAAAGTTAAAAAGATAAAATAGAACCTCAAACACGTCCGGAGCAGCGGACGGGCACAGATTAAGTTGAATCAATCAGTGTTTGGTCCCTGCTCCACAGAGAGGAATGGAAATGATTTTAGGCCTGCCTTGACAAAATTACGAGGCTGTAAATAAGAGTTCCACGCAAGCCAACAAATGGTAAGCAACGGGCGTGGCTCCAAGCCCTTTTTGTTAACAGTGTCTCGAAAAGCGCAATGCATGCGCTGGTGCATGCTCTAGCAGCCTTGATCCCAACAAGCGGCACAGTATAGCAGATGATTAGGCATACAGAAAGACCACTGCAAGTAATGTGCCTATGACAGCCCACATTTAAAGCTCTCAAACTGTTCCAGATCAGGTACGCGATGTTCCACCAGTCCTATATATTTACAAGTGCCATAATGCAAAGGGAAAGTTTAGAAAAACCGAGACTGGCTTCACAGCTCCCACCTGAAACAAGATTTGAATCTTTGCCTGGCTGGTATCAAAGAGTGGGGGTCTCTGGGGAGAGAAAAGGAGTGGTAGGAAAACGCCTGTTGTCAGTAGTTTAAAAATATGTTTTAGCAGAAGTGCTGTAGGTCACAGCGCATTAAAGGAGCTCTATTCTTATGTATACTCATTTCAGCTCAGTTTCTGTACACTAAAAGGACCGAAAATGTATAAAAATACTTATGTAAATGTCACTGCTTGCACACTGTAATCCGGCAAGGCGTCCCTCGCTTTTAAATATAAATACACCAAACCCCGAATAAAAAGTATACCCCAGTGAACTGAATAAACATGCTTTCGAGAAAGGTCTGAAGTAAACTTCAAGAGTAAATCCCTTCCTGCCTCTATCTGCATTATTTTTCCTCGAAAGCCCACACCCACATTCCACGCGCACCCACCTGCTCTCTTTGGCAGTATGTCTCCATAAAGTCTTCTGCACACACTGCTCTTTATCAAGCATTCCTCAAGGCAATAACCTTTCACCCACCACCGAGGTCCTGCACCTACATCATTCTTCCATTGTGTGCCCTGCTTCCACTTGTCTCTCAAAGGGGAGAGTCCTTCGGTGACAATCTTTAATGGCTGTTTATCAATCCCTCCTATCAACCAACGTCTGCATTTATGGGGAGCATTAGTACACACTCAAGCACAATCTTTGAGGCCCCAGGCGAACACATCAAGACCAACACCTACCCATCAAGATGAGTTGCACGCAGACATAACATATAACATGTGTATTTGTAAAGCGCACGTTCGCCCCTAACGGGGTATCTTGGCACTGAATAACAGATGTTTGTTACCCAACTCAATGGTACTCATTTTATCAACCTCGGATGGATGAAAGGCTGAGTGGACCCGCCGGGATTTGAACCTGTGACCATGAGGTCGAACACAGGCCCCTGCAGTGGATGCATTAGTCCACTCAGTTATAATACAGGAACCACAAGGCTTCGTATTCAAGATGTAGACTTTAGTTTTTAAATAAATTAAGGCAAGCATTCCAATTGAAAAACATGTCTTACCACGTACTGAGGCCCACAATGACACCAAAGCTTGAACAGGAGATGCACGCTAAACTGTACTTGGAATAGCTCGAAAGGCTACTTTCTGATGGGTCCTAAATTCAATCAGCTAAGTTTTGTTGTCTAAGAAGGTGTACATGAAATATATAAATGTTTAACGCCATCCGAGGATCTAAGAAGAAAAAAATCTACGCTACTGCATACATACTATTCCAGCGTAAGCTTCGTCTGGTCAACTAAATTATGAAGACTCTAAGGAAAGGAGCTTAGCTTGATGGTATTTATTAGTATAACATATAAAGAGAATATTTATCAAACAAAGCGTTAAGGCCCTGCAAATTCACATCACTCCTCATAAGGACATATTTGTAGCAGATCTTCACCAAGCAAGCTCAGCAAAAAAGACACGCTATGCAGGTGCTGGACTTGAACATGCACTGCATGGACAAAGTGATCAGCTTTAATCAAGGGGACACTTTTTATACACCTTAGTTCAGCATAGCTGGAGAGGTTAAAAAAGATGCAAGAAACCTCACCCTTCATCAACTAAGAGCTTAGTGACAAATACTACAGCTGGAGGCATTTACTGCAATCTCTGCCAAACACTTCCAAAACCGGAACAGCAAGCAGCCCGGGGATAGGAAATCAGTGCACCCTTACCATGAGTGTGAAACGCCCGACTTAGCCCATTCACTGCAGCTCTGCAGTAGAAACCACCGCCAAAACCCCACACACCGACGAGTAAAACCTTGAGTTAAGATGGCCTCCCAGCAGCAAGGCATTACCCCTTTCTAGCCCTTTGTGCCCCAGGATCCTCTATTATACAAGAGAAGTGCTGCTCCCCCTATACAGGGAACACAAGCCAAGTTCTGTTCAGCATCTCAAATGATGTATAAATTTAGCTCTTTCCACTCACTACAGACAAAATTCCCAATGCGAGCAGTAACACGCTCAATACACTGCCTGGCTAATGCCCCCAACCCCAGTCACAGAGACTGTTCTTCACTCTCCTCGCTTACATGCAGTCTACAGATGGACTCCCGCTTTTAGTGTTATTAGCATCTTCTCATACACAAACACCTCGACACTACACACACCTACCACCACTCCTACATGATTCCCCCACTCACCTCCCACTTTAGAGTGTTGGTTAAATAGCACCGGAAATGGCACTTAGTTCAGAGCTGGCTTTCTGCACCCCTACCCATGAAGAAACTGGTGGCATTGAAATGGCGGTCAGACCTATAGTGGCTTAATAGATGCCAGCTCTTCAATTAGATGCCCAGGAAGTGGTAAAAAGTGGCCCACAGGTGAATGGATTCAGGTTTGCGGGGGTGGGTGGGGTGTTTCGAACCTTTACTGTAACCATCAAATATGACAACTATGTAAACCCAAACACCGCATTCAGACTAACCATACAGCATCTAGTCACGACCACGGATACTGGCTATGCCATCTGCCGGAAATCACATGAACCAGGAGGCGTTAGGATTCGCTACACCTGAGGTGTGTCCTTTTATGGGCAATGGCAAAAGAATGTCTAAACGAATCTGGAAGGGCAGAGGGGGATTGGGTAAAATACAGGGAGGGGTGTTACCCCAAATCGATTAGCCAAACGTCAGAATGTACTCTTCTTGTATGTTGGTTTTCTATGTACAGACTCGTAGTTCCAGAACGGGGATGCAAAACTGGCATGCCCGATCAAAGTGAGGAATGCAAGCGTGAACACTTAAGTTTGGCATGCTGGGTGCATCCCAACATTTAAAGTAACCTCACTGAACTAATTGATATTCCAAACCTACACTTACAAAACATTGAGGAGGTGGAGGCGGGGTTTATAGGGGTAGATAGTCTTCACCAGAAAGAGCTTTAGAAGGAGAAAAAAAAAAGTGAAATGTGAAAAATCAGCATTTTTCACGACTTTACCTCCCCCAGTGGGTCCACAGTTCGAGACAATCTACAGGCGCAACTTTGGAGGAACAGTCAAATGCCCCAAACCAGCAACAAAAAAATCACACATATCCTGGAGGAAAATCTGTAACTACCATGAAATAAAGGGGAAAACACATAATTGAATAGTACACTTCTGTGCACATACATCTCCTCATGTGTTTAGGCAATCTGGCCCTTCAAAAAGTTCTAAATCATTTTGTTGGGACCCTGCAGCTCCTGGTAAAGCACGGTACAGTCACAGTCACAAGGTTTTCATTCTAAAGTGCCCTGGAATCAGATATTGTAATTGCATTTATATAGAGCTTACTACCCCAGACGAGGCGTTGATGTGCTTTTTTGGCAAGTAGCACGCTATTCTGGAACCCAAAGAGAATTAGTGGTGAATTACTATAGGGAGATATTAAATTAATATGCGCGGTGGACATGTGAGTTTGTTATTTGCATTAAAAAAGGATAGTGGAGTGATAGAGGAGGGAAGGGTTTGCATTCATATGGCACTAGCTACCCCTGATGAGGTGTCGAATCGCTTTTTGGTGGGGAATTAGTATAGGGAAATATGAAATAATTTGAGCGGTGGACATGATAGTTGGATTGAAAAGGATAGTGGAGGGAATGGAATAGAAGAGGGAAGGGGGAAGGGTCTAGAAGGTGTTTTTTTGTTTTTAAGCTCATAGCAGTAGGAGGAGGTATGGGATGAGTAAAGGGTTGCCCTGCCTAAGCTTCTTGCATCTGCCACTCTTCGCTCTTATCAGGGGAAAGGTCCACAAATCTAGTAAAAAATACATTTTCAAATTTCCTTACAGATCACAGATCAGAATCTATTTGGGGTGCTAAGTACCCTACCATCTGCAATCTGCACCACCCCCAGGGAGCCTCCGGGTTATGCCTGATTATATGTACATCTAATTTTCCATTAGCAGAGGGGTGCGATGAGCAGCAGGAGTCTTGCAAACAAGACCCACAGTGTGTACAAGGAATGGCCGAGAAAGATTACAGACCCAGGGGACAAACAGTAACACTGAAGCAGGCGGGCCTGAGAAGTAAAACAAACACTGGCCAGTGCCCCCCAAGGCTTTATGTTTTGAAGGGAGAGTGCGAGGGTGGGGGTTGCAATACAGAGAGATAAACTAGGTTCAAAGGAAAACTAGCACACAAGTGCCAAGACCATGGCTCAGGCAAGAAGTCAGTGACCTAAAGATCACCTCCTGAACAAATTCACCATGAACAAAACTGCTATGTACAGGACTACAGCATAGAAACTGGCTCCCAGAACAATGTGTGATTGTGATGGAGGTTGCTGTACCGAGACTGCAAACACAAGGTGGGTTTCCTAACCACAAAGTAAAACTGTGGGAAGACAAACTCCAAAAACACCAAGACCCAGGGCACTCAACAATCAACCCAACCAGACATCCATCGCCGCCCTCATTAAACACCACATCTTTCCGTACCCCGTGGCACAAACTTCATGTGTCACGACTGCGCTTACAAACTCCAATGAAATTAACGCTACGGTTCACATCAAATCTTGGCAGAATCGCACTTTTGACACCTACATTCTCAGCCCGTGTAACAAAGGACCAGAGATCTAACCCATGCTCCCCACGTTTCCAAAACAGTGCGTTCCTGGGCTGCATAATTTCCTTGCACCTTAGGTCCATTTTCTGCTAAAGTTTGGGATAGTCAGAAACCTGACAAATGCTGGTCTGATGCGAGGGGGGAAACTTTTGCTATGTTCATTTAATGCATACTCGCCCGTCACCACTGGCCCCACTGATTCCACACAGACAACACCATCCTTCAAATGACTGGCCCTTTACTCTATAACATCACTGATAACATACACTTGTGCCAACTGTAACTTGTGGCTTGTGGGGAGAAGAATGGGAAAGGAGGTACAGAGCTGCCTAAAGACGGGCAGCAGTGCAGACAGCGCATGGGCCGAGGTTTACGATGTGGTTTTTGGTCCATTTGTGGACACTGCAGAGCAAAGAAGCACAAAGCAAGCAGCACGTTTAACATAAAAAGCACAATGTTAAGCTTTTATAGGTCCTTAAAAATAAAGTAGGCCCTGCTCTGCCCCAAACTTTGAGCTGATGACTAATGGGTAGTTTGAAGAGGGGGCAAAGTCCACAAGAGGCTTCAAAGGATTCCCGCTCCCACCCTTTAACCACCGTAGTTAAGCATTTAAAGCAAACTTCATCTGAACTGGCTGACATGAACTTCACAAGGCAGCCATGAGGAGTTCACACAAGAGACTCCCTCAGTACACAAAGCTGCTCCACTCAAATCTCATTAGTAGAGAGCCAGGGTGAGGCAACTGCCTTGGCTCAACACAACAGGTGCATTTATCAAGGGAAAGACACCAACAAGACCAGGTCACCAACTGATAAGACAGGTATGCAGGATACGGCAATCCACCAGGGGCTTAAAACAGACACGCATCCTGAATGCCACAGCTAAGAAGTCGTGGCCAGCTCTAAGACCATTCCGGTTAAACCTGCAGAGTTAGTTAATAAATCTCCGAATTATGGGTTATTGTCTTGCGCAACTTTTTAAATTTTCTTTTTTTAAACGGAGTGAAAAATTCCCTGGAATGAATAGATACCTCTTTATAGCACGGAACACATACTGCCCTATCCACAGAGGTCTAATAAAGAACAAAAGTGTCAACACTATACTGAAGAGCGTCAAAACTGCATTTTGTTAATGCATTAACTGCATTTTGTTAATGCATTATTTGAAACCTTCAGTTTCTAATTGAGAAGCACACTTTCAATATGTACTCTCAAAATGGCTTTTACGTTGTAAAAAAATCTTCAGTATCATGATTAATGAAACTTTAAATTCAATATATTTATTTTATATGAAGTTTTTATAATGCAACCCAAGGATGCTACAAAGCACAGGGATGAGACAGGGAGGCGAGGAGAGTGCAGTCTGAAAAAAAAAAAAAAGACAAAAACACATTCAGGTGTTAAAAGAAGCCTGGTGAAAAGGTAGGTCTTCAGTTATTTGCAAAACAATAGCATGTCGGTGTTTATTGTGAAGAGAAACCACTAGAGAGTTCCGGGTTCAAACTTTGTGGGTGCAGAGACCTGTTCCTCAACCATTTCAGTCTTGAAAGGAGCATCAACAGAGAGTGGGTGGGAAGGGGACCACATGCGACTGGTCAGGCCATATGAAAAGAGTATATGAGAGGTAGCCTGGACCTGTGCAGTGCAATGTTTATGCAGGTACCAAAGGCTTTCACGTTCAACTATGCTTGACAGCAGCCAAGTGAATCATTTTTAATGCTGGAGGGATATGGTCGGACCCTCACTGAATGTGAACCTGGCAGCAAAGTTTAGAGCTGCTCGACTTTTTGTCAATGTTTCACTGGGAGAAAACCATAAACTGCACTGCAGTAGCCCTTGCATGAGAGGGCCACCCCAATCACAAACTGTTGCTCACTTGTGCACTAGCAAGTGTATCCGGACAAGCCATCCACCACTCCAAGTAACCGATCAAACCGTCCTATCCCACCCACCACCTGTTCACCCTCCAATCTGAAGCACACCCATCCATGCACTAACCCAACATCTCACCGATCTCCAATCATTCAAGCTCCGCCCATATCCCAGTACACCTTCACCGTCCCCTTCAACCGATTCATACCATCCTACCCATTAGGGTTATATCATCTCCGTAGGGTATTACTCCAAGATCTCAGTGTTAGAGAGAGCAGACGTTCTTTCAATGTTCTTGCAAACAAGGAATAGAACAGTCCCTCCTTTGCGATGCGTGCCATCAAGGATTAACTTGCATTTAGGAAGGCCCTAAAGACCAATTTATTTGCATCCTGCTTGCATCCAGCAATCTGGCACCTCAATGCGAACTCCTAGCACGTGGAAACTCCTTGGAGTAGCTCTGCACTATACAAATTCACTTATTGATTCAGCTGCCTGTTAACCTTCTAGTTACTTAAACCCATCCACTTACTCACACAACCATCTACAGTCTCACTTAACCACCTATTCACTTCCTTTCCCTCCCACTCACTCCCTCCCTCACGTTAGCTCACCAACCCATCAATCTCGTCCATCTGCACATCCACTCTGTGTTTGACAGTCATGGCCACCCACTCAATCTTCTCATCCATTCAAAACTGTGCGGGGTACTACAAATGATACCGCCAGACCTCACCAATATGTCTGATCTGGAACAGGATACAATATACCAAGTGAGCTCCGTAACTGTGCACAATATGCCAGGTAGCATTTCACGTTTTTACCCCCCCCCCCCCCCCCCAGGGATGCTCACTGTATTATTAATTGTTCATGTACTACAACTTTGTGTGAGTAAATATAGGTTATTCTAAAGCAGGTACATTTCAAGTGGTGATCTTTCCTTATAACAGATGCCTCTGCATGGTACATATTGTATGTTTGTAAACAGTAGCGGTTGTTGATATTTCACCAAGGGATCCCACTCGCTCCTCGTTTACCTCCGGGGGGGCTCTGCTGTTCCCTCCTGGTCCACATCGTCCTCTGGTGCAGGCGGCAGCAGGTGATCTAAGGAGGGAGCTGCTGCCATGGGCTGCTAAGCCTCAGTAAGGTTCGGGAGAAACTAGCCTGGGGAGGGGAAGGAGGAAAGTCTATGGTAGAGAAGGAAGTCAGCAAGAAGGGCAAAGGTGTGCACACATTGGAAGCGGCAGCTGAAGTGCATGGAAAAAAGTATGGGAACTGAGTGCAAAAGGGCTTGGCCAATGAGCGTGGGGGAGGGGTGAGAGAAAGAACTAAAATATTCTTCAACTGTTTTGTTGCTCTCACAACTTTCAGGTAAAAGCATATAAAATATAATGCACACAACTTAAATCAAAAATAAATGTAAATTAAAAGAATTGGTGGGAAATCGACTCCTTTACATTGGAATTGCTCAACTGGTTTCTGCGATCACTGCAGATATCTGTGTGTGTAACCACACAGTCACAGAACTGAATCCTGGTTGCTGTAGTGGAGAATAGTGATGTGCATTATAGTGCCCAGTGTGGATGAAAAGCACTGAACATGCAAGTAATTATTTTAAAATAGCATTACACATAGGGTGGGTAGGATTTACGTGCGTTGTACTGTTTGGAAAATGATCTGCTGATGTATTGCTGTGGTTTACATGTACTCGTTTGTTACAAATTGAAAAAAATACAAAACAATTGTGCTACACATAGTATGACTGGATGCGGCAAAATGTGCAAAGGGTTTTTGCGTTTAAAATAAAACAAGGGTTCAAAATCTAAATATTTTAAGCAATAGGCAATCAGACTGTGCCAAGTGCAAACTTATTTACAAGTTTCCATTAGAAGGAAGCACTTTCTTAGCTGGCAACGCCCTTGCATCACCTTTCAAAAGGGATAAATAAATCGCCACCAAAAATCCTGACATGGCTCACTTAATTAAAGTCATATACTAGCTTCCAAGTAACCTTTATATTTTCTGATTAACAATTGCAGATATTTACATTTCTTTCAGGCAGCCGGCAGCCTGGGGAGAAGGGTCGTTTCTGCTTTCACTGCCTGCACCACCCTTGGTTTCATTGTTCGGGACACCCCCTCGCTTTCTCTCCGTCAGACACCTCAGGGTCGGCATTAACTGTTCAGGAATGGCTGTTTAACAAAAAGCTGGGTAACTGCTTTTGCGAAATTAAAAAGATGGGAAACGTCATTCTCAACAGAGCCTGCACACTTTAACCACTGACTGGAAGCAACAGCTACTTCGAGCTGTGTTTCTCCCGAATCCTGCTGCCTCCTTTTCTGACATGGTAACATGAGGATGCCCGAGTACAGGGGAAGCTTGCACCGCCTTTGATGCAAGTGTTTACGGCACGTGAGGTAAGCATGCACACCACCACCCAATGATGTAAAAATTGATATGGGGGGGGGGGGGGGTGCACTGCTGCTTCTGTTGCAATCTGTTGCTTCTGTTGTGTTAAGCTTGCAGCTCTCTGTCCAATTAGACGTCCATGTTGTTTGTAAGGTTGCCACCTGACTGGCTACCCACCAGTATTTTAATGTTTCGGTCGGTATTAATTTTTTTTTTTTTTTAAAACAAGCAAAATCACCTTAAGTCGGTGTTTTTAGAACGTATCTGTACACACTTTACAAAATCACCTTAAGTCGGTGTTTATAGAACGTCTCTGTACACACTTTACACAGCAAATATAAATAGATAGCACTTTAAAATGTGATCTAGAGTTGCCTTACCGATGCACCGCCAATAATTACATTAAACGAAGGCAGGAGAGTCATGTTAAAAATTAATATATACGATTTTTTAAAGTCCAGTTTAGTATAATGTCCTGGCCTTTGCAGACTCGAAACAAAAGCATGTTTCCAGTATTTTCCCTTGGAAAGGTGGCAACCCTAGTGGTGTGCATTACTGAAACTTCTAAAATATTTTTCACACTTACAAATCTAAAACTATAAATTTGCCATCGCATGTTAAATTAGTCCTCTACCAATTATATCACAGTGTTCGCACAGGAATCGTAGAGCAGTCCCACTCGCGCACATTGTGTTCTTATTCTCTGTTAACCCACCAACCAACATACCCACGCGCACATAGGATACACATCATGTACTCACAAATGCCGCCCTATTTTAGTTAATCTAACCGGTAGGATTGACCGACTGCCTCAATGCAGGCCTTTCAGGCGCCTTGACCGGTCAGGTTATTTCCGTTTCCTGGAGGTCGGGCCCTTCTTATCGGTGAACTCGAGTCTAAAGGGCAGTTAAGGGAAGTGCATTATGAAATGACGTCATTATGGTAGGGGCGGTGCAGGAGTACCCCCCTTCTCCCTTCCAGACCCTCGGGCGGAGGGTTGGGGGGGGGGGGGGGACAGGGATTCAGCCCAACACCAACACATTTGTTAGATATGAGAGTCTCGGCGGCCCCCCAGAACGTACTGCATGCAGGGAACCCCTATCATTCTAGGTTACGTCACTGCGTCGGAGCGCGAACCGTCTCATGCACTGCAGCAGTAGTGACGGTATTCCACACAGACACGCAGCTACGTCACATCCGTGTGCAGGACGCAAGGGGAATTCGCATACATTCGTGATATTGGCCACTGCACAGTTGGGGCGTGTCAGACAGCAGCCGTATATACAACTCCCAAGTGGAATTTGACGGCAAACCTTGAGGTATCAGAGTGCACACTCTCGGTCAAAGGAGGGGCAATGACCCGAAATGGGATTTCCCATCAGCAGGAGATGAAAGTGCCCAGCTAAAGCGAACAACTGCAGAAGGGAATGAACGTAAAAGGAAGAAAGAAGGAAACACATGGAACTATCTGTGAAAGTAACTGGACTGGAACTCTCTCCACAGTGCCAAAATACGCAGTAAAGAATAAAACAAATGGGTGGAAATTGAGCAGCTGGTAAAAGGTTGTGCGAACGATGAAGCCAAACCATATTTATGCATATAATAGTTGAAAACCTTTCATATTGGGCTGTTTCGCAGTTGCTCTAGTACTAAAGAATTGGATGTAAACGCCACACATTAGTCTCACTAACTGGACCACAAACGACTTGGAATAACTATTGGAGAAAACCAATCCTTGGAGAAAAAACAAAGTAACCACTATCCTCTATAAAAGAAGTAAGTGCCACCGCAACTGCAGGATGTGTTAGGAAAAAAGGTCCGGTAAGGAAAAATTATTTATTTCATAATTATTCTCGGGAAAGACCTCAAATTACTCCCATGGAGAATAAACTTCCCATACGAATCAGGCGTACAGTCAAACTGATATATCCACTGAGCTTCGACTGATGTTAAGAGGTCCAACAGAATTTGTCAGCAGTAAAAGAGCAAACACATTTTTCCTTTGCAAAACAGCATTATGTATTCAGGAATGAGTAGAAATGAGTGCACAAATACGGATTCCCCTGGTTATTCTTCATTCCAAGTATGGACACAACTGCGTGGTAGCACCACACTAGGTAATTACGAAGCAAACTCTAACAGGAATAGAGTGTGAAGTATGGAGTATTTCTGCATATGTTTTCACTCAGAACTTATGAGAGCCTCTATGTTGTAAACTTTTTTATTTTTTTTTAACATGTTTTATTGAGTGTTTATTATTACTCTAAGCTATTTTTCACAGTCCTTAAACGTTATACAAAATAAAAAATAAAAAAACTTCTCGAATATCCAATATATGACAAAGGGAAAACCTAAAAACTAGGCATACCGAATAGACTGGATGACAGCTAACAACCAGCATTTGCAATGCAATAGGTCTCTCATTACTGAAAGTTTGAGCTATTGGCGTTGCATTATTATTTGCAACGCCAATAGCTCAAACTTTCAGTAATGCGAGACCTATTGCATTGCAAATACTTGCTGTGTATTGTTTTTAGGTTCGAATAATAACATTTGCTTAGAGTGGTTTTTTTTTGCTTCCATTTATGATTTAGCTGGGTCGACCGAAGTCAAAAAGTAAAGAACCACTGGACTAGATGGCCTGCACTTGGAGAGGGCCCCACACAGCACATGCTTGACACAGGAGGGGAGCAAGAGCCTGTTTACACCCACCTGCAGATGGTAACTCGTTTCACAAGCCCGATACCGGAAAGTAGCAGAACCGTCCATGACCAGTACTTGCAGAGTGCCACACTTCACACATGCATGATACCACAGAGGAGCAGGACAGTGCCCTAGGCAAACTGCTCTTACAGAGGGTCACGCGTAGCCTCTGTGACCTTACGAACTATAGTATTTTATATAGAACGTTTATTCAGTTTTATTGAAGTCTGACTTTTAAAAAAAAGTTTTTTCTTGTGAGGCAAATATTGAATTGATTTTTTTATTGCTAACCACATTGGTCACAGTTTTGCTCCATATGACGGAGGAGGTGTGGGCAGGGTTAGATTTCAAATTATTTAATTAATCTGCTCAGTGAATAGAGTGTGACAATGGGTTTAACGAGAAGGGAGCCAAATCAAAAGGGGTTTTGTGAACGAGCCAGGCAGGTTTGGATTCAATTCAGTCTTTGGCGAGAAGCTAAAGAGCGACTTTACTGGCACCAAATAACCAGTCCTAGCACCATAACGGACTCCAACATTCAAAGTCTCAGTAGCTGGACGCTCACTCTTGAGGACTCAGTCAAAGGTTCCAGTGTAATGGTCTATTGTGCTGTTTAACAAGGCTCTTAAACCCCCCACCCCACTACCATAAGGACAAGTCTCAAGACTTTACAAGACAGAGCAATTGAAATATATTGTGTCTGCACTTCAACCAAGGACAACTCGTTTTTCATCACTGCGGCCATTTTCACTGCAAAAAGAAAGTCATATTGGTTTAGATTTACATCCAACAATATTCTGGAGTACAGATAGTCTGCATGGAGCTGGCACCAAGAAGGCTTTTGGAACCACCGATTAAACCCTATTGTTAAACCATACTTCTCCATGAGACGACCACTTCAGTTCTGCACCTATTACAACATGCAGGTTCATACTATAGAAATCATACAGTGGCGGATCCACAAAAAAAAAACCAAAAAAAAAAAAAAAAAAAAAAAAGAAGAAGAACTGAAGGTCAAAAGATATGCCTACAAAAATAAATGTGAAGAGCAACTAGTATAGGACCTCTTACTGCTTAACATTAAGAAAAAAGACACACAAATCAGGATACACCACAGGAGGTTTTTACAGTTTAAAGGACTGCAATCCCAGTAAACAGATACAAGTCCGATGGTTACTGAAGGACTTCATGGCGGAGGCAAAGGCACGACTTTATAGCAGGAACACAGTCAAAACACAAAACCCCACTTAAATCAGATAGTGAACAAAACAAACTATAGGAGTTGAATATAAAGGGGACACCCATACAAACCATGAGAAAGGAAGTGTGCCAGACTGCTGGCCAGGAGCTTTATCTATCAACTATTTACTGACAGCAAACAAACTTAAACCCAAGTAAATAATGACCATCCTTAGAAACCTCAGGATTAGGGAAAAACTGCATGGGAGTTTGTGAGGGTAGGGCACCAGAAGCTGTAATTTCCTTGTTTTAAAAATGCAGAAAGACAAACTAACAGGGAAGCCCATTGACTGCATTCAGGTACTTCACAATTTAAGGGACAGAACAGGGCCTCGTTATGTGTTGGATTAAAAATAATTGACACTTCAAGGCAACAACTAATCTGAAGAAAACAGGCACTGGGCCAGAAGTCAATGGACTGTGATCGCAGGGTGGGACCAACGCCAACGGAAAAGGCCATGGACAAGTATTGGGGGTACAATTTGAGTCAAAGCTAAAACAAACATTTCAAACCCTCAATCTCAGGCCATGAATTGAAGCCCTCATCATTGTGTGTGTCCTGGTGTTTCCTTGCTTGGAGAAGGGAGATTAGGGGTCAGGTTTTATGAATAGACTGGAAGTACTGTGTGTGTCAAAGCTTCATAATTATTGTGTCCGTTAGTAACCCCCTTTTCTGTGACTGGTGGCATCACTTGCCACTAGTCGGCAGATGAGCCTTCTGACAGTTCTATTACTGGGTTTTCCCCAACTGAATACGAATGTTTGTTTCATTATCTAGACTTGTTGCGTTGACGATCCTAAAGAAGAATTTCCCGCTGGAGCAGGTCCAGACCGGGGCAATGAAGCAAGTCTAATTTTCCACCAGGTCCTGGTCACACTGCCGACTGAACCAGTGTATAGTTTTGCATCGGAAGAAAACCCAGAAGATTTACTAAATCTGGAGGTGCTCAAATACCATCAATTTATGTCGGAGGTAGACAAATTAGGTCCATGGGCGCAGGATACATGCCAGCTTTTAAAAAAATTACCAGAACTACACACAATTTAGTTTAGATAAATTTGTGTAAATAAATTTTATGTTGAAATCCTGAAAATGTGTTCTGTATCCACCCCAATAAGAAAGAAAGTGGATGGCCCCGATTTATGGAATGTAGGAAACTAGGTATGTCTCCGTCGTCGACACAATACGACACAGCATAACTCAGAGCAGTCCTGCACACTGCTGCCCAAAATCTCCTGAACAAGGAAGTTTGATCACATCAAATCCATCCTGGCTTCTTTGAACTGGCCACCTATAGAAGCACAAAGCACATACAAGACTCCTGCATCTCTTAAAGAACATTAGCTTTGGGCATCATCAATTATCAGCATTACAAACTTACTATCGCTAGAAGAACCGGAGCTTAGAGAGGCACAAATATACTCATGTCTTGATCTCTCCGGGTACATAAAATCTCTTCCATACACTTCTCCCAAAGCTACATCACTAAAATGTAGGACTCCATCAAAAGAAATATACACCCGGCTGCCTCCAGCAAAGATTACACATCTTGCCTAAACAAGTATATACTAGCCACCTGCTGAACAAAAACCTGCTAGCGTATGTGAGAAAAGCTACACAGAAGAAAAAGAACGAATTGCGCCTAGTTAGGGAATAAATATCTTGGTTTATTTGATACTTACCATTCCATTATACGAGAACCAAAAGTAAGGCATACACTGTTGAAATTCAGGACCAACGTATTGCTGCTCTGTGAAAGTATGTTATTATGGATAAAATTGGAGTTTAGGAAGGGAAATGGGCATGGTTCTCATGGTATTAGTTTCTTGCTAGAGGACTGTCCTGTGTTTAAGATCTAGAATAGGTTTACTAAGAAAAGTGAGGCAAGTACTGGAGTTGTAGCACGTGATGTGCCATTGGCGACCTATGGTACGCAATGACAGATGTACAGATGCCTTCATCCAGATTGCACTTTAAAAAAGGTATGCTAAATAGGCTGATGGTTTTTAAGGTTTTTCCTAAATAAACCATTCTTAAATGTATATGAAAGTGCTGACATCAACAAATCTGACTGGTGCTTTTGTGTAACTGTTATTTTCCTTACTTGCACACACTAGGAATCTGCTTGTCTCTTGCCCTCACTAGAGGCTAAATCGTATGTTTTTCTAATCTGTCAAACACTCTGGCCTCCAATGAGGGTCAGGATCGTGCTATATATTAAAAAAAAAAAAACCTAAAGGAACAAATACATTAACTATATTACCATTAATGGCTACTTGCTCCTACGGGACTTTAAAGGCTCCATGCTTCCCATGGACCTCTGCTGGTTTAGTCGATTTATGCTGCGTGCAAACTTTAAGTGCCGCAGCCGGGAAGGAGCATAATGTGAGTCTGTGGCAGAGGCACAGAGAGCCGTGTGTGAGCTGGGGCAGGAGCCGTTCTGGTCTGGCAGCTCACATGTGCCCAAGGGCTCGACGGAAATAGCAGCAAGCGGCGTTCAGCGGGCTGGCGAATCAAGGGTTAACGTTTTGGTAAATACAATCGGCCTATAAACAGCCACGGAGCCTCTCTGAGGTACCACCGCTTTAACATTGCCGTTAATCCGTAATCCATGCAACTCTGCGAGGATTGCCCCGGTTTACCTGCAAAGGTCACTGGTTTCCCTGGTTCCCCGAAGTCCAGGGTCTCCCCAAATGCAGCCAGTCACCTCATCCTCACACTCCACTCCCTGCCTAATTACACTCCTCCAGCGGTCTCTCAAACTCCATATCACCTCTAGAGCTTGAGCGATGCATTCAGGCCATTTCCATCTTTCACCCTCCGCAGCACACGCCCCTTTCACTGCCTGTCTCCATTCAATGGCCGACAAAGCTCCTCAAAAGATCCCGCCAGTTTCATGCTTTGGAGAGTTACCTTTGGTTTCTCCTAGCAAGAGCCACTGGATTATCGAGCAAAGGAGCACCAAATTATGCAACAAGGTGGACTATTATGCGGCAAATCAAGACAAATTATGCTGCATACTGTGGCACATTTGTCGATAGCATTAATTAATTGGTAATTTTTACACATGGTAATATACTGTCTGGGCAAAGATTTCACCTCATTGGTGTCAGATTAACAACTAAATCTAGAAATAAGCAAATGAAAGATGACTAGTTAACATTTGCGAAGGGCCTTCTACTGTGCGCAAACAGGTCTCCGCTTTTTTAGTAACTTTTGTTCCGTTAGAGCGTGAAACAATTTTTTTTGTTAGAATCTGTAGATTATGCAGAAGATGATGGATTATGTGGCAAATCCATAATTATGTGGAAAAAAAGCCACAGAAAGGCATTATTCAAGTGGCTCTGCTCCTAAACAAGGGCTTACGTAAGGGTCACTCCATCTATTCTTTGGTATTAAACGTATCTACCGAAACACTTTTGATGTCCTACCACCCAGCCGCTTCCTAGGAGGTTACACAACCCTGTGGTACTCCATCCATGCCTAGCCATTCATGTTTCGTGCTGGACACTCCATCCATTACGGTCTACATGGGGGTTTCATATAGATCCATAACTCCCAGGCAGGACAATGAGGATTCACAAGAGGCCCCCTGCATCCAGGCCTGGGCAGAGAGGATTCACTAGAGGCCCCCTCCATCCAGGCCTGGGCAGCAGGATTCACTAGAGGCCCACTGCATCCAGGCCTGGGCAGCGAGGATTCACTAGAGGCCCCCTCCATCCAGGCCTGGGCAGCGAGGATTCACTAGAGGCCCCCTCCATCCAGGCCTGGGCAGCGAAGATTCACTAGAGGCCCCCTCCAGCCAGGCCTGATCAGGAGGATTCACTACAGGCCCCCTCCAGCCAGGCCTGGGCAGCGAGGATTCACTAGAGGCCCCCTCCATCCAGGCCTGGGCAGCGAGGATTCACTAGAGGCCCCCCTCCATCCAGGCCTGGTCAGGAGGATTCCCTAGAGGCCCCCCTCCACCCAGGCCTGGTCAGGAGGATTCACTACAGGCCCCCTCCATCCAGGCCTGGTCAGGAGGATTCACTACAGGCCCCCTCCATCCAGGCCTGGGCAGCGAGGATTCACTAGAGGCCCCCTCCATCGAGGCCTGGGCAGCGAGGATTCACTGGAGGCCACCTCCATCCAGGCCTGGACGGTGAGGATTCACTAGAGGCCCCCTCCATCCAGGCCTGGGCAGCGAGGATTCACTAGAGGCCCCCTCCATCCAGGCCTGGGCAGCGAGGATTCACTAGAGGCCCACTCCATCCAGGCCTGGGCAGCGAGGATTCACTAGAGGCCCACTCCATCCAGGCCTGGGCAGCGAGGATTCACTAGAGGCCCACTCCATCCAGACCTGGGCAGCCAGGATTCACTACAGGCCCACTCCATCCAGGCCTGGGCAGCGACGATTCACTACAGGCTCACACCATCTAGGCCTGGACGGTGAGGATTCGCTACAAGCCCCCTCCATCCAGGCCGGGGCAGCAAGGATTCACTACAGGCCCCCTCCATCCAGGCCTGGGCAGCGAGGATTCACTACAGGCCCTCTCCATCCAGGCCTGGGCAGCGAGGATTCACTACAGGCTCACACCATCTAGGCCTGGACGGTGAGGATTCACTACAGACCCACTCCATCCAGGCCTGGTCAGGAGGATTCACTAGAGGCCCCCTCCATCCAGACCTGGGCAGCTAGGATTCACTACAGGCCCACTCCATCCAGGCCTGGGCAGCGATTATTCACTACAGGCTCACACCATCTAGGCCTGGACGGTGAGGATTCACTACAGGCCCCCTCAATCCAGGCCTGGGCAGCGAGGATTCACTAGAGGCCTACTCCATCCAGGCCTGGGCAGCGAGGATTCACTAGAGGCCCACTCCATCCAGGCCTGGGCAGCGAGGATTCACTAGAGGCCCCCTCCATCCAGACCTGGGCAGCCAGGATTCACCACAGGCCCACTCCATCCAGGCCTGGGCAGCAACGATTCACTACAGGCTCACACCATCTAGGCCTGGACGGTGAGGATTCGCTACAAGCCCCCTTCATCCAGGCCGGGGCAGCAAGGATTCACTACAGGCCCCCCTCCATCCAGGCCTGGGCAGCGAGGATTCACTAGAGGCCCACTCCATCCAGGCCTGGGCAGCGAGGATTCACTACAAGCCCCCTCCATCGTGGCCTGGGCACCGAGGATTCACTACAGGCCCCCTCCATCCAGACCTGGGCAGCCAGGATTCACTACTGGCCCACTCCATCCAGGCCTGGGCAGCGATGGTTCACTACAGGCTCACACCATCTAGGCCTGGACGGTGAGGATTTGCTACAGGCCCCCTCCATCCAGGCCTGGGCAGCGAGGATTCACTACAGGCCCCCTCCATCCAGGCCTGGGTAGCGAGGATTCACTAGAGGCCCACTTCATCCAGGCCTGGGCAGCGAGGATTCACTAGAGGCCCACTCCATCCAGGCCTGGGCAGCGAGGATTCACTACAGGCTCACACCATCTAGGCCTGGACGGTGAGGATTCACTACAGACCCACTCCATCCAGGCCTGGTCAGGAGGATTCACTAGAGGCTCCCTCCATCCAGACCTGGGCAGCCAGGATTCACTACAGGCCCCCTCCATCCAGGCCTGGGTAGCGAGGATTCACTACAAGCCCCCTCCATCCAGGCCTGGTCAGGAGGATTCACTACAAGCCCCCTCCATCGTGGCCTGGGCACCGAGGATTCACTACAGGCCCCCTCCATCCAGACCTGGGCAGCCAGGATTCACTACTGGCCCACTCCATCCAGGCCTGGGCAGCGATGGTTCACTACAGGCTCACACCATCTAGGCCTGGACGGTGAGGATTTGCTACAGGCCCACTCCATCCAGGCCTGGGCAGTGGGATTCTTCACACCGTGATTCTCTAACTGACGTTACAGGAAGAGGCCCCGAGCTGGGTGAGAAGCCATGCATTTAAGATGCTCAATGAGGAGTGCCCCCCTCGTTACATGTGCGTCTCCATCAGACTTTGACCCAGAGAAAGAGTGAAGAAAGAAAAAAAAAAAAGGGAGAAAAGAGGTGGAAGGTAAAGACGGGAAACAGTGACAAAGAAAGCGAGCACAAAAAGGAACTTGAACGAGTGAGATGAAGAGGCAGGGAGTGCCTGGTGGAGGACTAGAAATGGCCTATGATGGAATTAAGACCGCGCAGCCTTGGTACTCGGCACCCCCGGTATTAGATAGCACTGACCTGTGAAGAAAACTTTGGGCATCTTTACTCAGTCTTTTACCAATTTAGCACGGATACCGGTCACCATTGCTACCCACGAGAAAGGTCCACTCATACTCTGGCTTACCACCGCATCCTCCCTCCCGAGGATGATTTGTTGTATGATTAGGCTAGCTTTTTAGCAACTCCCCCAACCGAAAGGGCAGAGGTGAAAGTGCAGTGACATCCGCTCACTCATATAAACCCTCTAGCATCATTCAGCAATGAAAAGACAAGTATACTACTCTGCCTACTGGCACATGTTCAAATAGCACTGATTGCTGCATAACCAAGGCCAATTTGCATATGGTTGGCCTCGGTCTAGAGTGGTATAGTAGACAATAAAATGATGGACTGGAATGTGCAGAGAGTAATTACCAGTGGCTGAGATCAATTCAAGCATTTCATCCATCACTTTGAAAGTTTCCTCTGAAAGGTGGAGACAGCACTGCTTGTTATACAAGTGACCTTACACACACAGGGTCTGTCTGGGACAGAAAAAAGACACAGGCACCAAAATAAAAGAAGCCCTCAATAGTGCATCATATAGCTAACTATGTGGCTCACATTTGCAAATCGGGATAATTGTGAACTTGTAAAGACAAGCGTACAGGTATTTACCAAGGGGTGGGAGACTGCATGCATGTGTGCCTGCTGCAGGCCAGGATTGTGGTAATATTAGGGGAATCAGCATTTAACACGAGACCATAAATAGGCCCACAGCCAGCCCCAAAAACTGCCACACCCTAAGCGGTCAGATCATCCGTTCTAGCACTGCAAGATTGCCCTACAAGGGCAGTCTTATCCTTATTGGTTAGGTGCGTTAAGCATCAGACATCTCACCGGCAAATGAATACGGTAGGCATTCAACAAATGTGCACAGCACTTGAACTTGAAGGGTACAGTGTGCCAAGCTTCTCCAGTCCTGAAACAGATCGTCCAGTCTAACCTGCCCACGTATCCCCACATGTGCCACAGCTGGCTATGCTCGTGAAAGCCGCCATTGTCAAGGGTGGAAAGAGGAATCTCTCCAAACTGCCCCTCATTCGGAAACTATCTGGTCTCCCACGGTGGGAGTTCCAGCATAGCTTTTGGCAATGCTCAGAATGAACTCAGCCCGAGAGCACACGCCCAGCCCGGCAGGCCTAGACAGAGACAAAGGACAAAGAAATGGGGGTGGGTAATTATGGAGAACAGACAGACCGACACTCATGAGTGGGGAAAGGGCGACAGTCAGACCGTAGACACCAGCGGAGGGGCAGAGAGGAAAGTAACAAACCCACACGATCAGCAATATGAAAAGAGAAGCAAAGATTTCAGGTCAAGGGGTTTTAAGATGGGAAATTCAAAGTTTGAACATACAGGGCAGAAATGCAATATTTATTTTCGATCCAAAAAAACCCACAAAAAAAAACATGTTACTTCCTACCTAAATAGGGCCTGCCGGGATATTATCAATTGCATACGTGCAGATATTCACATATTAAAATATGTACTGCTAAAAATGCATACGTCTATATGAGGGTAATCATGTGGCTGGTGGTGTGAGCCTAGGATGAGGTGGAGATTCAACAAGCACCAGCAGGCTGGGGCTCTGGTGGTTTATGGTATGTGGAAGGAAATACCTCTTTTTGTATGGTCACCCCCCAGATATTCGACTGATGCGGTTGGTTTTTCGCCTGCAAGTGCACTGGTGCCTACAAACCAGACCTCAATGCCAGTGCCCTGACCTTAAAGTGTATGTTGAATTAGCTGTACCCAATTGGAAATGGCTAACTTACCTTCAAGTACCCAATAAATGGTACCCAGGGCATGTAACTAAAAGGGGGACTTGCAGCACTGATTGTGCCACTCTAGAGGCCCTCAAATAAAACAAGTCCCCCAGTCTGCAACTGTAGACTAGTGGAGCAGTCATGAACTGCTAGCCCGACTCTGCCACTGAAACAATTACAAAGCCATCACTTCCCCAGGGCATGTGTGTAAGTCACCCCTCTGGCAGGCCTACCGAGCCCTACAGTCAGGGTGCAACAGATCACACAGGCAGGACATGTACGTTACATGTCCTGCCAGTAAAACATGCAAAACTACTGTTTTACTGTGGGAAGACTTGGTCGCACAACTGGCGAGTACAGGGTTACATGCTTACCCCGCTCAGCTGAGCTAACTCCTGAACAGTGCAACCAAAGTATGCACTCCAAGGTACCAGACATCTCGTCACATAAAGCCCGACTCATATCCCCAAGTCAAAATTAATGCAACTTGTTGCAGTGTGCAGCTTTATCAAAGCTACTACTTTGTTGCCTTTAAAACCCCGGTGTCTTCCCGAGCACACATGGAGCCTGCTCCACAAGACAGCTTTCTGCCCTCCTGGAGACCCGTGCCAACAACTCTCAGGAAGGAGAACAATGAGGGAGTGCAGGCCAGGGTGGTGTTACCTCCCTCCTGCAGGAAACCACTTTGGCGGTAGCCCCAAAAAGCAGGCTTCAAAGGTAAAGCTGCCTTTGAAGGGCAGATGTGTAGCACCAGAGGGGAGGGCTACCCCATTGTGGAGGTAGACAGGCTGGCACAGGAGGCAGAGAGGGGAAACCAGTTGCCAAACCAGCTTCCCCAGGGGTGTGTAGCCCAGATGTGTGCTGGGCTAGTGAGATCTGTACTCTAGAAGGGTCTCACTATGTTGGGAGTGGGCAGAATGGGGTATCCAGGCATAGCCAGATGCTATACTGCACAGGAAGTGGTCACCAGGTGGGAGCGAACCTGGTAGCCCATTGGCTACCAACTGCATCTTGCCCTGACAGCATTATCCGAACAGTCAAGGGGCACCCCTAGAACCCAGATCTCAACCAACTCAGAAGAAAGACCAAAAGGACTGCCCTGCTGCCCCGAAGGACCAGCAAAGACAGGCTGCACCGACAATGACTGCACCTACTGCGCCTGGTGGCTAGCGAAGAGAGAGACTTTGCCTGCCATGTGTTGCTCAGGGAGTAGCTGCCTCCAGAACCCAGACAAGCCAAGAGACTCCAAAAGCCAACTGATTGCCCTCCTGTTTGCAGCACAGGAACACAACAGCTAAAGAAGTCTGCTGGGGCAATTTGGTAGCCCAAAGTCTTCAAGCTGCTACCACCGCCACCGTGCAGCACCAAGGACCGACACACAGAGTTGCACCAGAGTTCGCTGAGCCCGAGAGCGGTGTTGGATAGTTGCTGGGACACTCAGAAGGAAAGTTATCAACCCAGGATGGATTGGCCTGTGACCGCAAAAACGGGTGACTGGTAGTCCAGTGGCAAATGGACTTCGGCCGGACAAGAAAGGACTTCATGGGATGTCGACCCTGCACCAGGACCCCCTCGTCACGTTTGTGGACTGAGGAATCCCTGCAAGAAGACCTCAGTCGACCACGTCGCATCCACAGCATCCTTGGAGCATCTTCAGCATCTTTCATCCCTTGCATCTGGACCACTCCATAGTAATCCATTACAAATGCAGATAAAGTGCCTGGAACTGTTCAAAGACTACTACTCCTGTGAAGGCAACTATTCTGGAGGACCTGGCTGGTCCTCCTAACTAGCTGCCTGTCTGAGTTGGTTGGCTCAAGTACTTTTAACGGACCTTACTGGCACTTATCTAAGTTTTCTTGAAAAAGTTTCTAAGTATCCAATTAATTGACTTTGCCAAGGCTTGTCCGTGGTTGAATTAAATTGCTTGGATTTATTATTGCTTGTAAAATTAGATCTCTTGAACCCTTTCATTCTAGGGTCTAAAATCTTATAAAAATATAGTCTATTTTTATAAATTGGTGTTGGATTTCGAGTGGCTTGTCTATTTCTTCTTCAATTGTTTTGGTGCTGTTTAAATGCTTAACACTTGTTCCTTTGAGTAAGCCTGGCTGCTCAGTGCCAGAGCTACCCTGGACTGGGCTGAAGGTTTGACAGACAAAACCTAAAGGGGATGGCAAGTGAATTACACAGTGAGGTTGCACATCCACACCATATAACACACCCTATTTCCTCACAGTATGACCTTCCAATGCTGCTGAGGGGTGACTGACCTGAATGGTAGAGATGGGCACCATTAGCACTTGCTGCATAAGACTGCATACTGTGGGAAGGCAATATTCTTTGGTGTATGATGTTCCATATCTTGCTTGAAAACAAAAATTGTTTGTAAGTCCGAGGTACTTCTACACATGTCTTTGATTAATTTAAAATAACGTATAGGACAGTGTGTAGAGAGTCTGATGAGCACGTTCGCCCTACCACCAACATAAGCTTTGCTAACAGGTCAGGTCCTGTAGCGGGTTGGTTTAATCCAAACAGACAACCCCTGTCCCAGCACGGTGCCAAGGAACAAGCTTTGGAAGGGCCGCTTTAGATGTTTTAGATCTTCAATCAAGGACACCGGCAGGTGTAGCTGGACAATAGCCGAATGGCGGTTTGTTTCTTTTCATTTTAGAATTCCTCCGACAGCCCCTTTCTACAATGCACCGACAAAGTGTGCCTGCAGGGGTCTGCCCAGAACAAACTGTACCGACCCTAGCAAAAGGAGTGTTGCCATATTGCTGTTCAAGCAAAGCGAGGCAGAACCCACCAGTAACAGAATACTGCAAGGACCCCCACTCTGAGCACCCCTGCCCTCACTCCGTTTCCCCTCTGCTGGGAGCACCTCACCTCATGTAAAGATAAATTAAATAGGTTATTTCAAAGTTTAGAGGTGCCTATGGAAACCAGAGCAAACGTTTCAAATGTGCTTTTCAGGATGAGTTGACATTTGTTCCAAAAACCGGAACATGTATTTAAAATTAAGAAAAGCGTTGGGACGCCGGGACAGTTCACTTAAAACCAGGACTGTCGGGGGTAAACCGGGAAGTTTGGTCACCCTACCCATGGGGCATCCAAGACAACTTGACGTGGGACTCATATCACATTATCTGTCGCCGATTGGCAACATGATGTACCCCAATGTTAGACCTAGTAGCCACTGTAGATCAGTTCACGCAACCATGGGCAATATTTTCACTGTTGGACGGAGATGTCCCAAGGTTCCTTTGAAGACGTTTCAAGGAGAGTTGCATGGGCACTTCATGTGCAGGTCTTTGTGGTCACTGGGTGAATTATTTCATCGTTCTCAGAAAATTACTGCACCAAGGACTTAAAAATGCACTATTGCACAGATTTATAGAATCGGTCTCTTCAGGGACCGGTTACTCACAAACAGCCATTGTAGGCATCGTTACCAGCCAATTCTTTAGGATACTACGGTGGTCGGGCATGCAGCACCACACAATGCAGGTAGGGCAACTTCCAACACGAAGTTTGTAATTTGTTAAATGTACACATCAGGGTAGAACTTGGGGGTACCAGTGTCCACCCACTATTTTCACTTGGTGGACACCGTCCACGCTGCAAGAAGTGGGCCCCACTGAAATATGCTGAACTTGTCCCGGTGTAATTTTTAGACACCGGGATACATTCAGCAGGGCCTTCACCTTGTCTGCTTTCCTTTCGAGCAGCAACTGTGCAGGCGGTGAGTGGCTTCAGTGGTGTAGTTAGCCCTTTGGCCGCCTGTGGCGGTCCCTACGTTAGCTGCCCCGCGTCAACCGCATTGTAGGGGGGTCAATTGCTGCCCCGAGGCAGCAGGTAAGTGCGGGCCCACAACTCATGCCACCTGGGGCAGGCCACCGTCCCCCGCTACCACACTGGGGAGCTTCATATTTCAGACTCCAGCTGGGCCCTTAAAGGCCGAATTTAAGGGGCCTTCAGGGCTCCTTTTTGTTCCACTATCCTGCCGGGTGAGCTATCCGCGCCTCACACCTAGATGCAAATGCAAGGGAGGGAAACCAAGGCACACAGCTCGTTATCACTTCACAAATCCTCTAGAGGCACGCTTACTTTGTTCAGTCCCTGTAAATAAGGGATATGCATGCACTGTATGAATATCAGATGTGTTGGTCAGGTATATCTACACACAATTTAAATACCACTAGTTTTGTTTCTTTTATAGCGCTACTGATCCCAATGCAGGGTGTCAGAGCGCTTTATATCACACATACACATTATATATTGACAATAAATCCTAGAAATGTCTAAATCAATGTACAAGATGTGTTACATAAGACAGTTAGGGTTACAAGTTGTAGGGGTCACATCTCCTTCATATCTTGCTGTGCTATATTAGAATGATAACAATTTATGAACTGTGAGTCACAAAAGGATCTCTGTGTTAAAAGGAATAACTCGGCTACGTAAAATAAAAATCTGTCACCTGCATGCTAGGTGATGTGCTTGGCATGAGGCACATTATTCGTATACACTACTTGGATTCAAAACTGGGACTAGAGAAAACACAGGTCTCTCAGGCAAAGGAGTTACCCTCCAAAGTTATATTATTATTGCCTAGGATTCACTGTGAAAACAAAGATGACCGCAGCAGGTGCCTTAACCCCATAAGATATTTTAAATTGCAGGCTTTGCAACCAATCTAGCAGAATATATTTCCTGCTACGTTTCTTCATGTTGCCACAAAGGCCCATATTTTGCGTCGGGGTTGCGTCACATTTTTGGCACAACCCAGACACAAAATCTCATTGTTAAATCTCACAATGCGCTCAAATGTACTCGTGACAGACCTGGGAAACATGTGTGAAGTATTGAGATCTGATGTCACTTGTGATGTCACTTCCTGCGAGGTCATGGGTTGAGATGTCACCTCCTGCGATGCTGGGATGTTGCGCTTTGGTGTCTTGCACCAGGTCACTTGCAAACTGCCTAACTTGGCTAGCCCCCCCCCACATAATTTTTTTATTTTTTAAGGACTTGTGCCCTGGTACACACATAGGCAATTCAAACACAGAGGCCCAACACGCCGGCACGATAGCTCAGCGAGTTGGACGCTTCTCACTGAAATTTGCAGATCACGAGATGAAATCTCAGTAAGGCCGCTCAGCCGGTTATCGTTCCGAGGCTGTAATACTGAGGACTATTAAAGTTGCTAATATTTGCACCAGTTACAGCGCTTAGGAACGGCAGTGCAGAATCAAGCGCTATAATATGAATACATACCACAATCCATGCAGGCACTCCAATCCACTCGTATACAATCCCACTTGCAGTTCCTAAATTCCTGCATGTGTTTTACGGCCCTCTGCTTCTGGGTAAGGCCCCTGGAGACTGACAGCTCGTTCGGCCTCACTGGCTATGATCCCTCAGCCTCTGAGGAATGTACTCTCACTTTCCATGGTCTCTAACCTGTGAGACATCTTTCCAAGCCCTAAAGCGGCGGCACTCAGTGCCTCTCCTGCGGGTGCAGACTTGTCCTCCCATCACTAGCTGTCGGAGCTCAGCATTTCTCATCAGGACACTGAAATCCACGGCTGATGCGGCGCTGGTACGTGATGGACGTACTGGGTGAGGCCCTGTTGAGAAGTGCCTTTACTCTGAAATTTAAAAAAAACATACAGGAGCCCTTCTGCCCATTAAACTAACTGTTGTCCTATTAAAAAAAACAGACCATACTGAGAAGGAGCCCTGGTACTGTCCCACTGAACGGAAATGCACCCTGATGAGAAGTGCCGGTACTGCCCCTCAAAAAAGGGATCCCGCCGAGGAGTTCTAGTACTGCCCCAATAAAAGAAAAGGTGTCCTGCAGAGAAATGTGGTACTGCCCCATTAAAAGAACAGGGGGCCCTGCTGAGAAGTGATTGTACTATTAAATTAAAAGAACAGGGGGCCCTGCTGAGAAGGGCTGGCACTGTTCTATTAAAGGGACAGAGGCCCTGCTGAGAAGGGCTGGCACTGTTCTATTAAAGGGACAGAGGCCCTGCTGAGAAGGGCTGGCACTATTCTTATAAGGGGACAGGAGCCCTGCTGAGAAGGGCTGGCACTATTCTTATAAGGGGACAGGAGCCCTGCTGAGAAGGGCTGGCACTATTCTTATAAGGGGACAGGAGCCCTGCTGAGAAGGGCTGGCACGATTCTTATAAGGGGACAGGAGCCCTGCTGAGAAGGGCTGGCACGATTCTTACAAGGGGACAGGAGCCCTGCTGACACAAAACAGCACTTTCCTGGTAAAGGAACAAGCGCCTGCTCTGAATTCCTAAATGAATAAGCGTCGTGTTGCTGTGTGCCGGTACTGTCCTATTAAAAGAACACGGTGCCTGCTGAGAGGTGCACGAATGCCGAGGGAACATGGGGCCCTGCTGAAAAGCACCAATACTGTCCCGCTAAAGTTCAAGATCGCTGCTGAGAGGCGCTCGGACCGGCTGCATGGAACAGCAAATGCTACTGCTCAGCGCCTAGCACTGCAGAGTACAACAATCCTCAGCCCAGGCACTGTGTTTATGGCTCGACTTCATTGGTTTGTAAACTTTCCAGGCCCAGAACTGGATAAATGACGCATTTTAAAGTATGCTGGTGAAGAGTTCCCTCACTGCTGAGGCCTTGCCTAGAGTGACTGTCCAGGTCTGGTTCCTCATCTGCAAAAGGACGAGAATGGATTGGACACAGCACAGAAGAAGAGGTACCAATAGGGTTCCAGGTCAGGCTAAGAAATCACATGAAGAGATACAGACGTATACCGATGTAATGTGGGAGAGATGATGACGAGGACAGATATGCAAAGACGGCTGACAAAGAACACTGAGAAAAGAAGCATATTCAGAGGACAAGAGGGTCCAGAGAGAAGACCGGAGGGTGGAGGGAGCAGGCCATCAAGTACAAAAGTGCTTTTTGGAGCAAGTGATATACCTGGGACACACTGAAGGGCAGTTACATTGCAAGGGTAAAGACAGGACAAGATTAAAAGCATTGTTTACACTTGCAGTGAACGATTGAATGTTCCATCTAGGATTCAATCAATCAATCAATCAAGGCATTTATAGCGCGCACTACTCACCCGGGGGGTCTCAAGGCGCTTGGGGGGGGGGGGGGGGGGGGGGGGTGCCGCTACTGCTCAAACAGCCAGGTCTTGAGCTTCTTCCTGAAGGACAGGTGGTCTTGGGTCAGGCGCAGGTCGGGAGGGAGGGAGTTCCAGGTCTTGGCGGCCAGGTAGGTGAAGGACCTTCCTCCTGTTGTCGCTGTTCGGATGCGGGGGCCGGCGGCGAGGGCGTGACTGGTCGATCGGAGGTGGCGTTTGGGAGCGTAGAAGTTGAGGCGGTTGTTGAGGTAGCTCGGGCCTTGGTCGTGTAGGGCTTTGTGTGCGTGGGGTCAGGAGACGGAAGGTGATTCTCTTGTTGACGGGGAGCCAGTGCAGGTCTCTCAGATGTCCGGAGATGTGGCTGCGTCGGGGGATGTCGAGGATGAGTCTGGCTGAGGCGTTCTGGATCCGCTGGAGTCTCTTCTGGAGCTTGGCGGTGGTTCCGGCGTAGAGGGCGTTGCCGTAGTCCAGTCGGCTGGTGACGAGGGCCTGGGTGACCGTCTTCCTGGTCTCGGTGGGGATCCACCGGAAGATCTTGCGTAGCATGCGTAGGATGTTGAAGCATGATGAGGAGACGGCATTGACTTGTCTGGTCATGGAGAGGGAGGAGTCCAGGATGAAGCCCAGGTTGCGTGCGTGGTCTGTCGGTTTGGGTGCGCTGCCTAGGGCGGGGGGCCACCAGGAGTCGTCCCAGGCGGAGGGCGAGGAGCCCAGGATGAGGACTTCTGTCTTGTCTGAGTTTAGTTTCAGGCGGCTGGTCGTCATCCACTCGGCTACGTCTTTCATCCCTTCGTGGAGGTTGGTTCTGGCGGCGGCGGGGTCGTTGGTCAGGGAGAGGATCAGCTGGGTGTCGTCGGCGTAGGAGATGATGTTGAGGTTGTGTTGGCGTGCGATGGCCGCGAGGGGGCTCATGTAGACGTTGAAGAGGGTGGGGCTGAGCGAGGATCCTTGAGGGACGCCGCAGATGACTTCGGTGGCCTCTGACTTGTACGGTGGTAGGCGGACTCTCTGTGTCCTTCCACTGAGGAAGGAGATGATCCATTCCAGTGCCTTCTCCTGATTCCGACATTGCTGAGGCGCTGCACTAGGGTGCGGTGGCAGACAGTGTCGAATGCTGCGGAGAGGTCTAGGAGGATGAGGGCCGCTGTTTCTCCGTTGTCCAGCAGGGCTCGGATGTCATCGGTGGCAGCGATGAGGGCGGTCTCGGTGCTGTGGTTGGCTCGGAAGCCAGACTGTGAGGGGTCGAGGGAACCATTCGTCTCGAAGAAGGCGGCCAGCTGCTTGTTGACGGTTTTCTCGATGACTTTGGCTGGAAACGGGAGGAGCGAGATGGGGCGGTAGTTCTTGAGTTCGGTGGGGTCCGCTGTTGGCTTCTTCAGTAGAGCGCTGAGTTCGGCGTGCTTCCAGCTCTCAGGGAAGGTGGCGGTGTCGAAGGAGGTGTTGATGATGTCCCGCAGGTGGGGAGCGATGACAGCGTCGGCTTTGTTGAAGATGTGGTGAGGGCAGGGGTCGGTCGGAGATCCGGAGTGGATGGTGTTCATCGTGCGGGTGGTGTCTTCTGTGTTGATCGGGGTCCAGGCGTTGAGGGTGGTGGTGGGGGGCGTTGGTGCGGTCGTGGGGGGCGTTGGTTGTGTGCTGAAGCTGTTGTGTATGTCTGCGATCTTGTTGTGGAAGTAGGAGGCGAGGGAGTTGCAGAGGTCTTGCGATGGGGTGATGTCGTTGGTTCCGGCGTTGGGGTTGGAGAGCTCCTTCACGATGTTGAAGAGTTCCTTGCAGTTGTGTGCGTTGTTGTCCAGCCGGTCCTTGAATGATGTTTTCTTGGTGGCGTGGATCAGTTGATGGTGCTTTCGGGTGGCGAACTTGAGGGCAGTCATGTTGTCCGGTGTTGGCTCCCTTCTCCAGGCTTTCTCGAGGGCTCGGCAGTTCTTCTTGGAGCTCTTGAGTTAGTCGGTGAACCATGGGGCCTTCTTGCTGCTGGGTCTGCTAGGCGGGGTCCTCAGTGGGGCGAGTTCGTCCGCGCAGTTGCTGATCCACTTCGTGAGGTTGTCGGCGGCCTGGCTGGGGTTCGCTGAGCTGGCGGGAGGGTGCTGGCTCAGGGAAGCAGCGAGCTGGTCTGCTGTGATCTTGTTCCAGCTTCTACGAGCAACCTGTTGCTGGTGGTGGTGGATCGTGGTTCTTCTGAAGGTGAAGTGGACGCAGCTGTGGTCCGTCCAGTGGAGTCCGATGGTGTGGCTGAAGGCGATGTCCTTGCTGGATGAGAAGACCGCATCGAGTGTGTGTCCGGCGAGGTGGGTGGGGGTGGTCACCAGCAGCTTCAGTCCGAGGTTGGCGAGGTTGTCAAGCAGGGTGGTAGTGTTGCGGTCGTTGTTGTTCTCCAGGTGGAAGTTGATGTCTCCGAGGAGGATGTAGTCAGCGGAGGGGAGGGCGTGTGGGCTGATGAAGTCGGCGATGTCGTCGCTGAATTGTGTGCGTGGTCCCGAGGGTCGGTAGATGAGGGTGCCTCTGAGGGTGGTCTTGGGGTCGGTGTGGATCTGGAAGTGCAGGTGTTCGGCGGATGTCAGGGTGTCGTCGGTGTTGGTCGTGATGCGGATGGTGTCCCTGTAGATTATGGCGATGCCTCCTCCCATCTGGTTGACGCGGTCCCTTCGGGTGATCTTGTATCCGTCCGGGATGGCGATGTCGGGTGCTGAGGAGTCGTTCATCCAGGTTTCCGTGAGGAAGGCGACGTCAGGGGCTGTGGTGTCAAGGAGGTTCCAGAGTTGAACGGCGTGTCTGTGGACGGAGCGGGTGTTGAGCAGGATGCACTTCAGGTGGTTGCTGCTGGTGTTCGGCTTGGTGGGTGCTGGTGCAGTGCCGGTCCGGGTGCAGGTGAACTTGCAGGCGTGGCAGCTGAAGGGTCCGTGGGTGCGTCTCGGGGTGGCTCGGTAGCATCCAGGGGATCGGCCGGTGTGGAGTGCGTTGAGGGTGGCGGCGTCGTACGTCCGGCGGGTGGGGTGGGCACTGCGGGGGCCAGGGGTCCTGGCACTGGGCGCGGTCCAGGCGTGGACGGGCACAGACGGGCTTACCTTTGGCGCGCCCGCTGCGCGTCAACGCTGCGCGTTTGCCACTCTGCCATAAGTGGAGAGTGGGGTGGCGAATGGGAAGGGCTGTATAGGGAAGGGGGCGGGGCCGCAGGGGGCAGCGGCGGGGAGTGGGGAGGTGGCGGGAAGCGCGGCAGGGGCTGGGAGAGACAGGAGGGGAACAAAAACAGAGGAACAAAAAATAAACTACACGGGGCACAGGAGAAAACAAGGAGCAGAATTACACAGACAATCGGATTCGAAATACAAACGCGGCGCAGGCGGGGTCAGAGCACCAATCAGCGGTGCACAGGAACACAGCTGCTGGCAGCGGCGGCGCTGGTGGCAACGAGGGGCGGCCTGGGCTCACTCCTGAGGAGTGTGCACGGTGCGAGGGGGTGACCGGCCCAATGGGACAGAGGTCACTGCTCTCCACCGTGTACACTATGCCCTAAATGGTCCAGTGGGAGGGAGGAGCAGCTGGGAGGCGGGAGCGGAGCGGCGAATGGGAAGGGCTGTATAGGGAAGGGGGCGGGGCCGCAGGGGGCAGCGGCCCCAAACTTCAGCTTTTGTACCAAATGGCACCAATACGAAGCTTAACGGCAATTATTTTTATCGACCTCTGGAAAATGGTGATTAGAGCAAAGAGTAAACCCAAAGATCACTGGGACCTGGGTATAAGACAGTATAAAGAAAAAGGTCCCAGAGCATAAAAGCTTGTAAAGCATTAACAAAATCAACATCAAAAATACTTAAACAATTACGTGATGGCAAAGTGTTATTTAATCACACTTAGCAAAATACACTTTTTTTTAGAAATAAATCGACACATGGTTTCTCCACGGCGAGTGATGCTGAAATAATTAATACTTCCACAATGATTTGATCTGGATTAAGTAAATTGTGCGTATCCAGTTTTTTAATTATAAGAATCCATTCAATTGATCCATGGATCACTGTTACAATGACACCTTATTTTTTAGGTGTACTTCACCCCCACCCCATTTGGAGCTTCCCAGCCCTTGCGCCTTTTGACGCTAAGCCAGTATCTACTACAAGTCTACCTTCCAATACGGTGATTATAGTGATTCCTTTCCTTACCTAGTCCCCTTTAAATTATTTCCTGGGACTTGATGCAATACTCCCTTGTAATACTGATTCAATATCTTTGTAGGTGCCCCTCCTCCCTGTTACACCGTCACTTTTGTCCTGAAGAAGACCCCGTCAGTAAGGATCCAACCAACATACCTAGGTCAAGGGGTCGAAACATCGACATACGATCTTACCAGTACCTTCAATAGTGCAATGTGCACTGTGTCCTTTCAAATGTACATGGTTCTGTAAATGAATGTATATTCAAATGAATGAATTTCATCTTGACTATGCGGCATAGAGTTGTATGCCTAACAATTGATTTGTGACAGTGTCAAAACGTTATATGTCACTTGCCCTATTACCTCACTCTACTCACTACCCCCTCCCCCCCACCTTGGCACCCCGCACTTTCGATCAGTGTCGATTTATTTCTAAAAAAATGTGTATTTTGCTAAGTGTGATTAAATAACACTTTGCCATCACGTAATTGTTTAAGTATTTTTTATGTTGATTTTGTTAATGCTTTAAAAGCTTTTATGCTCTGGGACCTTTTTCTTTATACTGTCTGGAAAATGGTGGGCAGAGTCATCCCTGACTGAAGTGAAAGATTTGCACTGCTGAATTAACTGTTAAAAGCCTCGTCTCACTCTCCTCCCTTGCAGGTTATGAATGCACATGTCCCCTTCTCAAGGAAGACGCCGTATTACATGCGTTTGTCAATGTATTTTTGGTGCTTTAATGAGTGCCACGTGCTGCACCTACTTTGAAGTGCTAATTTAATAGAAACCCTTGGAAAGAGACTCTTCCCGGGTGGTGTGCATCTTCAGATAAACATTGTCAAAGTTGTCTCACTCCTGGTCAGAACTGTATTATCAGAGTCGAACACACAGCTGCCCTCAGCTTCGTCCAAATGCCTCCTCTTCCCCGCCTTCCAGGGCGTTACCTTTCTGTAAGCAGCATCTGTCCCCATGTTCACTGGAAAGCCCCCCATTTCCTTAGCTGGGTCCAGGGCAGGAAAGGGAGCCGCGGCCAGGCACAACACCAGGAAACTGCCCTAATCTGTGCAGGAAGGGACACTGGAGCCAGGGGGCACAAGAGGCCGCGATTATCGCCTATGCAAACACCAGGAGAAGGGACCAGGGAAGGGCGCGCGGAATAACAGTTGCCCCGTCTCCGATAACCTCAAAGAATTTTATCTGGAACACACGGCACTTGCGTCACTTCCGGCTGGCTGATCCCAGACGTACCGCCCTTCCGCAGGTGCCCCTGACTGAGCAAACGGACCTTGTGAGCAATAAGTCAGCGTCCCACAGTTCAGTGCCTTTAAGAAGGCCTTTAGTTCAGCCATTCATTAACCACCGTTTGGTCCTAGTTTCATTTTCTATCCTCAAGGTTCTATTGCGCCTCCGGCGGCCGACGGTTTCCCCATAAACTCTTTTATCGGACAGGGCAAGATTTTAATGTACTCATAGGGCCTTTCCGACAGCCTTCTTCGTCCATTGGTCTTTGTGTCTGCATATTCTGCATAAACTCCAGTGGCTACAAGTCACAGTCTGGGGCTCCCACAGCCAGTACATCAGGCCAAAGGTAACGCCAACCAACCATTCACCTAGGTACCATAAGGGAACAAAAATCTTGCCACCTCCCTCCCTAACCAAACCCTTACAAAAATGCTGCACACCGATTCCCAGCTGCATAAATATAATGCAACCCAAGCATCAAAAGATGCATCTTTGCACAAGGATTTCTGTTCACCTTGCACACAAAACAAGCATTGGCATTGCCAATAGGTCTCGCTTTTGGGATCTTATAAGTATTTAGCATTCATGCAAGTTTAAGCTATTGGCATTGTCAATGACAATGCCATATATTTATGTTTTAAAAACCAAAACATAAATAAAAGGCATTGTCATTTACAATGCCAATACCTCAAACTCGCGTACATGCGAGACCTATTGCATTGCAAAAGCTTGTTATATAGAGCAGACATTACCCATTTGCAATTTAAAAAAAGCATTTGCAATGCAATAGGTTTCGCATTACTGAATGTTTAAGCTAGTGGCATTGCAAATAATACTGCTACACCAATAGCTCAACTTTTCAGTAATGGGAGCCCTATTGCATTGCAGATGCTCATTTGTCTATTTTACATGTTTGCCCTCATAAAACATCTCTCATCGGTTTTCATAAAGCTGGTACGACTAATGCTGCTAAAAGAACACGTTTGGGCTCAATGACCAGCTACATGAACCCCAGGGCCTTAAGAGTTCTCCCCACCTTTTTTGTTTTAATCATATCTATAACAAATATAAAAGTTCAATGCCCGCCAGCGTCTCAGATTGAGACGGGTTGGAGCTGCTTTCTAGACGCTGTTAATGTCTAGATGGGTATGCGGCTTAATGCTTGTAAATACAGAATCTCTAGATTTATATTAAAAATACAGCATGGAGGGAGGAGCCAAGATGGCGACCGAGACGGCAGCGTAGACTCCCGGCTCCGTGAACCTCCGCATCCCGCACGGATATCCTGCATGAGATCCTCAGCCTGCGCGATGCGATCGTGTTTGTGAATGAGAGTGGCAACCGATCGTGTGACTCCGAGGTTTCTGGCTGCGGTACCGCCTGAGAAAAGTGCATTTTAAATTTGCGGCCCGTGCAGCCCTGGAGCCTGGACCTCGAGTGGACGCCTTGGCCGAGTGGCAGTTCAACAACAGCGGCCTGTGGTGACTGGGTGGAGTCGGTCCACCGGAGCGGTGCCAACCTCGGCCTACATTTCGCCGTGGCCGTTCCTGCCGCTAAGCGAAGCGGACCGAGTGCCTGCCCGGGGGTGCAACTCTCAGATTCCCCGGTGATAGCCCCTGCCCTTGGCGGCGAGCTGTCCGGACGCCGCCCGTGACTCGCCCTGATTCTTGCAGGCGGCTCCCGGATTTTCGCGGGAACTGGTCCGTGGTGGGGACGACTGTTGCCCGTGCCCACGCAACGGATACATTTTTGCCTGCCCCCGGACCCTGTTTCCAGCGCCGTGGGCCTCGAGGCGCTTGTTCCTGGGTCCCGGCCCCCATACGGGTCGGGCCTACCCGACGGCCATTTTGTTGCGATGAAGCCTACCATCCTGTCCACTGGGTCACAGCAGGATTGGGAGTGTGTGACTTTTGGGAGTGTGGCGGAGCGATCGCAGAGAGCTATGCTGGGGTACGGCGACCTCCTCGAGGCCCTCGGTGCCCTTCATTCCTCCCTGGTTCATGGCGTCGGGGTCTTGGGGAGTAAGCTCGATGGTGTGGCATCTGCGTTGGGACAGTGGCGGCCTTCCTGTCCTCAGGTATACAGGGACTTCCCACACTGCACACCGGAGGACAAAGTCGCGGCCACCCCTGGGATTGGTGCACAGCTGGACACTCCGGACAGTATGCTACAGTGTGATCGGCTGGCTGTGGGTCTGATCTGTTCCGGAGGTATTGGACCTGAGCGGGAGGTGGTGGCCTCGTTCCGTGCACGGCCTCCGGTGACCCAGGGACAATTCAAGCAACAGTTGTCTACTTTGGCTGCTTCCGCCTTCCTGGACCCTGTGTGCGGTGCAGACTCTGGGGCAGCACTGGGAAGGCCGTCCTTCCATGATGTGGACTGTGTTGGTACTCAGAGACTTCCACCCCACCTGTGTGTGTCGCTTCCCGGTCGTTTTTGGACACTCCTTTACCTTGGAACATCGGACATGGCGCTGGGTCGAGGGGTAGTCATGGGCAGAATTGCAAAGAGTGGTCAAGGATAAGGCTGATCCTTCAGGGGTGGTCATCTAGTAGACGGGCGGGTTCAGGGGTTGCGTGCTCTCATGGTATACCTATTAGCATAATCGGTGCATAATGCTCCCCATTTTTCTTTGATATGGTCGATTTTGTGCTGTTCACTTTGGGGAAAACTTACCGTGCGGGAGTGGGAAGCCGGGGGTATGTTTTGAAGGCCCTCCTCCAGTTTATTAATACTTTCTCTACCCCCCCGTCTGGTGGGGTTCTTTTCTTACTCCTTTTTTCCCTGTTTCTTCTATATTTCGGGTCTGGTTCCGGGGCAACAGGCACACTGCTGGGGGGAGGGGCCGTACTCATCTGCAGAGGTGCAGGGTGGGGGGTTGGGGGAAGGGGTTCTTTAGTCTTCATCTCCTTTTTCCATGGCCTCCTTTTTCTTCTCTGATTCTTCTTGTTTTTTCTTCTCTGGGATCAGCGTGGTACATCTCCTTTGTTGTGAATCGTCGCCTTTTCATGTGTGCCACAATTTCCGGGGTGTTCCCTGGGCTTTCGGGCAGGGGACTCCAGGCGCAACTGCTCATGATATTCTTCCCCATCCTGAATTTCCTGTGTCTGCGCCATTGATCCAATAGATTGCTGATTATAGCTTATGTCATTATTCTGCCTGCCTTTTATCGCTGTTGGGAAATTGTTCGGCACCTGATCCTTCTGTCTTTTTCATTATAAAATGAAAACCCTTTTTATCCTGGTGTCCTACCTGCGCTGTTCACTGGTCAGACTATATTAGCGTGACGATTCTGCTCCCCGAGGTGCTGCCTGTGTTCACACTTGATCTTTGTTGCTCTGATTGCTTAGCGGCCGGCCCCGGGGGGTTGTAGGCCCATACTTGTTATTGATTGAAATGTCAATAAAGGTTTTTCAAAAAAAAAAAAAATAATAATACAGCATGAAGGTTTCCAGCAAACTAAGCAAGCAAAAGCATATGGAGCTTTCTAGGAGTTTCCAGGTGTGGGCCGATTGCGCAGTCATGCGGGATCTCACAAGTAAAGCGGGGCGATAGCTAGGATTTAATAACAGGTGAACACTTTACGGAGGGAGAGGTAAACAAGGAGCCCGCGGACGGGTCGCAAGGCGGCGCTAGTCGTTATCTTGCTTCCCACTCCACATTAAATCAGAAGTATTTGCAATGCAATAGGGCTCGCATTATTGAAAGTTTAAGCTACTGGTGTTGCAAATAATACTGCCACACCAATAGCTCAAACTTTCAGTAATGAGAGCCCTATTGCATTGTAGATGCTGGTTTTAAAAGGTTTCATGTCCTATAGACTGTCTGCTGTGACAAGAGAGGGGCGCTCAGGAGACAGCAGCAAGGGAAATGGTTAAGAGTGGAGGAGGGGTGGGTAGATGAGGGTCGGACAGGACAGCAAGATCTCTCAACAGTGAACAGCAGAAGGGGCTGATTGAGGGATGGGGGAAGAACAGGCTGCTGTGTGCGTTCGGGAAAGAAATGAAAATAAAAGCAGCGCCATACATAAACAATTAAAAGGCGCGCCTAAAGTGAATGTGGTGCCGTTCATTTACAAATGCATGCGCTCGTGTGTGGAAAGAGTGCAGGAGCATCTTGAACACCATGCTGACGATGGGAGGGGGTCAAGTAGAAACCGGAAGCTTTTGCTTCAAGTAGCCATTAGCCAGGGGAAGAGATGTTTTAGGGAGGAGGAAAAAAAAGAAACTCACAGAGCACAATTGTCATACCACCCTTCGTACGTAACACCCAAGAAACTAAGAGCATTGGCACACCAATAAAATGTAAACAAACTAGTTGCAATTTCATAACCCCGACAGCGAAGTAGTATTGGTAATGTGGCTTCAGAAAGAGTAATGCTGTTAGAACAACCACCTCTAATTCACACCCACAAAATGTCAAACTCCCAGTTCATCCCAACCTTAACTCAAAGAAGAGCAAGAAACCTGTCCTCCAATTCAATAGACTCCCACATGCCTGTTACTATAATATGGGCAAACTTTTCTCCAGCTGCTGCAATTATGCACCAAAAATCTAAGTGTCTAGTCATCGAGCATGCAGTCGGCTCCATACCCAACACAGGACCAAAGGCTATACACTGACATTATGCCTTCCCCCAAAACAATTCTCACAGCACATAAACGATCACAACAGTGCACCCTGCAAGCACCCGACTAGCCTCCATTCACACACACTGCTCAGCAAGGCCACCTGAACTGTGCAGCAAAACCTTTAGGCAGTCCGGAAGATGCCACTATGTGCATTCCAGACATCACAAAGAAGTGATGCAATGGACACACCCAGACAGGTCGTTAGTGTGAGGCCACGCAGGACATAATCAGGTCCCATACAAATACCAGTAATTTAGCACTTGAGCTGTGCCTATGTCTTTTATAAACTCTGGCCACAGATGTGCACTTGTGTGTAAGGATGTGATAAAGGGGAACAATGTGCAAGTAACCTTGCTATTTATTGCACATTACTCCAGGTTTACCTCAGTAATTGTATTACGCTGACACAGCACGCTAGTTGGTTCCCGACTACTCCAAGAAAAGGGGTGGCTGTAAAGAACAGGGTTGATGTGCTGGAAAAAAAACATCTGTAACCATCCTGTCTGCCAGGCACTAAACCAAGCACAAATGCTACACGGGAACTGGTCATGAACACTTGATTTAGTGAGTTGTAACTAATTGAGCCTAGGCTGAAAAATCTGCACGAATAATCCACATTTGTAAAGTGCGAACAATCACCCGTAAGGGTCTCTAAGCGCTGGGGGCCGTCGGGAAGATTAAGAAAGCTATTGCCCAAGTCACATGGTGCTGGGCTAATCTGCCGCCGGGGATTGAACCGTGATCCCCAGATTCCGGAGTCAGTCTCCCTGGCCGCGGCGCCACACCTCTTACCACAGAAGAAGTTTGTGCCGGACACATTGGCTGCATGTACAGGCACCAGTTCATGTCAGGAAAAGCAGACATCACACCTTTGAGGGTCAAATCTAAGTTTAAATGATTTTTAAACCATGCAAGGATATCAACAGAGCGTTATTTCAATAGCCAGAGGGTGCGTGCACTTGACGAGTGCCTTTCGATGAATAATGAGAGTGCAGCTGACCAGAAGAGAACTCCCTTTACTGCCCCACTCCCATCAACTTAAAAGCCATGTAAATCAGTGTTAGTACAATGACTTTACCTGCAGCAGCTATGCCCGTATTTAGAAGCGCCAGACTTAGTCCCGGACGTACAGGTCGCTCTGCAGAAAAGGAGCACTGCTCTATAAAAATAAAAAAAAGCCCGGCTTCAAAAGTGGTGCGCGTGCGAGCAAAAGTGAAAGCAGCGCGACGCGGCGGGGGAGGGGTGGAGGAGCGTTGAAACCCAGATGGCACCTGATTGGGCGCTGAAAGCTGTCGTTGTAGGCACGCGTGAACGCAAGCGCTAGGCCAGCCAAAGCAGCTTGTGGTAGCACTTTTTAAAGCCCCTACTAAATGTCTCGCAGTGTAGCGCATGCGCTGGCTCAGGCGAGACCTAAAAAGTGAGCAGTATACGCGATACAAGAATAAAAACCCATAACATGACATTCCAAACATCAAACCAACCGACATCACTGAACCAGAGACTTTCCTTCTAGTTAAGAGCACAGCAGTTAAGATGCACTTTTCTTAGAAACGTTTATTTTCCCAACCCGAAGCTAAAGGACTATTTAGCAATCCTTGCTGCATGCAGTGTGTCAGTAAAGTGCACTGGCACAGATCTGTGCAAAGCTCTATTAGCAGTGCTGCTACAACGCAACGTTTCCACTCGAGAAGAGAACCGGGTCTTCCTGTATTGGAATACCACTAACTACTGGTGCATAGGTGAGCAGAGCCCTCAGATGGAAAACGACAGAGTGCATAGTGGGCCTAGTGCTGGATGGAAACCCAAGAGGGTCAGTGCCAGATGGAAGACACTATAGTGAGCCCAGTGCCTGGAGGCCGGCTGGAAACCTATAGAAGCACATAGTGATCCCAGTGCCGGATGGAAACCTCCGCTGCACACAGTGAGCCCAGAGGCCGTATAAAAACAAATGCATGTGCATAAAGCGCCCAGTACTTGGTTTGAAAGATATAGAGGCACGTGGTGAGATCATCACCTGGATGGAAATCTGCAGCTTCACACATCCAACCCTGAGAATATACTGGCTTCGCCCTATTTGGCATATTTTAAATATACGGACATGTCAAGCTGCCCTGATCGAGTGCATGAAATGCGAATCAGAGCAGCTGGAGGCACGCTTCATGAAATATATGATGGCAGTAAAGGCAGTTTTGGACTCTGAACAACATACAGAACTAGAATTCATAATTCTGTGCCAGTTGCTTAAGCGGTGCTCAAACCTTTTAAATTTTTGGACAAATTGATCTAACCTACTGTTTATACCCTTTTATAATATTGGAACTTGTGTATTTTATACAGTTTTTTTCCCTTTCTTTCTTTTTGGCCTCATTGCAATGATTTTAACTAATTGTGCAATAAAAAAAAATGATCTCATCTTCACACGTCCTAATGCCAGCCTGGATATCAAATGTTATGCATAGTGAACCCAGTACCTGACTAGAAACCTACCAACATGCACATGGAGCCTGGGAATGCCCCCGAAACCCACTGACATGCACGATGAGCCACATACCCAGGTGAAAACCTACATAAATAACTAGAGAGCCCAGGACCCAAGTGAAAACCTTTAGATGGGGTCACGAGCCCGGTTGCCCAAAAGGAACCCTGCAGACACCGAAGAGGGATCGCCGTTACATTGAGTTACCACATGCAGTGGGCCACTGCCTGTCGCTTGCCAGCACGGTTAGCATTTCTTTCAGGAAATCTTGCAGTCACAAATTTCCTCCGTTTTATGAAGAGAACAGAGCTTTACTTGTGCTAAAGGAGGCTCCTTTGTTCTTTGATTGAACGCCACATCTTGCACAGTCTAACATTTTTGCTAATCCGAAGGCTTGTGTCAACTTGACATGAGAGAATTCCCAGAGCATTAGGGAATCCTTGCCGAGTCGCCCCACCACCACCTCCCCAAGGGCTCGCATTCCTCCACCCAAATCCCCAGAAATAATCACGGACACCTTAAGGCAGCCATTCAAAGTACGAGAGGCTGGGATAGTAAAGTACTAACTGTGGCAAGCATTAGATTATAAGGGACCCAACCATGAAGCGGCCTCCACCCACTGAACACACCTCTTCAAGCGGAGTGAGAGATTACAGGGTAACAGCATTAGGCTACCACAAACGTCTCAGCTAAAAATGGAGGCGTGGCTGAAGACGCCATGTTTGATCGCTAGCACAGTACTAGATCCCTACATATGCAATGAGAGCGTACACCCCTTCAGACGATATCCTATAATAGAAAACTGTAAATCATCCAGTAAAGTGAGTTGGTTTCAAAGCTCCTGGTTTTTAACACAAGACAATTTTTAAAGCAAAGTCTAACTTTCAGCGTTCACAGGGGTAAATTACTCCTAGTCTTACATTATTTTTGCCTTGTTAGAGCAACCGACAATGACAAACATTTTTGATAAAGGAAAAGACTACATCGCTTAATTACATCCAAGATGTGCAAGCTCCCAGCCCCATCCCTGGTATCATAGCATTTAAGGCGTGCAAGTTTTCAGCTTCATGTTCGATTTAATAACAAACCACAAGGTGCACACGTTTTCATCCTCATCCATGATGCACTAAAATACCACAAGGTGTGCACGATCCAAGCCTCATTCCTGTTGTTATAACACACTATAATGTGTGCAAGCCTTCGTGGTGCAATTTCATTTTACAATGCCCAAGCACTCCCAACTCCATATTCCATGGACCAATAATAACCTACTATATGCTATTCAAGATCTGTGTATAATCCTCCCTGAAATAATTTTAACCTCCTGCAGTGTGTGCGCAAATCGTCAGCCTCGTGTATAATATAACCCCTAAAAACGTGTGCACGCTCACTATAAAGTGTGAAGCTTCACGATGTAAAAATTGTGCCTGGTCCCAGCCCCATCATACATGGATCAATATAATAACCTACTATAAAGTGTGCAAGCTCTGCGCATCTGGATCCCTGGAATAATATTAACCAAAGATAAAGTGTGCATGCTTGCACACTGTCAGGCTCACACATTATATAATAGCCTCCTCTTGCAAGCTTCCAGCTTCGCTATAAACATCCTCATCCCTGGAGAAATAATCTACAAGTTGTGCAAGCTCCCACCACCATTATCATCATCCCTGGACCATCATCAATAGCTCACATAAAGATGTGCACAATCACAGCCCTATCGTCCATGGATCAACAATAACCTACTATAAACTGAGCAAGCTCAGAGCATCTTCTACCCTGGAATGGTATTAACCAAGCTGTCGGCATAATGCAGGATATATTACCCTCCTACAAGGTGTGGAAGCTTTCTGCTTCCTTCATAGAGCAATGTATATCTAGCAGGTGCCTAAGCGCTAAGCATCCTTCCGAAAGCAGTATTTATACAAGGTCGGAAAGCTTCCGACCGCGTGCCTTGAGTAACAAAGGCAAACTACGTTTGCAAAGCCTAGTCAGGATCATGTCTGGAACATTAATAACCTAAAACGAGTGCATGCCCCTCCCTCCTCCTCCTCACCATGACCTCTAGAACAGCATTAACAGTCTACAGGGAACAGAGGCCCTCAGCATCGCCCTGTAAACAGGAATCATCTATTAAAGATGTGGAAGCTTTAGGCCTCGTCACTCCTCACACAATAATGAAAATGATAAGTTGTGCAATCTCTCAGCATCACCCCTCGTGCAATGACCCACTACTACAAGATAGAAAGCTCTCAGCATTCCCACTAGTGCAAGAATAACCGACTGCACGGTGCTTGGGTTCCTCCAGCCTCCTCTCCCCTGATGTCTCTCAGCTCAAAGCAACGAAAAAACTACCCTTCCACCATTCTCGAATGTTTACAAAGCAAACTAAATGAAACATGTAGGGCCGCTACTCTTTGTGCCTGCCTCTGCAGCAAGGCCTGATGGTGAAGGTCCATCTCCCGCAAATGTCTCCCGCCGCACACATACACTGAGGGCCTTCTGGTCCCGATGCCCCCTGCGCACCTCTCCTCGCCCACATTCAAGTCTGTACACCCAACAGCGAGCACATGCTTGGTGCATTTGGCAACGCTTGGTTTGTTGAGTGAATGTGCAGCTTGGGCTGGGCAGCTTCCCTGCTGAGACTCTAGGCAGAGGTCAGCTGCGCACCCCGGCCTGCACCCCAGCGGATCGCGGTTAGATTGGATGAGTACCTCCGTCAGTGCCTGCAGTGTTGCTAGCCTGGACCGATTGCTCTCAGTGGCCACACCTCCGTGCCCCGGTCATTCTGCGTTCCTTTTGGACAGGTCTACACCCGCCCTACCTGCTTGGACATTAAGGCAGCCCAAAAAAAGAATCCGTGGATAATTGCCAAAATTTAAAAAATATGTAGGAAATGTATAAAATGTCGCAACATCTGCAGGGACAAGAAAATGTTTGCAGCAGAAAAATCCGTGCTTCAGATATGGACGGCCTTGAATTATGTGAAGGTATCGGTCACGAAACAGTTAACGAGTGTACACAGCACAAGTGATTATTGGTATGGATCGGTCTCCAAGACAAAGACACAGTAGAGATGCCTGGATGTACGTGTAACCTGAAGTTTTCATTGTGTTATCCTGTAGGATTCCACCCAACAGCAGGGTTCCGCTAGCACCAACCAATAGTTCAGGCAACATTCAGCCCTCTACTCCAACTGTCATACAACTTCTGAATCTTATATTCAAATGCTGTCATAAGTCAGACGTCACTAAACAGTCCGACTGCTGTACACTTTATGTAGAATCAGTCTGTGAACCTCCATATACCTAGAGTGTGGGGTACCAGAGTTGGGAGGGTCTGTATTCCATTATATAGGGAGTAGTGTAGAGGACCGGTCTCTCCATTTAGAGCGCGCTACCTCAGTACCCCATGCAACAGTCACTTGAGTGTAAAATCCATCTGCAGCCTTTTATTTGACACTCCCGGTCCAGAAGTAGCAGCTCTGAAACCCACCTGCACCCGGCTTTTTGTGGAACCTGTGTGAAGCGTTTCACCTGTTCTGGCGAGGGTGTTCCACAACAATCTGCTATACACCATCAACTAGACGTCTATGTGTAAAACCTATCTGCAGGCTCGCTTTTAGGTCTAGCCTAAAGACAGCTGTAGCTGCTTTGCCAGCCTCATGTAACAAAAACAAACCATGAATTAAAAAAATACCTGTATAAAATAGCGGCGTTTCTGATAAGTCCTCTTCATCCATTGGTCTGCTCAACGGTCATGCACATTTTGCTCCAGTCGCCCAGAGCGTGCGGTAGTCGGTCAGCTCACTTCAGTCCTGGACTCTCTTGCTCTGTGAATGATGACATTTTGATTCGTCGTGTGTGCTCATCTGCCTGAAAAAAGTGCACTTCCCTGCTGGGGCTGGTGGGGCAATACTTGGACATGCCACTTAGCAATGCACAACTATGTCCTCAGGTTACAGTAATACAAAACCTACAATACCTTTTCTTTGCGCCAGTATGGATCATAGTTGCCCGTAATGTGCATTAAATCTAGAAATGGTTTCTGTATTCTAAGTACACTTGCCTGCTAGGCAGGCCCTGCACTGTCCTGGTAACAAGTGCTTTAAATGTGTCAGTACTGTCCGGTACGGAGTGCGGGAACGCACTTTTTTATTTTGATAGGGAGAGTACCGGCACTTCTCAAGAGAAATGCAATACTTTTAATTGGAGTGTACCTGCACTTCTCAGAAAAAAGCAGGTACTCTGGTACAGAGTACCTGCACTTCTATTTTTCCATTTCAAGCACTGCAAAATTACAGACACTTTTTTCTTTAATTGCAAGTATTGCAAGTATATGACCACCATGTTTAGGTGGTGTTTTCTGTTTTTTTTATTAACATTTTGTGTCATGCACTTGTAATTTGAAAGAAATGATTGGTGTACCAGCATAAGGCCAGACCTCCTGGCTTTGCCAAAGCTCGTTTCGTCATTGAAGGTGAGCGCTCCAGAACAGACCAGCTCGTGCCCCAGCTCGGCCGGATGTCCACAAGTTCCTTTCCGCTGGGGCGGTGGCGAGCCGCTATGAGGTCACGGGACCCTCCTGCCTCGCCCGCGCGGCGGAGTGAGTGACGGCTCTGCAGGCTCCTCTTCTGTTTGAAGGTGGGTGTCCTAGAACAGCCCTGCTGCCCTGGAATGCCCAGCCTGCTATTTTTACGGCCCCTTGTTATTCTGAGGTCCCGGCCGAAATGCCTCGAGGTGCCGGTCAGGTTTAAATTTGGGCACAGCAAGGCAGCAAAGACAGAAACCAAACCGATTTCAACGGCACTTACCATCCGGACTTAAAGTGGGGACAGAGCTTTAAGTGGGATGAAAAAACAGGGGGGGGGGGGTCTCTCAAAGGATGCGGCCCTTTAATTAAGGGTGTGGCTTAAAAGACGTAAGCGAAAAATCTGTGCTTAGCATAGTGTGGCGTCCCACAGATATTTTGCTGCTTCTGTTATTGCATCCAGGTATAATACAACAAGCAACATTACACGTGCAGCAAGACAAAACTAGTGGCTTTGTCAATGGTTGTTAGTTGTATAAGCAACAAGTAATGACTTCGTTGAATATAATATGACACTCCTTCAGTTCTGAAATGATGAGACTGAAAGGACTATACCGAGTCTCTGAAGTTATTACATTATACACTGCTGCAGAGCTAAGATTTTTTTTCCACCCAGAGAGTGTTGTCAAAAATGGGGAGCCCCCTAAGGACCTGCCTCGACGCCTACTTTTTAGAACTCCCGGTGGGACCCGGCCTCACTTAAAGCCCTAGTGATGGGGGGGGGGGGGGGGGATCTCCAAGGCAGGATGGAATGTAAGACACAGTCAAGTGCCCACAGCTAGTAAAAAAGTAACTTTACAAAAAGCCCACCGAAGATGCACATACACAGCAGCAGAATGAGACCCCTGCTCGGCGTCACCAGCGCACGCCAGGAAGAAAACTGAATGAGGAGAGACCCTAGGCAGCCAGAAAATCTCGGTGAAAGCGGTGGCATGTAGCATCCCTCAAAATAGCACAAGAAGTACACTGACAAAACACTTTACAAATTGAATGTTCCAGAGATGCTGAAAAGGAGTATTATTGCCCTAATCAATAGTAGGGATTTCCTCAACTTTGAAAGGATGAATGAGCGAGCTGGCCCTGCCGTGACTCAATGGTGTGGCCCAACTCTTCCAGTGGATACAGCAGTACTGTGGAGCTGAAGCCCCTGCACCGAGATCAAGCCCACCGTACCCTCCAGGCCATGCTGCAGGCTGCAGCCCTAGGGGTAAGGACGTCCTGGGCTTCGATGAGAGCAGATTGACAGATGCCAATCATTCTGCACAGGCAGCAGGACCCTGCCAGGCTTGTGAACTAAAACTCCACACACGGTGGTCCCTGCACGTGGGAGAATGCTGATCAGCCACTGCAAGCAGCTCATCAGAAGGGACAATCCTCTTCCAGGTGGACACCCAAGAAGTGGCAGCGGATGTTCTGGGGAAACCCCTTATATAATAGGCGTTTAGCGATATCAAGGCAGTATTTCATGGACACACACCAGGTCAGACAGCTTTTCTCTCCCTTCACCCACCCTGGTTCTGGCACCCGCCGAGGAATGATAGGACAAGACACGGATAGGAACATAATTCACGTCAAAATGAGGAAAGCAGAAATGGGAAGTAAGATGCATAGCACACATGGAAGTTCCAGCTTCGAGCACAGAAAAGACCTGAAAATGAATTGCCTTTAAGAGCCCGAAATATTTGGTGGGGTAGGCCTCAAGCCATTCACGGGCAACCAATTCCAGTAAACTCACTTGAAGACCAAATGTCACACAAAAGCACTGGCACTACATGCAAAGGTTCAAAGATCAGCCTTTCCTTTGATATCAGGATTCACTGATCCGGTCTTGGTACCTGACCATCCTCTTCACTTGATGCCAGGTGTCCAAGCAAAACCCTAAGCTTGAGGTACATTCTTGTAGACTGATTCTGGCTAGACCCAATATTCAAGCATTTCCATTCACTGGATCAGATCTGTCTGTTGAGTCTAGGCGTCATAGACCAGCGCCTTTGTTCAGTGCCCGGCTTCAAACCCATCCTCCCTTGGTTTTATGCCATTTTCAAGACCAACCTTTGCTCTATAGACCATCCTCTCTCCACAGGAACCCCCCCAAAGTTAACAATCCTTTACATGTCGGTGGAGGAATACAAATGCAGGGTTTGCAGACAAGCCACTTCTCTTGGGGCCAAGTTTAGTAGGTGGATCCCTTTGAATGGCACTTGCGAACGAACAGTGGTATGCTTTTAGGGACATGGCGCTACAAGGGTGATGCCACCCACTATCAGTGTTTATGCAAATATTTATCTGATGGTGCTGTAAGGTGGGGAGAACCACTAGCCTTCCCAAACGTATACAGCCTCTGCCACACTTTCAGTACAAAAAAACAACAGCCCCAGCACACATCTCGTATAGGGGTATGACAGCTCGTACTCGAGGACGCGATAGGAGACACAGATGTGTGACCACCGTTTACACTTACGGTAACAGACCAAGATTCTGGATCTGTTCTTTCGACTCATTTTATTACTACCTTTACCTACAGACCGTGTGGGTCGGAATTATCACCACACTTAAAAAACAAACTGAATGCAGGACTCAAGAGCCTTGAAAAAGACACGGGGTAACCCGTGCTGGCGACGAAACACGTGTTGGCTTGTAACCTGTATCAAATACTGAAAACCAAGGAGCAAAAAAGAAGAATAAAGAACAAAAGAAACTTATTCTAATACCGGTTATACTGTCTTGACTTACTTTAGCTACAGCGGTCATACACCTATACGAGATGTGTGCTGGGGCTGTTTTTATGATCCCTTTGAATGCTTTACATTTGGGAAATTTGCAAAGCTACAAGTCGTATTACTGACACTGAATGGTCACGTAGAAAGACACAGTGAACATACAAGGTGCTAGATTATTCATTCAATTACTAAAGTAATGGCTGTGCGCCACTCCACACTAAAAGATACGTTGGGTAGCAAAGCTGTTCCATTGAACTAAACTCCAAAAGATGCAGCAGCTACAAAAAAAATTGAATTGTACATCAGTACAGATGGTGTTGGACTGAGCGCAGGGTAGATGTGTATGGTTGAAAAAAAAAAAAAAAGCCATTAAATTGTTCCATGTATTTAAGCCTACAAATGCGTGGTAGATACAGGAGGTACTAGACTGTCCAAAAAGGTTGACGGGCACAGAGGATACACAAGATGCTGGTTTGCATGCACTGTATGAGTAATCAGAGGATACAGGCGGGTCTGGAGAGCACTGCAGTTCTGGAGGTTGCAGTCCATACACCTGGTGTTGGCTGCTTGGAGTGCATTAGCACAAAGTGGATACACAGTGTCGGATTGCGCTGCAGAGCTAGTGGATAAACATGGTGGTGGATGGCATGCAGTGAATACACAGGATGGCTGTCAGTGCTGCAGAGCTGATCGGTGCAGTGGATACGCATGGTGTAGGTCTGGGTGCACTGCATTCATAACAAGTGGGTACAAGAATGTTGTATTGCATCTTAAAGCTCATAAGTGCAGTGTATACACAAGATGTTGATTTGTACTTCCTCGCTGGTAGATGATACACAAGATGTTGTACTGTGAAAAGTGCTTTAGTAACTAGAATCAGGAAGTGTTGGATTGTGCCACAACTAGTAGGAGCAGCGGATGTACATGATGTTACAGAGCTGCTGGACCAGTGCCAATACAAGTTGTTGGATTGTCTGGAGTGCATTAGCAAAAGTGGATACACTCAGCGTTGGAGTACGTGCAGTGCATCAGTAAAAGTGGATACACAAGGAGTTGGATTAAGCGCAGTGCATTAGTAACAAGTTAATAAACGAAGAACAAAGCGTGGATACAAGGAGTTGGATTGAGTGCGGAGCGTTAGTTACAAGTGGATACAGGAGGCACAAAGTGTGGATACAAGGAGTTGGATTGAGTGCAATGTATCAAGTGGATACAGGAGGCACAAAGAGTGGATACAAGGAGTTGGATTGAGTGCGGAGCGTTAGTTACAAGTGGATACAGGAGGCACAAAGTGTGGCTACAAGGAGTTGGATTGAGTGCGGAGAGTTAGTTACAAGTGGATACAGGAGGCACAAAGTGTGGCTACAAGGAGTTGGATTGAGTGCGGAGAGTTAGTTACAAGTGGATACAGGAGGCACAAAGAGTGGATACAAGGAGTTGGATCGAGTGCAATGTATCAAGTGGATACAGGAGGCACAAAGAGTGGATCGAGTGCAATGTATCAAGTGGATACAGGAGGCACAAAGAGTGGATACAAGGAGTTGGATTGAGTGCAATGTATCAAGTGGATACAGGAGGCACAAAGAGTGGATACAAGGAGTTGGATTGAGTGCAATGTATCAAGTGGATACAGGAGGCACAAAGAGTGGATACAATCAGTTGGATCGAGTGCAATGTATCAAGTGGATACAGGAGGCACAAAGAGTGGATACAATCAGGTGGATCGAGTGCAATGTATCAAGTGGATACAGGAGGCACAAAGAGTGGATCGAGTGCAATGTATCAAGTGGATACAGGAGGCACAAAGAGTGGATCGAGTGCAATGTATCAAGTGGATACAGGAGGCACAAAGAGTGGATACAAGGAGTTGGATTGAGTGCAATGTATCAAGTGGATACAGGAGGCACAAAGAGTGGATACAAGGAGTTGGATTGAGTGCAATGTATCAAGTGGATACAGGAGGCACAAAGAGTGGATACAATCAGTTGGATCGAGTGCAATGTATCAAGTGGATACAGGAGGCACAAAGAGTGGATACAATCAGTTGGATCGAGTGCAATGTATCAAGTGGCTACAGGAGGCACAAAGAGTGGATACAATCAGTTGGATCGAGTGCAATGTATCAAGTGGCTACAGGAGGCACAAAGTGGATACAAGGAGTTGGATCGAGTGCAATGTATCAAGTGGATACAGGAGGCACAAAGAGTGGATACAATCAGTTGGATCGAGTGCAATGTATCAAGTGGCTACAGGAGGCACAAAGTGGATACAAGGAGTTGGATCGAGTGCAATGTATCAAGTGGATACAGGAGGCACAAAGAGTGGATACAAGGAGTTGGATCGAGTGCAATGCCTCAAGTGGATACAGGAGGCACAAAGAATGGATACAAGGTGTTGGATTGAGTGCTGAGCGTGAGTTACAAGTGGATACAGGAGGCACAAAGAGTGGATACAAGGAGTTGGATTAAGCGGGAGCATTAGTTAGAAGTGGATGCAGGAGGTGTTGGGTTGTGCCGGGTTATGCCACAGAGCTGGTGGGTGCAGTGGATACACACAGTATTAGTTTGCATGCAGTGCGTTTGTACCAATTTAAAACACAAGGTACACACCGTGGACGCAAAGGGAGCTGGATTGCATACAGTTAAATTACTGCCGCCACCAACTCCACGAATAGCGAAGTCCAAGGGGATAAAATTAGCCAGGCAAAGAACAGGCTGGAAAAACCCAGCCACCTCACAGAGACCCTCTCATGAAGAGCGGAGAAACCTAAATCCGGATTTTCCATGCTAAAGGAAAGAAGACAGCAAGAACAGAGGCATAGACAAGTCTCAGAAGAGACAGAGCACAAAGACCTGCCAATCCGGACCCCAAAACTCTCCACAAACACGCTGAGTGACAAGCCCCTAAGATCAGGGCACGTTAGGTGCTCCTGTTCCAAAAACATGCCAGTCCAAACTGCACAACTTTCACGGTATTTGTTTTTGACCCAAACATTTGTCAACGTTTACAGAGGTACTTTTTAGCATGCTTTTGATCGTAACTTTAGAAACCGCGTGCCAGCGCGGAGGTGGGCTCTTCCCCTCTCTGATCCAAAATGCAGTGCAGTCTTCCCAAACTTGGCAGGCACCAACCTGACGGGGCATGCGCTGCCAGCCTAAATCTTGATTTGAGACTTGCTGAGCGCGGGCATGCCACGAAGGGGCCTCAGGGCGTATTCACCTCCAAACAAGCGCCGACTACGCACGCCCAGACAGCTCCCCAGGATTGGCACCACCTTCGGGGCACAAGCTTTGTCCTACCACCCGACGACCCCCCCCCCCCCCCCCACCCCACCCCCAATAACTACCTGACTCGGGTTGGAGGGCTCACAAAGAGATCCGAACTGTAACGTAGTCTGGCTTCGAGGTCATAGAAGGGGTAGAAATTATCTAATCGACTAGTGAGGCATTGTAGAACCCAGTGCTACGAAGTGGACGTTAGGCAATAAGATGGCGCTTTACAACACATTCTGACAAATAAATGCTCTCCGGCCTGAATGAATTCTATTAAACAATCGATGTCTTATGCTCCACTGCCCAAAGTACAGGAGAGGCTGCCCACATTCCAACATTTTGAAATACTAAATGCACAATTTGCAAGCGAAAATCTGAAGCTATCTTTTTGCCCCTTGACTTCCACCAAGTGTTATTAAAATGGTGGTGGGAAAAAAAGTCTAAGAAACTTTCAAATTTTCGATTAAAAATTAGAATTGCCACTCCTATAGATTGAGAAACGTGTAGACGAGGTACTCGAGTTGAAGAGAGCGCCACAGATGCATACTGTCCTGCCGGCACCCGCAGAAATATTTACGATTCACTGTACGTTCAAGTTGTACTGGGGCTGCAACGTCGGGGAACCTGCATATCAACGTGGACAAGTCGAGAACTCCGGGCATGCACCCCTCCACGCCCAATTGGTGCCCGCCTGCCCACACGTGTACGCTGCCACCCCCAAAAGCAGGGCCACATGTAGGCGTTACTTACGTGGGTAATGTGCGCCAGGAGTAGCAGGCACAGCAGGGGTCCGTGTAACCGCGCCAGCACCTTGCGGTGTCCCATCCTGCACCCCACTGGCAGAGCCCAGTCCAGCCCTGCTGCTGCCGGCACACGCAGAGGGAAGAAACTCGGAGGAAATCAAAGTCCTCCTCTGGCAGCCCGGCTCCCGCGGTGTCCTCCGGGGCTCTGCCTGCTCAACCGCGCTGCTTCCCTCGCCCTAGTGCTCCACCATGCAGGGCCCCGCTGCTTCCAGGCGCTTTCCTCAGCCGGCTGGGTGGGCAGCAAAGGGGGGGGGAGAGGCAGGCTTCTCGTGCTGTTTAAATCCAGACTGCAGACAGCCCTGACTAACTTCCTACGGCTTGGCAGCACGGACTCAGAGGAAAGCCCGGCCTGGAAGGAGCCACCCCTTTCAGGGGGCAGGTCAGGAGGGGTTTGGGGGCGGGGCGTGCGTCTGAGTCTCCTGAGGCGAGGACGCCAGAGTTATGATGGAGTCCCCTGGTTGAGGTTTTAGCAACTGGGTGGAAGGCGAGGCAGGCCGGTGTTCGGGTTTGGGAATGCTGCTGCGAGTAAGTGACATTACAGAACCCTAGAACCTTTAATAGGCCGGTAGGGCCGGGGCAGGGTCGCTTACATGCCACAGAGCGAAAGACCAATAATGGACTAAAAATACAGGGTAGTGGGGATTTGTTCACAAAGGTAGGCAACGGTAGGGTGACCAACTGGCATGGGTGCAAATTCAGGATGGCGAGTGTGAAAATTCAGGACAAAGGGTCAAAACTCAGGACAAACATTCAGGACAGAAGGTCAAAATTCAGGACACAAATTCGGAACAAAAGGTTACGTTTTACAGACACATCAGAGGAGGTCACGCAATAGTATATGAGTACGTAGACAACCAATATAAGTACAAGTCAAAATAAGTTTATATTAGGTTGTGACAATCGGTATATGGTTACTGCACTGAGTTGTCCCATCTCACAAATGAGAGCCAAACAGGGCGAATACTGTCTGTGATTATTGAACATTGTTTTGAGAGGTCACTCTCTGGCTCACAGTCAGAGATTGACTGCTCTAAAAGATTCTGATTGTTGTGGGGAGAAAATCAAATACCAAATACTGGCTGCATGCTGGAGTCTGCACAGGGCATCATGTGGAGTGAACTTACTAGTGAAAAGAGGTCAGCCTGTGACTGCACAGAGAGGCCTATTATCATTCTGTATGTTTTTTCATTTATTTTTATTTTAAAAGTTTTATATAGCGCTAGCTTAACCCGTAGGTATCAGAGTGCTTTACATACACATTGTCAAAAAAAAACAGAACGGAAATTGCAATACATAGTAGGTAGGCAAATACAGCATGAAAAATAAGGTGGTTCTCACAGTCCGGTCGCCAACTGTCCTTGAATGTCAAGAGGGAGGAATAAACTTGGATATTGAAGTCTAGGTTAGTTGACGTTGGTCAGGAAAGTATTTGTTAAGGAGATGGAGTTTCAGGTCCCTTTTGAAGCAGGAGAAGGAGGGGTTATATCTGAGGACTCTCGGGAAAGCGTTCCATATCCTGGGAGCGTTGCCAGAAAACGATCGGTATTGAGTGGTTTTCTTTTTCAGTTTCGGAGGAATAAGAAGGAGCGAGTTGGAGCTTCTCAGCGTTCTGGATTGACCTGCTCTTACCAGTTTGTTGTTCAGGTAGTTGGGGGCCGGAGAGTGAAGGGTTTTGTGTGTGATGCAGGCCAGCTTGTAAATACACCTCCTTTCCAAGTGAAGCCAGTTGAGGCAGTTGAGAGCTGGAGTGATGTGTTCAAATCTTTGTACTCCGGATACGAGTCGAGCGGCCATGTTCAGCACTGTCCTTAGAGGGGCTAGGTGAGCTTTTGGAGTCCCTGTTAGGATGGCGTTCCCGTAGTCAATTTTAGAGAGAACTAGGGATTGGACTACTGTCTTGAGGTTATCATGGGGAAGAAAAGGTTTCAATTTCTTGAGGTGTTTTAGAGAGAAAAGAGCACTTTTTGCAGAGTTTTTGATGTGGGCCTCCAAAGATAAGTTCTTGTCAAGGGTGATGCCTAGAGACTTAACTGAGTCGGATAGGACGAGGGGGCAGTTTAGTGCGACCAGGTTCTTGAGCCACTCTTGGATTGGACGATGGTTGCTTTTTGGAGAGAATAGGATTAGTTCTGTTTTATCTGGGTTGAGCTTTAAGTGGTTAGCTTTGAACCAAGTTTGGCTCTCGGTTAGAGTGGCATTGAGGTGACGGATGTCGCTGGGAGACTTGATTTTGAAATAGATTTGGGTGTCATCAGCGTAAAGGTGGTAATTCACTCCAGCTTTTTTAAAGATGATTGTGAGGGGCTCCATGAAGAGATTGAAGAGAAACGGGGAGAGGATCGAGCCTTGCGGGACCCCAAGTGTGACTTTTGTTGGCTTCGAGAGACAGGAGTTGATTTTAATTTGTTGCAAACGATGTTGCAGGAAGGAGGTGAACCATTTTAGTACTGTGCCATTGTACATGTGATAATTAGGCCGACATACAGAAAGATAATGAGCCGATAGTAATCTGTGCCAGGTTGGGAAGGGGCTGCTGCAGGCCATTGATCACAGCAGGAGCTGGTGCTGGGCCCTGCAGTGAGATTTACAGAAATCTCAGACTGCTTGCAGGGGGAGCCTGCTTCAAGGTCTGAAATTACGGACAAAAGGCATCCGTGAAAGAAATCCTTATGGACACGAGGCCCAAATAATAGGCGGTCCATGAAATTTACGGACGGTTGGTCACCCTAGACAACGGGCCTTCAAATTTCCGTCTAGATTTAGGCCCCCGATTCTGCATTTGGCTGATTGTGGTTGAACGCACGATTCGAGGCTGGGTCCTGTCAGGAATTCTAGAGATCTAGACTCTAGTGACTGACTTCCTAGGCCAACACAGGTGGTCCATACCAGTCTTTGACAGGACCGACTTCTGACAAACCATACCCTCGCTTTTGGTCGGCTAGCGTTTCTGGCAGTCCCTCCCAACCCGCAGGCTGGCCCTCCATGCCTTCGCTCTCGAATTTTTCCAATCTCTTTAAAAAAAAAAAAAATAAGCTCCAGTTGGTATGCCTGGTACTTACCGTTAATCTTCATTATCCCTAGTCCCAAGACCCTCTTCACAGTCATTACTTTTGACTGTGAGGAGGACATAGGGATAATGGCGGTGGGCTGAAAACATGCCAACAATTTCCCAAAATAATCAAACCCCATTCACCAGCCCTGTCAAGTTCTCTCAGGTTCATGTGTGACTAGCTGCAAAAGTCCATGTGTTTTTTCCCCTTGAATGCTGGGACTTGTAGTCTTTTTCTTATTTTATTATAAAACCAAGAGGAAAACTCCTCGGAGTTCAAAGAAAAAGCTGGACTGGAGCAGCTCTTCATGCATGGACCTGGAAACTTGGCAGCTAAGATTTCACAAAGCACTTTTTTCAGTGATGTTTAAACTAGAAGTAAACTTACAACAAACTCATGGTTGAGTCAATCAGTGCTAGGACACAGTATGCTCAGAGGAACAATTCTCTTAAACTAGTGGCACGTGCTTTCTGAATATGTTAACAATCCAAAATTAATTCTCTTTATGCGCTTCCAGGCTTTACGTGATGGTGCCATTTGTTTTAATAGTCTAAAATACTGACTTTCAGTCACTCGGCCCTGATCACTCCCACTTTTGGCAATTATGCAGAGGAGGCACGAGGAGCGCCAGTCATTTGCCCAGAATCACACGGTTCTGGTCAAGTGGGACACTCATGATTTTAGCTCCCAGTATTATGACAACTGTAGCCTCTCTCTGGACTCTAGATTTGTTTTTATTAATTTGAGCTCGGGTGGGAAGGGTGAGGTGTGAAGGAAGCCAGCATGTTGAGACTCTGGAATCTGCAGCTGGTCGGCCAGCAACAGTAACATTTCAGGAAAAAAGGTCAAAATTCGGGACCAACATTCAGGACAAAAAGTAAATTTTACAGACTCGTGTCAGGAGGTCGCACAATAATATAAAAAATAGGTGGCCAAGACAGGTCAAAATATGTTTACCTTTTTTGTTGGTTTGTGTAATACATAGCAGTAGTGAGCAAACATTCACATCTAGCTGGACTTATTTAAGGGTTAAAAACCAGCAAACTTAGCATGCAGAATTTGACAGCCAACATCAGGGAAAGCTTCATGCATGTAAACAAAAAGGGTGCATGTCATTGTAGAGAGGTCAGCAAATCCAGCTTTATCAAGCCCTGTGACCTTGCGGTTGTGGATTACAGGCAGCAGAAATGCTTTCAGGGCTGCGTAAGCTACCATGGGGCCACGGTGATTTGTATTAGATGCTCATGAACCAGACTTCACTCACAAATAAAGTTCAGTCAGCAGTACAGGGGTGTCCACATTTTCTCATATTTATTTTTTACAGAGATCAAAATCCAATCAAGTGTAGGTCCACGTGTTTAGTTATGGGTAAGCAGACAGGCTTGGTTGTAGAGTTGTGCTTTCACTTTGGACTATAAATACTATTTAATATTTTTCTCAAACGCCATTAAAACTAGGGAGCTTTGTCTGCCAACACAGGCTGCTCCCCCCCCCCCCAGTCTTACGATAACACACTACAAATTCTCTCTTTTTTGTATATATTTATATAATGGCGACTGCTGAATAAAACATCTCAGCGAAACTTGAGGTCCGTGTTTTTCCTGCCAGGAGTGGAATGCGACGGCGATTGATATAGATATATATATATATAGATGTATAATTGTTTTTTTGTTTTATATAGTGCGAACTGGACCCAAAGGTAATGGAGCGCTTTCCATGAGCACCAGTTACATTACACAAGGACATAATTATTTTTGGTAGGTACAGGGAGATTAAGCAATTTGCTCAGAGTCACAGGATGTTGAGCTGACGCCAAGACTTGAACCTGGATCCCCAGTTCCAAATTAGGCAGGTTTGGCACATTTGCTATTCATCTAGTGATTATTCCAGAATCCCAGGTTGGTACACAAGTTTGAGCACTTGGGAGCTGTTATCCATGATTCTGAACAGGGAAGCCATCTAGGCTGTGACTAGCCTGCTTCCTTCTCAATAGGTTTTTAACCTGATTGGGACGTTGGTCTATGACTGGACTGTCCACAGCCTATAGACAGAGAAACTAGAGCAACCTTCTCAAATAGCTTCAACTGCAATATTAAAATGCATGGGTCCTTGTCCAATAGTTCTGATGTGCAGAATGCCAACAAGCCCTGGTGCTGTATTTCACCATATTGTGTCCTTTATTTCTCCTAGCTGTGCGAAAGCCAGTTCAGTGCTCCCTCCACTTGGGAAAGAGCAGGGCATAAAGTTTCTGATACTGTGAAACTCGAAAGAAGTCTTAGTAACATTTAAGGATTGCCGTTACCTCACAAAAGTGATATAAACATATGCCAACCTTGTTAGTAGCAGATTTTGTGACCTTTCACACTTTAGAAGTAACCGCGACCAGGCTAAAAAACGTTTTGTTGTGACATGCATTTTCTCTCATTCATGCAACAAGCATGTTGATATCTGATAAAACGTGTATGGCATTGCATAACTTGATTCCAATTTGCTGTCTCATCATGAAATATAGTACTAAATGATTGTATCAATTCTTCTTGCCTGCTACCACAGTCACAAGCATCCGCGGAGCTATGCTTTCATCGTTTCTCTGTTATTGTAGATGGAAGCCAGCCTGCACTGGAACTGGGCCCGTCCACAATGTACCTGATAGTAGACAGCCCTCCCAGAGAGTGCTGCACTCTGTTGATGATGAACAGTACACTTGATTTGTTTATTTAATCCATTTTTACTATATTTTGTCTCTTTTACAAGCTCCTTACCCGCACCGGTGTTGCAACCATTTGTTTTTTGATTGAGTGCCAGGATGGACTCTTTTCTTTCTCGTGTGAGGTTTCATTTTAAGATTCGAAACTCAAGCAGGACTTTAATATTTGTATACTTTACACTACGTTTGTATTGTGATTCCCTGGGCGTCTTTTGATAACATTGTAGAGATGTTGTGCATGAGTGCTAGGCAAATCGAGCCATTGGTTTAAGGGATTGTAGTCTTACCTCTGCACTTATGCTTGGGCTATAGGAAGCTCACAAGATCTCCCTTTGGGCTTCTGGCCACTCACTCTTATGTGCCAGAGCACTCGCATCACTAGTGAGGACACAATGGGAAAACATGTCCTGTGCTCCTTGTTAAGGAGGGTCCTCTATCAAGGTTGGCTTACACTGGCTGCAGTGCTGTGGGTGCACTCATTTCACCTCGTCATACTGGCTCTGCTTTACAGAAAATTAAAACAAGCATTTGCAAGGCAATAGGTCTCGCATTTGCAAGAGTTTATGCTATTGGCATTTTAAATAACAATGCCTTTTATTTATCTGTTTTGACTATTAACACATAAATAAAAAGCATTGCCATTTACAATGCCAATAGCTGAAACTCTTGTAAGTGCGAGACCTATTCCATTCCAAAGAAGCGGCTGCCATTGTCCCGGGCTGCTCAGAAAGTGAAAGCGCGCATGGCATGCTGGATGTTACAGTAAACCATGTCATGCCTGCAGTAGGAGAAACTCTTTAAAGAAAATAGTGCTTACAGAGTAAATAAGACATACTGTCTAACAACAGAAGTAAAAGGGCCAGTCCTCATGGAAGGTTACAAATGAAGACAAGGCGGTACTAAGGAGGGACTAACAATCCTATTAGCGAATTAAAAGCCAGCATTTATGAAGCAAAGGCGGTACTAAAGAGGGACTAACACGCCTATTAGTGAATCAAAAGCTAGCATTTACAGAGAACAATGACACAAGCCAATGAAAAATATGAGCAGAGAGTGGGCGGAGCTTCAAGTCCATACTCGAATATAGCATGCTTGGCAGAGGGGCGCATGTGTTGCCCAGGCTCGACCTAAAAATGAAAAACTTACCCCCGTGGAAATCTGCATGCAGGAAACAGGCTGGTAGACTGGGCATCAGCATGGGAGTATAGGAAATGGGCGTCAAGGAGAGGACTACCATTATAGGGTAGAGGAGAGGGGCATCAGCATGGAGGAGATGATATGGGATGGAAGAGTCTGGGTGGGTTTGCACCAGCATGAAGGCCGAGGCTGGGCACAATGAATGCATCAACAAACATTCTGTTGTTCCCTGTCCGTCTTTCCTTTGAATAACCCTCTCCCTACCTTCATTTTTCTTCAGGCTTCCTCTGTCCGAGTATAACCTACTGTAAGGACCATTCCTGTCTACCCTAATCACTGTTATTGTATTTCTTCAACTTGCCCACATCTCCTTTCTTAAATCATCTCTGTTTCTCTGAAACCATCTCCAAAAGTTCGAACAATTTCTACGCCTGTGTCACTTGTTTGGGCCCACTGTTCTTAACGGTCGATCGCTGAAACAGGAAATACAGCTAATAGTATAGCGATAAAGCTATTAGGTACGTTGAAAGCAGGGTCAGACGAATCTCCACCATTGTATTCTGTTTATTAAACTCTCATAGCTATACGTAAATAAGTACAGTATATGATAGGTTCATTCATGTATGAAATGGAAAAATGGATTTGTAGCTTGCAGGGTACAGCAGTGGCGGCTCCTCCGCTGTAGCGGAGGAGCGCCGCCCCCACTGCTCCGCAGCAGGAAACATAAAATGATAATAACTTGCATTTATCATTATATGTTTCCTTCTGCTGCAGCAGCTTTCTGAGTGGGGCTGCTCCGAGGACAGAGGAGAAGGGAGGACTGGTTTGCCCACTCCTAAGTGCACATGACTGACTGTTTAGTCAGCCCTCTCTGGCGGCCCAAAACAGTCATGCATACTTCCCATATTCTCCATGCAGGCTGCGTTACAGCCTGCATGGAGAATATGCCCAGGCCCCCATTCCCTGGCTGAGCGCCGATCGACGGTGCTCAGACCACTCACAACGCTGCATTGCAGTGTTGTGATTGGCTATCGGGAGCCTGAGAGCCGAGTGCTTCCTGCTGCAGGACCGGAGCTGGAAAAAGAGGACGAAGGAGAGGCGGCGGCTGGCCGGCAGTCACAGGTAAGTAATTTTTAAAACTTGGTTTTACCCCCGAGCCCCTCCTGCCCCTGCCCCATCATCTGAGTCCGGTAGCAGCCTCTGCTGGGTTACAGGTTGAATCCTGACTAATAGGGCTGGCTGTCTTTCATCCTTCAGAGTCAACATGTGTGCAATCTCACTATATAAAATAGTCAAGTTAACATTTTGTGTAATGGATTGCATGGTATTTTGATGTGGCCAGATTTCTCACGCAATGCTCTTCTGGAAAGGCCTCAAAACGTGTAATGAAAGCCTATATAGGAATTTTCCTCAATATTTAATGTGTTCAGGCATAGGCTGGAGAAGGACGTAGGGGAGAGAATTCCTGGGATGGTCTTTGCTAATATAATTCCATATCTAATTGTCATTGAAAGATGTCAAGAAGTTATCATAGGATGTAGCTTGTTTGGACCTTATAGGAAGGTGGAATATGACTGCATGGTTGCCCCCACTTTTTTCCTGATATTTTGCTGGTTTTCGACTTAGTCTGGCTGGGATCCTGCTATTCAGGACCCCAGCCAGTGGCGTAACGAAACTTGAAGGTACGTGGAGGGGCCCCCTCCGAGCTCAAACAGGAGCTCTCCGGCCGAAGTATTGTGCTGAGGGGGGCCCTGGAGCTTGGGGCCCCCCTGCACCGCGGGGGCTGCGGGGGCCTGTGTTAAGCCCCTGACCCCAGCCCCTGACCCCAGCCTATCTACTTTCTCCCTTAAATTGATTACAAGTACATTAGGTACACTCCAGATTGGATTCTGGGGTGCCCTCATAAGTCCCTAGTATATAGTACACTATGCACCCAGGGCATAGGTACCCCAGAGGCATACCAGGGGCTGCAGCATGTATTATGCCACCCCTGGGAAGCCTTCCAAAATGACACAACAGGAATGCTACAGCACCCTGTGTAAGGTGGTGCATGGACCCCTTACTGAGATATAGGTTCACTATATCTCTCCATATCACTGCACATATAAACCTATCAGTCACCACTATGGCAGGCCTTACCAATCCTGAAGGCAGGGTGCTGTGTTTTATGTGAGATGGTGCCCATGCATGAGCAGAGTCCCTCTTCAGTCTCCAGAACCTTTATTCTGGGGTTGTTTGTGATGCAGCCAAACCATATACTCTTAAGTGCATTATAACTAAACGGCAAATGCTAACTTTGGGATGGCTGCGCGGAAACATGTCGTGTTTGGTGTCAAACACCTTGGAATCATACCCCCACACCAGTAACTGTTGTGGGAGTATGATCCCACCCTTCTAGAGGGAGAGACATGACAGCACCGGTATACCTGGTCCCAGCTAAAGGAGCCCTGGCATCACAAAATGGATGCTGCCAGCCACAGACATGAGTCTGCCCTCCTGCTGCTGGACGAAACTCCGGCAGGGGAGGCCTGGACAATAGGTTTCCTGTCACTGGGAGGTGTCACCACCTCCCAGACAGGCTTTAGTGTATTGGGGCTGGGTGGGTGGACTCCAAGAGTGCTTTGAAGTCTGCACTGGGTGCACATTTGGTATCCCTGTGCATTGTCCAGCTAATACCGGTTGCAGGGGCTACCAGCTCCTGCTCTGGCGCGAAACTGGACAAAGGAAATGGGTGTAGCCACCCCTCTTTCCTGACCCTTCCATAGGTGGATCACTAGACTTTGTCCAACCCCTTCCTTGGGTATAAGATAGGAACCCCTGGCAACAGGACGCATGCTGTTCTTAAACATATGGTTAATCGGTTTATGCAGTAATCATCTTTAGTTTTTGAGTTTGCCCTTCCATGCCATTCCATGCATTTACTCTAGTTTTTGTGGTGCAGATTAAAGTAATAGGAGTTCTGTGTAATCTTCACTGGAAAAGGGGATGTCATTTCATGTAAATGGTTGGCGCCATGTGATACATACAAATGGTTGGCGGTATTAATAGGTGAGCTGCAGGAGATTAGGTAATGTTAGGTTGCTGCGGTTGTGATCTTTGATATGAGATGAGGGCAACTGACAGAAATACAACAACTGGTACTGAGGAGAACATGCATGTGAGTTAGAATAGGCTGTTTTCAGAGAGGAGAGTCATGCAGAGAACGGAAAGTAACAGGAGTTTCATTTGCAATAGTGTCAATGTGATCGCTTTTGAAAAAGTCCTAAATTCTTACAAATTCGTCCGCATTCCTCAACTGATCATTTAAGTAATTTACATAAGAGTGCCTTTTCAAGCGATTACTTAAATAGCATTCATTTTTGATTTAAGGTGTCTTTGTTCTATTTTATATGCAGTTACCTGAAAGGGAAAAGACAACAAAATAGTTACTGAACATTTTGTTATTTCTAGGTAAGCCTCTGACCCTCCCTGCAGTTTGCCGTCCACGCCGAGATATAAAGGGACAGTCTTTTACCATTTCTACAGCAAAGTCTTTAAGCATAGGGTTAGCACAGTGACATCTCGCCGAGCTGTAAAATTACAAAAGCCTTTTACCACCCCGGCACAGTATTACAGCTTTGGATTGGTACAAATACCATCCAAGCCAACCTGAAATGAATAAAGGCAACCCCGGACACGTGTTTCCCTATCATTATAGCTCCTCACAGAGATTTAGCTTTGTCCAGACCCAAGAGAGCACCAGGTATAAATCAAAACACTGTAATACTGTGCCTGGAATGGCAAAAGGCTTTTGTTATTTTACCGCTTGGCTTAGCTGCTATGAGTGATGTAATATTTGAGGTCATAAGCAGTGCATTGCGGGGCGCAAGTTATAGTTAGCTCAGGTAACTAAAACTGCTGAATTTCTATGCTTTTGTGCTTGTGAAATCTGAGCCTAACTATAACGTTCCCATAACCTTTGGCTTTTTTAGTGAATTTCTAATGTTTTTTAAAAATTCTATTTCCTAACTATAACGTCTCTGTAATCCTTTTTTTGTGTGTGTCTGTGTAGTAAAGTGCCTCTTTTGACATGATGTGATTTTGAACTGTAAGTGCACTGGGTCCCTGCTAACCAGACTCCCAGTGTCAGATCTCTTTCCCGAAAGCTGTACCACGATTGGCACAACTTCAGTTACCCCTGTAAGATTCTAGTCAGTGCTACCCCTAGTACCTAGGGCATGGGCACTGAAGGAGGTCCTCTTGGGCTGCCACACTGATTGTGCCACCTCCGAGACCCCTCACTTATGTGTTCTGCCATTGCAGGCTGGGTGTCTTGATGCAGATAAATCCAAAGAGTTGACATGGCACACAGCCATGCATGCCATGCCCCCTACACTGTTTGAAGTATAGGTAAGTCACACCTACTGCAGGTTTTTAGCCCTAAGGCAGGGCACACTATACTCAATTTGTGGGCACGTCTGCATGAGCTGATACGCCCCTACTATGTCCAGTCTTGTTAGAAGGTGGTTCTGACACTATGGGCCGCCCAGATTTTTCGCTTTTTGAGCACCTAATTGTGGAGCTTTTACTATGGGGGAGCCTCATAAGTTGGGACTCACCCACAGTGAACTCAGGATGTAAGAGACTGCATGGGGATTTTACTGGTGTTCCCCTGGCTTGACCAGGCCACTGTTCAGCAGCTGGAGTAAGGGACACCGGGCTGGTTACATGCAGACACATGTGTACATGCGTGTGCACACGTGTACGGGCTGCGCAGGGGAGATTCCTAGCGTGCGCAGTCCAGGAGCAGCTACAAAGTGAATGGTGTGGCAGGACTTGTGCAGTATTGGGTGGTGACATGGAATAGGCTTTATACCCTGGAAAGAAACATGCCAGGGAAAGTCAGTGTGTCTTACTGTTTTTTCACTTCATTATTCTCCAATAGGAATGTGGAGCCAGGGGCTAGATTAACTTCCATTAGGCCTACAGATTCCAGACACGCACTTAAGTCCAATGTAGCGAATGTGAAAAGAAGTATTCTGCATAGTCCAAAGTCATATTTGTACTGCTTTTGGGTCATCCAGAACTGTCATATTTCTCTGAGCCAGCCATGACCAGACCCAGGCTGAGGGCTGACCTCAGCTGGATGGATTGATAACCTTTCTTCCACAATCTAGGGCCTCCTCTCCACGAAGAGAAGATGGGAGGGGCTACAGGCCAATCCATCAACTGCTGTCACTGGGTGCCAGGCACCAGGTTGCACCAAGGTGGGAAGGCAGCGTGGGGGATGAGGCTTCAGACATGTGGCCAGAAACCCTGGACGACACCATTTTGAACAAGCCCAGAGGCTGGACAAGAAGGAGGGAGCAGGGGCAGGGACGTGATGTGTCGCTGTTTGATAGGACCAACAGAGACTTCCTGCCAGCCCCCTACTCAACTTTTAAAAAGTGCTTACACAGGAAGAGAAGCTCTCTGGGGTGTGGTCCGCTGAGAGTGAAGGTGCTGGAGCCTGGCGCAATGGGCAGTTGGAAGGAGAGACCCCCTGACTGCCCCCAGGACCCTATCAGCACCAGAAGAAGAGCCCAGGACTGGTGCACAGAAGCAGGGGCCTCTGCGCAGGGAGAAGAGAGGCCCAGAAGGAGAGCCTGGCGAAAGCTGGCACAGGGAGCCAGTGAAGACAGCACCCTGCTGAATCAGAGACCCTGAGGGCGGAGGAGAGTGTTCCCAGTGGCTTGGGCTGGTAAAGAGGAGCATGAAGCGCCCCATAATGCCTCGCCAGGCATTTGGAAATCTGCCGTTTTGGTGCTTTGTGGCCCCCAGAGGAGGGGTGTCACCCTCACTTGTGAAAAGGTGCTGGAGGAACTGCTGGAGGAGCGCAGTCTTTCCCCCTCCAGCATGAAGAAATCTGCCATTTTGGTGCCTGGTGGCCCCCAGAGGAGGGGGTCAACCTCATGTGTGAAAAGGGGTGCAGGGGGGCTGCAGGAGCACCGCAGTCTCCCCCAGCATAAAGAAGAACAGTCCACCCCTAAGTTTCGAGCGGCATCTGAAAGAATAACCCCTCAAGGGCTCAGCCAGCCTTTAACACATTCTAGGCTGGAACTTATGTCCTACAGCTGAGGGTGTACTATGAAGTGCATCATGGAGTGAAGGGCTGAGTTGGGGATGTCTGGAGAAGGGCATCCCCTGGAGGTGAAGTGGTGTAATTGCACCGAAATGCATTTACTATTGGTTATTTCTTTTTAGGTGGACTGAAAGTCACATGTGTAAAGTGAAGTACCTGTGTAAGGTGATGTTAAGCTAAATGGAGTTATGTTGCTGGACCTTCCTGCTAGGGGGTCTGGCTGTATTTACGTAATCCCATGCTTTTACATGTGATTCATTTTAAAGTGAAGAGGCGCACTGCAGGAGAAGGGTAGTTGCCAGGAGTACTTCTTTTGAAGGGACTGTAAGTCACATGTGTAAGGAGATGTCATAAGCCAAGTGGGGCTATGTTGCCAGACAGTCCTGCTAGGGTGTCTGGCTGTATATGCGCAATCCTGTGGTGCCAGTGCGCAGGGCCCTCGCTCCAGGTTATGTTCAACTAACTGCATTGGGTCAAGTTGATGTGCATACATGGGAGTGGTGGTACTTGACCCCACCCCCCCGCAGGAGGGTGGAGATGTTATGCAATGTCACAAAGTAATTCCAACAGCTTTTGTATATTTTTTAATTGATGCATAGTATTGAGTGGTGTGTGTGTTTAATAAATGTACTCTTACTTTTATAAAGCAAAGTACAGACTGGACAATCAATAATTGAGTGTTATTTTTGTGCACCTGCAAATGGCGATTACTAGCCCACACCACCTCCCTTGAGTAAGCCTCAGACTGCTCTGCAACGCTACCCTCTGAGAGTCAGGCGCTACAATTGGGTGTTTGGTTCCCAGTGAAGGACAAATGTAGTCATGTTATTTGTGCAGGCCTCACAGATGCTGCTTCGTTTTCCAACAAGTCTATTCTGAGATATTGTAAGTGCACAGAGAAGCCATAAAGATTGTATGGGGTGGATGCTTATCAACATGAATTTCCTAGCTCAATGATGGCTTCGCTGATTTTTAAGATGTTTTTTACCTATAATCTTGACTTAATAAATCCTCACTGATGCCAGTGTTGGATTCATTAATAAATTCACACAGGAGACCCATTTAGAGGGTCCCCAGAAAATCTACCAAGCACTGGTGTGGTCTCTGACTTGTTTTCACCAGTCTGTCACCTCCTGATATGTTTCTGACCTAATGGGTTGAGAGCCAATGCTTGCAGAGGACGGGACAAAGCCTGCTCCAGGCAGAGGTGCTTCACACCTCTTTCAGGATAGGATGGCCTTCCTGAGCCGGAAGCTTTAAAGGCAATGTTGCCTTTGAAATCCATCCCAGAAACCTTCAGATAGTGGGAAGGCCAAGCCCCCTTTCCTGCTCCACTTTTGTGCAAGCGGTGCTTAAACACAAACTTTGTACTTATAGTCCTTGCTTATGAGAAGCTAGGCTGGCAGTAAAAGAGGCGCAGTTACTGCCAGCTTTGCTTTCGTAAGCAACGACTATAAGTGCATAGTGCGTGTTTACGCACCACTTGCAGGTTTTCAAAACACATAAATAAAAGGCATTGTCATTTACAATGCCAATAGCTCGAAGTCTCACAAATGCGAGACCTATTGCGTTGCAAATGCTTGTTGAACTCTGACACAAAGGTGGCAACAGCAATAGGAAGGCAGGGATCGTGATGCCAGGAGCTGTATTTCAAAAGCAAGGGGGAGGACGAGGCAGCTGCTGCCAAAACAGACCTTGGTCTTTAAATGCACAGCAAATGTGGCAAGATAAGAGAAAGATTTACAGCACTGTTTACACTAGAGCTCTGTAAACCAGGAGCACTGGTCTGGACTGCTCCAGCTTAAAGAAAGAAAGAGTGCTCACAAGCTCCGAGAAACAACACATGTAACAGGGGCAGCTCTGAAAATGGGCAGAGCTTTTAAAGCCCATATCCTGAATACAGCATGTCTTGCAGAGACATCGCAAGCGCGGCCTAGGCAAGACCTCAAAATAGAGACTCTTAGTGCATTGAACTGCACAATGTTAACATTACTCTCCTAACAAGGCAGAGGTTCAGATGAGACACTCATTTAATGTTCCGATACTGGAACGGTGTGTCAAGAAAGCCTGTCTTTCCTAGGGGCTTTGGGGGTTCCCCCTCTCCGAGAAAAGTTAAAAAACTTTGTGTAAAGACACATTGTTTGTTAATAACATTTCCTAAAAATTGCTAAAATGCCAAAGATATTAAATTCCGTTGGACGTATTTGGGTATGCACTTTTATATGATACATCATTTTCCCAGTGTAAGCAGCATCTTTCTTTATTTTTGCATTTTAAATTAATCAGATTTCTGAATCTTAAACTATAGACAGCAAACCTACACAGTTCCTACTAGCTCATACAGAAGGGCTAGCATTCAGATGTCAGAGTCTTTACAGGGTCTGATAGCAGACAGGTTATAGGCGTGGGCTGTAGACAGCAGTAGTTATGTCATTAAAAACTTTATACAGATGATGAAATGCCTCTTAGAAATACTCTGGGACGCATTCTAGCCCATCACGTTTTTGTCTACAGTTCTACCTCAGTTGAGAACCATCCACGTGCAATTCAGTCTTGATCCTGCTCCAATAGGAGCAGTCCAGACAAAACTGCCAGGCCCCGAGTAATTACCACTGGCAGAGATTAATTAACACAATCCACTGATCGCTTTTTTGTTTTCCTCTTCCAAATAACAGTGACACAACAAAGACTGGCCCTGCTTCCCAGGCAGGCTGCAGACTTAAATAACATTGAATAATGAGAAGGTAAGTGCTTGATAATATAGACACTCACTATGGGACAGGGAGGAAGGGATTACATCACAGATTGATGTCATCTAAATACTGCCATCCACTATCTTTCCAATGTTTGTTTTTTCTTGTATTGCATTGATTATGTTCACTATAACTTTCACTTATACAACTACACTTATTCATTTATTCTGCTCTAGAATAGGGCCTTAAATAATCAATAAAGCCTGCCAAATTATAGTGTGGATTTCTTGTATGTGTTCTTCTTTTGGAGAAAAATGTCCCAGTAGCCCACTTCTTATGAATGTATTCCTACAGTCTCTGGCAGGGCTGATCCTTGCTATGCATTGTGTGAGATGGGTGTGTCAGAGGTTGTCAGTCTTTCCCTCTCAAGCTGGTGAGTTGGTGGCTGAAAGATATAGGCGAATGGGCAGCGGCAGAAGCAATACGCATGAAACGTGTCATGCGGGACGGCAAATTAGAGGACGATCTGTGGGTATGGGCGACTATGTTGTCTGACAGAAAGAAACACGGACATCAACACCGACCACGGATGCTCCCCATTAGCACGGATATGCACACAATAAGATAAAACTAGACACCGGCTGGGCACAAGAGATATTGTTAGGGAATAGACAGCTGGAGATACCAGAAAGAAGGCGGCGCTGGAAATGTGACACAGTGCTGGGAGGGCGAGTTCGAAAGGTTAAGGGGTTTTGATGGTATCCTTACTTATATACCACGGTTTGGCATAGGAGATATTAAATTACACTGGTTTAATGAATCAAAATGTGAAATGGAGAATGATAAGGATACGATGTAATATGTCCTACTATATGAGTGTCACTGCAAGTGGTCGTTTTATTATTTAAAATGCCTATAAATATTTATTTTTTTTAAAAAAAAGCTGGTGAGTTGGTTCACACTTGACTTGCTGGAGGGCCACGTAATATTTAATTATCTAATAGGGTAGTATTTTCATGAAAACCTATAAAAAGGTTTCAGAAGGGCAGGAGCCAACCACTCTTTTCTTCTGGGTAGCACCTAGGTATTTCCTGCTTCCCTCCTTCACACCACAGGGAGAATCCAACGTGTCTCTTTCCCAGGGTCATGTGGGCAGGACACAGATGAAAGGGGCTGAGGCCATGATGTAAATGGGCCCACCCACAGGTGAAGGAGACACAATTCTCATCCTGTCAGAATAACCATCTCGCCTGGCACACAGACCAACCAGTGTAGCCTGGAGCCAGAATAGGTCGTCAAACTTTACATGGAGTGCCATGTAAAGTTTTCTTTCCTTAGGACATAATTGACCCCAGGGGAGTAGAGGGGTATGGTGGTGGGAGAGGAGGCTGGACTTACAGTGACACACCATGTGATGCCTTCCCTCGCTAACAGCACACGAACCACAGAAGTATAAAAGACTTCTGAGCAGCTAAGCCAGGAAATACTAAGAAAGGGATATAGAAGGGTTCCAGAGACTAAGAAAGACACACCTTATGTATATCAGTGTATAGTTGAACCCTGGAGTGTGGAGCAATACTCTTAAGAACATTCAACTATAAGTCCATTGCATGCTATTTGAATGCATCATGCTATACTTCATTCTGTCCAGTATACTGTGGTTGTTCATCACAGTGGCGTCAACAGTGGGATTTAAACAAAATCACCAGTCTACTGAGCCGGAAGCCAGGCCCTGCCACAGCCTACCTAAGACTGATCAACACCCTGCTGTGCACTTCCACCCTGTTTCCACTTATCGCATAGCCGTGCAAACCTCTCTCTTCGGGTGTCCAACACATGACTTTCAACCATGCGCAACAGGGCGTTGGTTGTTGGCCTCTGGACAGTCCCTGGACCCAGCCTCCCCACGGTCGCCCAATACACTATGGGCGCCAGATATCCCGCTGTGCACAGCCTTAGCCCAACCCACTTCAGGCAGCCAATCCTCACTTCTGATGGCGCACAGCCTGCACGACGACGGTTGGCTGCAGGGTCTGGTCTATGTTCAGACCCTTTTAATTTTTGCACCCAGTTTTTTGGTACTGCTGTACCACAGGGGCTGTTGAACTGGGTACCGCACTATCAGGTACTGGTACCTCGGTAACGGTGACCCAAAACAGTTTTTTTTGTTTGACTTATAAGAGGGTCCAATTTGGACCCCCTCCCCCCACGTGGCTCTTAGGGGTCACCATGCCCCCTTATTTGGCCTTTTCAACATATTTCCAGAACTTGGGAAACCACTCCCTACGTCTTGTAAGGTGGACGCAACATTTTCTTCATTGCTGCAGCCACCCAATCTGATAAATTGGTACCACGCTTTTAGCACCAGTAACACAGTATAAAGAGATCGCCAGGAGAAAAAACTCCCTCTGCAAATCAGGGTGACCTAATTTTTATTTTTTCTGTGGTACTGTGGGACTCAGCTGGCCCTTATTCTTCACACTCAACCCGAACCTCTCTGTAATGCTAATTTCTCAGAAGGCTGAACGGACTACACCAAATCACCAAAAGCAAACTTTCTCAGTATCTACCTTTTTGCCCAATTTGGTGTAATTTCGTTCATCTTTTTTTTCTGTATTGGAAGCAAATATTCCTATAGGATTTAACATGGGAAGTCAAACTTTTGGAACCCTCCTCTTTTTCTGGCACAACCACATGACAGATGGGCACTAAACTTTCCAAGAACGAGCCAGTTTGGGTGATTTTTTTTTTTGGGCAGGGGGTGGGGATGAGTTTTTGTGTCGAATCATCAGACAGCACCAGAAAATGCCACCTTTCCTATAGAAACTCTCACCTAACTACATAGTGGTGACTGCCACTGTATAATTATATGTAATGGAAATAAGAGCTTGCACTCAAAGGTCATATATGGTAATTGTAATTGTAATTGTAATGGTATTTGTAGAGCGCGATTGCTGCCCATGGGCGTCCAAGCGCTAAGCTGACCAGAAGTGACGGAGGAGGTGCTATGGTACAGTGGGTTTGTCAAACAGCCATGTTTTTAAGTTTTTGCGGAATGATAGAAGATTTGAGTTGGACCGGAGTGGGAGGGGAAGGTCGTTCCAGAGCCTGGCGGTATTCAGCGAGAACATTCTTCCCCCTGCTCTGGCTCGCTTTACTCTGGGAATGACGGCAAGGAAGGCCTCCTTTGATCGTAGGTTCCGGTTGGGATGGTAGGGGTTAACAAGATTTCTGTTGATCGCTGGGCTTGTGTTCCAGAAAGTGCGGTGCGCCAGGCACAGTGCTTTGAAGGCTATCCTCTGCCTCACTGGCAGCCAGTGGAGAATTTTTAGGGCAGGTTTAGCAGACTGAGTGCGCGGGATTTCTAGCAAGGAACGAGCTGCACAGTTCTGGACAACCTGCAGTTTTCGAAGTGTAAACTCAGGTGCCCCCATGTATAGGGCATTGTTCGAGTCAAGGCGAGACTGGATTAGCCCTTGGACCGCAACCTTTTTGGCTTCTAGTGGCAGCAGTGGAAGAACCTTCCTCAAGGTTCTTAGAAGGCCAAAGCATGTGGCAGATAGTTTAGTGGCCTGGGTGGAGAAGGAGAGTTTGCTGTCCAACCATACTCCCAGGCTCTTCACGCTTTCCTTTGGGGTGGGGGGGGGACCCAGTGCATTAGGCCACAGGGAGGTGAATGGAACTGGAGAAGGTGGGCCTAGGAGCATGAGTTCCGTCTTATCTCCATTTAATTTAAGGGAGGAGTTGGTCATCCAACCCTTTATGTCCTCTAGGCAGTGTAGCAGATCGGCAGGGGAGCACTTACTGTTCTCGGTGGCCAGCGAGACCACCAGCTGGGTGTCGTCGGCGTATGACACGATTTTGATGCCATGTGGTTCGACGACACTTGCCAGCGGCCTCATGTAGACGTTGAACAGCACAGGGCTCAGGGAAGAGCCCTGTGGTACTCCGCAGCTCAGGGGTTTGCTTGAGGATACTGTTACACCGTCGAAGATCTGAAACGACCTCCCAGACAGAAAGGATTCCAGCCACCTTAAAGCGTCACCTGAAACTCCGATGTTATGGAGACGGTCCAGCAAGGTGGAGTAGCTGACCGTATCGAATGCGGCGCTTAGATCACGTATTTATTTAAACAGCAGGTGTGGACCCATCAACGTGTTTCAGCCTCTGCCGAATTAGTTATTTGTAATGGTCTTCTACAGATTAGAATCATGTGGAGAGGTGATAGTATTTTGTCTATATTTATGCTGAACCTCCCTCTTGTGTTCACATTTTGGGTATATTTTAATAGGTATTGAAATGATGTCACTTATCGTGATGAAAGCTTCTGCAGAAGCTGAAATGCTAATGGATCCACATTTGCTGTCTAAATATGGATAAGCATTTGTACACTGTACACCGTCCTTTGAGTGCTGGCTCTTTCCTGGAGAGGTGAAGCAGTACTAGGAATGTGCAGCCGTCTGGCATCTGCCATATATTTATGTGTGTAAAAATATGAGCGTGTGGATGTTTATGAACTATAAGCTTTGTTCTGCTTCAAATTAACCTTTTATCAGCCTAAAGAGTTGTGTATATGGGTGTCTCACAGTGATTCCCAAACATAAACTTATTTCGTAAGCTGATTTGTGCATGCACCTGTCCTGCAGCTCATCTCCGCAGTCCCCCTTGTAAATAACTGATGCCTCTCACCATCACATCTGTACAGCTCATGATAACAGTGTGCCAGGGATGCAAGAGAAGCAATAGGAACAAATGATTGACGGAATGATGAAAAATGCAAACATTCACCACTAGTCACAAACATTTGGGTTTAATCCATCGTTCTTTTGCTCACCATGCCCCCCCCCCCCCCCAGTTTGGGCCCAGCAATATGCAAATCAGTCTTGCCCCTGTTCCTCATGGGAACAGTCCAGTCCAAACTGCCAAGCCAGGTCCTCCCTGGATCAGAAACAAGCATCCTGGGACCGGTTTCGGTGCATCGCCCCTCATCAGCAAGGCCAGCTTGAATCCAGTGGCTGGGTCCAAATTGGGCTGGCGTGGTGAGAAAAGAACGATGGATTAAATCCTGATCCTTCTGACTAGGGTGAATGTTTGCATTGTTCAGCATTCCCTCCAATTGTTCCTTTTGTTTTAGGGATGCAAGCAGTGCTTTAAATGGGCCGGTACTCACCGGTACTGAGTACCGGCACTTCTTAGATTTATCACTCTGAGTACCGGCACTTCTCTACTGCCAAGGAGAGTACCGGTACTCATGAAACACTGGTGCTGGCGGCCTTTCTTTGATAGCCAAAGCACTTCTGTAGACCTGAGCCGAGCCCAGCTGAACAATTCAGCTTGGGCTTATTTGCATACCATCCGAGTGTTCACCATCATGCTGGGTTGCAAACACAGACATCGAGGCAGCCCAGTGACTACGTAATTAAGAAAGCCCTGGGAGGTAACCAGGTTCAAATGGCATTAATCCCACCTGATTCTTTTGTTAAGTGTCTGTGTATGTTTGTCTGCTTGCCTGTGTGCTTGCCTGTGATTGTTTTTGCGTGAGAGAAAAAGTAGAGAAAGGGGGAGAGAATTGAGACACTCTTGGAAGTTATATTAAAGGAAATATGTGGAATGCTTTGTGTGTGCATGTCTGCTTGTTTCTTTCTGTGTCACTCGAGAATATATAGAATTGTGCAATTAACAGTGTTGATGTTGCACATATTACAAAACAAAGAAATGTTAAAATATCGCCGCGTTTGGCTTTCGTTTTGTGTAATGAGTAAACAAACCTACTTTGTTTATTGAAATACATTTTTCATGTGTTTTGGCATGTGCTGCAAGTAGTATCGAAGTCAATAAGTATCGGCATGTCTTGCCCTAAGCCCCGCCCCAAGCCCCGCCCACTCACCACATTTAAATGAGTACCTGCACTATTTTGCCCCCATTTAAAGCACTGGATGCAAGCGAGGCAACCTGGACAGCCCTCCTGCAACATTCCACCCGTTCCTATAGAGTTCTCTGCTCTACATTAATTAGCGCATCAGCTTGGCAATAATTGATGATTGTCCTTAGTACAGATATAAATCCTCATTGTGTGTCCTACTGTAATTCTGATGGGGCCAGTAATGAAATGTAATCCCCCCCCCCCCCCTCCTCCAATTTGGAATTTTGTGATCCAAGTAACAAGGCGGATCCTTTGCATTGAGAACAGATGAAATCGCCGGGGCAGAAATGAGGAATTACCAGGGAACTGGACCCAGGGTTACAGATTTACCATATAATTTCTTATTTTAAAGGTGACAGCGGATCCCACTTGTAATCACTATTAATTCAGGCCCCGCTGCTACAGGTATTTATATGATCAGTTTCTCCATGTGGTGTATGTCCCGGGCCTAACAATAGAAAATTAGTAATGACCCCATGAAGCTCGTATGGGGAAATGTGGGGGGGGGGTCACTGGTCTAGTCCATGTTAGCCTGCATTCACGGTCCTTTGTTTCCGATCAATCCCCCCCCCCTCCCCCTCCTCCGACAATTGTGTAGCCAATGTGTTGTGGGCCATAGTATAAGGATGGGAATGCTCCCTGGATTCTGTCTGAGTGATAAAATACAGCAATAATCATGGTTCAGTAGGACCCTCAGGGCTCTGGCCCCGGTGCCACTGCACCAGTGGAACCTGCGGGTCTGCCCACGGTGTTAAGTGAGGCAGACAGGCAAAGGGAGATCGGATCGCGCGCACAGCTGCACCTGTCTGCCTTTCATTTACTGGGATCTGATCTAAAACCTGCCCAGTCTGTAAGTCTGTCTGCGCAGGGGCTGGTGACGTCACGCACCTGCATGCTTTGGGGCGCGGCGTCTCCAGATGTCCCACTGTGTCTAAGAGACTTCACATCTCTCTTTCGCAGACGATATAATTGCCGCCGCGACGAACAGGTCTCTTCTGTTCTGTGGACCGTGACGGGCCTGGGACCTCCCAGGGCAGAGTCAGAGGCTGGGAATTTTAACAGGATTGATAGGCGATGGGATATCTCCCTTAGACGCCAGGAGGGGCCGGCCCGACACCAAGTCATCTTCCCAAAAATAGGATGGGAAAGGAAAAGCGACCGTCTATCAATCGCCAGAGAGGAACCGCGACCCCTTCCCAGTTAGTCACCGGCTGCGCACTCTCATGTGTAGATGCATTGATAACCGCTCGCGCCCGCGGCGCATGCCCTCTGATGCAGCATGAAAGCAAACACTTTGATGACATCTGCCTGCAAATTAAAAAAAAAACCTGCGTTGTTCCGGCAGTTTTCAATCAGGTCATTGATGAATATATCAGGGCTCTTTTCAACAGAGCCTGAGATTTGCAAGAAGTTATATTTGAACTGGGGAATAGAAAAGCCTGTTATCAGGGCTGCCAACATGTCACTGGCGTGTCACTGTTCTCTTTAACTATGCTGTTCCCTGGAACATCCTTGACATGGTCCTGTGAATCTGTAAGAAGACCAGGTTTAATTCCCTGCCCCCATCATTAGTTGTTCTTTATCTATTTATTATGCATTCTGAATTGTATATCGCTAAACGGCACAGAAAGAATCTTCTCTTAGATTGGACATTTTAGAGTCACACAGCTGTCCCAAATTTAATTTAAGGTGCTCGCTCTACGTTATGCTAGTTCATAAATTTTAAAAACTTATTTTTTGCTGTATCCAAAAATGTATATCTAGTTATTTGTATCTTAATCCATAGAGTACATTAAAATAAAAGCTAAAGCCAAAATGTGCTTTACGACTTTGTCACTTCTCCAAGATTAGATACAATTAAACCCAATTCATTTTTCTAATCGAGAAAGTGACATTCAATATGCACATTCTTAAAAATCTACTTTCTGCATAGCACTGAAATATCTCCACTGAATTATTTTGACATGTCACAGTTCTCATTCATACTTTTCCATGTCTTAATCATCATGTCTATAATACCCACGGAAGGCATAGCACACAGCTTGCTGACTTTAGCATCGAGGACTACCGGTTAAGTATGGCTGCTACTGAGTGCAAGGAAGAGAGTGAAGGTAAGGACTCACCTCTATACCCCAAATAAGAAATTTGGGATGGGAAGAGATACAATAAAGGGGCAGGAAGGGAGGGAGCACCGCTTAACTGCAGGGAAAAGGCATACCAATGGAAAGGGGCACTGAGGAAAGATGCTGTGAATAAAAGTTATTTAATCCAAACAGTGGTTCAGAATGTTCATAAAAGTATCATAGCACAAACCTATACAAACAATTAATGAGACAAAAAGTATGTGTATAGCGGTGCACACACCGAAATACAAGATAAGAGAGAGAAGAGGGGCCCATATAAGAAAAAATATACAAAATGTATTTAATAAAATGTGTCAAGAGGCTCAGAATTATAAGCTGGTACATAAAACATATAGAAACCATACATAACCAGACAAGTGGCAGACAAGGAGAAATTACATAAAAGCCGGAGTTTCGGGACAACACCGAAACTACAACAAACAAAACAATGTGTACTCCATTAATTGTGGCCACAATTACACCGACGGCGTTTCAACCTTTGTCATTAGTACATGGTCATCTTCAGGACATAAAATTAACTGAGCATCCCAATAAACAATCTGTAAAATGCAAAAATAACATAATAGCATTTATTTAGCTACTTGTTCTTAAAAATAGGCCAGAAAAAATAATAAGGATCTTAAGAACGTGTGCTTTCCTAAAAACACTTAGAGAACTTAAAAAGAAAGGGAAAAGTGAGAGGGACAGAAACCCTCACACCACACCAAATTCGTGATAACAAAAGTTGTGTTAATAATAACCGGTGCACAAAGAAAGATAAGAAATCGTGCCACTCAAGCAAAAAGCGTAAAAAACGTCAATCCTCACTCGAGTCAAAGTACATATGTGCATTCTAGTTCAGCGCCGAACTTACTTGCAATTGTATACAGGAGAGCAAGCAAAGTAGATATCAATGCTTATTCTAAAAGTTCTATGGAAAAGAGATTAAAAAATCTATAAATCTCATATTTGTTAGTGTGACTTATAGCTTAGTGAATCAAAATATATTGAAGTGTCTTATTTATTATTTGAAATAAGTTTTAATTTTAATTCTGCTCATGAAGTGGCCTTCATAGCTGGAATAAATGTATAAAAGGCCAGGATCAAAAAATATATAGTGGCTCGATCCGCAATATAGATCACAACAAACGGGTTTATTAGTCCCGAAACGCTACAATTTTATCGATGTTAATATATTCAACTTGTTTAACAAATATAAAAGGCCACCATTATAGCATCATCAATATTAGTAACTCCAACAACAACCTCACAAGTTATATAAATCGTATAATACCTGCTAAAATTAATAAAGCAGCACTGGCCAGCGAAGGATAAATCCTTTTCTTGATGCTCCCGTCAAGCGCATGAACTAAATGACAGAAACAACACTCCTTAGTAAGCCGAAGAGTTGTTGTAAGAAAATAATTAGTTAAATAAGTTGTTCCACGGGGCAAAAAACAAGTAAAGCCCCGGGGTATAAAAATATACAACTGCACTTACCGGAAATTAATTCACACCGCGCAGTAACTCAATTGCAGGATAATGACAACTTCTATTCGGCGTTCCTCAGTACATCCGCATTTCTAGGACGCCATAGAAGAATTTAGAAAACAAAAGAGGACTCGCGTGCATCAACTGCCTTCACCCGTGCCGTTTTAGATAGGGGTAGCAAGACAAACCGCTTCAATTTTTCGGTTGTGCGTTTGGGGAGTCATCCAAAAACTAGATGTTAATACCAACACAAAGTGACAAGATTTATATAACGTGAATAAATTAAACTGTGTAAAAAATTATAATAATGAAAATAAACGATATCATTATCAGTTTACATAATATCAATTCATTATCAGTTTCGAAAATGTTTTCTCTCTTTTGTCAAGGAAGAGGAAGAAATCACAATTACAGTCATATCATTTTGAATTACATAGTAAAAATCAACATTTTTTGAACAACATGATTTTCAAAAATAATTCGACCATCATATATCGCATTTTCCATCATAGTATGTGACTACTTATTATTCATATTAGTAACACATAGTCAAAATGTGTCATCAACATTAAGTACAAAGAGTTCATATATATATATATATATATATATATATATATATTACCTACTGGCGGTCGCCAGTAGGTAGTTATAGTTAGGACCACGTTTCCATAGGAAATCCGTCAAGCGGGGGCTGAGATAAAAGGGGGGTCCCAAAACGCGTTTTTCCCATGCATTTTTCCATAGGACCTTTAGACACAGCTACAGCCCGAACGGCTGAACAGAATTACTTGAAATTTGGCAGAGAGGTAGTCCTCAGGTCAAGGAAGTGCCTTTTGTAGGTTTGGTGTAAATCTGTTCAGTAGATTCTGAGAAAATAGCCTTTAAATCAATATATATATCTGAGCCAGCTTACGGGTGCGCTTACGGTGCGCTTACCGTACGCGTACGGTGACGTGCGTGAGCGCGGTTCTGATTGGCTCTTAGATCTTAGTAAACATTCGATTCGGCCGAAACCAGGAAGCGGCGGCCGCCATTTTCTCTCTCGCACTCTGAGTGGGGCAGCATAAATGAAGCCCAAAAATGTGTAAAGGGGCAGTTTATTGAGATAATATTCACCCAGCAGTGATATACGGGCCCCCAAATTTTCGAAAAATCGCCGATTACGCTTACCGTACGCGTACGGTAAAAATTGGTTTAAAAAAAAAAATTATCCACACTCTCCCCACCCCAAGTGCAAATGGTGCCCTAAGGGCACCATTTGTGCATGGCATATCAAACAAATGAAAATAATAAACAAAACATTTCACAACGATGCGCATAATATGTCCCCCATGTGCGCACGGTGCGCGAAGCGCGTCGTGCGTACATGGCCCATCCCGCATAATGTGGGCACGCGGTGCGCGCAGCGCACCGCATGACCACCGTGCGTGCATGGCACTAACTGCGTAAAGTGGGCGCGCGGTGCGCGAAGCGCACCGCGTGCTCACTGTGCGCGCACGGTGCGCGAAGCGCACCGTGCGCACACGGAACGAACTGCGTTAACTGGGCGCGCACGCCACGAATGGCGTAAAGTAAGTTAGCACTTAAAAAACCGTACAAATTCACTGAAAAAACCATAGGTTTCACACACGTTATAGTTAGGAATTAGCATTTAAAAAACCTTGCAAATTCACTGAAAAAACCATAGGTTTCACACATGTTATAGTTAGCTGTACATTTTACTGATAAAAAACCAATGAAATTCCCCCGTTATAGTTACTGTAGGCAACTATAACTCACGCGACCGTAATCCTCTGCTGATGACATATGTGTCTTTATGAAAAAAAAATATTTGTAATATATGTATAGCTAAAATTTAATGGAAGAAGACATGGGCAAATAAGTGTCTAAATACAGTATTAGCATCAGCAGAGGATTACGGTCGCGTGAGTTATAGTTGCCTACAGTAACTATAACAGGGGAATTTCATTGGTTTTTTATCAGTAAAATGTACAGCTAACTATAACATGTGTGAAACCTATGGTTTTTTCAGTGAATTTGCAAGGTTTTTTAAATGCTAATTCCTAACTATAACGTGTGTGAAACCTATGGTTTTTTCAGTGAATATATATATATATATCTATATATATATATATATATATGGCAACCAGAATCTAGATTCTCTCTAGACCAGTATTCTTATAATATACAATCTTTTTGAAAACTCAGGTCATGGTGATTTATTAATAAATTCAAACAATACATATTTAAGTTTAGAAAGCTTTATTAAATATCATAAACCAAGTAAAACATCAGTACAAAAAAAAATAGACCAAGGCAATGTAATAGAACAATGGGAAAAAAAACCTAAATCGTACAATCTGAAAAAAGTGCCATAGAAAGATAGAGAATATACATATGTAAAAAGCATTTTAAGGTTTTGAGTAATGGGTAGGGAGGGTAGAGAAGAAAGGAGGAAAAAAGGAGGGGGAGGGGGGAAAAATGTAACCATTATACAGAATAAACATCATATAAGTATAGTAAGCTAATAAATGAATAAACATATTAGGAGAAGCTGTATCAATAACATGTGCAAATGAAAAAAAAAAAAAAAAAAGGAATAAAAACAGCTATTTAAGGAACAGTTTGGGAAAGAAAATTAGTTAATGGCAACCATAACAAATCCTTTTTGATCAAAAGGGGTACAGTAGTGGCAAAAGCACGATCCATTCGGTGGTGATGACATAATAGATTCCACCATGCATTATATGAGATCTTGGAGGAATCTTTCCAATTGGTCGTAATTATCTGTAGAGTAATGGCTATATACAAGTCAATAAATTTACGAACATTAGCAGAAACATTCCATATAGGAGCCATACCATCTAAAAAGATATGAACAATCTCAAAAGTGTGGTCAGTAGCTAAGACATCGTTCAGTTTAGACCAAACACGGGACCAGAGGGATTTAACCAACGGGCAGTGAAAAAACATATGCAAAAAGTCACTATTCTCAGAGGGGCAAGACCAACATTTTTTAGAGTCAATCAATTTAAAGCTATATAAATCAGAAGGGGTAAAAAAAAGTTTATTATAAAAAAAATACAAAGTCTGTGTGGTACTGGCAGAACGTGAAGCAGTGTGCAACTTTAACCATAAAGAGTTCCAAACTTGGAGAGGAAACTCTTGGGCTAGGTCCAATTCCCAGGAGAGTTCAAGCTTGGACTTAATTCTTGCTACAGGGGAACAAGAAAGTAACTTGTAAATAGCAGCAGCTTTAAGGGGAATAGAGAAGTCCGGGAGAGGGAAAATGGTTGAACCAGCAGTGGAAAGTGAAGCGCCCTGAGAAATAAAAAGATCTAAAGAGTTCTTGAGCAAGGGATACTGAGAGGAATGAACATTAGAGAGGTGAAAAGAATCTCGAATATCGGAAAAGTCGCGCAGGGAGTTATAAATAAGTAAAGAATCAAAAGTGATGATGCCTTAATCTATCCATTCTTTCCAGAAAAGTGCTCTGTGATTAATCATAATGGATTTGTTGTACCAAATTGGGATTGAGGAATGGAATTCCAACTGCGAAAGGGAAGAGCGAAAGACAGAGAGGGCGAGTGCCTTAGAGTGTCTAAAGATAGGAGTAAGAAAACGTTGTGGAGGACGAGATAACCGGGTAGCCGTAACGAATGAAAAAGGCGAGCGCTGGGCAAGTTCTATAGCGCTCCAGGCTGTTAGAGGGGGGTCAGACAAGTCAGATAGAAAAGGCCAAATCTGTTTCAGAGTAAAAGCTGAGTGAAACCGAACAATGTTGGGGAAATTCACTCCACCCAGATTTTAGGTTGCTGAAGACGAGAAAGAGAAATCCTTGCCTTACGTTTATTCCATAAAAAGGAGGTAAAAATACGATTAATAGTTTTAAAAAAATAGAGTGGAAGGGAGATTGGAAGCATTGAAAGGTAAAAATTGACTATAGGGAGGAGCATCATTTTAATAGTGGCGAGCCTCCCCCACCTGGATAAAAAAAGGGGAGACCAACGTTCTATAAGGGAAGAGAGTTTTTTGACAATATCCTTCTGGTTAAGCTTTACCGTATCTCTAATGGTGCTGGCATACAGAATACCTAGACATTTAATGTTAGCTGAGTTCCATTCAAAACCCGAACCCTGAAACATATGAGGAAGGCAAAATTTATTAAGTGGCAAAACCTCAGATTTATCTATATTAAGTTTATATCCAGAAACCAGAGAGTACTCTTGTAACAGAGAAAAGAGTGCGGGCAAAGAGGTGGACGGGTTAGAAATATAAAGCAAAATATCGTCAGCATAGGCCGTAAACTTAATATCCATGTTACGAAATTTGAAGCCAGCATACAAAGATGAACGACAAATTTTTTCTAAAAAGGGCTCTAGCGCAAGAATGAAAAGAAGAGGAGAGAGAGGACAACCCTGTCTAGTGCCTCTATGCAAAGAAAAATAAGAGGATTGAGACCCGTTAACCCAAATAGAGGTGGAGGGAGCAGAATATAGTAGCTTAACATAACGAATAAAGGGAGGACTAAAGCCATGCCAACGCAAAGCACCAAACATAAAATCCCAATAGACTCTATCAAACGCTTTCTCAGCATCTAAGGTAATGGCAGCGATTGGGAAGTCCATCTTTGAGGCCAGGTGAATGATGTTAAGGAAGGTTCTCGAGTTGTCAGTGATGGATCTACCTTTCACAAACCCAGATTGATAGATATTGATAAGATCAGGGATAACCTTGTTAATACGAGAGGCCAAAACTTTAGCATAAATTTTACAGTCCGTATTAATCAAGGAGATGGGTCGATAATTTTTGCAGAGGGAGGGATCTTTATCTTTTTTAGGGATTAAGCATAGCATAGCCTGAGTGAAAGAACCTTGAGATCTCCCTTGAGCCGCAAAGGAAGTAATCAAAGAAAATAAATGAGGTAAAAGAATATCCTTAAAATGGAGATAAAAACTAACCGTGAAACCATCTGGGCCCGGGGTTTTATCCTTGGGAAGAAGAAGAATAGCATTAAGTAGCTCCTTTTCTGAAGGAGGAACGTCGAGTGAAGAGAGATCCACAGACCTATCCGAAGGCCAGGGGAGGGACTGAAAAAAGGATGCTGAGAAACTCCATGCGAATCGGTAATAGTTATTATTTTAGATTTTTGTTTTTTAATTTTTAGATAGTTAGCGAGAGACTTACCAGCTTTATTGCGCCCGCCATACATTTTGGAATGAAAATTGAGGAGGGTGGTACTCGCAGAGTCCCAAGAGTGCTTGTTAAACTGCATTTTTGCTTTGATGAGAGAAGAGAGTGATTCTGAGGAATTAGTGGTGAAATAGAGATGCTCTAGGTCTTTAATTTGTTTAAGAATTTGGGCTGACTTTGAAAGAGCTGCTTTCTTTTTTCGTGAGACAAAAGCAATAATAAAACCTCTGGCAGCAGCCTTGAAGGAGTCCCAAATAGAGTGAAAGTGAGGAGTGGAGTGAAGATTATTTATAAAAAAATCCTTTGCAAAAAATGTAAATTGCTCAACAAACTGTGAATCTAGGAGGAGCGAGTTATTGAAGCGCCACCGCCTAGAGGTGGGAGTAGGTGAGGGAAAGTCCAGATCAGTAATAACCGGAGCATGGTCAGATATAAGAATTGAGCCTATTTCTGAATTAGTCATAAATTGGAATGAATGCTGTGTGAGAAAAATATAGTCTATACGGGAATGTGAGGAGTGTACTGGAGAAAAAAAGGAAAATTCTAAGGTATCGGGATGGGAAAGTCTCCATGAGTCAATCAGACCTCTGGAGGAGATAGCATTAAAAAAGGACTTTTGCATTTTGTTGGGGACATATCTGGTGTGTGATTTGCGATCTAAAAATGGGTCCATTAGTTGGTTACAATCACCACCTACAATCAAATTATCACACGCATGAGAGGATAGAAGTTTAGAGAAGTCCCTCCAAAAGGTCAAATCTACCCCGTTAGGGCCATAAACATTACAAAAGGAAAATTGTGTATTATTAACAGTAACATCTAAGAATAGCCATCTACCACAAGTGTCATGGGATTCATTGTGCAATTGAACAGATAAGGACTTATGAAACAAAATAAGAACACCATTTTTACCATTTGCTGCTGGAGAACAAAATGCCTCTCCAACCCATTGTCTACGCAATGACGATAAGTCTTGAGAATTAAGGTGGGTCTCTTGTAACAGTGCAACATGACATTTCAACCTTGCTAAATGAGATAAGACACGTTGTTTTTTAACAGGGTTGCGAACTCCTTTAACATTCCAAGAAATGACACGAAGACCATTCATTTGTGCAAAGAAAGTAAGGATAAGCCGAAAGGAGTATGGAATTTAGGACAGACAAGAGAAAGAGAAGCAAACTGAGAAAAAAAATGAAATGCACAGGTGCCTGAATAAATAGTAAGGGACAGAAAAATTGGAGCAGACAACAGCCGCAAATACGTAGGTGAAGATATAAAAGAGAAGAAGGAAAAAGGAGTACCATGAACAGAAAAAGAGAAGAGGAAAATATGGTGTGTATCAGATAGTGAAGAGGTTGCCAGACGAATAGAGATGACAGGAATAAAGAGGTATGAGGAATGGGAGGACAAACAGCAAAAGGAGGGAAAAAGTGAAAAGGAGGGGGGAAAGGATAGGGAGAAGGGTGCAGGGGTACAGAAACCCCCAAAAAGCATCAAAAGGAGGGTGGCAAAAAGCCAACAAACTTTAGCCATGGAAAACAGTTGAACAAAAAACATTACTGTGAGAGGGGGGCGACGAAGACCAAAACAGCCGCGCAAGAGAAGCATATAAGAGAACAAACCACCGTAGAAGTATAAAAAGAAACTGATAGACAAAAGACTATAAATCGGAAAACTAGAACAATATAAAAATCAAATAGGACAAGCGAAGGAACTTACCAAACATCTAGGGAAAGAGACGGCAACAGAAGGGGTAGACACTGTAAACGGCGGGATGGGACAAAAGGATGACCATGACAAGAAAACCACAAAGGGGAATCCTGCAAAACAAAGGAAAAAACAAGGAATGAGCACAAAAAGTACAGGAACTAACCAACTTCTGATTCGGCTTTTATGCTGGCCCAAAAGTATTTTAACTTTTTGAGTTGTTTGCCGCTTTTAAATCAGGTCACCAGTGCATCAAATAGCGTATATCACGTTTTGTGTGTTACAATTAGAGTATTCCCGCAGGTCATGACAGATATTGGCATGGATGAATTGTTTTGTATTCAGACTGGAATCGCACATGAGGCAGCCGCCACATTTGTAATGTCCCACAATTTTGTTCAGACCCGACATACTTGTTAAGTTAGGGGTTTCAGCTCGAGGCAAAGCTGCTCTAACCAAATGGTCACGCAAATTCTTCCCTCTTTTAAATGAAAAGAGGGGTTCTTCACTAGTAATTCCTGTGGACATAACTAAAGGCCAATGTTTTCGAATAATTGACGAAATGCAATTACTTTGAGTTCCAAAGGTGGTAACACATGGAATCCTATTAGTTTGGTTTTTAGTTTTAGGCATCAGCAAGAATTCACAGTGATTATTCCATGCTCTTTTCATGGATCTCTTAACCAATTTTCCTGGATACCCACGCGGTCTTAATTTCTCTGCCAATTTACCTGCTTCTTCGAAATAATCATTCCTAAAGAAACAATTTCTGCGAATACGCAGAAACTGCCCGAAGGGCAAGCCATCTATCAAGCCTCTCGGATGATTGCTTGAATATTCAAGCAGTGTATTTCGGGCAGTGGGTTATTTTTAAAACCCACTGCCCGAAATACACTGCTTGAATATTCAAGCAATCACCCGAGAGGCTTATTGTGATTTCTTCCTCTTCCTTGACAAAACAGAGAAAACATTTTCGAAACTGATAATGAATTGATATTATGTAAACTGATAATGATATTGTTTATTTTCATTATTATTATATTTTACACGGTTTAATTTATTCACGTTATATAAATCTTGTCACTTGGTGTTGGTATTAACATCTAGTTTTGGGATGACTCCCCAAACGCACAACCGGAAAATTGAAGCGATTTGTCTCGCTACCCCTATCTAAAACGGCGCGGGTGTAGGCAGTTGATGCACGCGAGTCCTCTTTTGTTTTCTAAATTCTTCTATGGCGTCCTAGAAACGCGCATGTACTGAGAAACGCCGAATAGAAGTTGTCATTATCCTGCAATTGAGTTACTGTGCGGTGTGAATTAATTTCCGGTAAGTGCAGTTGTATATTTTTATACCCTGGGGCTTTACTTGTTTTTTGCCCCGTAGAACAACTTATTTAAATAATTATTTTGTTACAACAACTCTTTGGCTTACTAAAAAGTGTTGTTTCTGTCATTTAGTTCATGCGCTTTATGAGAGCATCAAGAAAAGGATTTATCCTTCGCTGGCCAGTGCTGCTTTATTAATTTTAGCAGGTATTATACGATTTATATAACTTGTGAGATTGTTGTTGGAGTTACTAATATTGATGATGCTATAATGGTAGCCTTTTATGTTTGTTAAACAAGTTGAATATATTAACATCGATAAAATTGTAGCGTTTCGGGACTAATAAACCCGTTTGTTGTGATCTATATTGCGGATCGAGCCACTATATATTTTTTGATCCTGCCTTTTATACATTTATTCCAGCTATGAAGGCCACTTAATTAGCAGAATTAAAATTAAAACGTATTTCAAATAATAAATAAGTGACTTCAATATATTTTGATTCACTATGCTATAAGTCACACTAACAAATATGAGACTTATAGATTTTTTAATCTCTTTTCCATAGAACTTGTAGAATAAGCATTGATATCTACTTTGCTTGCTCTCCTGTATACAATTGCAAGTAAGTACGGTGCTGAACTAGAATGCACATATGTACTTTGACTCGAGTGAGGATTGACGTTTTTTACGCTTTTTGCTTGAGTGGCACGATTTCTTATCTTTCTTTGTGCACCGGTTATTATTAACACAGCTTTTGTTATCACGAATTGGGTGTGGTGTGAGGGTTTCTTTCCCTAAAATCATCCACCAGCGATCCACCCCAGCAGAAGTTCCTCTATCCATCAGCGCCTGGATGCCTCAGGGTAACTGTCCGTGCTTTATAAAACTCCTTTCCATTCCATTCCATTCCTCTCACTTTTCCCTTTCTTTTTAAGTTCTCTTAGTGTTTTTAGGAAAGCACACTTTCTTAAGATCCTTATTATTTTTTCTGGCCTATTTTAAGAACAAGTAGCTAAATAAATGCTATTATGTTATTTTTGTATTTTACAGATTGTTTATTGGGATGCTCAGTTAATTTTATGTCCTGAAGATGACCATGTACTAATGACAAAGGTCGAAACGCCGTCGACGTAATTGTGGCCGCAATTAATGGAGGACACATTGTTTTGTTTGTTGTAGTTTCGGTGTTGTCCCGAAACTCCGGCTTTTATGTAATTTCTCCTTGTCTGGTTATGTATGTTTACTATATGTTATATGTACCAGCTTATAATTCTGAGCCTCTTGACACATTTTATTGAATACATTTTGTATGTTTTTCTTATATGGGCCCCTCTTCTCTCTCTTCTCTTGTATTTCAGTGTGTGCACCGCTATACACAATTTTTGTCTCATTAATTGTTTATATATGTTTGTGCTATGATAATTTTATGAACATTCTCAACCATTGTTTGGATTAAATATTGATTGCCCCTGGTTCAGGTGGTTAGGGCTGCCCCTGTGGTGGTTAATGGTGAATAAAAGTTAGGCCTAAAGTCAAGTTGGTTGTGATCTTAAAATAATCCTTTATGCAATTGGTTTTAAGAATTATTGTTTTAGAACAGTTTTTCTTATTGATTTTATAACATCATGGGTACCTTTTTATATATGATGCATTGTGGAAGTGTAAAGGACCCGGGGGGAATAAGGCTATTATAATGGTGTAGTTGATGATGTGTATTTTAATGAGTTTTAAACATTTATTGCATTATGTCTTTGCTGTTTAAAGACCTACGGTCTAAATAAATGTATTTCTAAATCTGAATCTACTGTGAATATGACATGGTGAACGTCCAGGAAGGGTGTGCATGATGCCACTGGGCAGGCACTTACCAACAGCAAGTGAGTTAGCACAATATTTTGAGAGTGAACAGTTGGAGACAGTGGAAAGACCTTGAGGATGTAACAAGAAGGAACAAGTGAGCATGCCTTAAGGATGGTGCAGAGGAGGACAGGAACAAAGAATGGCTCAGTGACACTTTTGAAGTGTACAGCTTTAGAAGAAGGTTAATTCGTTGGCAGGTAAGCAAAGGATGAAAGCGCTCAGTCATACATGAAAGAGCGAAGAAAGGAGTGGTCACCCAAAGGTGCAGAGAAGAGAGAACAATCATTTGCAATGCAATTGGTCTCGCATTTACGCAAGTTTAAGCTATTGGCATTGTAAATGACTGTTTCTTTATGTTTTAAAAACGATAACAAAAATGAAAGGCATTGTTATTTGCAACGTCAATAGCTTAAACTTGCGTACATGCGATACCTATTGCATTGCAAATGCTTGTTATTTATAGGCTTGGTAATACTAAATTATTTTGCTTTTCTTTACTCACTACCATCCCTCGCTGTCTCCTAACAAACTGCCACAGTCCAAAGGTCTTAGTCAAAACCTCCTCTATCAATGTCTCACTGTGGTCAACTGTCCCATGTCACCAAGTTCAGCAGCGGTCCATATGGGTATTTTTATCAACAAGCAGTATGCGTGGGGAGTTACACAGGCCCATACTCGCAATGACCCCACTGTCTAAAAGTGCCCCTCTGACACGGGGCTATTTTGTCAGTATTTCTCTTGCCCTTGGCTCGATGGGAAAATATAGACTGCAAAAAATCTAAAACACAACTCAAACATGCAGCCCGCAACAATAGCTTCCATGAATATCCGAATAAAAAAATGCGCATGTCAAAATTCCCGAATCCGCAAAAACGGTCTTGCCATCTTTTGCTTAAATACATTTACCGTCTAGTGTAACATGTCAAATATGACCGCATTGGAGATTAATATTTGATGGTCGCATTTGGCGCAATGCTGATATGTTCCTTGGTGTATGTATATTTCTTATGTTTGCAGTGTTCATTGTTGACTCCTTTTCACTGCAATGCTTATTTCTGCTGTCTATATTTTTATGCTCATGCCACGTTACTTTGAGCACGCGGGTAGGTTAGATGCTCCCTCCAGTGCCAGCCTAGTTCCAGTGTCTCCATGATCGGTGTCTCCATGATCAGCATCGCTCAGTACCATGAGGCTATGTTGGTGGGCTGTCCATCTCTAGGGCCCCCGCCAGCCCCCCAACTGAAAACTATCCTGTCACTTTTATCGTGGCTTTCTTGTCGGCGGTGGGCTCAGATGTGAAAGATGTCTGCTGTGAGCCTGCCGCGGCTGTCATGGCTATGCTAAGTTCCAGGGTGAAAGAGACATGTGTCGGGAGCCTTTAGTAAGGACGCCTCGTCTGGCAAACCTGAATATGTGCAGGATGGGATCAAAGAGGATGTGGCAGCCCCTCCGCCCCTTGAAGCCATATTCAGTGTTTGTACCTAAACGCCCCCGTCCCTTGAAGCCATATTCAGTGTTTGTACCTAACCCAGTTATTCTGGTACATGTGAAATATATGATACTTAACAATATCAAGAATTGGCTCCTCCCTCAATATCGGAAGGAAACCGTTGTGCACCAAAGTCTTCTGCTGTAGGTACATATGTTTTGCACTCAAGAACAAAAGCAGAGCGTGTGCATATGTTTTGTCCTGCATGCGGCGAGAGGGAGCAGAGCGCGTGCATATGTTTTAGCAGAGCGCGTGCGTGTGTTTTGTCCTGCGTGCGGAGAGAGGGAGCAGAGCGCGTGCATATGTTTTAGCAGAGCGCGTGCATATGTTCTGTCCTGCGTGCGGAGAGAGGGAGCAACTGAGCAGAGCCATACGCGTGCACATCTTGTTTAACCCGTACGCGCACATCTGCTGTGTCTTCAGCTAAGCTGTAAGACAGACGTACGCGTGCACATGTCCTGTCTTGAAAGCATGCATATATCCTGTCCCCCTTCGCCCACCAAACTGACAAAAATAGGTCTCGCCAAGGCGAGCAGCTCATGCGCTGCGTCGCTAGGTGAGACCTAAAAAAGAGAGTTAGCAAAACTTAGCATGGTACTGAGTATTGAGAGGAATCGTGGGACACCCCGGACAAGAATAACAGAGGAAGACAAGCAAGCAAAGAGGCCTATCAAAAAGAGATGAGGGCAATTACAAAGGCACCGAACATCCTAAATTGGTATGTGATTGCACTATGATTTTGATCAACAGCAAGCAGTAATAGCCATTCAAACTTTACACATTTTAGACCCTCATGACAAAACACCACTTGTGACAATTTGATCTCAGGTAAGTCTAAACAAAATACACCTACAGGATGGGTTTGTAGTAGATAATTGTGGGGATTGGTTTTATCAGTGCTAGATTTGTATCACGGAAATATATAAAATACAAAACAAGATGTTCATGTGTTTGACTTTAATTCTCTTATTCTCAAATTTACAGCATATTAAGAAAATGCCTTCCCCTCCCCCAGATTGAAACTCCAGAAGTATTGTATCCTATCTTTTTGAAAAACGTGATGTTTCACTGGGAATTACCCACAACTTTAGGAAAACTTGAACTACATTAGATTAGCCTATCAATTAGATTAAAAAATGGCTAAAAGGTACTGTTCCATTAAGCAAGCACACCATTTGGAGTGAAGTTTGAAAATTCAACCTAAATATCATCCAGGGCAGTTTTTCCGAAGGATGCAGCTGAATGCACTATGTTGGTTTACTATACCCCATACATAAGCGCTTGCCAACAATAAGTCCAAGATGACCCAGCTCAGGAGAGTGGGTGAATATCATCTGGACTTGGCGTTATATACAGGACTACTGGAGAATGGCTTTGTCATTCATAAACAACTGCCTTGACATTATTGTGACTCCAGAACCAGTTTCACTTTTACTAGGCTGCTCAAAACACCTAGCAGAACGCCGAATGCTGCACGTTACTGGTGGTTTCTAGCAAATTTAATTGTTAGGTCTGTAATTACTAGTCACTGGAAAGATAGGAAACCTCTAGATTTTCAAAAATGAGCTATCAACATTAGAAAGGTTCATGGCCTAGAAAGAATTTATGCAAAACGTTTTGGTGCTCTTCTGACTTTAACAAAATATGGAGACGGAAAGAGAATTTTGTAGCAACTGATTAATATATCCTACACAATGCTTGAAAAAGCCAGACTATTTAATCCTAGAAATGAAATTTATAATAGATTACATTTTTGTTGTGGAATGCTGTAGTATCAATTGCTGTTGATATTTTTGAAGTCATTTATTGGTACCATAAATTTGATGTATTGCATATGTATTTAATTGTTTCTGTACCTTTTATTTGTTGGTAAGTATGTAATATTATCTGTATGCTTCATAAACGTAATTAAAAACCTGAAGATGAACTCGATACCTGTGAAACATCCAACCGGTGTGCAACAGTTCCTCAATATGCAGAAGGGAAAGAGCACAGACCCCAACAAGTGTTTTTTCTGTGAAGCAGATTCAATTGGGTTAGTTTAAAAAAAGGCAATCATAAATGGCATCTTAGAGGGCAGGAGGTGAGGAGATAAGGAAAAGGGGGAATATGTTCAACCTCAGAAGGTCTAATAGTGATGTTGGATAGGTATTTGGAAAGCAAAGGATGGTAAGAGAGGGATCAAATGAAGCTAGAAGGATAAGTCCCTTGGAGGGTCAAGAGAGGTTTGAGGTACAGCCAAAGAGAAGTTTGTGGTACAGAGAAAGGGGTTAGCAAGGGAACCTGTGTGGTGATTTGATGACTGTCCAAACTGTAGGATGTTTGCTTATCTGAGACTATGATGCAAATAAGTAAAAAGAGCAAGATGGCAGAGGGTTGAAGAGAGAACTGGTCAGACTTGACACAAGATGAAAATGGAAGAGGGAAATGTGAGTAAAAGGAAACAAAGATTATTTCCATGTATGGGAATTATCAGATCTTTTGGCTCCTATATCCTGCAGGCCACACATGAAAATATGGATAGATAAATCTGTGCACAAGACATCTTTCCAACATAAAAGGTGAACGATGGCATTAATAATATTTGCCAGTGTTTAGTGCCAGTGTATTCACACTAAAGTAAAGCCTTTTTTATGTAGTTGAACAATATCAGGGAACTTCAGGTCAACTTTGAGGAGGCACCTTGGCTAACATACAGGCCCAGATTTCTTAACATTTCATGCTGTGGTTGCACCACTTTTTAGGTGCAATCATGGCGTCAATTGGTAGTTGAGATTTACAAAACGATGCAAAGGTAACATTGCATTGGGTAGGCGTTCCCATGCATCCACCCATGTAGTTTCACACAAAGCCAGATTTACTAAAGGCAGTATATCTGGGTTTGCACCAAAACGTTGCACCTAACCGAGAGCGGCATAACAAGGAGAAAAATCTTCATTTCTGAAGCTCTCCATGGATGCCATCTTTGAGGTGTCAGAGTCCCCGGAGGTACTTGTCGGGCAGTTCAGCCTACCGTGAGAGAAGAGTTTTGGTTAGCGTGTGCCGAGTACTGAAAGTGGCAACAGTGCCCACTGAAGTGCAATAGCTCTGCCAGAGGGGAGCAACTGGAACCAATGTGGTTCTTCAGGAGTGAGAAGCAGGTCCAGATGATGACATTGGTAGAAGAGGCACATCAGCAACACCAAGCAGGGTACATCTCCTAGGGGATCACCAAGTGCCACAGCAGCTGAGAGTGTAGGTGAAGCATGCCTCTCTTGGGTAGACATGTGGGGGCATTGAGCACCACCGTTCGTCAGCTCTCTTGCATACCTACTGGAGGTGTGGTGATGGTGGATGCACAGGGACACTGGTGCTAGCGTTCTAAGAGGCCGGAGTTCAAGAACCACGGAGGATGAGAGAGCTCCCTAGCTCCAGACATAGCAGTCCAAGACCACCTAGAGACTATGGTTGGTGCCTGTTGACACATTGGAAGGACCTTGGGGCTTGACTGACGACAGATGAAGCAAGACTCCTCTCAAAACATGCAGGAGGGGACAGGTTGGCGAAGCATAAAGGGGAGACCTAGAAGAGATGCAGCAGGGATTGAGCCTGGCGAGATGTAAACGACTGCAGGATACGGGAAGAACACACGTGTCAACAGTCATGGTATACCTTGACTGCTTACTCGAAAAGGAGTAGAGCAAGAGGCAAAGCTCTTCAAAGGTTACAAATCTCATGCACGTTGCAAGTCCGCTGGAGCACAAGTTGGAGGAATGAAGAGATGATTTCAAGGCACTGCTTCTTAGCCTGGAGGCCCAGGAACAGGCAGATGGCATAGCCTTGCTACCCCTAGCCCTTCGAAGATGCGGGGAAGCAGCCAGACCTTGAAACACTGCTATTCGCAATATACTAAGTAATACAGACTACTCTATGTGGATATAATTATGCTACAAATTTGAGGTTCGACTGGCTTAAAGGCTATCAAGGTGTCAGCAGGGAGTTCAGCAAACAGCTGCCACACATCCTGGGAAACCTAGACCTGTCCTATAGGTCACCAAACCAATAACACTTCTTTATGTATTTAGTGATTTGTAGAGTGTGAAAAATGCTCTAAAATTGTGCCCTTGTGTAAGGAAAGACAAGCAAAGATAGACCGTAGACCCGAGGCCAAGAAAAAGGAATTATGCTGCTTAGAATAGACAGGTTTTGAGGTCTTTACTGAAGATGTACCTCTTGGGCTGTGAGTGAAAATACAAAGGTAGAGCATTCAAATTACTTGACCCCAGAAATGAGAAGTAGTGACAGCCGATGTTTGCATACTTAATGCAAGGTACCCCCGCTGGATCGAGTTCTGAACAATGCAAAGAGCAGGAAGAGGAATACTATGAGCTTTGAATGTAGTAAAGGTTGGAATTATACAGAGCTCGATGACTGAGGAATAGAGCCTTGAAAATAATTTGTTTGGGGACGGGGAGACAATTCAGGCCCTTAACACAACCTGAGATGAAAGTTTGGTGGGTAAATGAAAGAACTATGCACTGCCAAATGTTCAACCAGGTGAAGCCAATGAAAGAGATAGTCTAGAATGCCCAGATAAAGGACATTACAGAAATCCAGACATTGCGTGATCATGCCATTATTAATAAGCGGCGGCTTCTCCGCGATGGCGGAGGACCGTCGCACCCCCTGCCAGCAGCCCCAAAACTCGAAAAATAAAACTATAACAGGTTTATTATTATTCTATTTTTCAGCACGAATGAGTCATGGGGGCAGGACTAACGATGACAGGCTGTGAGGCTGGAGGGGGAGTCGTGTGCAGCACTGTTGTCGGTGCGCATGTGGGCTTGGCCGGCCATCTCAGGCCAGCCAACCCGACATGCGGACTGAGCTGTCACCAACCCCAGCTGCATTGCTGGGTTGGAGACAGCAAAGCACAGGCTCCCACTCTCCCTAGGAGCGCAAATTCAAAGCGTTCAGGTCAATCCTGACGCTGCTTCCAAACATGAGAGCAATGTCAGGATTGGCCGCAGGGGAGCCTGGCAATGTGTGCAATACAGCAGCAGAAGAGCACAGAGCTGGCGATGCCGTGAGAGGCAGGTAAGAGGAATTATTTTTTTATTTGTTTTTGTCCCCCACATCTCTGCTGCGATACCGGCCGCCACTGTTGGTATTTTTTTTTTCAGGCCTGTGGTAAAACGCATGCAAAACAAGGTACTTCCAGAATGTGAAAGCAAGTGCCAGCTACTCCGGTGACAAAGTACCTCAGAAGATTTTTGGGAGGGGAACATTTGATCAAAATAATAATCCTTCCTAAATTGACTTTTATGTTTAATTCCCTCTCCCTTACCTTTCCTGAGGACACTATTGTAGGCATTCAACGTAAAATAAGTAGTTTCATCTGTTCCTTGAAAGGTGTGACGCTTACATCGAAAAGGGTAAGAAAGAACCTTGGAGAGCGAGGTCTAGTGGTGCCAGATGTTCAACTTGACTGCTATGTATTTCAATTTAGAAATAATAGAATGTTAACGGCTCCTCCTGGCAACTTATTTAGAGGAAGAATTTACACCGCCTTGTTGAGAGATTTAGGCCGAGAGAATTTGCTCTAAAAATTTGAAGCTCCAAACTTTTTCAAAAATGTTCGTGTGTTAAAGTTTTGAAAGCCAGCTTAAATATATGGGTAAAAGTAAGGAACATAATAGGTATACATTACTATTTACATCTAGCTCTGGCGTGGAATTCTCCCCATATGACAATGTGTTTGATGAAAGAACTTAGCTACCCATTGAAGAAGGCAGGAATTAAACCCTGAGGAGACATACAAGATAGGACTGATCTGGTTAATTGTGGTACAATCCTTGAAGCAAGAGCAGGAAACCTCTCCCTATTTAAATATCTTCAGCATAACCCATGGTGGAACTCGCAAATGTGGACTGAATTGGACAAATGAGAGTAAGAAGAACTAATTCATGATGATCAGGTACCGAAAGGAAGTCTCAATTTGGTATTGGGAGCCGGTTAAAGCAGAGGACGCAGCCCTGTTGCATATGGGAAGTATAGTTACTGACGCCGGAGCTAAGGAACATAGGCAAGTACCTTTCGAGTTTGCTTTATGCAACTGGCAGATCTGCTGCCATAGGGAAAAATCACCTTTTCACCGTATACAAAATCTACTAGACAACACAAAGACTGACACATTTTTCACATGAAATCCCAAATGTAGGTGATGTAATCAACCAGGGCCCAACGATGAACACGCTTATCAACTGTCCAGAGTTAAGGAAATTCTGGGAGGCAGTAGGCAAGTTTTATCTGAGATCTTTGTGCAAGAGATCAAGATAAACTAGAATTTAATATTTTTTTAGAACAACATTCTAGAAAACGAACACTTTCTACCTTCTCAGAAGAGAGTTTTAGTTAAGTTGATTCTCTTAGCTAGAAGGGAAATATGCAAAAAAGTGTCCTCTATCAAATGCTCCCCAGGTGTCAGATTGGCTGATGCCTGTCAAATACATCACCAAAATAGACATGGAATGTGAGTCAAAAAGCCGGAGAAAGGTTTTGGCAAGAAATTGCAATGTGGCAAGAAGGTATCTAGGCTCTAAGTCCAATGATTACACCAAAGTGATTGCTGAACCCCTCCCCCCAAAAAGAATTAATCAATAAACCAGACACAAGAAAACTTAAATATAACAAGACATCGGAAATTGTTGGATCTGATAGTGATTAGTGGACTAGAAAAAATCATGGGCATATCATTTCCCCATTAAAAACTTTCAATATACTGAAGGACAACTTGCAACAATTTGATTATATACGGGGCCCTTTTAGATTTATGACAGCCCTGAATTTGTTTCCTCATAAGTTGACAGGTGTACATTTACTTAGGGTATAGTGTTCACCTAAGTATTGTTGTTCCTTTGCGTACTTATGTTATGATGAGACAATTGATCTCATGTGACCATGGTACTTTATTATTTGTTTTTATCCTTTATTATTTTGCTCATCTTCATATGTATCATTAGTACTTTACCTATGTATGATGGTATTTAGATGTTGTTCATAGCCTATTCTTTTTTTGAAAAAACAAAGAATTGAAAAGAAAGAGTGAAAGGCTAAACTAACACTATTTTGTGACTATAAAATCAATCATCTCCTGCCTGAATTTTAAGTTTTGCCATATATAAGTTTTGCCATGCATGTATCACGTGAGCTCTAGGCGGGCCGAGGGGATCATGGTGGAGGGGGTACAGCTCAGCAGGCCATGTGGAAAAGAGGAACGTGACTCGACTGGAATCTAAGTGTCACTGCAGCTCGGGTGCAATGATCTCATGTGCTGCGTCATAAAGGGTACTTCTTCAGCTCGGTCGAACCTTGGACAAGCTTAAACCTAGCTGTCTATTTCTTTCTTTGGTACCAGCTCTTACTACGCCGCTGTCCACAAAGACGAACCACCCAGGGCTGCTGGGAACTCGCTGACCGCGCCCTTAATTTGTGTACTAAATGCAGCACGCAGGCGCCACCTGCTGCCTGAGCAGAGACCCTCGTACCGCGCTTCTGTGTGAAAAATCATAAACGCCGCGTTAAATCCTCACAAGCAGACCAAATACTCCACCCATCATGAAACATGCACTGATAAAACCATTGTTTCTTGCCGTGGCAAGTGCGATAGTTCTTTTATGTTTATTGCATGCACATGACATCAAAATAGGTAAAAGAAAAAAGTTAAACGGGTCGCTAAAAAGCTTGCAATAAAAACGTAAAATTTTTAAAAAAATCTAATTTTGATAGAATAATATAGGTTCATCCTAGCAGACAAGTATATTTAGCACAGGTATAGAAACAGATTTTATTTTAAATGCACATCATCACAGGAGCGTTGTTGGCAATTCTGCAAACGAAGAGATGGTTTTGTCGAGCTCCGTTTAAACCCTGCTTTTTTAGGTCTCGCCTAACGACACAGCGCATGCGCTGCATCGCTCCTGGCGAGATCTTATTGTTTTTGGTTTGGCTTGCGAAGCGAGGGTGGAAGCTCCACCCACGCTTCTTACTGGCGCGCTTGCCAAATCTGTGCTTTCTATTGGGAGGGAAGCATGTTTGGTTCCCTCCCTGTCTTCCTTCGGCGTCCCTGTCCAGACAGGGCATGTGCACGCGCACAGCGTCTCTTTTGCTCGCCGCGTTTCAGGCAGTCCAGTCATGAGGCACAACGTGTGCATGGCGCGCTTTCACTTTCCGATTGTCTTTACCATCATCTATTGTGTGCCCTGAATTAGCTGCTTGAAGCAACGTGTTGTGGTTTGTATGTTTCAGAAGTCTTGTTTTCAATCGCCCCGTGTTTATTTTCCAATCGCGCTCGTGTTTCATTTCCCATCGCGCTTTCAATTGCAGCCCCGTGTTTATTTTTTCATCTTGCTTTCACTCAAGTGAAAGCGCAATGCAAAGATAAACAATCGGCTGCCTTTTTATTTTTGCATTCGATAAAGCTAGAATTGCCTCACGCTTGAAGTAAATTATTGCGCACAACAGGGCACCACTGCTTTTCCGTTTTCGTGTGAGTATGAATCACAAGTGCACCCAGGTAGCAGGATGTTAAGAAACTTGCATTTTGGGCGCACAACCAGTGTTTGCTAATAATTTCCAAGCTCTCCTCTCACCTGGGAGCCGGGTATAAAATGCCCTGCATCTCTGATGAGTGTATCAGTGCTAGTGTGTTTCCAGCCGCTCAGTACCCAGGTGAAGCGTTTGCGTCACTATGGCAGCTCCCATTATCTGCGCCCTGCTCTTCGTGATTGGCATTCTGGTCACGCCCGTCCGCATGCAGTCGGACCCTTGCAACACAACAAACCCCACCACCGCCAACATGCCCTTCAACCTGAAGGTAACGCCTGGAACCTACGTGGCTAACAAGACCTACACAGGTAAGTTGGGGCTTTGCAATCATGAATTGAGATATGCATAGGGCTTTTTTTTTCCGCAGTTTGTGAAGGTTCGTATAGCTGTGAAAACAAGGCGTTTCTCTTGCGCTAATGCAATGACCCTGTTGTGACAATTATAAATCGTTTAGCGCTTGCCATTTCTAAGAAACACCGCTGTGTAGAACAGCTGCCACTCGCACTCGAACTCAGTGGTGCAGGTTTTTCAAAATAGTGGTGTGTGAATAATAAGTTTTATGCAGCACTCACCTTGCCAAATCTGACGCTATAAAAACCAGGCGCGCCCTATTATCACTGCAAATCAAATTAGCTGCTATTTAATAGTAGTTATAATATATTGTTTTATTAAAGCGTTTGCTCTTGAACAAGTTATAGCATTGTTATCCCAGCTTAAGGGTATTTTTAATATAAGAATAACAGTTTGCCTATAAATCCCATTAAAAGTGTGCATTAGGTGCCATTCCTGTTCCTCCAAACAGATAATTCGATTTCAGTTAATTGGCTGAGGTCAACCCCCTTCTGGCCTGGGGGCCTGTCCATGTAGGTGGGAGGTGGGGCCCCTGTGCTGTGCTCCTTGTCCTCACCCCATATATCTACTGCCGGTTCTCCTGGGTTGAACATGTTCCTAGCTTGTGATAGTGCACATGCTGAGGGGAGCACAAGGGGGGCTCTAGCACATCCCACATTTCTACCAGGCATTGAAGCGCTGGGCTCCCAGCTCCGAAGAGGGGCCATTGTAGGCACAGCATTAGCGAGTCAGGTGTGGGGCGCAGGGCCTTGACCCCAGTGGGGTCGACCTCAGGAACTTTCAGCATATTCAGGAATTGTGGTGCCTGGCTTTCACTTCAGTGTTACAACAAACAAATGATGGACGGAATGCTGACAATGCAGACATTCTCCCCCAGTCAAGAGATCTGGGTTAAATCCATCGTTCTTTTGCCCACTATGCCACCCCAGTTCAGACATGGCCATATGCAAATCAGTCGTGACCCTGTGCCTCATGGGAACAGTCCAGCCCGAACTGCCAAGCCATGTCTTCCCTGGACCAGAATCAAGCATCCTAGGACCGGTTTCTGGCTATCAGCCGTCATCAGCCAGGATAGCTTGACTCCAGTGGCGTAGTGAGCACGGGTCCCACGTCTGGGAATACCCATCCCACTTAGGGCGAAAAGCGTTACAACAAACAAATGATGGACGGAATGCTGACAATGCAGACATTCTCCCCCAGTCAAGAGATCTGGGTTAAATCCATCGTTCTTTTGCCCACTACGCCACCCCAGTTCAGACATGGCCATATGCAAATCAGTCTTGACCCTGTGCCTCATGGGAACAGTCCAGCCCGAACTGCCAAGCCATGTCTTCCCTGGACCGGAATCAAGCATCCTAGGACCGGTTTCTGGCTATCAGCCATCATCAGCCAGGATAGCTTGACTCCAGTGGCGTAGTGAGCACGGGTCCCACGTCTGGGAATACCCATCCCACTTAGGGCGAAAAGCGTTACAACAAACAAATGATGGACGGAATGCTGACAATGCAGACATTCTCCCCCAGTCAAGAGATCTGGGTTAAGTCCATCGTTCTTTTGCCCACTACGCCACCCCAGTTCAGACATGGCCATATGCAAATCAGTCTTGACCCTGTGCCTCATGGGAACAGTCCAGCTCGAACTGCCAAGCCATGTCTTCCCTGGACCGGAATCAAGCATCCTAGGACCCGTGCTCACTACGCCACTGGAGTCAAGCTATCCTGGCTGATGACGGCTGATAGCCAGAAACCGGTCCTAGGATGCTTGATTCCGGTCCATCGAAGACATGGCTTGGCAGTTCGGGCTGGACTGTTCCCATGAGGCACAGGGTCAAGACTGATTTGCATATGGCCATGTCTAAACTGGGGTGGCGTAGTGGGCAAAAGAACAATGGATTTAACCCAGATCTCTTGACTGGGGGAGAATGTCTGCATTGTCAGCATTCCGTCCATCATTTGTTTGTTGTAACGCTTTTCGCCCTAAGTGGGATGGGTATTCCCAGACGTGGGACCCGTGCTCACTACGCCACTGGAGTCAAGCTATCCTGGCTGATGACGGCTGATAGACAGAAACCGGTCCTAGGATGCTTGATTCCGGTCCAGGGAAGACATGGCTTGGCAGTTCGAGCTGGACTGTTCCCATGAGGCACAGGGTCAAGACTGATTTGCATATCGCCATGTCTAAACTGGGGTGGCATAGTGGGCAAAAGAACGATGGATTTAACCCAGATCTCTTGACTGGGGGAGAATGTCTGCATTGTCAGCATTCCGTCCATCATTTGTTTGTTGTAACGCTTTTCGCCCTAAGTGGGATGGGTATTCCCAGTCGTGGGACCCGTGCTCACTACGCCACTGGAGTCAAGCTATCCTGGCTGATGACGGCTGATAGCCAGAAACCGGTCCTGGGATGCTTGATTCCGGTCCAGGGAAGATATGGCTTGGCAGTTCGGGCTGGACTGTTCCCATGAGGCACAGGGTCAAGACTGATTTGCATATGGCCATGTCTAAACTGGGGTGGCGTATTGGGCAAAAGAACGATGGATTTAACCCAGATCTCTTGACTGGGGGAGAATGTCTGCATTGTCAGCATTCCGTCCATCATTTGTTTGTTGTAACGCTTTTCGCCCTAAGTGGGATGGGTATTCCCAGACGTGGGACCCGTGCTCACTACGCCACTGGAGTCAAGCTATCCTGGCTGATGACGGCTGATGGCCAGAAACCGGTCCTAGGATGCTTGATTCCGGTCCAGGGAAGACATGGCTTGGCAGTTCGGGCTGGACTGTTCCCATGAGCACAGGGTCAAGACTGATTTGCATATGGCCATGTCTAAACTGGGGTGGCGTAGTGGGCAAAAGAACAATGGATTTAACCCAGATCTCTTGACTGGGGGAGAATGTCTGCATTGTCAGCATTCCGTCCATCATTTGTTTGTTGTAACGCTTTTCGCCCTAAGTGGGATGGGTATTCCCAGACGTGGGACCCGTGCTCACTACGCCACTGGAGTCAAGCTATCCTGGCTGATGACGGCTGATAGCCAGAAACCGGTCCTAGGATGCTTGATTCCGGTCCAGGGAAGACATGGCTTGGCAGTTCGGGCTGGTCTGTTCCCATGAGGCACTGGGTCAAGACTGATTTGCATATGGCCATGTCTAAACTGGGGTGGCGTAGTGGGCAAAAGAACGATGGATTTAACCCAGATCTCTTGACTGGGGGAGAATGTCTGCATTGTCAGCATTCCGTCCATCATTTGTTTGTTGTAACGCTTTTCGCCCTAAGTGGGATGGGTATTCCCAGACGTGGGACCCGTGCTCACAACGCCACTGGAGTCAAGCTATCCTGGCTGATGATGGCTGATAGCCAGAAACCGGTCCTAGGATGCTTGATTCCGGTCCAGGGAAGACATGGCTTGGCAGTTCGGGCTGGACTGTTCCCATGAGGCACAGGGTCAAGACTGATTTGCATATGGCCATGTCTAAACTGGGGTGGCGTAGTGGGCAAAAGAACGATGGATTTAACCCAGATCTCTTGACTGGGGGAGAATGTCTGCATTGTCAGCATTCCGTCCATCATTTGTTTGTTGTAACGCTTTTCGCCCTAAGTGGGATGGGTATTCCCAGACGTGGGACCCGTGCTCACTACGCCACTGGAGTCAAGCTATCCTGGCTGATGACGGCTGATAGCCAGAAACCGGTCCTAGGATGCTTGATTCCGGTCCAGGGAAGACATGGCTTGGCAGTTCGGGCTGGTCTGTTCCCATGAGGCACAGGGTCAAGACTGATTTGCATATGGCCATGTCTAAACTGGGGTGGCGTAGTGGGCAAAAGAACAATAGATTTAACCCAGATCTCTTGACTGGGGGAGAATGTCTGCATTGTCAGCATCCCGTCCATCATTTGTTTGTTGTATGGCTTTCACTTCAGGGCACCAGAAAATCCGTTGGATGAGCCGGCCCCCCAGTGCTGCTCAGGAGGAACTCACAGACCGAGTGCCTACACTGTCTGCCAGCATCTGCTACAAGGAACCCCTCTTTCTCTCCTGCACCCCACCCCTCTGCTGTAGGGTCAGTGGAAGGCATTACCTGTGACAACTGTTAGCAAGGCCCCCTCATTCCCTCACATGACTCTCACTTGTAGGTTCACCGGAAAGCAATACTTAGATGCCCTCCTGAGCTTCACGCCCTCGTTGTGTCTCCCTCCCCGTAGGATCAGCAGGTCGTGCCCGGGGTGGCAGCAGGACGGTGCTGCTGGGATGAACATGGATAACAAACCCTTGCTGGATCAGCGACCACCCGCCTACAGCCTGCAGTGCTGGAGGGCTGCGGGCAGAACGGCTACAGGACCATTAACCCACTCCTCCATGGCTTACAGCCACCCCCAGCCTAGTCGAGCTTCTAGCCGCCTCCTCCGGACTCCTACCCCAATGCCGCGGCGTCACATGGATATCTGTGCAGCCTCAGGTCTCTTCAGAAGGAAACTCCGTCCTTAGCACTGAACTCCCGCACTGCCCCCACGCAGGGAAATACGGGCAGCTCTCTATCTCCTGCGAGGAACCCCTCAGTCCATCCCCACAGAGGCAAACGGTTCGCTATATCCTTGCTTAACTGTTACCACTACATCAACATGGAAGACCAAGGTATCGGCTTATGTATAACAATCTCTGCCAAAAGCGCCCCTTTTTTCCCACAATATTCTGTCTCCCTCCTCTTCACTAGTTATAACACTTCCACCCGCAAGAAAAACCCTTTACTTATTTTTCTTCCCCCCTTGCTCCATCTTTAACTCTTCTTTTCAACTTACAGAATTTTGATGTACCTCTCGTTATCTTCCAATAGGGAACGCCCTTTTTTGTTGCCCCAGGTAGGAACAACCTCGTTTCCACTCAGTGGGAAACACCTTTCCTTATCTTCTTTCTACCTTGTCTGCAACCGTGGACTATGATTACGTGCATAAGACACGCAGTACTGGCACAAGTTTTTGTCTTTCTTCTGGGGTTGTGTGTGGTTGGCATGTAGTGTTTGCCCTTCTTCTGTGTTTGTTGCCATTTCCCAGCACAGATAGATAAGTTGATCTCCGAGTTCAACCTGCCTCTTGTTCGTATTTGATTCATAACTCACTAGTGTTGCCCCTATTACTGTATTTGTGGCGTGAACCTGAAGTTACGTTAAGATAAAGTGTTTAGTAAAGTGCCGCATATACCCCTAAGGGCATCTCAGCACTAGGGGAGGTCTGCAAGCACCAGGAAGCACACTACCCACACCAGTGCAATGTGTCTCCCTGCCCAGCGCTCTTGGTCCACCAGGACCCATACCACCCATGCCACAGCAGTGTGTCTCACTGCCTAGCTCTTTGGGGGTACTACGACGCCCACCATCCATGCCAGTTTAGTGTGTCTCCCTGATCGGCTCTCTGGGGGCACTAGGATGCCCACCATCCATGCCAGTTTAGTGTGTCTCCCTGACCGGCTCTCTGGGGGAACTAGGATGCCCACCATCCATGCCACTTGAGTGTGTCTCTCTGCCCAGCTCTCTGGGGGCACTAGGACGCCCACCATCCTTGCCAGTTGAGTGTGTCTCCATGCCTGGCTCTCTGGGTGCACCAGGACACACGCTACCCAAGCAGTAGCTGTAGTCAATTTTTGTACTTACTACTATTCTTATGTGAGTTTAGAATTTATCGGTTTGTATCTGTTCTGTTATTCATATACTCTAAAGTCCTTATGTAATGTAACTTGTTCTATTCTAATGTGCTCTGACACCTTCAGGTAAAGTTTGCGCTATAAAAAAACGCATAAAAAATAAATAAATAACCGTGAGGCCCCCACCACGTCCTCCTCCCCTGCTGTACACTGTATTTTCATTTACTGTTGCCTGCGTATATTTCCGTCACTCTCAGCCTCCTTAACATACCAAGCATTTGCAATGAAATAGGTCTCGCATTTGCGAAAGAATGAGCTATTGGTGTTCTAAATAACAATGCCTTTTATGTGTTATTTTTCAAAACAGATAAATAAAAGGCATTGTCATTTACAATGCCAATAGCTTAAACTTTTGCGAATGCGAGACCTATTGCATTGCAAATGCTTGTTGATCTCTGAGATGGTGTCGATGAGTCTGAGAACAGCAAATTCTTGCTTGTGATCCAGGAATGACGAAATGCTGTTGATGAGGTCAGTGTGTAACCTTGCTTTTTGATCTACAAATGATGAGATGGAGGCGATGTGCTCAAAGTGCAACCCTGATTTATGTTGGTTATGAATGATGAGACGGTGCTGTTGATGTCTGTGCCTCTGCCCAGCTATTGATCTACAAATGAAGCGGTGGTGTCAGTGAGCTCCATGAGCAGCCCTGCTTTGAACTGGGAGGATGAGGTGGTGAGCCCTGTGCGCAGCCCAGCTTTGAACTGGGAGGGTGAGGTGGTGGTGAGGAACCCTGTTCTGGGCCCTGCTTTGAACTGGGAGTATGAGGTGGCGAGTCTTGTGCGAAGCCCTGCCTTGAACTGGGAGGGTGAGGTGGTGGTGGTGAGCCCTGTGCTCAGCCCTGCTTTGAACTAGGAGGGTGAGGTGGTTGAGTTGAGCCCTGTGCGTAACCCTGCTTTGAACTGGGAGGGTAGGGTGGTGGTGGTGAGTCCTGTGCGCAGCCCTGTTTTGAACTGGGAGGGTGAGGTGGTGGTGGTAAGCCCTGTGCTCAGCTCTGCTTTGAACTGGGAGGGTGAGGTGGTGGTGGTGAGCCCTGTGCGCAGCCCTGCTTTAAACTAGGAGGGTGAGGTGGCGGTGGTAAGCCCTGTGCTCAGCCATGCTTTGAACTAGGAGGGTGAGGTGGTGGTGGTAAGCCCTGTGCGCAGCCCTGCTTTGAACTGGGAGGGTGAGGTGGTGGTAGTGAGCCCTGTGCGCAGCCCTGTTTTGAACTAAGAGTGTGAGGTGGTGGTGGTGGTGAGCCCTGTGCGCAGCCCTGCTTTGAACTGGGAGGGTGAGGTGGTGTTGGTGAGCCCCATGCACAGCCCTGCTTTGAACTGGGAGGGTGAGGTGGTGGTGAGGAGCCCTGTACTGGGCCCTGCTATGAACTGGGAGTATGAGGTGGCGAGTACTGTGCGCAGCCCTGCTTTGAACTGGGAGGGTGAGGTGGTGGGTAGCCCTGTGCTCAGCCCTGCTTTGAACTAGGAAGGTAAGGTGGCGGTGGTGAGTCCTGTGCTCAGTCCTGCTTTGAACTGGGAGGGTGAGGTGGTGGTGAGGAACCCTGTTCTGGGCCCTGCTTTGAACTGGGAGTATGAGGTGGCGAGTCTTGTGCGAAGCCCTGCCTTGAACTGGGAGGGTGAGGTGGTGGTGGTGAGCCCTGTGCTCAGCCCTGCTTTGAACTAGGAGGGTGAGGTGGTTGAGTTGAGCCCTGTGCGTAACCCTGCTTTGAACTGGGAGGGTAGGGTGGTGGTGGTGAGTCCTGTGCGCAGCCCTGTTTTGAACTGGGAGGGTGAGGTGGTGGTGGTAAGCCCTGTGCTCAGCTCTGCTTTGAACTGGGAGGGTGAGGTGGTGGTGGTGAGCCCTGTGCGCAGCCCTGCTTTAAACTAGGAGGGTGAGGTGGCGGTGGTAAGCCCTGTGCTTAGCCATGCTTTGAACTAGGAGGGTGAGGTGGTGGTGGTAAGCCCTGTGTGCAGCCCTGCTTTGAACTGGGAGGGTGAGGTGGTGGTAGTGAGCCCTGTGCGCAGCCCTGTTTTGAACTAAGAGTGTGAGGTGGTGGTGGTGGTGAGCCCTGTGCGCAGCCCTGCTTTGAACTGGGAGGGTGAGGTGGTGTTGGTGAGCCCCATGCACAGCCCTGCTTTGAACTGGGAGGGTGAGGTGGTGGTGAGGAGCCCTGTACTGGGCCCTGCTATGAACTGGGAGTATGAGGTGGCGAGTACTGTGCGCAGCCCTGCTTTGAACTGGGAGGGTGAGGTGGTGGGTAGCCCTGTGCTCAGCCCTGCTTTGAACTAGGAAGGTAAGGTGGCGGTGGTGAGTCCTGTGCTCAGTCCTGCTTCGAACTGGGAGGGTGACGTGGTGGTGGTGAGCCCTGTGCGCAACCCTGCTTTGAACTGGGAGGGTGAGGTGGTGTTGGTGAGCCCCGTGTGCAGCCCTGCTTTGAACTGGGAGGGTGAGGTGGTGGTGAGGAGCCCTGTACTCGGCCCTGCTTTGAACTGGGAGTGTGAGGTGGCGAGTCCTGTGCTCAGCTCTGCTTTGAACTGGGAGGGTGAGGTGGTGGAGGTGCGCCCTGTGCTCAGCTCTGCGTTGAACTGGGAGGGTGAGGTGGTGGTGGTGAGCCCTGTGCTCAGCCCTGCTTTGAACTGGGAGGGTGAGGTGGTGGAGGTGCGCCCTGTGCTCAGCTCTGCTTTGAACTGGGAGGGGGTGGAGGTGAGCCCTGTGCGTAACCCTGCTTTGAACTGGGAGGGTGGGGTGGTGGTGAGGAGCCCTGTACTGGGCCCTGCTTTGACCTGGGAGTATGAGGTGGCGAGTACTGTGCGCAGCCCTGCTTTGAACTGGGAGGGTGAGGTGGTTGTGGTGAACCCTGTGCACAGCCCTGCTTTGAACTGGGAGTATGAGGTGGTGGAGGTGCGCCCTGTGCTCAGCCCTGCTTTGAACTGGGAGTATGAGGTGGTGGAGGTGCGCCCTGTGCTCAGCCCTGCATTGAACTGAGAGGGTTAGGTGGTGGTGGTGAGCCCTGTGCTCAGCCCTGCTTTGAACTGGGAGGGTGGGGTGGTGGTGAGGAGCCCTGTACTGGGCCCTGCTTTGAACTTGGAGTATGAGGTGGCGAGTACTGCGCGCAGCCCTGCTTTGAACTGGGAGGGTGAGGTGGTGGTGGTGAACCCTGTGCACAGCCCTGCTTTGAACTGGGAGGGTGAGGTGGTGGAGGTGCGCCCTGTGCTCAGCCCTGCTTTGAACTGGGAGGGTGAGGTGGAGGAGGTGCGCCCTGTGCTCAGCTCTGCTTTGAACTGGGAGGGTGAGGTGGTGGTGGTGAGCCCTGTGCTCAGCCCTGCTTTGAACTGGGAGGGTGAGGTGGTGGTGGTGAACCCTGTGCTCAGCCCTGCTTTGAACTGGGAGGGTGAGGTGGTGTTGGTGAGTCCTATGCGCAGTATTTCTTTTGAAATGGGGGGTGAGGTGGTAAGCCCTCTGTGCAGCCCTGCTTTGAACTGGGGTGGTGAGGTGGTGGAGGTGCGCCCTGTGCTCAGCCCTGCTTTGAACTGGGAGGGTGAGATGGTGGTGGTGAACCCTGTGCACAGCCCTGCTTTGAACTGGGAGGGTGAGGTGGTGGAGGTGCGCCCTGTGCTCAGCTCTGCTTTGAACTGGGAGGGTGAGGTGGTGGTGGTGAGCCCTGTGCTCAGCCCTGCTTTGAACTGGGAGTATGAGGTGGTGGAGGTGCGCCCTGTGCTCAGCCCTGCATTGAACTGAGAGGGTGAGGTGGTGGTGGTGAGCCCTGTGCTCAGCCCTGCTTTGAACTGGGAGTATGAGGTGGTGGAGATGCGCACTGTGCTCAGCTCTGCATTGAACTGGGAGGGTGTGGTGGTGGAGGTGCGCCCTGTGCTCAGCTCTGCTTTGAACTGGGAGGGTGAGGTGGTGGTGGTGAGCCCTGTGCTCAGCCCTGCTTTGAACTGGGCGTGTGAGGTGGCGAGTTCTGTGCGCAGCCCTGCTTTGAACTGGGAGGGTGAGGTGGTGGTGGTGAACCTTGTGCGCAGCCCTGCTTTGAACTGGGAGTATGAGGTGGTGGAGATGCGCACTGTGCTCAGCTCTGCATTGAACTGGGAGGGTGTGGTGGTGGAGGTGCGCCCTGTGCTCAGCTCTGCTTTGAACTGGGAGGGTGAGGTGGTGTTGGTGAGTCCTATGCGCAGTAGTTCTTTTGAAATGGGGGGTGAGGTGGTGAGCTCTCTGTGCAGCCCTGCTTTGAACTGGGGGGACGAGGTGGTGGATGGTGAGCCCTGTGTGCAGTCCTTTAGAGGTGAAGGATTTGTTGGGAGCAGAATCCTTTGGCTTTTGCATATCTTTGTCACTCCAGCATTCAGTGGTGGGAGTCTTAATTTATAGGCCGCCAGGATCGGCTTGCTCCTTCCTGAAGTCTCTAGGTTAAACTGTTACTCACTTAGCACTGAGGTATACACATTGTATGCTTCTAGGAGATTTTAATTTGCTTATGGATAATTGGACTGAGATTAAGGGCATTGAATTTAAAGAAATGATGGACTTTCTTGGCCCAAAACATTTTGTCGGGAAACTGTCCCATCAGAGTTGACAGATACTGGATCAAGTATGCTCCAATGTGGGCCTAGTAGCGGGAGCCCAGTTACCTCCTGATTTGTTCAGATCACTTTTTAATTAGATTTACTTGGCAGCTTCCAGTAAAACTAGACCTGGCACAGGTGAGGACGATTGGTTCCCGATGGATGTGTGCACACCCACACTGAAACTTCTAGAGTTTCTAATCCAAAGTTCAAAAAAATAATACTTCTTTAATAAAATAATTCACTTGTTTCTTCTTTGAATAAATCATAAATTTAATGTAGAGTATTCTTTAGTTTGTTTTATGCTGAATACATTCAATAATTCATCTCGATTCCTTTGTTGCCAGTTTTTTAACAAAGCCCAATGCATTTCGGGTCTCTATTGACTCTTCATCTGGGGTCTAAAAATGATATGAAAACAAGAACCACATCAGTCCTTCAAATTTTCAAACAAAATTAAACAAACAAAATTCAATAAACATTGCAGAATGATTAATTCGCATGACAAATAGTGCGACAATGTCTTGTTTGTTTCTTACAGTGACCTGCTGCAACTGCTGCCATTTATATGCATCCTGCTTGCCATAAGTTAACCGCGAAAAAATGAAACTTTATCCTTTGAGTGTGCTATGCCCAACATTAAAGTACTACGCAAACAAATGATGGACGGAATGCTGAATAAATCATACATTCACCCCCAGTTTCCAGTCCAGGGAGGACCTGGCTTGGCAGTTCGGGCTGGACTGTTCCCATGAGGCACAGGGTCAAAACTGATTTGCATATGGCTGGGTTCAAACTGGAACGGCATGGTGAGCAAAAAAACGATGAATTTAGACCCAGATCTCATCAACTGTTGTTTTTGCACATGCCCAACTTTAAAAGCATCGGTATATCCGCACTGACTTACTCGTTAAATGCAAAATCACGATGAAACCTGCATCTGTGTACTCCAGGCGCCGCACGCGCTCACACTTCCTGGTGTATGTAGAACGTAATGACGTTTACCTAGATGCCTCCACGAATTTAAAGGAAACTATCCTAGAAGAAACCCACTAATGCCCGTGAGTTCCAAGGGAAGCTTAAACGTAGCGCAGTGTAATGCTGCGTCATGTTATCATTACGGCGTAGTAACGTGTCTAAATAAGTTGACAGGGAAAATATCAATAAAGTTACTTAATGCCCAAAAAAGATCTAATTAACCACATTATTTGATTAGTCTGATGCCTCCATATCCATAGGGCCCCAAATTACTTCGATTTTAGCCATGGAACAAATACCCCTAGCTTCAGCCAGAGCAGTTTCCAAACAGAATGTTTCCCTAATAATGGTCCACCATTCACAAATAGATGGCGGCATCGAGGAAACCCATGCCCGAGCAATAGCTAATCTAGCGGCGACCATCATAATTGAGAAAAGTCGTGCCAAGGCAGGTTTATCTGCCTTATAACCTAGCATCATTTCTAAGACAGTTAATGAGGAACCCAATCCTAATTTAGAATGGAGCACCTGACCTATCTTCTGCCAGTAAGTCTTCAATTCCGGACATTCTATAAACATATTAATTAAATTAGCGGCATAAGTCCCACATTTGGGACATTTTGTCTTTTCTACAAAGTTGTTCCCTCCCGTCCATTCAGCTATCCTTTCAGGTGTATGATAGAGCATACATATTGTACGGAATTGCTGTAATTGTAAGCTCACAGAATGGACGGAATCGGCTATGTTACCCAGGACCTGTTTGATAGTGCATCTATACTCAATGCTTGACTCCAGCGTTTTACTATTTTTTCGCATCCATCCAACGTTAAGATTGGACAGATGTTGGGACATGTTACCAATTAGAGACTTCATTTTTTCCCCGTATAGACAGTCCCAGATCATAGAATGAGTTATCACATTCGGCCCCAAGTTTTTCCCCAAATAGTCCCTGATCTTCAAGCATTTAAAGAAAAAATGAGCGGGTAGTTTGTAATAAAGTCGTAGAACTTCAAATGACTTAATTCCACTCACATCGTAGAGATCCCCTATACATGTAATCCCATACTTAGAGCAGGATTTACCAGCATGGTCATGGAATACATCAGGAAACATAGGGTTCCCCCACAATGGAAGCTTATTATGTATTAACGATAGTTTACTTCTGGCGGCCATAGCCCGCCATATGTAAATACTGTCCCTGATTGTCTTAAATCTAACACGCTTGAAGTAATTTGGGTCATTGGTGCGATATAAAAATAATTGACTAATTGAGTCTTACCCTTTTCAATGTATACCTTACCCCTCTGGCTCAACTTGTTCAAGCTCTGGGAGCTAAAGTGATCGATACAGATGATACACAACTGCTTTTTACCAGGGATAAGGTGGCTGAGTTGGAGGGGGGCTAGATTAAAACCTGCCTCACAGCTGTCTTTCAGTGGTTAGCAACTGCTCAACTTAAATGTAATGGAGAGAAAACAGAAATTCATTCCTTTGGAAGGACTCCATCTGGAATTTGGCAAACTTTTGGGCCAGATGATGCTTCTTTCCCTGGACCCCAAAAAGATGTAGTGAAACATCTGGGTATTGAATTTGACGACAGGTTGTCTTTCAGGCCTCAAGTAAAGGGGTTAGTAGGGACATGTTTCAGGATTATGAGGGCCTTAAAGAAAGTTAGCCTCTTCTGCCCTTTTCAGTTAACTAAATGGTTATCCTAGTGCTGATCACATCTAGGATTGAGTATTGCAATGCTTTGTACTTTGGTCTACCAGAATACCTGATTGACAAACTGCAAGGTATTCTGAATGCGACGGCTCGACTTCTGCTAAATGTTCCTATGGGAACACGTATTTAGTCACATCTGTGTGCACTTTACTGGTTGTCCATTAGGGAAAGAGTTCAATCAAAGACTCTTGCACTAGTGCATGATGCCTTATATCAATCTGACCCTGCTTATCTCAGAGCCAGATTTGGTATTTACAATCCCACAAGACAGTTAAGATAGGCCAACATATTTTTGGTGGCGGTCCCTAAGACTCAGTGTGTTGGAGCAGGTGTAAGGTCCTTTATGTACCTAGGGTCGGCAGCTTGGAACTGGCTCCCATTGGGTCTGCGGTCTATGAGTGATCTGGTGCTATTTAAGAAGAAACTTAAAACATGGCTCTTTGTACAAGTGTATGCTCCTATTGTCTGATTTAGCTGGTGTCGCGCCCGGACACTCTCTGGAGTAGCTGAGCGCTATAAAATGCAAATATCAACATCATCATCCTTCTTTTGAACTGGAAGGATGAGGTGGTGGTGAGCCCTGTGCTCAGCCTTTCTTTGAACTGGGAGGGTGAGGTGGTGGTGGTGAGGCCTCTGCTCAGCCCGGCTTTGAACTGTGAGGATGAGGTGGTGGTAGTGAGCCCTGTGCGCAGCCCTGCTTTGAGCCGGGAGGATGGGGTGGTAGTAGTGAGCCCTGTGCACAGCCCTGCTTTGAACTGGGAGGGTGAGGTGGTGGAGGTGAGCCCTATGCGCAGCCCTGCTTTGAAGTGGGAGTATGAGATGGTGGTAGTGAGCCCTGTGCGCAGCCCTGCTTTGAAGTGGGAGTATGAGATGGTGGCAGTGAGCCCTGTGCGCAGCCCTGCTTTGACATGGAAGTTTGAGGTGGTAGTAGTGAGCCCTGTGCGCAGCCCTGCTTTGAAGTGGGAGTATGAGATGGTAGTAGTGAGCCCTGTGCGCAGCCCTGCTTTGAAGTGGGAGTATGAGATGGTAGTAGTGAGCCCTGTGCGCAGCCCTGCTTTGAAGTGGGAGTATGAGATGGTGGTGGTGAGCCCTGTGCGCAGCTCTGCTTTGAACTGGGAGGATGAAGTGGTGGTGGTGAGCCCTGTGCGCAGCCCTGCTTTGAACTGGGAGTATGAGTTGGTGGTGGTGAGCCCTGTGAGCAGCCCTGCTTTGAACTGGGAGTGTGAGGTGGTGGTAGTGAGCCCTGTGCGCAGCCCTGCTTTGAACTGGGAGGATGGGGTGGTGAGCGCTATGTGCAGGCCTGCTTTTAACTAGGAGGATGAGGTGGAGAGCCCTCTGCTCAGCCCTTCTTTGAACTGGGAGGGTGAGGGGTGGAGGTGAGCCCTGTGCACAGTCCTGCTTTGAACGGGGAGGATGAGGTGCTGTTGGTGACGGTGGTTTATTTGTAAAGAAGAAATGCGTGCCAGGGCTCTCGCTTGAAGTGCGCAGCCCTGCTTTGAACTGGGAGGGTGAGGTGGTGGTGGTGAGCCCTGTGTGCAGCCCTGCTTTGAACTTGGAGGATGAGGTGGTGGTGGTGAGCTTTGTGTGCAGTCCTTTTTAGGTCTCGCCTGGCAAACGCAGCACGAAAGCGCTGTCGCCAGCTAAATCTATTGTTGCTGACTTCCCTCGGAAGTGGGACAGGAGATGGGCACGCGCAGGCTTTTGGCGGATTGGAGCCTGTGTACGCGCTTACAGCCACGAGGCGTGCACATCTCCTGTCCCCCTTCCGTCCTCGCAAGCCAGCATGCAGTTTCACTTTCACTTTCTTTCTTTTTTTTTAAACCTCGCCCCATCGTTGGAGCGGCCCGCAACGGCGGGTCCGCTCAGGAAACAAACATTGATACTGTTCCTTCATCGGCACAACCACTGTACAAATGGAGAATCCCCCACTCACCCGGTCTGCGGGGGGAATCCTCCTGAACGGCGGCTGGCTGTGGCACGCTTCCGGAGCACTCCAGCTCCACTACTGCCGGAACAACGCGGGGCTCTCTCCTTAGGCATGGGACCCCCGCACTGCTATCTGCCGCTCTTCACCCGGGCCCACTCCTGGGACCCGGGACTTCAGCTCCCGCACTTCCTCTCTGGCGCTGGGGCTCCCTCTTCACCACGGGGAAGGGGACAGGTGCTGCCTGCACTGGCCGCACGTGCCGCCACTGGGTACGCAAAAGTTACAGGTACCGCGCATGCGTGGGCAGCCCTCGCCCTCCCAAGTCTCCTCCCCGGCCCGTATGTGGAGCTGCTTTCTGTTTTGTTAGTTCTAAAAGGATCTGGGATGAGCAGAAAGGAGGTATTTAAGGCGGCACAATTGTTTTTGTTGTACACCTAAGAAAAACAGAATCGTTCTGCATTTATCTAAACAGTGTGAGTTTTCCAAATTTGTCATTTGGCTTGTATTAAACCGATTCTATCATATTTTTGCACCAAATTACTAACTACTTTCTGATGTGTTCAATTTTGGATTAGATTTCGCTTTTATTATTCATGTCTGTCTCTTATGAGAGCGCAAGACACTTAGTATTTAAGTGGTTTCCAGGAAGGGTGAGTGTGTGACTGTCTTGTACGGAATACAATACCCTTTGCTGTACACTCTATGGATATTGAAAGTCATCTCAGAGTTCCATTGCTTTATGAAGGAACTTCGCCTTCAGCTTTTTCCCTTTATATAGTTACGGAACTACTTGGTGACTTGCATTCATTCTCCTTATAATATATGATGGCGGGTACTTTATCCCACAAGTCATGGCCCTTTGATTGTGCAAACCAGGACAGCTTCTAATGTTTTGAAGTGTGAGTATTTTAGACCTTGCTTGTGGAAGTTGGTAGTGAAGTAATTTCTTGGAAATTAAAATACATATTTTTCACCTTAAGGCCCATTTTCAGGTCTGAAGTATGATTTTTGATATCACTAACCTCCGTGGGCAGAGGTCTGTTTGTTACTTTTGCCTTTTTTCTTAGGAGAAGTTTATATAGTGGGCTTGTTAAGAATATTAAAAACTCCTCTGCCCTCGAGACTACTCACTACCTGGAATAAATGATATCCCTGCGTTTGAATAGCGTGCAGGGCTTTAGCAGTGGCAGAACTGTCTGGCAGTGCTGAAGTGCTGGAAAGTGCCATACATCGAAAGGTGAATAAACGTTGCACCGTCCAGTGAACCAAGAAGAGAGTGGAACCTGGCCACCATTTAATGAAACTGGAAGATACCTTATTTAATAGTCAGCTCAGTCACATCAAAATGTAGATTCCTTTGCATATGTGCTGGTTTGTTTCACATTTAAACTTTTTCTCCCTTGCTCTCTAATTCAGCCCATTTGCAGTCCTCTTTGTGTCTGATGCAAATAGGCGAGTAATGAGCAGACATCTAGCAGTGCTTGTTTGACGTTGGATGCTACATGGTGCTGTGGGCAATAAGCTTGTCTCATTTTGTTCACATCACATTTGGGATCACATTAAAGTTTCCAATTCAGAAAAGTTCATAGGTGCCTCTCATTTGTTGTTGCTGTGATTGTCTTATAATATATCATCCATGCACAACAAAAACCTAATTTAAATTGTGAATTAGATACTAAATTAAAATACCTCGTTAATGACCTTCATAAAAAGAGTGGGAGAGGCAGCAGCCACTCCATCAGAGATCCCAGACATAAAACATTGCTGTGCGGGTTTATTATTGAATGACTCCGGTCTCCTGCACCATTTTGTTTTTTCATTGGATTAAATGATAATTCCCAGAAACATCAATAGTTTCAAAGATTAACATTGCTATTGTTTTATTTGTTTGAGCACTTTGCAAATAAAAAAAAATGCATTTCTCTCGTGGATGATGGCTATTTACCTACTTTTTTGAGTAAACTTATTAGCACGCAGTGAAATAGTTGTTTATTTGTATGGTCTCTTTCATGCTCTTTCTCCATCACTGCCCTTAAAGAGGGGGTAATTCCCAGCATCCTGTCGGTGTGACCAGGGTGATAGTCGTTTTTACTGGAGAGCACAGTGACCACCTGGCTCCTTTCATAGTCCCTATCTTGTCCCCAACTTTCCCATCTCCTGCTCTATCTTTGCATCTCTCCATCTCCACAGCCTCTCCCCCCTTGCACTTTAATATGATCGTGTGGTGGCATACCACACTAAGCGAGTATGACTGTTCACGGCTAAGTAGCAGAGATCTAACCGCAGTTAGGATTTTTGGAATCATTATACTCACCAACCTGGAAGGAAGGTGAAACAACAAATGTGACTGGACAGGACATGGCCAATAAAAACAAACCATACTGCATACTGAACAACCCTTATGGACAATCGGTCCCAGGCACTATAGTTGACATAATTATATCTGATCATGTAGTAATAAAGTAACAAGCATTTGCAATGCAATAGGTCTTGCATTATAAAAGTGTGAGCAGTTGGCATTGCTAATAATAATGCAACACTAGCTATTGGCATTGTAAATGATGCCATTTATTTATGTGTGTTTTATAAAATAGATAAAAAAGGCATTGTCATGAACAATGACAATAGCTGAAACTTTTGCAAATGCGAGACCTATTGCATTGCAAATGCTTGTTTGAACTGGGAGGGTGAGGTTGTGAGTCCTGTGTGCAGTCCTGCTTTGAACTGGGAGGATGAGGTGGTGGAGGTGATAGTGCTTCATTTGTAAAGAAGAAATGTGTACCAATGCTCTTACCCCTGCCATGCTGCCAATGATGGTAACAACACAACTACTAACCATCACACTCCTACAAGTGAGACAATTCAGACTATTTCAGGCCCCCAAAGCTATAAGAATGGCTGGGCGGCAGGTAACAGTCATTTTTAATGTATGGTAAATTAAGAATTACCTGTTGTTGTGGTTATCTCTAAATTACCCAGACAGCTCCACCTTGTGGAAGACTTGACACAAGCGCCGGTGTTGACAATTAAGTGCCGGTGCTAAGCTCCGAAAACCACTGGTTCAAATTAAGTACTGTTTTTTTTTATCCCTGTACACAGTCCTTCTTTTGAACTAGGGCAATGAGGTGGTGTTGAGCCCTGTGTGCAGTCCTTTTATGTGAACTGTGGGAATGAGATGGTGGTGGTGATCCATGTGTGCAACCCTGCTTTTGAATTGGGAGGATGAGGTTGTGGTGGTGAGCCCTGTGTGCAGTCCTGCTTTTGAATTGGGAGGATGAGGTTGTGTTGATGAGCCCTGTGTGCAGTCCTGCTTTTGAATTGGGAGGATGAGGTTGTGTTGGTGAGCCCTGTGTGCTGTCCTGCTTTTGAATTGGGAGGATGAGGTGGTGGTGAGGAGCCATGTATGCAGCCCTTATTTTGATTTACTAACAATAAAATTGTGCTGGTTGGCTCTCTGTGCAGCCCTGCTTTTGATCTATGAAAGATGAAATGTTGCTGATTAGCTCACTGTGAAGTTCTGCTTCTGAGCTACGGATGATGAGGGGTGTTGATGAGTCCAGTGTTAAGCCCTTTTTTTTGATTTACAAATGATGGGATGGAACTGAAAAGCCCTCTGTCCGTTATTGCTTTTGATCCTCGAACAATAGGATGGTGCAGATGAGCCCTCAGTGCAGCCCTGCTTCTGATCTACGAATGATGAATTGGTAGCGATGAGCTCTGTGTGTCGCATTGCGTCTGATCTATCAACCAAGAGATGGTGCTCATGAGCCCTCCGTATAGTATTGCTTGAGACCAACAGTGGGATGGTGTGGATGACCTCTGTGAGTTGCACTGCTTTTGTACTTCTTTTTTTTTCCACAGCAAATGTTATTGTCAACAGCCGTAACAAGCCTGGTATGACCGGGTTTTCCAGAAGCATAATATACATAGTAGCAATAGTAATGTCGACTTTTTGGGTTCCAATAAAACAATTGAAGATCTAATACAGTCAAACGTATCAGACCAACAATAAACAGTAGGGCCATATATCTGGTACATAATGTAATGGATGTCATACTCAGCCACCCGGATCGAAAAGCTATACAGTCATTTACAGCCATGTTCGTTCTACATTATCCGTAATTTTACCCATTGCTAATCTATTGTTACGGCTGGAATAGGCTCCAAACATGGTCCCCGATATTCTGCCCATCTCTTCCAGAGCACGGCGTTTGTTCTATGAAATATTAAATGGTGCTGATAAACTCCCTGTGAAGTTCCACTTTTGATCTACGAGCCATGAGATGGTCCTCACTCTCATGCACTTCTTTCTCCCACATTCGTACACAATCAAACATATCTTGTCGACTCTTTCTTCTAAACAGACACTGCTCTACATACTGGATCTTTTTAAAGTCAAATGACCCATTTACAGGCCACCGTAAATCAGGATCGTTTTTCATATATTTGTTCCACAGTGTACTATACATTATGGAAGAAATACAGTATTTAATATATATGTATCGATTAGGTGTCCCCTCTAGGGGAGCCGGCTGACTTCTTTCTAAATCCATTTTGGTACCTCCAAGACAGCAACACAACCTACAAAGTGCGCTAGGAGCAGGCATGCTGCCAAATTTTAGTAAAATATACTATTCAAAAATCTTCAAAAGTAGAGAAAAATCTCCACATTGCCTGCCTTTATTTATTGCAATAAATAAACAAACAAACAAAACCAGAATTTTGGCCAAGCAAATCCAACATCAAGAGTGCCGCTTCAGCGACCTTACCAAACAAAAGTCTCCAACCTCCAACTGCCAATCTCTTGGTCGACCTAATGGTCACTGCGAAACTTGCGCCAAAGGGAATCTCAGTCGGGACCGGCCACCACCTGGAGGGTCAAATCGGGAAAACCGGAAAAGCACTTCGGTCTGCAAAGACAAGGGTCTCCTCGTGCAGGACGTCTCCTTAGCAAAATTCCATTCCTCTGTCAAGTGCAAAAACAACAGTTGATGGACAGAATGGAGAACAATGTCATACATTCACCCCAGTACAGAGATCTGGGCCTAAATCCATCGTTTTTTTGCTCACCATACCGTTCCAGTTTGAACCCAGCCATATGCAAATCAGTCTTGACCCTGTGCCTCATGGGAACAGTCCAGCCCGAACTGCCAAGCCAGGTCCTCCCTGGACTGGAAACAAGCATCCTAGGACCGGTTTCGGGGTTTCACCCCTCTTCAGCCAGGATAGCTTGATCCCAGTGGCATGGAGAGCAAGGGACCCACGTCTGGGCATACCCTCCCCACTCGGGGTGACAAATGTGGCCCTGTTTTCATGTCGGAACGTTGCAATGATGCTAATAAGCTCTCTGTGCATTATTACTTTGATCTACAAACAATGAGATGGAGTTCATGAGCCCTGTGTACAATGCTGCTTTTGATCTATGAAAGATGAAATGGTACTGATGAGCCCAGTGCGCCCTTTTTGTGAGCTATTAAAGATGAGAGAGCGTTAGTGATCCCTGTGTGGCGCCCTGTTTGTGAGCTACGAAAGATGAGATGTTGCTGATGAGCCCTGTGTATTGCACTGTTTGTGAGCTACAAAAGATGAGATGTTGCTGATGAGCCCTGTGTATTGCACTGTTTGTGAGCTACAAAAGATGAAATGGTACTGATGAGCCCTGTGTGCGCCCTTTTGGTGAGCTATGAAAGATGAGAGGGCGTTAGTGAGCCCTGTGTGGCGCCCTGTTTGTGAGCTACGAAAGATCAGATGTTGTTAATGAGCCCTGTGTGTGTCAATGTTTGTGAGCTACAAAAGATGAGATGTTGCTGATGAGTCCTGTGTATTGCACTGTTTGTGAGCTACGAAACATGAGACGGCGGTGATGAGCACTGTGTGCCGCCCTGTTTGTGGGCTACTAAAGATGAGATGGCATGGATGAACCCTGTATGCTGACGTTTGTGAGCTACAAAAGATGAAATGGTGCTGCTGAGTCCTGTGTGCTGCCCTGTTTGTGGGCTACAAAAGATGCGACGGCAGTGATGAGCTCTGTGTGTCGCCCTGTTTGTGAGCTACTAAAGATGAGATGGCGCTGATTAACCCTGTATGCTGCCCTGTTTGTGAGCAAGAAAAGATGAGATGTTGCTGATGAGCCCTGTGTATGGCAATGTTTGTGAGCTACAAAAGATAAGATGGTGCTGTTGAGTCCTATGTGCTGCCCTGTTTGTGGGCTACTAAAGATGAAACGGTGCTGATGAGCCCTGTGTGCGGCCCTGTTTGTGATAAGATGTTGCTGATGAGCCCTGTGTGTGGCACTGTTTGCAATCTACGAGGACGAGATAGTGCTGATGAGTCATGTGTGCGCCCTTTTTGTGAGTTATGAAATATGAGACAGCGTTGATGAGCCCTGTGTGGCGCCCTGTTTGTGAGCTACAAAAGATGAGATGTTGCTGATGAGCTCTGTGTGCTGCCCAGTTTGTGAGCTACAAAAGATGAGAAGGCGCTGATGAGCTTTGTGAGCTGCCCTGTTCGTGGGCTACTAAAGATGAAACGGTGGTACGGTACTGATGAGCCCTCTGTGCGGGCCTGTTTGTGAGCTGCGAAGATGAGATGGCGCTGATGAACCCTGTTTGCTGCCGTTTGTGAGCTATTAAAGATGAGATGGTGCTGATGAGTCCTGTGTGCAGCCCTATTTGTGGGCTACTAAAGATGAGCCAGGACTGATGAGCCCTGTGTGCAACCCTGCTTGTGAGCCATGGACGATGAGACTGCGTTGATGACCTCTGTGCACGCCTCTGGCCTGGACCTCAGAGGGGTGCGATAGGTGGACCCCTTGGTCGGCCTCTGGCTCTTTGACGGCAGCGCTTGCCTGGGCGGCCCCATCACCGAGCTCCCATCCCGTCCCGCATCCCTTTGTTCGCCGCTGTGTTCACTGCTGTTGAAGAACACAAAGGTCGAGTCAATCATTTTCTGCTAAGCTGCCCCGCGATTCTCTGCAGCTAATGATCGTTTCCCAGGAAGATTAAAGTGTGGACAAGCGACAGCAGCGGACCATGGCGGGAGTTCATAGACGTGCCGGCCCCTCCCACCGAACAGCCCGTCTTTGATAAGGCAGGGCAGACAGCCCGCCTCCCGCAACGCCTACGGCTATGACAACCTCGTGCGGCACTCTAGTCATAACAGGGCTGCTTGGGATGTTATTTCATGTTACACGTTTTTGTTTAGAAAAGCGTCCGCCATTTTATAGATGTATTGGTGCTGTTTGTCGATTGTTGCTGTTGCTGGTGGCTTTTCCCATGGGGAGGGCGGAGGTGCTCGTTTGGGGAGTATCATTTAGACGTTCTCTTTTGGTTACCGGATCGTTGTCATCCTATCCCTGAATTTACAATTTATTTCTTATGAAAATCAATACATTTTATATTTTTCCTCTTGGTTGGTTTTCGCAACTGTTTTAAATGTTTGTCTTAATACGCTGATTCAGAAGGACCATGCGTCCCCCATCAAGAAATTATTTTCCAAAACCAAAGTATCAACGAATTGTTCACTGCAAGAATGCCAGCCTGTATTTAAATCAACATTTCCAGAAACTCACTTTTGTACGGTAATTACAGCAAAGTAAGGTATTTATGTAGATGGATAAGAATGAAGCCAATATCGGAAAAGTGAGAAAATTCAAATTACTATTCAAGCACACACAATCACAGTGTCAATGAATTTTTCGGTGCAATAGTTTATAAACAAGCTCTTTCAGGAATACCAGGTTGCCCTAGTCTGTTTAATGTATTAATAGCAGATACTTCTCAGCAAGGGCACTTAGTAGATGTGTCTGAACTACCTGTCTTTTTAAAAAAAATATCTTTTTATTGAGTTTTCTTGGTGTTAACAATGAATCATTCGTACGTTTGGTATTCAACTTTATATAAGCAGGTTTGCACATACCTTAAGTTTTATTTCAGATCAGCCAGACATGGGAGTATTTCCATACGATAGGACATGCACATAAAAGTAGTCACTTGTAGGAGCAGAATATATCAACCCCTCATAATAATTGATAATAATCATTAAAACAAACATACATTACTCCAACCTATCGTTAACTCTAACCTCCGATCCTACCGCCCTCTGCTCCGCTGCCTGAGAGCCAGACCAGATCGTCAGCATTACAACTGCCATGTCAAGTGTGTATGCCAGATAAATTGGGGTAAGCCCACCTACCTGTCTTAAACGCAGGGTTTTATCAATTCATTTTTATATATACTTCCTTTTGTAGGTCCTGTCTACCAGACAGCGCATGATCACTGGTTTGTGAAAAGTCCCAATATCGGCTTTCAGTGAGTTTAGAGTCCCCTACCGTTGCTTACCATTGGTTGGCCTTATTGTCACTCTCATTTGCTTGCTTTTTATTGGTTAGCTTGTGTGGACTGTGGTTCCTCTTCTTGTGTTTGTCCCTCCCCTGGAGCATGGTCACATAACTTGTGTCCTTCCACTGCTCATTTTTCAGGCATGATGTTTGTTCTTTTTAATTTAGCACTCCACAAGTTTTTCCAGCTGTCTCCCTAGAGTGTTTCTATCCCTGCCACACTGCATGTTGATCTCTCCTCTAGCCAGTGGTCGAAGTGGGCGGGAACGGCAGGGCACGGCGTGCCCCTACTTCTTTAATTCTATAGATTCCGTTCCCCTACTTTTTTATTTTGAACATGCGTCCCTGGACATAAGAAACATCCAAGGCCTGCAGAGCAGTATTGGCATTTGTGGCTGTTCGGGGACGGGCGGGGAGCAAAGAAGGAAAAGGTCTCCGTCTCTTGCTTCCTGCCCAGACAAGACAAGGTAGGTGTCCGCTTCTGCTCTACTGCTGGCAGCTGCCCCCCCCCCTTTCTTGCTCTTATTCCCTTTCTGTCTGTCTAAATCCTCCTCACTTACCGAAAACCGTGACTCAAGAAATGGTTCTCACCCTCTCTTTCTTCCTGTCGTTCATTTGTTCCCCTGTGAAATGGATGCAAGAAAGAAAACCACTTTTGCTGGAAATGCCGTTTTGCCATTTTTCTATTCCAAAGTGCAGCCACAGAAATAAAAGGTTCAAAATATGAACAATCAATAACTAAATAAAGCAAGACGGAGTGTTCTTAAAGTGGCCAGATCGGTTTTATTCAAACCCCAAAAACATTAGCGTCACTTTACTGAGTTTGCCAGTGAAGCTCTGTTTTTCCCCGGTGGGGAAGTGCGCCAAACCTGGAGGTACTGCAATACCTGGTCGATGGGTGGATTGGAAAACAAAATGTGTAGTGCGGCTTTGTGTTCACAGATGTGGTCTTTTTAAACTATACTGCTTACGTTTTGTAAGAATATAAGCAGTGGACATTGAAATGGGTCCTTTCTGGGCCCTGTAGTTTTCAGGCAGAAGCACTCACTGATTTCTGAATAGTGAGTGTAAAAGTGCTAAGTTCACCATGTTGTTTCTGCTTACATTTCACATGCTTTATTTAATCTTTCATTCCCTATGAGTGTTTGCTTTTTCCAGGATGTTGTTACTTTTTCCTTTAGGCAGCATGTTTCTCTTGCCTAGTGCGTAATTTGAATTGAGTCGCATCCATTTGTTTATAGCAGGTCAAATTGGATTGTAGTTGAAGGCAGTGTGAATTTCTCTCAGTGGGGCGGTATGGTGTTCAGTGAGGGAGCGGATGTAGCACTGGGGGCAGAGCTGCCGAATTTAGAACTGGGGAACCATGTTCAGCCTTTATGACCAGTCCCCCAGACCATTCTCCTGAGGGAGCACATTCCGATGCTAGACCTTAGAAGGCCCGCAAATCTGGAAAAGCCCTGGTGTCTTAACACCAGCAGGTGGACCATAGCAGTGGCAAGTGTGGGTTCACCTTGAAGGCTTGCTCACCATAATCTATGCTGAAGTTCACCTCCAGTCTTGCAGGCAGGCCTATGAAGTAGCAGACCCTAGAGCAACAGTGACTCTGTCACTGAGGTCACAGGATCGGAGTTTTGTCTAGTGGAAGGTTTCATGGAAAGATAGGGCTAATGTGCCTGCTGCTAAGAACATGTACCATGCCCATCACAAAGTGCACATATTGTAAATAGGTCAGTGGGTTACTGCTTTTGTCAGTAAGATCCTGTTGCTACTTGCAGTTTATAAGTTAAAATCCTAACAAAGAACAGTGAGCTATTAACTTTCATCTAAGAGCTGCATACAAACTGCAAGGTATAAACTAGAGCATTATGGTTTTTGCCCTAAGCCTTTGGTTATCCTAATGTTGCAAAAAGTGTTAATTTGGATAGAAATCAATAATGATTATTAAAGTGAACCCCCAAACATGGTATTAAGTTTTAAATTCTGAGTTTGTGTTTCTCCAGGTCAATCACTATTAAACTATACTGCCTACTAATATGGTTGTCATGTGACTCCTACACCTTGTAGTCCTTTGTCTTTTGTAACATTTCCCATACAGTGATTTACAGACGTAAAATTGATTGTCTCTGTGTATATTGCAGACTTTAAATTTCATCTGCACCAAGGGTCCTGGGGAAGTGGTGGATTTTGTGGGCCATTTACGAACTCTGTGACACAACACAGTCTGGGAATGTACACGTTCCGGTTGTGCAAGTGCAGCTATTTAGTGCGGATCCTACTTGTTTTTGAAGGCCCAGCACCATTTGCTCGAGTTATAAACTTGAATTCCTGTCAGCCATTTTGTTTGTTACTGCAATCCACCAAGATAAATGCCACCTGCAGGCAACAATGACGTCAGGTCAATTCCTTATCTCAAATGGTAACACATTCAAAATTCAAAGACTGGGGCTCAGCTTTAACCGATCTCTTCTAGTAAAGTTTAGGGTACTACGCCGTCATATCTTCTCAGTGAAGAAATGTTGATCTGCCTGTGGGGTGAGCAAATCCTGCCTTTCTTGGCGAGAATCCTTTTCCAACAATACAGCCGGCTTGGATAATTTTGTGGTGACGATTTCACGGAGGAATTACATTCTGTTTCTGGAAGGATCTGTGCTTTGAGCTATTGGCATTTCAGAAAAATTGGTCTCTTCATCCTGGCTGTCCTCCCTCTGTCAGTGGTTTGCCTTTGTTCTTTGTGCTGCGCCCTGGAGGATAGAAATTCTAGGGACAGAGGAGCCATTTTGGTTCATAGTTCATGAGCGGGTACAAGCTGTCCTAATGACATCTTGTTCTTCCTCGAATAGAGGATGATGAGTGACAGATAAGACTCCTTTCAACTAGCGCTCCTATAGTTTCAGTTCTGACACTCTGACAACAAGGCTTTTCAGTTTCTAAAATAGCCCACTCAGCCCTGCCTCTAGGCCCTCGGAAATTAACACAGCCATCATTTTTCCCCAATAAAATAAATGGCAAAGTTATTTAGCATGGTAGTGCTTGTTGCATGTGCAGTCAGGTTATGGTACTTGTCAGACATAACAGTCTTTGTGTGTTCTTCTCCCAAAAGTTTTGCTTTTTCTCCTCCTGCTTGCTAAAATTAGTTTTTGTTGGCTTTTAGGACTCTGTGGACTTTACCACTGCTAACCAGTGCTAAAAAGATTTTGCTTTGGCCCTCAAATGTGGTACAATTGACTTACTCCTGATTAGTACATTTAATTTACTTGTAAGTCCCTCGTATATGGTACCATGGGCCCCCAGAGCCTGTAAATTAATTGCTACTAGTGGGCAACAGAACTCATTGTGCCACCCACAAAAAATTGCTTTTAAAACTGTTGCATGCCTGCCATTGCAACCTGTAGTGCATTTTTTCTTTCTAAAAACAAATTTGTATTGTCAATTTGCACAATAAACGCAGGGCTCTGTACCCCAGAGGCCGCAGCAGTATCCAGTTATACATTGGCATGACCGCAATTGACCTTTTTATAAACAAAACAACCACAATCTTTGACATTGAGTGTCGTTCCGGATATCAACCCCACTCACCCCAACTCCCCTCCCCACCCGAGTTGCGCAATTCCCACTGATGACCGCCCACCCGCCGATAACCAATGGCCAAAAAGGAAAGAAACAGACAAAATACCAGAACTGAAGAAAGACCATCCCACTCTTAGCACACACACACCCCAGGCAACCCCCCAGGTACCAGGCCCATCCACCCTATCTCTACCCTCATTCCACTGGGATATCCTCTGTTGCAATCGGAAGCTCCAGCCACAGGCCTCTATGGTCCGCCCACCGCTTCCATATTTTGTAATGCTTAGGCTGACATCCCCAGGCCACAAAGACGGTCTGCTCCAGCCCCATGCAGAAGTCCTGGCCATTTTTCCGGGCAGTCACCGAGGGGGCCCGCGTGTCCTTCCACATCTTGGCAATATCACGTTTCACCAACGTGAGGCCCAGCTGCATAAGATGCCATTTATAAGTATTGTCCCTGATTCCGTCCATTACATGCAGCAGGGCGAGCTGTGGCGTGCGTGGGATCAACCACCCCAGAACCTCAGATAAGCAAGAAAAAACTCCCCTCCAGAAAGGATCCAGCGAAGGGCATTGCCAGACCGTATGCAGGAATGTGCCCTCCGCCCCACCACACCAGAGGCATTCCGGGGAGGCAACCAAGCCCGCCCGATACAGTCGGACCCGAATATAGTAAACCCGGTGGAGGTACTTGAATTGGATGAGTTGGAGGCGCATCGCTATGGACGCTCCCCGAGGGGCGGCTAGGGCCTCCCTCCAATCTTCTTCCTCCAACGTACCCACGTCCTCCTCCCACACCTTCCGTAGCTTTTCCAACATAGGCACACTGTGGGTGACCAGGGACTGATATATCCGCAAGATCTTTTTGCTTTCGAGGTCGCCCATGAAGACCTTCGCCTCCAACGGGCTAAACTCAGGGATGGAGTCGAGACTCTCCAGGCTGGGGGAAAGCGCATGACGGAGCTGGAGGTACCGGTAAAACTGTGTCCGAGGCATGCAAAATTCTTCCTGCAGATCCCGGAACGATTTAAGAGACCCATTCTGCACTACACCTCCAAGGGTGGAAATGCCTATGGCATCCCATCCCCTGAAGCCCTGTAGGGCCGCCAGGTCAGGCAGGCGTCCGTTGTGCCACAGAGGAGTTTCCCTAGTTAGTGTATTCCACCACCCCATTCTTCTTAGAGACTGCAGTCAGATCTGGAAGACTACTTTTGGCACCGGCGGCAGCGCACATCGCCGAGTAGAGGATTGTGTGGCGAGTGGAATGCCCCATTCGGTGCCGCTCCAATGCATAGGCCGGGTCCCCTCTGTCCCCATACCACCACTCATTTGGGACTAACAGGTGCGAGGCCTGGTAGTATGAAAGAATATCTGAGGTCGCCAGGCCTCCACAGTAAGTGGAGAGAAAGCATGTGCGCAACGCCACACGCACCGCCCCCTGCCCCCAAAGGAACCGGCCCAGCACCGAATTCACCAGTCGGAACCAGCGAGGCGCGATCGGGAACGGGTGATTCTGTAGTTGATAGAGCAGGCGGGGGAGCGCAACCATCTTAAAGATCGCCGATCTACCATATATAGTTAGAGGCATACAGGACCAAGTCGTAATGTCTGCACGGACGCGCTCCCATACAGGTGCCAAGTTCCGATCCCGCGATATCGCCGGCACCTCTGACAGGAAAACTCCCAGATATTTAAGTCCTCCCTCTGCTACCTGTAGCGCAGTCGCCCACGTGCCCACTCTCACCCGCGGTCCCAAGACCCACAGAGTGGACTTGCGGGGGTTCAGATACAGCCCGGTCGTTTCCCCGAATATTTGCATGATCTCCAGGATGGTAGTGCATTTTTAAACTGCCAATTCGACCTGGCAAAATAAACCTTTTGCCAGGCCTAAACCTTCCTTTTTAATAGACATAATCCATCCCTAACGTAGGCCCTAAACAGCCCATAAGTTCAAAGTGCATTGTATTTCAAGAGTAGGATATGTCTTTTTAAGTTTTAAAGTTTTACCTGTCTGGTAAACAAAAAAAACTCCTAAATATGTTTTTCACTACTGCGAGGCCTACCTCTTCTATAGGATAACATTGGATTCTCTTATTGCATTTAATAAGTGCTAACGTTTGATTGGGAACAGGTAGAAATGTCATGTTTGGACTCAAATTAATTGTAATTTAAAACCCTTTTTTATTAGTAAAGTCAGATTTAGATTACAATTTTGAGAATTAAACTTTTAGAAAGTTGTGATTTTTCCAGTCGAAAACTTTCTGAAGCCTTTTAGGAGTTTACAGTTGCCTGGGCTGTTAATTGCTCCCCCATCAGGAATGCGAATTGGGCCCAGACAATGAACAATAGGACAAAGGTTTAGCTGGGAGAGGGACATCCTGCCAGGAGCTTTTCCCTGTCCCAATTTCAAAGGGCTGCCTCTAGAACACTCAGAAGGAACTTGACACCCGCCTTTTGTCACCCTAGACCTGTTGGAGCCTGGCAGGGGAAGAAAGGGGAAGGAAGGGAATTTCCAGAACCAGATTTTGGGGTGGAGTAGAAGTTTTCCCCACTTCAAATGGTGGCACCAGGTACACTGCTGGTCCTGTAGAAGACTTCAGAAGGACTACCTTGCACTTCAAAGGACTGGTCTGCTGCTTGAGGCCTGCCTTGTTTCAGAGAGGACTGCCTTGCTGCTACCAGAGGACTGCCCTGTTGCGTGAGGCCTGCCTTGCTGCTTTAAGGAGAGAGGACCATCTCTTTGAGCCCATGACTACCAGAGTGACTCCAAGGGTCAGTTGACTGACCTCCTATTCTGAGCTACAATGACACAACAAGGTCCAGAGGCCTCTCTGCAATTGCGTAGGTGAAGTGCTGCAACTGGCCCTGCCTAGACCTGCAACTGGACTTGCCTGGACCTGTTTCTGGACCTGCTTGAGCCCTGCTGGCTTCTGTTAGAGTGTGTTCCTGACCCCCAAGAGGTGTATCCGCAGGTCCTGAACCCTTGGCTGCCCTCAGTTGAGTTCTTCTGTGAAATCCGGAAGTGTTGAACTCAGCAGCTGAAATTTAAGAAAATGACTAGTCCCTGTATCAGGCCTGCACTCTATTGCAGTCAGCTGGAACTAATAACTTTGTCCCAGTCTAGCGTGACTAGATATCCCTAGTTAGCACGTTCTGCTTCTAGGCGCTATTTTTACTTAAATCTTTCAAATTGCATGCGTCCGGTTCTACCGATTGGATTTTTGTCACTTTGGACTCATTTTATTTATTTAATATTACTCTATTTTTCTATATTGATCTGGGATATCCTTTATGTTGTGTTTTGGCTTTATTACTGTTTGTGTGCTGGATGAATACTTAACACAGTGTCTCTAAGTTAAACCTGACTGCTTTTATGGCAAGCTACTTGAAGGTTAAGCACAGGTCATTTTAGTGATCTTTACGATTTTCCCAGACAATTATTGTGGTCTCACCCCCACTCAATCAAAAGCCCAATTTCTTACAGTTTTGTTTGGAAGAAATTCACAGATTACTGGATATTCAAGTCTTTTTTTATAAACGGAGAGTATGGCCAGCTGGGCCGTTCAAAGGTGGGAGTAGCTGGGGCTTTTTGTCCCTGGCCCCATTTTTTTCAGGGCCCCATGCTACCGCTGATAGACGTATTTATATATTTCAAACGTGTGCATGCCCTGCTTTTGTGATATATGCATGATGAAACAGATGGACTCAGCTGTCACAAGATAGCATCATATGTAGGAGCTGCCTCAATATGTGTCCTACAACATTGTTTTTATTTTGAACAAGGTGCTTACGCTACCAGAAAAGCCAAATTAATAATGTATCCCTGGCTAACATTTTTTAGCCAGGTTGTTGTTGCCATTAAGTACCACCATGCAGTGGCGTAGCGTGGGGCGGCACAGGGGCTGATGCCCCAGGTGCAAAATTTTTAGGGGCATTTTTAGGGGTGCAAAATTTTAATAGGGGCACAATTATTTTTATTTTTGTAAGTGAAAGGATACTTTCACTGGCAACCCACGCTACACCGCTGCCACCATGTAGATAGTGTGGGTGCAGAGGAGGGAATTTCTGCACAGAGAAAATGTTTTCCATGTGGAGGAACTTGTGGTGATTACTTTCTCCCCGCTGTGGTCAAAATGCAGCCCTTGAGGGCTCAGGATCCAATTGATTAAGATCTCTTTCAGTCAGTGTATCTTACTTCAGACTCAGTTGTAAATTACCACTACATTTTTGGGGGCCTGTCAATCAATTAATTGGGGCTTTTAACGCGCACTACTCACCCGTGAGGGTCTCAAGGTGCTGGGGGAGGGGGGTGCGCTCAGCTCTGTAGGTCATTCGAAGAATTGGTGCAGCGTCGGGCTTCGTTGGATGCGAGAAGGCTCTGCCACCCGCTGTGGCCCTGTGGATGTGGGGGACTGTGGCTAGGGCTAGGTCGGCAGAGCAGAGATGTCTCTTGGGGGCATGGAATGAGATTCGTTCGTTGAGGTATTGGTGTCCGGCGATATGGAGGGCTTTGTAGCCGTGTGTGAGCAATTTGAAGGTTATTCTTCTTTCGACGGGGAGCCAGTGGAGGTCGCGGAGGTGTTGGGTGATGTATTCATGTCGTGGGATGTTGAGGATAAGTCTGGCTGCAGCGTTCTGGACGGTCTGGCGTTTGCGGAGGAGTTTTTTGTTGATTCCGGCATAGAGGGCGTTTCCGTAGTCCAGTCTGCTGGTGATGAGTGCGTGGGTGACGGTCTTCCGCCCTATATCTGAATGCAAGATCTCTACCCAAACATTCGACTGAACTCTGGAGTCTTTTAGATGAAGAGAAGCCGGAGATATGTTTTATCACTGAGACCTGGCTCCAGGACTCCTCGTCAGTGAGTGTAGCCACTGCATTTCCCTCCCAATATCATTTGACTCGACTCGACAGGAAAACTGGAAGAGGTGGCGGCATTGCGGTTGCAACGGTGGCCCCTTTAAAGATTCGCGTATTAGATTCCCTTTCCTCTATCAAGCTAGAAATTTTAATCTTTTCTATTGACACGCCTGGCCCAAAATCCTGGAATGGGGCCCTGATTTATAGACCCCCTGGTGCCAAGGCGGATTTTGCTAATGTGCTGTTAGAAGCTATTGCCCCGTATGTCTTAGCCGCAGACTATTTTATACTACTTGGTGATTTTAACTATCACGCAGAACTATTGTCAGATTCAGATTCGTCCCTCCTCTTCGATGCAATGCTCACCTTGGGACTCATACAGCAGGTGATGGGACCTACTCATCTAGCTGGCCGCACCTTAGATTTAGTATTTACTAATTCTTTGAATCTCAATATCGAATCCCCTTGTCCTGTCCTATGGACAGATCATTCTACTCTTAAATTTAGCATGGCTATAAAGACCTCTAGCATAATGAGCCCTAAAGGCAGTATTTGGATTCGGCCTTGGCGCAAACTTTCCATGGACACCTTTTTGTTCCACTTTGAGCCTTTATTGCGTGGTAAGAAGGCCGACGCGGTAGAATCAGCTGCTTTCAATTTGGAGTCTTCTATAGTGAAAGCTTTGGCTACAGCTCTTCCTCCTATTAAGGTACAAATAAAAAATAAAGCCTCCCCTTGGTTCTCTGCCTCATTAAAAAGCCTTAAACAACAAACTCGGGCAGCCGAACGTCAATGGAGGAAATCCAAATCTGAAGAACACCGTAGGAAATATAAACAGCTCCACTCAATTTATATTAACAATATTAAATCCTCAAAAAAGGCCTACCTCACACAGCGCATTAACAATGCGGCCCACTCGAGCAAAGAATTATTTAAAATATTGAAGGAATTCACCGTTCCTACGATTGAACAATCCTCTTGCGTGCCCACTCAGGAGTGGGTTGAGTCTATTTCACTGTTTTTTGATAACAAGATCAAAGCAATTTATGCCTCTTTTTCGTCTCCAGAAACCACCCTGAGCGACCCTACGATCAATACCAGTGAAATGCCCCCGCCTATGGAACCCAATAGTCCTCTCTTCCTTACTGAATTTGATCCCATAACAAGTTGTGAAGTTTCTGAAAGTCTAGGCAGGATTAAATCTGGCTCCCCTGCCGATCCTTTTCCTCCTCGTGCCTGTGCCAAAATGTTACCTCTATTTGTGGATGCCCTTACATCAGTTTTTAATTTATCTTTGGATCACTTTGGATTCCCTCGTAAATGGAAACATGCACTGGTTAAGCCTATACTTAAAAAACCTCGAGCTGACCCCAGCCTGCCTGTCAATTATCGTCCCATTTCTTTGCTCCCTTACTTTGGGAAGGTTTTGGAACTGTTCGTGAATAAACGTTTGACAGTCTTTCTTGAGACTAATAGGCTTCTTGATCCCTCCCAATCTGGCTTCCATGCGTCTCATAACACTGAGACTGCTGTTATCGAAGTAGTGGATAATATCAGGCTAGCATTGGACCATCAAGAATCTGCAATTCTAGTCCTTTTGGACCTGTCTGCAGCTTTCAATACCATCTCCCACAGCATTCTTACACGCCGGCTGTGGGAGGTGGGTATCAGAGGGAAGGCCCTCAAGTGGTTTGAGAACTACCTGGCAGACCGCCTTACTATCAATCAATCAATCAATCACTGCATTTGTAAAGCGTGCTACATACCCGAGAGGGTCTCAAGACACTGGGGAGGGGGGGTGCTACTGGTCGAAGAGCCAGGTCTTGAGGAGTCTTCTGAAGGCCAGCAGGTCCTGGGTCTGTCATAGGATGGTGGGGAGAGTGTTCCAGGTCTTGGCGGCGAGGTAGGAGAAGGATCTGCCGCCGGCGGTGGTTTTTCAGATGCGGGGGACTGTGGCGAGGGTGAGGTTGGCTGAGCGGAGTCTTCGGGTGGGTGTCTGGAAGCTGAGTCGGTTGTTGAGGTAGGTGGGTCCGGTGTTGTGCAGTGCTTTGTGTGCGTGGATCAGGAGCTTGAAGGTGATCCTTTTGTTGACGGAGAGCCAGTGCAGGCCTCTCAGGTGGAGTGTGATGTGGCTGCGGCGGGGGACGTCGAGGATGAGTCGGGCCGAGGCGTTCTGGATGCGTGGAGTCGTCTCAGGAGCTTGTTTGTAGTTCCTGAGTAAAGGGCATTCCCGTAGTCGAGTCTGTTGGTGATGAGGGCCTGGGTAACGTTTTTTCTCGTGTCGAGGGGGATCCATTTGAAGATCCTGCGGAGCATACGGAGGGTGATGAAGCAGGACGCGGAGACGGCGTTGACTTGCCTGGTCGTGGAGAGAGTGGAGTCGAGGATGACCCCCAGGTTGCGTGCGTGGTCCGTGGGTTCCGGGGCTGTGCCTAGTGACGTGGGCCACCAAGAGTAGTCCCAGGCTGATGGGGTGGGTCCGAGAATGAGGACCTCCGTCTAGTCTGAGTTCAGCTTCAGTCTGCTGTCCTTCATCCAGTCGGCTACGGCCTTCATTCCTCTGTGGAGGTTAGCTTTGGCGGTGTGGGGATATTCGGTGAGGGATATGATCAGCTGGGTGTCGTCGGCGTAGGAGATGATGTTGAGGTTGTGTTGTCGTGCAGGATATTGTTAACTTCGAGGTAGCGGGTCAGCTGTTTGTTGACAATCTTCTCGGTCACTTTTGCCGGGAAAGGGAGCAGGGAGATGGGCTGGAAGTTCTTGAGGTCCTTGGGGTCCGCCTTGGGCTTCTTCAGAAGGGCGTTGATCTCGGCATGCTTCCAGCTTTCTGGGAAGGTTGCTGTCTCGAAGGAACAGTTGATTGTTTTCCGGAGGTGGGGCGCGATGGTTGCGCTGGCTTTGTTGAAGACGTGGTGAGGGCAGGGGTCCGATGGGGATCCGGAGTGGATGGAGTTCATGGTTTTGATGGTGTCTTCGTCGCTGACGCTGGACCAGACGGTCAGTCGACTGGTGCGAGTGGTAGTCGTAGGGGTGGTGCACTCGGTGGTGGGTGCGGGGGGGTCGGAGTTGAAGCTGTGGTGGATGTCGGTGATCTTGCGGTGGAGGAAGGTGGCCAGGGAGTCGCACAGGTCTTGAGATGGCAGGATGTCGTTCGTGTTGGAGCTGGGGTTGGAGAGTTCTTTCACGATGCTGAAGAGCTCTTTGGTGTTGTGTGCGTTGTTGTCTAGGTGGTCCTTGAAGGCGGTCTTCTTGGCGGTCCTGATGAGTTGGTGGTGTCTGCGGGTGGTGCTCTTGAGGGCTGTGTGGTTGTCTGGTGTTCGGTCGTGGAGCCATTTCTTCTCCAGCTTCCGACAGGTGTGCTTGGAGATCCGGAGGTCCTCGGTGAACCAGGCGGCTTTCTTGTTGGTGTGGTTGGTTGTAGAGGTCTTGAGAGGGGCGAGGGTGTTGGCGCAGTCATTGATCCACTGTGTGAGGTTGGTCGCGGCGGTGTCTGGGTCGGTGGGGTCGGTGGGTGGTCTCAGGGCGAGGGCGGTAGTCAGTTGGTCCTCGGTGACCTTGCCCCAGCAGCGGCGTGGTAGCTGTTGGGTGCGGTGGTGTGTGGTGGGTTTTCTGAAGGTGAAGTGGATGCATCTGTGGTCGGTCCAGTGTGGTTCGGTGGTGTGGTTGAAGGAGACGTGGGAGCTTGCAGAGAAGATGGGGTCGACCTTACTACGGTATCTGTCAACGGTATTGCTTCCAAAACACACCCAGTTACAATCGGGGTTCCTCAGGGCTCCATTCTTAGCCCAATGATATTTAATGTCTATCTATCTCCTCTTGCTGACATTATTAGGACTTACGGATTTGAAACAATTTCTTACGCTGATGATACTCAGTTGCTTGTCACCTGTAAGTCGAATCTAACAGATGTGCAAGTCCGTTTTAAAAGCTGTTTGATCCGGATAAATGACTGGATGAACTGGAATAAGCTTCAACTAAATGGCGGCAAGACGGAGGTTATCCTATTCTGAAAAGCAGAACAGCTTTGGTCCAGTGACTGGTGGCCGGAAGAGTTGGGCATTTGTCCACAGCCAAAGCAAGCAGTGCGTAATCTCGGCATTACGATTGACAAGTCTTTGTCCCTGAAGACCCAGATAAATCAGGTGCTTGGGACCTGCTTTGGGATTATGCGAATGCTGCGGAAGATCTTTAAGTGGCTACCCCTGGAAACTAGGAAACCTCTGGTTCAGGGTCTTATAATAAGCCGTTTGGACTATGGCAATGCCCTGTTCACTGGGCTTAACCAAGATTTGCTTTGTAAGCTTCAGATTCTTCAAAACACAGCCACCAGACTGGTTCTTAATCTTCCCCCTAGGTCCCCCTCTGCCCCTACTCTTAAAACTCTGCATTGGCTACCTGTTCGCCAAAGAGGGCGTTTTAAAATTCTTAGTCTTACCCACAAGGTAATACACGGACCTGGTCCATTGTATCTTGCTAAGAAGCTCCAATGGTATGTTCCTGGACGCTCTCTGCGGTCTAGCTCTAGATTTTTTCTTGCCCAGCCGCGTGTCCGGACGGTACGTAATAGTGGTCGATCTTTCTCCTATCTTGCCCCTCTTCTGTGGAATAAACTTCCTTTGGAATTAACGTCTATAACTAACCATCTACTCTTCTGTAGAAAGCTTAAGACCTGGCTCTTTGCCCTCTAAACTCAGGCTGAGCTTTATAGTTGCTGTACTCTCCTTTTGTCTTTGGCTGCAAAGCGCCCTGAGACCGTTTGGTGATATGCGCGCTATATAAAAATATCTGACATTGAAATTTGACATTGACATCGGTGGGGATCCATTTGAAGGTCTTGCGAGGTATGCGGAGGGTGTTGAAGCAAGTGGAGGACAAGGCATTTATCTGACGGTTCATGGTGAGTGAAGACTTGAGTGTGATGCTGAGGTTGCGAGCGTGGTCCATTGGGGTGGGTGCGTTTCCAAGGGCAGAGGGCCACCTGGTGTTGTCCCATGCGGAGGGGATGGAGCTGAGGATGAGGACTTCTGTTTTCTCCTAGTTGAGCTTCAGGCAGCTGCTGCTCATCCAGGTTGCGACGTCTTTCATCCCTTCTTGGAATCTGTGTATGGTGATGTTGGGTTCCTTGGTGAGGGACAGGATGAGCTGGTTGTCATCGGTGCATGACACTATGTTGAGTCCGTGTTTGCTGACAATGGATGCAAGGGGGGCCATGTAAACATTGAAGAGCGTGGGGCTGAGGTAGGATCCTTGGGGTACTCCACATCTGATCTATGTAGGTTCAGAGAGGAAGGGTGGGAGTCTTATTCTTTGTGTTCTGCCTGAAAGGTAAGATCAAATCTAGTCTAAGACTATTCTCTGGATGCTGGTGTGGTGGAGTCTGGCGTCTAGTGTGTGGTGGGAGACGGTGTTGAAGGCTGCTGAAAGGTCCAGGAGGATGAGGGCTGCTGTGTGGCCTTGGTCAAGGAGGGCGCAGATGTCGTCTGTGGCAGCTATGAAGGCGGTCTCGGTGCTGTGGTTGCTGCGGAATCCAGATTGAGAGGTGTCTAGGATGTTGTTGGTTTCTATGAAGTGTGCTAGCTGGGTCTTGACGGCTTTCTCAATGACTTTGGTGGCGAAAGGGAGTAGTGAGATGGGCCTGAAGTTCTTGAGATTTAAAAAGGGTCTGCGGAGGGCTTCTTGAGGAGGGGTTTGATTTCGGCGCATTTCCAGTCGTCGGCGAATGTGAAGGTCTCGAGGGAGCAGTTGATAGTTCGAGTGCGATGGTGGTGGCGGCCCTGTGGATGATGTGTGGCGGGCAGAGGTCAGTAGGTGCTCCGGAGTGGATGCTTTTCATAGTCTTTGCGGTGTCTTCTGTGGTGAGAGGGGTCCAGGTGAGGAGGGTCTGTTAGATGGCATCGCTGGGCGGTGGTGTAGAGGGGGTGCCATGGACTTGGTCATCAAAGTTGTCGTAGAGAGTCTTGATCTTGCGTTGGAAGAAGGAGCTGAGTTTGTTGCAGACGTCTTGGGAGGGCGGGACGTCGATAATTTCGCTGTTGGGTCTGGCGAAATCTTTTAGAATGGCGAAGAGTTCCTTGGAGTTGTGGGAGTTGTAGAGGATTCTGTTTTGGATGAAGTTTCTCTTTGTTGATTTGATGAGTTGGTGGTGTGCCGTGGCGGCGGCCTTGTAGGCGGAGCGTACTTCCAGGGTTTTGCTGTTTGTCCACGTTTTTTCCAGTTATCGGCAAGAGTGCTTGGATTCTCGGAGCTCCATGGTGAACCAGGTGTCTTTCGTGTTGTCATCTGGTGGTGTTCTGGAGGGGGGCGAGCATGTTAGTACAGTTGGCGATCCTTTGGTGGAGATTGCTTGCTGCTGTGTTGGCGTCTTTCGTAGTGGGGGGAGGAGTGCAGCTGAGGGCAGAGGTGAGGTGTTCTTAGGAGACTTTGTTCCAGTTTCTGCATGGGAGGCGTGGCGTGCGCTTGTGTGCGGTGGATTTCAAGAAGGAGAAATGGATGCAGTGGTGGTCTGTCCAGAGCGGTTCCTTGGTGTGGCTGAAGCGCATGTTGTTTCCTACGGACGAAGATGGGGTCGAGTGTGTGTCCTGCAGTGTGTATGGGGGTGGAGATAAGTTGCTTCAGTCCTATGTTGTTGAGGTTCTCCAGGAGGGCGGTGGTGTTGGGATCGCTGAGGTTGTCTAGGTGGAAGCACAGGTTTCCGAGCAGTATGTAGTCTGTGCAGATGATGGCGTGGGGAGCTAGGTAGTCTGCAATAATGTTGATGAAAGGAGAGCGAGGTCCCAGAGGTCTGTAGGCGAGTGTTCCGCGGAGCGTCGTTCTAGGGTTGGGCTGGATCTGGAAGTGGATGTGTTCCATGACCTGTAGACTTTAGGTAATTTCAATGCTATTATGTCACTTATAAAAAATGTGAAAGTACCCATCATAGCTGCTGACCCATTGTGTCATAACCGTATGACACCCTCATCAGTCCACCTCCAGATCACCAGAGAGGATTCTGCAGCTGAGATGAGGAATGTCCTCCACCCACTCACGACTTTCATCTGCGTGTCCGGACTGCATGCTTGCCCTGCGAGAGTTGACAATGCCCAGCCTCTTCAGAATTAAAACAAAAAAGTGATGGGGGGGTTGGTATTTTCAGCCACTGAAAGGTACTCTTGGCAACAATCCAGTTCATTGTTATTCCACGAGCATTCCACTTCAAGGAGGAACAAACCTTGGTCCTGCTCTAATAGGAACAGTTCAGTTTGACCTGACAAGCAACCCCCCCCCCCCAGATCAGGTTTGGTCTAATTTGTGTTTCTTCAGTAGGGGACCGATTGTGGCCAGTAGCACAGTGAGCATGGAACCATGTCTGGGCATTGCACTGAGGAAAACAAAAAAGTTATGGGTGGATGTCTGAATTAATCCCAGCCACTGGTAATTACTCCGTACCTTAATCCAGGTCTTCCTTTTTTCCCACCATGCCACCTCATAAGGAACCAATCATATGCAAATCAGCATTAGTCAGCCTCCAATGGAAACAGACCAGCCGGAACTGCCTGGCCAGGTCCTATCTGAATAGGGACACAAGGAATCCCAGACTTGATTCAGCCTATTTCGACCTTTTCAGCAAGGTGCAGCTGGAGTCTTGTGGCACAGTGGAAGTGGGGCCACCTCTGGGCATACCTGCACTGAGCAAAACTAAAAAGTGATAGGTCTATTGCTTGAATGAATATCAGCTCATCGTAATTACTCTGAGCTACAATCTAGTCTGATGTGTTTTTTTCGCCTCCACCCCACCTCAGACAGGCAACAGTGATATGCAAACCACCCTTAGACCTGCCTAAAGAGGTTCAGTCCAGCCTGAACTGCCAGGTCAGGTCCCTTCTTAACTAGATCACCGCCATCTCCACCCTGGTTTCATCCTATTTGGGCTTCTTCAGGAGAGTGTAATGTGAGTCCTATGGTGCAGTGGGCATGGGGCCCACTTCTGGGCATACCCATCACACTTAGAGCATCGCACTGACAAAATCAAAAAAGAGATGGAAACAATGCTTGAATTAATTTCAGCCACTGGTAATTATTCTTGGCCACAATCCAGTTCAAACTTTCTTTGCCCACCATGCCACCTCAGATAGGAACCAGCCATATGCAAATCAGCCGTGGTCCTACTCCGACAGGAACAATCCAGCCCAAACCGTCAGGTCAGGTCACCTCCAAACAGGAACATAAGCAACTCAGACCGGTTTCGACCTATTTGTGCCTCTTCAATAGGGTACAGCTTGAGACCTATGGCTTAGTGAGCACAGACCTAGGTAGGTTAAAACCAGTCTTTGGTTGTTTGTGTTCCTGTCTGGAGGGGGCCTGGCCTGGCACTTCGGGCTTGACTGTTCCTATTGGCGGAGGACCAAGACTGATTTGCATATGGCAGGTCTCTGTCTAGAATGGCATAGTGGGTGTAAAAGAATGGTTATTATGAATTAGCGGTGTTTGTGTTTGTTAATACTGGCATGTGGCAGCGTCAGCAACAAACTAGACACCTTCCACTGAAGCAGTGGGACATGCACTACAACACGGAGAAAATTCATGTACCTTAACTTGTCAAGCCACTATGTGTAGCGAAAGTGACTTCATCCACCTTGACACTCAATGAAATAACAGGGTAGATAGACCCCCTTGTCTCTACTCGTTGCGGCTCAACAGCCTCTTATTTTTGCTCTGACCCCCGAAATAAGGGGAGCAAGACAGTGTCAGCTCAGACAACCTGCAAGCCAGAAGTATCTCTATTCAACCACCAGGTGCAGGTATAGAGAGCGACAGATAACTATATGGGCACTACTTAGAAACAGCTCAGGTGGTAAGATGCACCGTGCAAAAGAGCCGAGACCCTTGCAGAGTGAGCCTGGGTTATGGGAGAACACAGCTGGTACTGCAGCATCCCAGAAATTCTACTAGGAACTTCATGAGTGAAGAAGTCCAAGAGGATACAAGAAATGACTCTCCCTTCACAGACCCCCGTAGAAGCACAATGAATCCTCTTTTTACTTTAATCAGAAACACTCAAGTATGTCCATTAAGTCGGTCTTTTAGCACAGAGCAGTTCATTAGGGATGGGACGCCGCCATGACAGCTGTTCTGCATAATTATAAACAGGCCTGGCTCTTCAAAGCCCTCTTCACATTGTATCACAGACTTAAAAGCTGTGCCGTGGATGGAGAGCGCTTCCGCGGACATTGTTTACAACATTCTGCTCGGGGCTCGCGCCGCTCGCGCGCTCCTCCGTGGGATTCTCCGCGGAGCCATCTTGTGCCAGGCACCTCATCTCTCTTAATTTGGTTCACTCATTAACCATTTGTGTGTCAATTCCACCGTCCGCGTGAACCTTTTTTTGTTTGATCATTTTCTCACATGCCTGTTCTTCACACAAGCACTTGGCAATGCCCACAACACAAACTATCATTAGTACTCTGCGCATAGTGTGGCCGGAGTCCTAGTGGCCGCAAATGCTTATATTTTGTTATGTGCAAGTTCATTTGTTTAGCTCATTCCTCAATTTTTTGGTCCCAAAAGCGCTTTCGGACTCGGGAGCCGTTTAATGCTCTGAGATGCTCAGTGCACGGAGTCAGAACAGTCTTGGATAATGTATTCGGAAATGTGTCTTTCCTGTCGCCTGGACGTGAGTCATGCGGGCTAGTGGACGGCAAGGGTGGAATGTACTAACGTTTTGTTTAGTTATGGAACAGATCATATATATTACCATTTTCGCATCAAACGTTATGATTTAGTCTGCTTTATAATCACCCCTCCCACGCCACAGATGCTCCTGCTTACAATCACCCAAAGCTTTAGACCATAATATCTTTTTGGAGTTCCTTTGTGGGTAAATATAACCAGAAGTTGGCAGATTGCTTCGTCACTGCCGTTACTAAATGTTCCAGAGCTTTGCTTCATGGCAGCAGCCTGGCACCTTTCTAGCATCAGGTCGAGGGCAGGGTTTGATTCAGCACTTGGCACATGTCTGTTGCAGACTGAAGTACAGCTGCACTCACTTTGATGCACCTTCAGCTCTGACTGGAGCCGACTCGACAAATACATTTCAATAATGGGCAGCACATTAGGCTTCACGAGTAGGACAGTGATAAAAGTTTATTAAAAGAATAGCAAAGTTACAGATTAAAAACATCAAAGTAGTTGTAAATCAATAGCCAATATATGAATGCATTAGTCAATGTATGTTTTCAAAATCACTAAATGCAAAGACAAACTGTTATAAAGTTGTCTCAGATAACAGAAAGCACACTTCATTTTCCTAACGAAAAGCCCTCCTCGTCTAAGCTGTGGAAAAGTCGGGAGACGTGAGGAGAAGTCAGGAAGAAGGTGTCGGCATGGAAAAACCTCCGAAAGGCAGTTCATGTGTATCAAGTCAAACTTTGTCGACCAAGTCGGAAAGGCATCTATGTGGTAAGTCTGCATTGCGCTAGCATAAAAACATTCTTTTCTTACATTTCCCCACACATGCACACGATTCCCATGAAGAGGACCAATCAAGTTAAAGTATATGTTGATAAGACAAGTTCGATTTTTGACAAACTAAAGCACAATGAAATCTCTCTCAGCGTCCTTCAAACTCCATTTATCTGCAACATAAGAAGATACATTTGTTCAAAGATGGTCACTTCCAGGTGCTCATAACTACATACTCCGAGGATTGCTTAAAGTTAAGCATTCACATGAGAAAATACTAACAAATGGTACATCGTTCGAAGTTGCTGGTACAGCTTTTCTCCTGAAATACAAATAAAAGCGAAGATACACGACAAGAAGGAACACATTGACCATTTTAATATGCGGCCAATGTGAAATACAGTCAAGTAAAACGGGAAAACTGAACAGTAAATGCATCTGCATTTTGCATGTTTTAGGAAAGTGCCCCTTTTGGCATGGTCACCCCCAATTTGTGCATGACTCTGATGCATCTTTGACTGATTGTGCATTTGGTTCCTGCTAATCAGGTTCCCAGTGCCCATGTTCTTTCCTAAAACTGTACCTTTGTTTCCACAATTGGCACACCTCTGACTCACATATAAGTCCTTTGTGAAAGGTACCAGTGGTACCAAAGGCCTTGTGCCCAGAGAGGATCTCTAAGGGCTGCAACATTTATTGTGCCACCCTAAGAGACTACTCACCAAACACAGGCATAGTGCCACTGCAGACTGCATGCTTTGGTGCAGATAAAAGTGAAGAGTTGACGTGTGCCAGGCCTACCAGCACTGCAAGAGGCAATGGTAAGACACCCCTACAGCAGGCCTTACAGCCCTAAGGCAGGGTGCACTATATACTTCTTGTGAGGGCATAACAGCATGAGCAGATATGCCGCTATAGTGTCTAAGTTCAAGTCCATTCTTAGACATTATAAGTGCACAGAGGACAGGGAGCTTGTCACTATGAGTTCCACAGCTTCATGATGGCTTCACTGAATTCCAAGATGTTTGGTACCAAACATCTCCACTTAAGAAACCCACACTGATGCCAGTGTTGGATTTATTAAGAAATGGCAGCCAGGTCAGCGGGATGATTAGTAAGCAAGGGAGGTGTGTCCCCTCTCAGCCAGGAGCACCCTTAAGGTGCCCTGAACTGAAGTGACCCCCTCCTTTAGGAATACTCCATATTAATTTGGAGGACTCTAGCCAATAGGGTTAGGGATATGCTCCCTCCCCAGAGGGAGGGGACATACAAAGGGTGTGTGTAGGAAAGTAGGATCTGCACTTATGTTGCCCCCACTTTTTTTTCTGATGTTAACACTGGTTTCTGGCTATAGTCTGGCCGGGTCCCTGCTAGTCAGGGACCCAGTCTCTCTGTTCTCTCTAAACAACTTTGAGTGCATACTAGATGCACTAGTGATTGGATACTGTGGTACCTTATGAGCCCCTAGTATATGGTACCTTAGGTACCAAGGGCATAGGTACTTCACAGGCCTACCAGGGGCTGAAGCATGTATTATGCCACCCCTGGGAAGCAGACTAAATCTGACACCACAGGCTTGCTACTGCAGCCTGGCTGAGGTAGTGTTAGCACTCCTCACTGAGGTATAGGTTTCCTATATCTCACCATACACACACATGTAAACCTATCAGTCACCCCTAAGGCAGGCCCTATCAATCCTGAAGGCAGGGTGCTTGGTTTACAATGTGAGGGGGTGCCTCTGCATGAGCAGGACCCCTCTGCAGCTGGCAGAGTCTATTCTCTGTGGCTGTGTGTGGATGCGGTTAAACCATATACTCTTAAGTGCATTATAACCTACCGGTAAATGCTAACTTTGGAATGACTGTATGAAAACATATCGTGTTTGGTGTCAAACAACTTGGAATCATACCCCCACACCAGTAACTGGTGTGGGAGTATGATCTCACCCTTCTAGAGGGGACGACATGTTCCCACTGTGGAAACACAGTAGAAATCTGAAAGAGCCCTGGCATCATAAAATGGATGCCACCAGCACAGACACTGGGCTGCCCTCCTGCTGCTGACCGAAACTCGCAGTGGAGGAGGCCCAACGATAGGCATCCTGTCACAGGGAGGTGTAACCACCTTCCAGACAGGATTTCGTGTATTGGGTCTGGGTGGGCGCACTCCTAGAGTGCTTTGAAGTCCTGCACTGGGGGAGCAGTAGGCTCCTCTGTGCATATGCCAGCTCAAACCGGTTCAGGGGCTATCTGCCCCTGCTCTGGCGCGAAACTGGACAAAGGAAAGTGGGTGTAACCACCCCCTACCCTGACCCTCCCAGAGGAGTGGTCATAAAGCTAGTTCCTCCCTTTCTTTTAGTATAAGACAGGGAACCCTTGCCATTGCAAACTAGATAACCCTGGATGATGCTTTACAAGAAGAATCCTGGTTCTTCGACGTTCCACTACCTTTGGAAGACGGAAGAATCTCCCTTGGAGTCAAGGAGTGACTCCCCTGCTTGGCAGGCACCAAAAACTTTAATCAATGGTCGCAAACTTTCCCGCTCCCGCTGGAGTCCAAAGTCCCTGCAGCCCCAGAAGTAGATTTCCTGACGTCTTGACTACCATTGTGAGTCCCCAGCAGAGCTGAGGCGAGTGGACCCCATGAGTGACGAGGAACAGCAATACCCAGGTACCGTGCACTATTGTCAAGTGCAACCCCTTCACGACGTTCTACGAACTTGTTCTTTGGACCATTTGTGGCCCAAGCCTCCAGCAAGTTGTGCACCGAAAATCCGAGGCCTACCCTATCCAGAGTGACCGTAGGCTCCTGTGAAGCATTTCCTCACGAGGTGTCTTCGCGATCCCTTGCCCATTGGCTTGTGGGTCCCCTGAAGACTTTCTGATCAAACCAAAGGGCTCCTCTGGTTGCTCCGGGCCTGCCCTCACTTACCCTTGCTGGGTGAGTCCCTCAGACCTTGCTGGTCTGCACCATCGACTTTATTCACTTTCCACGAGACGTGCTGTTGTTAAGGCTTGTTGGCTCCAATCCAGTTGCCAACACCTCAGTAAGCTGCAGACGTCGATGCCTCCTGGTCCTCGTGAGCGAAGAGTCAAAACACCCTTGATCACCTGAAATCACCCGACTTCCGTGGGCATCCAACTTCCTGGCCCCGGGTCACTGGCAAGTGACTGTGAACACTGTCCCTTCTGCTTTCAGGTCACCTTCATCTTGAATCCAGCCTTGGATTCCACCGGACACTTCTTCAGTCTTCGCAAGCAGCAAATCTTCTTTGGCTTCCATAGAAAACAGCGACGCGACCCGACACCAAAAGACACCTATGCACCCGGCTTCCCTGGGTGAGGTAACTCGTGCACTCCAGTGCCCTAGTGTGTGTTGGCCCTCGAATTACTTACCTTGTAAGTGGCTTGCTTGTAGGCTTCTTCGAAGTACCCTAAAACTTTAAAAATCCAACCGCGACTTGCTCCATTGAAATTAATAGGGAACCCGCGGCTGTGTTCTCACACTGCACGCGTCTCCCGTGGGTCTTTTGCTTACCTGCCTTGGGTGGATTAGTGAAGTCCCAGCGATTCTACAGGCCTTAGGCCTTGTCCCCTTGCAAGTCAACTTTCCTAAACCTCTTTTTGGTATATGGTCTGGTACGCCCCTAGGGCCCCAGCCATATTTGTGCTTAACTTATTGTGAAACGTTGATATTTGAATGTGTTCCTGACTTCTTTTTTTTTTTTTGCAAAAATTTTTATTAAAACAATAAAGCAGTTACAAGCATGGGCCTACAACCACCAGGGCCGGCCGCTAGACTCAGAAAGGATCGTACATTAGTTAAAGCAGTAGGCGACACCTGGGGCCCAGCCCCGTAAATGGCTCAGGATAGCTCGAGAGAAGCAGGAGACATACATTTAACATAAATAACAACAAAAAACAAAAGGCGAGGCATACGGGCAAAAAGCGTGTGTCAGGCTACATCCGGGGGACTTTTACTCCAAACCTTCAATTAGCTATCAACAGGAGGGAGTACTGAAAGATCGGGGGGGGGTAACGGGAAAGGAACATCTATATTCGATTATTACAATCAGTCGCAAGGAACCATCAAGGGTCAGGGGGACAAGGCAATATCGGTGTCCACTAGGGGGGGCGTACAGATACCCCCACGATACACGTTCCATTGCCCCCAAATTCTACCCCATGCCCCGGGTTTACCGCGGGCCACATATACCGTCTTCTCCCTGAACATACACCAGTCCATGTTTTCCTTCCATACTGACACGGTGGGTGGCCGCTGGGAGCCCCAAAGCTGCGCTATATCCCTCTTAGCAATCATGTAGCCCAGGGCCGCCCACCGAGTCTGCGCCGCATTATAATCATTGGGCTCCCACACATTCAAGACACAGCGACGCACCTCCGGCAGCAGCGCCACCCCGGTGACTTGTCCCATGACCCCATGAACCCGACGCCAGTATTCCGCCACCTCCCGGCACTCCCAAAGGATATGGAGAAAGGTGGCACTGAGCCCACACCCCCGCTTGCAGAGCCCATCTTCCGAGAATCCCATCGAGACCAGACGGGGGCCCGTCACATACACCCGGTGGAGAATCTTTAACTGGACCAGGCGGAGACGGGCTGGAATGGCGACTTCCTTGGGGGACGATAGTGCGGACTGCCAGTCCTCGTCGTCTAATTCCACCCCGTCCCCCGTCCACGTCTCCCGAAGGCGCACCAATAGGTCAGCCCGATTATTAATGAGTTTTTTATAGATTAAGGAGATAGTACTGTCGGGAACATGACCATGAAGTATGCGGTCCTCGAGGGGCGAAGAGGCCGGGATCTTGGTCCCCTCCCCAAAGACAGAGAGCAGGGCATGCCGAACCTGGGCGTATCGAAAGAACTCCTTTTCCGTGAGTTCGTATTCGCTCTGGAGCGCCGCGAAGGTCTTAACCGCGCCCTTCATCCATAAGTCTCCCACTCTACTGATGCCAATCGTGTCCCAACGGTCAAACCCCTTCGTTGTCCAGAGGCTTCCCAGTCGGTCGGAGGCAAATAAAGGAGTAGCGCATGTCAGTCGCTCACTCCAGCCCATGGCTACATTGGCCGCCTTCCAAATCCGTACCGCGATCTTAGTGGGGCCCGTCAGGGTCCGTCCAGCCGAGCGGGAGTAAAGCGCCCTGTTATAGTTACCGCCGGGAAGCAGGAATTTATCCATCTCATACGCCGGGTTCAAGCCAGGCGCATACGTGGCATGGTTAATGGCTGATAGCTGTGAGGCCCAATAATACCTGCGAATGTCGGGAAGCGCGATGCCCCCGTCGTACCAGGGGAGAGTGAGTTTGGCCAGGGCGATACGCGCCCGTCCGTCCCACACCAGTCTCCTCTGCAGGCTCTCTACTTCCCGAAAGTAGGCCACTGGAATGACGTCGAAGGAGTTCTGAAGTGCATAGAGGAACCTGGGAAGGGACATCATTTTAAACAATGCGGCCCGACCCAGTGGGGACAGGGGCAGCCTACACCACCGAGCCGTGTCTTCCCTCAAACGCCGAAGTGGAAGCAGGAGATTGTGCTCATAGCGAGCTACCGGGTCCAGCGAGATGTGTATCCCCAGGTATTTAAAGCCGGACAGAGATATTTGGATCGGAAGCCGAGGCGGCAGGAGAGGGGGGCCACCGGAGATAGGATAGACACAGGATTTAGACCAGTTAATCGTGAGACCCGAATTTCTCCCGTAGGAAGTCAGAACATCGAAGAGAACGTTAAGCGACTGCCGCGGCGAGGTAAGATAAAGGAGGATATCGTCAGCATATAACGAGACCCGATCCTCAAAGCCCGGGGCCCACCGGATCCCCCTGATCGAGGGCTCCCAGCGGAGCCAAGCGGCGAGTGGCTCCAGGGCAAGAGCAAAGAGCAGAGGGGACAACGGGCACCCCTGCCTCGTACCCCTACCGAGAGCGAAGGGCCGAGAGACCCGCCCATTAACCACCACCTGAGCCATGGGTCCCGTGTAGAGAAGCTTCACCCAGCCAAGAAATCCCTCCCCAAAGCCGAATTTGGTCAAGACAGCCCAGAGGAATGGCCACTCGATGGTGTCAAAGGCCATCGTGGCATCTAAAGAAACCAGCACGGCCGGTTCGGAGAGGTACTCTGCCCTGGCGAGGGCGCCATGGAGTTGCCGCAAGTTGAGGGCGGTGTTGCGATGCGGGATGAAGCCGCATTGATCAGGATGAATCAGATCGCAGATAACGCTCAACAAACGATTGGCAAGGACTTTAGCCAGGATTTTAGGCTCTGCATTTAGCAGTGAGATAGGCCTGTAAGAGGCACAGCGGTCCCGTGGCTTACCTTCCTTGGGGATCACGACTATCGTGGCCAGTCGCTGGTCGACCGGAAGGGAACCGGCCTCAAGGGACTCCTGAAACATACGACTGAGGAAGGGAGCTAGTTTATCCGGGCGCAACTTATATAATTCGATAGGTAGACCGTTGGGACCCATGGCCTTGCCCGAGCGAAGGGACCGAATCGCAGTCGCGATTTCATCCACCGACAAGGGAGCGTCCAGCTGCTCACGGTCCTCGGCAGAAAGGCCAGGCAAAGCAATGTCCCTCAGGAGAAGGCGAGAATCTTCCTCATCCCTATCAGTCACCGGGGAGTACACAGTCCGGAGGTGGTCGGCAAAACATTCCACAATCTCACCAGGCTCAGTCACACACACTCCATCCGAGACACGCAACTCCGGGACCACACGATTCACTCTCTCCTTCTTGTCCAGCCACGCAATCAGCTTTCCCGCCTTGTCCCCGGCATCATACAACCGACCCTGCTGCTCCCTATACATAGTTTTGGCAGCGTCGGTGACAAGAGATCTGTATTCAAACTGTTTCAGGCTGAGGGCATGGAGCCCGTCCGGAGTGACACCCGCCTCCAAGGCCGACTCCAGCCCCGAGATGTCAGTCTCCAGCTTCACCACCGCCTCACTCCTGAGCTTCTTGGCCACTACTATCTGGGAGAGGGCGTGTCCGCGGATTACGGTTTTAAAGGCTTCCCACAGGGACAGTGCAGACAACACAGACCCCTCGTTTTCAAGAAAGTATTGGTCCATAGCCTTAACCAGACTCTCGCGGGTCGTGGGGTCTCGCAGGTACCACGGGTTAATGGGAGCGATCCGCCCTGCAGACCGCGACTCGGTGTCAAAGAGAAGCCACAGCAGGGAATGATCGGAGATACCCCTCGCCAGGTGCCTGACCTCTCGAATTCGACCCGTCTGCGCCGCGGGCATAAGGAAATAGTCTAACCTAGAAAGACTCCCATGTGCCCCAGAGTGAAAGGTGTATTGACATTGGGTCGGATGCATTAATCGCCAACTATCCACCAGGCCGAAGGTCTCCAACAGACCGCCTAGCCAAGCCTGGGCAGCGGGGAGGGCCCTGGGTGGGTGACGATCCAGGTCCCCCGAAACCACCGAGTTAAAATCCCCGCCCATAAGCAAAAGGCCATCTGGAAGTTCAAGCAGCATTCGACCCAAGTCCGCGAAGGTGGAGTTCTGGAGGCCCGGTGGGACGTAAATTGAGACCAGGGCAAGGGGATGCCCCTCCCACCTCCCAGTCAGACAAACATAACGCCCTCTGTTATCTGAGACCACCCTCGTGATCTCCAACGGAAGTGAGGATCGCAGGAGAATGCCCACCCCCCTGGAGCCAGTTGTGAAACCAGAGTGAGCCACGAGGCGGTATCCCCCCCTGTTCATTGCATGGCAGACATTGCCAACCAAATGCGTCTCCTGGATAAACACCACATCAGGAGTCAGACGACGCAAATACTGCAGAACTACACCCCGTTTGATACGGTCCCCCAACCCATTGACGTTCCATGACATCAGCTTCAACCCGTCCCCCCCATCCCCTCCAATAGATCAGAGGTCCCCCCGCAAGCAGCACAAGTCCCAAAGGTGGCAGAAAATCAATACCTCGCCCTGCAAACAAAAACCACACTACAAAACAACCCCTCCTTCCCCCTCACCCCCCCCAACACCCAACTCCCCCCACCCTGCACCCCTGCGGGCCAAAAAACCCCCCCAAATTGCAGTGTGCCTGTCGCCCAACTAACCCCAGTCTACAAAAAGACCCCGGAGGAGGAGAGGGACCCGTCCCCGCCCGCCCCCCATACAGGTACTAGCAAAACACACTGAACCAAAGAAGTACAACCCAGCTGAGCAGTGCAAATTGGCAAAATCAAGGACCAAGAGTCACTCCAAAGGGGACCCGTCACCGTTGGCACCCGCAGAGGGCCCGGGACGGCCACCTCTGTCCGGCAGCGAGTCCAACCAGTCACTCACGGCCACAGGAGAGTCAAAGAAGGCAGTCCGATCCTCATGTTCCACTCGGAGTTTGGCAGGGTAGAGCATAGAGTACTTTAGGCCCAGCTCACGAAGACGACGTTTCACCCCCTGGAATCCCATCCGCTGTTTCTGGACAAGTTGAGTAAAGTCCGGATAAAAGTTAATGGATGAGTTCTCATATCGAACCGGGCCACGGACCCGCGAGGCCTGCAGAATCGCATCCCGGTCTCTGTAGTAAAACAGTTTGGCCACGATAGGCCTCGGGGGGGCCCCCGGCCGTGGCCGCCCGCCCGGAACTCGATGAGCCCGTTCAACGGCAAAAAATTTACTCAAGCCCGCAGGGGTCAGCTGTTGGAGGATGAGTTCCTCGACCAGGAGGTCAACCGGGCGGTCGTCGGAGGACTCCGGTACGCCGATGACACGGATGTTGTTGCGTCGGGCCCGTCCCTCGAAGTCCTCCAGCCGCCGGGCCATCTGCTCATTGACCACCTTGATGGCGCCGAGCGCGGCCTGCAGGTCCGCCACATCCGCACCCAGGGTGGAAGTCCGCGCATCGAGAGTTTGAACCCTCTCGTTTGTTTTGGAGAGGTCCGCCCGTATTAAGGTGACATCAATCGCCACCGTATCGATCTTGCGGGCCAGGGCCTCGTATTGCGTGGCGATGGTCTCCCTGATGCCATCAATGGCGCCCATGATGTCCTGTAGGGAAAGTTCCGAAGAGACGGATGTGCCACCACCGGCGACGTCTGAGGGGGGACCGGCCGTTCCAGGAGAGCCTCTGCCCTGAGTATAGCGGTCCATGTTGTTGGTCTGGACCGATCCTCCACGGAGGGAGGATTTAGTCTTGCGCCCCTCGGGGCCCCCCTTGCCCCCCATGAGGCCACGGACTCCGAGGGGGACCGCCGGACAAAAGTAGTTGGGATACCGGCCCTGGAAACCAGCGCCTCACCCGAGGCCACAGTACGACGGTGCGGGGGGACCCAAGGCGATAGGCACTCTAGTGGCAGGTGGTGACAAAGCCTTGTGCAGAGGTCAGGGAAACACCCCGCCACCTCAATCGCTCCACCGGCCAGCCCCCTGAGGTCTGAAAGTGAAACCGAAAGTGGCCGAGCGGCCCCTGGCACCGCGCCGCAGCCGTTGTTGTTCAACTGCGACACGGCCCCACGGCCCACCTTCGCCCCGGGCACCTCCGTCGGGTGGGTCCCAAAAGTTCAAACAACGATAACTCAGGATTCCCGGGTCCGATTAAATTTCTGAAAGGAGATACGTGCTCAGCCGGTCGTCATCTCCCAGATTCCATAAACCAAATCAGGATATTGTCAGGATAAATTCCGAGGAGCAGCGAGGGTCCGGGGAGCCCTGTGCTCACGCGACCATCTTGGATGCGCGCTAGGCTCCTCCTCCTGTTCCTGACTTCTAATCTCATAAAGAGATTAGTAGAGTGTGTCTAGAAATAAATACATATATATTTGATATATATACCTGTGTGGTGTCCTTTCATTTGGTAATTCAAGAGATTATAAGGTAAAACAAGCTGCTTTACATTCCTCAGACACTTAGCCTGAAGGCTGCTCTCCACAGCTACCACTAGGATAGCTTTCTTTAAAAGGTTGTCTTAAACCTATCTACCATAAGAGTCGAATTGGACTGGTGCAAGGTGACCACTATAACTAGTGACCAGCATATGCCAGGCCAACATCTCACAGTGTAGGAACCCTAAAGGTAAGTAGCCCATTGGCTACTACCTTCTGACCCTTGTAACGCCCATAAAATGTGTATTTAGGGGCACCACTGAACCTCAGTTTTAAGATTACAGATGACCTACGAAGAATAGGGCAAAGAAGAGCCGTGCAGCCACGAGGACTGAAGACATCAACTGACTTAGCCCCAATCGGCTAAGCTGCATCCCTCAAAGACCCTGCTAAAAAAAGATCGATTTGTCTCAGTCCGGCAACCTCGAGAACCCTGGAAGGACTGACTGCCTCCTAAAAAGACCCCTAATCTCCCGTGGACAGCGGACCTGTCCAGAGGGAAACCAACCTTAAAGGAAAGTGCTCTGCCTGTGGAACCACAAAACCGACTATCTCTGCACCCGACGACCAAGGCCCGAGTCCAAGTGGCCCACCTGTCCAGCAAAGGTTCCCCAGTATTTCTAAGAAAGAGTCCACTGTGGGCTTAATCACAAGACCTGACGCATATACATCCTCTTTTAGAGCTGTAAACCTCACTGACAGACCTTCCCAGCTCCTGAATGGAATAGAACACAATCTTGATTCACTAGCTAAAGACATCTCGCATGTCATATAGGACCTTCTGATCCAGGCCAAGTTAACCTGCTACCACACTCCTTTTAAAAAATATATATAAATCTTTTTATTAGCACTTAAACAATGAGCATTACATATATGAAGCAGTTGATTTTACATTCCCATTTTCTTTGTTACAGCGTTGGTTAGAATTCAGTTATATATGGTTATTCATTCCTACAATCACCATGGGATTTGCCACTACAAATTACTGTAATCTCCCTATAACCCTCTGTAGGTCTGTCAAGCCCTCAAAACCTTTTCCCATTTCTTGGGGCATCTCCTGCTTGTGTAGACTGTGCGATCTGCTTGCCACCACCAATCCAGGTAATTTCCCCATTCTGCCACTGTGTGGGTGGCAATTGCCCCCCACTTCCTTGCGATATTCAGTTTCGCAACCACAGTTGCTAACGCTAGCCATGTTCTTACGTGTCTCGGCCAGTACTCTTCTCCTGGGATCAGTAATAGGAACCATTTTGGTTTTATTGGTACCCCATGCCCACCACTTTTGTCATCACCTCCCCCAATTTGTCAATATACCTGCAGTATGGGGCATTCCCCCAATAAGTGAAAAAAAGTCCCTTCTAACCTGCACCATCTATGGTAGTGTGTGTTTTTACTACGTCCCATGTGGTGCAGCACTGTTCTGGGGCAGTACACTTGATGTAGAATATTAAGTTGTGTTAGTTGAAACCTCGCTCGTATTGCCACCTCCCTCGGGCCTTGGAGTGCCTCTGTCCACTCTTCTTCCTCAATAGCCCCTACATTCCTTTACCATGTACTTTTCAGTATGTCCAGTGTGTTGGGGGCATTATTAATTATTTTCCTATACAGCAAGGAAATAGTTTTCTCTAGTAGCTGTTCAGTCAGTATTCTGTCTTCCAGTGGAGAGGCCTCTACCAGAGTCTCTCCTTCGCTGATGTATTTTCTGAGTGTGTGTCCCAACGTGATGTACCTTAGCCACTCTCCTTTGTTCATGTCATATTCTGTTTGTAGGGTCGCAAATGTGATGTATGCCTGTCCTCTCCATAGGTCTCCCAGGGTTTCCAGACCCAGCAATTCCCATATGGTGAAGCCCCGCAGGTCACCTCCTCCCTTCAGGCGATCCCCTTCCCAAAGGGGTGTCCTCCCTGTAAGCTGACCCTCCCATCACAGATATTTTGTTGCTGCATGCCATGCTTTTATCACTGTATATGCTTGTACTGGCAGACTTGTCCTTGTTAGTTTAGTATATAGCAGCGCCCGTGGTCCTTTCGTAACTATGGCCAGTCTATCGACCCTATATGCTGGTTCTGCCCTTTCCCCAAACATCCATCTGTTTACTGCCACTAATTGGGCTGCCCAGTAGTAGCCACGGATGTCAGGGACCGCTAGTCCCCCATTATAAATCCCTCTCTGGAGTTTGGTCAATGCTATCCGCGGTGCAGATCCGCACCATAAAAGCACACTCAGTTCTGAGTCTACTCTTTTAAAGAAGGAGGGGCGCCTCATAAGGTGTATTTTGCATTGTGTACAACAGTCGGGGAAGCATCATCATCTTGAACAGCGCCGCCCGGCCCACCATGGTCAGGGGTAGGTTTTGGCAGTGTTTGGCATCTGTAATCAGTCTGTCTACTTGCCGGCCCAGGGTCATTTGATAGAACTCCTGAATATTCTTGGTTATGTAGATCTCAAGATATTTAAAGTGTTGTTCAACAATTGGCACTACACAGCTGGATGTTAATTCAGGCACTCCCTCTGCCATGGGGAAGAGCAGCGATTTGTCCTAGTTGATGCAGTACCCCGAGTACTCTCCATATATCCGAAATATTTGTAATATTCTGTCGACCGATTGTCTCAGTTTCCTGATATACAGGAGAATGTCGTCCACTGGTATCCCCCAAATCAACGGGTCCTGCTGTATCCATGCGGCTTATGGTTCCAGGGCCAAGACGAATAGAATTGGTGACAGCGGGCACCCTTGCCTTGTCCCCCATCTGTAACGCAAATACTCGGTACACTGTGGAGTTTACTCTCACGCTGGCTAAATGTTGTTGGTAGAAAAGCTTAACCCACCCCACGAAGTTGGGTCCCATGCCAAACCGCTCTAAAACCGCAAAAAGATAGTCTGATTCCACTATGTCGAATGCCATTCTGGCGTCTAGGGGTCCGCTTCGGTTAATGGAGGACTCCGAACAGCCTCCGGATGTTCAGTCTAGTGCCTCTCTGGGGCATGAACCCGGACTGGACCAGGTGGATCAGGGAGGCGATCACCTCGGCCAAATGCATGGACAGGAACTTGGCCAGGACCTTTACCTCATGATTAAGCAGTGAGATCGGTCTATATGAACCACACTGAGTAGGCTGCTTATCTGCTTGGGGTATTACCACTATCACCGCAGTCCGCTTATCCGGCGGTAGTATACCCTGTTGTTTTGCTTGTTCTAGCATGCCAAATAGGTGTTCTGCAGTTTCGTTCAGCAATGATTTGTACATTTCCACAGGGAGACCGTTCGGCCCCGCTGCCTTGCCCGAATGCAGGGCCCGGGATGCGGCCTTTATTTCTTCGATTTTTAGCTCACCCTCTAGCATCTCTCTCTCTTCCACTATCAGCCGTAGAAAAGTAATATCTCGGAGGAAGTCATTGCAGTCTTCCCCCGTGTTTATTGAGGAAGAGGTGTCAATTTCCTCATAGTATTGGGCTCCGCTATTTCTGCCCCAGTTTGGTATTTGTCCCCCTCCTCGTCTATCAGCCCGGGGACCCAACCACTATTTTTCCTCCTCTTATCTATCCAGGCCAATAGTTTATTTGCGGAACAAGTTGGTGGAGTGGTGCACTGCTTGTTGTTATGACAATAGTGGTCAATAATTCAATGAGTCTTGATATGTGATAAGTCTTGTTTATTTCCCAAGACATAGTTTGCCAGCCAACGCGTTTCGTTCATGTGATGAACTTCTTCAGGGCATGTGTGGGCGCTCCTGTCAGATCGCAACCAAAAAATGTGTCTTGGGAAATAAACAAGACTTGTCATAACAACAAGCAGTGCACCACTCCACCAACTTGTTCCTTCAGTTTTCTGCTAAGCAGTTGGCACTCCTCAACGGCGAGTGCTGGAGTTTGTTTTGTGCACGCTCACCCTAAATCCAATCACCAATTGACAATAAGGGAACAACATAGGGTAGTGCGGTCACTGTGTCCGCCGTTGTCTGGAACTACAAACTTGCAATAGTTTATTTGCCTTGTCTCCCACGTCATACAGCTTGTACTGTGTGGCTAGTGCCTGGGCCCTAGCACTATCTGTTAATAATTTTTCTGGGCGCACCCGCAGGCGCTGCCTTTCCTCAGTTGATCTGGTGTCTCCCTTCACCACTAGGGCCTCCAAGGTTGCCATTTCATTTTCTAGGGAGTTGCATTTCAGTTGTTTCTCCTTCTTTATGGCCCCTATTGTTGCTTCCCCTGAGGACTGTTTCAAAGGCCTCCCAGTGGGTTACTTTAGAGTCGACTGATCCAGCATTATCTTCAAAGAATTGTGCTGCTCCTTTCCTCATGTCCTCCCTAAATTCCTCGTCCTTAAAGAACCATGAGTCTATCCGTGAGGGTAGCATGAAGTCTTTTTGGGGGCTTGTCAGTCTTGCCTCTACTGGGGAGTGATCAGACACCCCTCGCACCACATGTATTGCATCCATAAAGTCCCCTAAGCCTGGGCGCTGTGTAATGAGGTAATCAAGCCTGGAGAAGCTCCCAGTCGCCGATGATAAGTGGATGTATTTTCTCATTGTTGGATGTTGGTGCCTCCATATGTCCCCTATGCCCATGGCCTCTAAAAACCCTCCCAGTTGACCCACACCCCTCCCTGTATTGCTCCCCGACGTAGCAGCCCTTGCCACATCCATTTCTGCCGATAGTATATCATTCATGTCGCCTCCCAGGACCAGCCGACCCTCAGGCAGCCGCAGTAACAGGGGGCTCAATGCCTCTAGTGTAGCAGTCTGGATTCCCGGAGATGAATATACCGAACACAGATCGATTTTCTTCCCCTCCCAGTTCCTACTAACTACCACATAGCATCCTGATGTGTCTGCCCATAGCTTACCCTGAATGAAGTAGAATGCTCTCCTGCTGAGAATACCTACCCCCCTGGATCCCGATGTGTACCCCGTGTGCTCTAGCAAAGTATATCCAAATCTATCTAGGGCTTTACAGTGATAACCTTTTACTTGAGTTTCCTGTAAGAGAACCACATCTGAGAAATGTCTTTTAATGTATTGCAGGACCGTTGACCTTTTAAGCTTGCCATTGAGTCTGTTTACGTTCCAGGTCCACACTTTAAGTGAATACATCTTCCGATTACATGCCGCCATACCTAAGTAAATTTTGGGTCAAGTGTCCCATTCTCATTTGTTGGCCAGGCGTTCCTACTTTGGCTATCCCATCTCCTATCTGTTGGTTGCTCCTATTATACTTCCCCATTGCACTGTGCTCAACTAACAACTTAACTCCCTCCCTTGCCCCCTAGCCCCTCCCTGCTACCCTGCTTTGAAGGTTGTGGCAGCCCCAACTTTCCAACCCGCACAGCACCTGTCCCCCCAAAACTAACATAACAATTCTATATATTCAACTGGGGGTTGCTTGTCCCACAGAGACAATTAAAAAAGTCAATACAATTTCCTTCCCTCCCGTCCGAGACCATTGCTGGATGGTCATCACTATATGCCCCTTAGGGGTCGTCTACCGGGCGACCTCCCAGTCCGATGTTACCCCAGTGTCTCGGTGTTCTTGCCCATTTCTTGTAAATCATCGCGAGGGCGACCCTCCAACCTCCTCTGTTTTACCACTGCAAGGGTCTCACCCGCTTATGTTTCTTGAGTCTCTTCAACTATGTGTGGGTTGCCAGACCCTGACGTTGTTGACTGATGGCTTCGCTCGATTACAACCTCCTTTCCTCCTCTGTCTGTTCCATGCTTACGATTGGGGTCTTTTCCTGTGTCACTGCCTACTGTGCGCCAACCCTCCAGCCATTCCCCTGCCTCCTCTTGTGATGCAAAGTGCCAAGTTTTCCCATTTACTATGACCGCAATCGTGCTGAGAAGAGCATCATGTATTTCAAGTCTCTGGCTCTCAGTTCTTTTTTCACAGTTTCAAAGCTTCTCCTCTGTCGCTGCACTTGCAGTGTAAAGTCTGTGAAAAATCTGATTAGGTTATTTTCATAGCGTATGTCTCCTTTTGCTCTGGCTGCTTGGAGGATAGCGTCCCTATTGTGATGGTTGAATATTCTGGCAATAATTGTGCGAGGCGGGACCCCGGGTTACGGGGGGGGGGGGCACCGGAGCTCTATGCACCCTCTTGATGGAGAAGAATTTAGACAGATTGAGGGTTTGTAGTTTGGCAACAATGAAGTCTTCCAGAAATAGGTCAACGCTGGGGCCCTCGGCCTCCCCTGGAATCCCCACTACTCTGATGTTGTTCCTCCTTGCCCTCCCTTCTTGATCATCCAGTCTTGGGGCCATGTGTGAGGCCTGCTGTGTATATTTGCACACCTGATCTTCAAGGCGCTTCATCTTAGACTGGAGTTGGCTGTTGTGGGTTTCAGCTGTTGACTCTTTCTCACTTAGCTTCGATAGGTCAGCCCTGATCAGCGTAACCTCAACCGACACTGAGTCTATTTTCGGCTCCTGGGAGCTCTTTACACCCTTAATCGCCACCATTATATCTGACATTGAGGGTTCTTTGCCCCCCTACTTCTCCCCCACCATCCTTATGGGTTTAGGGATGGCATAGTTCTCAATCTTGTTTGCTTGAGTTGGGCCCGCGCCTTTGGGTCTCACCATCCTCCCTCTGGTCTTTGTCAGTTTTGCTGGGCTGGGCTTATTGATCACTTGTCTCCACCACACGACCGAGTCACCTCTAAGGGTCCCCCCACTGCTCAGTGTCTTCCATGTGTCCAGCCTTCGAAGCTCTGAATGTTCACTCCTGTACCGTCTTGAGGGCCGAATATTTTGGGTGGGGGGCTTCTTTGTGGCAGTATGCTGTTTCATCCCCACCCCTTGTGCTCACCTCCTTAGGGGGACCGTTCTGGTGCACCCCCCGTAAAATGGCCCGTGGCTGTTCTGTGGCTCGATGGCTCGATCACCACTGTCTTCAGTGCCTCGCTGGCATATTTTCAGTGGTGAAAGGCTGATAGACTTTGCCTTGGGCCTACTTGTTCTTGGGACTGCTTTGGCTCCCCTCACTCCGTTCAAGGCCGCAGCCGGCTGCTGCTTCACACCGCTGCACCAGCCTGCTGGGCCTCCTGGTCTTGACTGCCCTTCTGCGCAGTCCGGGCTCGCTCTCCTTCAGGCCCCGGGTGGAGCATGGCGCGCCACCCACCTCGGTCTCCTGGGTGACCGATCAATGCTTTCACGAGCTCCAGCCCAACTCCAGGAGGCAAGGCTCACAAGGCACGTCTGTGTTGTGCTGGATGACGCCCGAGTCCTCCGCCGATCTTCAGTGCTGTATCCCGCAGAATGATCGGAGTCGGTGGAAAGGGACCCGTGGTCGCCCCCTCATCTCTCCGCGTCTCACTGCTCAGATTTATAACCCCAGGGGATCAGGATGTGGTTGGATGTTCAGGCCCGGACAGGAGCTCCGCTACAGTGCAGCCATCTTGCTCCGTGGACAAGTCACGCCCGCTACCACACTCCTGTTAGGGAGAAGTTGTCACCACTTATAGGTTCTGCAACTCTCAGCCAACATCCCTATTGGACCACTATTCCCTTGAGTCTTGCAGCCCACAGGCCCCACTGAGCACTCAGCCTTGTATCCGATTTGAAAGCTGAAGCTCTCTCAGAATCTTACATCACTATGACCCAGAATATGGTCCACAAACCTTTGTCCACTATCCTAGTAATCATGGGCGCAAATAGAATCCCTCGAATGTTCACCTCGCCGAGACTGCCTGCTCAATACACCACTATTCAGACACTACATATCACAAACTATAGTCCTAGCCTGCTAACATGGTTGCTCCTCAACTGCAGATCAGCAGTTAAACACACCACAGATATCGCAGAAGCTATACTGGATAATGGAATGTATATTGCATTCCTCACTGAAACCTGGCTCAATGAATATTCCTTACCGGCTACACCATAATTCAACAGGACAGACCAAGGAGATTAGGTGGCGGTCTGGCAATCATTCACAAAGAAGGTATCCATTTTGCTCCCTTAACGACCTCCAAATACTAGACTTTCAAAGACCTCTGAGTTGAACTTGCAGCCAAAGGCACCTTTCCTATCAAACTTCACAACATCTACCACCCTCTTGTGAACGGGACCTCTTCTCAGAGGAACTAACATACCTAGTAACACAGTTCTCCCTAACTGACTTGAATGACGTTTTCTTGGGCAACTTCAATAATCAATAGAATAACTCCGAAGACACCAGGGTCCGTTTCCTTACTAACCTTCTCGAAATAAATGACCTTAGACAACTATGCAATGAACCAACCCATTGTAAAGGCTCGACTCTAGATGCTATAATCAGCAAAAATGATCTGGTCTCACTTCGATCCATCACCCCTATCGACTGGTCTGACCACCATCTCATACTGTTTAATATCAAAACCCACCTCAGATCTCACTCAGCCCCATCCAACAAACCTATGCACTGGGCTGGTAATATCAAACAAATTCCAATAACGGATTTGGAATCCAGGGTCTGGGCCCAATTACAGTATCAACCTCTCGCTCTCGCTGCTGAGGACCTCACCGACCTCTACAATACATCAATGATTGATGTCCTTGACCAAGTGGCACCGCTCAAACTAAAACAATCTAGAAAAACACAATCGAAATCCTGCTTCAACATCAATCTAAACAATGAGAGGAGACAACTAAGACAGTCAGAAAGGATATGGAGACAGTACCGCTCTACAATGCACCCCTCACTTCTAAGATCTACGCAGCTTTCATATAAGAAACACATCTTTAGAGAAAAACCACCTTCTTTCGTAACCGACTTGACCGCGCTAAGAACAGACCTAGGGAGCTCTTCAACATCATTAATCGACACACTACCCTTACCCACCCTCACAAAACAACAACCATCAATGAACACTGTGAAGAAACTGCCAACATCTTCACTGATAAAGTAGCAAAAATTGAGCAATCCATCATCCAAGTAAAAAATCCGTCTTGCATACCAACCCTCCCGACTGACTCACATTCCTCCACGGTTGTCCTCACTCCAGATTTAACTAATGACTGAATGGCCCAGGAAAAAACTGTCTACCATGATCTTCGTCAACTGAAAAATGATGCTAATTGGTCTGACTTCAAACCCATGACAGAAAGTGAAGTCTTCAATATAATTGCAAACTTAAAGTCCACATCCCAAACCAATGATCCCCTCCCATCCACATTAGTACAAAACCTCAACCATATCATCGCCCCATTCTGGACAAAAATCATTAACACATCTCTCTCCTCAGGACATGTACCTGACTCCCTCCAACTAGGCCAAATCACACCCATATTAAAAAACGAGGGGCTGACACTAATGAATTCAATGACCTCAGACCTATCACCAACCTCCCGTTCCTAGCCAAAACAATGGAGAAATGTGTTCTTCTATAACTCAACCAACATATACGGCAATTCCATCTCCATGACACCTTCCAGTCAGGATTCAGGAAAGGTTGTAGCACAGAAACTGCTATGCTCAATATCTTGGATGACATTCACAGATCCTTGGATGAAGGTGATGCATGCCCCCTAATCCTATATGACTTATCTGCCACTTTTGATACTGTAAATCACCCAGCGTAAATTGAGACACTCAAAAACCACTGTGGTATCAATGGCACAGTCCTTAGTTGGTTCACATTGTACCTGCAACATTGCTCACAACAAATAAAATTCAACATCTGTCTCTCAAAACCAACACTTGTTCCTCATGGTGTACCCCAAGGCTCAATTCTCTCCCCATCTCATTTCAATCTCTACATGGAATCCCTTGTTGTTATGCTGAACCAAGCAGGGGTCAAATATCACCTTTATGTTGATGACACCCAACTTTACTACTATATTAAATCTGCTGCTGCTGTAAAATCTTTATTTCGGCATAGTAGCCATAAAAGAAAAACATATATAAAATAAGCCCCAAAACTAGTTATAATATTAAGAACAGTTAAAAATGTGGAAGAGAAACTATGCATCCAGCTTAATGATTTACACAGATTTCAGTAGTACTCGTCGCTTGAACCACATAGCAGCCAGAAATTTTGAAACAGCAAATACAATAGATCTCGTCACATCTGATTTGAGTATACGGAATGCATGCATGCAGTGAGTGAACCCCAGATTTTTACACAAAGGTACGAGCCAATACCTTCTAGGCTTACTATAAGCCGGGCAAAAAAATAAAACATGAAGTTCATTTTCATTATCACAATTGCAACCGGGACAATTAATTGGAAGAGAAGTAGACCACCTAGTCGTAAAGGCTCTAAGCGGTAGGGTTCCATATCTCCATTGCAGATACAGTTTCCTGGCTAAAATGGGGTAGATATCGTCTAAAAAAAATTCAAAATTATATACATGTTTAATCTTTAAAAAGGATTCTGTGAGAGTGCCCACCTCTTGATTATGGAGAAGAGAATCCAACTTACTGTCATAAAACAATCTGGAGAGGTGTTTGCGAGAGATCACATTAGAACTATTCAAAGGGTCGTCCCATAAAGCGGGAATGCCCAACCTACCACATTCGCTCTTGACATACATAAGCCAGGGTATTTCCCATATCTTGGGCATACATAATAATTCTGCCAATTCCAACCTGTAATTTAATAACTCAGGAGTTACCCAGAGCCTACGCCAAAACCTTAAGGGTTTGACGCCAAGCTCATGGGCAATCGGTCTTATACCCAGATCTAGCCTCAATGGGAGGAGTGGAGTACTGGGTGGTAGGGCCAGTAGCTTTCTTAGGAATTTATTTTCAGTCATGCTAATGTCAGACTTCCACACATGACCCCATAGTTCGCCCCATACATCACCGCGCCCCTGGCTTGTGTTTTATAAATCTCTAATGGTGGTCCTATTGGCTTTATGGTCGACTTGTTGGCAAGCTTTAGAATGCCCCCTGCCAAATCACTGAGTGACATCATACATCTGAACGAAATACTAATCAAGATACAAACTTGTCTTAACACCAACCACTTAAAGTTGAACCCCAACAAAATTCAACCACTACTTTTCTCCGCGAAAAACAACCTTCTACCAATTCAAGCTTGGCTCACGAACTTGGACGCCCTAAACTGTTCTCTTACACTAGCCAACTCCGTAAAGTCCTTGGGCATCACTTTGGACAAAAACTTGTCACTGAAGGACCACATCAACAACTCAGCCAAAGGAGCACTTTACACTCTTAAAAATAATAAGAAAATCAAACCATTTTTTCCGCCTGATAATTTTAAGACAGTGATTAAGCCTCTAGTCCTCTCAAAACTGGATTATGGCAACGCCATCCTCACAGAAACCCTGAAAACCCACCTTACCCCACGTACAACAGTTCTCAACATGGCTGCCCGGCTACCAACAGGTTGTAAACAATTTGAGCACATCTCACCGGCCCTCCAGAACCTCAATTGGCTTTCCATCGAAGAAAGATGTATCTACAAGACTGCTTACATCACCCACAAAGCCCTTGACACTCATAACCCAAACTACCTAGATTCCAAACTTTCCAAAGCAGGAAGAGCCAGGGCTCTGAGAAGCTCCAAATCACTTCTTCTCATACGTTCCAAACTAGACCTAGTCAGCTTCTAGTCCTGCCAAAAACCATCAATAACACTCAATACATTAGAATAAGTACAAATAACTACTTTAAACTACTATTTATTGTTCATTTTTTTCTTTTTTTCTTTTGAATTTGTCAAAAAAACACAATTGTATCACTTAATATTATTTAAATAGATTCAAATGAGAAAATACAAATATATGCACATTCAAATTGATAATTAATCCAAAATCACAAATAACACATTAACATAAACAAAGTAATCATTAATTGAATGAACCAACCCCACAGCTACCAGCCATAGTTCATTCTCACCACATTCACTACTCTCAACCATTCTTCATACATCCTGATACTTATTAAAAACAGCAATATAAAATACAATCCTATAAGGGGTCCAAAAAAATTGGTAGATGGAGACAGAACAGACCAAGGACTGTATCTGATGACACTGGCACTGGATGCGGAGGTGCAAATGGCTGTTCTTCTTCAGTAACAGGCCAACCAAATGGATACATTGTAAAGCAAGGAAAAATGAATGCAAAATAACTAATTGCAAGGGGGCAAGTGTTCCCAGTGTCCATCTGAGCCTCACTGGTAGACTCCTATTGTTCATCAACGTTGGCGTTCTTGAGCACCGGCGGTGAAGCTGCTCAGTCCTACCTCGCGATCAATCCCACGTCGTCCAGGATACTGTACCCCCCTAAGCTAACACTGTTGGTACTATAGACAAAGTACACCCTGACTTGCGCAGTCCACCCCTAGCTAGTCTGACTTTTCCTTTGGTGCACTGTTCCTCCGTCAGGGGCGCAAATTGTACCTCGTGACTCCGGTCACAGAAGTCTAGGTGAAAAGGGACTCGGGCACAAAGAAGCTAGTGGGAAGGGGCTCCTCAATTGCTTTGATCTCTGGGGGGTGTTGCCGCATTTAGTACTTCGTTGTTTTCAACATCCGTTTGGGTCCACGCAAGCTTGGCATCAGAAAAGGGGACAAATCGTGGGACCTGTTCTCACTCCGAGTCCCCGATACCCTTTTTCACTCAGTGGTCCTAGGGTAAGGGCAGAGGTACTCCGCGGCAATGATGAGTGTGAATCCAGTGCTTTCAGCCGGCAACCTTTATGGCGGTGCGGGTGGCGAGGAGTACCTGGATTGGTCCCCTCCAGAGGGGCTCCAAGCTCCCTTTCTGCTGAAAATTCTTCCCTAAGACATAATCACCAGGCCGAATATCATGCCCCTCAGGTACAGGTGGTAGACACTTGCGTATCTATTGATTAATAGAACGCAGACTTTCAGTTAACGGGTACAGGTAATCAATTAGTAAAGGATATTCAATCTCAGAAAATGTACGAGGTCGTGGGATGCCCCAGACATTCGCCGGGTGCCCAAACACGACCTGGTAAGGTGACAACCCTGCCCTAGAATGTGCCGTTACTCTTGTGGACAAAAGGGCTAGTGGTAAAGCATCTGGCCACTTCAACCCTGTGGGCTACTGAATCTTGCCAATTTCAGTTTGAGAGTACCGTTGTACTTCTCAACCAAACCTCCTGACTGGGGGTGTGTTGGAAACCGGGCAACCGGGTTAGCAGTCACCAGGTTCCCAGCACAGTGGTAGCTTGGCTCGAGCGGTTGGGGGTCAGGCACCGTGTTAAGCGTACGTCACACCCTCACAATAACCATGCGTTCATCCGTTCCAAAAACGACACTACACCGTAAAAATTATGGAAGACAAGATGAAAATATATATGTCTTTATCTTATTTTCTTTTAGTTGCAGGTTTCATAACATAAATACAATACAATAGGATTTTCCTTTAAAAGAGCAGGTCAAATAAACAATGCTACTTTGTGATTTCAATAAATAGGTTCAGGTCCTCATTAAGCAAAGAATAAATAGATGTGCAATAAATACAGACGGCAAATAAATACAGTCAGACAATAAATACAGTGCAAGAATAAATTAGTGGAAGACAATAAATAAAGCACCCTCAATAAATAAGGAAAAGCAATCAATGACAGTTACAGATCAGATCACTTTCATGAGGTAACTTGGTCTTACTTTGCCCATACACAGCTCGTGGTCATTTGGGTGGCATGGGGGTGTCCCACCTAGATTGGTCAAGGCTGGGGCCTAAGCTGAGGCAGAACAAGGGTAACCTAAAGATCTGGCCCTCCAAACTACACAGCCCCTCACAGATGTCACTGCACCAGTCTTAGTTCACCCCTGGCACTCCCAGGCTGGTTCTAACACCCCTCTAGCCCCTAGAATGGTCTTTTAGGGCTCCACGGGGCCTCAGACGCCCCCTCTACCACTTACTGCCCTTTTCACGATGATCGGCTCCGCTCGGCACCGTGTCGACGCCGTGAGGCGGCTCCGGATCGATGTCGCTGGGCGGCCTCGACTCGATGTCGCTGGGCGGTCTCGACTCGATGTCGCTGGGCGGTCTCGACTCGATGTCGCTGGACGGTCTCGACTCGATGTCGCTGGGCGGTCTCGACTCGATGTCGCCTTCCGGCGTCGCAGGGACACGGTCTCCCCGCTTCCGGGTGTCTCCGGAGTGCGATCTCCACTCCCGACCTCCGGCGCGCTTCACCTCAGTTTCCGGCGACTCCGGTGGGCGGACTTCACTCCCCCGTCGACGCCTCACCTCGACCTCGGGTGAATCTCCACTCGACCTCCGGTGCCTCTCCACGACCTCCGTCGGCGCCCTCACCTCGACCTCGGGTGAATCTCCACTCGACCTCCGGCGCCTCTCCACGACCTCCATCGGCGCCCTCACCTCGACCTCGGGTGAATCTCCACTCGACCTCTGGCGCCTCTCCACGACTTCCGTCGGCGCCCTCACCTCGACCTCGGGTGAATCTCCACTCGACCTCCGGCGCCTCTCCACGACCTCCGTCGGCACCCTCACCTCGACCTCTGGCGGCTCCGGGTACGACGTCTGCTTTCTGTCAGCGCCGCTTCTCTACCTCAGGCTCCAGGTCTCCAGGCTTCTCGACGTCAGGACTCCAGGAGGACACCACTGAACAGGTCAGGAACTTGCTGTTCTTCCTCTTTAAGGCCTGTTTCAAATGTTCAGTTCCTAAAGATGGTTCTTCTGGTCTTGGTCCCACACAGGGCTTTAGGCTGGGCTTGGTCAGTAGGGACTAGCATCAAGGGTGGGTTTCTGGACCCCACTCCAAGCACTGGTTTCCACCCCTGCTGCCTTACTCCGACCTCCTTCTATATCTGTCCTCTCTCTTCTCCAGTCAGTTGCCAACTGCCACCCTGAGATGGCCTCCCAACATTCTAAACTGCCTCCCACTGTCACAGGGTTCTAGAAGGTTACAGAAGGTTCTAGTAACCTCCAGTGGGTTCTGGTGATGTCACAGGTGACAATGGGTGGCCACCATTTTGTGGCTCAGGCCCTCAGACAGAAGTTCCAGGGGGTAGGGAAAATGGCTCCCTGACCCTGCATCAACACTAAAAAGTCTGGTGGTTCCCAAAAAGGAAAAATTATAACAGGGTTTGAGGCAAAAGTGGGACAAAATAAATAATGATGAGGAGGGACCACCCAAAGTGCTGACAGGTCTAACACACGTCCCCCCCAGCTGAAAGTGGGGAGAGCTACTCAACCCCTTGGGAGTTCTCATCACTAAGGCGGAAATACCTTGAGAGACCGTCTGCATTGACGTGGTCCACTCCAGGCCGATGTTCCACCTGAAAGTCCATTCCCTGTAGGGAGATAGACCACCTTAGCAACTTGGGATTCTCCCCCTTCATCTGCATCAGTCACCGAAGGGGTCTGTGGTCGGTCTGAACTAGGAAGTGCGAGCCAAACAGGTATGGCCGCAACTTCTTCAGAGCCCATACCACTGCAAAGGCTTCACGCTCTATTGCACTCCACTTCTGTTCCCTGGGAAGTAGTCTCCGGGATAGGAAGACCACGGGTTGATCCAGACCCTCTTCATTGAGTTGCGATAACACTGCCCCAATGCCATGTTCCGATGCATCTGTCTGGACAATGAACTCCTTGGAAAAGTCTGGGGCCCTTAAGACCGGGGCCTCGCACATGGCTTGCTTCAGTTTCACAAAGGCCTGCTGACAAGCCTCCGTCCAGACTACCCGTCGAGGTTGCTTCTTGGACGTAAGCTCCGTGAGGGGGGCCACAATGGTACCATACCCCTTCACGAAGCGGCGGTAATATCCGGTGAGGCCCAGAAAAGCTCGGACCTCAGTCTGAGTCTTGGGGGGTTCCCAGGCCATGATGGCCTCGATTTTCGCCTGGAGGGGTTGCACCGCTCCCCTACCCACCAAGTGTCCAAGGTACACTACCGACCCCTGCCCGATCTGGCATTTACTGGCCTTGATCGTTAACCCAGCTTGCTTCAGGGCCTGGAGAACAGTTTGCAGGTGACGCAAGTGATCCTCCCAGCTGTTACTGAAGACGGCAATGTCGTCCAGATAAGCAGCAGAGAAACTCTCCATTCCAGTGAGGATCTGGTTCACCAGACGCTGAAACGTGGCAGGTGCGTTCTTGAGCCCAAAGGGCATCACGCAGAACTGGTAGTGGCCCTTGGGCGTGGAGAAGGCTGACCTTTCCTTAGCTCCATCAGTCAGAGAGATCTGCCAGTACCCGGAAGTAAGGTCAAAGGTACTCAGATATTGGGCAGCTCCCAGCCGGTCAATCAGTTCATCCGCCCTTGGAATCGGATGAGCATCAGTCTTGGTTACTGAGTTCAGTCCCCAGTAGTCCACACAGAACCTCAGTTCCGGTTGGGCACCCGGTGGTACAGCTTCTGGTACTAATACCACCAGACTGGACCAGGGGCTGCTGGAAGGTTCAATCACTCCTAGCTCCAGCATCTTAGTGACTTCACTGTGAATGCTGGCCTTCACCTTGTCTGTCATCCGGTAGATCTTTGACTTCACAGGTGGGCTGTCTCCTGTGTCCACGTCATGGACGCATAGGTGAGTCCTACCCGGAACAAGGGAGAACAACGAAGAGTACTGTCCCAGGACCTGGCGGCAGTCCTCCTGCTGTTCAGGAGTTAGGGACGGGGAGAGAATCACTCCCTCCACCAACCCATCCTTCTCTTGAGACGCAAATAAGTCGGGGAGAGGCTCGCTTTCCACGTCCTCTGCTCCGTCAGTCACCATCAGCAAGATGACTTCGGGCCTCTCATGGTGGGGTTTGAGGCGGTTGGCATGCAGCACCCGTAGGGGCTGGCGAGGGGTCTTCAGATCCACCAAGTAGGTAGCCTTACCCTTCTTCTCCAACACCTCAAATGGTCCTGACCAGCGATCCTGGAGGGCGCTAAACTCTCCTGGTTCGATCACCCACACCTTCTGGCCAGGCTCCAATTCCACCGGGTGAGCATTGTGGTCATACCACGCCTTCATTACTGCTTGGCTGGCTTCCAAGTTGTCAGAAGCTTGCTTCCACAACTTAGCCATTTGGCTCCGGAAGGCCAGCATGTAGCTCACCACGTCCTGGGGAAGCTTTCTGGGAGTTCTTTCCCATACGTCTCTCACTAGGCCGAGAGGTCCACGCACAGGGTGCCCATACAAAAGCTCGAAGGGGCTGAAACCCACTCCCTTCTGTGGCACTTCCCTGTAAGAAAACAATAGACAGGGTAGGAGGACGTCCCATTTCCTCCGCAGGCTTTCAGGCAGACTTCTGATCATGCCTTTCAAGGTTTTATTGAACCTCTCCACCAGACCATTGGTCTGGGGGTGGTAAGGAGTGGTGAACCGGTAGGTCACTCCACACTTCTTCCACATGGCCCGCATGTATGCTGACATGAAGTTGGTCCCCCTGTCAGACACAACTTCCTTGGGAAAACCCACTCGGGTAAAGATTCCCATCAGGGCCCTAGCCACAACAGGTGCAGTAATGGTCCTCAGAGGTATAGCCTCTGGGTACCGTGTGGCATGATCCACCAGAACCAGGATAAACCTGTGACCAGCTGTAGTAGGCGGATCTAACGGACCCACAATGTCGATGCCCACCCTTTCAAAGGGGGTGCTAACGACAGGAAGTGGTTCCAGGGGAGCTTTCAGCTTCACCCCTGTTTTCCCACTGGCTTGACAAGACACACACGTCCGGCAATAGGTGTCGGACGACACTTTCATTTGAGGCCAATAAAAGTGTGGGACAAGCCGGGCAAAGGTCTTGTCTTGCCCCAGGTGTCCTGCCAAGGGGATTTCATGAGCCAATTCCAGGAGAAAGGCTCGATAACGTTGAGGGACAACCAAGGCCCGTGACGATCCGTGCATGGGTGCCTTGGGTTCACTGTAGAGGAGGCCATCCTCCCAGTAAATGTGATAGTTCCCCTCAACGTTCCCTGCTGCCTGGGCTTCGGCCTGTCGCCTCAGTCCCTCAAGGGTAGGACACTCCTTCTGGCCCTTGCAGAATTCCTCCCTGGTTGGCCCTCCCTCCACGTGCCACTCGGCCGGGATGGGTAGGTTCTCCAGTTCGGTAACATCCCCCTCCGCGGACTCCTGGTCCACCACCTCCGGTGGCCTATCCGTCACACGGGGCGCGGATGCCGAGGCAGGCTCCTCCTGCCCTCGTTTCTTCCCTTGGTCGGCAGCCGGCGGTGCCTTTATTCCAGGCTCCCGCCTAAACGAACTCCCCCTCCGGGTAGTCGCAGACCCTGTGCTGACACAGGCCCAGTCAGGTGTACCCAGCATCTCAGCATGAGTCCGGTATTCCACCTCCTTCCAAGCATTATGCTCCATGTCATTCCCCAGCAGACAATCGACTGGCACGGCAGGGCTTACGGCAACTCGAAGCAAACCTGCAACCCCTTCCCATTCAAATGGAACCTCGGCCACCGGATAGTGGCCCATTCTGCCGTCAGCCATCGCGGCAGGGTGGAGCACATCGGGAATCACCTGCTCTGGAGACACCAGTTGGCTACGTACCATAGTCATACTGGCTCCTGTGTCTCTCAGAGCCTCCCCTCTTTGGCCGTTGATGGTGACCCACTGCCCATACTTTGTGGTATTTGCGGGCACCTGGATCTTAGGAACCATCTCCCGTTCTCCCAGGGACACTAAAGTGACACCCGCCCACTCCCTTCCCTTATCTAAAGGCATCTCCTCCCCGAGCACTACACTAGCTACTCCGGGGGCCTTTCCTCCGATGGGAGGGGGTGGTCTTTTCGGGCACTTCACATCTCCCTTATAGTGTCCGACACCACCGCACTCGAAGCAATGGACAACCCTTGGCTGCTGACTCTGGCCAGGATTAGGGTTTCTGGGTGGGTTAGCCCGAGGGGTGAATCCCGTTCCCTTCCCTTGGAAACTATTTTGGGGGCCTTTAGAGAACTCCGTATTCTTTTCCCCTCCCTCTTTCTTCTGGGGGGCGCCCTGTCCGGTCTTTTGAGAGTCCCCTCCAGTCCCCCTTGTGGACACCCGGGTACTAGCCCAAATGTCCGCCTCCTCAGCAAGCTTCCGGGGTTTGGTCAGCTTGCTATCCACCAGGTGTTGACGCAGTTCGGGGAAACATTTTTCGAGCAGGTGTTCCTTCAACATCAAATCAAACAACCCCTCATAGTCCCTCACCTCGCTGCCCTGTATCCAACCCTCTAATGCCTTCTTTGCATAGTCCAGGAAATCCACCCAATTCTGTGTGCCCAGTTTGTGGCTACCCCGGAACTTCTGTCTGTACTTCTCGGGTGTTAGTCCAAACTTCCTCACGAGTGCCACTTTCATGGTGGGGTAGTGGGTCTGCTCATCCTGCTCTAGGGCCAATAATGTATCCCTGCCAGCTGGAGGCATGTATTTGTACAATCCCCCTCCCCAATATTTCTCTGGAACCCCATGGACTCTTAAAGAGACCTCATAGGCCGCTAGCCACTTGGCGATGTCATCTCCCGCACTATAGCTGGCTACTATGTCTTTTGGCAAATAAGGTTTGGGTTCCCTGGTGATTTCTCTTTCTTCGCTGCCACCATTAGGAACAGTATGTGCCCCGACTCGTAGGATCTGGAGATCTAGCTCCCTGAGCCTCAACTCGTGAGCCATCCTCCGTTCCTCCTTTTCTTTCTCCAGCTTCGCCAACTCCCATGTGAGCTGTCTTTTCTCCCTCCGGTCAGTTAACTCTGCTTCTAATAAGCCGTTGCTAGAGACACTGCTGCCCTTCCTTGAAAGTGTTCTGGGCCCCGCTAATAGGTTCCCCACCTCAGTTTGGTACAAACCAGCCCCCTCGCTGTCAGGCTCTCCATCCCTGTCCTCCTTCTCAACCTTACTTTCTCGTCGTGCCTCCCCCCAAGCCCTCAAGCTGGTCTGGAGCTCACCCTTCTTTGCACCTTGGGGACAAAACACCCCCTCTCGCTGACAAAACTCTCTGAGTTGGGCCACAGTGTAAGTTTCCACATCCTCCAATACAAACTCCATTTTGCCCACTCAGGATAGAAGACAGTTGCTTACAGAAGCTATGCAGGGGGGTACCTTTTGTAATACCTCCTCCCACCACCAGAAGTAAATTTGGAAAAAAACAAAACTCAAAATTAGGAAGTCCGCTTGGAGAAAACTCCCGGTGTAGGCCTATGGACTACCCAAAGTTATTGTCGAGTAGACGCAAGCACAGCTCTATCCCACCGCTGCCACCAATTTTATGTTGGAAACCGGGCAACCGGGTTAGCAGTCACCGGGTTCCCAGCACAATGGTAGCTTGGCTCGAGCGGTTGGGGATCAGGCACCGTGTTAAGCGTACGTCACACCCTCACAATAACCATGCGTTCATCCGTTCCAAAAACGACACTACACCGTAAAAATTATGGAAGACAAGATGAAAATATATATGTCTTTATCTTATTTTCTCTTAGTTGCAGGTTTCATAACATAAATAAAATACAATAGGATTTTCCTTTAAAAGAGCAGGTCAAATAAACAATGCTACTTTGGGATTTCAATAAATAGGTTCAGGTCCTCATTAAGCAAAGAATAAATAGATGTGCAGTAAATACAGACGGCAAATAAATACAGTCAGACAATAAATACAGTGCAAGAATAAATTAGTGGAAGACAATAAATAAAGCACCCTCAATAAATAAGGAAAAGCAATCAATGACAGTTACAGATCAGATCACTTTCATGAGGTAACGTGGTCTTACTTTGCCCATACACAGCTCGTGGTCATTTGGGTGGCATGGGGGTGTCCCACCTAGATTGGTCAAGGCTGGGGCCTAAGCTGAGGCAGAACAAGGGTAACCTAAAGATCTGGCCCTCCAAACTACACAGCCCCTCACAGATGTCACTGCACCAGTCTTAGTTCACCCCTGGCACTCCCAGGCTGGTTCTAACACCCCTCCAGTGCCTAGAATGGTCTTTTAGGGCTCCACGGGGCCTCAGACGCCCCCTCTACCACTTACTGCCCTTTTCACGATGATCGGCTCCGCTCGGCACCGTGTCGACGCCGTGAGGCGGCTCCGGATCGATGTCGCTGGGCGGCCTCGACTCGATGTCGCTGGGCGGTCTCGACTCGATGTCGCTGGGCGGTCTCGACTCGATGTCGCTGGACGGTCTCGACTCGATGTCGCTGGGCGGTCTCGACTCGATGTCGCCTTCCGGCGTCGCAGGGACACGGTCTCCCCGCTTCCGGGTGTCTCCGTAGTGCGATCTCCACTCCCGACCTCCGGCGCGCTTCACCTCAGTTTCCGGCGACTCCGGTGGGCGGACTTCACTCCCCCGTCGACGCCTCACCTCGACCTCGGGTGAATCTCCACTCGACCTCCGGCGCCTCTCCACGACCTCCGTCGGCGCCCTCACCTCGACCTCGGGTGAATCTCCACTCGACCTCCGGCGCCTCTCCACGACCTCCGTCGGCGCCCTCACCTCGACCTCGGGTGAATCTCCACTCAATCTCCGGCGCCTCTCCACGACCTCCGTCGGCGCCCTCACCTCGACCTCGGGTGAATCTCCACTCGACCTCCGGCGCCTCTCCACGTCCTCCGTCGGCGCCCTCACCTCGACCTCTGGCGGCTCCGGGTACGACGTCTGCTTTCTGTCAGCGCCGCTTCTCTACCTCAGGTCCCAGGTCTCCAGGCTTCTCGACGTCAGGACTCCAGGAGGACACCACTGAACAGGTCAGGAACTTGCTGTTCTTCCTCTTTAAAGCCTGTTTCAAATGTTCAGTTCCTAAAGATGGTTCTTCTGGTCTTGGTCCCACACAGGGCTTTAGGCTGGGCTTGGTCAGTAGGGACTAGCATCAAGGGTGGGTTTCTGGACCCCACTCCAAGCACTGGTTTCCACCCCTGCTGCCTTACTCCGACCTCCTTCTATATCTGTCCTCTCTCTTCTCCTGTCAGTTGCCAACTGCCACCCTGAGATGGCCTCCCAACATTCTAAACTGCCTCCCACTGTCACAGGGTTCTAGAATGTTACAGAAGGTTCTAGAAACCTCCAGTGGGTTCTGGTGATGTCACAGGTGACAATGGGTGGCCACCATTTTGTGGCTCAGGCCCTCAGACAGAAGTTCCAGGGGTAGGGAAAATGGCTCCCTGACCCTGCATCAACACTAAAAAGTCTGGTGGTTCCCAAAAAGGAAAAATTATAACAGGGTTTGAGGCAAAAGTGGGACAAAATAAATAATGATGAGGAGGGACCACCCAAAGGGCTGACAGGTCTAACAGGGTGGTTCGCAGCATGGAACTTCTGTCTAATGTGTAGTCCCTCGCAAACTAGCTGGATAACCTTGGCATTGAAATAACTTCTGTTATCACTCCAGCTCAAACCGGGTAAGCCGAAGCGAGGAAAGAACTCCTTCAGGAGTTTCTTTTCAGTCGCAATGGCTGTATTTTCCTTAAGTGGGGTAAGCCTCAACCCATTTACTGAACGCACAAACAACCACCAACACATATTTCAAATTATTGACCCTGTCCATTTCAATAAAGTCCATTTGAAGGACCTCAAAAGGGAAAGTGGGAGGAGCAAAATTACCGGGTGGTGTAGGGGTACCCTTCCCAGAATTGTGCATCATGCACACCATGCCAGTATTTTACTAAGTGGGCAGCTGAATTGGAAATATTGTCATTTTTCCATACAGGGTCTAACAACTTGTAAATACCCTTAGCAGTGATGTGAGCTGGGCCATGGGCCATTGCCACAACAGGAAGAACATGTGCATCTGGCAACATCCATCTCTGCTTCCCTGATTTATCAATCCAACATCCCTCATCATTCAAATTTGCTGTGCTTCTTTGCCACACTGCTAATTCCTCCATTGTGACCTCACTCTGGATTTCTTTAACATTCTTGAGTGTATCCTCAAACATGGAGGACTTGGGTACCCATCTGGCTGGTCCCGCTGCAAACATTCTTTTCATCTTAGCGCGGGCTGTCTCCTTAGCTGTCTGATCTGCAAAAGTGTTCCCCCTTACCCACCTTGTCAGTGACCTTTTTATGAGTGCTGCACTTCACAATCTCCAATTTCTTAGAGAGCGTCAAAGCGGACAGAAGCCTATATATGAGAGGACCATGCTGAATATGAGTCCCATAGGAAGTAAGGAACCCTTTCTCTGTCCAAAGCCGCCCAAAATTATGGTCGACCCGAAGGCGTACTGGCTGTCAGTATAAATATTAACAACCAGTCCATCGCTCAACTCACAGGCTCAAATAAGGGTGACTAATTCAGCTGCCTGGGCGGACTGATAGGCAACCCGTGAGGTCTCAAATACCGTGTGCAGCGTAGTAATTGCATATGCTGCAGTGGTGGTGCCATCTGATAATTTGAAACAAGAGCCATCGACATATAGTTCCCCTTGGGGGTCAGATAAGGGAACATTGGTCAAGTCTGCCCCTCCCTTCGTCTCTTCCCCTGTCCGAAAAATGCAATCATGTATGTTAATTTCCTCATTCTCAGAAGGGAGGGGTAGTAACGTGGCTGGATTCAGAGTGGCACAGCATTTGATCGTGATATGCTTTTGGAAGTGTGTTAACTCGTAACCGGTCAGACGTGCACTGGTGAGTTGCTGCATCCTTGTCTTCTTCAGAAGCGTACCCACAGAATGGGGTACCATGACTGTAAGGTCGGTATCAAGTACGAGTCCTGCCGATTGTCGTATTGAAACAGCCACAGCCGCGACCGCTCTTAGACAGCTCGGAAGGGCTCGCGCGACAGTGTCAAGCAGAGCAGAGGAATAGGCACACGGCCGTTGCTTATGTTCAATTTTTGGGTTGGAACAGAAAGCGCACAACCAGCCATCTTGTGTATGTACAGCACGAACGGCTTGGTATAGTTAGGAGTACCAAGCACCGGAGCCGAGCAAAGCGCAGTTTTCAATTGCTCAAAAGACTGCTGACACTTTGGCGTCCAAGGCAGGGGTTCATGCACGTCTTTAATGGTTAGTGCAAGCAGGGGTTTTGTTAGGGAATACTTTGGGATCCATTGGCGACAATAAGAAGTAATGGCAATAAAAGCACGCACATCTTTCTGGGTTCGTGGAACAGGCATTTTCACAATGGCACTGATGTGCTCAGGGGTCAATCTCCTACCCGCCTTCGACAGTATGTGACCTAGATAGGTGACCTCCTGTCGACAATACTGGAATTTGTAAAGGGATACCTTAGGACCATGGTCTGCTAAATGAAGCAACAATGTAACCGTACTATCTCTACAACCCTGTTCCGTAAATGAGGCGATGAGCAGGACGTCAACATATTGGAGTAATACATTACCTGTGGGAAGCGACAAAGAATCCAACTAACTTTTCAACGCCTGACTATAGATACTCAGACTCTCTGTATAGCCTTGAGGAGCATGACAGAATCGAAAGCTCCTGCCAGCTAGTGTGAACCTGAACAGATACCTGCTGTCAGGATGAATTGGTATGCTGAAAAATGCATTTTTCAAGTCAATGACAGAAAAGAATGTAGCAGAAGAAGGAATCATCGTTAATAGAGTCATAATGTCAGGCACCACTGGAAACTTCACGCAAATCAATCACAAAGCGATAAACATCTTCGTGATACTCGCAGGGACCTGAAGTCGTTTGTTTGAGGATCTGAAGAATGGGACTGTTACCAACATTAGCAGTCGTCTCCTCAACCACTTCTCTCAATCAAGTCTTGCACAATTTTTATCAGCGCGCACTCACCAGCATGTGGTATCTTACTCTGAGGAATGCAATGTAAAATTGCACCTTCCTTGACACGAATCGAAACAGGCGATATCTGCAACAAACCCACATCTGTATCGCCTGTTGCCTACAGTGTGGGTGGCACATCTCTAAATTCAACAGGGAGAGGTGCATCTTTAGACAAGCACTGCGTAGCACACACAGCATTCAAACCCAGTATCATATAGACACCCTCCGGAAAGCAATATATCGTGGCATGCAGTTTCTTCAATAGATCCAGACCCATCAAATTCTCTCCACAATTGGACGTCAACAGAAATGGCAAATCCACAATAAAGGGACTAATAGTCAATGCAAGGGGTATGGAAATGGGGCTCACAACCGGTACATCAAAAAATCCTACCAAAATATTATTATGGCCAGACAGAGCCGCCTCGGGGACCAGGGAATGAGAAATAAAACTGTTTGTCGCACCTGTATCCACCAAATACTCCTTAGTCAAACCATGCACGTCCGCACTAACGTACGGACCTCTTTGGTGTACAGATATCAAGATTGGTCCCTCACCCTGTCCCCGGCCGCCCAAGCCGCAAGACATCCCCGTCACCTCATCCATATCAAAGTCATCGTGGTAGTACTGTTTGCCCCGAGGGTCATCAAAGTAGTTCTGATCAGTTTGGCTCTTCAATGTCTCAGCTCCCTGAGTTCTGTCCTGGCCACCATCTCCACTTTCCCGTCCACAAGACACTCATCCTCTTGGGACTGCCACCTTCTGCATTTGTTGTCTTATTATGCCTTGTTATTCCATATCCTAATGTTCGCCTTCTCTGAGATAAGAGCTTCATGGAGCCCACCCACCTCGACTTCAGAGCCTGTTTCTACTTGCTGCTGCTAGATTGGGTAATTTATATTTGTTTTACAAGAGCATTCACATCCTGCCATTAAGACAAAATATTAATACGGAGTATTCAATTGCTTACAGGTGCTCTTTTACTCTGTCCTGATAAAGACCCCACACTAAGAATTGAACTACCTTGAAGGGGTTGAAATGTTGATTATTGCCCACTTCAATTCAAGCTCTGACGACTGAAATTTATTATCAGTGTCCTTACAGTGCTATGTTTATGTACTGTAGTATTCGGCCTGTTATAGGCTGGGCAGGTTTCACTATGTAAATATAATGTATATATGGCACATTACCTCTCTCTTATCTATTACCCTCACTTACTCACATTGATCCTGAACACCCCTATTCTCCCTACCCCACCAGACCACCATTTTTGCAAAAAGAATTTTGTCTCACATGTATAGACAATTGTGTTGTCCATGACAAGTCACTGATGCTTCAAAAATAAACTGCATGCATTGCAGATTTGCAAATTTGGTGTTGTGAATACCACCATTTCTTTCCTACTATTAAATTGTTGCTACTGTGACTAATTGTTCACTGTACTGCAGTTTTGACCCGGGTCAGGTAGCATTTCGGGGTTACCCCATTGATACTTAACACCTTCTGCAAAAGCACAGCTCACTCGCTGCACCAGTGTCCCTCCTCCTTACTATATGCACACTGATTCAGCCCTGCCTGTGCAGTATTCCTGTTAGTGCGTGGAAGCTGCCGTGCAGGGTCACCACGTCCTCTTCCATTTCCTCGAGAAGCCTGTTGCAACAACACCTTCATCTTCAAATCCTTCTGCTTTTTCGCCATCTTTTCCTTATCCTCATTTTTCCTGTGCTTATAGTACTGCGCCATATTCAAAATAACAGAAGGAGAAGAGTGGACCAGGTGCTCTTGGAAGCCTGTAATCGGGTCACAATCTCTGGGAGCAAATTTGAAGCAAACCTACTGACAAACAAACGCATACCACCCTCAATCGACCAGTCTTGTCCACTATGATCTAAAAATACACTTTCAAACCGGTTGAAAAAATCAGAAACACTCATCTTTCTTCTGACGACAGGCCGATAGCTTGTCTCAATCAATTTTTGGGGGCTGGATAAGGGAATGCATATGTGATAATATGGCTAGGCAGAGCAAGTATCTCTGCCTTGGGCTTCTCACAAGGCTTCCTTCCCTGGTCACACACCTTAATTTGATCCCAGGTACCACCCAATTTAGCAACATGATCCTGCGTATGTACCTGCCTCCAAATATCAATGGGCACCAGCAATCCAAAGAACATTTCAATATCCGCAAGCTTCATCCTCATTGACGAAGCATCCTCAGTCAATTCTTTCTAATATGCAGTAGGATTTTTCCTAGGGTCAGGTAACTGAGTCTTAAGGGACATGACTTCACTCCGTTTCCACGGGGTATAAACCCACTGTTCTTGGAAGCGGGCCACTACCCCATGTCTAACGACATCATCCTGATTATGTTGCTCTGGTATTTCAGGGTGATATATAGGATGCACTTCCCTCATGGGGTACTGGGACACCGGGCTGGGGCTCTTCTCCAGTAGCCTTCCCCGATAAGCAACCAATGTCACAACGTTACCAAAGACATGAGCAGGCTCCATATCAGTAACATACACTTGATCCCTAACATGGTATATGATCTGCAGTGCCGCACCCTTATAATGCTGCTCCCAAAAACCGATCAGAGAAACCGACATGTGCTTAAGGGCATGTTGCTACACAAAAGGCTCCTAATCTTTCATCACACTCCACACGTCTTCCACACTGTAAATTGTGTTACGAGCTCACTGTGCAGCTTGATTAGCCACCACCTGTTTCTCTGCATCTCCCACATCCGATTAGACCAATGTCCGCCCCATGTGTTCTTTAAATTTCATCCACTTTCTATCCTCAGGGCTGCGCATCAGTGTCTCACTACTCAGTAATGTCTGGGAATGGAGGAACACAGTGGGGGTAACAACAGAGGGAGCGGGCACTAACGTCATTGTTTGTTGCATTGTGGGTGTAAGAGCTGGAGAGAAAGACGCCGAGGCAATAGGCGTAGCAGGAGTAATAACAGTCACAGTTGCCACAGACGGCAAAGACAAAGATAGGACAGGAGATGCCGTGGCCAAGGCAGTCTGATCAACAGAAACAGCAGAGACAGAAGAACCGGGCTGCTGGGCCTGTGGGGGAAGAACGGGATATACCCTCTGCGGGGCATACAGGGGTGGGGGTTAAGAATCTAGCAGTTCCTCTACAACAGCGTACATTTTTACTCGTGTGACATATGATTTATCAGTATTTAGTCCTAACCTCCTATCCGCACATTCAATCCTTATCTCCTGCGTCACTGTATCATGCGCTACAACTTTCTGAGTCAATGTTTGCGTCCTTACCTTCCGGGCCTCCTTCTCACCTTTCATTCACCTCTGTTTAGCCTCTTTTTTGCCATGTTCTGAGAGAATCAAACATCGACTGCCTACTCCTTTTCGCGAACAACTTTTACTGTAAAAAAATTAATTCTTTGCTCATCAAAGTACCCGTTAAAGGCCACTGCAACTCGGTATTGTCCCTCGTATATCTGTGCCATAACATACTTAACATAATAGGGCCAATGCCATGTTTTGAATACATTTCAAAATTCAGAGTGGCTTCCGGAGGTGCTGGCTGGCTTTATTCTAGTCGAGCATCAGCAGAACATCAATGGCAACAGGAAACCCAAACTTTGATATACCTGGGCATTTTCAAAAATATACCAAATTCATTATGTTGCCCGGCAAAGTGTTCACAGACACTTTGTTTAAAAAGCGGTCCTCAAAACCCGCGCCAAAGTCGGTCCTTAAACCGCACCAAATCCAAAGGCGGTCCCCAAACCGCACCAAATCCAAACCAAAATGGTACCATATTCACAAAGAACCAAACGAACTTACCTGGTGCACCCAAGTCAAATGAATTTATTCTCCACTGCCGACTCTTCGGACCAAACAACCAGATCCAAGGGTTTCGCCGTTCAGGACCCCAGTCGGGATGATCACTGGGCGAGGCACCGCCCAGTCAGACAGACGGGGCAGCTGTAAGTTCAGGACTCTCTCATGCAGGGATCCCTGGTTCGCCCATCCGACCCGACGTGGCCCCGACCTCCTCACCCATCTGCGAGCGAGGATTGGTCACCTGATGGAGTCCCTGTTCGGGCGCCAACTGAAAGAAGTGACCTGATTAGGGTAACCCAGGTCACTCGCGACCACCTCTCAGCCTTCCGTACAAATGAAGAGTCAGTCAGACAGTAGAGAATACAAACGAAGTAAGCTTTATTCAGGATACACTTGAGTGGAGTCCGGTCTGACCAGCCTCCTTGCATTGCTGCAGAGGGACTGACTTCAGCAAGCATGGTGTTACAATAAGTATAACTCAAAACCAATAAAGATCCGCCCTGTCTGGAAATTTCCAGTTGGGAGCTGGTGAACAAAATAGATACAGAAGGATGGGTTTAGATCCTGAGACCAGGCACATGCTATCTTAGCGCCAAGGTCACTCTGCCTGCACCCGCCGCTCTAAGGGTGAGAGCAGGCCTATCTAGCAGGAAAGGTATGTACAGACAAAGACAGTGTATTCATCAGTACAGCGAAGCTCAATCTTGGAGAAATGAAAACAATTGCAGCTGCTTTCAGCTGGGGTAGAACATGAGACAGACAGAAGTTAATTCCGATCATGACTCAAAATGGCGGCTGGAAATAAAATGGTGCCACGAATGTTAACTTAAGACATACAATGCATGTAGAACTCAGCTAACACACTTTTTTCCAACAGCTCAACAAATACTTTAATACTCAAACTAAGTTATGTTCCCAATGATCATACCCAATCCATTTTGACCCTTTATGGCGGACATTTGATTGTTTAAGCTTCTACTTTGTCATTCACAACATTAACTTGTGCTGTTCTAATGTCCTCATATTGTAACTACCTTGACTGCACAACATTTTTCTTGGTATATATATGTACTTCTATGGAATTATATGTATATATGTATGTAGTTCTATGGAACGATCCTACATTATATGTAAAGCGCTCTGATACCTTCGGGTCTAGCTAGTGCTATATAAAACCTCTAAATACATTATTTAGAATGAATTCTGTATCTCAAGGTACTTGTTGGGTTTGTAACTCACATGCTGGCACGTATCACCATATGTTTTTTACATGTCCAATAATTCATGAGTTTTGGAGTTTTGGAAAGATGTTTCACAAAGCGTTCAGTTAGCAATGTTACGATTCTATTCTCTATTCTGAATATATATTTAGGAGGAGTTCATTATATATTCTGTCATAATTTCCTCTTGGTTAAATTAATCAATATTTTGGTAACTGTCTCCATCTAAATCATTGCTTCAAATTGGAAGATATGTGTTTGAATTACTTGAAAAACTTTTTGGAAAAGGTTTGTAATAATCAGAGATGAGATAGATATAATCTTAATCTTCTTCAGTTAGTAATTAAATGTGATAAACTACAGTACCTGATAACAGGCTATTTATCCAAATGTGCTGTACCGCCTCAGGTTAATGGCAGAATTCTTAAGAGTTACATATTTATTTTACTTTTAGTATGTTAATTTACCATCTTAAGAATTTGTAGTTCCTTAGTTCTGTTTACTATGTACACTGCATATATATTATGTCTCTTTTTCTTATTAAGATGTAGATGCTGTCTCTTCTGTTCTCCAGTTCTTTACAAAATCGAAAATTGCATTGTCTACTGCTCATATAAAATGAAATACATTTCTCCAATTTTTTATTCACAATTAATCTTTTCTGTATCTGATCAATCATGTTATATATAGGTATATAATAGATATAGATATATAATATGTCAACATGTTCATTTAGTATCATTTTCGTACAGGCATATTTCGGGCATTTGATGTGTTCTCTTTTCTTTTTAATACAGTCTTCAAACTTAAAAAAACACAAATAAACAAGAACAACCTTATACCTCTCAACAACATTTTCAGTGTTCCATGAAATGCTTGATAAAGATGGAGTAGTAACTTTCTAAACAAGCATTTGCAATGCAATAGGTCTTGCATTTGTTGGAGTTGGAGCTATTGACATTGTAAATGACAATGTTTTTAAGGTATGTTTTTTAAGTGGAGTGATAATTTAAAGAGCAAGAGGTGCGTAAACACACACTTTGTACATATAGTCGTTGCTTAGGAGAAGCAATGCTGCCAGTAACTGCACCTCTTTTACTGCCAGCCTTGCTTCTCATAAGCAAGGACTATAAGTTTAAAGTGCGTGTTTACACACTGCTTCCAGGTTTTGAAAACACAGAAATAAGTCATTGTCATTTACAATGCCAATAACTCAAACTCCTGCAAATGCGAGACCTATTGCATTGCAAATGCTTGTTATAATTATGTCTCCAATACTCTTGCTGAAATGCGGTTCAGGCACTTACCAGTCTTTGTTGACGAACTTCCTTAACCCCTTCGCTGCGGCGCGAATTCCGCCGCAGCGCTGGGGGGGGGTGAGGGGTGAGCGCGGCGCCGCCATGCTCATGACGGAACCACGCCGTCATGAGTCACGGGCGAGCTGTGCTCATGACGGCGTGGTTCTGTCACGACTCCGCCCACTGTCTATTTCGCCCGCACAGGCGGGGAATTAGTGCCGCGTGGGAGGAGCGGCCGCCAACGGCCGCAGCATGATGGAACCACGCCGTCATGAGCACACGCCGCCCGTGGCTCATGACGGCGTGGTTCCGTCATGAGCGCACAAGGGGTTAAGGTACTCCTCAAGATCTGAAAGATACTTCCCATGTCTATTGTTGTGAAATAAAATATCCGATGTTTTCTGACTCACTCAACTAGCACAGTCTCCTAGAACTGCTGCAGCTTGTTTGTACTCCGGGTCCAGAGCCGCCGCTTTAACAACTTCAAAAGGATGAGACACAGAGTGACATCACTCAAGACAGAAATCTGTGCACTGGAGGCTTCACGCACCGCATAACCCACCCTGCTATCCAGCAATTCCAGTGCAAGCCAGGGAGGCTTTACTTTCTAGTTTAGTAAAGTGTTTCTTCATTCACATAGACTGGCTTCAGCTGAGAATGCTACGGTCCTAGTTTGCATATTTATATCGTTCTTTCATTGTGCTATTTCGGGATAGAATTACAAAAATATGTGACCAGTGAGCGCTGCAGCACTGACTTCCCACTTTCCGAACGCCAAGAAATTGCAATAATGCACGTGAACACACGCTCAGAACTCTCATTTCAAAGACATTTATTTATTCATTTTTATTTCAGTTTTATCAGGTACCACGAAGTTGTCAGAGTGCTTTAAGGCACTTTAAATACATATCATAAAATGTTATTCATGTTTTGAGGTTCGGGGCGAATAAGTGATTTGCCCAGAATCACGGAAAAGTGAGCGAAGCCGGGATTCGAATCCGGTTCCATTTCAATGCGGCCAGTTACAGCCACAAGGTCACATATCCTTCCCTAAAATTAAATGAATTTTAAAAAAATTGCTTTTTCATTCCTACCAAAAAACACACTATGGTCTGAACTTGCAGTCTGCCAATTTTTTTTGTGAACGGATATTTGTGTGCTGGGGGCGAGTACACAATTTGGAAAACATGTCTGTGAGAATGAGAACTCTTTTGAACCCCCCTCTCCAAAGTGTAAACACCTGTACGTGCCTGTAAGCCTTGCCAAGCATGCAAAGGTGCTGGCGCAAAATTGGCGGGTGTGAAGGTCAAACACATTACTTTTTTCTCACAAAAACATAGAAAAACATGCCACAGGGTATGCCATGAATTTACCCCACACATGAGGTTTACTGATGCTGCAGTGGGTGACTATACCCCCATATTTATGTCTTGTGTACATGAGCGGCCACAAAAGGATTATAGGTCATAAAACATCAACTAAAAAAGATAAATACATCAATATTGCTAATAAAATACAAAAAGTAAAATACGTAAAAACGTCACTAATACTAAACACCAAATCCTGTAAACAAAATCTTGAAATTCTTGAAGCCCAAAAATGAATTCATCGCATCCAGTACACAAATAAAATGCGTCTAACTCGCGATGATAGTTATGAAGCGCTATATAAATCCCAATATTCAAATACAATATTCAATGTAATGTTGAAAGGCATTGCCCATACCGCCACCTACTGACCAGAAGAAAACAATGTTTTTCTTTGTCCTATGTGTAAACGGGAAATATATTTATGACATTAAAGTTTTGCGAAACAAAACGCTCAAACAAAAAAAAATAGAGCCAATCAAGACACCAACTATAAAAAGTGAATACAGGCTGCCGTGCAAGAAGAAATAAAGTAGATGTCATCTGTTTGAAAACGTTTTCATCTTTAACTAGGCGAGACCTGAAAACATGTGACAGCCCCTTCTGGTCTTGAACATTCAAACTACAAATGAAATCACTGTGAATAAATTGCTACTTTACACCACACCTTACCAGAATGCATAGGGCCAAGAGGATGGGAATGAGCGTGCTAGTCAGTGTGCTATCCTACCCCCTTTTGTGTTTTTAAAGATTTTAAAGTACTTGATTACACTTTACAGCTTGTTGAATTCTTTGGGTGCTGAGCTGCAGTCAGCACCAGATGAAATGTGCCTGTTTTCCAATTATCCAGCCATTGTGTGCAGTCTCTGCACTGCGCAGCAGATGGCCGAAGGGAGGACGAGGGTCATGATTGCACGTACCTCCAAGGCCTCTGCCACGGTCTTCTTTCTGACTACAAGACTGGATTTGCGGACAACCGTAGTATTGAGCGCGGCGACCATATTGGAGGCCCCAGGCAAACTCACGGGTTTGTAGCCACACTTCCCAGCTCCTTCCCCCACCAGGGCCCTGTCTGAGTCACAGGAAACAGCTGAGAGCTGCCCAAAAAAGCCACAGAAAAGAAACCAGCCACTGCCACATGGCAGAAAACTGGGCATATCAGTCTGCTATTCTTATAAAGAAGTAAAAGTACACGCCGGCCGAGCTATTTTACTGGGGTTGGAAACTGGGACTCCAGTCACACACACGCCTGGCACAGACGCTTCGATCCTCCGAGTTATTTTACTCGGGTTGGTTAATCTGCATGTTAAGCAAATCTGTAAAAAAGATAAAATACATTAGCGCTCGGTGATTTGTATAATCTAACTGCACCAGCGACTCGCAACTTCCCCACAAAACATTGTGGTGATGGAATATTCACCGCCCAAGCTCTTCTGCTGTGATTTACACGCACGTTACATGCACGCCGCAGCTGAATGTGCGTGAGCCTGCAGGTCTGTCTCGCAGAGATGGGAACCCATGACGGGCAGGGCACACGCACCTCGGTGATGGAAAAGCTGTGCACCGATCTCTGCACCAGGAAAACTAACCCACTGAGGCATAACAATGGCATCAGTATTAAATGATTGCACGTGTTTAGGAAAGATTACTTCCATTGTTTTAATCGATTTGCATTAATATGCAGTAACACGTATTTAGCGCTTAAATTATGGGTTTTATATAGCGCTTCATAGCATTATGGTTTGCTTCTTGCACAGTCGTCTGATGTTGCGAGAATTACGTTAGAGCATTTTCTATCTGTCAATCTATAACAAAGAAGCCTGCACGTGGTGCGCGTGCGCGCCACCGCCGGCCATGTGGTTTCAATTACCGCGCCCGTGTCTGGGCACGATAATTGAAACCACATGGCCGGCGGTGCATGTAATAGACACCAATAGGCCATGGGCGGAGCAACGCGACCGCCTTTGGCCTATTGCGTGCCGTCTTAGTGAAAAACACACACGCAAAGCCCAATTGCGTGGGCCAAAAGGAAAAGCACACGCATGAGCGTGTGCGATTCCTAGGGCGATTTTCAAACCCCGTTCAAGAGGTCTCTCGCTGCGCGAGCAGGGCTGCGCACTGCAACGCGAGGCGCGAGACCTAAAAATTGGCATTTCCTAAAATCATGTCAAACTTTATCCTGTGCTGATGATGATTTAGGACTGGTTTATACAATCCGAGTAAACACAGTGCTCTCCTGTCTCACAGTACCTCTTTTATGTCAGTCGAACACATGATACCAGGTGATCTAGCGGATCTTAAAGTAGTCTTAAAAAACATTTATGCAGGTCCCATTCTGCCAACTGAAGCTGAGCTGGATTCAGATTATATTGCAAAATCTTCGAGACAAGATTTCTCCTCTCTACAGGAACTCACACTGGAGAATTCTGATTACTGTGAAGTTCTGTCATTAATGGGGAAGCAGGTCGATCAGTGGATGGATGTACCCTTCGATTCTATCAGCCCTGCTACATTTACTGGGGGCTGCCAGACATATCATCTTGGTGCATTATTGGAAAACTGATGCTAACTTACAGAACGTTCTGTTGCAAATACCATTCAGCGTAAAATATTGTTTGTTTGAGAATTGGATGAAGTATGAAAGCAATTTTTAAGAATTGTAAATATGTATATACTTTCCAGTCCAGAGCAAGACCATGCACAAGAAAAGTTGTGGACTTGGTTTAGCAAACATGTTTGCATGGATTTTCCCTTTGCCGGTGTGGGTGTCATCACTGGGAATTGGAACAGTGCCAACTAGACCCTAAACCAGTAGAATTCAGGGTGTTCACTCCAAAATTAAAGCCCTGAATCTTCATGATTAGCAAGTGTTTTTTTCTTCATCTACAGAAATCTGCAATGACACTGTCAATAAACTGGGAGTGCCAGCTGTTTCTCCTTCCTAAGCGGGTAAACACATTTCTTCATGAACAGGTGGTCCAGCATACGGTAAAACATGCCATAGCCATTTTATAAAAGCCTAGTGATGACCCTGAGATCTTTATAGTTAAACGCAGCACTAGCCCCCCCATAGTTGTTTACATGGGTTATTGTGTACAATTGCTCCTTCACAGGTGAAATACTTGAAATAGCTGAGAACATTGAGACTTTATGCAGCAGTAACCGGTGGGCAACCTGACGAAATCGGCAGAAAACCTCCTCAGTACCATCAATACCTTTGGTTTAACCCAACTCAATGATATGCCCAATCAGAAGGCAAGTCGCCATTTTAAACCCCTCGTCATGATAATCATTGTGTTCTTGATCTCACACTTTTCACCCATCTCCTGGTTTGGCCACATGCTCACCCTCTACAACCTGGGGACAAATTACATTTGGGGCACACCGTTCCTATTTGCGCCAGGGTTCACCTTTTAAAAGGTGCACCTTGCACAGACTGGGATAGTGCACCTCATTTTAATGAATGTGCTGCCTCAACCACAGGGTGAATTTCCACCAACCTGTGAGACAACTGCGCTCCGCATCCTTCTCCCTAGCACACACGCCTCTCATCCAAAGAAGCAGGAGCAGCAGTCGAGCCTTCTCCTACCTGGCTGCTAAATCCTGGAAAAGCCTTCCCCTCCACCTCTGAATGGCCTCCACCCTGCAGGAATTCAGACAATACCTACACATCTGGCTGTTCCACTGACATCCCTCAGCAGCTGAAACCCCCTCCCCCCAGCGCTTGTGTACCCTCACGGGTGATAAGCAGTGCTTTACAAATTTAATTTGATTGATTGATTGCCCTCATATGGCATGGACGCAGAGGCAAAATGGTCCCCTCATTTGCCATGCGCCCATACAAATGAGTTAATGCCCTTTCAAGATCGTACAGGTGCTACATGTGTGTCAGCGCTATCCGTATTACTGAAGGGGCTGCAAAAGTGTTTGCAGCCCCTTTACCATGATTCTGATTTTAGAGCACACAAAGCCGGTGCACACACCAATGGCACTATGTTTAATACGGCCCCGGTTGTGGAAAATGAGTGTGACATGCAAATCCTAGGAAGACAACACCCAGAGTTACTTAGCAAGAGATCTGAAATACTATCTTTAAGTTTGGCGTAGGAGTTTATTTCGCTCTCCTCAAATCAGTGCTTTAAATGGGAAACAATAAGTGCAGGTACTCTTAAAATGAGCTATGAGTGTAGAAAGTGGGCGGGGCTTGGGGCGGGACTAAGGACAAGACATATAAGACACTTCTACTATGTGGCCGATTACTTATATATGTGTGCGCACTCACAGAAACAAGCAGCAATGCTCACACAAAGCATTTCAATAATGTCCTTTAAAATACCTCCCTAGTGTCTGGATTCTCTCCCTCTTTCACTCGCTTTTCTCACACACACACACACACACACACACACACACACACACACAAACAAGCGCACACAAGCAGGCAAACACCCAGAGACACAAAAGACAGACACTCACACAAAAGACTCAGGTAGGATAAAGACCATTTTACACCCTTTATCTCCCATGGCTTTCTTAATAGCTGCTATTGCTGCTGTCAGCGGGATGCCTGGATTCGAGTGTGTAAACAAATACACACCATAGTGTGAATGTGATTGACAGCACAGGGCCTGAATGGACCCTGCTCTGTCAAACACAGCGTGGTGGTGAACACCAGACATTATGCAAATGAGGCCTGCTGAATTGTTTAGAGGTGGCTCAGCTTGGGCTAGAGGCGCTTTGGCGGTCAGACAACCTCGTCCGTGCTCGTGACCACTAGCAACAGTGAGCCTACCTTTGATGAGTACCGGTACTTTCCTTGGCGGCAGAGAAGTGCTGGTACTCAGAGCGGTAAAAATGAGAAGTGCCGGTACTCAGTACCGGTGAGTACCGGCCCATTTAAAGCACTGCCTCAAATTGAAAAATCATGTCTCTTCACAAGTGCAGAAGGCAAAGTAGACAATTTTCATTTTTATTGCTAAGAATACCCACATAGATATAAAAATCGTCAACCCATTTGTATCATCTTGGATCAAGATTGTCAGTGCCTGTAACATTGAAGATTGGAGGAACACCCAGAGGCTGAGTTCAGTGCTCACTGGGCAACTGAAACCAAGCTACACCCAACTGACGAGCCCCAATCAGGGTGAAAATGGGTCTTGAATTGCTTGTGTTAAGGTTCAGAGAGGACCTGGTCTGGCAGTTCTGGCTGGACTGTTCCTATTGGAGCAGGGTCAAGACTGATTTACATATGACTGGATCCAAACTGAGGTGGCATGGTGGGTAAAAGAACGATGGGTTGGAATGCTATCCTGAGCAATTGATAGTTGTTAAATATATTGCAAGCATTCCCTCATTCCCTTTTATGTGTTTGATGGGTTCAGTCTTCACCTCGGGTCTCTCATCTTTTGAGGACAAAATGGCTTCCTCCAAAAGAGGATTTATCATACCTCTACTCTGCATTTGTACTGCCCTAAGTGGAAAGTGTATGTCCAGACATGGGTTACATGCTCACTTTGCTACTGGAACCAAGCAACACCGACTGATTAGCCCAAATAAGGGCAAAACCAATCTTGGGTTGCTACAAAAAATACAAGAGTTGTGGAAGCTTTTGTCTTTTAAAACTCTACAATCTGTGACGTCCACCTTTACCTCAGCACTTGAGTTAGGATTGTGGTCTACAAATTCCTGGATTGAAACAGGCCTGGGTGCTCACAGTCCAGGTTCCTGAAGATTCCTAAAAAGAGCTTTAATGGTACTGTTCGCTGTGCCAACTAAAGGCTCTCAGTGTTGCCCTGGCTTTTTTTACTGCAAGGCCCAAGACATGGATATCAGGCTGCTGTCTCATGCACTAAACCGGCTCTCCACGAACTTTTGGGTAACTGGAAGAACTATATTTTCTTTGTTGGATCAAAGGATTGCACTGTTATGACTGTTTTAGTAATTTACATTTTTAATACAAGCTATTTGACTTTCTCGGCAGTATTTCCTGGAAAGCAGGATACTTAAAAAAAATGAAAAGAAACATGAAGAAAATAAAGTTGGTCGCATGTTGCAGTGGCACTAAGAAAAAGGTATTGTACGACAATATAGAGGTCAAAATATCTACCTGCAGATATAATACAACCATAATATAAAGTTGCAGAATATCGTCATGGTGTAGTCAATTACAAATACACTAACCTTGGCAATATTTTAGTAGTCGTTCTTATGGCCTGGATATCTCTGCAGAGTGATATTTAAACTGTAATATTGTGATATAAAACCAAGCAAGCATTGGCAATTCCTATAGGTCTGCTTTACGCATGCATTGTCAAGCCAGACCTAAAAATACATGTAGGTTAATGACTGCCCTCTGTAGGAAGCTGGCTCTGTATATACTATACCGAAATGAGGTATAATGTGCACAGAGTCCAGTGGAACACCAATGATAGGCAGAGGTAAAAGTAGATAGCACCTTACTCTCTATTTGTGGTAGTGTGGGCGAGCAGTAAGGCTTTATCAGAGGGTAGTGTTAAGCATTTGTTGTACACACTCAGGCAGAAAATTATGTCACACACTCAAAGACTAAACTCAGACCAATTTGTTTGTATCAAAAATATTATTAAGTTACTTTATTTCTTAGAACCAAGCCAAGCCTGCTGCAGGTAAGTGAAAAAAATGCTTTGCAAAATCTTATTAATGTTTTATACTTGAATGAAGGTTGAAATGCAGTTGAATGACTTACAGGTATTTCACTGTTTCGAAATTACATTTCAGATTACTATGTACGTTACATTTTAGATTACTTTTCAGGTTACTTTTGCTAATCCGTGTAATATGCTTAGATATTACACTGGTACATTTCCTAGACGAAAGGTAAGAAATTCACTTTTAGTACAGACAGTTTTTGAATGTTCCCGACAAACCAACTCCACACTTAGAACAATTTTCAAGGAAAAACAGCTTAAGTATTCCTAAGGAGAAAAATGAAGTTATCGGTTTGCAGGTAAATACAAGTTTGTGGGAGTTGGTATTCTGGGGTTAGAACCAGGATTCTCCCAGGTTCAGGAATGCGCTCTCAAAGCACCCTCAGCGGCACTGAGGGCCAATGTTATCCAATGGGGGTTAGGGGGCCTCCGGTTGATGTCTGCTCATGAGCAGGCCAGAAGGTTGTGGGAGCAAAGCACCTGGTGTTAGGCTCAGGGCAAAGGGGGATCTGAGTTAGCACCCAAAGTACACCCGCAGCGGCGCAGGGATGCCTGGGTGCAGGGTGCTGGTTTGGAATTGGGTGCCCTGTTGTTTTCAATGGGGATTCTTCTGTTGTAACAAAGACTGCAGGCTTGGAGACGAAGATCGTCTGGAGGTGACCACTGGTTGGAGAGGTAAGTTGGGATGCCTGGGAATGCTGGGACACTGTCGGTTGGGCCACCCAAGGCTGTGGGACTTCGGGTGCCGGGGTGTCTGTAGGCATCAGGTTTTCTTACCAGCTCCGGTCGCGGTCGTCGGAGACCTCCAGAAAGTGCCTGCAGGCATCATTTTGAGGGTCGAGGCAGGTCAGAGATTACCAGATCTCATGACAGGATCGCCGGGGAGACCTCCTCGTGGTGTTGGGCCACTTGAACTCGGGCCGCAGGCATCGGGTGCAAAGTGGTGCAGACTCACAGCTTTGGCTGGGGCCAGAGTCTGTGGGTGGGCAAATCTGGTGCTCACGGGAGACAAAGTCTTTGGTTTGGAAGGCAGGGCAGGTCCTCCAGGTTCTCGAGGTTGCTGGCTGCAGGACATACCTGGGATTTCGCTGGAGCAGATTCAAGGTGGGGCTGAGGCCAAGTCAGTGGGCGTCATCCTCTTCTTAGTTCAGCACGGGGTCTTCGGTCCTTCTTCTCTTTTTCTTGTTGATTCTTGTCTGAGGAGGCAAGGTTCAGGGGTGCCCCTAAATACTAGATTTAGGGGCGTTACAGGTAGGTAAAGGTTGGGACCAATGGGTCCATTCCTTTGGGATGGGTACACCCCACTATTACACCACCCTCCAGTGGGAGGGAGGCTTATGCCACAGTCTGGTTGGCTGGGTCCCCCCATCTGCAAGATGGTGAGAACTGAGAGTTGTGCTTCACCTCTCCTCCCCCACTTGAGGGGTGGGGTTGGCAAAGGTGGGCACACCTCCCTTCCTCACTTGGTTTTCCCATCGATTCTCCTGCCCAAAGTGGGGGTCGGAACCGGTGGGGTCAGTTGCTGGAAGTAGCAAAGGCCTGGTGTAGCTCACAAAGGCGGCAAGCCTTTGCAGCTTCTCTTTCGTTGACCCTGCCCATCCTGGGGAAGGAGGGCATCTCGTCCGAAGATGTGCATTGTTTCAGACCCCCAAGAGCAGCAGGATTTCGACCCAGGGGTCCAGAAAAATGTCTGATGGTGGCAGCTGGCGAGCAGCCACTCAGCCTAGACCCTAATGTTAGGTCATTTTTCAGGGGCATCTCTAGGATGCCCTCTGAATGCATTTTTCATTAAATCCCACACTGGCACCAGTGTGGGTTTAATGTGCTGAGAAGTTTGATACCAAACTTTCCAGTTTTTAGTAAAGCCATTTGGATGCAGTGAAGTTCGTAATGACAAACTCCCAGCACCATATACTCCTAATGGCATTACTGCACTTACAATGTCTAAGAATTGGCTTAGACACTGTAGGGGTATAGGGCTCATGCACCTGTACCCTCACCACTGGTATAGTGCACCCAGCTAGAGGGGTGGATGACCTATGCCAGGGCAGTGGGTTGTAGGCATGGGGATGTGTGCCATGTCGACTATTAACTTTGTTCTGCACCAAAACGCGAAGCGTGCAAAGGCAGTGTGTGTGGGTAAAGGTACAAGGCCTCTAAGGCTGGCACAATAAGTGCTGCAACCCTTAGAGGCATTCCCTTGCCACACTGCACTTGATACCTGTGGTACCATTTACAAGCAACTGACCTGTGGCCAAAGAGTGCCAATTGGGTTTTGTTTTTGATGCAGTTTAGGGAAAGAACATAGGCCTTGGGTACCTGTTTGGCAGGAACCCAGGGCACACTCAGTCAAAGTACATAAGCAGTTTAGCTAAATGTGGGGGCAACCATGCAAAAAGAGGGCACTTTCTTACACCCTCCTCCCATCTGTGCTGCCAGAGAAAACACCATAAATTATGTAATTATCTAAGACACTTTAATAGCACTACAGTGTAATGTGTGTGCTCCTGAAAGTTTAACCTCAGGCAGCTGGATAAATAAACAAAATTATGACAGCTACATGGAGGGCAAGCACTTTTTAGGTCTCGCCTGGCGTAAGACTGCGCAGACATGCGAAGTCTCGCTGGCGAGATTTAATGATTTGAGGAGATTTCTCTAGTGGGCTTTAAGCCCCGCCCCTCTTTTCCATTGGCTGAAGTCACCGTTTATGCTAAACAGTGGCCAGCCATTGGAAAAGAGCGTCTAGTGACGTACACTTTTCTCTTTCAGAGCCGTCCCAGTTGGACTGGCTCGGTTCCCTTACGTCTGTGGTAAAAGGTTTTCTTATCTTTATGGGGCCATGTGTTTCAAACACATGGCTCCATAAAGACAAGAAAACCTTTCATGCGTGGGTTAATGACTTGTAAACAGCAGTGCCCGCCTGCTTGAATTAGATGGACTCTCCGCCTGCCGCTGCCGTGGAGGGTGGTGTCAGGGCGCCCTCCGGCTCTCTCGCTTCCTGCCCTAGTGTGTTCTCCGCCCCCTCCCACTGTGTACATCTCATGCCCACTTCTAGTTTGCAGTGTGTGATCTTGGACCGCCTCCTGTATGCAGTGTTATTTCTGCAACGGCTTGCACTGTAAGACACGTCTCCTTCCTCCCCTCCTGCTTGCAGTGTGTGGTTCCTGCCCCCTCCTGCTCTGTGCCGAGTCCTCCCCAGGCCTGCAGTGCCCAGCTCCTGCCTTGCCTTCCTTGTGCAGTGCCTTTGATTCCTGCTCAGGCCTGCAGTGTGTGCGATTCCTGCCCAGGGCCTGCATGCAGTGTGAGCAGCAGAGCCGGGGCGCAGGTGCGAGAGGAGCAGCACTTCCAGACTTTGTGTGTGAGTGCGGTGCATGCGCCGGAGAGAGCGAGCGAGAGGCACCGGCCGCGGCTGCCCGCACCCCCCTCACCCAGTGGCGGCACAGAGCGGGCGCACCATGTCCGGACAGTCGGTGCGAGCCGAGACCCGGAGCCGGGCGAAGGATGACATCAAGCGGGTTATGGCAGCCATCGAGAAAGTCAGGAAATGGTGAGCCGGACGGGGAAGCAATGGGGGAGATGCATCTTCCAGTCCTGGAACGACGCGGCGGGCAGGGCAGGCTTCCCCTCAGGATCCCAGGTGTGAGGTGCCGCCCCCCTCACTGGAGCCGGCGCGGCCCCCCGCGCCCCCACTCCCGCCTGCCTGGGAGCCATTTCACGCCGGAGCCCCGGCTGCAGGCCGCCCCCGGATCCTCCCCGTCCCCCGGGCGCCGCGCGGACTCCTTCTCTCGCTTAATTTTTCGGGTGGTGGTGGTTTTTAGGTCTCGCCTGACCCAGCGCATGTGCTGGTCTGGCGAGACTTATTGAGAGGGCTCCAAAAAGTGCTACCAGGCCAGCCTAGAGCTACAGTGCATGTGCGCGGGCACGCGCGCCACGCTTTACCGCGATTACTTTCACTTTAGCGGCCGCAGGGTCGCTTCGATGTTTGATCGCATTCACTTTTACTTTTGCGGCCGCATGGCCGCTTGGCATAGGTAATAGGTCTCGCTTTTGGGACCTTATAAGTATTTAGTTATGCAACGGTTGCATGGCTAAACACTTATAAGGTCCCAAAGGCGAGACCTATTGGCTATGCCAATGCTTGTTAAATTTTGCGCTTTGGCTGGAGCCGAGAGCTGCCCTCTCTCTCACTCCCTCCCTCCGAGCAGGGAGAGAGAAAAGAAAGATGGGGGCTGCGGGAGGAGGAAGTGCTGCATGGCAGCCACAGAAAGAGCCCCCGCTCCCCGAAAACAGCCCCACTGCCCCCCTGTCCCTCCCGAAAAGCACCTATCTGCAACCCCAAAAGGGAACGAAAGGACATTCTCACCAAAACTCGGTCATTTCGTGGAAAAATACAACCCCCCGCCTCACTGATTCCATCAGAGCTCAGAGAGGGAAAAAAACAACATGTTTTGGAGATTTTCTTGTTCAACTAGTTTTCTTCACAAACTTGCTGAGGGTACCAGCACATGAAGTTTTCCTGATGTTTCAGTTCAAATGCTCGAGGACCCGGTTTAAATGCCAGGTGTTTTTTTTTGGTCTCATACCATTCAATTCAGTCACAGTGCTTACTCAGCTCTCTGTTGCAGTGGTTTTACATTGCTTGATATGAGTGTTCAGGGGGAAAACTGCTCCCCTTTTTGAGATGTTCTTAATAAATCTTTATAATTTTAAAATAATAAATGTAACGAAGCCTCGAGCAGAGACCGTGACGCTATATAAAAATTGAAAAAGCCAACCAAAGGAAGGAGATAATTCAGTGACCTGATTTCTTTTTCATAGACAACAGGGAGACAATGCAGGGCTCGTTTCTTTCCTGTGATAAAGTTAGTTTTAGAACTTACTCACCGCACCATTGATTTTGAAGAAATATTTTAAATCGCATTATGTATTTTGGGATAAATTAAGCCTAATGTTAGGTTTCATAAATTAATTAAAAATGCAATAGGCCTCGCCTTTTTTTAAGTTAAAGCCATTTGCTTTGCTATACAATACCATTAGCAAAGCAAATGGCTTTAACTTAACCAAAGGCGAGACCTGTTGCATTTTCAATGTTTGTTTGTGGAAGTACACAGCTTCTGTCTAATCAAAACATGTACTCCTGACTCCTAATATGTGAGCGGAGCCAAAGCCCCTCTCCTGGTGGTTCTGATAGAGCCTTTCCGTAGTCTCTTTTTTATGTTCTTTTCTAAGGCAGTAAATTACCGTACAGCCCGTGGTAAAGAGCGAGCGGAACATTCGCGGGTCTTGTTATCACCCTCTGCATTTATTGCAAAAAGGCCTTTAATAAAAAAAAAATCCATTATCCAGTAGCCCTGTCTCATATATATCAATACACTCCTTTTCCTTTACCAAGATTGCACCCAAGAGAGGCAAAGAACACAAAACGGGCATAGTAGAAACTCTAAGATAGCAAACACGCACTGCAGAAGACAGGGGACTGAGGAAGATTAAGAACTCTAGATGAATAAAAACACCCACTTAAGCGCACAATGTGAATTAGTGCCTCATATGGGAATGAATTTACGAGCGGTGCGTTTTCTACACGGATCTCTGGTATTTTCAACATATTTAGAATGGACTGTAAAGGTTTATCAACAACTTTAAAAATAGAAATGGAATACCATAAAAAATGTTATGTTTAATGTGCATGTCAATAACAGTAAGCACAATTAGACTGGGGAACTAAATAGGCCCGGCCACTAAAATAAAAGCGACCCCCACGTTAGCAAATTAGGTAGGTAAAAAAGTGCCCCACATTTGCAAATTGAGGTAGTTTTGAACTCTTAAAGACATACTTATAGAAGCTTTGCAAGGAATGGGAGACTATATGCGTTTGTGGATACTGCATGCAATATGTCTGATAATATGAGAAAAAAATCCGTAGTACCAACAGCCGCACAAGCAGCCCACACGCTGAGCTGTCTGACCAGCCCTTCTGGCACTGCCTGACTGTCCTATGTTCAAGTCCAACCCTGAAAGCGTGTACATCTACAGTTAGGGAATGGGAGAATGTTATAGCTGAATGCTGCACACACCAGAGAGCCCATCGCCAGTGGCTGCTAAACGATCATGGTTGCGTTAGTCAAAGAGGGCCACTCACATTAAACATCCAGGGAGTCATTGTGGTCTCGGTGGATCGCTAGATGGATCACCAAGAGAATAAAATGAAGGCCTAAGAGTGCTGGAAGTGGAGGCTGAAAGAAAGAGGCGCATTGCCATATTCCACGTGGGCTCGGCATTATATGCAGTGTGCTGTAAAACCACCTCAAATGTGTGCATGCTTTCTTCTGGCGCTTCATAGGCAGGTTAAAAACATGACAGAGCAAAAGTTGTTTTTTTAATAATCTACTATCCAACACATTTCCTGCCCTGCAAAAAAATGTTTTTCATCCTTGCTGACGCCCTGCTTCCAATTTCCGCTATGGCGTTTATCGAGCTGTGTTTTTGTCATGTAAAATATGGACTTCAGCTTCCCCCCCCCCCCCCCCCCCCCCCCAATCCTCCCGATAAGAAAAGCAGTTGGATTCGTCCCAAGCAAAACTGTGATATACAAATCCGAACGCGTGCCGTTTCTGCAGTCGGAGAGCAAGGGGCTGGTTTTTAGCTGTTATATCTTCACATAATTGCTGTGAATAAAGACATCTGGTTTCAATGTCTGTGACTGACTTGAGTCTCCCCTTTCTGCCTTTAAAGCTGTTGTTGAATAAACGAGGCCCTCCTACCATGTTTAGCTCTCTTTGTTGTCAAAGCGTCTGTCCTGCCTCTTCCTAACAACCCTTTGCATCAGCTCCGGAGCATCAGTGGCCCATCAAATGGCCGACAGAGTCAAAAGGCTCGCGACGCAGTCCCTCAGCAGGTTGTACGCCTCATGTACGTGGATTCCCCAAAATGTCACCAGCTGCGGAAATCACATCAGATGCTCTTTGGCAGCATCACACGACTGACCGTGCCCCATCCTTACACCCTGAACAGTTTTCATATTTGCTGCCGAGGGGCTGGGGCAGTGGCATAGAATGGAAACAACTGAGGGTCATTTCAATCAATAGGACGTAACATCCCCATTGACTCTCTATTTCTTCTTCTCTGTTCGTGACATCTGAGACCAGGGTTGCCAAGGGTCCTGCCAGAGCTACCAAAGGACATGATAGGGTACCAGCTGCTACTCATGGCCATCCCTAATTGATGTGCTTGGTTTCTTCTAAGGCAGACCAACATAATCATAGGCTCAGGCATTCACAAGCAGGAATTCTGATTCCTCTGAGAACTCATCCAGGGCCCAGCCCTAACTTGCCACTGGGTGCCGTAGGTGCATGTGTGTGAATGTCATTACATCTAGAGCCAGATCAATGCAAATCATCTGTCTTAACATTTTTCTAAGTTCATTCGGCCATCTTATCTTCCCTTTTAACTTTGCACTCACTTTCTTCCTCCTACCAGCAGACAACCAAGCAGAACATTTGGAACCTGGGACTGTAATGCCCACTCTCTATCTTCTGGGACTTCTGTGTGGTAACCTCACACTGCAGCTCATGGCCCACTGGATCACATCTAATATTAGCCAGTGATATCCTGCATTGATTACTTATATATAAATATATGTTTTTCTGCTTCCTCAAACCGTAAACATATTTCAAAGATCTCACAACTGTGCCACCAACTCAGTTTTGGCTTCAATGGCCTGACCACAACTCTCTGGGCATGAGGTCCTTTGATAGGCTGCCAGTGGAATATTGCATTCACTTCAGCACCCTTTGTGAGCTGCCTATAGCCTACTAGAGCCTCAGCCCAGGCCACACCTCTGAATTCTCAAGGTGCAGTAACTTTGCAATCTAGATCCAAGAGCGGTGTGTCATGCCATTGCACCAATTCCCGGTCCAGCCGCCGTCCCACCCACCATTCTACAGAGAGTGTGCTGTAGATGGACAGGATGTCCTTTTTTCTCCACATGGCGGGTTGCAACATTTCCCTATATGATTTACCTGCCAGCGGCCGACCCTCCAGTGCTGTCCTACTTCTCTTCTCTTCTCTGTGGGGGCCTTCTTGCAGATAACATGTACAATGCCATCAACCTGTTTGGCTTTCTCCTTCCCAGGGTTCCTTGGTGAGGTCATTGGAGAAGGTACTGTCTGTCCCAACCTGAGATTACTGAAAGTCTTTCCCAAATCAATTTGGAGATGACATGACTTCCTGTTTCCTTGACCTAGGATGTGATTCTTTCTATTCTGTGTTGCACTGCTTCAAGTAGTTGTTCATAGATTCCTTGCCCCTGGATTTCTTAATGAACTTTTCCTGTTTTCTTCTACTTTATTCATCTGCACATCAGTCCTCATACTCCCAGCCTTGCTTATTTTGTATCATTGTTCAAGATGGCGACTTCAGATTCCATCCGTTCAGCTTATCTCCAGCTTATCCCTTGGCGTCTTCTTAGATCAAGGCATCTCAGCCTTCCAGAGCCCTCGTGGATTGTCCTTGGTGGCTTTGCCCACAGAGCTATTTTCTTCCTTGGGCTCCTTCTGGAAGCCACTATCTTCTAGGCACTTTTTGAGTTAGTAGCATCTTGGCCTCTGGAAGAGGCCACCCTTTTTTCTGGCAGACTAAGTCTGTGAAGACAGGACCGTGGAGGCCTTGAAATAGTGTAATCAACCAAACTAGGCATCAAGACCATTACAGTGTGAGCGTCCACACTCCTCAAACCCACAGCCAACCTCATATTAACAACATGCAGGTTTGAAGTTGACCCACGGAAAGGCAGGTGGGGCAGTATAGAGAAACCGACACTCTGGATATCATCACACTGCCTGGTTGCACAGTTAGGTTTGATCTGACCTGCAGGAGCGCTGATGTCCGAAGACTAGAGAAGGCTTTGAGTAACACTGCAGTGTTGACATTGCAAACTAACTTTTGATATTAGATCTGATATACTTGTTAATACTCTCTTTAAATCCCACCCTCTACTCTGCAATGGAATTCAATGTCGTCCCTAGCTGTAATGTAACTAAAGTTAATGTAGTAATTGAGAACAACACTCAGCTCTTATATGAATTTTTCTAAGAAAACTATTTTCAATATTAGATAATAGTCTTTGTAGATGTGATTATAATCTGTTTAATGGTTGATAGCTGCAAAAAGTAAAGCATTCATTAATACCCTGTGATTAACCAAAACACTTTAACACTCTTATGCAACTTCTAATCAATACATTAATACCACAAATAGATTATGACAGATGAGATTCCACTGGCTTCAGTTGGTGTGAGTGATGTAAGCGAACTGTGAGTCACAATCCTGGTAAATGTATTTTTGTAAAAATAAGTAAAAGGGAGTACATGATCCTAATGGATGACTCCTCATGAAACTAGAAACGTGCAATATATGAGTTCTCATCCTGACAGTAGGCTCCCTGTGAAGACCAGAAAGGTGCATTATACAAGTACAATATACTAGGTCACAATATTAATGGACAAATCTAGGAAAGGCTAACAACTTCAAGTCTATATACTTACACGAGTAGGGTGCAAGGTATGTTCCTCTGAATGCAAGATTCTTTTTGTCTACTTCTCTAAAAAAAACTGGTTACATGGACTCCAACTTCTCCATAGCAGTTTCAGGCTGCAGCAGCTATGTATCATGAATTTCTAGCAAAGGCCTTGCAGTCCACAAAGAACGTTGGGCCAGATTTTAAGTTTGAAGGACAGCACTCTATTTAAATTTAGAGAACACTGCTGATAGAAACCAAAGTACATCACGCTGTCCACCCTAAATAGGGTAGGCGGTGTAATGTACTTTCTCTGATGCTCCCAATCCTTCCATTGACTGAGCCAGCGGGGGCTCCATCAAAGGAAAGGTGGCAGACCTCACTATCCTATTTTTCCACAAAGTACTCTGTCTGCCAAACTTTAAATTTGGCCTCATACTCTAAGTGTTCAAGATGACCGCCACCGCCTGCAAGTTCAAGTCAAGTCAAGTCAAAGAATCTTTATTCGGTGATTAAAAAACACCATAAAAGCACACTCATATTTACATGTTAAAAAGTCATTAAACATTTCAGGGTTCTTTGTACAGTGAATTAACAAAACATAAATACAACAATATAGCCATATTTAACACTTAAAAGTTAAAGTAAAAACATTTCAGTCTTCTCCTCTAGTAAGCCTTAAACGAAGTGCTACCTTGATAAAGTTCATAATACTACACAGTGTTTGGGGTTCCTCAGCTTTCTGTAAAAATACAAGTGCCTCCCTAGCGTGGACCAAATTAGCATTTTTCAAAATATTTACAAGGTATCTGCGTCTGGGCATTGAGTAAAAGGGGCAGAGTAGAACAAAATGAAGGGAGTCTTGCGGAGACCTGTTGTCGCAGCCGCAGGGCCCCTTCTGTTCTATTGATGTAGCAAACCCCGCTGGTGATGCCAACATAAATGGGAGAAGGTTCAATCTGAAACGGCACATCAGGAACCTATCCTGTGCATTGTACATGAGGAACAAGTATGGCTCCATACCTTCCACGCTCTTCACTAGGTGATGGGCCCTCACTGTCTTTTTACACCCTTCAGCCTCATCTCTGCGTGGGTTTTTCCGCTCTAGAAAAATTCTCCCTACATGCAGTTTATTCTGGGCTACAATAGTTACAGGATGAGTAAAGAGGTTCCCAAAACATAGCTCCTCCAGGGTATTCTTCACATAAAGGAGCCAGGGGATGCGCATACACTTGTCCCTTTTTAGGCAGTCCAATAAGATTTCTCTACTAAGTGTCGCATCAGGATTGTACCAGATTTTTAACCAAGCGATAATAGGCCTCAATTTTATCAAATCTTCTATATATGGTCTCCCTAGCTCCCTATGGGCAATCAAACCAGCAGTACTTTGTGGTACCCTCAAGAGTGATTTCAGATATTTATTTTCTTCACGTTGGATACTAGTGGTATTGACAAAGCCCCATACTTCTGCCCCGTAAATTACCTTGGAGCATGATACTGAGCTGTACAGATTTATCACCTGTTCCGGGGACCATCTTCCTAGCCTCCTGCCATAGCTAGCGATTGCCCCGTTAGATGCAATCATTTTACCACAACGTTCCTCCACCAGGGTATCAAACCGCAGGGCACCATCGAATGTTACACCAAGGTATGGAAACGTTTTGACCTCTTCCACAATGTGGCTCCCTATTTTGTATGTAAATTTAGAGGTGGTTTTTTTCCCCGCCAGGAGCACATAGGATTTACTCAGATTTACAGAAAGGTCCAAGGCACTCATGAACCTAACAAAACCATCAATCAGGATTTGTAGGCTCCTTGGTGTCCGTGCGATCAGTACCGCGTCATCTGCATAAAGCAGAACAGGAATATGACGCGACCCAACCCTTGGGCAATCTGCCTTCAGACCCAACAGAAACTGCTCCAAATTATTAATATAAAGGGAAAACAAAAAGGGAGCAAGAATGCAGCCTTGTCGGACTCCACTCTTACAGGGAAAAGAACTAGTCAGCCCCCCCTCCCTATTAAAGCGGACTTTGGCGGTGGTGTCACTGTGCAGTTCCCTCAATATATTAATTAGACCACTCTCTATCCCCATACTAAGCATCATGCCCCACAATTTTTCCCTATTGACGTGATCGAATGCTGCTGCCAGATCCATGAAACCCATGTAAATGGATTCATCACTAGCCATGGTATACTTGGCAGTCAGCAAATAAAGGTTCAGGCACTGGTCACTAGTGGACCTCCCTGCCCTAAATCCGTATTGAGTGTCCGAGAAGATGTTTTTTTCCTCGGTCCACTCGGACAGTCTATTAAGAATTGCCCTCCCCAAAAGTTTTGCTGACACATCAATCAGGGAGATCGGGCGGTAGCACTTTGGGTCATCCCTGTTGCCCTTTTTGAAAATCGGCACAATTACTGCCGTGGACCAAGACGGGGGCAGGCCACAGATGATAGCAGTATTAATAACCCTTGTCATTAGGGGAGCCCAGAGTTCGATGTTACTCAAAAACAGATCAGGGGGGATTCCATCAGGCCCCGGAGCTTTATTTTTGGTCAGGCCCTCAATCCCTGCAATGATCTCCTTAATGGAGAATTCTGCCAGTGGAGCCTCAGTTGGAATGGCCGGTAGGTCTACAGTAGAACCAGGCTCATGATTGTACAGGCCCCTATAGTGGTTGACCCACTGCTCTGGGAGAATATTGGCCCCTATATCCGGGGTATCTTTTTCCTGGAAAGTTGGGTTATTAATTATTTTCCAAAAGCCTGCTAGGTCCTTTCTTTCCCCCGCTTCTCGTAAATCTGCCCATGCTTCCGCCTGCAAGGCAAGATTCCTCCTCTTAATTTCCTTTTTATAAATTTCTCTGCACACCTTAACTTTGTGGGGGACCCTTGGTTTAGTTTTAAGGCAGCTTTTCAGCTCCCTCAAAGCTTTAGAGCAGTCTTTGTCGAACCATCGGGGATTCCCGTGGTTCTTAAATGGGACACTAGTCTTTAGCAAACCATCGACCAGATTAGCGATCTGGTCGAAAGCTTCCATTATCCTCGGTCCGCGGACTTCTGTGTCCAAACAATCATTAATAGCAAGTATGCCTGCGTCCACCAGGCCCTTGTAGAACTTTTCCCCGTCTATTTTAGCCCATTTTAGTCTCCTGCCTTGGTCTGTTGCTCTCTCAGTGAAGGTGCGTTGAACTCTAATACTTAGACCCACCATATACTGCAGCTCCAAAACAAGAGGGTTATGGTCACTAAAGCCACTCCATTCGATCCCTACACTAGTTGTCTTATTAATTAAGGACCTTGAGACCAGAATGCAATCTATGAAGGAAGAGCATCCTCTACCCTTAAATGTGGGGGGGAGTGTGCCATCCTCCTGCATCCCTACCATATTAATGGTGTGTTCAAGGTCATATTTAAACCGTAACATTCTGAAAGCTGAGCCCAACGGCGTATGAGAGAAATGCGGTCCCTTCTCCATAGGGCATCGGGACCAATCTGTGCTTATTTGGACCAGTACCGGGCACAAGTGGCAATTATAATCTCCCATAACCACCAACCCATGTGGCTGCCCATTTTTTTGGCCTGTTATGACCTGGCCCAACCTATTATCTAATTCAGTAACAAGAGAGATGTTAGATCCCGCTATCTCGTTGTTATAAAGGTTTACTGCAACAAATCTAAGACCTTTCCCAGTGAACCTGACTGCCTGAATCCTGTGGGAATTCCAATCAAGGCAAGTGTAACTTCCCGGAAGGCTCAGATCTATATAAATAGCTAAACCTCCCAAGGCTCTCCCTGATCTTGATTTTTGAGCAGGAACAAAAAAACACTTATACCCTTGCAGGTGGAAATTATTCTCCTGGGCCCAGGTCTCCTGCAGACAAATTACATGGAATTTTCTGATATAGTCAAGCCACTCTTTGTTATTAAATTTCCCAGCCAGGCCAGCTATATTCCATGAGATGATTTTTAGTGCCTCACCCCCCTGGACCCCTCCTCCCTGTGACCCACCAGGTGATTCTCGCACTTGTTTTCCCAATTCCGGTCCCTGTGCGTCACCTATACATGCAATATCTACAACCCTAGGTTCATCCAGCACATAACTCCGGGCGCAACTTGATGACTTTTGTTTTGCCTCGGGGCTGTGCTTCTCCCACTCAGCATTTGGAACCCCTCTACCCCCTATACCCCATATACCATTATCTCTTTGTCAATCTACCCCCTCAAGACCATCCAGGCAGTGGAACCGATTGAATGTATGGAAGGGTAGCTCTGGGCGGCTAAATAATGGCCTGGGATTGAACTCGTGATGAACACCCCTTCGACCCACCCTTTCCCAGTTGTCATATGAACGGGTCACGTGTACAGGGGCTGGGGTGGGGGGAAAGAAGAAAGACACATGAAGTGTTTGAATTGTTGTTACCTGTGATCTATTCTTTCCCTGGCATATGTGAGCAACTGTTCCAGCATCCCTGAAGCTCACCAATATGCAATCCCCTATGATGGATTTGCGTGTTCTCCCTATCCAAGGCACCCTTCTGACCATTATGATCTCATTGCTTAAGTGTACGGGTAAGGGTCTATTCAAATTTAGCCACTTAATCACCCTACTTTTCAGAGCACAGAAATCCTCGGCTTCACCTGCCTCTAGTGGTGGGACGCCCGCCATGACTACTGTAAAGTCATTCGCCTCTGGTGGTAAATTGGGTCTACGTGGCCTGGGGGGAAGCTTCATTAGTGGAGTCGGTGCAACACTATCTGGGGGCTGTACCGGGGGAACAGCATTTGCAGGGGGTATAGGTCCTATGGGGTTAGGTGGCTTATTTGGGGCAGGGTTATTCCTCTCGGTTTGTGGTGGGGCGGCCGCAGTTGCAACCTGTGAGGGAGCAAGATGCATAACACTTTTTGGAGCTGTTGGGGTGGCAATAGGTTTAGGAGCCCTCTCATGAGAATTGGCCGGATTTTTCATGCTGCTTAGTGTAGCCTCAAGAATGGTTAGTCTGATTTCCACTTTTTTGATGCTTTCACTAATTGGTAACAAAAGTGACCTAAGCAGGAATTCCAAATTACCCAGCGGAGCAACAGAGAGGGGGGCATTAACAATGTTGCTAGCCGTCTCTTTAGTCAGGACGGGAGCCACACCATCCTGTGCAGCGGGTTTAGAATGTAAGTCAGCCACCGTTGTCACAGTTGATATGGAGGGTTTGGATGACTTCCCAAAATCAGAATGAGGGATCTTTGGTTTGTTTTTAGCCTGGGCACCCCTCGACTTCCTCCTACGTTTGTTTGGTGGGGGCCCAAAAACCCCTTGTGCTACAGCTATTTTAGGTTTGGCTTTCCTAGACTTTGATGCTGGGGGCGGTTGAGAAATTAAGTCAATCGTCCCCCTACTTGGGCTTGTGCTATTCACTGGGGTTGAGCTCATAAGTACCACTGGGGGCGTTTTTGTAACATCCCTAAGCAGGATCGGAACATCTTCATTTAGTGTCAAGTCTTCGCTAGGTGTGGGAGGATAGTCTCCTAGAGGTCTACCTTTCAAATTATCTATAGAGCGTCTCCGCTCAGCTCTGAGCCGGCTTAATGTGTTCTCCTTGTCCCCATCTCCCCCCGCCCGAGGAAAGTAATTCTCTAAGGTCATATTTTTTGTTCCTGCCTGCCTTATGGGGGTACTTTCCTTTACCGGGGACGGCATGGTATCTTAGAGTGTGATGATAGCTATGGGGCAATTTATCAGCTTGTTGTGCTAGGGACTTGATGGCAAACGGCAGAACCAAGAGGGTAGGCCCAGCCCGGCCTACTCCGGCCTATGACGGCCACAGACGGCCCCGCCCTTGTCCCGGGCTTCTCCCGGCGCCCTCCCGCGCGCTCCCGCGCAGCGGGATCCCAGTGCAAAAATAAAAGAGAAGGAGGTGGGGCGGGGGGCGTGGCAGTCAGGGAGAGCGACCCAGGTGTTGTGGGTTGACCTCACGCAGGGGCTCCTGGGAGTTGGAGTCCCTGCGGGTCCGCTCGCAGCCCTGTACTTGCCTGCCAAAGCCCAGAGTCCGGTGTCCAAGATCAGAGCCCCTCTATGCTCAAGGCGCCTCTCTCCACACCGCGAAGCGGGACCCGCGGAGCGGGTCCGGCGAGGAGCTGCGGCAGAAGAAAAACACCACAGGTGCAGGGAACAGCCCACGGCGAAGTCCAGGCAAACAAGGTATCCCACGTCGATCAGGAAGGGGGCTGCTTTCAAGTGCTAGGGCGGGGGCGTGGCAGTCAGGGAGAGCGACCCAGGTGTTGTGGGTTGACCTCACGCAGAGGCTCCTGGGAGTTGGAGTCCCTGCGGGTCCGCTCGCAGCCCTGTACTTGCCTGCCAAAGCCCAGAGTCCGGTGTCCAAGATCAGAGCCCCTCTATGCTCAAGGCGCCTCTCTCCACACCGCGAAGCGAGACCCGCGGAGCGGGTCCGGCGAGGAGCTGCGGCAGAAGAAAAACACCACAGGTGCAGGGAACAGCCCACGGCGAAGTCCAGGCAAACAAGGTATCCCACGTCGATCAGTAAGGGGGCTGCTTTCAAGTGCTAGGGCGGGGGCGTGGCAGTCAGGGAGAGCGACCCAGGTGTTGTGGGTTGACCTCACGCAGAGGCTCCTGGGAGTTGGAGTCCCTGCGGGTCCGCTCGCAGCCCTGTACTTGCCTGCCAAAGCCCAGAGTCCGGTGTCCAAGATCAGAGCCCCTCTATGCTCAAGGCGCCTCTCTCCGCACCGCGAAGCGGGACCCGCGGAGCGGGTCCGGCGAGGAGCTGTTGCAGAAGAAAAACACCACAGGTGCAGGGAACAGCCCACGGCGAAGTCCAGGCAAACAAGGTATCCCACGTCGATCAGTAAGGGGGCTGCTTTCAAGTGCTAGGGCGGGGGCGTGGCAGTCAGGGAGAGTGACCCAGGTGTTGTGGGTTGACCTCACGCAGAGGCTCCTGGGAGTTGGAGTCCCTGCGGGTCCGCTCGCAGCCCTGTACTTGCCTGCCAAAGCCCAGAGTCCGGTGTCCAAGATCAGAGCCCCTCTATGCTCAAGGCGCCTCTCTCCACACCGCGAAGCGGGACCCGCGGAGCGGGTCCGGCGAGGAGCTGCGGCAGAAGAAAAACACCACAGGTGCAGGGAACAGCCCACGGCGAAGTCCAGGCAAACAAGGTATCCCACGTCGATCAGGAAGGGGGCTGCTTTCAAGTGCTAGGGCGGGGGCGTGGCAGTCAGGGAGAGCGACCCAGGTGTTGTGGGTTGACCTCACGCAGGGGCTCCTGGGAGTTGGAGTCCCTGCGGGTCCGCTCGCAGCCCTGTACTTGCCTGCCAAAGCCCAGAGTCCGGTGTCCAAGATCAGAGCCCCTCTATGCTCAAGGCGCCTCTCTCCACACCGCGAAGCGGGACCCGCGGAGCGGGTCCGGCGAGGAGCTGCGGCAGAAGAAAAACACCACAGGTGCAGGGAACAGCCCACGGCGAAGTCCAGGCAAACAAGGTATCCCACGTCGATCAGGAAGGGGGCTGCTTTCAAGTGCTAGGGCGGGGGCGTGGCAGTCAGGGAGAGCGACCCAGGTGTTGTGGGTTGACCTCACGCAGAGGCTCCTGGGAGTTGGAGTCCCTGCGGGTCCGCTCGCAGCCCTGTACTTGCCTGCCAAAGCCCAGAGTCCGGTGTCCAAGATCAGAGCCCCTCTATGCTCAAGGCGCCTCTCTCCACACCGCGAAGCGAGACCCGCGGAGCGGGTCCGGCGAGGAGCTGCGGCAGAAGAAAAACACCACAGGTGCAGGGAACAGCCCACGGCGAAGTCCAGGCAAACAAGGTATCCCACGTCGATCAGTAAGGGGGCTGCTTTCAAGTGCTAGGGCGGGGGCGTGGCAGTCAGGGAGAGCGACCCAGGTGTTGTGGGTTGACCTCACGCAGAGGCTCCTGGGAGTTGGAGTCCCTGCGGGTCCGCTCGCAGCCCTGTACTTGCCTGCCAAAGCCCAGAGTCCGGTGTCCAAGATCAGAGCCCCTCTATGCTCAAGGCGCCTCTCTCCGCACCGCGAAGCGGGACCCGCGGAGCGGGTCCGGCGAGGAGCTGTTGCAGAAGAAAAACACCACAGGTGCAGGGAACAGCCCACGGCGAAGTCCAGGCAAACAAGGTATCCCACGTCGATCAGTAAGGGGGCTGCTTTCAAGTGCTAGGGCGGGGGCGTGGCAGTCAGGGAGAGTGACCCAGGTGTTGTGGGTTGACCTCACGCAGAGGCTCCTGGGAGTTGGAGTCCCTGCGGGTCCGCTCGCAGCCCTGTACTTGCCTGCCAAAGCCCAGAGTCCGGTGTCCAAGATCAGAGCCCCTCTATGCTCAAGGCGCCTCTCTCCACACCGCGAAGCGGGACCCGCGGAGCGGGTCCGGCGAGGAGCTGCGGCAGAAGAAAAACACCACAGGTGCAGGGAACAGCCCACGGCGAAGTCCAGGCAAACAAGGTATCCCACGTCGATCAGGAAGGGGGCTGCTTTCAAGTGCTAGGGCGGGGGCGTGGCAGTCAGGGAGAGCGACCCAGGTGTTGTGGGTTGACCTCACGCAGGGGCTCCTGGGAGTTGGAGTCCCTGCGGGTCCGCTCGCAGCCCTGTACTTGCCTGCCAAAGCCCAGAGTCCGGTGTCCAAGATCAGAGCCCCTCTATGCTCAAGGCGCCTCTCTCCACACCGCGAAGCGGGACCCGCGGAGCGGGTCCGGCGAGGAGCTGCGGCAGAAGAAAAACACCACAGGTGCAGGGAACAGCCCACGGCGAAGTCCAGGCAAACAAGGTATCCCACGTCGATCAGTAAGGGGGCTGCTTTCAAGTGCTAGGGCGGGGGCGTGGCAGTCAGGGAGAGCGACCCAGGTGTTGTGGGTTGACCTCACGCAGAGGCTCCTGGGAGTTGGAGTCCCTGCGGGTCCGCCCGCAGCCCTGTACTTGCCTGCCAAAGCCCAGAGTCCGGTGTCCAAGATCAGAGCCCCTCTATGCTCAAGGCGCCTCTCTCCGCACCGCGAAGCGGGACCCGCGGAGCGGGTCCGGCGAGGAGCTGTTGCAGAAGAAAAACACCACAGGTGCAGGGAACAGCCCACGGCGAAGTCCAGGCAAACAAGGTATCCCACGTCGATCAGTAAGGGGGCTGCTTTCAAGTGCTAGGACGGGGGCGTGGCAGTCAGGGAGAGCGACCCAGGTGTTGTGGGTTGACCTCACGCAGAGGCTCCTGGGAGTTGGAGTCCCTGCGGGTCCGCTCGCAGCCCTGTACTTGCCTGCCAAAGCCCAGAGTCCGGTGTCCAAGATCAGAGCCCCTCTATGCTCAAGGCGCCTCTCTCCACACCGCGAAGCGGGACCCGCGGAGCGGGTCCGGCGAGGAGCTGCGGCAGAAGAAAAACACCACAGGTGCAGGGAACAGCCCACGGCGAAGTCCAGGCAAACAAGGTATCCCACGTCGATCAGGAAGGGGGCTGCTTTCAAGTGCTAGGGCGGGGGCGTGGCAGTCAGGGAGAGCGACCCAGGTGTTGTGGGTTGACCTCACGCAGGGGCTCCTGGGAGTTGGAGTCCCTGCGGGTCCGCTCGCAGCCCTGTACTTGCCTGCCAAAGCCCAGAGTCCGGTGTCCAAGATCAGAGCCCCTCTATGCTCAAGGCGCCTCTCTCCACACCGCGAAGCGGGACCCGCGGAGCGGGTCCGGCGAGGAGCTGCGGCAGAAGAAAAACACCACAGGTGCAGGGAACAGCCCACGGCGAAGTCCAGGCAAACAAGGTATCCCACGTCGATCAGTAAGGGGGCTGCTTTCAAGTGCTAGGGCGGGGGCGTGGCAGTCAGGGAGAGCGACCCAGGTGTTGTGGGTTGACCTCACGCAGAGGCTCCTGGGAGTTGGAGTCCCTGCGGGTCCGCTCGCAGCCCTGTACTTGCCTGCCAAAGCCCAGAGTCCGGTGTCCAAGATCAGAGCCCCTCTATGCTCAAGGCGCCTCTCTCCACACCGCGAAGCGGGACCCGCGGAGCGGGTCCGGCGAGGAGCTGCGGCAGAAGAAAAACACCACAGGTGCAGGGAACAGCCCACGGCGAAGTCCAGGCAAACAAGGTATCCCACGTCGATCAGGAAGGGGGCTGCTTTCAAGTGCTAGGGCGGGGGCGTGGCAGTCAGGGAGAGCGACCCAGGTGTTGTGGGTTGACCTCACGCAGGGGCTCCTGGGAGTTGGAGTCCCTGCGGGTCCGCTCGCAGCCCTGTACTTGCCTGCCAAAGCCCAGAGTCCGGTGTCCAAGATCAGAGCCCCTCTATGCTCAAGGCGCCTCTCTCCACACCGCGAAGCGAGACCCGCGGAGCGGGTCCGGCGAGGAGCTGCGGCAGAAGAAAAACACCACAGGTGCAGGGAACAGCCCACGGCGAAGTCCAGGCAAACAAGGTATCCCACGTCGATCAGTAAGGGGGCTGCTTTCAAGTGCTAGGGCGGGGGCGTGGCAGTCAGGGAGAGCGACCCAGGTGTTGTGGGTTGACCTCACGCAGAGGCTCCTGGGAGTTGGAGTCCCTGCGGGTCCGCTCGCAGCCCTGTACTTGCCTGCCAAAGCCCAGAGTCCGGTGTCCAAGATCAGAGCCCCTCTATGCTCAAGGCGCCTCTCTCCGCACCGCGAAGCGGGACCCGCGGAGCGGGTCCGGCGAGGAGCTGTTGCAGAAGAAAAACACCACAGGTGCAGGGAACAGCCCACGGCGAAGTCCAGGCAAACAAGGTATCCCACGTCGATCAGTAAGGGGGCTGCTTTCAAGTGCTAGGGCGGGGGCGTGGCAGTCAGGGAGAGTGACCCAGGTGTTGTGGGTTGACCTCACGCAGAGGCTCCTGGGAGTTGGAGTCCCTGCGGGTCCGCTCGCAGCCCTGTACTTGCCTGCCAAAGCCCAGAGTCCGGTGTCCAAGATCAGAGCCCCTCTATGCTCAAGGCGCCTCTCTCCACACCGCGAAGCGGGACCCGCGGAGCGGGTCCGGCGAGGAGCTGCGGCAGAAGAAAAACACCACAGGTGCAGGGAACAGCCCACGGCGAAGTCCAGGCAAACAAGGTATCCCACGTCGATCAGGAAGGGGGCTGCTTTCAAGTGCTAGGGCGGGGGCGTGGCAGTCAGGGAGAGCGACCCAGGTGTTGTGGGTTGACCTCACGCAGGGGCTCCTGGGAGTTGGAGTCCCTGCGGGTCCGCTCGCAGCCCTGTACTTGCCTGCCAAAGCCCAGAGTCCGGTGTCCAAGATCAGAGCCCCTCTATGCTCAAGGCGCCTCTCTCCACACCGCGAAGCGGGACCCGCGGAGCGGGTCCGGCGAGGAGCTGCGGCAGAAGAAAAACACCACAGGTGCAGGGAACAGCCCACGGCGAAGTCCAGGCAAACAAGGTATCCCACGTCGATCAGTAAGGGGGCTGCTTTCAAGTGCTAGGGCGGGGGCGTGGCAGTCAGGGAGAGCGACCCAGGTGTTGTGGGTTGACCTCACGCAGAGGCTCCTGGGAGTTGGAGTCCCTGCGGGTCCGCTCGCAGCCCTGTACTTGCCTGCCAAAGCCCAGAGTCCGGTGTCCAAGATCAGAGCCCCTCTATGCTCAAGGCGCCTCTCTCCGCACCGCGAAGCGGGACCCGCGGAGCGGGTCCGGCGAGGAGCTGTTGCAGAAGAAAAACACCACAGGTGCAGGGAACAGCCCACGGCGAAGTCCAGGCAAACAAGGTATCCCACGTCGATCAGGAAGGGGGCTGCTTTCAAGTGCTAGGGCGGGGGCGTGGCAGTCAGGGAGAGCGACCCAGGTGTTGTGGGTTGACCTCACGCAGGGGCTCCTGGGAGTTGGAGTCCCTGCGGGTCCGCTCGCAGCCCTGTACTTGCCTGCCAAAGCCCAGAGTCCGGTGTCCAAGATCAGAGCCCCTCTATGCTCAAGGCGCCTCTCTCCACACTGCGAAGCGGGACCCGCGGAGCGGGTCCGGCGAGGAGCTGCGGCAGAAGAAAAACACCACAGGTGCAGGGAACAGCCCACGGCGAAGTCCAGGCAAACAAGGTATCCCACGTCGATCAGTAAGGGGGCTGCTTTCAAGTGCTAGGGCGGGGGCGTGGCAGTCAGGGAGAGCGACCCAGGTGTTGTGGGTTGACCTCACGCAGAGGCTCCTGGGAGTTGGAGTCCCTGCGTGTCCGCTCGCAGCCCTGTACTTGCCTGCCAAAGCCCAGAGTCCGGTGTCCAAGATCAGAGCCCCTCTATGCTCAAGGCGCCTCTCTCCACACCGCGAAGCGGGACCCGCGGAGCGGGTCCGGCGAGGAGCTGCGGCAGAAGAAAAACACCACAGGTGCAGGGAACAGCCCACGGCGAAGTCCAGGCAAACAAGGTATCCCACGTCGATCAGGAAGGGGGCTGCTTTCAAGTGCTAGGGCGGGGGCGTGGCAGTCAGGGAGAGCGACCCAGGTGTTGTGGGTTGACCTCACGCAGGGGCTCCTGGGAGTTGGAGTCCCTGCGGGTCCGCTCGCAGCCCTGTACTTGCCTGCCAAAGCCCAGAGTCCGGTGTCCAAGATCAGAGCCCCTCTATGCTCAAGGCGCCTCTCTCCACACCGCGAAGCGGGACGCCTCGGAGCGGGTCCGGCGAGGAGCTGCGGCAGAAGAAAAACACCACAGGTGCAGGGAACAGCCCACGGCGAAGTCCAGGCAAACAAGGTATCCCACGTCGATCAGTAAGGGGGCTGCTTTCAAGTGCTAGGGCGGGGGCGTGGCAGTCAGGGAGAGCGACCCAGGTGTTGTGGGTTGACCTCACGCAGAGGCTCCTGGGAGTTGGAGTCCCTGCGGGTCCGCTCGCAGCCCTGTACTTGCCTGCCAAAGCCCAGAGTCCGGTGTCCAAGATCAGAGCCCCTCTATGCTCAAGGCGCCTCTCTCCACACCGCGAAGCGGGACCCGCGGAGCGGGTCCGGCGAGGAGCTGCGGCAGAAGAAAAACACCACAGGTGCAGGGAACAGCCCACGGCGAAGTCCAGGCAAACAAGGTATCCCACGTCGATCAGGAAGGGGGCTGCTTTCAAGTGCTAGGGCGGGGGCGTGGCAGTCAGGGAGAGCGACCCAGGTGTTGTGGGTTGACCTCACGCAGGGGCTCCTGGGAGTTGGAGTCCCTGCGGGTCTGCTCGCAGCCCTGTACTTGCCTGCCAAAGCCCAGAGTCCGGTGTCCAAGATCAGAGCCCCTCTATGCTCAAGGCGCCTCTCTCCGCACCGCGAAGCGGGACCCGCGGAGCGGGTCCGGCGAGGAGCTGCGGCAGAAGAAAAACACCACAGGTGCAGGGAACAGCCCACGGCGAAGTCCAGGCAAACAAGGTATCCCACGTCGATCAGTAAGGGGGCTGCTTTCAAGTGCTAGGGCGGGGGCGTGGCAGTCAGGGAGAGCGACCCAGGTGTTGTGGGTTGACCTCACGCAGAGGCTCCTGGGAGTTGGAGTCCCTGCGGGTCCGCTCGCAGCCCTGTACTTGCCTGCCAAAGCCCAGAGTCCGGTGTCCAAGATCAGAGCCCCTCTATGCTCAAGGCGCCTCTCTCCACACCGCGAAGCGGGACCCGCGGAGCGGGTCCGGCGAGGAGCTGCGGCAGAAGAAAAACACCACAGGTGCAGGGAACAGCCCACGGCGAAGTCCAGGCAAACAAGGTATCCCCGCCTGCAAGTTTTGTGAGAGTCATGTGGCTTCATGGGAGCTTAACTCACAAGTTTAGTATAGCAAATTTTTAAACATGTGAATCTTTAATCCAGGCACACACTATGCACACTTTTGGAGTAGTGCCACGCCTAGCATGTAGAAGCAAGCATGTCCCATGTCCCATACTGACATGAGTTTTTTCTGCATGTATGTCATCCAGGTGCCTAAAATTAGCCTACTAATTTAAGGCTAAATCTTCCCACTTTCAAAGGTCCAAACTCTAAAACTCCCATCTGCTCACCTCAATGTGGAACCAATGATTTGAATCTCAGAGGAACACATAAACTGCAGCATGAATACAGGGAACAAACAAGCTCTGAATCAAAGATCAGCCCCCAGATAATGTTATTATTGTGATGTGTATGCTGGAGATCCCAGGCCTTTAGGTCTCTCTGAAGGAAAGTCGATAGACTTTTGTCCTCCTTGTACAAGGCTCTTTTTTCAAACAGATGACGTTTTCTGTCATCCAGTGGAACATGTGGTCTAAAGATCATGTGATGTTTGTCTGACTCTCAGGGTTGTTGCAATTCCCCGCCCCATTTAAAGAAAGGCAAAGCACCAGATTTCCACTGGTGGATCCTCTCATGGCTCCTCTGGCATATTTGTTTGACTGATAATATGTTCGCCACAGTACCTTTGGTCAGTGTACATCAGGGCAGTTAATCAGTGATACATGGTTTCTGTTCAGGACCACCTGGGAAAGCCTGGCGATTCCAAACAGGAAAGAAGAGAAACAATGCTCACGCGCTGGTAGAAACTTCCTTTGTAGAAAAAACAGCGGTGGGACTTTATTTCTGCAAAACAAAAAACTGCAGACTGTCATCCAATCATGTTATTTCAGTTTTGCTGAAATGGCGCGCTCCACAGCGGAGGAAGCACTTTCAGCAAAACCATCCCCTTCGTGTTGGCTGAGTTTGGTGGGTGTGTTTCTACCAGGAATATGGAAGTGATGGCATCCACGGGACCTGCAGCCTGCTGGACTACCAGATGATGCCCTGTTTATTTTAGTGTTAATGTTAGGGCCTGTGTGCCCAGGTTGGTGGGGGGAACATTATATATTATTTGTCAAGGAAGCAAGGATGAGGAAACCTGTTACGCTATGGCCAAAAATACGTGAGGGAAAGTGCCTGCTGAAGTATGATTGGATGCCAGACTGCAGCTGAGTGCCTAAGTTAGGATGATATCCAATGCTCTGGAAAATTCCAATAAGAGTGTTCAGAACTACCTCTGAGAGAAAAATAACTGGCAGGTGAGCTGCAGCAAGGTAGCCAAGTAAGACTCCGCTCCTATAAGGGATGACATGGATATGGAAGGGCCTAGAAACACGGCTAGAGTTGAGTCACTGGCAGGGAGATTCCCCAGTGCAATCATGGCTACAAAAGCATCCCAACTAGACAATAAGATTTGCTAGTCAACCAGGAGATGGTGAGATCCCGGACTCAACAACGGCTACCAATGTCTAACTGCTTCAGAATGTGGCTCCTTGGTGCTTCCTACCATAGTTATTTCAGCTTGGTTGATCAATATGGAACCACTGTGGGGATAGTGTAAACTGAAAAGGGAGTTTCCCCATCAAACCATGGGCCCACAGAAAAGATGGGTCTAAAGATGAGTGTATGGCCAGAGTTTATCTAAGAGTATCATTCCCATTCTCCAAAGTATTAATAAGGTTTTTCAATGCTTCTCAGCAGACTCTTGAAGTTCACCCATCATACCCGCGGGACAAGAATCTCAGCGGCATTACAAACTGTCAGGAATAAATGTGGCACTTGGTTCTTTATCTTGATGAAGAAAGGGAACGCCTTCCAGAAGTAATGCTACATGTCGCAACCAACATATAGCTTACAGATAGCTGCATTCTGGAAAGTGGTGCCAAAACGTGGCACAAGAATAAAAGCATAAAATCACACAAACCTCTTGGACGCTAATACATTTGATAAGTCCATTCTTGTTATAGTCTTTTCTTGTTGATAAATGCTGGACTGGATTAGCAGAGCTAAAGTTAGATGTTCAGGATTGAAATCCCGAGTCCGAAGTAGCTGAGGTTAGGTTTAGCCTGTTGGCCTGCAGCTACTGAGCTGACATGTCAAAGATTGGACTAAAGGACAAGGGCATGGAAGGCCATAGCATAGTAGCAGGATACACTTGAAGTTAAGAACTGGAATCAGGAGCATAAACCCTGATGGTGCAGAGGAGCAAATTGGAGGATCTATAATGGAATGAGTCGGTCTATTGGAGCTGGGGTGCTCTGTGTGTGGGGCAGATGTTCGATCACAATTGTACGAAGACATAGAACCAGTAATAGAATGCCTTTTCTATACAACATATTCATGTACTGCTATCAGATGCAGAGAAGCCCACATCCCTGCTCAGTAGACATAAACCAGGAAAAATCCTATCTTCTCCATGAAAACTAGCAGAATCTGCCAAGCTCGTACCAATTTATTGGACAATTTGTGGGCAATTATTACTCCTGGTTTATGACCAGTGTCAGGTGCTTCAGCCTGAGCAGTGTCCAGACCCCAAGGAACATTCCCATTCTCACTAATATGAGGCTAAACATCTGCTTTACTAACCCCTGCATTTTTTTTCAGGGTCAGTCTGGATACTACTCCCCACCTGCAGGGGGATATAATAGTACTGTCTGCCTTCGCCATAACATCACTGACTAGCCCCCCCAACCTATCCTGTAGGTACAGCTATCTCTTTGTCAATCCACAATAGGCAACCAATACACTCACTTGAATTAGCAGGTGCAATTTCACTTGCATCGATTTGCCCAAATTAGACGTGGTGCACACACGGAGGATCATACCAGTGTCTGATGTATCGGGCACAGACAACAGTGTGGCACTGGTTGTTGCAGTGCTGTGGACGATGTGTCATGAAATTACGAATTAACAAAGGATATTAATATTATTGATTGACATACCTCGGCCGACATCTGGTGGAATCTTCTGAAGGCCCTTGAAATGTCCAAGGAGTCACTGCATCTTCTCCGATAACATTGGTATCTACATTGCCCTTTATTCCCTCTTTTTTAATCACACCCCACTATTTTCTATTCTACTAATTCCTAGGATTTGACAGAGTTTGACATTAATGGACTTTGAGGCTGAGGTGCTCTCTAACCGTCTCTTTCCAGCAGCACCAATACTTCTACTACAGGGCGATTGATCATGTCCAAGTTTACAGCATTTCGCTCAAGTGGCACACACTGGTGAAGGTGGCCCAAACCTAGGCTTATGGCTGCCTCAGCTGTGAGTCCGCGTTAACCTCGCACTGGTTCTCCACCACTATCTTGGTGCTTGCTATGTCATCCAGATTGTGTAGCTCTAGAGCCATGGGCATGGTGAAGCACTACACTACTATGGAGTGCATACAGAGTAGGAACAAAGGTGCCTTTATTACTATAACACTGTGCCTCAGAAGGGGAAAGAATTGCCCAAGTGGCATTGGGGGAATCAATCAATCAATCAGGGAATTTTAAAGTGCGCTACTCAGCAGTGAGGGTCTCAAGGCTCTGGGGATGGGGGTGCATCTCCGAGTTAGCCAAAGAGCCAGGTCTTGAGGCTTTTTCTGAAGCTGTGCAGGGTAGGGGAGCGTCTGATGTTATTAGGGAGTTAGGGTAGTAGACCGTTAACCATGCTAACTGGAAGTCAGAGAACCGGCTATTCAACTGGATTGAAAACATATTTTACTAAGAGGGAGAACATGTGTTGGAAAACGAGGCAGCATCTGTGAGGCCTGCACAAATAACATGACTACATTTGTCCTTCACTGGGAACCAAACACCCAATTGTAGCGCCTGACTCTCAGAGGGTAGCGTTGCAGAGCAGTCTGAGGCTTACTCAAGGGAGGTGGTGTGGGCTAGTAATCGCCATTTGCAGGTGCACAAAAATAACACTCAATAATTGATTGTCCAGTCTGTACTTTGCTTTATAAAAGTAAGAGTACATTTATTAAACACACACACCACTCACTACTATGCACCAATTTACAAATATACATAAGCTGTTGGAATTACTTTGTGACATTGCATAACATCTCCACCCCTCCCGCAGGGGGGGGGGGTGGGGTCTAGTACCACCACTCCCATGTATGCACATCAACTTGCCCCCAATGCAGTTAGTTGAACATCACCTGGAGCGAGGGCCCTGCGCACTGGCACCATCCCAGTGGCGACCCACCCCATTACCTCAACAAGCATTAAAAAGGGGTAAACCTGCCTTGGTGACACATGACCCTGACTGAGCATCTCCTACTGACCCTAAAGTATGCACCTCTATATCTTAAGGGCTAGCAGTCTGGGGTCTTCACCTAAGCGCAGCAGCAAGAATCCATGTTTACACACACTTTAGAATGACAGTACTCATCACCTTGGTTGATCATTTGAATGCATTGCAATTACAGCCCCTAAGGGCATCACAGATGAAATCACAGGATTGCGCATATACAGCCAGACACCCTAGCAGGACTGTCTGGCAACATAACCCCACTTGGATTATGACATCTCCTTACACATGTGACTTACAGTCCCTTCAAAAGAAGTACTCCTGGCAACTACACTTCTCCTGCAGTGTGCCTCTTCACTTTAAAAGGAATCCCAGGTAAAAGCATGAGATTACGTAAATACAGCCAGACCCCCTAGCAGGAAGGTCCAGCAACATAACTCCATTTAGCTTAACATCACCTTACACAGGTACTTCACTTTACACATGTGACTTTCAGTCCACCTAAAAAGAAATAACCAATAGTAAATGCATTTCGGTGCAATTACACCACTTCACCTCCAGGGGATGCCCTTCTCCAGACATCCCCCAACTCAGCCCTTCACTCCGTGATGCACTTCATAGTACACCCTCAGCTGTAGAACATAAGTTCCAGCCTAGAAGGTGTTAAAGGCTGGCTGAGCCCTTGAGAGGTTATTCTTTCATATGCCCTGTGAAACTTTGGGGTGGACTGTTCTTCTTTATGCTGGGGGAGACTGCGGTGCTCCTGCAGCCCCCCTGCACCCCTTTTCACACGTGACAGTGACCTCCTCCTCTGGGGGCCACCAGGCACCAAAATGGCAGATTTCTTCGTGATGGGGGGGTGGGGGGGGAGGGGGAGACTGGGCCTCTCCAACAGCTCCCCCAGCACCTTTTCACAAGTGAGGGTGGCTCCCTCCTCTGGGGGCCACAAAGCACCAAAACAGCAGATTTCCAAATGCCTGGCGACGCATTATGAGGCGCTTCATGCTCCTCTTTACCAGCCCCCGCCACTGGGAACACTCTCCTCTGCCCTCTGGGACTCTGAGAGCGTAGATTCAGCAGTGTGCTGTCTTCACTGGCTCCCTGCGCCAGCCTTTCGCCAGGCTCTCTTTCTGGGCCCCTCTTGTCCCTGCGCAGAGGCCCCTGTTTCTGTGCACCAGTCCTGGGCTCTTCTTCTGGTGCTGATAGGGTCCTGGGGGCAGTCAGGGGGTCTCTCCTTCCAACTGCCCATTGCGCCAGGCTCCAGCACCTTCAGCCTCAGCCGAGCACACACCCCAGAGAGCTTCTCTTCCTGTGCAAGCACTTTTTAAAAGTTGAGTAGGGGGCTGGCAGGAAGTCTCTGTTGGTCCTATCAAACAGCGACATATCACGTCCCTGCCCCTGCTCCCGCCTTCTTGTCCAGCCTCTGGGTTTGTTAAAAATGGTGTCATCCAGTGTCTCTGAAGCCCCTTTCGCCCACGATGCCTTCCCTCCTTGGTGCAGCCTGGTGCCTGGCACCCAGTGACAGCTGCTGATGGATGAGCCTGTAGCCCCTCCCATCTTCTCTTCGTGGAGAGGAGGCCCTAGCTTGTGGAAGAAAGGTTATCAATCCATCCAGCTGAGGTCAGCCCTCAGCCTGGGTCTGGTCCTGGCTGGCTCACAGAAATATGACAGTTCTGGATGACCCAAAAGCAGTACAAATAGGACTTTGGACTCTGCAGAATACTTCTTTTCACCTCCAATACAATGGACTTTAGTGCATGTCTGGAAACTGTAGGCCTTGTGGAAGTTAATTTAGCCATGGGCCCCACATTCCCTTAGGGAAATAATGAAGTGAAAACAGAGTAAAACACACTGACTTTTCCTGGCATGTTTCTTTCCAGCGTATAAAGCCTATTCCAATATCACCATCCAATACTGCATAAGTCCTGCCACACCATTCACTTTGTAGCTGCTCCTGGACTGCGCACGCTAGGAATCTCCCCTGCGCAGCCCGTACACGTGTGCTCACGCATGTACACATGTGTCTGCATGTAACCAGCCCGGTGTCCTCCAGCTGCTGCGCAGTGGCCTGGTCAAGCCAGGGGAACACCAGTAAAATCCCCATGCAGTCTCTTACATCCTGAGTTCACTGTGGGTGAGTCCCAACTTACGAGGCTCCCCCACAGTAAAAGCTCAACAATTAGGTGCTCAAAAATCAAAAAATCCGGGCGGCCCATAGTGTCAGAACCACCTTCTAACAACATGTTTTTAAATGGGAATTGTCGTTCAGTGGGAAATGAGTCCAACATTCTGCTCTTAGTGTCCAAACTTGAGGAACCGATCATTGTTGATGATGAAATCCACAAAAGTGCAGAATGGAGGTCAATCTCCTTCCAGTCTGTCTGACTGACCTAACCCTAGAGCCCCACCCTTACTTATGGCAGATACAGTGCCCAAGCACAAACATTAGGGACTGTAGCGATTCGTCTTTCACAGCTAACTGAAGAAAAGACGTGAATAGTTGAATGAGAATGTTCTACGTCTATTGGAACCATCCAAACTGGCTCACAGAAAGTAACCAGATATTGACTGCAAAAGTAAGAGTGCTGAGAACCAAGCATTATAGGCATTTAACCTGACTGCGTGACGAATTGCATGACCTAACAGTGTACTTTCATCTGCCAGACTTTGCAGTGCCTTTTTTGTGGCATGAAGGTAAATGGAATGCTGATTGGCAAAGAGTAAGACACTTATGAGGGGCATACTGCGAGCAGAGGACCTATAGCTGATGGGAGAGGGATCTGTTATGGTTACTGATTGGAAAACGAATGCATGCATGTACCCTGTATTCGATAGGCTGCTGCTTCACTGAACGTCTTTCTGTAGGGCCAAGTCCAGTTCTTTGGGTTTTTTAAAGCAATGCAAAGCACACATAGTTTTTTTTTACTATCAGCTCCGTACATTTCCTGCCTTTCATAAATAATTCATCTCTGTTGTTGATTTTTCAGATTTCAGGTCTATAAGGGTTTGTCAGGTAAAATATTTAAGCTTCATTAACCTTTCCAGTGCTGCTGACAAGATGGGAACTTAAGGGACTCTCAAGCAAAACCATAGTGTGTGATAGTATGTGACGTGTTAACCACCCAAAATATTATTTACGTAGATGGTAACAACTGAGCAGAGATCAATACATATGACAAGCATGAGTGTGTCATTGGGCCACATTCATCTTCATTTTAACCTTCCCCTCCCTACTTACTTCAACGGGCCTTTGATTCTGCAACACCAATGGTGTACAGGAAAGATATTGGCTTTGTCAGTGTTTTATTTTTAGTCATTTTGTACAGCAACATGTCTGCTGTGCAGCATGGGTAAAGTAAAAAAAAGTGCAATGATGCAGTAAGCACTGGTCATGTGACAGCATTTTATTTTACTTTCAGCCATGCACCAGCAGCACTGCTGCTGTATAACATGGCTAAAAAAACATTGACAAAGCCAATAGTTTGAATGGGTGAGAGCTGTTGGCTTTGCCAAAGCTTGTTAGGTCTGAGGTTAACCAAGAGGTTATATGGACTTGAATACCCAGGTGCTTGTTGGAGTCTGTGCCAGAAGAGTAAAGGTGGGGCACATCTTCAAGATTGTGTGTTGGGCGTTACGTATCCCTAATAAATGCATACTCTGATTTGTAGTAAGTTCCAGGATCTCAAAGTCTAGTGCAGACAATATCTGTGCCAGGTTTTACCTGGGATAAGCAGTGCTGTAAACAGAAGTAAGCCGTGCTTGAAATGCTAATATGGCCACGCAGTTCCTTTTTAGGTCGAAGACTACCAGACAGCGCATCTGTCTGGTTTCCTAAAGACTTCTTTGAGACATTCTGAAAGCTGACCCAACAATGCATTTCCCCCTTTGCTTACCATTGGCTTTGTGGTTTGTACTCACAGTTGCATGCTTTCTATTTGCTGAATTAATTTTTTTAAGCTGTCTAGCATGTTTCTGACCCTCCCATGAATCATATCCTCTTTACTGTATTCTTCCATGATTGCTTTCTTTCTGTAAATAGGCCTTTCAATTTTGTTGTTATCTTGTCGCATTTGCTGTGCATTCAAAGACACAGGTCAAATGCCAGGCTCTGTCTTCTGAGGGAGCTTGATGTTTACTTTTCTTTCTCTGACTACAAGGTGAGAGGATTTATCTGACAATCTGGGGATGTGAAATGAAAAATAATTCTATCACGAAACAAAATTTAAATGTCTGTAAACGAGCTGTGCATATATTTCAGAATATATCAGAATTAGGAAAGCTCAAATGAAGCACATTTTTTGTTGTTCTGAAGTGTGCTGGAAACAAATATTTTAATACGATCAAAACACATCAATACACTAGGTGATGCCATTTTCACACATTATCATTTGTATGCTGTACGGTTTTATCAGTAAAACTGTATGTCTGTGCAAATATTATGGTCATTTCAATTAAAAATGCATTATCTGTAATGGCAGTGCATCACCACACCATGCATACTCCACTCTAAGCCACACTACTCTACGGCAATCTACTCCACTATATGCCTCTCCACTCTATGCCCCTCCACTCTATGCCTCTCCACTCTATGCCTCTCCACTCGATGCCACGCCACTCTATGCCACCGTACTCAACACCACTCTATTCCACTCTTCTCTATTCTACTCTATTCCACTCTACACCACTCTATTCCACTCTACTCCACTCTACACCACTCTACTTCACTCTGCACCACTCCACCCTAAGCCACTCCACTCTACCCCACTCCACTCTACGACACTCCACTCTATGACGCTCTACTCCACTCTGTGCCACTCCACTCTACGACATTGTACTCCACGTTATGCCCCTGTACTCTTTACCCCTCCACTTTACATCCTTCCACTCCACGACACTCCACTCTACGACACTCTACTGCACTCTATGCAACTCTCTCTACGCCACTCCATGCCACTTTACTCCTCTCCAATCTACTCTTCGTCACACTACTCCATTCTACACCATTCCACTGTACGCCACTCTATGCTACCCCACTCTATGACACTCTATACCACTCCACTCTATTCCACTCTCCTGCACTATATGCCCCTCCTTTCTATGCCACTCCACTCTATACCATTCTACACAACTCCACTCTACTCTACATCACTCTACTCTACTCTACTCCACTCTACACTACTCTACTCCACTCTGCACCACTCTCCTCAACGACACTACACTCAATGGCACTCCACTTTGACATTCCTCTCCACTCTATGTCATTCCCATTCATTTCTCTATTCGGTTTATAGATATAAAACCATAAAAATATACAATAAAAACAATACAATTGATTGATAACTTAAAAATATGACACATTAATCTTATCTCAATGCCCATTCCCAAAGACGGTAACCTATAACATTTGTACGTAACAACAAAGGATCTTCAGATCTTACAGGCAGACAGAAACCTACTAAGTGGTCCTACCATATTAATAGTTATGGTCGCCTGATGCTCCCATCTCTCATTCAAAACAATTTGATCAATCAGTCAAGTGTCGTTAATCAAACAGTTCATAAAGGATGGATTTATAATGTGGCCTCATAAGTTAAAGCTTCCAAGTGTGCAAGGTCCTCCCTTCTTACCAAGGCAGACATGATAAATGTAATAACAGATAGACAGTTATCCCCATTCTCCAAAGCGCATAAATAGCTAATTGCATCCTGATAATATATATATTTACCAGTTTTAAAAATCTGCTCTAAAAGTTGTTTTCGTAGATTCTTATAAAAACTACAAAATGAAATAAAGTGCATTGCGCTTTGGCTAGCTCTACCATCACATGGGTATTTTGGTAAGACATCGGATCATGCCACGATTTTTGGAAAGGCGACCCTTAGGTGCACTGTTCCTAGGCGTAATCTGGTGAGATAGAACCTGTGTTGGGTGTTCTTTACAATTATCAAGTAGTTTTGTGGGCCTACTTGTGCCGGTCCTGACAGATATCGGCACACCATAGATTTTTTGCACTCTCAGGTATCTCTTTCAATCTCTCTCTCCCCTGAGTATAGATTTAACTTTGATTATTGTATATTGTAAGATTTTAACTGTATCCTTAACTCCAATGCTATTGACACGTTTCTTAGGTTGCTGTCTATATAAGTCAGCCATCCCTTTTTTTCTCCATGCATCTAGCGTTAGGCAGTCTAGTATTATAGTCTTTGTGAAATCCGTCCCTACTTTGCTCCATATATTGTACCACAAGAAGACAGGGTTAACATGTAGGTCATCCTCTAGAAAAGGAACTGCCACTTCCTTATGAATTATATATGTTGAACTAGTTGTTGGCAGGCTTTTTTGTTTGTTGAGAGGTGCACTCCTTTTTTGTCTGTTTCGTTTTGTTGATAATCCTCCTGAAATAAAGGTTTTCAAAATAATCTAATGGTGCTACACTGCTACGTGTGCTGTCAACATGCGCTACTAATCAGCAAAATACAACAAGAACACAGTCTTGGTTGCGGTGTGCGCTGTTCACATCAATTCATACTGAATTCCTCCCAATTTGAACCACAATATACTACTTTTTGCATTGTTCAAACATTTATTTCTTATTCATTATATAATCAATTCATCATTTTTAGTACCATACTACTAGTACTCAATACATATTCTTTTACAGAAAAAAAAGTAATTTTTCATCAAAGCTTTACTTTGATACCAAAGTTAACATATGACAATAATGTGAAAACATGCGTCGGGCATGACAAATGAACAGAAAACAATGTTTTTGTTGACAGAGTGAAAACATAACACTCTTCAATACTCAACTCCACTTCCTGCCATCCTCCTCTACACCACTAACATTTAGCCATGCCAAACAGCACCCATACTGGTGTAAATCATGGCTAAGACACATTGGCAAAGCCAATAGTTCTTGCATAGGCGCGACCTACTGGCTTTGCCATTGCTTGTTACTACCGAGAGTCCATTAAAAGTATTGCGGCCCTGCTGTGAAGTGCTGGTAATCATATCAAATTAAAGCAGCGCAGGTACCCAGTATCTGATAGTACCTGTCATTTAAAGCATTGGATGCATGTCCCTTTGATCCTCTGCAATAGTTGTTTCCAACCTCTTCTCCCCTCAAACACATAGGGCCTTGTGTTTAACACTCTTTGAGGACTGACGCCTCTTGAATGACCTTATGCTGAGAAGCCTATGTTCCTCGTACTTTCTTCCCTAATAGAAGTTGTCACTTGTTTATTTTTTGATCAGATATGTGGAAGCTCCTACACACAAAATTCCCAAATATCCTTGCCGTGATTGGAAGCGAAAGTGCAGGGTGAATATTAATAGACCCTTGTGCTTCTCTTTTAAGGAAGAGGGAGGGATGCGGAGTGGTAACGCAGTACAAAAGTCCATATCACCTATATATATTTTTTTCTTTGAGCAGGGAAAGGGGTGCGTGTGGGTGGATAGGGAATGTGAATAGAGCCTTTCATGCCTATTTATACGTCTATGCTGTCCTTCTTTAGCAAGACAATTTTGACTACCAGACCTATTGTTGGACATGGCCTTCTTAGGGCTACATCCCCAAAACCCTTTGCTCTTTTTGTCCTCCTAATCTTCGCCTACTCTACCCTAGAACTCGGACCATATCCCCACTGTCCTACAGTGGGAAGGTACGAGCACCCTCTCCACACAGGTTAGGAGCAGGGTGTTCACAAGATTTGGTTAAGTGTTGTCCCCGGGAGTGCCCTATGAAAGGGTACACCATATACCCAGGGCTGGTATAGCATTGGTGAGTAGGGGAGACGTGACACTGATCATGCCCTGTGCGACTCGCCTGCCCCTTATGCCTCCTACTCAGGTTGGCATCTCCACGGGTGAGCCAACCCGGTGGGGCCTCCCCTACCGCCGGAGCGGCCCTAGGGTATGTCCCGAGGGATGAAGCTCGGGGTAGGTGAGTAGCCAGGTGGGGACCCAAGTGTGATTGCTGCCCGAACAGGGCAGAGCCCCTAGGTGGGGTCCCCTACCTCGGAAGTCAGTTCTCCTCCATGGGACACCTGTCGAGGTTGCCGAGGCATCTTTGCGGCCATTGGGCAGGAGCTCTTCCCCACTGTTAGTACAGTGTGGAAGTGTATGCACCCTTCCTACATCTTGTAGGAAGAAGCGCTTAGCTGACGGGGTGAAACAGATTGTCCACCTGTCATGACAAGTGGTGTGTGTGCTAGCACCAAGCTTTGGGTGGGCCTGTGTCTGGCCTGCTAGTGCCAGTCGGCCTAAGCCCTTGCACCAGGGATGTTTCTTGGCCTCCGTCACTAGCCTGCCAAGACGGGCACCACCACAAGGTCTTCTTACGACTCGGAAGGAGGGAAGGCTGTGTTATGTGACGAGGTGAGGAAGGGTGGGTGGAGAGCGCGGGGGCAGGACTAAGTGCTATGACTGGTGTGATATTATGCAACGGACGTCATTGGTAGAACTATCACGTGCTCCTACAGGCCCTGCGAGCAAACCCACCAACAGGGTGGTCATGTGGTGCACAAACACACCACTAGGGGGTGGGCACATGGTGTTAATTTTTTTTTTTTTTTAAATGACCCTTGCCTCCATGTAAGCGAAGTGATGATTATTCTGGTCAAAGGGTCTCAAGCAAGGTGGCAAGGGTCACAACTACTCCTAATTGACATCTATGGCTTTAACTATCCTTCCACAAAGCATACTGTTCTGTGTGCAGCACTTTAAATTTAAATGCTCCTGCAGACATTAAAATGTGCTCTGTAAAATGGTCAGCTGCTCCTCGGAGTTAGGGGCACCATATCAACTATCTTCCCCCTTTGTTGCTCGTCAATCCCAATGATCAATGTGGATCATCGAGAAATCTCAAATTTACACCCCCCAATCTGATTAAGCCTTGCTTCCAAGTAAAGATGTGGTGAGTATATTTTCTTGAAGACGTCAGTCAAGAAATATCTCACTTTCATACTTTGCTTGGAGAGCCTTTAAAAGTAATGTATTTTTCTAGATGACGTATTGCCATGAAAAATTGCACAAAGGGCTTCAGAAACATGCACCTGTCGGAAGGGTCCTCCTTCACTTGATTTAGGTGAATAGGCTCAAAGTACTACCCTAACTACAGCAAACCTGTTGTTTGTGGAGGAGCCAGTCTGGGGACAATACGATTTTATTTCAAGGTGATTGTCTATGTACAAATCAAATTGAAAACGTTTTAGAATCTTATCTTGTAACAATGTTTGATATCATTTTTTTCAAACAGCAGAGATTTCCCTGGAAATGAAAAATCCTGATCAATTAATAATGCCCCTGCTGCTAAATTTAAACTAAATCGAAGTGAACTGGATATGAATGTATTACATCTTCTAAAAAAATGTTGCAAATCACTTTACTTTCTTGACTAAGAGTAGCCTGAAATTGCTTATCAAAATAGTTGTATGTCGTGTCAAACCACAAACAACTCTGTATGCTGTGGTTTTATAGTCTGATTAAATATATCACAATCCAAAACTCAATTAAATTAATAAGAATGAGAAGGACATTCATGCTGAATAAATTATGTGACAAGGGCACTTGTAGTCTCCCCTCGCTTGTTTCTCGGCCTTCAGATGAGCTGTCAAAAAACACCAACATTTAAAAATTCAGCAAAAGCCGCGTGGTACATTTAACTCTATTTACTATCAACCGTTCCAACTGCTGACTTTATCTGTCTCAGGCAATCGCAGAAATCGACGTATGTCAGCTGAAATGTGTGACAATCTTGCTTTCCACCACCCTCTCTTCCGGGTGGGCCCTCTAAAGGCTGTGGACAACAAGACGCGGAAATTAACACATCTACGCCTTTCCTGTATTTATTTATTCAAGCTATACTCTGCTAGCATACTTCATTTTTAAGTAGCGGACAGCTAACCTTAACTTGAACTACATACACATGTCAGACAAGACGTTTCTAAAATATTGTTTGTTTTAGTTAAGAGTGTATTGTATTGTAATTGCATTTCTATAGCGCTTACTACCACTGACGAGGCGTCGAAGCGCTTTTTCGGCGAGTAGCACGCAACTCCGGAATCCATAAAGGATTAGTGGTGATTTAGTATAGTGAAAACATGAAAGTAATTTGAGTGGTGGGTAGGAATAGAATGAAAGGAAATATGTAGCCTAAAAATATGTGCTACTCTAAGAACGCCATCCTCTTTACTAGATCGCTTATTGTTCCTTTAAAAAATAAAATAGTATTTTAGTTTCTCTTACTTTGTAGGGTCAGCAACGCCACACCACCACCAGGGTCGCAATGAAATATTTTTTTTAAACGTGGATGTCTGGTTTTACCTCCCCCACCTTCACTGCCCCTGGATGATTGGTTGCTACCCTGCCCTGGATTTTGTATACCCAAGGGGAGCTGCCCACAAGGAAGTAAATGTGTGTCACTTCAGGCAACATCTGGAATTTACATTGGTAATGCTGCCTAGTAACCTGGCACATGGCTCCTCCATTGTTTATTGTCTAATCTGCTTGTACTTAGACACAGCTGGAAACAACTGGCATTATAAATCCGTGTCCATGACCTCCTACGGATAAGTGAACTGTCCTGATGTGAAAACTAATTTCTGCTGCTGCATGGCCCACCATGTGATTTACTGCTACACATACTAGCAGGTTTGAGTTACTGGCCTGCTGTGAAATCTCTCAAATTTCCAATAAACCAGTCTTCTTCGTATTCTGTGATGTATGAAAAAATAGGGAATCGCAAATTAGTTAGTGACAGCTTACTCGGGTGTTTTTGATCTAAAAACAAACAATAATGTGATGTTTTTTAAATTTGCACACTGTGCTAAATAATTTGTGATTTCTTATGTTTGCAATAGAAAATAAAGAATTGCTAATTCCTGTTGCCACATAGCCAATGGCTATTTCAATGTAAATGCATTCACAAATAGGAAATTTGTTAAAACACAGCATTTTGAATGTGCAAAGTACCATCAGTTGGAAGCAGGTGGTAATTTGGTGAAAAGTACAAAAGGTGACCCAAAATGCATTGCAGTCTTTCAAATAGCTGCATCAAGCTGTAGTAAGGACCATACAGATTCGTTGAGCCCTTCAGAAGAGGAGGAGGAGGAGGAGGAGAGAGATGAGGGTGATGAGTTTTACCAGAAATCATTCTTTAATTAATTATTTGAACCCTGTACTAAGCAGGCCTACAAAACACAGCGGTACTACTCCTACCCACATTCCTATTTTTTGTAGCCTACTCCACTTAGCTTATCATAGCTACCAATGAACTGTTGCAGTTGCAGGAGGGACACCCTAGAGTGCTTTATCCACTGCTTCGAGAATTTTCTTTAATGCAATGTTGGCAACCATTAATTCACATATTACAGTTCCAACGACCCATGCTGAGTTGGAAGGTACAAAAATCCAATTCTATGCAATTGCTCATTTTTCTCAAGTGATGGTGTGTAAATGGTACACATGTCCTAATTTGTCCACCTACTAAAACACAGTGTGTGTATCGAAATAGAAAAAAGAAACATTCATTAAATAATCAAGAAATGCGTAATGCTACATGTGCGATCACAGACCTATTTGCGCGATACACTGGGAGTACTCATGATTCATACATCTATAGACATTGTGGACTATATAAGAAAGTACTAAGAGGCGAGCTTGGAGACGGTTGGTTGGATGGTTTATTGCATTTAAAAAAAATACTAAATTGAGAACTTTCTAAAAAAAAAAAATAACACACTATCACCACATCTGGTTTTCCTCTTTATTTATAAAAGTTTTAGTATATATATATTTACACAAGTACATTGTAATGAACTGACCTCTAGCATCCGATACAGGGCTTATGTGTCAATATAGATACTGCAGAGATGGCTTCATGCTGGAAGGTGGTCAGAAGGGGTGGGTAGTGACTCTGTACTTGGGTTCCCACCTGTGGCTGGAGCCTCCTGTTTTCTCCTCGGTGCAGAAACACAGTTTGTACCTGCGCTTCCTGGTTTCTTCCATCAACCACTTTGACACAGCCACAGCATTAATTCTTTGCTGTATTCCGGTCCAAATGTGCTTATTGGTTTACTTCAGGAAAATACATGAATGATTTTACAAATAGCTTGTCATGCTCAGAGACTTCCACTAGTTGTTCCTACTGCTGGTCACCAAATTTGTGTTTCCTCTTCATACCAAACCTATCTAGTGGCTCCTAGTTGGACATGGCGCTTAGAAATAGTCCTGCGCTAGAGAGAAGTTCTCTTTCTGTTTTACGGCTGAAAATAAATGTACTTCCTGAAATGGGTGAGGCCATCACTCACTGCCGGTGCAACATTCCCAATTTATAAATCTGAATGCTTACGAATCGCTATTTGCCTATGGGAAAGGTACGTAAATCATATTTAGCAATTCCCTTTGTGTTGAGATATTTAGGAATCGTTACATATCCTTTTCGTACATGAATCTATGAATCTATGACAGGCAGCTTTAAAGATTGTGGCCAGCAGAATGTGGGTCAATCTTGGCAGTTTAGAATGTAGGTCATAGTAGCCAATTTTTCTTGGTGCACACATGACTAGCTGATCCAGTCCATGTTTTTTCTGTGCGTACACGGATTGTAGTTCTGGGTTTTATAACGCTAGGCCTGCTAGCCGACTGCATTGTATCTTTTTATTAAAACTACAGCCAACAGATTTTTAAAATCATCCTACCTCTTTTGGGGAAGCTGTGGTGTGGTCGAGCCTGATAAGAGGTCAAAGCCAACGCTCCAAATGGAAAAAGCACACCAACACCCTTCTGAAAAAGTATAGTACTTTGTAATGCAGGCATCACATCAGCTACTGGCGTTTTTTGACTGAAAACACTACACCGTATTAGTATATTTGTTGTTGAAGACATATCTTTCTGAGGCTAAGGTTGGCTACACTGCTTCAATCACTCATAAATGTTACCTGGCTCAAATGTCAGTTGTTCCTACAAGTACCAAAATGTGCACTATTGTCTGTGCTAAGAGCTTGGGTGGGAACGGCAAAATATTATTATGCCCTGGACATCAAAACTCCTACTGGCCCTGGTTGCCATGATTTTCCCAGAACCCTCAGAAAAACCGATTGTAATGTCTCATTCAGTTTTGTCCTGCATATATCATTGAAAAATTGTACACATTTGTTTTGCAGTTCATCTTAATAGCTGATGCCATGTTGATTCATTTACTGCCATTTTGTTTGTTCATGTTGCAACATGCAAATGATGGGTGTGTGCTTTCTGATGACCCTGTTAAAATTAAGATTAATCCCATGAAGAAATTACCTTGCACCCCACAGTATCCTCTACATCCAGACAATACAGAGTTGCATATGTAATAAAAAGTGGTTTGATGCCCTTAAGTTGTCCTGTAAAGTTCCTATTGTCAAATGTGCTGCTCACCATTCCTTCTAAGGTTAAGCTCCCCCGAGGTAATACATTTGCAGATGGTATGGCTAAGACAACTGCACTGTCTCTGAACCATGAAATTGCTATGTGCATTGTACAAACTGATGATTTCCCTGTGCCATGCTTAAAGGTTTGTCTCAGTTACAGGAGAAGGCATCTGAGGATAAAAAACTGCCATGGATAAAGCAGAATCGTAAAAGCGAGTGTGGTGGGACGGAAAAGAGAGAGTGGTGGGGATGTGGTCTGACGGCTAGACTGCCGACTTTGGTGTTGGAAACCAAGGTTCGAGCCTTGGGGTTGCATCCACATTCTGTGATTCTTGACAAATCACTTAATCTCCCCGTGCCTACCAAAAAAATAAAATAATGACTGTGTCCTTGTGTAACGTAACCGGTGCTCATGTAAAAAAGTGGTGGCCTTGAAATTCCTTCTCCTCAGGCTTCCATTTTTGTATTATGGCCACTCTCATGTTGGAAAGGGCGGTATGATGCGTACCACAGCAACCTACTGATTTGCGCCCTTCTTTCCCTCCTCTGCTCACCAAATTTGTCACTTGTGTGCCACATGTAAAGACAATACATTGAAAAATAGATTAAGACCACTGCTGCCACCCACCCACCTCCTTGTGGCCCCTTGTGCCCCTGGAGATGGACTTCATTTGAATGCTCCTATTCTTATGTTCTTGTAATTGTGTGTATTTTTTCTGGCTGGACTGAAGTATATGCATGCGGGAACATGTATCTTGTTTCCATCCAACCAGGCAAAATAGACTGATGGTGATGCTATTATGAAGCCAACAAGGTACTTAGGGGCTGATTCCAAGTAGGACCGACAGACTCGCAGTGGACCTTTTTTTTGTGTTTTTTTTTTGTCCTCATACAGCCAAGCCTCTAGATGGGATTCCTCTAACCTTTCCATACCAGATGGGGAGAGGAGAGCTTTCCCTCCTAGATCACACCATTACCATGTCCCACTCCCGTTCACATATGGGTGGAGGCCCTTGGGTGTTACTAAGGAGGCCAGGTCCGATGGTGTAATGGCTTAATCATAGGACCCAGTTTTACTTCTCGATCCAAGTTGATAGAGCCATCCAGGTTTTACTTTTACTTCGTTGATCACAGGCCATATCTGATTTGCTGGTATAGATAATATTTTTCAAACATTCGGTAAAGGTCGGGGGATGTTCTAATTTCCAGGCCCTACAAATTTCTCTCCTTGCCAATATTATCACATAGAATGTAAAATTAGATCCCATTGAATTCACATGATAGTTGTTCATTAAACTTCTATCGGCCTTTCCAGAACAGCTTCCAGAAATTTACAAACCTCCATCCAGTAGGGCTTAATTTTTGGACATTCCTTAAATATATGGATATCATCTGCAACTGGATGCTTACACCTCGGACAGTGATATACTTTCCCCGTCACTTTAGTTAACTTTTTTGGAGACCAATACACTCGGTGTATAGTGTAAAGATGATTCCTCCTCAGTGCAGCTGGTTTAACTATGGCCTGCAACATAACAAAAGAGTCAGACCATAATTTATATACATAGTTCACTATCATTATACTCTTTGCCCCATACTCTTATGACTTCGGATTCCCCCTCATCCTCTGCATCCAACAGGGCTCTGTACCAAAAAGAAACTTCCTTTTTCCATACGCCTGTTCTAGTGATTAAGTTCACTTTAGAGTTTACCTTCTCCTCCTCCTCCTGCCAATTCTGTGACGTCCACCAGGATGAAATCTGATAGAACTTAAATCTCGACAGGGTTCCTCGAGTTAACCTGCAAAATGCCCCCCAACTCATTAGCTTACCGTCCTCTTGCATGTCGCCCCAAAATTTTATACCCGCCATTTTAAGAGGCAAACTCAATTGGTCTTGTAGGCACTCCGGTGTACCGGGAGAGTCCCAGACGGGGGCTTGTAGCGCATAGTATGGGATTTTCATCCTACTTCTTTTGCGCCTCCAGCTCTTTAGAGCCGCCCTCAAGATCTTTAGCCTAACTTTTTTGAAAAACTTCGGGTTTCCATATTTGAATAAGAAGAATTCCTGGCCTTGCGCCACGTCTTTTAACAGGGCCTGAAACAGTAAGCCTAAAGAGGATGAATCAGTTTTATTGGCCTGCATCCTGAAATTTTTGAAGTGGAAAGAATAGCAATATGTGAGTAGGTCTGGTAGTGCTAACCCACCCGCTTTAAGACCTTTTCTAAGTTTTTTCCAAGCTATTCTAGGACTCTTCGATGGCCAGATAGAAGTACCTATTTTTCCTTGTAGCTTAGCTATATCTTCTGTCCTAAATAGCAGTGGAATTGAGTTATATAGAAAAGTGATTTTTGGCAGAATTATCATTTTCACAAGGTTAACCCTCCCATAGATGTTAAGAGGGAGGTTTACCCAACGTGTAAGTAGACTAGCCACCTCTTTAGAGACCCTCCTCCAGTTAACATTGGGAATATCCTCAAGCTTCTGCACTAACTGAACCGCTAAATACCTCATTTGACTTCTTACCCCACAGCTTCCTTTCGCTTGATTCCATTCCATTATTTCAGTTTTTTCTTTATTGATTTTATACCCTGAAACTTCACCGTATCTCTCTGCCTTCTCAATTAGCCGAGGGATGCCTCTGTTGGGTTTGTTGTGTACAAAAGCAGGTCATCTGCATAAAGGGCGAGCTTCAATTCCAGTTCTCCCATTTTAAAGGGATGGATACCAGGATCCCTCCTGAGCCAGCTGACAAAAGGCTCAATATACAAGTTAAATAAGAGTGGTGACAAAGGGCACCCCTGCCTGGTGCCCCTCGAGATGTTAAACCAGTCAGTCAAAGCACCGTTAACCAAAACCTTTGCTTTAGGACCAGAGTACAGACTCATAATCGCCTGAACAAAATTAATAGGGAAACCAAAACTTTTTAGCGCTTCCCAGAGATATACCCAGTTAATCTGGTCAAAAGCTTTTGCAGCGTCTATAGCTACTATCGTCAAGGGAGCCCTCTTAGCTTCTGCCATATCAATGGCCCCCACTACCTGGAAAGTGAGCTCATTTAATTGTCTCCCTGGTATGAAACCTCTCTGGTCGGAGTGGACTATCGCCTTTATAACCTTTGCCACTCTTGCTGCCAATATACCTGTAAAAGCCTTATAATCTGAATTTAATAGGGATATTGGTCTATAGGACTCTATCAACTGCGGATCTTTATTGGGTTTTAGAATCAGAGTCACCGTGGCTTCCGCCCAGGAACCTGGGATATCTTCCCCCTCAATATATATTTTGTTGAACAAATCCTTTAAGATTGGCACTACAATGTCTAAAATGGCTATATAAAACTCGATTGGAAGCCCGTCTGGGCCTGCAGCTTTTCCCCTAACCATTTTTTTTACATTGTGCTCTGACTTCTTCCTCAGTAATGCTAGTCTGCAGGAATACCCTGTATTCTTCAGTCAATTGAGGGAGGGCAGTCATTTTAGCCACTCCTGAACTACCCCTTGTCCTAGTCCAATATCATCCTTGTATAGATCTTTCATGAAGGTTCTAGCTTCCTCTCTGATTCGCGGTGGACGTGGTCCGACTGCCGGATTATGACTTTCTGCGTCGTTCCGGCAGTGGACCGCTAGATGCGCCAGGGAACTACCGTTCCCTGGCGGTGGAGCATGCCAGAGGGGCAATACAATATGCTGAGCGGGACTGGCGCAGTCCCGCCATGCATAGTTTGAGTTCCTCCACTGCCAGCCTTTTCATGACGGTGAGCCAGCCACTAAAAGGCTGAGGGTGGGGAAACAAAAGGGGCCCTACACGGCCCCTCCTCCCCTGCCGTAGAGATGCATTCAGGGGGGCACCACATGTGCCATCCGGTCTGCTTGCATCCCCAGGTCCAGCATAGCATGGACTTCACAGTCCATGCTGTGCTGGAACATTTTTGCTGTTCCCATTGGGGTGCCCTTCTTCAGGACACCGCCGTGGGAATGGCAAAAGGACCGTCTGCCTGCACGAGTTCAACTTGTAATTAGGGGAGCGGTCTTTGCGTGGTTTTAGTGGTGCTGTGCCAGAGCAAAGCCGGCGCAGCACCGCCAAAGTCGTGATAAGGCCCATAGAGATTTCATGCCAAGGTTTGGGGGACTTGTTAAGGATTCATTTCTTATGTAATGCACAGAGTATTTAAAGCGCTAGGCATAAAACCGCATTTTCAGTATACATATCAGTTTGTGAAATCTTGTGAGGTGGAGTATTACACTGGTACACTTGTGGCAGCGTGGATAAAGAGAGCAAGAGTGAGATAAGGCTAAGGAGAGAAACAAGGTCAACACTGGAACAGGAAGAAAAGAAACCACTTCCAGGTGGCTTGATGAAAAGGAGGAATCCGCTTGGAGAAGGGTTGAAGGATAAGAGGAAGACAAGGGAGCACGAGTGAGGTTGGAGAGGACCAGGGGAGGAGGTGAGTGGATAATGGTGCTAGGAAAGTGAGGGACCCAGAGGTGATGGACCAAGGAGCGGGGTTGTATGACATAATATCGGCAGCAAAAGTATTGCGATACCTAAATATCTTCGTAAATATAGAGAATCAAAATATTTTGTTCACGTACTTTGTATGTAAACGAAAATAATATTGAGACACAAATGTTATATACCATACTATTGTCAAAAGACAAATATATTGTTTTTTTTAATATATAACATTTTATTTAATTACATTTAGATATTAACGTTTGAAATAGCATAATTAAAAAGAAACACATATATTTTAAAAAACAATATAAAATTAAATGAAAAAAACATAAACATATATACCTACAACAATTATAACATGATTTAAACAATTCAAACAAATAAATGACATTAAGCATTTGAATAAGAACAATAAGAAAAAAATTAATAAACCTATTTAAACCAAAATATAGCAAATTATATAAAAATAAAAAGAACATTCCCAACAGCTTAAATATTAAATAAAATAATTACAAATGATTTCATTATGTAAAACAATTATTACCATTCCTACAGAAGCAATAGCAGGCAACATGGTAGACTTTAAAAATGTTCTCAAATAAAACGTTTAAATATAGACAACAAAATTTGAATTTCAAAATGTATTCAAAATAAAAAATGTACTCAATAAATATAAAACAAGTAAAAGTAAATTAAAACAATAGACGTATAGTACAAATGAGAACATAGTACTTTACAAAAATGTTTTAAACTAATACTCCTGCCCTACTAATCTAAAAAACAAACACCCACAATTAGAATTAAGACGAAAATAAATATACAATAAAATGAAAAAAAGAATCTTGCATTCATTATTAAATGAAACAATTACGATTAATACAACAAATAAATATAACGTTAACTCAATTTAATAACTAAATGAATCAATTAACAATTCATTAAAAATCAACAATTTAATAAAATAGTTAAGGAATTTAATTTACATACATAATTATCAATTAACTAATTAAATAACATCAACAATTAATTACAAATAATAAATTACATGTTAAAAAACATCTTCATCCTCTACAAATCCACAAATCTGCTGCTAAATTAACTATTTCTAATTAAATGTAAATAAAAATAATTACATTTCATATAAAAATGTACAAACTTTACTAAAAGAAATTAAACACAAATAATATTACACTAAAAATGCCTTATAGCAGTAAGATAACTAAAATGTGTTAAACTAATAAAAAACATTGTTTTAAACAACTATATTAAAGAAAACTATATACAACTATATTTAAAAACACAATATTAAACACCCAAAAAATGATATTTCTATCATCGATATTAAATCCTACAATATTTTTGGCATCGAAATATTTTTTCACCGAAATTTGTTAAACACGAGGAGCGGATTTAGGTTCGACACACCAGGAGGATTGTGAGGCAGCCTCGTGGCACCAGAGAACAGTAATACAAGAGTTCTGGGAAGCCAGATAGAGATTACGTACAAACGCAGCCGACCCAAGAGGGGGAAGACAATGAGTTCCGGGCTGTCACTGTTCCAGGAGGGCCCGTGGCCACAGGCAAGAGTAGAGAAGAGGAATTGAAGGAATTAGGGCTTGTGTGAAACAGATTGTAAGTCGCAGGGCGAATGGGAATGAACACAAAAAATGGAGTGAAGGGAAAATGAGCAATGGAGGCCTCTGGGATGAAATAACCAAGGATATAGGTGTTGATTAACTTTATACTAGCAACAAACCCTGTCCTGAAGTGATTGCTCTTTTTTGTCTGTTTTGCTGAGTGAACATAAGTGGACATCCTCCTGGACAAGGCTGATGAGGACCAACCTGGGAATCCTGTGACTGGAAAACAAGCTGAATAATACATATCTCAGATAGATAGCAGAATAAGCTCTAGGTATTTTTACATGGAAAAGAGAATAACTTTCTAAGCGAACTTGACTAGCCTGAGTTAAGCTAAAATAAATAGTCTTCAAAATATTCCTTACTGGCTTCTGTAGTTTTTGGCTAGAACACTTGTGTAAGAAGTGTGATCTATTATTTGGGCTTTATTATGTCTCCACCAAAAGCTTTAGAGAAAATGAGCTAGCAATGAACCGAAGGTCAGCAACATCTTCAATTGGTGGTGGAGGAATATACTCAGACAGCTAAGCAGGACAGAGAGGCTTTCCTAGCAGCAATATGGGATCAAGCAGCCTTAATAACAAATAATTAGAAGGTTCAGGATGCAGCCATTATGCTGCTGACAGATGTAGTAACACACTCTCAAAGCCATCTCAATATCCCCACTTCTGTTCGTCAGATATATCAGTAAGCAGAGCATCCACGATTTTCTTTGTAAACTTCAAGAGATCGACCACTAACACAGAATAGCCCAAAGAATGCTGGGGACAATATATTTTTATTAGCAGGTGACTTACAATCAGCTTGTCTAGCTGCTAATCCTAATGGAGGTACTCTTTACCCAGATATTAAAAACCAATATTAGAAAGATTGGGGTGGGACGAAGAAGCTTATAGAACCAAGTTTCAAGCTCTAAAATGGTCACTGTCGGGAACCCTAGAGCACTGTTCTAAAGGGTGAAGGTTGGGTTACCAGTGGCAGAACCGCCAAACTTCCACAATAGAGGATATAGTGGATAAGGTTTATTTGGAGAGCTATTTAAATGCCCTACATGAGAATACGCAAAGCTGAGTACGACAATACCTCAATTTAACTCTTAAAGACACTATTGAATGGGTTTGGACACACCAAAGAGCTCCAGACTTCATATTCTTTGCTAAGATCCCAGATGTCGGAGCAGGAAGTAAGGGATCTACACATTTCACTCCAAAATATAATTTCAGCCCACTGATAACAAGTCCTTATCTACTGCATGGAAAGATATAGCTCCCTTGCATGCCAGCTCCTCTGCTTTTTGTGTGAGGAATGGGAGCACATTGCCTTAAACTACCCACACAAAGGGTTGAATGTAGAATCTATGGAAATAGGGTTTACCCAAGAGAAAAATCATTTTGTTGGGAGATCAAAAACTACCTTCATGAAAGAGGTGAAAGTAGGAAATGTGGTAGTAAACGCTCAATTTGATTCGGGGCATGCTGTATCAGTTATTCTTCTAAGATGGGTAACATCTAATCAATGTGAGTAAAATGCAAATGTTACTTATTACCTGTGTGACCATTAGCTGCTTCCCTGATCGAGCTTTTAGTGGGAGACCAAAAGAACTATGTAAGAATGGGAGTGGAAATCACCTTCCCCAAGAGTATCATAATAGGCAGAGATATCCCACTGTTCGAACTCTTCCTGAAGGAGACCTTGGAACTGAAGGGGGCAGTAGAATGGTTACAAGTGGTCCCTTGTCCCTAGTAAATTAGGACATTGTATGCACAAAACAAATAAGAAAGAACAGAAAAGAACAGAGGCTGGGTGACATGAAGTTGTGGACATTTTATGTAGGTGATACAGTAGAGGATAATTATCTAACTTCCTCATTAACAGATAGAACATTGAAATTGGAGCTTTCAAGAGACTTACGAATTTCTCCACTGGAAGATTTCACCCTAAAGAGTGCATGGCAGCAAGTGGTCATTGAACCTGACAACCAACAGGTGGGATCATATTTCTTTTTCCAGAAAGGTTTGCTATATAGATTCGTACCCAAGACGAATTGGAAATTGTCAATTGTATCTCAAACCTTTAGAGAACAGTTATCATATTTGGCCCATAATCAAGTTGATTGGGACCATTATGGATGGGATACGAGAGAGAGTTATCTGTTGCAGAGAGAGACTGGGAGAAGAAATTACCCACAATACTGTATGCCATTAGATGTTGGCCACAAAAATCTACAGGACTCCCGCTATTCAAATTACTGTTTGGGAGCAAACAAAAACTCTGCTAGATATTGGACATGAACAATAGGAGGATTAAGGATGTTCTATATTATTGTATGTGCTGAATCTTAAAGATTATTTAAACAGATTGTTGGAACAATTACGGAAGAATCTGGAAGAAGTTCTAAAAAGGCAAAAGTGGCAAAAGAATGGATCCAAAAGCAAGCTATTAGCTAAATGGCAAGGATCTTATACAGTGCTGAGTAGAATTACTCCTGTGTCAAATAAAGTATCTGTGCCCTATCTTAATAAAAACAAATACATTTATAATTTACATGTATTAAAGAGTAAGTAGAGCTAGTAGAAATTGTACCCGACCCAACATTAATATCATCAACCAATTATGCATTAGAAATATAATTGACACCTATCAAAGAAGAAGGAGGAGGTGGCTCAGTGGTGTTTCAAAAGCAGTTGATGGAAAAACAAATGAGTCAACTCAAAGCATCATTAAGGGAAAATTTTGGGTTGTTTTCTGATAAGCCATGGAGGGCATATTTAATATATCATCAGATGAAAACTGCTCCAAATGTAACAATCCAAAAATACTTTACCTGATATCTGAAGCTAGAAAACAGGCAGTGGAAGAGGAGGTAGGGAAGATGTTTAATGATAATATTAGTTAACCTTCCAGGATTCCAGGAGTCCTTGGTGCTCCGGCATTGTATTAGTACCAAAAATGGAAAGCAGCATCAGATTTTCCATTGCCTTTAAAAACTAAAATGGAGTAGCTAGGCTTGCAAAGTATTTTTTAGCAATTGACGTGACGAAAGAGTTCTGACAAATTGGCCCTCGTGCAGCAGCCAGAGGAAAAAATGCTTTTTCAATATCTTCAGGGTTATATCCGTTTACGATGCTCCTGTTTTGTTATGCACAGAGCACTAGCCACCTTAAAGAGGTCGATGGATCAGGTGTTAAGGTCACACACAGAATATGCTGCAGCATTTATTGATGACATCATAGTATTTAACCCCACTTCAGAAGGACACTCGAAACATTCGCAGAAAATATTTGAGACCTTGAGGAAAGCAAGATTAATATCTGATCCAAGAAAGAGTAAACTAGCCAGTCAGAAAGACCGATATTTGAGGTATGTTCTAGGAGATAGAAGGATAAGACCAGAGAAGGAAAAACGATCAACGCTTTGAAGACATACCAACAGCAACCACAAACAAGCATTTGCAATGCAATCGGTCTCGCCTTTGGGACCTTATAAGTGTTTAGCCATGAATTATATTATCCCACATTACTGCAATGGACTGTGTGGCAGTGATTATAAGTGTAGCAGTACATTTGGCACTTGTTTCATAAACTTCATTATCTTAATCAACACAGCACCTAACACCGCTTAGAAGGCAAAGAGTGCCCCTCAAACAACACTCCATAAGTGGATAAATCCTCAAACCACAGCATTAAAACCTACACAAAAGCTACAGATCAATACCCAGTTCAAGCAGTGCACAAACATTAAAAGCAGCAACTTCTTATTCACATATATCTAATTGCTCCAGACAGAGCATTATAGAGGCAAGTTCATTCATCACAATATTAAAATGCATTTCAACATTCTTTAAAACAGCCCGCCAGTGCCTACAATAGGGAACAATTTTTCAACTCATAATATCTGTTCCACCCAAATGCAGAACTAAAGCCACATAGGTGGCGACACTATGCCCCCAACTGCACAACCCCACTACTCACAGAAATAATACTTGTAGATTCACAAAGGCACATTAGACACACAAACGTTCATCCTCATGCCCAGAGGACCAAATCCATAGACGCAGCAAGGTTTGGAGTAACAACAAACACAAAGATACACTATAAGAGTGACTCCAGTCAGATCAATGAACACATTGTCCCAAAAGCTCAGACTGATTCGAGGGCACATCACTGGCACAAGTGAGTATAAAAATGCTGAAAATATGATCTAATCTAATCTAACTGATAAAGTAATAGTCCAGACATCCACCCAGACACAGCTGTATAACAGTCATTCACTAAAAGCATTATTTGGTTGAGAAAATAGTGGAATTGAGAGATTTTTTTTTAGGGCCACACAAAATGCAATGCGTACCAATCATTGGTCCCGCTATGAAATAAACGTCCATACGCAGAGTATACATTTGTTATGTCCCCTTGTGCCCCGTTTAGATCCCTTATGACCAAAATCATGACTGGCTAGTTGTATGTTAAGGCCAACACCCTTACTATAGACTTTTTCAAGCATATTGCATGACATTTAACATTTGCTTGCTCGAAATCATATCTGCATCATAACCCTAGCAGCTTAAAAAGCAGAAGTCTTTAAAGGGTGAAGTTTGGTTTCTCAATAAACAATACAATGAAGAAACGTTCATTGTTCACAAGCCACATATGGGGGTTATTGAAAACACATTGATAACAATTACCCAACAATCCGAGGAAAGTTTTAAAATACATACTGCCAAGCTTTACAGTCAATTAGTTTTTATCGAACTACTGTACTTCGAAAAAAACACTGATTTTACAAGTCCTGCCAAGTTAAAGGGGGAAGAGATTGTTTCAGGAACGCTAAAACCAGAAATACCTGTTCTCCCACAAAATTCAACCACTCATTTGCCTCTGGCCTCTAAAAGGGTAGGAAAAATGCTTTAACAAACTACAAACTCATAACTCGTCCTCATGTATCCGCTGCAAGCCCTGCAGCTACACAGAACCACCGCAGGATATGGAATCTGAGCTCTTTTAATTGTTGACATTTAAGTGACAATCAATAATACACCAGCTATGTTTTAATCATTGCTCCTCAACACCAGAAACACATTTTGACAGCAACGTGAAACATGAATTTATGTACACTGGCACTTAATGTTCGCAAGTCCATTTTCTCACAATTCAAGCAATGAAAAGGGACATCCTTGTTAATCTCCGAATTTAACTACTGTCGAAAAATTGGAAAGAGTTTCTTACGGCTTTGAATGAACATGGTTTCTACACCCTAGTCCATGCAATACCCAGACTAAATCTCAACGACATGAAATGTCCTAAACGTCAGCCTTCTGAAGACACTGATCTGCTAACTGCAAAAGATTCACAGTATCTTTGTCCAAACTGCTCAGGGTTGAGGTGTCTGGTCAAATTTCACATTGTTCTCAAGCAGGTCACCAGCATGCAGTCATCAAGACAACATAAAGTGTCCTTTACAATATAAAATTAACCTGCGCACTGACACTTCTTGTTCAGAAAATCCACCTTTGATAGCACATCTTGCAGACACCTAACTTAAGGCATCAGTTCATGGCTCTGCAAGCCGACCAAATCAACATCTTTTGAAAACAGCCTTAAATGTGCTGAGGACAAAAAAAAATGAATAAAGGTAACCATCCCCATAGGATGGCAACAACAGATGTTCTTCGGTGTTTAAAGCCCAATTTAAAAAATCTGCAGCTGCAAAAACGCAAAAGAGATCTACATTTAGGGAGACAGAACTTTTTAATTAACCACAAAGGTTGCAAAAATAAGCTATAAAATGTGGCTTCATGAATCGGTAAAAAAATCAACACAAAATATACAAGTAAGAGACATTTTATGCTACAGTACCAAATGGCAATGCAAGTAAAAAAGACAGGTATGAACCTGCTGCTCACAGCTTACACGAAATCCCTGCTTCATGCGCTAATTTTGAATGTCTGTGCATTATGAAAATCCGAACTGCTACAAAGGGGCTTAATAAAAATGAATTCTCAGACGTACCAAGATTGGGAGGTTTATGTGACTAAAACCATGGCTTAGATGGAAGTTTATATACCATTCACTCGAGAGAGGTACAACTGGGGCTATGGGACACACAGGGAGTCACGGGGTACCAGGAAGCATTTCTAAAAGTGGAAATGCAATATGGGCCGTTGACAGGATTTGGCGGCATGGATGGAGCATTGTGGGGGTGAACTGTGGGGAAGGCAATGTGCTTATATGCAAGTTCTGGTCGTCAGGGATGAGGATTGTGAAAGATTGGTGAATTGTAGGTACTCTGTGCTACAGCAGTGTTCATTCTGGGTGTTGCCAATGTTACATTATTTAATAAAAATGAACGTTCCTTCTAGTACTAAACTGAAAGTCCAGTGTGGGGCGCCACAGGAAGGAATTGTACTTAGACGGCTGTGATACATTTTATCATGCCACGAGTGGTCTCATGCCATAAGGTTTATTACACAATTGAATACTATCTTGGAAAAAAAAAAGACTCCCACTGCAAAAATGACTGGACCTCGTTCCCCAACTTCAAAGTCAATACCTCTGGCCGTTACGACACATCGTCTCCCCTCTTATTTTAAACACTGACAATGTAGTGATATCGGTAAATATAGGGAGATGGTTTAGTAAGAGTAGTTGTTTACCTGATAGCAAAGCCGTTATACATTTGGTGTGCCAACTTTTCAGTTTGAGCAGGTCCTCGCTGCTAGGAAGAGGCTGGAATGCGCTCTGAGAGCTCCAGCTTTTCTCTCCTGCTTCACGCCCTTCCCCCCTGATTCGTGAAAGCAGTGAAGTACAGGAGCTGTTAAGGAGATTAAAGGTACATCCAGTAAAAGTCAGTAGCTGCGCTAAATTAAACAAGCGTTGTTAGCACCGTGCTGTTCGAAACATTAAGGGCGGTGTCGGAGTTTACTGCGTTTCATGTTTTGAACAGCACGGTGCTACAATGCCTGTTTATTTTAGCAAAACTGCTAAAATTAACAAGGAGGGAGGGGGAGAAGGGAGGGGGTAGTGAGAGGGAGGGAGGGGGAGAATGGAGGGGGTAGTGAGAGCAGAGTGCAAGAGGGTGGAGGAGCATTAAAATAAAAGTGATTCGCGCGCTGTAAGGCTTAATGAGCCATAACAAAAAAAGAAAGCATAAATTAAATGCACGCATGCACAAGCTGTAACCAAAGTATTAAAAAAATATACTGAAATGCATTACGAAACATCGGACGCACAAATTCAGCACGGTGACTGACGAGGAGGGAGGGGGAGAAGGGAGGGGGTAGGGAGAGGGAGGGAGGGGGAAAAGGGAGGGGGTAGTGAGAGCAGAGAGCAAGGGGCTGGAGGAGCATTAAAATAAAAGTGATTTGTGCGCTGTACGGCTTAATGAGCAATGACAAAAAGCCAGATGGCGGCTGCGAGCGTAACCGCAAGCATGAGGCCACCAAAAGCAAGTGGTAGGACTTTTAAAAGCCCACTTACTAAATGTCTATTAAATGGGAGGGTGAGAAGGGAGGGGGAGGGAGAGGGAGGGAGGGGGAAAAGGGAGGGGGTAGTGAGAGCAGAGAGCAAGGGGCTGGAGGAGCATTAAAATAAAAGTGATTTGCGCGCTGTAAGGCTTAATGAGCCATGAGAAAAAGCCAGATGGCGGATGCACGCAAGCACGCGAGCATAACCGCAAGCGTGAGGCCACCAAAAGCAAATGGTAGGACTTTTAAAATCCCACTTACTAAATGTTTCACAAGAGCAGCGCATGCGCTGGCTCAGGCGAGACCTAAAAATTATGTTTGGACAATTCTCGGACTGGTAGGATATTATTCCAGTATTTGTAGAAATGCCAGAGCCACTTACAAGTCTATAGAGGAAAATCTCCTAATAATTGAAAATCGCTACACCAATGAGGTCAGAAGAGTTTTGAAGAATTAAAAAACAAGCATCTGCAGAAATCCTGTGCTAGATGCTTCAGATGTGGGTTTAGGGGCAGACCAATCATAGGACGAACGAGCATTGGCAAAGCCAATAGTTCTTGCCTATGAGAACTAATGGCTTTGGCAATGTTTTATACCCATGCTATACAGCAGCACAGATACTTTGCAGTGTGGCTAAAACTCATTTAAAAAAGCACCCAGGATTAATGCTTTTTTATTTTAAAGTGTATTAGCGCTGGATGCACAGCAGCCACATTGCTATACAGCATGGTTAGCAATCATTGCCAAAGTGGACAATGCCCATGCTGTACAGCATGAACAAATGGCAATGGAAGGCCCAATAATCTCAAAGGTGAGACCTCGTGGCTTTGCCAATGCTTGTTAGTTCTTTGCACAACAGCCTCTTGATTCTGAGAAAATCAGTTAATCTCTCTGTGGCTGGGACGTCGGAAACCCGATTGTAATTGCCTCTAGTGAGGACCCCAGGGCATTACGGAGACCTTGAAACAGCATTGGAGGAGAGTATGTCGGCATGGGAGGAAAGCACTACTAAATCAATGACAAAAGCGGGCATGTCAGAGGAAGAAAGCAGCAGCCCTGGGTATTGCACCCAAGCTGGAGTGAGACTCAGCGGTGACCTGAAGAGAACCTGAGTGGCATCAACGTGGCGAGGACGGCCAATTGAGTGCCCTGGTGAAAGGCGTGATGGACAAGGCTGCCGCGGCTTTTGGAAAGAGCCACGGCCTCGGGCACGTAACCCGTGTGGGGGCACAAGCTCTGTTTTGGTGGATGGTGTCCCGGTTCTGTTTGGTGGGTTTTTAACTATCCTTGTGGGCAGCACTTGTGGGGCATGGGAGTGGCTGGAGCATTTCATTGATACTTTAAAAAGCAATTGGTGAAGGTGTGACTACACAGGGAGGGTCTGCCCTTATTTCTGCATGTGTTAAATCTTTCTACCTACACTTACTGGTGTGAACCCATCGACAGGGATCTCTGCATAGTCGCTGTAGGTCTGGCTGAGACCAGCTCCATAGGGGGCCTGACACAACAGTCTCCTGGTGTTGGAATTTGCCATTGGATATTGCATTCAACTGCTGGTGTATCTGGTGACAGGTTCCGTGATCAGTATTTAATGTCTCCTTCTTCTGTTTTCCCTGAGGGGGAAGTGTTCCATTGTACTGACTTCTCAGAAGGATGAGAGGTGAAAGAAGATGTTCGCCACATGGAATGGAACCCCAGGAAAGACATCTGTCGGATCACAAAGGTTATATCGGACAAGGGGAGTGAAAAGTGGCACCAGAGAAGCTGGACCCGGATGTGACGGGCAAAGGAATGGAGTCAGGATTGACATGCAAAAAAGGACAGATCGAGAGGCATCCTGCCAACATCAGGGAATTAAGCAGTAACAACGCGAGCCCTGAAGAGTCAGACAGAGTCGCACAACGACTGCCCTGACCCAGTGAGGAAGATGCTGAGTTCTGGGCTGCCATGGTTCCAGGAAGGACAGCCGCCACATGCAAGTGATGAAGAGTAAGGAGGAGGAACTGAAGGACAAATTGTGGTTTGATTTAAATGTACAGACAGAAGATGTGGAACTGAATGAAAAGGAATACGTATAACTGGCATGGTGAAAGAAAAATGAGCACTGGAGTTCTCTGTGGTGAAACCACTGAAGGTGTTGGTGTTGACTAGGCATATAGTATCAATAAACCCTGTCCCAAAGTGACTGGTAAACAAGCTCAAAGTCTGGGCTTCCAGTTATGCAGCAGAACCAGCGTTGGACATTCTTATAGGGGAAAGAGAATACCTTTCTAAGCGAACTTGACTATCCTGAGTTAGATCATATACAATAAACAGTCATTCAATATCCCTTAGTGTCTTCCATAGTTATTGGCTGGCACAACATTCAAGAGCCAATTGACCAAGACTTGCACTGAGACTCACCTTTAGTGCCCAACACACCACCCCTGGCCCTCTGGTCAATCCGAGCAATGCCTTGTGGGAAGGCTAATTTAAGCCCCTACAAGTTAATTATAGGATGCCTCATGCTACTTACCTTCAACCCTCCTGTTTGTGTTGCTGCTCTTAAGCTGACTTTGAATGATGATATGATTCTGTAATACAGTAGACCATTGATTCACAATCTATGCTGTTTCCTTGCCCAGGTCTGTGCAAGCCTGCAGGAGTACGCGACTGTTGCATATCACGATCTCCAGCTCGCTGGGTGGAACCATATCCAGTTCCACCAGTGAAAGACCACCTTGCAGCTCTGGCGGAAGGGTTCCTACCAGATTCTGCTTACTACCAATACAAGTGTAAAGGGCTGAGGGGTTCCTGCCTGGAAACACGCTACAAACTCCTTCTCCTACCTCGCCGCCAAGACCTGGAACACCCTACCCACTTAGCTACGGCAGACCAAAGACTTACTCGCCTTCAGAAGACTCCTCAAGACCTGGCTCTTCGAGCAGTAGCGCAACCCCCCTCCCTCCCTCTCAGCGCCTTGAGACCCTCACGGGTAAGTAGCGCACTTTACAAATACCATGATTGATTGATTGATTGATTGATACAAACTGAAAATGGACAACTTAGCTCCCTGACTCTGCCTCAACCAAACCTGTTGTGCCTCTTGCTGCTGCCCTGCCCTTCATTCCTGGCCCAGCTCCAATGGCCCCCATTGCACCAAGATTGCAGGGATGGGCTTCATCTTCCGCATCTACACTACCTTGATTGCCTCAGGAAGCAGCCCCTCCTTCACACCATTAGCAGCTCCATCCAAGGAAGTTGGCAGGTCCCTTGCTATGAGATCCTGCAATGGGTCTGGCCAGCAACATTTGCAGCAAGCTTTATGGTTTGCCCCATGATGTGGTCCTTCATTAACATGAAAGGAGGTCAGCACCATGAAGCAAATTTCACCCTGGTTGTTGTCAAGCCAAGGTACTGCCACTCAGCGTACAGTGAAAACATTTATTCGTACTTTTAGGAATGGCACAGACTAGATCTCAACCTTTCCTCCTGTTGTATTTCTATCCATTTGCCTACTGAAGCCCAAAGTTCTGTCCACCTGATCCCTATCCCCTTTAACCCCTTCAGCGCGGCGCGGATTTCCGCGCCACGCTGAAGATTCCGTGCGCGGGCGGGGCCATGACGGAACGGTTCCGTCATAAGCACAGCCCAACCGACGTGCATGACGGAACCGTTCCGTCAAGCGCGTCGAAGGGGTTAAAGAAGAAGAAAATGGTTGTTGTTCTTTTATGGACATCTCCCTGATCAGCGTCATAACGTTCCTGTCTTTATACGCTGGATTCCCCTAGTTTCCACCTGCTTGCTGCCATCCATTTTGCTGGCACTGCTTTCTGCATAGCTTCCAGATTATGTAATGGCAGCGTCTTTGTAGGACACCCTGAGTGTGACATCACCCTTCCTGCCATGCAAGATTCAGAGCCAGGCTACTTATTCAGCAGTCCTGCATTATCACATTCAATTTAACAAACAATACAGAACTTATTTTATCTGTGAAAATGTAGCTTATGCCTCGTTGCCCAAAGACCAGTTTGGTAATAAATTTAAAAATACCTTCAGGTATACCCCAATGCTTTGCTTTATTCGTGGGGTACCTGGGGTATCAGATAAAAAAACGTATGTTTTAATGGGGTTATTTTGAACTATTTGTTTCAAATGTACCCGCTTTTGGATGCCAACATGTTTCGGCCCGCACCATGAGCCCTTTCGGGTCTGGGACCTTCTTCAGGGATGTACTATCTGCTCAAAGCTTTCCCTCACTATTGTTTAATATTGTACTACATATAAACAATAATTAAAATGAGGCCTGTCGCACTCATCTATTCTTCTGTATTCCAGTAGATTATCTGGAAAAAAGGACAATTATATATACATATTAATTTTCTAAGTAGAACTCCACCATTTTGGTGACATCTATAAATAGTTAGATTATTCTAATCTGTGCCAATCTACCCAGGGTTAAATGTGATCCAGTGTCAACCCCTACCCTGGTATATCTGTGTTTTGTTACACCCGTGTTGCTGTACTAAAACTCAGTTTCTAATTGCTGCTTCCAAACAGTCTTATCTAATATAATTTGCATCAAGGGGGTGACTTTTTTATCTGATACCCCAGGTACCCCACGAATAAAGCAAAGCATTGGGGTATACCTGAAGGTATTTTTAAATTTATTACCAAACTGGTTCCCTGCAAAACCAGAAATCTTTTTATATAAGAACTCCCATAACATCTTTTGGTTGAGTCCGCCCAGGTAGTACCATCTCACCTGGGTGTGGAAAGACGCCTATGATGAAGCATGTCACTATTAGTGAGTGAGGCGTCTTCTCCAATATCTTTGGATATCCTAACATCTATAATGGTTATGTCTTAGGATAACATCCGTTAAATAGGACAAATCGGGACTAATTCAAAAATTGATTCCGGGAATCTATTGAACAACCTTTGGAAATAGATAACAACAGTTGCTCTTTGTGAAAACATTGATTCATATGCTGCCATTTTGTTTGTCCATGTTGTGTATAGCCAGTACTGCTTTCTCGCCTCTGATGTATTTAGCTTCTCTCTTGTGCGCCGCTTTGCTAAGAGAGGATTCGCAAACGACAAGATCAGGATCTGAAAGTTACAGTTCTTACATCTTTTGCAAGGCCATTTTCGTTCTTCTTGCACAAAAGATGTTGTCTTGCTATCTGAGTCTTGGTCTCTGTCACATGTATTCTTTCTTGAAGTATGTATTAAGAAAACCTTATAAAGCCTTGCTAATTGGGAGGGGCCAGCATTAGGTGCTGACAGCGAATGGAGGGGAAATGCTGCCGCTTTGCATAACGATATCGCACTTTGCTTGTTTTTCCAAATAAAAGTTGGCAGACTTCACATAGTTGTATGATTAGTCAGTCTTATCTTTGACACCATGCTTGTGTTTGGAAAAAAATCCTCCTCCATGGTTTCTAGGTTCCATCACTGCTGTTTATTTCATATTAAAAAAAATGTAGATGGTTGTCTAGCTATAAACTAATGTGAGCCGAGACGATGCAACAAGTAACAAATGCATGTTATAAATTATAATTAAGGAATGGAAGAAATAAGGCAATTGGTGGAAATTTGCAAGCAATCTGTTATCCTAAACATAGAGCAATTGAGATACACTGTTGAAATATGGTGCTTAACTTTGGTAGCCTTTTAACGTTTTAATATTTGTGTTTTGTAATATGGAAATAATTTGTCATAAATTAATGAACAAATTGATAAATGACAAATACTTTCTGAATGATTGTTTTGTGCACTACATGGAGTTTGAATGAAGGAATTCATAGTTTTTTTTACTGAGTGCTGATATTCATGTGACTAATAGTGCATTCATTTCAATTTTTTTAAATAGTATAATTTGTCCCTGTCTAGAAAACGCGTATATATGCTATATTTTAATTGTACGGACTTTCCAGTGGGGTTATCTGGTTTCCATTTCTTTCAACAGAAATGCTCTTGTGTATGTTAGAGACTAGATCTTTGGTCATTGACCGTTTTCTGCGACTTTGTGGGTATATTGGCAATGCCCAGATTTAGCAGCGGAAATTCCATCACTGAGCATGGGCATTTGAAGAATTCCCACATAAGGTATCTTATCAGTATGCCTCTCTGATGGTGTATACATACTCTCTTAGGTGAGAGGTCCACGCTCTTGTGTGAAAGAACTCTAAGGGCCTTATTTACAAAGAATTAACACAGCACGGTGCCGCAAGCCATTTGGCTGTGCCGCGCTGCGTTAATTCTGAAGCAAAGGGATGCGTCATATCTACAATAATGTGACAGATCCCTTTGCTCTCCCCTGCGCTGGCGCACAATTTGCTGACATGCGCCGATGCAGACACCCTTGCACTGTGGTGCAATGATGAATGCGTCACAGAAATGATTGTTTATGTGCAGGAAGGGGTCCCTTCCTGCACATAAACAATTTGAAATGGTGTTTTGAAATTTCTATGTGTGCTGCATTAGCACACATAGACGTTGCAAATTGTCGTTTTTTTCAATGATTGTATACGTGCAGGAAGGGACACCTTCCTGCACATTCACACTCACAAGAGGTGATTTCCTCATCCTATGTGTACTGCAGCACGCATAGAAAAAGGAAAAAAAAGATGGGGAAATGACTACATTTCTCCTTGTGCGCCTCCCTCTGCCTCCCCTGGGGAGGCGAAGCATTCAGACTCATTTCCAGGTTTACAATTTCTCAAAAATCAGGAAATGTGTCAGGGTCCATGGGTGTTGCATGGGAACATCCACAGCAACCCCCATGGAATGCCCCTTTCACGCCAAGTGCTGTGTGTAAAGTGGCCGAATTTACAAGGAAAAGCACCACAGGGTGGCATTTCATGTCCTTGTAAATATGGGGCAGCAAATTGCGCCGCTGGTGCGTCACAAAACGTGACGCACCGGCATCTCAAGGAGCTTGTAAATAAGTCTCTTAATATGCAGATTGTCCTCCAAGACAGAGGAGAGAAATCTCGCATAATGGTGGATCGAAAATTAATTGCCCTAACCATTATCAGGCAGACATTTCCGCCTAGTGAGGAACAGAATAGAACCACCAGAAAAGCCAGGCATGCCTCCCTGCAGCAAAAGTGTAGTAGTGATTGCTACCTTCAGACCTCCACTGCACCACAGATTTCTGAAATTAGATTTGGGTATACACAGTGGCGTAGCGTGGTTTGCCAGCGCTCGGGGCAACATTTTAAAAGAAACTATTGCGCCCCTAACCCATGGACCTGTTAGCTCAGGAAGTGCTAATGGTCCACGGTTTAAGGGGTTCAATACTTTCTTTTACAATTTTGCGCCTCTAAGAATTTTGCGCCCAGGGCAGCCGCCCCTGTGGAACCCCCCCCATCCCCGCCCCCCTCTGGCTACGCCAATGGGTATACACCCTGTTACTTGTGAAAGATGCTACATTTATGATGAGTTGAAGTGTCCAAAAACGGTTGTTCATCCAATTACAGCAAAAGAAAGGGTCGGCACAAGACCAGGCTGTAGGACGGGGGAATGCTTGGAAAATTTGCAAACCAACCTGACATGTCCAAAGAGGACGGTCCTATAAACATAAGAAAGATGACCTAAGAGGAGGAAATTCTCAACGTTTTCTGTGAGCCAACAATAGCAGACTAATTTCCTTCTGAGGGGAATTTAAAAAAATAATCTAATAGTGGCGCTGTGACAGGACTCTAAAGGGACAGGAAGAAGCAAAGCAGGATATCCGGTGGCAAGGAACGAGAGTAGACACAGCAACAACACCTCTAAACACAAAAGAGCAGGAATGGAACCATCTGTGCCAAAATAAGGTCAGAACCCACGCAGGCGTCATTAGAGCTCTGCGGTGCAAACTAGCAAAAATGGAGCTGACAATAGGGAAAAATTCAAGGTGCTAAAATATCTATGCAAAGCCGTAATTCACATTTCCAAGAGGCTAAACACAGACCATACACTATTTAGATATAGGATACCTAAAGGGCTCACGCGACACGATCAACAACCATTTACTGAAGCCAATGGTGAACTGGTGATGGGACAGAGTCGCTCGCATTATGTTCAATTTCAAATATTTGTATTCAATTGTATGTAAGACAACAACAAAGGCTCACCGTCCTTCAATGGTTGCATCCTATCTTCATCTAGTCCATCACATGTCCCAGTAGAGAAAAGGGCTCTGTTCTGGTGTGCACTGTCCAGTGTGGGAATCCTTGAGTTTTGAAGGCGACACTGGGCTCACTAATTCCCAGTTGTTTCATTCAAAACATCTGTTAACATTTGATTGGGTTTTTGAAACAATATACTAAGCATTGCTGTGCATGTTGTTGCCGTGACGCAAAGCATATAAACATGATCATAATCGGGTTGTAGTCAGTTTTAGTAACCGGGACAGATCCACTGGGACTCGCTTCGTTTTTCGGAACATCTGTTGTGTTTGTTTTTCAAAGACAAATTTGTCTTCGGAGTCTGTACGAAGACGTCTCAGATCAAAAGGCTCAAATTTAGATTAGGGAATTCTGAAAACTGTGCGGTCGCATCGCGCGTTTTACACTTAAATTTTCAAAGAATGTGGTACAAGGGTAGAGGCTTTTGGGAGTTCTGTAGGAGCACTGATGAAATATTTTAACTCATCAACAGCTGCCTCCCGTGGACAATCTTTCTCAGATGTTGGAGTCACTTCTTTGATTTTACGTTTTTTGTGTCTTTCTTTCTATATTTTCATATTTCTATCCTTATTTCTTTCTCTTCAACTTATTTCTGTCCTTCTACCATCCATTTCTTCTCTTCTGTTCTACTTTCCGTCTTTATTTCATCCTTCTTTTACCTTTCTTTCCTCTTTCATCCTTCTTTGTTCCATTTTTCCTTCTTTTTGCATTTTTTATTCTTTCTTTCCTTCCTTAACTTTTTTCTTTTTCTAATGTATTTTTCCTCCCTTCTCTCATTCTCCCTTCTGAGATTTTATCTGTCCATCGGTCCTTCCTCCTCTTTATCCTATTTCTGCCGTTTTATCCATCCATCTTTCCTTATGTCTGGCTTTTATCCACCCATCCAGCCCTTCCCTTGCTTTTCTCATCCAAATTCTTCTCTTCATCCAATCTCATTTCCATACATTTCCTTCTCTTTCTTATCTTCATCCATCCAACCCCTTCTCTGCGTTTAGCCACACATAATCCTTCCCATCTTTTCTTTCTCCTCTCCATCTATCCATGTTCTCAATGAATGCACCTGTCTCTCCATCCACTCTTCCTTTTCTTCTTTTCTAGTCTGCCCTTTCATCCATATTTTCTTCTCTCCAATCCATCCAGTAATACCTCATTCAATCCTACCAATTACCCATCTGTCCATTCATCCATCTTTCTTTTCCTACTTCATCCTTCATTCTCCAGTCATTCAAATCCGACTTTCCTTCCATTCATCCTTCTTTCCATCCATCTGTCCATCTATCCATCCTTGCCTTCATTCCTTTTATGCCTTCACTAATTGTGCTCCCATGAAAGTCAACGGAGCCCATTCTGCTCATACATTGCCTCTCTGCTTCTTGCCTCCTTTACTTACACACTACTTCATCTGCTCCCTGCTCCTTCTGGTCACACACCACGACCCTGCTCACCCACTGCCCAGAGTCTGCTCACACTATGCACCATCTACTGACACATAACCTTCTTTGCTCACACACTGTCCCATCTGTTCCCTTCCCCATCCACCAGTATTCTGTTCTTTTTATTCACACAGTGCACCCTCTGGTCACTGCTCCTTGTGGTCACTCACAGCTCTTCTGTTATCATCCCCTTTACTCACACCTTGACCCTTTGCTTCCTGCCTCCTCTGCTCACAGGACCTCCTCTGTTCCCTGCCCTTTCTGCTTAAACTGCCCGCTTTCATCAGATTTCCTGCATCTGATCCGGCCCCTTCTGCTCACAGTGCCCCTTTAGCTCACACTTTGTATCTTCTGCTCCCTGCCACTTCTGTTCACACACTCATGCATCTGCTTTCAGACCGCAGCCTCAGTCACCAGCTCCATCAGCTCTCACACTGCCTCCTCTGCTCCATAACCCTTCTGCTCTCACACATCCCCCTTGGCTCTCTGCCCTAGCCAGGAGAACCACTCCTTTCCTGGTTTCACACACCAATCACATCTCTTCGTCTTCAGAGAGGAAGGCTCTTTTCAGGAGGAGGGCTCAGAGTAACAAAATCACTCAGACCTTTCCCCAGCGAACGTAAAGCTCCTAACCTGCAAATTTTGCTGGGACCCGAGCTCCAGGACCGTATAGAAGTTGGAACCTAAGGATAGATATAGGGCAATTTTCTAATTCCTGTTTTTAGCGTTTCTAGGTCTGACTTTACAGTGCAGCTTGCGCCCAACCTAATGTGATCAACAGAAAAATTGGTCTTAAAAGCAATACTGAGAGAGGGACTTTGGCTCTGTCTATGAGTTGATCTTCCTCCCCACTGGATTTGATTGGTCAGAAGTTGTGTGCTTCCGCAGCAAAACAGAAGCATATGTTAAAATCAATAGGTCCTTTTGTATGGGTTGTTATTACTCTATATGAAAGCCCAAAGACAAGCATTTTCTAACATGGATTTCCACAGATGACTGGGTAGGCAAGGGCTTTTGTTATCACCTCTGACAGCCCTTCTGTTTTGGAATTAAGTTTAAGGGCTCTCTGCCAGAGCTTCCGTGACCACAGAAAAAGGGCAGTAAGGCGCAGTACCAAGAGAGCCAATGTGGCTCTACCCCTTGCTGATCTTCTTTTCTAGAAGCATTTGATTGAAAATTAGTTGTCAGTCCACCTAACAAGTGATGCTATTGCTCAGAACTGATAGGGATATTGTTAACGCAGAACCAAGATCTGCCTTTGTAAGAAGTAACTCCATGTCCAAAATAGCAGGAATTGGTTTGGCACTGTGAACACTCTGAAAAATATTGTAGGAAAAGGATTTACATTAAACTGCGTGCCGAAAACCATACAAACTGGTTTTACCGTGTGAACTATCTCAATCAGGCGTTTGTTAAGCGTGACTATTCACCCGTAAGGGTCTCAAGGCGCTGGGGGGTGGGGAGGGGCTGGGGTTAGCAGGCTCCAGTCCATCAAGGGGGGGGTCTGTCGACGAGCCAGGTTTTGAGGTTTCTTGCGAAGATGGGGAGTGATGTTGTCTGTCTGAGGTGGAGCGACAGGGCGTTCCAGGCTCGGGCTGCGAGGAATGAGAAGGAGCGGCCTCCCGATCTGGTCTTTCTGGTGCGGGGGACCACAGCGTAGGACAGCTGGGCAGATCGTAGTGTCCTCTGTGGTGCGTGGAATTTGAGTCGGCTGTTCAGGTATGCTGGTCCGGTGTCGTGGAGGGCCTTGTGACAAAATACAATAGGAGGTTGTTTTACATTGTGAACTCCTTCCCAAACACCATCAATAGGGGATGTACACTGTGAATTCTCTGACAAATACATAGGAACGTGTTTTATATTGTGAAGTCCCTGCCAAACACCGTCCAGAGTTTTATTTTGTGAACTCTCTGACAAACGCAGTAGGAAGAGGTTTTACATTATGAGCTCCATGACAAACATCATAAGATTCAGCATTACATTTTGAGGTGTGTTATAAATGCAGCAGGACTGGGTTTTACTTTGTCAGCTCTCTAAGAAATACAATAGGAAGGAGTTTAGTACACAGATCTCTTTTAGGTCTGCCCGCTGTGAATAGTTGGTGTCTCCAGAAGTGAGTTATATGCATGTCAAAGCATACTTAGGGAATGCCTACATTGTTTAATATGTCTCTCTAGGCATAGACTACATGTTCAAATTTATGTTCAAGTTAAAGCCAACAGGCCTGCTTTATTGATGATTAAATGTGATGACAATGCCAGTAGGCCTCTCATTTTACATAATGAACAATTTGACAAAGCATATAGACTTATCCTTTGTAATTTGGAAATGCCTCTGGTTTCTAATAGTTCCATATAGGACCAATGCGTTTTTTACGATTAGAGTCTGCTGGTCACACTTTGAATCATTGTACCTCATAGATAATGGGCGCAAACTACATTTACAAGTTTAGTTGCCCACTGTGATATTTCTTTTAGATACATGATCCGCAAGGCCCATACAGCAGTGGTCCAATTTGTAATTTCGCCTAAAATATTATAAATATTTGTCGGTTTAAGCATAGTATTTAGTTGTGGGTGCATTAAACTACTTTTCCTTTCTAAAGAAAACGTATTGGTAGGAAATTGGTTTAGTATGTTATTTTTGTGTATTGCTCAGTTCTGAGATTCTACCTCATAACACCTCCGTGAGCAAGCCTTGGACTACTCTACCCCAAAGCCTTAAGATTCAAGTTCTACATTGTGAACTTTAACAAATGTACTAGAAAGAGGGTTTATGTTGTGAGCTGTCTTACAAATGCAAGAAGAAAGGGTTTAACATGGAGAACTCTGTGACAACTACAATAGGAAGAACTTCTGAACTCCTTGACAAAAACCATAAGGAGGGTCGATAAATTGTTTAACACTAAGACACCTGCTGACAGCAATCTATAGCTCAAATGGTGCTATAGAGGTCTTGTTTTCATTGTTTACATTTGTAATGTTTTGCTGGGCATTGATTTATTAAGAATTATTGGGAACTATTTGTAGTTCTCTAACTTTTATTTCACTCCTTTAATAACCTTAATTCATTCTTTTGACTTTACTTTTTTGAATCACACTGTGTGGTAGTTCTTTTGCTGTCCACTTAAACCTAGGGACTGTCTTACTTAAGTTCCATGTTTGAGGACCAATAACCTTTTTAAGTTGAATTCAGATACAACAGAAGTGCTAGTTCTATGGAATCATCCTTAGACCAGGATTAGACCAATTTGGTAGTCACTGGATCTTAGCCGACTCCCTACCATAACCTAAAGAGTTGGTGTTACTATCAACAATGATCTTACCTTCTGCCTGCATGTCAAGAAGATCACTAGTGCTTGTTACTCCCTTTTGAAGAGTTTAAGGATTATTCTTCCTTGCGTCTGGGTTAAAAGGAGAACGTTGAGGGTCCAGGCAGCTATTTCACATTATTGTATTACGGGAATGCAGTCTTTCTTGGCTTACTTAAATATCCTATCAGTTCCCTACAGATTTTGAAAAATTGAATTATCACTTCTGTTATTTAATTTACCCCAGTGTCTGTTAAATCCCATTTGGACTTCCTGCACAGATTTCCAATGTATAAACATATCTTGTTTAAGACACTTCATGTGATGCACAAGGTACTTGTCGAGAGTATAACAGCTCTCGGTTTCAGCCATACGTGCCTTCTCACATGTTTTGTTCCTCTTCTCACGTATCTTTGGTTTTGCCCATGTTCCATCGAAGCAGGGTAGGTAGCTGCTCCTTCTTGGTTCTCGCTCCTATTCCCTCTACACCAGAGGTAAAAGACACTGCCCATATGAGTGCAATGTGAGCAGTGCGCCTATGAGAGTGCAGAATGCAGCACATTAAAGCCAGATGTATTGGACTTATTTTTTGGCTATTCACATGCAGAGCAGTGTATCATAGTCTTAGGCATTGTTGATGGGGAAATATGAATCCATGTCTGGGTGTTCAGGAAGAATTAGATGCTGAATCTTAAAGGTGACAGTATGATTCTTGAGGAAATTCACATTGACCTATTAAACAAATTAATTAAACATTTCTACCCACGGATTGGGTGTCCTGGCGTTAAAGGGGCGATCTATTGTAGAAAACAACAGTTCTCTTTACCCGGCATCACTAAAAAGCAGCAACATTAAGCATTTTAGAATGATGCTTTGTTTAATAAATAATATAACCAAGTGATTAATGGAGTGCCTGCATTGATCTCAGCCACTGGTAATTACTTGGGCCTTTCTCCCAGTTCTTTTTTTTTGCCCAGTATGTCACCTCCGATTAGACCCAGCCATAAACATATCAGCATTAGTCCTGCTCCAGTAATAACAGTCCAGCACGAACTACCGAGCCAGTCCTTTCTGAATTGCGATGAGAATGCTCAGACGTGGGTTCCATGCTTGCTGTGCCGTAGGTCTCAAGCTATATCTCAATGATGGGCCCTAATCAGGTAGAAACCAGTCTGTGGGTGCTTGTGTTCACATATGGAATGGACCTGGCATGGCAGTTCGGGCTGGACAGTTCCTATTGGAGCAGGGCCAAGGCTGAGGTGGGCCTTTGACAAGAAAGGCACAGTGGGCAGAAAACATAGCTTTTGCAGTAGACGCCTCTTCCTTCTGTCACTTCGTTGGATTTTTGCAGTAGATGCCCTAAGTACAACAGCTATGCCAAGATGTCCCTTGCTTACTGAGCCAACGGATGCAAGCTATACCTCATTATGGAGCTCTAATCAGGGGTTGAAACCAGTCTGGAGATGCTTGAGTTTCCATCTTGTAGGTACCTTACCTGACAGTTTGAGCAGGCCTCTGGGGGTAGCACCTGTCCACTTGCATTTAAACAGTGGCCACCAAGATGCATTCTTGGAAGAGTGCAAGGGGTGCCTTACTCAGAAACCCCAGGAGGAGGGAAACTTTCCTCCATCTTGTTTGGTTGGATTTAAACATTTTGAAGACTGATATATTTTGGCAGTGGGCTGTTGTCCTGCCGCAGAGATTGGAAATATATCTGGGGCTTACCTCTAACTTATCCAGCACATCTTTGGACGCAGACCTCTGTGGATACTGCTGAGGTTGGTGCTTGAGAATATGGGCAGAGTGGTGCCTGTTTCAGCTTGGTGAGAACATGCCTTCTGTTGGTCTACTTGCTGCTCTTGTTGTTGCTGCTGACCTTGTCTCTGTACACCCCTCTGCCAGTTCAATTAATTGAGAGATATTGATACAGCACCTACAAGCTTTATTTAGCCCTCACCTGAAATCGGAAGAGGGCTGCCTTGAGAAACAGTTTTTACAACGTCAGTTGAGCTAAGTAGTGCCCATGGACCACACACCTTCCTGCACTGATGTTTATTGTTTTATTTTTCCATGACCCTGCTCTTTGTGGGGAGGTCTAGGTGCTCCTCAGTAAAAAGTGCTTCCTGCGGTGATTTAAAGTGCAGTGCAAGCCAAGCTAATACCTCTGGGCAACATCTCTGGGCATCATGGTGGATGGAGTACTCTTCAGTATTTAACTTCAAGTTTCTCATGTAGCAGTTTGGAGACATGTGCCAGCCTACCAGAGTCCTTCCTGCTAAAAACTGGATGCAGCCTGGAGCAAGGATGACATTTTTAAAGTGCTTCCCAATGTTTGTCATAGGATGCCTTGTGTGACCTTCTGGCCACGCTACACAGGACCAGCTGATATCCTCTTGTAGGAACCACCACTGGCTCGATCCTGGTCTTGTGATGGTTCTATCTTTACTGTAGCGATGAACAACTGGTATTCTGTGTCATTAGCTGGTATCATAATGTGCGCACTGTTGGGGGGAGGGCGTCGCCTTGGACATCTGAGATTCTCTGGCTGACAAGGCTGGAATGCTCTGCCGCGACCTGCAAGGCTGAGCATACCACTTTTAAGAATTTCAGAAAGCGGACTGATAGCTGGGTGGATTCCTGATTTTAAGCAGCATTGCATGGCTTCAATGCACGACCCGATGTTCAAGCACCTCAAGATATTGAGGGGCATATTATCAAGGGCCATATCGCTGCTTTTGCGGCACTCATTGCCGAAAAAGCTGCGATATTTTCATCGCACTATTAACAAGCCTGCACTAACATGCGTTAGCGCAAGCTTTCACGCGTTATCTGCCGCTTTTACTATTGTCTTGCATGTCAGTGATATTTATCGCTAATGACATGCAAAGTAGGCGTTCCTAACCAAAATAACACTTGAAACAGTCGCTAACAGAACTTCGCTGTATTACCAATGTTGTCCCGCGATGACAACATATGCGCTAAACCACGATGAACGCAGGTTTTTAACCCCTGATTAAAACAGGTGGATTGTCAGGATAAGTCCACCATGGCTTATTAGCAACGATTTCCCTATCGCTGCTTTTTTATCGCTGGATTTTCAGCGATATTCAGGCATTTCACCGCTATTGCTGGATTTTTTATTGCTTTGGAGTTAGGCATAGATGATAACATGCTAACTCGGCAATGTAATCCAGCGATAGCCGGCGATATTTCAAATTGCGCTAAGCGCGCTTAGCGATAATTATCGCTGCCTGTTGCTAATATGCCCCAGAGTTTCCAGTCGCCCCTTCATGAGAGACAATCTTGTAATTCCTCATATAAGAATAAGTATTAACACATTTCTGCTCATCGATGATGCCGCTAATAAACTTCCACGTCCCCGCCAACCAAAAGGTGCCCAGTGCCCAAGACCATTCCGGCAAAGCCCGAGAGGACCTCGTCGAATGTACCGATAGATGAAGCTCCCACAAGCAAGGACTGTGCATCATACCAAGACCTACGGATGAATACGCCACCTACTGGCCACGGGGTGGCACTGCGTCTGCACTGGGATTGGCAGGCCATACTGCACCAGTGTCAAGTGTTGGTTGGTCGTGTGAGATGGAAGTCGCCACGACAGGAAAAGACCCAAATATAGCTCAGTTTAAAAACATCGTGTATCCTTCCTGAACGCACAATCGCCCACCGGTTCATTGTTTTTCAAATAGCATTTGGAGCACGTACAAAAACAGATGTCAACATAAGCCACATATATTTAAGTCAAAGACAAAGAAAACAATGACGAATAACAAGAGTTCCTGTATAAAAATATTCAAATGGAAACTATGCAATATTAACTCAGCTTCAGTGTTCTGTGAGGACGTGTAAGTTTGTAAAGACCCAGGGGCATATGTATCAAATTCCGTTATTGCGAAACGGAATGTAATAAAAAATCGCAAATATTTTGCGATTCTTTGGCATTCCTTAATTGCGATTAGCAAATTGCAAATTGCAATTAAGGAATACCTTCCCATTCATTCCTATGGGCTAGGAGGCCCATAGGAATGAATGGGAAGACATTCTCAATTTGCGATTCGCAATTAGAGAATCGCAAATTGAGTATGCAATTTCAAGGGTGCCAGGGTGTCAAAAGGACACCCTGTTGCACCCCTGAAATATGTATGTGTGCACATGTGGCGCACATGCATGCCCTAAGGGCATGTATGTGCGCCACATGGCACTTTGAAAAATGCAAAAAAGTGCATTTTTCAAAGAAATCGCAAATTACCACCAACTTGAAGTTGGTGGTAATTTGCAATTTCTTCAGGAGAAATCGCACAACTTGAGTGCTTTTTACATCGCATTTAAGGAATTGCAATTTGTGATTCCTTAAATGCTTTCGCAAAATAAGGAATCGCAAATTTTGCGAATCGCAAGTTTTGCGATTCCCTATTTTGCGAGGGCCTTTTGGGATGATACATCCCAAAAGGCTTTTTCCCGTTCGCAAATGGGCCAATTCTGAGAATCGGCCCGTTTGCGAACGGGAAATGGGCTTCATACATATGCCCCCCAGAGTCGGAAGAAAGGAGCATATACGTAACAGCAAAACCTTTTGTGAAATGAAATAAGTAGTAAAATTGAACTAAAGAAGAACTATGCCAGAGAAGTCTGAAAAGTTGGTAAAAGAATAAAAAAATTTTGAATAAGAATGAGAATAAAAATGATAATATCTATTCGCATAGAACATGTCACAACAAGCAATATCTTTTGGCGCATGAATATTTAAGCCATATTGCCCTCTGCTCCTAGCGTTGATCGTGATTAAAACGCTCTTGAGAGGGTGTTAATGAGTGTTAATTACCCGCTTTACAATTTAGAGCCAGACAAAAGGATCCTTCACTGAGAAGGACAATTGACAGTTGGTACTACCCAACAGCATTTGGGCACAAAGCTACAACCAGCAGCCCTTTCATCTCACAGTTGGCCTTTTTCCCCCTTGAGTTTTATATAGAGCGAACTTGCCTCGAAGGTAATATCCAGTTACTCACCGGTAAAATTCATTACTCCGAGTCCTGGTCTTCCCGTCCGATTCCTGAACAGTGAGGAGCTAGTCTGTTCCCCAGAAACTTGATACCTAGCAGAGTTTTCAGCACTTCCCCCAACATGGCGCCACAAATCAGGTGAGGATATAGGGGGAAGTGCGTCACACCACATCCTGAGAATACCAAAGAAACCCAGAAACCAAAAACAATCACCACAAACAAACCCCAGGGAGGGAGGGAAGGGCTCAGGAATGGGACGGGAAGACCAGGACTCGGAGTAATGAATATTACTGATGAGTAATCGGGCATTACCTCCTCGTCCTGTCTTCCCGTCCCATTCCTGAACAGTGAGCCCATACCCAAGCACACCGTGATTGCAAGAAAAAAGACCAGAGAATACGGCAAACAGGTCAATTTAATCAAAAGAAAGCAGTAAAAATCACAAACCATGTACAGCAGTCAAAACATGAGCGCCAAAAGCAGCCGAGGCCGCCATCCCCAACTGAAGATGATAAAGAGACACAAGTATGGGGAGAAGCCCACGTGGCAGCATAACAAATGTCACGCAAGGAGGCACCCCTGAACAAGGCCCAGGAGGAGGAGACACCCCGAGTGGACCTACCCTGGATCGAAGAAGGGAGAGGACAGTGAGCAGGCTCGTAAGCCGAAACAACAGCACCCTTAACCCAACGAGACAAGGTGGACAAAGAAGGCCGAAGACCCTTCCCAGAGAGGCCGTAGGTAACAAACAAGGAATCAACCGCCCTAAAACCACTGGTCCGATCCAAATAGATGCGGAGAGCCCTCAGCACATCCAAAGAATGGAGAACCACCTCCTCCGGGGAGGAGGGGTCGGGAAAAAATACAGGGAGGACACTCTCCTCCTGACAGTGGAAAGAAGACAAAACTTCGGGCAGAAAAAACTGATTAGGACGAAGAATTACCTTGTCAGAGCAGAAACGCAAAAGGGGGGGAAGCCATCAAAGCACCAAGTTCACCAACCTGCCACCCAGAAGTTATGGCCATCAGAAAATGAACCTTAGCAGAAAGGAACTTAAGGTCCACCGAGAGCAGAGGCTCAAAAGGGGGCCCCGTCACGGCCTGGAGAACCAGGGAAATATCCCAGGCCGGCACAGGAGAGTGAGAGACAGGCGCTGAATCAAAAAACTTCGCAAGAGGCGAGCAACCAAAGGGAAGACAGAAGACACAGAAGAACCCCTAAAAGCCAGAATGGCAGCCCATTGTGCCCAGAGTGTGGAGACAGTGAGCCCCAGGACAAACCCATCCCGCAAGAAGTCCAGCACCCGCACAGCCGCACAGGAGAAGGAAGACAGACCCTTTCCAAGGCACCAGGAGGAGAAGTTCTTCCAATGACGGTCGTAGGACTTCAAGGTGGAAGGGCACCTAGACAACTGGATGCACTGGGCAACCTCAACAGAACAACCCTGACCCAACAAACTCAACCTTTCAAGTGCCAAACCCCCAGCCGGAGGCGGCGCAGGGAGGACATGCAGAGAAGAGGAGTCCTCAGAGGGGAGGGACACAGGGGAAACTGCCAATAGGGGCACACAGACAAAGTCAGAAGAATGGGAAACCAAGGCCAATGGGACCACTCCGGTACCACCAGAAGAACCTCTGCCCGGTCCAATCCAACCTTCCTGAGGATGCTGGGGATCAAAGCAAATGGCGGGAAGGCAAACAGGGGACCATGTGACCACGGAACTGAGAAAGCGTTGATCGCCCAAGCCAGCCGGAATGGAACGAGGCTGCAAAAAAGAGGAAGAAGGGCCGACTCCTCCGAGGCAAACAGATCCAGCCAGGGAAGGCGGAACCGGAGGACAATCTGATTGAACAGAACAGGGGACAGACACATGGTCACAGACAAAGGGAACACCCTCCTCAGAGAGTCCGCAGGCTCATTCTCCCTCCCCGGAAGATAGACAGCCATCAGAGACAAGAGACTCCGCTCGGCCCAAAGACGATCATCCTGGAAAGGAGAAACAGAGACCGGCACATGCCCCCTTGATGATTCACATATGACCGAACAACCTGGTTGTCGGTCTGAACAGAGACAGTACGGCCCAGAAGGAGAGGAGCAAACCACAACAGAGCCAACCAAACCGTCCGCAGCTCCTTCCAGTTTGAGGATTAGAGAGACTCAAACCGGGACCACTGATCGTGAGCCTTGGAAGCACCCAGGACCACACCCCAACCCACGGCACTGGCATCGGTGGACAACACCACCACTGCCGGAGGAGGAAGAAGGTTGAACCCCCGGAAAAGAGACAAAGGGGAAAACCACCAGAGCAGCCCGAATCCCCGGCGTGACGGGAATAAGAGCGTCGTAGTCCTGAGAGGCAGGATCCCAGTGGGCCAGGATGTGATGCAGGAGGGAATACAAATGCAGACAGGTCCAAGGGAGGAGATGCAGAGTGGAAGCCATCTCCCCTTTACTCCGTAACCAGAGCCGGGCAGACACATGGGACTGGGACAGAACCCACGAAAGGTGACGGAACAAATTCAACTGTCTCTCTTTGGGAGAGGAACACCATCCCCAGATCCATGAGGAAGAGAGCCCCAGGGAACGTCAGAGTCTGGGAGGGCAGTAGGGAGGACTTCTGGTGATTGATGAGGAACCTAAAGGACTCCAGAAGACGACACACCTGGTCCACATCCGACAGAGCCTGAGAGAAAGAAGGAGAGACAATCAACCAATCATCGAGGTAGTGAAAAACCTGAAGACCCCTGGAATGGAGAATACCCTTAGTGCCGATGAAAGGCCGAAAGGAAGCACCTGGAACTGAAAATGCCAGGAGTCCACAGCAAAGCGGAGATGCTGCTGATCTGCAGGATGGATAGGGACGTGCAGAGAAGCGTCCATGAGATCCAGAGAAGCAAGGAAACACCCCGGGAGCACCAGATGTAGGACAGACAGCAAAGCACAGAGCGTAGATCCGTCGTATCCTTCTTGGAGACCAGGAAGAGGATCAAATAACAACCCCTGCCCCGCTCCAGAGGAGGAACCTCCATGATAGCCGCTTTTTCCAACAGAAGGCGCACACCCTCCAGCAAGGCCGCCCGCCTCACAGGGTGACGGGGCAGGGGAGTCTCCCGGAAGACCAGAGGGGGAGGAGAAGAGAACTTGATTCGCTAACCTGCCGACACACTCTGCACCGCCCAGGCATCCGGAAGAGTCAACCACTGATGCAGACCCCCAACCGGAAAAGGCAGACAGTCATTGCGCAGGAGAAGGGGCGGGGACAGCACCACTGGCGGGGGCCCGGGACTTGGCACCACCAGGGGCCCCCCGGCCACGACCCCAGTCATGAAAGGGCTGCGGAGCACCCCGTGTAGAAGAAAAACCAACGGCATGGCGGTAGCCGAACCCCCGCCCCCGAGAAGGAGGGCGAACAGGAGCCACAAGCTTGCGGTTCTCCACCGACTGCTTGACCAAATCCTCCAGCTGGGGCCTGAACACCCTGGACTCCACAAAGGGCAACTTGAGCAGGACCGACTTCTGAGAGGACTCAGCCTTCCAAGAATGCATCCAGATATGACGCCTAGCAGCAATTGAAGCCCCAGAAGCAGCCGCTGCAGCACCCAAATTGTCAAAAGAAATGTCTGACAAATAGCGCACCTGGGGCTCCATGAGGGCCAAGAGAGAGGAGGCATCTTCCCTGTTCTGCAAAAGAAGAGCCAGGGCCTGGAAATCTTTCAGCAGGGACTGGACCACGTAGTTGGAGTAGGTCGTTGCTCTGACCGCAACGTGGGAAGCAGCGTAGGAACGCTTCACCGCCCCCTCCACCCGCTTATCCATAGTGTCAGAAGGAAGGGGATCATCAGACAGAACCAAACCCTGCATGGAAAGACCAGCCATAAAATTGTCCACCTTGACAGACTGAGGGAACTCAGTAGCAAACCCCTCCAATGGATATCGCTTACCCAAAAAGCGAGGGAAGACGGACTTATCCACGTCCTTCCACTCATGTGCAAGAAACTTGCGCACAGCGCCATGCAAGGGTAAGGACTCAGGATCCGGCTGTCGATATTGAGTAAAAAAGTCATCCTCCAGGACATCCGGCACAGGAGGAGCGAAACCCAAATTGCCACGCAAATGGTCAAACAAGTCAGAGAGCTCCGCACCCTGAACAAAGCAACCACGCACACAATCATCCTCCTCGGTACCCACACCGTCAGCTGAAGGGTCAGGCTGAACAAGAGACCCACGAGGCACCTTGGCCGGAGGACCGGCTGCTTCCCGAGCCCGAAAAGCATTAGCAACCGCCTCATTAATCAGGAGGCGCAGGGCATCCAAAGAAGGAGCTGCAGCATCAGAAGTACCCTGGTTCATGGCAGCACAGGCAAAGTGAAAGGGCACCAAACACAACCAACAGAGGTGGGAACCAACAAAAAAACTGACCCGTTTTTCAAACGAACGAAGTCTCGAGGCTCCCGACCTCTCGCGCCAACAGGCAAGGGGGTGGATGCATAAAAAAGCATCCGTCCGCCCAAAAAACCCCAGGGAAGGCAGGACGCCAAGCGCTAAAGCAGGGCGTGACAGGTACCACACAGAAAAGGAGCGGCCACTAAGGCAGGCCCCACACAAGTGAGTGAGGAAGAACATGAAAAGGCACAAGCAGCCGCTAGAGCGGGCCACGAAAATGCGGCACAATGCAAGCATGTGCCCCCACCACACATAAGACAAAGACGGACGCTTCAACAGGCCGCCAATAAAATACATAAAACACGGAGACAGTACTCACCCGACAAAAGGAAGCTGAAGAGAGTCCGAAAAAAATGAACAGGATGTGGTGAGACACACTTCCCCCTATATCCTCACCTGATTGGTGGCCCCATGTTGGGGGAAGTGCTGAAAGTTCTGCTAGGTATTAGGTTTCTGGGGAGCAGACTAGCTGCTCACTGTTCAGGAATGGGACGGGAAGACAGGACAAGGAGGTAATGGGTATCAGAGCGCTTTACGTAAGCACCAGTTCGGCATCAGGAAATTAAGTGATTTGCCCAGAATCACAGGATGTTGAGCGTCCTTGCCAAAACTCGCACTATGTTCCCCAGATTTGATGTTGACTGCCCTAGCCTTTCCCCTTATTCCACAGAGCCAGTTTAAATTAACATGATGGCCAACCTAGCATTAAGCAGATTGTACAATTTGAGGAAGGCAGTCTGTCTGCCTGCAAGTTTCTTTAACATTACTATATTCTCTTTTGAGTGTGAAATCTCGCAGTATGCTTGGGGAGTATTTGTAGTGGGGACAGTGGCAGATTATATTCAAGACCCAATTGGGACCCGAATTGGGAGGTAGGAAAGATTCACGCATATGATAGGAAACAAGGATAATGCTCCCTTCTGTGTACATGTTGCTTGGCATGAGGGGAGATAATAGGTATTTATGCGAGGCTGTTCTGCTTGATGAAGTAAGTACTTGACTTGACTTCTAAGCTATTTGACTTCTATACTGATCCTGAGATCGTCCTATCGCCGCACTAGATCAGCTGGGTGTATTCCGACATTAATGATAGCTTGTACGGTGGGCCGTTTTAACTCCTTCAGTGCCCATGACGAGATGGTCTCGTCATGGAGCGCGGTTGCGCTGTGCCCATGACGAGACTATCTCGTCATGAACCCCGCCCGCTAATGAAAGGGCCGGCACAGGGCGGTGAAAGGGCGGGGCACTGAAGGGGTTAAGGATTTTGGGGGTCCTGGGCCAAATGTATTTTGGGGCCCCTGTTAGGCACATCTTTGATTTTATGATCCAGTTTCAGCTCTTTTGTGCCCTCTTTGGTCAAATTCTAAAGGTGTGTACATCTGATATTCAGGGATAGTGATGTGTGTTTTCAGTATCACATCACAGCAGCAGCTCAGTAATATCACTGCAAATAATCTCTGTCACACCCTCCCATTTCTCATAAGTGAGGTCCTGTATTGATCTAAAATAAAGGTTTTATATGGATGTTGCATGAAACATAAACTCATTTTGTTTGCAACATGTCTGTAATAGACTCTCACAGATTAAAATAAATGATAGAAAAACTATGTAAAACAATCTGTTAATTATTCAAGGTCATCAGTACAAACCTCGCTGCAGAACATAGCTGGCTCTGTCAGGGGCCCCCTGAAAGGCTGGGGCCCTGGGCCAGAGCCCACTTTGCCCATTCCTTAAAACGTCTATGCTTGTACCTGAGCTACCATGACATTTTCTATACGGATTAATGACTATCTCAATTCAGGACAATAGATCAAGTAACAAATAATGTTCTTTCATCTAAAGATGGCACACAGTATCACAATGTTTCCACTTACAGAGGGTAACCCATAATATTCCATAAATAAGTCTGTGACTATAGCAGGGACCCATCCCTGTCAGACCATGAAGTAAAGGTAAAGAGTAGCCCTAAATAGGGTACGCACAGACACCCAATCATGCATGTTGACTGCCACAAAGCTGCATGTGTGATAAGCTTGCTGTGTTTGTGCGTGTAATTCACAGTACCACCCTGTTACGTGTGCTGTGTCATTGAATGCTTTTTCCATTCGTCACCACCCTAGCATGATGGATAGTATCGTATTGTCTAAACTTACATGCTTTTGCACCCTAGGCTAATTAAGGCGAGGTAGGAGATTCTGGTCTTTCTAGTATTTATATAATCCGTTTCGCACTGCGAAAATGATGAATTCAGGAAGTTTAATGTGCTTCCACGCTACGCGTTTCGGTAGTTACGCCTTGCTCACACGTGTGAGCAAGGCGTAACTGTGTGAGCAAGGGGTAACTGCCGAAACGCGTAGCGTGGAAGCACATTAAACTTCCTGAATTACTATTTTCGTTGTTTCCTGAGAGTGCATCATTTTCGCGGCACGAAAACGATATTTGTTTGCACCACCCTCCCTCCACGGGTCCGTGGTCTTGACCAGAGCAGTTGGAATTGGATATATATCTATATATATATATATGGCGGCAGAAAGGCACAAAATAAAATAATCAGCACTTAACTTTGGTCCGTGTCCGTTTATGCTGTGACGGTGTGGAGTGGCATTTGCAGCAAGCTTACGGATTTATTCATATATATATATATATAAACCAGACGCTGTTATTCCTGGATACTCGAACAACAAAGCAGCCACGGACAACTCTTGAGCTTTTCAAAACTAGTTCTTTATTTGGACAAAAGCCAAACGACCGACTCTACGCGTTTCGGGATAGCAATCCCTTGCTCACGAGTAAAGTGTGCAAAAAACCAGGAAGTATAAATAAATCACATGGTTTTCAAACAATCATAGAAAGGGAAAACACACTTTGCGATGATTCCTTCTCACAGTCTGTTTTCTTTTTCTCTTTTTTTCTTTTTTTCAATGCAAACTTTAAATCGTCTTACTGACAATGTTATCCTAATATGTACAATTATTATGTTCGAAGGGTTTAATTTGCTCATGATAATTAATCAAACCATTATTGTATCATGACTGTTTAAACGCCCAAGTGGGCGAAAATCAAACACAGTATAAAGTAATGGCCATAATGACAATTTTACACAGCATTGCTAAAAGAGTTAATAATCACATAGACAATTGGCGCTATTCACCGTAGATAAAAGATAACCTTCTCAAAAGGCAAAAGATTTCTTATTAACACTGATAGCATCTTGCCCCAGTGGGCATGAGTCAAAAATCAAGGCCAAAACCTACTAAACAACCTATTTGCGTAATGAGCTAAATTAAATACTTTTAGTTTCTTTGCTTCTCTTCATGAATAATCAAAATTTCTTCACATCTACAATTGAGAAAAAACAGACATTTTAGTACCAAATTCACTGAGACTTAACCACTAAATATGAAAAAACCTGACTAAGTACACTTTGAATGATTCTTAAAAAAAAACTTTTTTGCTACAAATTTTAAAACATGTACGAAACAGCTGGTCCTCTGTTGGACTCAATGAACTTCATAAAACATTCAAATTCTTATCTACATCTGATGATCATCCTAAATGGACAGCTAATTCTTCATCACAGTTGTGTCCAATCGGTGCGAGAGTTCTGTACTGAATAATGAGTTTCGATTCAAGGCGTCTTAGTTCCCGGACTCTGTTACCCCCTCTTTCGTTAGTTTTTACATAATCTAGAACACAAAAACTAAGCAAGTCACTATTTTGATTGTGATGACTTGTAAAGTGACGTGCTATGGGGTACTGTTTGTCGCCGTTTTTTATGGCGCGTAAATGTTCTAGGATTCTAATTTTGGCCTTATGAATCGTACTCCCTATGTATACCTTTTGACATGGACAAAATAAAGCATACACTACATGATCAGTATTACATGTGGTATACTTTAAAATTTTGTAAGGTTTGTCAAATGGTGAGAGTGTACATTCTTTACAGTTTTTACTGTATTTACATGCTTTGCATTTCCTGCAGGTATAAAATCCCTGTATTCCTAGGGTATTTGCACGTGTGGGCTCAATCGCTTTGCACAGTGTATCTTTTAATGATGTTGCTTTCCTATAGGTGATCTGAGGGAAAATTTCGACACTATCTGAAATGTCATTATCAGTGTGCAATACAGGCCAGAATTTATTCAGGCTTTTGCGTACGTCATGATTTTGATTGTTGAAGGTGGTGATAAATCTGATTTTATCAACTTCATCATTACTGTTCGTTTTGTCTGAGAGTAATAACTCTCTAGATCTTTTGGCCACTTCTACTTGAGCTTTATTAATCACTGAATTAGAGTATCCTCTTTCTTTGAATCTTTGGATCATTATTGATTCTTCTTTTTTGAAGCTTTCCAACAAGCTACAATTTCGTTTTGCTCTTAATAATTCACCTAGAGGAATACTGTCTAGTAGTGATTTTGGATGACAACTGCGGGCATGTAAAAGGCTGTTGCCCGCCGTCTTTTTTCTGAATAAACTACTTTTTAGGCCGTCACTTTCGATGGTAAGGGACAGGTCTAAAAACTCAATGTTGGTTCGTGACCACTGACTCGTAAACTGAAGATTAAAATCATTAACATTAAGCTCTTCAACAAACGTGCCGGCCTCACCTTCAGTGCCATTCCATACGCAGAAAATGTCATCAATGTATCTTATCCATTTGACGACTTTGTTCTTAAATGTCTCATGTTGTCTCACTACTCTCTCCTCCCAGTACCCCAAATAGAGACCCGCAAAGCAAGGAGCAAAGCAGGTCCCCATTGAAGTACCGAGAGATTGTTTATAGATTTTCCCATCAAAAATAAAGAAATTCTGTTTTAAACAGGATGTCATCATTTCGACCAACATTTCCGTATGGTAGAAATACGAGATGGATCTTTTTTTGAGGTAATGTTTACATGCTACCACTCCTAAATCTTGTGGTATGCATGTGTAAAGACTTGTCACATCTAATGAGAGAAGAGAAAATTCATTCTTCCATTCAAGTTTTTCCAATTCTCTCAAAAAATGACTGGTATCTTTGATATAAGATGGAAGTTTGGTCACAAATGTCTGCTGGAAGTAATCCACGTATTTAGATGTATTTTCCATGCAGCTCCCTCTTGAAGACACAATCGGTCTTCCCGGGGGAGCTACTGGATTTTTGTGAATTTTCGGGAGCAGGTATAGAGCTGGTAATTTGGGATGTTTGCAAAATAAGAAATCATATTCATTTTGTTCTAACAAGCCCTCTGTTTTCCACTTAAATAGGCTTGTTTGGAATGACCTTACTGCATGTTCATATTCCATCCTATTTCTCCGTGTGTATTTATCTGAGTCAGAGAGTTGTTGCATGCCTTCATTGGTATAATTCTGTCTTGATTGCACTACAACATTTCCTCCCTTGTCAGATTTTTTTATGACGATGGTATTGTCATTTTTCAATCTATTGATTGCTTCCCTTTGCACAGTGGTGATGTTATTCCACCCATACCACCTTTTCTTTGAGAGCTTGATGAGCTCTTGTGTGACCCCTCTCTCAAATACCTCAATAGCATCGTTTTTAATTTGTGGTAAAAAGATCGACTTTGGTTTGAAAGGATTTATGGTATTCAAATTCAGGGTAACATCATCATTACTCAAATTAAGAAATGGATTGTCATCATCATTTGCCACACCAGCCAGAACATTCGCGGTGTGCAATAGTTCAACATCATTCATACTTACAGTGCTTGGAGTCTTTATTTCAATTTCTACTTTGGATCCCACTTTAGTTGCATACCATTTCTTTATACGCAATTTTCTGGTAAAGTAGAAAAGGTCAATGCGACTTTGTGTGTAGTTAAAATTATTTGATGGGCAAAACGTGAGTCCAAGAGAAAGTAGTTCCAACTCATTGTCATTTAGTACTCGATCTGAAAGGTTGACGACTGTTTTTCTATCCATTATTTCGTCTTGCTTTGGCCCCTTGTACGGCTTCCCACTGGGCTCGCTGATTCTCTCTGCCTTGGTTTGTTTCCTCTTTTTGCGCCTCTGATTCCTCTTCCACGACCTCGTGTGTTCCCTTGTTTGTTGCTTGAGTGTCTCCCTTGGGCCATGAGACTGAATTCTGTTAAAATACTGGTTTTTACACCACTGAATTCGGAAATGTTTGAAATTTCACTGCTGGTTGCAGCACTTTCGTCGGTGCCACTTTCAATTTCCGCTTGATTTTCATCATGACTGCTCACTACTTTCTTAGCATTTTCAATCGGGGCAGCTGTAATTTGGGAACTTGTTCTAAGTTGGTCGTACTTTTTCGCAAAAGTAAGGATTTGTCCTTTTTGGTAATCAACAAGGTCCCTTTGAAATTTTCTTTGTTTTTTCAATTTGATATCATCTTCAATCCTTTCTAAACTCCTTTCCATCTTATCCATCTCTCTTTTGAATTCATCCTGTTCACACAGTGCTTTAAGTTCCTCCATCACTTTGTCAATGGTGTTACTTAGTCTTTCACAATCTTTGTTGGCATGTTTCACTAGTAACACCAACATGTTGGTTGAGCAGTTGTGATTATTACTAGCCCAATCGGTGACTAATTCGGGATCAGGGTCTTTAAAGGTAGGCGTGATGAAAATGCGCAACCCTCTGGGTATTCTCCCTACATCGATGTATTTTTGTAGGGTAGTGGCTTCCCACCACTTGTTTTGTTCCGTTTTGAGGGCTTTCCATAATTCATCCCATAATTGTCGTTTCCCTGATGTTGGTACAACATTGCTTGTTGATGGTACACTTTCAATAGTTTCAATGTTGTCCATATTGTCGAACATTTTCCCAGCTGCTTCTGCGCGTCTAACATTTCTGGTCGTGGCCATACTTTGCCTCTTAGTTAATAATTTACGCTGTTAGGCGTGACTGTTGAATGCTCCAAAGTTCAAACGGATAATTTCCTTGAACTTTTCATCCATCTGCGCATGAATGCAACACACTACTCCGGTTTCGATAAAGACTACTGTAAACTCTTGGTTACAAGTTTCAGTTGTAATTCGTCCGTTTCTACAAAACCTTCGTGCTAGTAGCAAATACGCGGGTGAGGGGATTCAAAAACATAAATCCGCAATCCCAGCTGACGCTGGCGTTAGCCTCCCCCCTCACTCACTTTCGATGGTGGTCCGTAGCGAGGTGGCAATCCTCAATGTATAAACCAGACGCTGTTATTCCTGGATACTCGAACAACAAAGCAGCCACGGACAACTCTTGAGCTTTTCAAAACTAGTTCTTTATTTGGACAAAAGCCAAACGACCGACTCTTCGAACATAATAATTGTACATATTAGGATAACATTGTCAGTAAGACGATTTAAAGTTTGCATTGAAAAAAAGAAAAAAAGAGAAAAAGAAAACAGACTGTGAGAAGGAATCATCGCAAAGTGTGTTTTCCCTTTCTATGATTGTTTGAAAACCATGTGATTTATTTATACTTCCTGGTTTTTTGCACACTTTACTCGTGAGCAAGGGATTGCTATCCCGAAACGCGTAGAGTCGGTCGTTTGGCTTTTGTCCAAATAAAGAACTAGTTTTGAAAAGCTCAAGAGTTGTCCGTGGCTGCTTTGTTGTTCGAGTATCCAGGAATAACAGCGTCTGGTTTATACATTGAGGATTGCCACCTCGCTACGGACCGCCATCGAAAGTGAGTGAGGGGGGAGGCTAACGCCAGCGTCAGCTGGGATTGCGGATTTATATATATATATATATATATATATTTGCAACCAAATCCGACTTTCTCCAAATCAGACACCGACACTCGGGATGCTTTCAGCCATCCGGCTTGGGTATTTATTTCCTTTTCGTAACGCGTTTCGGGACGTATCCCTTGTTCACACAATCTAATGTGGACCAAACGTTTCCATTTTAAGCAAAAAATACAAGGTCACATGATTAGCTCCTCAATAGACATAAACAGCAGACTATTATTGCCGTGATGCTTAACTTTTTCAATACAACGTTATCATGACATAGTGCCAGAAACCTCTCTTATATCTAAATTTATCTCATTCAAATAAATCAGAAAAAATTGATTGGATTTAAAAGTTACAAATATTTCATCTATTTACATATTTACATTCAAATCAAAGCATCCATTAAAAATAGGGGAGAAGGTTTCAAAGAGAGTGACATTATCTGACAATACCAATCTATCAATAGTGCATCATTCTACTATTTCCGTACTCCAAATCATTTGTAGCATTATTACACAAGTCATGATTTAGTCGTATATCCCTTGTCATGGTTGAATTGTCCATCGTTCCTAATTTAGAATCAACGAAGTTTCCAATGAATAATTCATTTGCAATCCATTTTGGTAACCTTTACATCCAGGAACCAAGGGAGGAGAGACAAGGGAAAAGAAAAGACACATAATAATGGCATATTAGGACATACAATTGTAAAATAATTTAACAATAGGATTTAACTCCGTATCAATATAGTGCTAGTGCTTTGTGCAATTCAATGCTTGGAAATAAAGTGCTAGTGCCTTTCTTTGTGCAAAAAATCGCAATGTTGTCACAATAAAGTGCAAGTGCAACAGTATTCAATATATCAGAGAATCCCATGATTACTGTTAAGCAACGGTTGTCCTTAAAACGATCATATTGGAGAGTATGGAAAAAAGGAGCAATCAATCCATCACTGGATAGTTATAGTTAAAATCAAAATTTAAAACCACAATTTTAAAATCAACGTGATTGGGAACGATACCTCTATTTTAAATGTATGTGTAGATCTTCTTCAACATTCATACCATGAGGACTTTTTGTGTTGAACATAAGAATGTATTTAGACTCCAATTTTCTTAATTTCCTTTCCTTATCGCCTCCTCTTTGTTCTTTAGGGACTTGATCAATGGCAAAGTATGTTAGTTCATTAGTATTGCCTTTGTGGAATTCATTTATGTGACGAGCAACAACATAGTTTTTATCATTATTAGTAATTGCCCTAAGATGCTGCAGGATATGCACGTGGACCATGTGGATGGTGCTTCCTATATACATCTTAGGGCAAGAGCATTTCAAGACATAAACAACAAATTCGCTTTTACAATTCAGTGGCTTTCTTATTCTCCAAGGACTATTCAAAAGGGGAGACATTATTTGTTGTGTATTTTTACCGTGTCTACAGGCCTTACATTTAAAACATTTGTGGAAGCCTGGGCTTGCTTTAAGCCAACCCCCACCTTTCTTGGCTTCAAAATCAGTTTTAAATAGGTCATCTCTCATAGATTTAGCACGGTTAAAAGTCACCAAAGGGATTCGTGTGACCTTTCCCTTTAGAATAGGATCCTGCTTGACGAGGTGCCAGTGTCTACTCAGGCTATCTCTCACTCTAGCCTGATATGTACTGAAACCAGTAATCATGCGGATCTGACTTTCTGTATTCTTCCGCTTTACTTCAGCTTTTTTAGTGTCTGGTTTCAATAGTACACTTCTCTCCATATTTGCTACTTTCGATTTTGCCTGTCTTAGCGTTTCCATTTTGTATCCTCTCTGGAGAAATCTGTGGCTCAAGGCTTCCTGGGCCTGCCCCAAAGCAGTAGCCTCGCTGCAATTGCGTTTCATTCTCAGATTCTCTGCATAAGGGATACTCATCTTCAGTTTAGTTGGGTGGAAACTAGCCGCATGCAGGATTGAATTTCCTGCAGTTGGTTTTCTGAAAGTGCACGTTTGGATTGAATTTTGTGCAATGTACACTTCTAGATCTAAATAAGTCACTTTCTCTGTGCTTATTTGCTCAGTAAATTTTAAGTTCAATTTGTTTATGTTTATGCTTTCAATAAACTTTTGTGCTGATTCTCTAGATCCGTTCCATATGATAAATAAATCATCAATGAAGCGGATCCATTTAATGACATTTTCTCTCCACTCATTAATGTAGTCAACTTTGAGCACCTGCTCCTCCCACCAGCCCATGTGTAGATTGGCATAGCTGGGGGCGAAGCAGGTGCCCATCGCCGTGCCCTTCATCTGTCTGTAAGTATCACCTCCGAAGAGGAAGTGATTGTTGGTGAGACACAACCTACACATCTCCAACAGCATATTGGTATGCTGGTAGAGATTAATAGGTCTTGAGTTTAAAAAATGCCTCATTGCCCTTAGACCATCTTCATGGGCAATACTAGTATACAGACTCACAACGTCCAATGTTATGAGGAGATAAGAGTCTTCCCATCTTATATTTTCCAATTGATTCAAGAAATCCCTTGAATCTTGAATATAAGCGGGTAATGCCCTCACATACTGTTGTAGGAATGAGTCTAAATATCTGGAGGTTGGTTCAAAGAGACTACCAATGGCTGAGATGATAGGACGCCCTGGTGGTTTATCCTTGTGTTTATGAATTTTTGGTATTAAATATAATATGGGTACCACTGGGTTATCCACCTTCAAAAACAAGTATTCTAGTTGATTAATCAACCCAATTCCTCGCCATCTTGCAAGGTCTTTTTGGTATTTAAGTTTGATTTCAATTAGATTACTGTGGGGAACTACTGAATAGCATTCTCTATCTCTCAATTGTAAGGCTGCCTCACAGTTGTATGCTTCAAGGGACCACAGTACCAAGTTGCCGCCTTTGTCAGCTTGCCTTACTACTATGTCCTGTCTACTTTGAATTTTACCCATCACAGATTCGTATTTTTTATCAAAACCTGAAGCCTTCTTTAAAAATTCTTTGCTAGAGTTTAAGGATATTTCCTTTAAATCTTTTATTACCAGGTCAGAGTATATATCCAAAGTATCTCTAGGGGTATTCGGTGTGAAACTCGATTTTGGTCTAAAATTAGTGGTAGTGCTGTCAAAGACATCTAGACAAAAAAGTTCATCTGCTTGACTAACTTGATTTACCACAGTCATACCTTCCCCTTCTCTTATGAGTTGCTGACATTCAAAAAGTACCTGCATGTCCCCAACATCGAGATTGCCTGGTTCCTCACTGACCACTTGTCTCATTTCCTTTCGATTAGTATTTTTCGTATCGAAGAATTTTTGTAGTTTTAGTTTCCTTACAAACTTAAAGAAGTCAATGCGCGTTTGAGTATAATTAAAGTTAGTTCGTTTGCAGAAAGAAAAGCCAAGTGAAAGGATTCTTGTTTCTTCATCGGTTAAAACAAGATCCGTTAGATTTATAACCGTTGACTCTATTTCTTCCAGCCCTTGCGTTGAAATTGCTTCTTCTTCCCTGATCGTAGTTCCATGGCTACTCCGTCGGTTTTTTCGCTTACGTAGCTTTCTTTTCTTTGACTTTGATTTTGGAACGAAGGACGTTGGTTTTGAGTCCGGTCCTTGTATAAAAAACCAAACTCCTCAATTACCGATGGGGGGTTTGCCATAGCCAGTGGTTGTAATCCTCCATCTTCAGAAAGTGACTCAACATCTGAGCTTGCTGCTGAACTCAGATCCGACATTTCTCCTGGGATGTTGGGTGGGGTTTTAGTTGTTGCTTCTTTACTTGCTGATGTCTGTACCTGTGAGAGACGTTGCTTTCGAATTGTATCGAAGCGTCGTGCAAATGTATAGATTTGACCGAGTAGGTAATCTTGCCTGTCTCGTTGAAACTTAGTAGCTTTTCGCGCCGTTATTGATTGCTCATATTTGGTTAAGCGGATTTTGACGTCAGCTTTGAATTTAGTTGTGTCGTCCTCTCCCAGACATTTTAGTAATTCCGCTTCCAACATACTTATTTCAACTAGAATTTTCTCTCGGTCCCTCACATATATATTACCTACTGGCGGTCGCCAGTAGGTAGTTATAGTTAGGACCCCTTTTCCATAGGAAATCCGCAACATTCTATTTTGAATAACTTTGGCGCCGGTCGACGAATCCTCGCGAATTTCTCAAAATAGGTGGGGCGCTACGTTCCGCTCCTACCCTGAAAGTCTCGGGAGGATTCGTCAAGCGGGGGCTGAGATAAAAGGGGGGTCCCAAAACGCGTTTTTCCCATGCATTTTTCCATAGGACCTTTAGACAGGGCTACAGCCCGAACGGCTGAACAGAATTACTTGAAATTTGGCAGAGAGGTAGTCCTCAGGTCAAGGAAGTGCCTTTTGTAGGTTTGGTGTAAATCTGTTCAGTAGATTCTGAGAAAATAGCCTTTAAATCAATATATATATATCTGAGCCAGCTTACGGTACGCTTACCGTAAGCTTACCGTACGCGTACGGTGGCGTGCGCGAGCGCGATTCTGATTGGCTCTTAGATCTTAGTAAACATTCGAATCGGCCGAAACCAGGAAGCGGCGGCCGCCATTTTCTCTCTCGCACTGAGAGTTAGGTTGTTAAATAAAACCAATACACATGTAAAGGAGCTGTTTTGACAGCTCACACACACATAGCCATGATGAGGGAGTCCCCCAAGAGCCCCCAAGGCCAAAAAAGCCATTTTTATTTTTTCGCTAATTTCGCCGATTACGCTTACCGTACGCGTACGGTAAAAAATGTTAAAAAAAAAACACTATCCACACTCTCCCCACCCCCTGTGCTTTTGTTGGCCGCAGGCCACCAAATGTGCAGGGATTATCAGTAGTGTCAAAAACCACAATATTTTTAACAAAAATAATCAAAGAAAAAATTATCCACACTCTCTCCACCCCGTGTGCAAATGGTGCCCGAAGGGCACCATTTGTGCATGGCTTATAAGCACCGTAAGCACAGTAAGCACCGCGTGCTTACTGTGCGCGCACAGTGCGCGAAGCGCACCGTGCGCGCACGGAACGAACTGCGTTAAGTGGGCGCGCACGCCACGAATGGCGTAAAGTAACTTAGCATTTAAAAAAACTTACAAATTCACTGAAAAAACCATAGGTTTCACACACGTTATAGTTAGGAATTAGCATTTAAAAAACCTTGCAAATTCACTGAAAAAACCATAGGTTTCACACATGTTATAGTTAGCGGAAATTTTACTGATAAAAAACCAGTGAAATTCCCCCGTTATAGTTAGTGCAGGCAACTATAACTCACGCGACCGCAATCTTCTGCTGATGACATATGTGTCTTTATGAAAAAAAAATATTTGTAATATATGTATAGCTAAAAATGTATGGAAGAAGACATGGGCAAATAAGTGTCTAAATACAGTATTAGCATCAGCAGAGGATTGCGGTCGCGTGAGTTATAGTTGCCTGCACTAACTATAACGGGGGAATTTCACTGGTTTTTTATCAGTAAAATTTCCGCTAACTATAACATGTGTGAAACCTATGGTTTTTTCAGTGAATATATATATATATATATTACCTACTGGCGGTCGCCAGTAGGTAGTTATAGTTAGGACCACGTTTCCATAGGAAATCCGCAACATTCTATTTTGAATAACTTTGGCGCCGGTCGACGAATCCTCGCGAATTTTTCAAAATAGGTGGGGCGCTACGCTCCGCTCCTACCCTGAAAGTCTCGGGGGGATTCGTCAAGCGGGGGCTGAGATAAAAGGGGGGTCCCAAAACGCGTTTTTCCCATGCATTTTTCCATAGGACATTTAGACAGGGCTACAGCCCGAACGGCTGAACAGAATTTAATGAAATTTGGCAGAGAGGTAGTCCCCAGGTCAAGGAAGTGCCTTTTGTAGGTTTGGTGTAAATCTGTTCAGTAGAATCTGAGAAAATAGCCTTTAAATCAATATATATATCTGTGGCAGCTTACGGTGCGCTTACCGTGCGCTTACCGTGCGCGTACGGTGGCGTGCGCGAGCGCGATTCTGATTGGCTGTTAGATCTTAGTAAACATTCGAATCGGTCGAAACCAGGAAGCGGCGGCCGCCATTTTCTCTCTCGCACTCTGAGGGGGGAGCTGATAAACAAATGCCAAAAACATATAAAGGGGCTGTTTAGACAGCGCCCATGCACATAACCATGTTAGTTGAGTCTTCAAAGATCCCCCAAGGCAAAAAACGGAAATTTGTTATTTTTCGAAAATTTCGCCGATTACGCTTACCGTACGCTTACCGTACGCGTACGGTAAAAAAAATATTTAAAAAAAAAATCCACACTCTCTCCACCCCGTGTGCAAATGGTGGCCAAAGGCCACCATTTGTGCATGGCATATATTAGCACAGCATTTCCCCAAAAAATTTCAACAGATTACCTATCACAAGGAAGCGCATAATATGTCCTCCATGTGCGCACGGTGCGCGAAGCGCATCGTGCGTACATGGCCCATCTAGCGTAACGTGGGCACGCGGTGCGCGTAGCGCACCGCGTGCCCACCGTGCGTGCACGGCACTAACTGCGTAAAGTGGGCGCGCGGTGCGCGAAGCGCACCGCGTGCTCACTGTGCACGCACGGAACGAACTGCGTTAAGTGGGCGCGCACGCCACGAATGGCGTAAAGTAACTTAGCATTTAAAAAACCGTACAAGTTCACTGAAAAAAACCATAGGTTTCACACACGTTATAGTTAGGAATTAGCATTTAAAAAACCTTGCAAATTCACTGAAAAAACCATAGGTTTCACACATGTTATAGTTAGCTGGAAATTTTACTGATAAAAAACCAATGAAATTCCCCCGTTATAGTTACTGTAGGCAACTATAACTCACGCGACCGTAATCCTGTGCTGATGACATATGTGTCTTTATGAAAAAAAAATATTTGTAATATATGTATAGCTAAAATTTAATGGAAGAAGACATGGGCAAATAAGTGTCTAAATACAGTATTAGCATCAGCAGAGGATTGCGGTCGCGTGAGTTATAGTTGCCTACAGTAACTATAACGGGGGAATTTCATTGGTTTTTTATCAGTAAAATTTCCAGCTAACTATAACATGTGTGAAACCTATGGTTTTTTCAGTGAATATATATATATATTTATATATATATATGGTTGCCAGTAAGTAGTTATAGTTAGGACCTATTATCCATAGGAAATCCACAATTTTCCATAGGAACCGTTAATCGCAGCTGCAGCCCGAACCGCTGAACGGAATTACACAAAATTTGCCAAAGAGGTAGCCCTTGGTTCACATTTGTGCCTTTTGGTTAAATGGTGTAAATCCGTTCAGTAGTTGCTGAGAAAATCAAAAGTAAAATCATAGATATATCTGGGCGGAGCCTAACGACACATCTCATTGTGAGATCTGATTGGCTGTCAGCACTTTATCCAAGAGGTGTTGGCAGCCATCTTGGGACCAATATACATGATAGCACCTCATTAAAAAGCATTGCAGTTAATAGAAGGTTTTAAGACTTTAATTACAATATAAATCATTTGTTGATGGTACCATACTCATTTTAGGAATTGTGGTGTGTTCTAAGGTGATTTTACCATGTGAAAAACCTTCTGCTGGGATATCTTCAATCATGTTTGAGAGAAAACTATTTTCTCATGCTTTTCCCACAGAGGTTTGGAAGGTGATCCATAAGCTAAACTGAGAGCATATTTTCTGTAAATTCACATTATCTTTCTCAGTCATGTGAGAATGAAGTCTGACATTCTCAGTAAAACATTTACATCTAACAGAGTGTTCTAAAGAACAACTAGAGCGCTAACAGTCCTACTTATGACAAACGTATGGCACACCTGAAGCCATCTTGATTGGAATAAAGTGGTAACTCTTAAAACGTTTAATTTAAAAAGGAACAACATTTTCAAGTTCATTTTGCCATAGAAAGTATGATTAGTGCTGCAGAAAGAAAAATTAGGGCACATTTTGACTTCTCAAATCCTCTTCTATTTCATAAAAAAATTCTGACATGCAGACTGAAACATGCACTTTGAATACCAGCAGCAGACTTCCCTGGTGAGCAGTAGCTTTACTACAGTGATCTAATGAACAACTAGAGTGCTAACATTCAGAAGTTATGGCAAATGTATGACACATCTGAATGCCTTCTTGATGGAACCAAAGTAAACAAGCATGGAAAATGCACTGGGGCTCGCCCTCGTTTAAGTTAAAGCAATTCTGTTTGTAATTAGGTGGCTTTTTAGCTTTGCTTGTATTAGTGTTTTTCAAACTTTCATGTACATAACATGCATATGTATGCATATATGTATATGTATGCATGCATTTATATTTGTATTTATATATATATGCAGATTATATATATGTTTATATATGTCAGTTACGTTTGCTTAGCAAAAATGAGAGCGCACTCGAACAGCAGCTGACCACAAAGAGTCTTTATTCTCCACAAACGGATACTCAGCACTCTGAATTTCAATTGGCCTGACGCGTTTCGGAGTCCTTAATCTCCTTCCTCATAGGCTGAAATGGTTCAGGGTTCCCGCCATCACACAATCGATAATTAACTGCCTTCCAGTAGGCTGCTCAGATGAGCTTTATCCCTCGTTGCATCGTGGGATTTGTAGTGCGTGATTGGCGACCCCGATAATGTTACCCCAATGGGTTTTCTGGGCGCTGGTCCGTTCAAATCTCCAAGGACTGCTGTTCCATAAGTGAGGCTTGGCAGATTCCAAACCCCATGGCCCCGTTCACATCCATCGGGTGGTGCGCTCTCCACGGCCCAAGCTGCCGAGAATACATCAGTTACGTTTGCTTAGCAAAAATGAGAGCGCACTCGAACAGCAGCTGACCACAAAGAGTCTTTATTCTCCACAAACGGATACTCAGCACTCTGAATTTCAATTGGCTTGACGCGTTTCGGAGTCCTTAATCTCCTTCCTCATAGGCTGAAATAGTTCAGGGTTCCCGCCATCACACAATCGATAATTAACTGCCTTCCAGTAGGCTGCTCAGATGAGCTTTATCCCTCGTTGCATCGTGGGATTTGTAGTGCGTGATTGGCGACCCCGATAATGTTACCCCAATGGGTTTTCTGGGCGCTGGTCCATTCAAATCTCCAAGGACTGCTGTTCCATAAGTGAGGCTTGGCAGATTCCAAACCCCATGGCCCCGTTCACATCCATCGGGTGGTGCGCTCTCCACGGCCCAAGCTGCCGAGAATACATCAGTTACGTTTGCTTAGCAAAAATGAGAGCGCACTCGAACAGCAGCTGACCACAAAGAGTCTTTATTCTCCACAAACGGATACTCAGCACTCTGAATTTCAATTGGCCTGACGCGTTTCGGAGTGCTTAATCTCCTTCCTCATAGGCTGAAAAAGTTCAGGGTTCCCGCCATCACACAATCGATAATTAACTGCCTTCCAGTAGGCTGCTCAGATGAGCTTTATCCCTCGTTGCATCGTGGGATTTGTAGTGCGTGATTGGCGACCCCGATAATGTTACCCCAATGGGTTTTCTGGGCGCTGGTCCGTTCAAATCTCCAAGGACTGCTGTTCCATAAGTGAGGCTTGGCAGATTCCAAACCCCATGGCCCCGTTCACATCCATCGGGTGGTGCGCTCTCCACGGCCCAAGCTGCCGAGAATACATCAGTTACGTTTGCTTAGCAAAAATGAGAGCGCACTCGAACAGCAGCTGACCACAAAGAGTCTTTATTCTCCACAAACGGATACTCAGCACTCTGAATTTCAATTGGCCTGACGCGTTTCGGAGTCCTTAATCTCCTTCCTCATAGGCTGAAATAGTTCAGGGTTCCCGCCATCACACAATCGATAATTAACTGCCTTCCAGTAGGCTGCTCAGATGAGCTTTATCCCTCGTTGCATCGTGGGATTTGTAGTGCGTGATTGGCGACCCCGATAATGTTATCCCAATGGGTTTTCTGGGCGCTGGTCCGTTCAAATCTCCAAGGACTGCTGTTCCATAAGTGAGGCTTGGCAGATTCCAAACCCCATGGCCCCGTTCACATCCATCGGGTGGTGCGCTCTCCACGGCCCAAGCTGCCGAGAATACATCAGTTACGTTTGCTTAGCAAAAATGAGAGCGCACTCGAACAGCAGCTGACCACAGAGAGTCTTTATTCTCCACAAACGGATACTCAGCACTCTGAATTTCAATTGGCCTGACGCGTTTCGGAGTCCTTAATCTCCTTCCTCATAGGCTGAGGCTGAAATGGTTCAGGGTTGCCGCCATCACACAATCGATAATTAACTGCCTTCCAGTAGGCTGCTCAGATGAGCTTTATCCCTCGTTGCATCGTGGGATTTGTAGTGCGTGATTGGCGACCCCGATAATGTTACCCCAATGGGTTTTCTGGGCGCTGGTCCGTTCAAATCTCCAAGGACTGCTGTTCCATAAGTGAGGCTTGGCAGATTCCAAACCCCATGGCCCCGTTCACATCCATCGGGTGGTGCGCTCTCCACGGCCCAAGCTGCCGAGAATACATCAGTTACGTTTGCTTAGCAAAAATGAGAGCGCACTCGAACAGCAGCTGACCACAAAGAGTCTTTATTCTCCACAAACGGATACTCAGCACTCTGAATTTCAATTGGCCTGACGCGTTTCGGAGTCCTTAATCTCCTTCCTCATAGGCTGAAATAGTTCAGGGTTCCTGCCATCACACAATCGATAATTAACTGCCTTCCAGTAGGCTGCTCAGATGAGCTTTATCCCTCGTTGCATTGTGGGATTTGTAGTGCGTGATTGGCGACCCCGATAATGTTACCCCAATGGGTTTTCTGGGCGCTGGTCCGTTCAAATCTCCAAGGACTGCTGTTCCATAAGTAAGGCTTGGCAGATTCCAAACCCCATGGCCCCGTTCACATCCATCGGGTGGTGCGCTCTCCACGGCCCAAGCTGCCGAGAATACATCAGTTACGTTTGCTTGGCAAAAATGAGAGCGCACTCGAACAGCAGCTGACCACAAAGAGTCTTTATTCTCCACAAACGGATACTCAGCACTCTGAATTTCAATTGGCCTGACGCGTTTCGGAGTCCTTAATCTCCTTCCTCCAGATGAGCTTCATCCCTCGTTGCATCGTGGGATTTGTAGTGGAACAGCAGTCCTTGGAGATTTGAACGGACCAGCGCCCAGAAAACCCATTGGGGTAACATTATCGGGTCGCCAATCACGCACTACAAATCCCACGATGCAACGAGGGATAAAGCTCATCTGAGCAGCCTACTGGAAGGCAGTTAATTATCGATTGTGTGATGGCGGGAACCCTGAACTATTTCAGCCTATGAGGAAGGAGATTAAGGACTCCGAAACGCGTCAGGCCAATTGAAATTCAGAGTGCTGAGTATCCGTTTGTGGAGAATAAAGACTCTTTGTGGTCAGCTGCTGTTCGAGTGCGCTCTCATTTTTGCTAAGCAAACGTAACTGATGTATTCTCGGCAGCTTGGGCCGTGGAGAGCGCACCACCCGATGGATGTGAACGGGGCCATGGGGTTTGGAATCTGCCAAGCCTCACTTATGGAACAGCAGTCCTTGGAGATTTGAACGGACCAGCGCCCAGAAAACCCATTGGGGTAACATTATCGGGGTCGCCAATCACGCACTACAAATCCAACGATGCAACGAGGGATAAAGCTCATCTGAGCAGCCTACTGGAAGGCAGTTAATTATCGATTGTGTGATGGCGGGAACCCTGAACTATTTCAGCCTATGAGGAAGGAGATTAAGGACTCCGAAACGCGTCAGGCCAATTGAAATTCAGAGTGCTGAGTATCCGTTTGTGGAGAATAAAGACTCTTTGTGGTCAGCTGCTGTTCGAGTGCGCTCTCATTTTTGCTAAGCAAACGTAACTGATGTATTCTCGGCAGCTTGGACCGTGGAGAGCGCACCACCCGATGGATGTGAACGGGGCCATGGGGTTTGGAATCTGCCAAGCCTCACTTATGGAACAGCAGTCCTTGGAGATTTGAACGTACCAGCGCCCAGAAAACCCATTGGGGTAACATTATCGGGGTCGCCAATCACGCACTACAAATCCCACGATGCAACGAGGGATAAAGCTCATCTGAGCAGCCTACTGGAAGGCAGTTAATTATCGATTGTGTGATGGCGGGAACCCTGAACTATTTCAGCCTATGAGGAAGGAGATTAAGGACTCCGAAACGCGTCAGGCCAATTGAAATTCAGAGTGCTGAGTATCCGTTTGTGGAGAATAAAGACTCTTTGTGGTCAGCTGCTGTTCGAGTGCGCTCTCATTTTTGCTAAGCAAACGTAACTGATGTATTCTCGGCAGCTTGGGCCGTGGAGAGCGCACCACCCGATGGATGTGAACGGGGCTATGGGGTTTGGAATCTGCCAAGCCTCACTTATGGAACAGCAGTCCTTGGAGATTTGAACGGACCAGCGCCCAGAAAACCCATTGGGGTAACATTATCGGGGTCGCCAATCACGCACTACAAATCCCACGATGCAACGAGGGATAAAGCTCATCTGAGCAGCCTACTGGAAGGCAGTTAATTATCGATTGTGTGATGGCGGGAACCCTGAACTATTTCAGCCTATGAGGAAGGAGATTAAGGACTCCGAAACGCGTCAGGCCAATTGAAATTCAGAGTGCTGAGTATCCATTTGTGGAGAATAAAGACTCTTTGTGGTCAGCTGCTGTTCGAGTGCGCTCTCATTTTTGCTAAGCAAACGTAACTGATGTATTCTCGGCAGCTTGGGCCGTGGAGAGCGCACCACCCGATGGATGTGAACGGGGACATGGGGTTTGGAATCTGCCAAGCCTCACTTATGGAACAGCAGTCCTTGGAGATTTGAACGGACCAGTGCCCAGAAAACCCATTGGGGTAACATAATCGGGGTCGCCAATCACGCACTACAAATCCCACGATGCAACGAGGGATAAAGCTCATCTGAGCAGCCTACTGGAAGGCAGTTAATTATCGATTGTGTGATGGCGGCAACCCTGAACCATTTCAGCCTATGAGGAAGGAGATTAAGGACTCCAAAACGCATCAGGCCAATTGAAATTCAGAGTGCTGAGTATCCGTTTGTGGAGAATAAAGACTCTTTGTGGTCAGCTGCTGTTCGAGTGCGCTCTCATTTTTGCTAAGCAAACGTAACTGATGTATTCTCGGCAGCTTGGGCCGTGGAGAACGCACCACCCGATGGATGTGAACGGGGCCATGGGGTATGGAATCTGCCAAGCCTCACTTATGGAACAGCAGTCCTTGGAGATTTGAACGGACCAGCGCCCAGAAAACCCATTGGGGTAACATTATCGGGGTCGCCAATCACGCACTACAAATCCCACGATGCAACGAGGGATAAAGCTCATCTGAGCAGCCTACTGGAAGGCAGTTAATTATCGATTGTGTGATGGCGGGAACCCTGAACTATTTCAGCCTATGAGGAAGGAGATTAAGGACTCCGAAACGCGTCAGGCCAATTGAAATTCAGAGTGCTGAGTATCCGTTTGTGGAGAATAAAGACTCTTTGTGGTCAGCTGCTGTTCGAGTGCGCTCTCATTTTTGCTAAGCACACGTAACTGATGTATTCTCGGCAGCTTGTGCCGTGGAGAGCGCACCACCCGATGGATGTGAACGGGGCCATGGGGTTTGGAATCTGCCAAGCCTCACTTATGGAACAGCAGTCCTTGGAGATTTGAACGGACCAGCGCCCAGAAAACCCATTGGGGTAACATTATCGGGGTCGCCAATCACGCACTACAAATCCCACGATGCAACGAGGGATAAAGCTCATCTGAGCAGCCTACTGGAAGGCAGTTAATTATCGATTGTGTGATGGCGGGAACCCTGAACTATTTCAGCCTATGAGGAAGGAGATTAAGGACTCCGAAACGCGTCAGGCCAATTGAAATTCAGAGTGCTGAGTATCCGTTTGTGGAGAATAAAGACTCTTTGTGGTCAGCTGCTGTTCGAGTGCGCTCTCATTTTTGCTAAGCAAACATAACTGATGTATTCTCAGCAGCTTGGGCCGTGGAGAGCGCACCACCCGATGGATGTGAACGGGGCCATGGGGTTTGGAATCTGCCAAGCCTCACTTATGGAACAGCAGTCCTTGGAGATTTGAACGGACCAGCGCCCAGAAAACCCATTGGGGTAACATTATCGGGGTCGCCAATCACGCACTACAAATCCCACGATGCAACGAGGGATAAAGCTCATCTGAGCAGCCTACTGGAAGGCAGTTAATTATCGATTGTGTGATGGCGGGAACCCTGAACTATTTCAGCCTATGAGGAAGGAGATTAAGGACTCCGAAACGCGTCAGGCCAATTGAAATTCAGAGTGCTGAGTATCCGTTTGTGGAGAATAAAGACTCTTTGTGGTCAGCTGCTGTTCGAGTGCGCTCTCATTTTTGCTAAGCAAACGTAACTGATGTATTCTCGGCAGCTTGGGCCGTGGAGAGCGCACCACCCGATGGATGTGAACGGGGCCATGGGGTTTGGAATCTGCCAAGCCTCACTTATGGAACAGCAGTCCTTGGAGATTTGAACGGACCAGCGCCCAGAAAACCCATTGGGGTAACATTATCGGGGTCGCCAATCACGCACTACAAATCCCACGATGCAACGAGGGATAAAGCTCATCTGAGCAGCCTACTGGAAGGCAGTTAATTATCGATTGTGTGATGGCGGGAACCCTGAACTATTTCAGCCTATGAGGAAGGAGATTAAGGACTCCGAAACGCGTCAGGCCCATTGAAATTCTGAGTGCTGAGTATTCGTTTGTGGAGAATAAAGACTCTTTGTGGTCAGCTGCTGTTCGAGTGCGCTCTCATTTTTGCTAAGCAAACGTAACTGATGTATTCTCGGCAGCTTGGGCCGTGGAGATCGCACCACCCGATGGATGTGAACGGGGCTATGGGGTTTGGAATCTGCCAAGCCTCACTTATGGAACAGCAGTCCTTGGAGATTTGAACAGACCAGCGCCCAGAAAACCCATTGGGGTAACATTATCGGGGTCGCCAATCACGCACTACAAATCCCACAATGCAACGAGGGATAAAGCTCATCTGAGCAGCCTACTGGAAGGCAGTTAATTATCGATTGTGTGATGGCGGGAACCCTGAACTATTTCAGCCTATGAGGAAGGAGATTAAGGACTCCGAAACGCGTCAGGCCAATTGAAATTCAGAGTGCTGAGTATCCGTTTGTGGAGAATAAAGACTCTTTGTGGTCAGCTGCTGTTCGAGTGCGCTCTCATTTTTGCTAAGCAAACGTAACTGATGTATTCTCGGCAGCTTGGGCCGTGGAGAGCGCAACACCCGATGGATGTGAACGGGGCCATGGGGTTTAGAATCTGCCAAGCCTCACTTATGGAACAGCAGTCCTTGGAGATTTGAACGGACCAGCGCCCAGAAAACCCATTGGGGTAACATTATCGGGGTCGCCAATCACGCACTACAAATCCCACGATGCAACGAGGGATAAAGCTCATCTGAGCAGCCTACTGGAAGGCAGTTAATTATCGATTGTGTGATGGCGGGAACCCTGAACTATTTCAGCCTATGAGGAAGGAGATTAAGGACTCCGAAACGCGTCAGGCCAATTGAAATTCAGAGTGCTGAGTATTCGTTTGTGGAGAATAAAGACTCTTTGTGGTCAGCTGCTGTTCGAGTGCGCTCTCATTTTTGCTAAGCAAACGTAACTGATGTATTCTCGGCAGCTTGGGCCGTGGAGAGCGCACCACCCGATGGATGTGAACGGGGCCATGGGGTATGGAATCTGCCAAGCCTCACTTATGGAACAGCAGTCCTTGGAGATTTGAACGGACCAGCGCCCAGAAAACCCATTGGGGTAACATTATCGGGGTCGCCAATCACGCACTACAAATCCCACGATGCAACGAGGGATAAAGCTCATCTGAGCAGCCTACTGGAAGGCAGTTAATTATCGATTGTGTGATGGCGGGAACCCTGAACTATTTCAGCCTATGAGGAAGGAGATTAAGGACTCCGAAACGCGTCAGGCCAATTGAAATTCAGAGTGCTGAGTATCCGTTTGTGGAGAATAAAGACTCTTTGTGGTCAGCTGCTGTTCGAGTGCGCTCTCATTTTTGCTAAGCAAACGTAACTGATGTATTCTCGGCAGCTTGGGCCGTGGAGAGCGCACCACCCGATGGATGTGAACGGGGCCATGGGGTTTGGAATCTGCCAAGCCTCACTTATGGAACAGCAGTCCTTGGAGATTTGAACGGACCAGCGCCCAGAAAACCCATTGGGGTAACATTATCGGGGTCGCCAATCACGCACTACAAATCCCACGATGCAACGAGGGATAAAGCTCATCTGAGCAGCCTACTGGAAGGCAGTTAATTATCGATTGTGTGATGGCGGGAACCCTGAACTATTTCAGCCTATGAGGAAGGAGATTAAGGACTCCGAAACGCGTCAGGCCAATTGAAATTCAGAGTGCTGAGTATCCGTTTGTGGAGAATAAAGACTCTTTGTGGTCAGCTGCTGTTCGAGTGCGCTCTCATTTTTGCTAAGCAAACGTAACTGATGTATTCTCGGCAGCTTGGGCCGTGGAGAGCGCACCACCCGATGGATGTGAACGGGGCCATGGGGTATGGAATCTGCCAAGCCTCACTTATGGAACAGCAGTCCTTGGAGATTTGAACGGACCAGCGCCCAGAAAACCCATTGGGGTAACATTATCGGGGTCGCCAATCACGCACTACAAATCCCACGATGCAACGAGGGATAAAGCTCATCTGAGCAGCCTACTGGAAGGCAGTTAATTATCGATTGTGTGATGGCGGGAACCCTGAACTATTTCAGCCTATGAGGAAGGAGATTAAGGACTCCGAAACGCGTCAGGCCAATTGAAATTCAGAGTGCTCAGTATCCGTTTGTGGAGAATAAAGACTCTTTGTGGTCAGCTGCTGTTCGAGTGCGCTCTCATTTTTGCTAAGCACACGTAACTGATGTATTCTCGGCAGCTTGGGCCGTGGAGAGCGCACCACCCGATGGATGTGAACGGGGCCATGGGGTTTGGAATCTGCCAAGCCTCACTTATGGAACAGCAGTCCTTGGAGATTTGAACGGACCAGCGCCCAGAAAACCCATTGGGGTAACATTATCGGGGTCGCCAATCACGCACTACAAATCCCACGATGCAACGAGGGATAAAGCTCATCTGAGCAGCCTACTGGAAGGCAGTTAATTATCGATTGTGTGATGGCGGGAACCCTGAACTATTTCAGCCTATGAGGAAGGAGATTAAGGACTCCGAAACGCGTCAGGCCAATTGAAATTCAGAGTGCTGAGTATCCGTTTGTGGAGAATAAAGACTCTTTGTGGTCAGCTGCTGTTCGAGTGCGCTCTCATTTTTGCTAAGCAAACGTAACTGATGTATTCTCGGCAGCTTGGGCCGTGGAGAGCGCACCACCCGATGGATGTGAACGGGGCCATGGGGTTTGGAATCTGCCAAGCCTCACTTATGGAACAGCAGTCCTTGGAGATTTGAACGGACCAGCGCCCAGAAAACCCATTGGGGTAACATTATCGGGGTCGCCAATCACGCACTACAAATCCCACGATGCAACGAGGGATAAAGCTCATCTGAGCAGCCTACTGGAAGGCAGTTAATTATCGATTGTGTGATGGCGGGAACCCTGAACTATTTCAGCCTATGAGGAAGGAGATTAAGGACTCCGAAACGCGTCAGGCCAATTGAAATTCAGAGTGCTGAGTATCCGTTTGTGGAGAATAAAGACTCTTTGTGGTCAGCTGCTGTTCGAGTGCGCTCTCATTTTTGCTAAGCAAACGTAACTGATGTATTCTCGGCAGCTTGGGCCGTGGAGAGCGCACCACCCGATGGATGTGAACGGGGCCATGGGGTTTGGAATCTGCCAAGCCTCACTTATGGAACAGCAGTCCTTGGAGATTTGAACGGACCAGCGCCCAGAAAACCCATTGGGGTAACATTATCGGGGTCGCCAATCACGCACTACAAATCCCACGATGCAACGAGGGATAAAGCTCATCTGAGCAGCCTACTGGAAGGCAGTTAATTATCGATTGTGTGATGGCGGGAACCCTGAACTATTTCAGCCTATGAGGAAGGAGATTAAGGACTCCGAAACGCGTCAGGCCAATTGAAATTCAGAGTGCTGAGTATCCGTTTGTGGAGAATAAAGACTCTTTGTAGTCAGCTGCTGTTCGAGTGCGCTCTCATTTTTGCTAAGCAAACGTAACTGATGTATTCTCGGCAGCTTGGGCCGTGGAGAGCGCACCACCCGATGGATGTGAACGGGGCTATGGGGTTTGGAATCTGCTAAGCCTCACTTATGGAACAGCAGTCCTTGGAGATTTGAACGGACCAGCGCCCAGAAAACCCATTGGGGTAACATTATCGGGGTCGCCAATCACGCACTACAAATCCCACGATGCAACGAGGGATAAAGCTCATCTGAGCAGCCTACTGGAAGGCAGTTAATTATCGATTGTGTGATGGCGGGAACCCTGAACTATTTCAGCCTATGAGGAAGGAGATTAAGGACTCCGAAACGCGTCAGGCCAATTGAAATTCAGAGTGCTGAGTATCCGTTTGTGGAGAATAAAGACACTTTGTGGTCAGCTGCTGTTCGAGTGCGCTCTCATTTTTGCTAAGCAAACGTAACTGATGTATTCTCGGCAGCTTGGGCCGTGGAGAGCGCACCACCCGATGGATGTGAACGGGGCCATGGGGTTTGGAATCTGCCAAGCCTCACTTATGGAACAGCAGTCCTTGGAGATTTGAACGGACCAGCGCCCAGAAAACCCATTGGGGTAACATTATCGGGGTCGCCAATCACGCACTACAAATCCCACGATGCAACGAGGGATAAAGCTCATCTGAGCAGCCTACTGGAAGGCAGTTAATTATCGATTGTGTGATGGCGGGAACCCTGAACTATTTCAGCCTATGAGGAAGGAGATTAAGGACTCCGAAACACGTCAGGCCAATTGAAATTCAGACTGCTGAGTATCCGTTTGTGGAGAATAAAGACTCTTTGTGGTCAGCTGCTGTTCGAGTGCGCTCTCATTTTTGCTAAGCAAACGTAACTGATGTATTCTCGGCAGCTTGGGCCGTGGAGAGCGCACCACCCGATGGATGTGAACGGGGCCATGGGGTTTGGAATCTGCCAAGCCTCACTTATGGAACAGCAGTCCTTGGAGATTTGAACGGACCAGCGCCCAGAAAACCCATTGGGGTAACATTATCGGCGGTCGCCAATCACGCACTACAAATCCCACGATGCAACGAGGGATAAAGCTCATCTGAGCAGCCTACTGGAAGGCAGTTAATTATCGATTGTGTGATGGCGGGAACCCTGAACTATTTCAGCCTATGAGGAAGGAGATTAAGGACTCCGAAACGCGTCAGGCCAATTGAAATTCAGAGTGCTGAGTATCCGTTTGTGGAGAATAAAGACTCTTTGTGGCCAGCTGCTGTTCGAGTGCGCTCTCATTTTTGCTAAGCAAACGTAACTGATGTATTCTCGGCAGCTTGGGCCGTGGAGAGCGCACCACCCGATGGATGTGAACGGGGCCATGGGGTTTGGAATCTGCCAAGCCTCACTTATGGAACAGCAGTCCTTGGAGATTTGAACGGACCAGCGCCCAGAAAACCCATTGGGGTAACATTATCGGGGTCGCCAATCACGCACTACAAATCCCACGATGCAACGAGGGATAAAGCTCATCTGAGCAGCCTACTGGAAGGCAGTTAATTATCGATTGTGTGATGGCGGGAACCCTGAACTATTTCAGCCTATGAGGAAGGAGATTAAGGACTCCGAAACGCGTCAGGCCAATTGAAATTCAGAGTGCTGAGTATCCGTTTGTGGAGAATAAAGACTCTTTGTGGTCAGCTGCTGTTCGAGTGCGCTCTCATTTTTGCTAAGCAATCGTAACTGATGTTTATATATGTATGTATATATAGATATACACATACATATATATAAATGCATATGCATATATATGCATATATATATGTGGATATGTGTGCGTGTAGAGGGAGGTAGAGAGAGGTAGAGAGGTAGAGGTGTAGAGGTAGAGGTGTAGAGGTAGAGAAGTAGAGGTAGAGGTGTAGAGAGGTAGAGGTGTAGAGAGGTAGAGAGTAGTAGAGAGAGAGGTAGAGAGAGGTAGAGAGTAGAGAGTGAGTAGTAGACAGTAGCAGAGAGTAGTAGAGAGAGTAGCAGAGAGTGAGTAGTAGAGAGTAGTAGAGTGAGCAGTAGAGAGTGAGTAGTAGAGAGTAGTAGAGAGTGAGTAGTAGAGAGTAGTAGAGAGTGAGTAGTACAGAGAAGTAGTAGAGAGTGAGTAGTAGAGAGTGAGTAGAAGAGAGTAGTAGAGTCAGTCAGTCAGTGTCAGTCAGTCAGTCAGTGTCAATCAGTGTCAGTCAATCAGTGTCAGTCAGTGTCAGTCAATCAGTGTCAGTCAATCAGTGTCAGTCAGTGTCAGTCAGTCAGTGTCAGTCAGTCAGTGTCAGTCAAACAGTGTCAGTCAGTGTCAGTCTGTCAGTGTCAGTCAATCAGTGTCAGTCAGTGTCAGTCACTGTCAGTCAGTGCCAGTGTCAGTCAGTGTCAGTCAGTCAGTGTCAGTCAGTCAGTGTCAGCTAGAGCAGCTCTGCTGACCTGGGTCTCTGGCTCTAACGCAGCTCTGCTGACCTGATTCTCTCCCTCTAAAGCAGCTCTGCTGACCTGGTTTCTCTTGCTCAACAGCAGGTCTGCTGACCTGGTTCTTAGGCTACAGAGCAGCTCTGCTGATCTGGTTCTCTGGCTCTAAAGCAGCTCTGCTGACCCGGTTCTATGGCTCTAAAGCAGTTCTGCTGACATGGTTCTCTGGCTCTAGAGCAGCTCTGCTGACCTGGTTCTCTCCCTCTAAAGCAGCTCTACTGACCTGGTTTCTCTGGCTCTACAGCAGCTCTGCTGACCTGGTTCTCTGGCTCTAGAGCAGCTCTGCTGGCCTGGTTCTCTGGCTCTAGAGCAGCTCTGCTGACCTGGTTCTATGGCTCTAAAGCAGCTCTGCTGATCTGGTTCTCTCCCTCTAAAGCAGCTCTGCTGACCTGGTTTCTCTGGCTCTACAGCAGCTCTGCTGACCTGGTTCTCTGGCTCTAGAGCAGCTCTGCTGACCTAGTTCTTAGGCTCTAGAGCAGCTCTACTGACCTGGTTCTCTGGCTCTACAACAGCTCTGCTGCCATGGTTCTCTGGCTCTAAAGCAGCTCTGCTGACCCGGTTCTATGGCTCTAAAGCAGTTCAGCTGACCTGGTTCTCTGGCTCTAGAGCAGCTCTGCTGACCTGGTTCTTAGGCTCTAGAGCAGCTCTGCTGACCTGGTTCTCTGGCTCAAAAGCAGCTCTGCTGATCTGGTTCTGTAGCTCTAAAGCAGCTCTGCTGACCTGGTTCTCTGGGTCTAGAGCAGCTCTGCTGACCTGGTTCTCTCCCTCTAAATCAGCTCTGCTGACCTGGTTCTCTGCCTCTAGAGCAGCTCTGCTGACCTGGTTCTATGGCTCTAAAACAGCTCTGCTGACCTGGTTCACTGGCTCTAGAGAAGCTCTGCTGACCTGGTTCTCTGGCTCTAAAGCAGCTCTGCTGACCTGGTTCTCTCCCTCTAAATCAGCTCTGCTGACATGGTTTCTCTGGCTCTAGAGCAGCTCTGATGACCTGGTTCTCTGGCTCTAAAGCAGCTCTGCTGACCTGGTTCTATGGCTCTAAAGCAGCTCTACTGACCTGGCCCTCTGACTCTGAAGCAGCTCTGCTGACCTGGTTCTCTGGCACTAAAGCAGCTCTACTGACCTGGTTCCCTCCCTCTAAAGAGCTCTGGTGACCTGGTTCTCTGGCTCTAAAGCAGTTCTGCTGACCTGGTTCTCTGCCGCTAGAGCAGCTCTGCTGACCTGGTTCTATGGCTCTAAAGCAGCTCTGCTGACCTGGTTCTCTGCGTCTAGAGCAGCTCTGCTGACCTGGTTCTCTGGCTCTAAAGCATGTCTGCTGACCTGGTTCTCTGGCTCTAGAGCTGCTCTGCTGACCTAGTTCTTAGGCTACAGAGCAGCTCTGCTGATCTGGTTCTCTGGCTCTAAAGCAGCTCTGCTGACCCGGTTCTATGGCTCTAAAGCAGTTCTGCTGACATGGTTCTCTGGCTCTAGAGCAGCTCTGCTGACCTGGTTCTCTCCCTCTAAAGCAGCTCTACTGACCTGGTTTCTCTGGCTCTACAGCAGCTCTGCTGACCTGGTTCTCTGGCTCTAGAGCAGCTCTGCTGGCCTGGTTCTCTGGCTCTAGAGCAGCTCCGCTGGCCTGGTTCTATGGCTCTAGAGCAGCTCTGCTGACCTGGGTCTCTGGCTCTAGAGCAGCTCTGCTGACCTAGTTCTTAGGCTCTAGAGCAGCTCTGCTGACCTGGTTCTCTGGCTCTACAACAGCTCTGCTGACCTGGTTCTTTGGCTCTAAAGCAGCTCTGATGACCTGGTTCTATGGCTCTAAATCAGTTCTGCTGAACTGGTTCTCTGGCTCTAGAGCAGCTCTGCTGACCTGGTCCCTTGGCTCTAAAGCGGCTCTGCTGACCTGGTTCTCTCTCTCTAAAGCAGCTCTGCTGACCTGGTTCTCTCGCTCTAAAGCAGCTCTACTGACTTAGTTTCTCTGGCTCTACAGCAGCTCTGCTGACCTGGTTCTCTGGCTCTAGAGCAGCTCTGCTGACCTGGTTCTTAGGCTCTAGAGCAACTCCGCCGATCTGGTTCTCTGGCTCAAAAGCAGCTCTGCTGACCTGGTTCTGTGGCTCTAAAGCAGCTCTGCTGACCTGGTTCTGTGGCTCTAAAGCAGCTCTGCTGACCTGGTTCTGTGGCTCTAAAGCAGCTCTGCTGACCTGGTTCTCTGCCTCTAGAGCAGCTCTGCTGACCTGGTTCTATGGCTCTAAAACAGCTCTGCTGACCTGGTTCACTGGCTCTAGAGAAGCTCTGCTGACCTGGTTCTCTGGCTCTAAAGCAGCTCTGCTGACCTGGTTCTCTCCCTCTAAAGCAGCTCTGCTGACATGGTTTCTTTGGCTCTAGAGCAGCTCTGATGACCTGGTTCTCTGGCTCTAAAGCAGCTCTGCTGACCTGGTTCTCTCCCTCTAAAGCATCTCTGCTGACCTGGTTCTCTGCCTCTAGAGCAGCTCTGCTGACCTTGTTCTCTGGCTCTAAAGCAGCTCTGCTGACCTGGTTCTATGGCTCTAAAGCAGCTCTGCTGACCTGGTCCTCTGGCTCTGAAGCAGCTCTGCTGACCTGGTTCTCTGGCTCTAAAGCAGCTCTACTGACCTGGTTCTCTCCCTCTAAAGAGCTCTGCTGACCTGGTTCTCTGGCTCTAAAGCAGTTCTGCTGACCTGGTTCTCTGCCGCTAGAGCAGCTCTGCTGACCTGGTTCTATGGCTCTAAAGCAGCTCTGCTGACCTGGTTCTCTGGCTCTAGAGCAGCTCTGCTAACCTGGTTCTCTGGCTCTAAAGCAGTTCTGCTGACCTGGTTCTCTCCCTCTAAAGCAGCTCTGTTGACCTGGTTTCTCTGGCACTACAGCAGCTCTGCTGACCTGGTTCTCGGCCTCTAGAGCAGCTCTGCTGACCTGGGTCTCTGGCTCTAGAGCAGCTCTGCTGACCTGGGTCTCTGGTTCTAGAGCAGCTCTGCTGACCTGCTTCTTAGGCTCTAGAGCAGCTCTGCTGACCTGGTTCTCTGGCTCTACAACGGCTCTGCTGACCTGATATCTGCGTTCACAATGCAAGCACCCGACTTCGCAAAAATATATTTAAAAATAATATAAGTTCATTATAAGTACAAATATATTATTTTTATGAATATCTTAGATAATCTCTTGCCCTAATATGTATATTAAAGACACATACATATCATTTTGGAATATAAGATTTTTTGGAGCGAGTCGCGCACCCAGCGCGCCCCAGCATGTATATGACGTCACCCGGGACCCGCCACCGCGCAAGCATCTCGTACCGTAATGCGCTTGTGTCACGAATACGCGGGAGCAGGAGTCGCGGATTGGTCGCATACCAATCGCGCACATCACGTAATATTAAATGTATATGATGTAACTGAAAAACACGCAGCCGTCGCACACCGTACGCGGATCCTTCACAACTTTTCTAAAATGGCGGCTAAAATCCGCGCACCCACCGTGATGTGTACGCTTTGAGTGCGCGACTCTGAAAAAAAAATGTAATTTAAAAAAAAAAAATAATAATATAAATATATTAAAATAAAAAATGAAAACAAAAAAAGTAATCAAAATTTCAGCTTGAATGTTTAACATTTTTTGTTTTTTTGCAATTTTCAGAAAAATATATAATGTTATTTAATTAATAAAATATTTATAAATAAACAGTTAAAAACGGTAGAAAATCAGTACAAAAAAATAGGTATAACTACTATCACACTTAAAAATTAGCATTTAAAAAACCTTTGAAATTCACTGAAAAAAACCATAGGTTTCAGAGATGTTATAGTTAGAAATTAGCATTTAAAAAAGCTTTAAAATTCACTGAAAAAACCATAGGTTTCAGAGACGTTATAGTTAGAAATTAGCATTTAAAAAAACCTTAGAAATTCACAGAAAAAAACATAGGTTTCAGGGGTGTTATAGTTAGCTGGCCATTTCACTCGTACAAAACAGAAGAACATGTGTGGGGGGGAATGGAATAATCAACGGGCAATGCAGGAAACCTAGGAGAGAGCAAACATAACCGCCCCATGGGAGTGGAGGTAGACATCAGTAGGCATTAGGGCAAGGCTTGACAGGAACTCCTAGCATCTCCCATCCATCGTTCTGCCAGAATGTGAGAGACCCACGGGTCAAGTATATCGCTGTAGAGCAGTGTCGGTCTTATAGGCGTGGAGTATGCCCGTCAAGGTGGGCACATATAATTCTTGGCTTCAATGTTTATAATATATGTGTCCCAATTGTCACCCCCCGCGTCCCAATCCCTTGGCCCTCAGGGAGCAAAGCACATTCGATTCGGCGCGTGCCCAATGTATTAGAATAGCCAGCCATTCAGCAGTATCTGGGGCCCTGGGAGCCTTTCATTGCGATCTGCATTTTAACGAGGATGAACGCTAGGTCTATAAATCGATGCATGTGTTTGTCCCCTTTGGCTTTGGGGGTGAAGGCAGAGGAGACAGGATTCAGGGTGGGTGTCAATGCATGACCCGTTAAGTCGTCTGTAGTGATCGTGATTTCCACCCATGTTAGGTGTACAGAGGGGCAGTCCCAGACTATGTGATAAAACACGGCTTCCGTGAGATGCATTTGATACTTTGGGGGGAGAGGTATGCCTTGTGTGTGTAATTAAATTGCGTGAAGCGGAAGCGGGGACTCTGAGACACCTCTTTCTTCTTCTGTTGGAGAACTCTTGCCCAAGCCCTATCTGGCCTGTGGTATACCTTAAAGTATTTTTAATATTAACTGCATCCCCGTATTATCCAGGAAAAGAATATATCTCTGCCCTGGTTATACAATATTAACAGGGTGGGATCTGAAGAGGTGGCCAATGATGAAGCATGCCATATTACGTGGATGAGAGTACCTCATCCAAATTCATTTTTTTGACCCAAAAGTGGTCCAATAACCCGGGTTCAAGGAGTTAGGAATAGGAATCACCCGTCATATCAGTAGATTCACCACACTTGTTGTGATTTATAATGTGTCTCAGAAGGAAGTTCGGTGTGTAAATCCTCCCTTTCTCTCAATGTAATGTGATGATACATGTTTTCTAAGGCCAGGAGACCACTGGCCACCCAGAAATGTGCATAGGTGCATCTGTTTCCAACTTAAGATTTCTTCCAAGGGAATTTTCTCACTCATCCCTCTATTTAAGGGTCGGTGCCCCCCTACTTTGTTTCGGTATTTTCAGGCATGACATATAGCAATGTGTTTAAACAGTGATATTATTGGCCCAAATTTGAATAAAACACAAACGACGAAGCTCTCAGGTATGAATTGTATGAATATAACACTAAGGGGCATATGTATCAAAGGATACATTTGCGATTCTCAAATAGCGATTTTTAGAGAATTGCTATTAGAGAATCGCAAAACGCTATGTATGTAGGAGTTGCAAATAATTTTGCGAATCCTACATATTCCTTAATTACGATTCGCAATTAAGGAATACCTCCCCATTCATTCCTATAGGAATGAATGGGAAGACATTCTCAATTTCCGATTCTCAATTAGAGAATCGCAAATTGAGAATGCAATTTCAAGGGTGCCAGGGTGTTAAAAGGACACCCTGTTGCACCCCTGAAATGTGCATGTGTGCACATGTGGCACACATACATGCCACATGCCCTAAGGGCATGTATGTGCGCCATATGGCACTTTGAAAAATACAAAAAAGTGCATTTTTCAAAGAAGTCGCAAATTACCACCAACTTGAAGTTGGTGGTAATTTGCGATTTCTTAAGGAGAAATCGCACAACTTGGGTGCTTTTTACATCGCATTTAAGGAATCGCAATTTGCGATTCCTTAAATGCTTTTGCAAAAAAAGGAATCGCAAATTTTGCGATTCCCTATTTTGCGAGGGCCTTTTGGGATGATACATCCCAAAAGGCTTTTTCCGGTTCGCAAACGGGCTGATTCTGAGAATCGGCCCGTTTGCGAACGGGAAATGGGCCTCATAATATGCCCCCATCATCCTACTTATGAGTTAGTCGGTGTTTTTTGACACCTGCGTGAACCTGTGTTTGCGCAGGAGTCAGTATTATGAGTTGGGTGGTATTTACTGCATTCGGTAATTACAGAGTGGGTTAAATATATCACCCTTTGTTAAATTTTGGTAGGTCAAACCAGCTGGAATTTAACAGGGCAAAAGTGTAAGGTATTTTTCCCTGGAAACTTGTAGTCAGTGTTATTGATCGTACCCAATAAAAAATAGTCTTCCAGGGTATTGTTATTAATCTGATGCGATAAAAATCACCTGGACTCCCACAGACTCGGAACCGGGGCCAGATCAGTTAACCCAGTCTTGCAGTTACCACATCTTATAGTAAAGATCAATATTTTGAAGCACAGTCTATATATCATGCATCTTCCAGATCCCTTTCCCTTTCACAAGTTAGGCAGCTATTGGGGAGTTGATTGGGCTGAGCAACAAGGCACAAATAGAGAAGGAATGATATCAAATGAGAATGGGAAGAAGTGGCTTTAGCAGATGATTGGGGCTTCACTGTGAGAATTTTGCAATTTACAGTTCTTGACATGGTTTACCTGAAATGTATTTGTTAGCCAAACAACAGCCATGCAAACCATAACTTGCAGACTAAATGCAATGCTTATGACCTCACAATATTTATACCAGTAAATAGCAACACCTAAAAGTGAAATTTATAAAACAACAACACATAATCAAATCAATTAATGATACTGCATTAGTTGTAAGGGTAATGTGTCATGTAACCTCGTCTGTAGGATGATTTACATTTGTAATTGCATTTCTTTGAGTGGGCAGAAGAGTCGGGGGGAGGGGCCAGATGAGTCATGGGAGGAGGGGTTAAGAAAGAAGTCCCGGGGCAGGGGTGTTGCAGAGGAGAGGGCATATGGCCTAATGGGCAGAAATATTTGACTTTGGAACTTGCAAACCATGCTCGAATCCCAACGTCCGCACAACATCCTGTGATTCTGGGAAAATCACTTAAGCTCCCTGTTCCTAAAATAAAAATAACAAGCATTAAAAATGCAACAGGTCTCGTCTTTGTCCAAGTTAGAGCATTTTTTTTAGCAAATGGTGTTTCTTTTTAGAAGTGTTTTTATTATTGTGTTAGCAGTTTTCAATGTACATAATATGCATATTTATGCATGCATTTAGAGGTTTCGTTATTTAGATATGCAGATGTATTGTATGTGTATATATGTGCATATACATGTTGGTCTATATATGTATATAGGTATATAATAGCATAGTGTGCATACATTTTCAGATCTATACATGTATCAAAGCATGTTTTAGTGATATTGGGATGGATATATGTATATATAGTGATATCTTTAATAAAATTGCTTCAACTTTCACAAATGCGAGACCTGTTGCATTTGTAATGTTTTTTATTTAGTGTATACATATATGTATATATGTGCATATATATGTGGAAAGATATATGCATATATATATTGACATATGTATACATATATATCTATATATCCTCTTGTTTCTCCCGAGTATTTCTTTGCCACTCCTTAACGAGAGCTGCGTCGTCGCAAGGGACCTCTCGAGAGCAGGTCCTAATACATCAATCCAGGAAAGACGACGCCGTGTGCGGTTCAAAGATTTTATTTTAAACTGCCGTTATCAAACACGTTTCAACTGCAAAGGAGCCTTGTTCACTGATAGCGAAATTTAAAACGCGCGGCCATTTTAAAGTGCTTTACGTGCTTAAAAACAAATCACATGATAAACTACAAACGTGATAGACGTGAAAAACAGACTCGTAGTTTTTCAGTTTCACAGGCATTGCATACCAAGTAGCCAGTCAATTTCATGCTGCAACTTTCGCATTTTAGATAACGTTTTTCGTAATTGATGAGGAATAATTTATACAAACCAATCAATTACAATGTTGTACAAATAAAATTAAAACATATTGAATAAGCGCATTCAGCATTAGTGCTATATTGTCATATTTAGCGCAAATACATTTATTCCTCATTTTGCATCAGTTCTGCTCTAGTGAGCTCTCCATTCTTATTTTTCCCGAATGAAAATCTTTTTACGAAAACGCTAAGACATTTACGCCCAAGTGGGCTTACATATTCAATTTGTTGCAAATTCATTTCTTGGTTTACTGGTGGATGTCATGACTAGCAACCTTACATACTTATCTAAGTCTGCTAAAAAATATATATATATATATATTTATATTCATGATTAAAATTCATTACTGCACTATTTACTTAATGGCGGTTCATCCCTTACATGATTAATCTACAAATGTGTGTGCAAGTCTTCCTCAATATTTAATCCTCCTGGTTGCTTAGAGTCTAACTCTATTATATAGCGAGACTCTAATCGTCTTAGTTTTTTCTCTCGGTTTCCACCTCTCACATTCTGTTCAAACGCATCTATCACGTAGAAAGACAGGCCCTTGATCTCTTTCCCATGCACCTTTTCAAAGTGTCTGGCTACTGGATATGTTCTGTCTCCATTCTTAATAGCCCTCAGGTGCTGTAGGATTCTTTTATGTACTTCCAGAATTGTGCTGCCCACGTACCGCAGGCCACAAGGGCACTGCAGCACGTAGACAGCAAAACTCGTCTTGCACGTATACTTCCCTTTTATCCTACGTATTCCATTAGATAGGCCTAGTCTGTATTGCTCAGTGTTTATGCCATGCTTGCAGGCTTTACATTTAACGCATTTCACAAACCCCTCTCTTTTATTCAACCATGTTGTTTTTGGTTTAGCTTTCTTTAAATTGTTACTGACTAAAGACTGTTTGAAAGACCTGGCTTTTCGGAATGTAATTTGTGGTCTCCGAGGCACATTTTTCCACAAAACTGGGTCATTCTTAATTAAGTGCCAGTGTTTGTTCAAAATATTCCTTACATCTTCATGTTGATGGCTGTATGTTGTAATGAATCTATATTGTGATTCACTTTTTTTGTCATATTTTTTGTCTGAATCAAAAAGCAGTTCTTCCCTCTTTTTGTTTATTGCTTTCCTCATACCAGTGTTAATCCAACTGTCTGGGTACCCTCTGCTTTTAAATCTTTGTTTCAGAATGTTGAGATCTTTCTTTGTCTCCTCAGTCTCGCTGCAATTACGCCTCACTCTAAGGCTTTCCCCATAGGGGATGCTGCGTTTGAGATTTACCGGGTGAAAACTTTTAGCGTGCAGAAGTGTGTTGCCTGAGGATGGTTTTCTGAAAAGCTTTGTTTATACTTTGCCTTCATGGACATATACAGTTAAATCAAGGAAATTCACATTAGAAGTACTGATTACACTGGTAAAGCTAAGGTTTAGTTCGTTCGTCTGTATCCTATCAATAAAGCTTTTTACTTCTCCTTCAGTGCCCTTCCATACAATAAACAGATCGTCTATAAAACGGCTCCAGTGCATTATATGATTTTCCCACTCATTTTGGTACTGCACTTGGATCACCTGCTCCTCCCACCAGTCCATATGCAAATTAGCATAGCTGGGGGCGAAGCAGGTGCCCATCGCAGTGCCACATACCTGATGGTATAATTGCCCATTAAACAAAAAATAATTGCTTTTTAGACATTTCTCAATCATTCTTGTGATCATCTTTGTATGTGCTCATAGTTGTATCGGTCTTGTCCCTAGAAAGTGTTTTACGGCTCGTAAACCATCATTGTGCTTAATGCTGGTGTATAACGTTGATACATCAATTGTCACTAACAAATAATCACTTTCCCAAGGAAGATCATATATTTTACGTAGAAAATCTCCTGTATCCTGTATATAGGATGGGAGTGTTCTAACTAGGGGGCCTAGAAAAGAATCTATAAATGTTGATGTATTCTCTAAAGCACTGCCCATCGCCGAAATTATTGGCCGCCCTGGTGGATTAGTAACATCCTTGTGCACTTTCGGAATTAAGCAGTATACTGGTGTTACTGGCTGCTCTATCTTTAAAAACATATCCTCATCATGTTTTATCAGGCCCTGTTCATACCATTGATTGAGTTCCCCATTAAACTCGTTATTACTCAAAGTCATACTGTTCTCATTGACTTTTACATAGCAACTCTTGTTGTTTAACTGCTTATGGGCCTCTATCAAATATTTCTGCTTGTCCCAGAGGACTATATTGCCCCCCTTATCCACATTGCGTACTATGCAGTTATCTTCATTGGACAATTTTTTAATCAGCGCACCATACATTTTCTGTTTTGTGGTGCTTTCTTTATTCTTGACTAGATTTGTTCGTGCTCCTAGCTTTTTTAAGTCATTGATTACCAGTCCATTATATATGTCCGTTACATCCCTTGTTGTCATCGGGGTAAATCTTGAATTTGTTCTGAAATCAGTTCGTACACTCTGATAAATGTCGATACCTTCTTCTTGTGCCACTGTATCAACATTGTTTCCAATTTCATCATTGGAGTTCTCTATATTGATTCCTCTTAATTCCAACATTAAATTCATATCATTGATTTCTAGGTTTACAGCTTGTTCTCCACTTGAAGCTGTTGCAACTATTGGTCTTAGGTTAGGATTCAATAAAAAGTGCTTTCTAAGCTTCAATGTGCTAACAAATTTGAAAAGATCGATTCTTGTTTGTACATAGTCTAGGCCCATTAAGCTCACTAGAGCAGAACTGATGCAAAATGAGGACTAAATGTATTTGCACTAAATATGACAATATAGCACTAATGCTGAATGCGCTTTTTCAATATGTTTTAATTTTATTTGTACAACATTGCAATTGATTGGTTTGTATAAATTATTCCTCATCAATTACGAAAAACGTTATGTAAAATGCGAAAGTTGCAGCATGAAATTGACTGGCTACTTGGTATGCAATGCCTGTGAAACTGAAAAACTACGAGTCTGTTTTTCACGTCTATCACGTTTGTAGTTTATCATGTGATTTGTTTTCAAGCACGTAAAGCACTTTAAAATGGCCGCGCGTTTTAAATTTCGCTATCAGTGAACAAGGCTGCTTTGCAGTTGAAACGCGTTTGATAACGGCAGTTTACAATAAAATCTTTGAACCGCACACAGCGTCGTCTTTCCTGGATTGATATATCTATATATATGCATATATATGCATATATATGTATGCACATATATATGTGGAAAGATATATATATATATATATATATATATATATATATATTGACATATGTATACATATATATCTTTATATATATGCATATATATGTATGCATGTATATAGGTAAGTGTGTAGGCCTCCTTTTGTTCGAGTCTCTTGGTTGGGAGCAGTCAGGAGCCTCACACCTGATGCAAATGCAGCAGGGAAAACAAAGGCTCACACTTTGTTAGCACTTCACACATACACAAGAAAGGCAGCTTGTGGACAATGACAATGACACAAGCCAATGAAAAATATGGGCAGAGAGTGGGCGAAGCTTCAAGTCCATACCTGAATGCAGCATGCCTCGCAGAGAAGCGCATGTACTGCCCAGGCTCGACCTAAAAACAGTATTTGATGCCCAAATGCCTCAGCTAAGAAGCTTATAGGAGCAATTGGCTCTCCACGTGCTTACAATTGACAGTACCGATTATAAACTTTAAGGAGAGGTTTATCTTGCACAGAGGCACCACATAAGAAATGACCCATCATTAATCTCCTCAGCAAGCAACATTACTAGCATCCCACCAAAACCAACTTGAAAAGGAGAAGCCAACAAGAGGAGATCACTTCACTTCCCATCATTCATCTGTACAGGAAGTGACATCACTTCCTGCCTTCGCCTTACTTCAGTCAACTCCCCTGGGCACCACAGCAAAGCGCGGACTCAGACAAAAGCACTGACTGTTTGTGCCAGAAACCCCTGTGCGTCACCCAGCCCCGCATATCATCAACCCCCACACCGAGATACGGACAAGCCAGACACTCGCATAGCATTGGTGTTACACATACACAACCTTGTACACACCCCACTATCTACTGCACACACCTCTTTAACTACAGAACACACATTCCAACTCCTGCTCATTAACACTCACTCAGCATACTCCATGCACCAGACGTCGCAGATCGCATCAGCTATGACAAGCTTGACACCCTCCTCATCACAAAAACAAGGCGCACACCCACATCCACACACATCCTAGGAACCATCTCCAAACAGGCTACAGCAGCCATCGTGTGGACTGTGCACAAAAGAAGGGAAGAGGCTTCGCTATCATCCGTAAATCATCCTGGTCCTGCACCTTATGCAAGTAACACTCAACGCCAAAGCCTCCTTGGGCGTATAAGATCATAATTGATAGGGGAGAGGATGGGGTCCGTCGGCTTAAACTGCCGACTTTGGTGCTGGAAACCAGAGTTCGAGCCTCAAGGTCACGCCCACATCCTGTGATTCTGGGCAAATCACTTAATCTCCCCGTGCCTGAATGTGTAATGTAAATACGGTGCTCATGTAAAGCGCTCCAATACCTTCGGTCGAGTTCGCGCTATATAAATATGCCAATTTTTTTTTATGAATTCTCGGGTGGTCTCACCACCAATGTTCCCTCTAATTTTTCCCCTCTGTGTGCGGCACTGTAAGGTCTCTGTGCGCTGCAGCCAAGGCTGTGTGCGCCAGTAACCCGACCGTGCGTGTGGTTGCAGCAACACATAGTGCAGATTGTATGAGTATTCATGTTAATCGCAGTGCCAGTCATGTGCTGCAATTACCATGAATACTTTCTCAGAGGTACACAATATGCCCCGCGCTGGTGGCGCCCTGTGTGAGAACGTTTGTTGGCGCACCCCAGTGACCACCCCGCCAGTGATTCCCTCACTATTATCCTTAAACAGTGCCCCTCAAGGTCTCCATTACAACTCTCTCTGACATGTATTTAATTTTGTTTTATAACATCTCTCATACCAGTGTAGGGTGTACTTTGCATTGCACACATATTAAACAGAGACAGAGACAATCAATCATTATTTTTTTTTGCAAACAGATTTTATTGAGTTTTCTAACAATCACTATCACATTTATCAATACAACTTTAAATTCATTCGTCTAGTTCCTATTATGATATTGCAAAGAAACGCCCCACAGTGGTAAAACATTTATCAATGGCATCTAATAGCTTGGCTCCATCTGTTTACTACCAGGGCATCCACGGCTGACTTAACAACTCGATAATTACTCATTTGCTTAGCTGTAACTTCACGGTTCCTGTGTATCTATTCAAACTATCTCCAACAGTTCCCCCACCTGTCCCTCCCGCCCAGGCGTGACACATTAGGCCCTTCTATATGCAGCCAGTACAATGGCAGAACACCACTTTTGTCCATGATCTCAGGTATAGTCTCAATGATCAATCTTACCATCAGAGGGGACACGTTAAACATGCATTCCCTGCTTTTGCTAATGTTGCACTGTTGCAGCGAACACTTCCCAGCTGCTCAGCCATCCACTACTGAACTCTTCAGTTATCAGGACATGAGGGGGGGGAAGCACGCGCCCAACCCTCATTGATGCTGCGGCTAGGCCGTACCTCACGCCAGCTCCCCCGCAAGGCCTCCCAATGGCGAATCTCTGCCTCCACAAACAGTTTGCTCCTTACTGGGCTGCAGGGAGATGAAACAACAGCTGCCGTCTAATGTATCTGCACTACGGCGCACACACAGGAGTTTCCGGTCTCAACTGGGTGCCACCTCCGACATAGGCCTCTCCGCTGCTCGGCCGCGAGTGCAGTCCCCGTCTTCGCCTTGCTGTGACGGGTATGAGGGGTCTACCAGGTCTTCTGCCAACACATTTCAAAGTGCAGCGTCACCGCTTCCGGCCCACTCTGCTGAGTATCATGGGAGATACTCTTGGCCCTTAGTTGCTCAGGGTCCAGTCAGAACGTCGAGGGCTAGCTGCTCCTCCCCTCATCAGCCGCCATCTTATATTGCTCCGGGCCGCACACTCTCAGTTCATAGCCAGCCGGTTTTTCTCTGCCATGCAGCCCGCTTAGCTGCAATAATGAGAGCAACGCACTCCCATCACAGTCCGCCATTCAGCAGGCCCAAAATATATGTGCCCGGGGCTCAGGATAATAATTTACCGGGGGTATGCCGGCCGGAGCTCCGAAGCCTGCCTCCTCTCACATCGGCTCCAGGCCACCACCTCCCAACAGAGACAATCAATCATTCGTATGTAAATCAGTGTAGAAGAAATGTTACATATGACAGAGGACTGCAAGGTATAGGAGTGACATGTCATTCATACTGATAGGCAGTATAGTTTAAGAGTGCTTTGTCTAGAGAAGCACAAATTCAGAATTTAAAATGTAACATCATGGTTAGGATTTCTCTTTAATAAGAAGCACTTTGCGCCCAAATGAACTCTATTTGCAACTTTAGGATAATGAATGGCTGGGGAAAAAAAATCATAACGCTCCAATCTATACCTTGCAGTATGCATGAAGTTCTTTGATGACAGGTAATAGTTTACTGTTCTATATTAGGATTTTAACTTATAAACGGCAAGTAACAAAATTACCTCTCTGACATAAATAGTAACCTACTAACTAATCTTCATTCTGTGCCCTTTGTGATCTGCATGGTACACGTTCTTTGCAGCAGTTTGCAAATGTTTACTATATAATTATGGCTATGCAATATTTGCCACATAATGCATCATCTGCTGCATAATTTGACAATTTTAATCAACTACTGCATTTATGTGTTACACTGGTACTAATAAGGCAAAATCTTCGCAGAGACTGTTAGCATGTGTAGAAATGTCAAAATAATAAAGTTTCAGAAAATATGCTGCATTACGCTGCAGCCTTTCTTTGCTGCATAATTTAGTCAACACTGGCATCATTTTGCCCCCCATTACTGCATAATTTCAGTCCCCCAAAGCAGGCAGCACATGCTAAAAATGCTTGTGCATGAAGCAGAGAGACCATGATGTTTGTGAACTTAGTTTGGTGTGCGTGCAAATCCTGCATTGCTGATCCCTGGTAAGTTGCAGCTACTAGTGCTGAAACAAACCCAATAGAGGTACCAATGGATGAGGCGTACTGGCCTCAAGGGCAGGGCCGACTTTAGCACTGGTGGCACCCTGTGTGACAATCTTTTTTTGGCGCCTCTCTTTCCCATGACCTCCTCCTTGGATTCTCTCACTACCATCTGGCCAAAGTGCCCCTTATCTCTCCATAGATCCTCTCTCACATGCATTTAATTTGTTTTAAAGTGCTGGTGAAGGCTGGCTTTACTAATCCACTCAGCTATCCACATAAAATATAGATCTGTTCTTTGCAGTAGGCATATTAACCTGCTGTGCTACTTTAAGGCGAGTCAAAACTGCCACTAGACAAAACTCCATCTCAGTCTTTCTAGCAGGAACATTGATTACAAGAGTTATCATGACATTTTTATTGGTGCCTGAAAGCTGGAGGCACAAGGAACTCTGCAGCAGGTGATTTAAAATTGTAAGTTGTTGCTAAACACTGCACCCCCCCCTGAGGCCAGTGCCCCCATACAGGTCAGCACCCAGTGCCGCTGCACCAGTCACTCCACCCTAAAGCTGGCCCTAATTCCCTCACTACCATCCTTTAACAGTGCTCCTCAAGTCTCCATCTCTCTCTCAGGTGCATTTAATTTGATGTACAGCGCCATTGATACCAGTGTAGGTTGTCAGAGCACTTTACATCACATACATTACACAGAGACAATCAATCATACATGTGTAAATCACTGTATAGACAATATTACATAAGACAAAGGACTACAAGGTGTAGGAGTCCCATGTCAACCATACTGGTAGGCAGTATAGTTTAATAGTGGTTGGTCTGGAGAAACACAGACTCTGAATTTAGAACGCAACACCATGGTTGGGGTTTCTCTTTAATAACCAGAATTGATTTCTATCCAAATGAACCCTTTGTGCAACATTAGGATAATCAAAGACTGGGGCAAAAAACAATGCTCTAATTTATACCCTGCAGTTTCCATTCAGCTCTTAGATGACAGTTAATAGCTCACTGTTCTATGTTAGGATTTCAACTTATAAACTGCAAGTAACAAAAAGATCTCTGACAAAAGCGGTAACCCACTGACCTATTTACATTATGTGCAGTTTGTGATCTGCATGGTACATGTTCTCTGCAGCAGGCACATTAACCCTCTACGCTCCCTTTCCATGAGTCAAAACTTCCACTTGACAAAGCTTCATCTCTCTCTAGGAAGAACATTAATCACTAGAATTATCATGGCATTTTTATTGTTGCCGAAAATTGCCGGGGGCCAGGAAGGAGGCAGCAAGTGCTTTTAGAAACATGATATATTTGCCCATAATCCTGTGAGTTTTCAATCCTGTAGATGACTCCTTGTGAAAATAAAAAAAATACAAGTCTTTATCCTTAAACAAGTTTTATATGGGAATACTTCTCTGATTCCAGACATGAATTTTGATGACTTCTCAGACTAACCGGCTACATGAATTCTAAATTCCAACCATCTGCACAGCTGCAGCAACTATGGATCACAATTGCCTTAGCAAGGATGCTATGGACCACAAGGAACTTCAGGCGTTTACAGTGGCGGCCGCCGTTTAAAGTCTTGGGAGAGTCCTGTGACTCCTTAGAGCTAAGCTGTTATATTTATTTCCTGGGCTAATGTTGAAACGTGCTTCACTTTTCCTGACCTTAGTGTTCTTGAAAGTCTAGCTTTCTGGCCAGTGCTTCATTTTACATTTTGGTGCTCTTAGTCTCTAAGATCTCTCTAAAGCGCCTATAAAATAAAGCAATATTTGTTTAGTTATTTTTTCACATTTTGAACCTTTTATTTCTCTACGTCTCTAGGCTGCACTTTGGAATAGAACAATGTCAGAAAAAGACATTTCCAGCAAAAGTGTCTATTCGTTTGTGGATCCATTTCACGGAGGAACGAATAAACGAAAGGAGGAAAGACAGGGTGAGATACTGTTTCTTGAAGTCATGGTTTCCAGTGAGTGAGAAGAAGCAAGACAGCAAGAGAGGGAGGATGAGTGAGAAAGAGATGGGGACAGCTGTCAGCGGCAGAGCAGAGGTCGACACTGACCTTGTCTTCTCTGAGGAGGAAGGAAGAGACATTGCCGTTCCTTCTCTGCCCGCCCGTCCGTCCGTCCCTGGACGTGTGTTTAAAATAATAAAGTAGGGGAACGGAATCAATCAAATTAAAGAAGTAGGGAAACGCTGTGCCCTGCCGATCCCGCCCACTTCGACCACTTACTTTGCATTTCTTTAGTTAAAAGGGCGCGGATGCAGGCAGATTGTATACCTTTGTTAAAGTAATCATGTTAATTGCAGCGCGTGATGGACGCTCTGATTAACATGAATACTTTCGCAAAGGCTTACAATCTGTCCTGCAGCCGTGCCCTTTCAACTAAAGAAATGCAGTAAGTGCAGGAGGTACTTGCTGCTGGACTAACCTGCTGTTGTGCGCGCTTCAAATGCCACACTGCGCGCTCGAAGAGAGACTTGTGCACGCGTGCCCAGGCGCGCAGCTTACTGGGAACAATGCTCACGACCTCATCTTTCAGACACACCCACACCACCCTCTTGGGTAACTTCACCTTCTCAGAAAACCAAAGCTCAAAAACACAAGAGACACCCTCACCTACCTCATCGACACAGTCAACACGATACAACACATCGGTCAACCAACACGCTTCAAACACCACAACTATGACCTCGTCTTCTCAACAGCACCAGCAATCTAACGCAAACCACATATGCTCCGGACCAGACCACCTCACCATCTCTATCTCCCTTCTCAGCATCTATCAACAACAGACTGTCAGGTCTGCAGTGGTTTCTACATCCTGGTGCAAGAGAGCGCCTCGTGGCAGCAGAGTTCAGCCGCACAGGCACCTGGGGAGGATGTGGCCTAACACCCAGAGCGGACGACTTCGGAGCGGAGGATCGGGTAGGTTCGAGTCTCAGCAATGGCTCTAAACATCCTGTGATTCTGGCCAAATCACCTATTCCCCCCTGCCAATCAAAGATGAATGTGTCCTCGTGTAACACAACTGGTGCTCATGTAAAGCGCTCCGATACCCTCGGGTCGAGGTCACACTATAGAAAACTGTAAATGTAGCGCCAAGAAGCAGGAGCAGACAGCGCTTGTCCTGCCAGCCTCGTAGCTGCTTTACTAGTCGGGTTTTTAAATAGCAAGCCCCTCGGTTGCACGGGACATTGTACGATTATTTGAGAAGGAGACGAGAATAAATCAACACCAAACCCACCGATCACAACCGCTCTGATCACAGGGACCTCTGACGCGTCACTCACGGGACTTACTACAACAGCTTTAAAACAAGCACTCGCCATGACGTAGACTTTTGGCTTTTTCGCCCATCCCACTTGGACGGCCTCGCCTGCTTTCCTTCTGAAGTAAAAGGTTTCTTATCTTTATGGGGCCATGTGTTTGGCCCCATAAGGATAAGAAACATTTTACTTCAGAAGGAAAGCAGGCGAGGCCGTTCAAATGGGACAGCTCAAAAAGCTGAACAAAAACAACATGAACAGCTCTTTTCCAATGGCTGGCCACCGTTTGGCATAAACGGTGACGCCAGCCAATGGAAAAGAGGGGCGGGGCTAAAGCCCCTTACAGAAAATACCTAAAAACGTTAACTCTCGCCAGCGAGACTGCGCATGTGCGCAGCCCATGCTAGCCGAGACCTAAAAACGAAACAAATCAGGCCTTGTGTAATGTAATCTGGTGCTCATGAAAGGCACTCTATTTTGTGCTATATTAAAACAATGCAAAAAAAAAACAGAGGCGACATGGAAGAGAGGTTAGGTTTGAACAGGAGAACGGAGGGTAGCGGAGACAGCGTGCCAAGGGAGGGAGAAGAGAGACAAAAAGCAGTGGAGTGTAGGGGTGATGCCCAAGGGCCTGCAGAGCCTGCACAGCCCGCAGTGGGAACACTGAACCGTGTGAGGCTGGCCTATGACTGCAGAGGCTGCAAGGGGCACACTAAAATGTCTGAGGTGGACTGCAGGCTAATTGGACCGGAGTGGACTCTGTGCATTTAAAAGGCAGGCAACAGAAGAAATTTACTGCTGCCAGCCAGCCTGTTGCTCACACTTCTTTTACTGGCTCAGCAACAGCGCAGAGCCAGGAAAAAGAGAGGCAGACACATCGTTTGTTTTAAACTCCCAATTTAAGGGGAGTTTTGTGAAAATGGTGGGATTTTCACAAAAATGGCTATTTTGCGATTTTCTTTTTTGCATATCACAAAATTGCGCATTTGAAAAGAGGATATTGCCGTAGGCCGAGGTTCCCCTGTTTGGAATTTGTACAGATAGATAGAACAATTTTAAGGGAAGCTGAAGCAATTTTCCTCTCTATTACTTCCTTTGTAGCCCACTCCTTGATTCTCCAAAATTGGAGGTCTAGGGATGTTCCCACTTATGATAAATGTTTAAACAAAATGAAAAGGACGTGGGCTTTTGCAGAAGCCCACGCGAGACGGTGGGAGCTTCCAGGAAATTTAACAAGAGTTGGAAGTTTTTAAGTAACTTGGAAAGCCCGATAGAGGGATAGTACTACCTGGAATCTAGAGTCTAGCTGCTGTTCTATCATTCTTAAAATGTTTGGAGGAACTAGAAATATGCTCTGTTAAGCACTCTAGCACTTTAACATTGTAACTTAGCATCTTTGCACTAGGTTTCCCTGCGTCCATTTTGCCATTGGTTTCAACTTTGAAAGATGAAGTTATCGTTTCTTTTTTTTCTTTTTTTTTAACCTCATGGTCGATTAGCGCTAATGTTTGCTCATATGTTATTTAAATGTTCTTGATGCTCTGCTCAATAAAAATGTTTTTTTTTTAAAAAGCATATCACAAAATTGCGATAGCCTGTGGGGTCTGATTATGGGGGCGCTCATAAACATTGCATTCGGTGTGTGAGCCGTGGCTTACCTGGCTGTCATGCATTGGGCTCCTAAACAGTACTTGTGGCTTCCAGTGTTCTTTTGGTTTTAATTCATAACCATAACTGCACATAAATGTGCTTTTTAGGTGAATTTCTCAGGTTTTTACACACACATTGAGGTTTTAAAGCCAGTGCTAACTATAACTTCATAAAAACATGAATATAAATCACCTCTCGATCAGCCCTCTTCATACATTGGTCTCTTCTAGTGTCAGTGACGTGTTGCTTCCTCCTACCTTGGTATAGAGCACAGGGCAATACATGAGCCCCCTTCATCCATTGGCTGGCTTACAGTGAGAAGGCGGGCCTTTTGGCTGATCACATGCACACAGCTTCCTTAAAAGGGGCGGACTTTTGTGCCAGGGCTGCTGAACCACACCTTGATTTTTATATTGCTGATTTGTTTGCGTGTTGCATATATTAAAAGACCTTCCAAGGACATACTGACTGACTTTGCTAGTGATTGTCTAAAAGAAGTAAGGGCTCATTCATATGTCAAATCAGAATTCACCTTAGATTGTTGCCGAATGGCTTCAGTCCTGCTACCTGAAACCGTACTCCTAGTGTACAATATTCCTTGGCCTCTTTGCAAGACCCCCATGTGGGGACGTCTCCCATTGACAGCCGATGTAGAGCAGCCCCAGTGCTTCTGAAATTGGCTGTTGTGAGGGGATATTCTTAACACAGCTGCTGCGGGACTGCCCCAAGCGACTATTTGTTGTGTTAATTAAACAAACCATTAGCACATGAATGGTGTGTGCTGATCTGGTTAGGCAGCGGTGCCCGCATCTGGGAGCTCTTCCAGCTGATGACTGCCTTGTGCGCCCTCACATCTGGACCCGGCTCTTGTGGCGGGCGGCGTGCTGTGACATCTGGTTTAAGAGTGTGAGCTGCTGGTGCACACTAGGCATTCCTCCGATCTGGAAACATCTGGCAGAGGCCTGGGACTTCAGCCATAGGCCTGCCTTCTACCTGTGGGGGACCCCTTGAAAGTGTAGACGGTGGGGGATGTAATCGATGAACTTTCTTAAAATACTTATTAAAGCCTGATTTTAACTTTAGAGTGCCAACCACTGACACTTCCCCTTTCTAGAATCCTAGCGAGTACATGTTGTATATTCATGCCAATAATGTATTACTTTGCCTTAAATTCAGCTTTTTGTCTTTCGTGTGATTCGTTTTTTCATAAGCTCCAATATTTTCCTCTATTTCCTAAAGATTTGAAATTTCAGTCATTTTATTTTCTGTTTATGCCAGTCTTTATTTTTAGGTCTAGCATTAGCATAAAGCAATAGGTGATCCCACTCCAGCCATTGGAGTGCTTCACCGTGAGCGACTACATTCTACTCTTTCACAAGTAGCACATTCGCAAATAAAGTAATCCCCTTTCTGTGACACGGATGTCTTCTTCAATTTATGCTATTTTTTGGCCAAAAATATTGTAGCTTTTATCACATGTTTTTTTTATTGGCAAAATGTTTTACAAAAACCATGAGAAAAAAAGCACTGACAAAGCTGAAAGGCTGGTAGTCAACAAAAGACCTGTTGGTTCAGCCAATGGATGTTAGGTTTGGTGTTAGCCAAGACCTCTTGATTTAATAAGATTATAGCCATAATCTACAAACTTGTAGTGGCTATTGGACAAATCACATCATCCATTGGTCGCCTATTGTATCATTCAAATTTCTTTCCACCCACAATAGCATAGAGCATAGAGCATGGAGCGTAGGGTCAGCTCACTTCAGACATTGGTTTATCTGTGAGTGGCACATTCTGCTCTTGCACAATGTGCTCTTACACACAAAAGAAATCCCCTTGCACTGCTTTCCCAAAAACATTCAAAACCTTGAGAAAGCCAAAGTTGGTAGCCAATGCCAGACCTACTGGCTTTGCTAATGGTTGTTTTCCATGAGAGCATCATGTAGCTGGTGGGTACAGATGGCAGGCAAATGTCCGTCTCCTCTCAAATCATGAAGTAAAGAATCATTGGCAAAGCTAATAGGCCTGGCAATACCTTACCTAATTCTCAAGCTTGCTTACTAACATTAAAGATGCACTGAATATGCGCTGTCCAAAGAAAACGTCCTCTTTTTTCAAAAATACAATATATTAATAAAATTAACAATAATAATTGCGATATTTGCAGTCCATAGAGTGTGACTTCACTGGAAGGCCGTGTGGTGCAGCACCTGTCACACGTGTTGCACATGTTCAAGACAAGGCGTTTCTTATAGGATTTTCAGGTGTGACATGTTAAGCAAGTCAAACTCTAGACCGCGGCAGGGCTTGGAAGAAGAGCACAAGGACATTGTGTTTCTTTTGTTGTGCCTCATCAGACACCTCACATGAAGGGGTGTGGCTTGCAGGTGGTGCTTGCTGTGACCCTATGTAGGCTCTCTGTGTGCAAGGCATGCCTGTCAGAAGTGTTTGCTGGGTCCTGGTCAATTTGCTTGCAAGCATAAACAAGTATTTGTAATGCAATAGGTCTCGCATTACTGATAGTTTGAGGAATTGGCATTGCAAATAATAATGCAACGCCAATAGCTCACACTTTCAGTAATGCGAGACCTAGTGCATTGCAAATACTTGTGTAGTGAGCCAGGAACCAGCATTGCATGTCTCAGTGCAGTACCGCAAGATGCTCCTAGAGGTCCCTAGTGAGCAAGGCACCAGCACTGCATGTCTAGGTGCAGTACTGCAAGCTGCTCCTAGAGGTCCCTAGTGAGCAAGGCACCAGCACTGCATTTCTTGATGCAGTTCCGCAAACTGCTCCTAGAGGTCCCTAGTGAGCAAGGCACCAGCAAAGCATGTCTAGGCGCAGTACCGCAAGCTGCTCCTAGGGTCCTTGGTGAGAAAGGCGCCAGCACTGCATGTCTAAGTGCAGTATCACAAGCTGCTCCTAGAGGTCCCTAGTGAGCAAGGCACCAGCACTGCATTTCTAGGTGCAGTACCACAAGCTGCTCCTAAAGGTCCCTAGTGAGCAAGGCACCAGCACTGCATGTCTATAAAGTTCGATAGGCATGATAAATGGCAATATTTTTACCTAGCCATGTTGCAGGGTGCAGTACCATATGTGGCCAAAGGGGGGCCTCGTTTGGTCACATATGGTACTGCACCCTGCAGAAGATATGGTAAATCCACCCTACCCATAATGCATTGCATGCAAGACAGTACTACGAGTACATTCAAATAGTTATGTCCAGATACACAATTAGTAGCTTTAAAATGTTACAAACTAATTATTACATTAATTTCGGATTAAGTTGTACTAAGCCTAGCTGAGGACTAAGTGTGTGTCCTGCCTAAAGCCTTTAAAGAAAATAGTGTCTTGAAGCTGTTAATAAAACCTAGGGAGTAATAACACATATAACAGGGGGTGTCCTCATGGGAGGTTACAGGAAGAGACAAGGCGATACTAAGGAGGGACTACTATGCCTATTGACCAGTGAAAAGCCACCATTTACAAAGGACAGGGACAGGAGCCAATTAAAAAGATGGGCGGAAAGTGGGCGGAGCTTTATGCCCATATCCTGAATACAGCATGTCTCGAAGAGACAGCGGAAGCGCTGCCCAGCCAAGACCTAAAAAAGGTGTTCTCCAGGGAAAAGAGAAAACACAGCACCTTCAGCATCTCGCGCCATCTAGTAGTATTACCATGTTGAGCCTTTTCTATCTTAATAGACAGCCAGGCAGGCTTGCTTTAGAGTCTATACATGAAGTTAATAAAGTGGGGGTCTTTTGGCAATATGCCCTCATGCCCTCTCCTTTGGACCAACTAACAGCAGAAGGTTTTGGCCCTTAATCAGTAAGGCTGAGCCAAATACTCAAAAATACCACCAGAAAGCCAATACTGATCTCTCTCTAATCCATTATTTAAGGAGGTGACACATGGAACTACTCAATGTGACACAAAGATTTATTTAATTTTCTCCTTTCTTCTTTCTTTTTAGGCAATTGTTTTTTCAATTTTATATTTTAAAAAAAGTCTCAACAATTTACAAATGACAAACTATTTACAATCCACACCCACCATTTTTTACATTGCAAAACACAAAATTCAATTTCAAAGCATCAAAATATACATGACCTAAACACAACATAAAACAATTAATGACACACTTATTAAACAGAGACAAAAAACATAAACACATTTGTATGAAACAATAAGACAAAAAAACTTTTGCACTTTTAGAAAAGTGGCTTTCTAATCCTTAAATTCAAAACAAATAGTGCACTATTCTTAATGAACCCACTGTGCTCCAAGCATAACAATGTGCTTTCTTAAATTCTCAAAAAAATTCTATGCTCGAACATAACCAGGGGTGACTCCCTTTTCGTAGCACTTGTTCAGAAAATACGTGTTGGACGCGTTTCGAACCCAACTGATAACTCATGGGGTTCTCATCAGGACTAATAGCTTTTTATGAGATCAGCTGATCTCTAGTTTTCTGCATGTTTTCTTGGAGGCCTGGAGGTCTTCGTTGAACCAGCTGGCTTTCTTGCTGGTGTGTCTGTTGGAGGGTTTCTTGATCGGGGTGAGGGTGTTGGCGCAGTCGTCGATCCACTGTCTGAGGTTGCGGGCGGCAGTGTCGGGGTCGTTGGGGTCGGTGGGTGGGTTTCGGGTGAGGGGGGTGGTTAGTTGGTCATCGGTGACTTTGCTCCAGCAGCGGCGAGGGAACTGTTGAGTGCAGTGGTAAGTGGTGGGTTTCCAGAAGGTGAAGTGAATGCAGCGATGTTCGGTCCAGTGGAGTTCGGTGGTGTGGCTGAAGGAGACGTGGGAGCTTGCAGAGAAGATGGGGTCAAGCGTATGGCCGGCGGAGTGGGTGGGTGTTGTGACGATCTGCCTGAGTCCAAGGTTGGCGAGGTTGTCGATCAGGGTGGTGGAGTTGGTGTCGTTGTTGTTCTCGAGGTGGAAGTTCAGGTCCCCGAGGAGGATGTAGTCTGTGGAGGCGAGGGCGTGTGTGCTGACGAAGTCGGCGATGGAGTTGCGGAACTGTGGTCGGGATCTGGGGGGGTCTGTAGACGAGGGTACCTCTGAGGGTGGTGTTGGGATCGGTGTGGATCTGGAAGTGCAGGTGTTTGGCGGTGCTGAGGGTGTCGTTGGTGTTGGTTGAGACTCTGAGAGTGTTCCTGTGGACGATGGCGATTCCTCCTCCTGTTCCGTTGGTGTGGTCCCTGCAGGTGATCTTGTAGCCATCCGGGATGGCTATGGCGATGCCGGGTGCCAAGGAGGGGTTCAGCCAGGTCCCTGCCAGGAAGGAGACGTCTGGGGAGGTTGAGTTGAGTAGGTCCCAGAGTTCAACAGCGTGTTTGCGGGCGGAGCGGGTGTTGAGAAGAATGCATCTGAGGTGTTTGCGTCCCTTCCCGGTGGAAGGGTTGGCGGGACGGATGCTGGTGAAGCTGCAGTTCTGGCAGGAGTAGGGTCCTTGGGTGCGCTTCGGGGTGGCCAGGAAGCAGGTGTGTGATTGTCCGGTGTTGAGTGCATGGAAGGTGCTGGCATCGTAGCGAAGACGGGCGTCGTGGCGTTCGCGGGGATCAGGGGTTCTGGCGCTGGGCGCAGTCCAGGCGCGGACGGGTGCAGACGGGCTTCCCTTAGGCGCACCCGCTGCGCGCGTCCGTTGAGCGACCGCGCAGCGGTCGCCATTTGAAGGGGAGGGTCATGGTCAGTCGAGCATGGCTCAGAGCTACCATCTTGTAGACAAACTTCTCAGCATGAATTACTAACTCTCTGAGCTGACTGTGGAGCTCAAAGAAGCTGCTGAGGTGTTGCCTGTGGCTTGAATTTTGAATGGAGACGAAACATACAATCATAGTTAGAGCGCTGTGCCTTGTAGGTAATGACGTCAGGATCAGAAGGGAAACAGGCAGCGTATAAAATAAGATCACTGTCCTTGTTGCTCATGTTGCGACCTCAGAAGCCCTACTCCTTCCCCCATCCTTCACCAACAGATCAACATCATATGCTCCTCTGACAGTGATCAGCTGACATGTATTCACTTAAAGATACAAAGAGTCTTTATTAAAAAATAAATTTTAAAAAAGGCTTCCCAAAAAGACATTATCAAGCCATAAACCAGCAGTAACTATTTACTAATATAAAAAATGTAGCTAACACATCATTGCTTGTTTCCGGTCCAGGGAGGACCTGGCTTGGCAGTTTGCTCTGGACTGTTCCCATGAGGCAACAGGGTCAAGAGTGATTTGCATATGGCTGGGTCTAAACTGTGTGGCGTGGTAAGCAAAAGAACGATGGATTTAACCCAGATCTCTTGACTGGGGGTGAATGTTTGATTTGTTCTGCATTCCGTCCATCCTCTGTGTGTCTTTTGCCAACAAACCATTTACAGTGTTTTCAACAACATCTGCAAAATGATGCACCAAACGCATGCCAGCACAGGCTTCTGCATAGCATTAGCTGAGATAAATAATTCTTTCCAATTCTTATGAGAGTGCCAGCAGTACAGAAACATGAAGACACAATGAATGGATGCACCGAAGGAGAAAACGCATCCAGCTCCATAAAAGAAGCTCATTGAAAACATGATTTACAAATGACTTACACATGCCGTCACTATTATATAAATATGAAAATTGAACGCAGCAGCAACCGTGCCAGCAGTGAAGGCAGAAGTGCGCCCTGCTTCATGGAAAGAGTTTATGAAATTATGACTTACAGTCCGTGCACAAATGCAATATCTTGTGCTGTTTTGGCTAAACAAAGCCAGAAAACAGGCTGACACATACTAGAAAGCTGAAAGCAAAAGCAAACACTTCTATTGCCCACAAGAACAAACACAGCGAGATCACAGTTTCGTAGAATGGAACAAGATGCTGCTAACAACAGTCTGAGCTTGTACAGGGTCACTCAGAAATAGTTACCAAATATTGTATGTGGAGTTAAAACACACACATATATACACATATATATTTGTGTTGCAGAGATGCCAAGGTTTTAGATTGCTATGAGTGCCATTTTAATATTTTCAGTGTAATTATGAGTGACAGTATCTCGCGCGCAAAATCAAGCAATGAAGACGAGGGAAACATATAAATATAAGAAATTACACTAATTTGAGCAAAGAGATGGTCTTTTGAATGATGTGTTCAAACACATGTGGTTAAGCTAAATGGGCGCGGATCAAACTGGCGACTAAAAACTTTACAAACTATAAAACAGGCAGTAGACCTTCTCCGTCTCTGCATCAAGGATCTGGAAGAACATCTCTGTATCCACCAGGACTGCCTCGACACTGCTCCGATTTGGGAAATAGCTGTAGACACACCTTTTTCAAGAACACGACATACCCAGGCTATTCTGTTGCAGGACTTGCCACTGAGGGAACACTCAACTATGTAGCTGGTGCTCCTAGATCTAACTATACAGGCCAAGTGGTGGTTTACAATATGAATGCCCAGGGGAATGTTACCGTCATTCAGGTCCAAAGAGAGCAGGCAAGTACCATTCTATCAGTTCACTAAGGCAGTCGTAGAAAAAGTCCCAATTTCATATTTTTATATATTTGTTTAAAGTCATTGTGACAGGTGTGAAATAAGGGGTGGTTCTAGAGGATGTTTCAGTGCAATGGTGTAGACCGTTTTCTGTGTGAAACCTTTGGATACCTCCAAACTGCGTACATGGCCCTATTCCAAATTCAACACCCCATCAAGGGTAGCAAGCGCTATATAAATGCAAACCCTTTTCCTTTCTCTATCCCTCCACTCTCCTTCTCAATCCAAATAACTGACTAACATATCCACCACTCAAATTACTTTACTTTTTTCACTATACTAATTGACCACTAATACTTTTTTTTTTTTATTGCAACCGGAGTTAAAACATGATATTATATTACAACACAGATAATTAATTAATAGATCACAAAATATTACAAATCCTCAGCCTGTTTAACAATCTGAGACAAAAAGTTATCTTAAAGGCAACTTTAGTAAAATTCATGAAAAAGCTCAAGCCTCCCCTGACTCAATCACGTCTTAATAGCAATTTCGTATATCTCCCAAGGCTAATAATCAAAATCAAACTTGGTACCCCATATTTTCTCGAATTTCTTAAGGCCTCCAATGCGTGCGGCATAGATATATTCGCTCTTTTTGACCCTCCTCATCTTCTGAACCCATTTCATAGCTGAGGGTATGGAATACGAACGCCAATTTTGCAGCAGAAGCGACCTTGCGATCGCTATTGCTATGTAGAGTAACCTAGTCATGGATTCCGAGAAGAGAAGATCTGGGTCATAACCAAGTAATATTAGCCTACTGTTAACCTCAAGCTTTATATTGCACTCTTGTTCTAAGAAAAAAAATACCTCAGTCCAATAAATATTAATATTTGGGAAGCTCAACATAATATGTGACCAATTGGCGTGTGTATAATTCATGCATCGAAAGCATTGAGAGGACTGATTAGTGAACATCCTGGCTAAAACAGCGGGAGTTCGATACAATAACCACTTACTAAAAAACAACATCCTACGCCAATTAGCCCCTCTGAGAGTGCAAAAATTTAACTTATTAATTGTAGACCAAATCTGAGGAGAGACTACACAATTCTCATGATCAGCCCACTTCTTAATTGCTTTTGACTCGAGATCCGGTTGTTTGAGAGAAGCCAGGAATGTTTTCCAAGCACCTGGTTTCTTATTGACTGCTTTGGCTAACAAATCCTCTACAAGCTGATTTTAGGTCATAACAGAGGTGGGGTTTACTTCTACTAGATATTTATATAGACAGCCATAAGAGTTAACCAAAATAAAATCCGTAGCAATCCCTAGAGAAATTTCTGCTACCGTCATCCAGTTGCCGTCCCTTAAGAAGTCTGATACTTTAAAGTAGCCGACTTCCGCCCATTTTGATGTCAAGTGGGTAGGTTGTTTAATTCCTATTGAGGGGAGGATTTCTTCTATTAAGGTGGCTGAATTAATTGCTGGGATAGAATATTTTTTAAAGAAGGCCTGACATCTTTTAAAAATACATTGGAGACATTTATATCGTACCAGCTTTGGGTACCTAAACAATAACAAGAGAGAATTAACCTGAGTTTCAGTACAAATTAAATATAAAAAAAAATTGCAATAAAAATGTGTTTGTGGTAAAGGCTTGAACCTAGATAAATACTGTGCAAAGTAAGCGTCGTAGTAATATTTCAGATTCGGAAGTGCAAGCCCTCCCTGATCTACATCTTCATATAAAGTGCCAAGTGCTAAACGTGGGTTTTTTTTTCCCATAAAAAAGTTGTAAACATGGACTCAACCTGAGAGAAAAACGAGTTTGATAAAGTGCATGGTATTGAAGAAAACAGAAAATTAAACAATGGTAAAATAGACATCTTGATAAGAGCAACACGACCTAAAATGGATAAAGGAAGCATATTCCAACGAATCAATAACCCTTGAACTTTCCTTAAAAGTGGCGTATAATTTAGTTTAAATAAATCTTCGAACGACGCGGAATAAAAAATCCCCAGATATCTTTTTGGGTTGAGATTTGCTGAGCCTTGGATATCTGGATGTAAATCAAAAGCAGCTCTCCCACATTGTATAACTTACGTTTTGGCTCTATTTATTCGATACCCTCCTAGTGCTTCAAAGTCCTCAAATAGTTTGAAGACTTTGATTTGTACTTCTATTGTGGGCTTAATTAACAGCATAATATCGTCTGCATAGAGTTTTAACGACGGCATAGTCGGGATTGGAGGAAGGATATCCGGGGAGTTCCGTATTGCAATTGCCAGGGGTTCGATAAAAAAAGCGAATAATACTAGAGATAGAGGGCATCCTTGCCTTGTGCCACGCTTAATATTAATGGACCCTGCCACGGTCGAATTAATAATTACATTTGCCACTGCATTCTTATACAAATTCTGAATTAAGAGTATAAAAGACGTTGGAATATTAAAAGAATTAAAAATACAAAACAACGTCTTCCAAACCACCAAATCAAAAGCTTTTTTCGCGTCGATCAATAGAACTAGCGCGGGGATGTTCTGAATTTCAAAATAATCCAAAGCTTCTGCGTGAAAATGGGTGTTGGTAGCTAACTGTCTGCCCGGCAAAAATCCATTTTGGTCGACGTGTATCAATTTTGCCGCATATTCATTGAACCGGAGAGATAGAAGTTTTGTGACAATTTTGTAATCCGAGTTCAGCAATGTAATTGGGCGATAAGAGTTGGGATCCCTTTTGTTTTTGCCCTTCTTCGGAAAGCTAACAATATTTCCCTGTTTAAAAGATTCTGGAATACCCCCCCCCCCCCATCTAGTATAGAATTTATCAAGGAGAGAAAGAATTCACCGAACGCCTTAAAGAAAAATTTATAAAATTCGGCGGGTAAGCCATCTGGGCCACATGCTTTGGCATTAGGTAAGCTCTCTATCACCTCTTCCAACTCTATTAATGAAAACGAGCGGGCCATAAGATTTTTATCTATATCCATCAGCATGGGCGGTGGATTTTCAAGGAGAAAACAGATCATCGACTGACTGAAGTTGGCCATAAATGGTCTGATAATGTGCAAGCATAATGCTATTAATCTCACCTGGATCCTCCGTAAAGTCTGCTAAGTATGGGCAATTCAAAGCTTTGATTTGATTCGTAGTTGCTTGTTCCTTGGCCTGCCACTCCAACAGCCTACCAGTAAAGTTGCTCTCCTCATAGATTTTCTGCTGAGACTGTTGGAAAAAGATCTCGCTTTGAGTGCTATATACAGCGCAAAGCTCACGCTTGGCTTGCTCAAGTTGAACTTTGGTGGTGGAAGAGGGATTCTTTAAAAAGGCTTCATTACAAATATGGATCTTATCTTCAATTTTTAATTTCTTCACCTTAGCATTTTTGGCAGTAACTACCTCTTTGCTTACTACTAATCCCCGAATAAAGGCTTTAAGTGTGTCCCAAACTATATTGGGTTCTGCGGAATCAATGTTCTGGATTAAAAATTGTCTGATCTCAGTATCCATAAATTTTACCCACTCGGCATCATTCAGATGGAACTTATTAAATACCCAGCGCTTAGGTGTGTTTAAACGAGGGCCCACGTGAATTTCCAGAGATAGCATTGCATGATCCGAAAATCCATTGAAAAAGAAATTTTGTTGACAAAAATCTAAATTCTGAGAGATCAAAAAAAAATCAATGCGTGAGGAAGAGCCAAACCGTCCTGATCCACATGTAAATTTCTTTAAAGTCGGAAATGCTGTTCGCCAAGGATCTTGTAGATTTAGCATATCCGAATGATATTTCAGTGTTTTAAGAGATCTAGGCTTTGTCTGCTTTTTCCCTTGGACTGTGGAATCCAGATGTGGATTCATCAAGATATTAAAATCCCCGCCCACAATCAAATCTCCTACAACCTGATTTAAAGAGAGAAAAAGATCTTTGTATGCTTTGGTGTCATCTTCAATGGGTGCATAGTAGCTTACAAAAGTCAGAGGGCATAGTTTGGATCTAAAAGAGCATGTCACCCAACACCACCTCCCAAATGGATCCTACCCGAATTAATACACTCTACTTGTAAGCCTTTTTTTAAATAAATATAGCAGTCTCTCTATGGGATGCAGAGGCAGATGAGAAACCCCTGTAGCTGGCCCAGGTTTTAAACATTAAAAATTCAGAAATGTTTATAGTTGAGATATGAGTTGCTTGTAACAAAATAATTTCAGGATTTTCGGTTTTTAGCCATGCTTCAATAGCCCGCATTTTTTTCCGATTATTCAGGCCGTTAACATTTAACGAAATTATTTGTAGCCTATTAGCCATTTAAACAGGAAACAAAGAAAAGAAAAATCTAAAGAACCAATCAATGTAACATTCCAAGAAAAAAAAGGCAAATGTAACATCCAAAATAACCAACCAATCATTGAAACTACCGGTTGCATTTTCCCTATTTTTTAGTCCCCAATCCCACCCCCAGAAAAGTAGACTATCCCCCCTCCACCACTTCTTCCACTTTCCCCAGCCCCCACTCAATTTGGGTGTCATGTTATTACACCCGGTGAATCTACCCTTTACCCACCCCTCAGCACTGTGATACGTGTTGCTTTTTTGCCCTCCAAAATCCAATTTTTCTGACAAACCTTGCAATTGTGATAAAGCCCTCTAAGTTAATCTCCCTAAACCAAAAAAGTCAAGAAAGAAGAAAGGGAAAAGAGAGAGAAAAGAGGGGAAAAAGAAATTTTAAATTTTCTCCTAACATAGCGAGCTTTATATCGAATGTACTCCTATTTCCATGTATCCTGCAAAAAGGGGGCGAATATAGAACATTGACGATATCAACCTAATACTATTCTAATCCCTTGTAATCTTCTCCAGAAAACCCTTTGCCTCATCAACATCCGTAAACAAAAAAAACTTTCCCTTCACTAATACTCGCAATTTGCATTGTTGTGCAATTGAAGCTTGTGCCCCCTTTGCCTTAAATAACTGCAACATTTTTACAAATTCCTTCCTGCGGCAGGCAGCAGCGGCAGACATGTCCGAAAAGATTCTACATTTAGTAGTCTCGTTGATTGGGAACTGTCTCTGCTGAATAGCCTTTGTAAGAACTGCTTCCTTTATTCGAAAATCTGCAAAGTTGATCAGGATCGTGCATGGAATGGTTGAGTTAGGGAAAGGATGAGCTGGGACGCGATGGGCTCTCATAATTGTAAGGTCTCCCTGGAAGTACGGAATAACTTTTTGTTTAATGAAGGTGTTAACCCAGCTTAAAGTTTGCGACCCTTCTATTCCTTCAGGTACGCCTACTAGGCGAAGGTTAGATTTACGTGAATGGTTTTCCAACTCCTCCAATTTGGATTCCAGCGCCTGTTTGCTTTTAGCTCCGACTTTAACCTCTTTTGTCATTTTATATAACTGGTCCTCCAATACGGAGATTCTCTCCTCTGCCTCCTGGAGCTTAACAGGGAGACTGCCCATAATATTTTCCATTTTCTCCAGACGTTGATTCAAGGAGTCCAGTTTCGCCTTCTGATTTTTTTTCATATCTCGGATTTCTTCTAGAATCAAATTTAACATGTCCTTGACACTGATCTGAAAATCACCAGTCAAATCTATGGATCGATTAGGGTCCAGAACAGTATTAACATTGGGAGTGGATAACATTACAGTTGTGGCCCCTGGGGAAGGTGGGGAAGATCTTGAACCCCCTTCCTGAACTTCTTCCTCCTGATGTACTTGGGCCACAGTTGGTATAGCTAAACCCGCTTTCTTGGTAGAGCCTGCTTATCGAATCTCTGCTCCAAGCTTAATCCCTTCCTTAACTCCTGGGGATCACCATTAAGATCTTGACTCTGAGAAATAGCTGTAAAGTCCGGACCCCCATCTAGAACACTAGATGGAGCAGAGTTAATTAACTCGGTTGATAGTATAGCGAAAGCAGGATCTAGAGAAATCGTGGGCTCATGAAGCGATTGAGGGGGTTGAGGGCTGTCTATATCTTTGATGAGCCTTTTCTGAAAGAGTGGAAATTGCTTGGTCGCCCTATTGTCACTTTTATCTCTGGATTTTTTCTGTGGACTGCCTTCGCCTTCTGTTTGCAGATTTATCAAAGATGCTACAGTATTTGTAATATCTGAATTTTTAACAGCACTCTGATCTGACGAGGCTAGCTGTTGCCTATCAACTGCTGAGCTTTCTTCCTCTATTTCCCCCTCCGAGGTCTCAGCCGTAGAGTCTGTAAAATGAGATGGCGGAGAGGGCGAGGCACCTTCTACACCGATTAAGCGGGCTGCCTTTTTAGCCTCTCTTGCTTCCCTAGCAAGAAGTCGATTGGTCTTCGCTTTCACCAGGCGGGTATTCAGTAGCTTCCCCATCTCTAAAAGCTCAGACCCACAGACTTTATAATGGCCTAAAGTCCGCCTTCAGGAGCAGGGCTATCCTATCTGACTGGACTTCTCTATCCCGCCACACTCTTTTTCGCTGAGACGTCTGCACCGGTGTCGAATTTTGAACCCAGGAGCGCCCGTGATAAATGCTGTGAAGTATGTGAAGGGGGAATATCGAAGGGGCTACCCCTCGAGAATAGATAGTGAGATTACTCGAACCTTTTGAGCCTTTAAACCTTCGATCCAGCCAGTGGCCACAAATCGCTTCATTAGCAGGGTAATTCCCTCTGCCGTACAGCCTCAAGAACCAGCAGAGTGCCCTGAAAACTGCTGAAAGCAACCAGGATCAACCACAGCCAAAATCGCTGCAGCCGCCGTGAAGCGCTGTGTGCACTGCAGTGCTCGTCCGGCGAAAGCCTTGCTAATTTCGATCCAGTCACCAAATTGCCACCATGCCAGAACAGAATGAGAATGGACAGTCAGTTTTCCTTCTTTTAGTGTTTAAGTGTTCCTTCTTTCGCTGGTGCATCAACGGAACGTCAAACTACCCGCATCTCAGTCAGTCTGCATTCTCCATTAGAGGGGGAGGGGGGTGACGATCACTGGGAACTGGGATAAACTGTCACCACTGCTTGCTCCTTCAAATTAACTTACAGCTCCTCACCTTGCCTCCCGGCCCCCTCACCTCACCTCGCCTCTCTTTTGCCGCTATCCATCATCCTCTTCTTTCTCCCACCAGGTTTAAGCACAATATTGTTTGTTGGTCTTCGCCTCCTCCTCCTCTCGCACCACCACCGGCCGGAAAGAAGGAGCAGAAATCTTGTTTCAAATCTGCTACAAATGCGCACCGCTGCTGGCCGTGGAACGCAGGAAACACTGCGTTGGATCGGTTCGGCTCTTTCAGACTGTTTCAGCCGTTACCGCGGACGCCAGGGCTGCATCACTATCGCCATTGCCGTCAGGGGTGGGGCGTGGTCGAGTGCGGCTACACGGAGGCGTGGTACTCCGTCATGCCCCCGTCGTCATTGACACACATGTCATTGACACACATGTTTGCCAATCCAATACTTTATAGGTTCCAAAGTAGTGTGCTACTCGCCAAAAAGGTAGCAAGCGCTATATAAATGCAAATCCTTTTCCCTTCTCTACCCCTCCACTATCCTTCTCAATCAAAATAACTGACTAACCTATCCACCACTCAAATTACTTTCCTATTTTCACTATACTAATTGACCACTAATCCTTTATGGGTTCCAAAGTACTTTGCTACTCACCGAAAAAGCGCTTAGACGCCTCATCAGGGGTAATAAGCGATATATAAATGCAATTACAATACAACAAAATGATATAATGCAGCGATATTACACGTCTCCTTCAAGATCCCAGATACGTCTCCAATCACACGCTGATTGTATTCCTGCCTTGCTTTGACTATGTTCAGTGCTCCACTGCCTAGATTTGTGCTATTAAAATAGCGCATTCTTAGACAGACTAATCTTGCTTCACAGACATTGCACTTCAGAGTACACAACATGCACAGGTGCAAGAATGCAAACGTGTTGCTTAGTTATATATGGAGACTACAAGACTGTTATAAGCAGAGAAGAGAAGTTAAATATAATAATCAAATAAAACATCTTTTTATTTAAAAAGTACCACTGCAGATCCGGATAACAATGTTGAAGTTATTTTAATATAGTAATATATCTAATGATTGTAGCATTGTCAATGCACGCTTAAAGAAATGAAAAAAGTAAAAATGCTCTTGTAGCTTAAGGAATGTCAGTTTCTCTACTGGCGAGAATCGGACCGAATACAGATACAGCCCTGCCTGTTGTTGGTTCTCTTTGCTTTCTCTGTTTATTTTCTATTATTATTGTACCCAAACTGGGCTCTAACAGTGCCTAGAAGCTCTCGCTGCCCGTGCACTGACTTAGCTCCAATAGTGCCTAGAAACCCTTGCTGCCTGTGCCATGACTGTGGTATAAGGGTCCAGAAATACCCTGCTGCTCTACTGACAGAGCACGGCTGAGACGGTGAAAGGTTTGAGGCTTCAGCTGCGGTGCTCTGCCGCCTTCAGCGGACAGATAGCGCCTCTAGGACAGGAGATGGGCTAATATCTGTGCAGCTGCGCTGCGGGTGAACTAGCAACATTGTAACCTCACCTGCTTGAGCCGAGAGTTAGCTGAGTCAGTCCCCAAGCCAGCCTGCAAGCAGTGCGGACCATGCGCTGCCAGCTTTCTAGTCTCTGATTTAATTTAGCAGCTCTCTGGCTTGTTGACAGCCCATGAGGCGCTATAAATGCGTGACTTCACATTTCAGTGCAGTGATGCAGACCACCACAATGAAATGCGTTAGTCTAATGCCTCATGCGTAGTACTTGGCAGGGCTGGTGTTGGAATGAACGGTTACATTATGGCTCCTTGAGACAAAGAAAGAAGTATCAGGCAAAGTTTACTTGCAACCTATTAAAAAAACACAACAGAAAGTAAATTGGTATGGGAGAGATGGCTTAATGATATTTCAACCATGAGGAAGAAAAGTATGAAAATGTTTGTCAGGTGTTATTTTTTAAAGGAAATATATTTTTTACAATTTTTTGATGCCCCACTTTTTTGCGCACAAAAACGATTAAAAATAATTGCTGCATCTTATAGAGTATATACGTATTTATTTAGATCACTATACGTATTTATTTAGATCACTTCAAGCAGGTATGTGGTTATAATGCCGATTGCATGTTTTTAGAGTTTAATTCCTTCTTTCCAAGATAGTGTCTTTATACACTAAATAAACCCGTAAATACATACGGCCGCAAGCTGTTAACAATGTGCCTCATGCGGTGCTATAATACTCCCTAGCGGGTGGAATTATAAAAATATTGACCAATAGCATGGAAGTGAGAGAAAGGTGCTTCTCTAGGCTGATGCAAAATGTACTTGACAATGGCTCAAAGTAATGGATAGAGGGGGCTAACCCACAGTGACCTATCACTGAAAAGGGTTAACTCGAAGGTATGGAATGTGAGTCGATTGAGGCAATTCTGAGTGGGGTGTATTTTGGGAAATGCAGTGTGCTAGATTGGGTAGTGGGGTAGATTGGAGTGGTGTGGGGTAGTTTGGGATGGGTGGGGAAGATTGGAGGGGGTAGAGAGGGGTAGATAGGTTAGAGTGGGGAAGAGTGGAGTAGATTGGATTGGAGGAGATTGTGGTAGATTGGAGTGGAGTGGGGTAGACTGGAGTGGAATATATTGGAGTAGATTGGGGAGAGTGGAGTGCAGTGGATTTTGGTAGATTGGAGTGGAGTGGGGTAGATTAGAGTAGTGAAGAGTAGATTGTAATGGAGTGGGGTAAATTAGGGTGGAGTTGGGAAGAGTGGAGTGGAGTGGGATAGATGGAATGGATTGTGGTGGATTAGGGGTAGATTGGAGTAAAATAGACTGGAGTGGGCTAGACTGTTGTAGATTGAAGTGGGGTATGTTGGAGTGGAGTAGGTTGAAGGTAAGTTGGCTAGAGTGGTGTGAGTTAAATTGGGATAGGATAGGGTAGATTGGAGTGGGGTAGATTGAGTTAGGGTGGTGTGAGAAAATGACTCTGTATATACTGTTTCCAAATAGGTACAGGGTGTACAGAGTCCACAGTCCCCAGAGGCTTGGCAGAGGCTAAAGTTAGATATAACCTTACTCTCTAAAGTGGTAGCTTGGTCGAGCAGTAAGGCAGTATCAGAGGACAGTGTAAAGCATTTGTTGTACACACTCAGTCAGCAAATGGTCTCACACACTCAATAACTGAACTCTAGGCCAATGGTTTATATATAAAAAATATATGCTTGTTTTATTTTAGAACCAACAATTGGAATTAAAATATACTTTCTCAGAATGAGATGCTTTATATAAATACTTTTGCAATATGCAATTGACTTTTGTAAACAGTTACAAGTGGTTGCAATAGGCAACTCTATTTTAAACACAATAATGCATCGAGTTCAATGGAAGTTTCATTTTATATGCCACAGATTACTTTTAGGATTACTTTTGGAATTCCAGGACTGGATCCTAGATTCAGCCCTGGGTCAGTGCTTGGAATCAAGTGATAAAAGTTACTGTGATGATTTTTAGACAATATTTTGCTATTTTAAAAGTTGACACTTAGAAAATATTTCGTAGAAAACAGTCAATGATTCCCTATGACAGAAAATTCAAGTTACAGGTATAGTATGTTCTCGTTACTTTTGTAATCCAGTACTGGGTGCCTAGGCTCAGTACTGGGACCTTTATCCAAAACAGGTAAGCAATTACGTTTTCAGAAGTTATACGATTTTTAAAGAATATTTAAAGTTTGCAGAAATTGACACTGTGAAGAAATTTCACAGAAAAACAGTCAATGATTTCCTATGGGAGAAAATTAGGTTATTGGTAAGTACAGTTGTAAGTATTTTTCAGAGTCAGTGCTGGGCACCAAGATCCAGCACTGGGAGCTCACCTAAGAGCAGGTGAGTATTTTCGTTTTCGTTACTCGGCTGATTTTTGGTGAATATTTTAAGATTTGAAAAGTCCACACTTGGAAGAAATTTCAGGAAAACGCCAGTCAATGTTACCCTATGAAGAAAATTGAGTTATCGGTTTAAAGGTAAGTACTCGACTGGCAGAGTTGAGGTTCTGGGCATAGACTCAGGGGTCCCTCAGGGTCAGGTAGGTACAGTTGGTTCACCCCCCAGCGGCACTAGGGCTACCGGGTGCAGAGAGAGTTAGGCCCAATGTTATCCTATTAGGGATAGGGGGGCCTTGGTTGGTGGCTGCTGACTAGCAGGCCACGCGGCTGTGGGAGCTGTGCTCCTGGTCACTTACTCAGGGCAAGTGGGGAAGTAGATAGGTGTAGAGGTTGCACTGCCAGGGCCACTCGGGCGGCTGGATGCAGGGTGCTTTTGAGCCTTCGGGCGCTCAATTGATTTCAATGGGAAATCTCCGGTTTAGAAAAAGACTGCAAGCTTGGGGACGAGGATTCTTCAGGTGCCACCACCACTTCGAGAGGTAAGTTGGGTTAGTTGGAGGATAGGTAGGTACCCCGGGATTGGGCACAGGGGGCCGCGGGGCGCCGGGTGCAGGGGTGCCTTTTGGTGTCGGGAAATGTTACCCTCTGTTGATCGCGGTTGGGGGGGCACCTGGTTCGGAGGCTGCAGGCTTCTTCAGGATGTGTCGAGGGAGGTCCTTGGGTGCCGGACTCGGGGTCACAGTCGCCGTGGGTCGTCCTCGTGGTCTTTGTTCACTCCTGCACAGGCCAGGCTTGGCTGGTGCAGAGTGTGCTGGGTTGGCGGTTCCGGGCTGCTGCCAGGGATTAGAAGTAGATTTTGAGTAGAGCCCCTACTCATGGGAGTCCCAGTGGGCTTAGAGTCAAAAGGTAGCCAGGTCCTCCGGGGTTGTGAGGTTGCTGGCCACAAGAGATGCCGGGTTGGAGCAGGAGCAGGTTCGAGGGTCGACAGGCCGGTAGGACTGGGGCCAAAGCAGTTGGTGTCTTCCTCTTCTTAGCAGTTGCAGGGCAGGTCTTCTTTCTTCTAGCTCTTCTTCGGATTTTGGAATCTGGGGAAGGAAGGTTCAGGGTGCCCCTAAATACTAGATTTAGGGGCATTACAGGTAGGTGAAGGGCAGGGACCAATGGGTCCCTGTCCTGGGGTGGGTACACCTCCTATCCTGCGTCTCTCCTGTGGGAGGGGGGCAGTAGCCTAGTCCTGACTGGGCAAGGCTTCCCATCTTCAAGATGGCGAGAGCCTGGCGATGTGCTTCACCTCGCCTCCCCACCTGAGGGGTGGGGTTGACAGGCTGGCACATCCCCTGTCCTTATTTGGGGTTTCCGGCCAAGCTTCCCGCCATAGTGGCGGGGTTGCAGTGGCCTGGGGAAGCTCACACAGGCGGCATGCCTTTGAAGCTTCCCCCTGCCCATCCTGGGGGAGGAGATTTAGCACCTCACCCAGGATGTGCGTTGTTGCAGACCCAGGAGAGCAGGGGGCTCTCCTACCCAGGGGTCCAGCAACATGTCTGCTGTGTGGCAGGCTAGGCAGCCTCAGAACAGACGTGGATTGTAGGTTTAGGTTTCAGGGGGCCACTCTAAGATGCCCTCTGTGGTGCTTGGTACATTAAATCCCACAATGGCATCAGTGTGGATTTAATGTGGTGAGCAGTTTGATAACAAACTTCTCAGTCTTCAGTGCTGCCATTATGGTGCTGTGGAGATTGTGTTTGACAAGCTCCCAGCACCATATGCTCTTAGATGGCAGCACTGCACTTACAGGACCCAGGAATGGACCTGGGCACTGTAGGGGAACAGGGCTCCTGCCTCTGTGCCCACACCACTGGCATAGGGCACCAGGCTCGAGGGGTGGCTGATGTATGCCAGGGCAGTGTAGGTTGTGGGCATGGCACACAGGGATGTGTGCCATGTCGACTCTCTGTTTTGTCTTGTATCCAGACACTCAGCCTGCAAGAGCAGTGTGTGTGTGTTAGGGTACAGGGCCTCTAAGGGTGGCACAATGAGAGCTGCAGCCCTTAGAGGCCTTCCCTGGTCACAAGGCCCTGGGTACCTAGGGTACCATTTACCAGGGGCTGACATGTGGCCAGGGTTTGCCAATTTGGGTTTTGGCTGTTAGGCAGTTTCTAGGGAAGGAACACAGGCCCTGAGCACCTGATTGGCAGGAGCCCAGGGCACAACTAGCAAAAGTGCATCAGCTATTAGGCAAAAAAGGGGGGGGGGAGTTACTGCAACAGAAACCCACTTGCTTACAGGTGGGGTACATTAGAGTGGAGTAGATTGGGGTAGATTGGAGTGGGGTGGATTGGATGGGGTACATTGGAGTAGGGTAGTTTTGGGTGGAGTGGAGTGGGTTAGGGTAGATTGGAGTGTGGTGGAGTGGAGTGTAATAGATAGGGGTGGAGTGGGTTAGATTGGACTGGAGTGGGATAGATTTGAGTGGCATGTGGTAGTATGGAGTGGAGAGGGGTAGAGTAGAATGGGTTGTCATAGATTGGGGTAGAGTGGAGTTGGTATATTGGGTGGAATGGAGTGGGTAGATTGGAATGGGGTAGTTTGGGTGTAGAGTTGAGTTGGGTAGACTGGAGTGGGGTGGAGTGGAGTTGGATAGATTGGAGTGGAGTCAAGATTGGATTAGAGAGAAATATATTGGGTAAGAGTGGCGTGGGGTACATTAGAGTGGTGAGGAGTAGATTGGAGTGGAGTGGGGACATTTAGGGTGGAGTGGGGTAGATTGGGGTGAAATAGATGTAATGGATTGTGGTAGGTTAGATTGGAGTGAAGTGGGCAGAGTGGAGTGGGGTAGATTCAAGTAAGATAGAAGTGGGATAGTTAGGAGTGGGATAGACTGGGGTAGATTGGAGTGGAGTGGGGTAGATTGGAGTGAAGTGCAGAGGGGTAGATTTGGATAGAATGGAGTGTGATAGAGTGGAGTAAGGTAGATTGGAATGGTTTAGGGTAGATTGGAGTGGAGTGGGGTGGGGTAGATTGGGTTAGATGAGAGTAGAGTAGATTGAGGTAGATTGGAGTGTGGGAGTGGGGTGTATTAAATTGGGGTAGATTGGGGTGGAGTGGAGTAGATTGGATTGGAGAGGGGTAGACTGAAGTTGAGTGGATCAGATTGGAGTGGGGTAGATCAGGGTAGAGTGGAGTGAAGTGGACAGAGTGGACTGGGGTAGATTGGAGTAAAATAAATAGGAGTGGGGTAGTTTGGATTGGGGTAGCCTGGGGTAGATTAGAGTGGAGTGCGATACATTGGAGTAGGGTAGATTAAAGTGAAGTGGGGAGGGGTAGATTTGAATAGAGTGGAGTGTTGTAGAGTGGAGTAATGTAGATTGGGGTGAGGGGACGATTGGAGTGGTGGGGGTAGATTGGAGTGGAGTGGAGTACATTAGAGTGGTGAGGAGTAGATTGGAGTGGAGTGGAGTGGGGACATTTAGGGTGGAGTGGGGTAGATTGGGGTGAAATAGATGTAATGGATTGTGGTAGGTTAGATTGGAGTGAAGTGGGCAGAGTGGAGTGGGGTAGATTCAAGTAAGATAGAAGTGGGATAGTTAGGAGTGGGATAGACTGGGGTAGATTGGAGTGGAGTGGGGTAGATTGGAGTGAAGTGCAGAGGGGTAGATTTGGATAGAATGGAGTGTGATAGAGTGGAGTAAGGTAGATTGGAATGGTTTAGGGTAGATTGGAGTGGAGTGGGGTGGAGTGGGGTAGATTGGGTTAGATGAGAGTAGAGTAGATTGGGGTAGATTGGAGTGTGGGAGTGGGGTGTATTAAATTGGGGTGGAGTGGAGTAGATTGGATTGGAGAGGGGTAGACTGAAGTTGAGTGGATCAGATTGGAGTGGGGTAGATCAGGGTAGAGTGGAGTGAAGTGGACAGAGTGGACTGGGGTAGATTGGAGTAAAATAGATAGGAGTGGGGTAGTTTGGATTGGGGTAGCCTGGGGTATATTTGAGTGGAGTGCGATACATTGGAGTGGGGTAGATTAAAGTGAAGTGGGGAGGGGTAGATTTGAATAGAATGGAGTGTTGTAGAGTGGAGTAATGTAGATTGGGGGTGAGGGAACGATTGGAGTGGTGGGGGGTAGATTGGAGTGGAGTGGGGTAGATTGTGGTAGAGTGGGTTGGAGTGGAGTGGGTTGGATTGGGGAAGAGTGGAGTGCAGAGGATTGAGGTAGATTGGAGAGGATTTGGGTACATAGGAGAGGAGTTGGGTGGATTGAAGTGGAGAAGAGTAGATTGGAGTGGGGTAGAAGGGAGTGGGGTAGATTGGGTGGATTATAGTAGGGTAGATTGAAGGGGGGTAAATTGGAGTGGAGTGGAATAGATTGAAGTGGGGTACACTGGAGTGGAATATATTGGGGAACATTGAGGAAGAGTGCAGATTGGAGTGGGATAGATGGAGTGTACTTTGGTAGAGTAGATTGGAGCAAAGGCGGCCGATTGGTTTGGAGTGGGGTAGACTGTGGTAGATTGGAGTGGAGTGGTGGGGGTAGATTGGAGTGAAGTAGTTTGAAGATGTCTAAGGTGGTGTGGTGTAGATTGGGATGGGGTGGGGTAGATTAGAGTGGGGTGGATTGAGTTAAAGTGGGGTATGTTGGAGTGGAGTTGATTGAGGTAGGTTGGAATGGGGGAACTGATCGGGGAGGATACATTTGAGTGGGAACGGTGGGTTAGATTGGACTGGTGTGGGGTAGATTTGAGTGGCATGTGGTAACATGCTGTGAAGTGGATTGGGATAAATTGGGTAGAGCAGAATGGAGTATGGTAGATTGGGGTAGAGTGGAGTGGGGTAGATTGGGTGGAATGGAGTAGGTAGATTGGAGTGGGGTAGATGGGGTAGAATGAAGTGGGTGGATTTAGATAGATTGAGTGAAGTCGAGATTCGAGTAGAGAGAGATCGATTGGGGAAGTGTGGAGTGGGGTAGATTAGGGAGGGGTAGATTGGAGTAGGGTAGATTGGGGTTGAGTGGTGTGGGGTAGATTAGAGTGGGGTGGATTGGGATGGACTGGGTTAGATTTGAGTCGAGTGTGGTACATTGGACTGGGGTAGATTGAAGTGAAGTGGAGTGGGGTAGATTTGGGTGGAGTGGAATATGGTAGAGTGGAGTAAGGTAGATTGGGGGAGTAGGGTAGATTGGAGTGGTGTGGAATGGAGTATGTTAGAGTGGGGTAGATTAGAGTGGAGTAGATTGGGTTGGAGTAGATTGTGGTAGATTGGAGTGGTTGTATATTGAAGTGGGGGAGTGGGGTGAATTAAATTTGGGAAGCTTAGTGTGGAGTGGAATAGACTGGAGTAGAGTGGGGTAGATTGGAGTGAAGTGGGGTAGATTGGGGAGGGGTAGTTTGGGGTAGAGTGGAGTGGCATGTATAGGGGTAGATTGGAGTGGAATGTGGTGGATTGGGGAAGAGTTAGTGCCGATAATTTGAGTACATTGCAGTGGAGTGGGGTAGTGAAGTTGAGTAGATTTGAGAGGAGAAGAGTAGATTGGAGTGGGAGGGGTAGATTTGGGTGGAGTGGGGTAGATTGGAGTGGGATGGATTGTGTGGATTATATTTGGGTAGACTGAAGTGAAATGGGATAGATTGTAGTGGAGTAGGGTGGAGTGAGGTAAGTTGGATTGTAGTGGAGTGGGGTAGATTGGATCATAGTGAAGTGGACTGGGGTTAATTGGAGTGGAGTGAGTAGATTGGTTTAGAGTGGGATAGATTGAAGTGGTGTGAACTGGTGTGGGGTAGATTGGAGTGGAGTGGGGTAGATTGAGTGGAGTGAAATAACTTCTTCCTGTGGCCTCAGCCACTAACATTGGTACAATATAAGAAATATATTTCCTGTCATAAAGGTCTCTTTCACCTGAAAATTAACTCTATTGTCTCACCCTATAAAATCTGTCTAACCAGCAGTATAGCTGTTCTGCCTAAGGTCTACCACTGTTAAATCTGTGTAACTGTTAATCTAGCCACCCTGATCCTAACCAGTAGGTTCTCCATCATATTAAAAGACTGACAATTCCTTAGAAAAAAACTGGACAGGGAAGATGAAAGCTAGTGAAATTAAAAGGGAAAGAAAAATGCCTTTTATAGTATGAAAATGTAAACGGGACCAAGTACAACGACTTTTTGAAAGTTTCTTAGGGTAAATGTGCTGTACAATTCGCCATTTGTGCCCATTTTTTAAACAATTGTGTCCTAATCAAATTATAGTTATCCTAATTACTGATATGAAGTAATCAGTAATCAGATTAAATATAAATTGATTAGAATACATGTGTCTAGAGTAAATATGGGTTATCATTAGTCAGAATATTTCAAAGATGATTGGAATGGAAGATTGGCGTACATGTGTCTTGTTTTTTTCTGTGTGTTTGAATTTTAGAGTTTTAATAGGATGGTTTTGTACACTGGTCGTGGTGGTGAGAAGATCATTCGATCAATTTAACCAAGAAATATCTTTTGTTATTTTTCATCTTGAATTTATTTTTAGCATGTGCTTTTTGTTAAATAACATGTGACAATTAATCATGCATTAACCTTCATTAGGCTTATCAAGGAGAAAAAATGTCCTTCCATGTAATCATAGGCTGCTCATGGAGTGGGTTGGTTATCAAATTATGGACATTTGGCCCACTTGAGAAGGACCTTCAATGTGTGCCGACTCGGGCTTGCCATTAAACAATGGACATTCAGCCCAGGGGAGCGGGACTGTTAACATCAGCCCACTAGGGCTTGATTTAGGTATAGGCCAATGTCTTCGATATTAGCGATGGATATTATCGGTATCCTCAGTCAGTGGCGGCCGCCACATACAAAAGCTAGTGAGGCAGGGGAGGGGAAGCGCGGGGGAATAAAAAAATAAGAAAAAAACATTCCTTAAGTTGACGGCCGGGTGCTTCTTCTTCCGTGTCCCAGCAGGCACTGGGGCTGCATCAGACTCCCTGACCAATCTCTGCGTTGCAGAGCAGAGCGCGGATTGGCCTGAACAGGCTAGAAGGCGCCCTGCTCGGACCAGGGAGCCTGGGGGGTTTTTCCAGCCCCGCTGCTCAATGCAGCCGGGCTAGAGAAACCGAAGTGCGCATGTGTTTTTTGGTCAGCCTGAGACAGCCGGCCAAACACAAGTGCACTTAGAGAGTGCACATAACACTCCTCCTACCCCCTTCCATGCCCCGACCTTCCCTGCATATACGCTAGCTAAGCCAGCTACTTAAAAATAAAATGATAATCAAATATAATTTTTTTTTTTAGCGGCTGTCTCTGTCAGTGGGGCGATGCCATTGCGGAGGAGCCACCCCTGTCCTCAGAACATGATCGTCCCGTGATGATGTAATGTGGCCTGAATTAAGTGTAGTTCAACTGTGCCTTGGCTAATAGGTCCAGTAAGAATTGTTTTCAGACTTGGAATTCATTTTTTACCAATCTCTGCAAGGCTTCAAGGATTTATAATCATGCACCTATGGTGCCAAGTACCTGATTGCTGGACAATTAGGTCACATGGGTGGGACTGTTTACTGAATTGAATCAACCACGTTATCCATTTTCACTACAGGATATAATTTGTCACGTGATGCCCTGTGTGAGTATGAATATGACGTGTTTGAATTGCACCTTGACTGCAGTGGTCGAAGTGGGGAAAAAAAGTAGGGGAACTGTGGGCGGAGAATCAGAGGGTGGGAATAACCCGAGGATTGGATCAGTGGGCGGAGTCAAAGGTGTGGCCAGAATGCACAACACATCCTAATTTTCAGTATTTGTTTGGCATTTTACTGAACAGTTACAGCTTATTATGTTATTTAATTCAACCAATGGATACTCATGATTATTTAAGGTTTAACATGAGTTCTTGACATTAAAATACATTCACAAAGGGATATGTTTCCAATTAAAGAATGTCCCAAATACGCTTAAAAGTGGAAGCACTAGCCATTTGTCTCAGAGCCATGGAATTTCTGTCATCAGTACTTCTCCCTTTTTTCCACAAGAGCAGTTCAAACATGAATAGCAAAATATCCTAGTTTGCAAATGTTCTCTATATAATTATGGATATGCCATATTTGACACATAACACAACATCCGCTACATACTCTGACAATTTTAATTTATAAATTGTTTGTAGCTCAAACGGATCAAACATTACAAATAAATTTGCTGCAAAGTGGACAGACCTTCGCAAAGGTTTACTGATCACCTTTCTCACTGCTGTATTTGTATGTTACACTGGTACTAATAAGGCAAAATCTTTCCGGAGACTGTTAGCATGTGTAAAAATAATAAAGTATCAGAAAATATACTGCATTACGTTGCAGCCTTTTTTTGCTGCATAATTTAGTCAACACTGCAGCATAATTGTGTCCTCCTTTGCTGCATAATTCCAGTGGCCCCAAAGCAGGCAGACTGTGAAGTTTGCGAACTTTGCTTGGTGTGCGTGCAAAACCTGCATTGCTGATCCCTGGCGAGTTGCAGCTACTACTGCTGAAACAAGACCAATGTAGATACCAATGGGTGAGACACCAGAGTTTCTAAGGTCTTGCAGGGCATTCAAAATGTCTAGCATGGGAACATGCTCCCTCAGGAGAGTTGTCTAGGGGACTGGCCATGAAGGCTAAACCTGGTTCCCCAGTTCCAAATTTGGCAGCTCTGGCCAGAGTGCCACATCCTCTCCCCACACTGAACACCATAATGCCCCACTGAGAGAAATTCACACTGCCTTCAACTACAACCCAGTTGTGACCGGGTATAAACACCTGGATGCGACTAAATTTACGCACTAGACAAGAACAATATGCTGCCTAAAAAAAAAAGTAACAAAATCCTGGAAAAAGCAAACACTCATAGGGAATGCAAGATTAAGTAAAGCATGTGAAATGTAAGCAGGAACAACATGGTTACCATAAAGCTTTTAGTCACAATTCAGAAATCCGTGAGTGCTTTTGCCTGAAAAGTTAAGGACATGACTACAGGGCGTGGAAGGGACCCATTTCAATGTCCATTGCTTATATCCTTACAAAACGTAATCAGTATGGTTTAAAAATAAGTTGCGGTAAAGATTTTGTTTACCAATCCACCCATCAATCAGGTTTTGCAGTCCTCCAGGATTGGTGCACTTCCCCAATTGGGGAAAACAATGCTGTTCAAAGAAAGACAAGAAAACAAAAGTAGCGCTTCACTGGCAAACTCTGTAAAGTGATGCTAATGTGTTTGAATGTGAATAAAATCAATCTGACCACTTTGTGACCACACTTTTTATATATTTTTCATATTTTGAACTTTTTATTCCTGAGGCTGCACTGCGTAAAAGATAAATGTCAGAAAAAGACCACAAAAGTGTTTTTTATTTTTTGGATCCATTTTACAGGAGAGCAAATAAACGAGAGGAAAGAGAGGGTGAGAACCGTTTCTTGACACCACAGTTTTCAGTAAGTGAGGCGGAGCAAGACAGAAAGAGAGGGAATAAGAGGAAGAAAGAGAGAGGGGGTCAGCTGCCAGTGGCAGAGCAGAAGTGGACACTGTCCTTGTCTTCTCTGGTCAAGAATGAAAGAGTCCTTTTCCTTCTCTGATCACCCCACCCTTCCCCGAAAAGCTAAGAATGCCGAGCCTTCTCTGCAGGCCTTGGCTATTTCTGCCATCCTGGGACGAATGTTTAAAATAAACAAGCATTGGCATAGCCAATAGGTCTCGCTTTTGGGACCTTATAAGTATTTAGTTATGCAGCAAAATATCCTTGATGCAACAACATCAACCGTTGCATGGCTAAACACTTATAAGGTCCCAAAGGCGAGACCTATTGGCTATGCCATTGCTTGTTTTCTTTAATTTTCTGGCAGGCTAATAAGCTGCAGAACTCCATCACAAGCTTAAACAAAAAAATACTGCCGCTCAAATTTACAGGAAAAGAATTGGCCTCGGTGCCCATTCACAAGCATCTGTTGCAGAGTGAGATGAAAATAATGTACGCTAGTAGTGCCTAGTCTCAAACACTACTAAGAAATTACTTCTCTACAGTCTGAAACAATGGGAACATTATACGTTGGAAGGTATATCTGCAATAACTAAAATAAAATGTCCTCCACAAGTTTATTTTAACAGCAATGCATCATTTAATGTGACTGATATGCAACCCACCTTTCTCGACCTTCCTCCCTCTCCTGGTTACTCTCATAGAGCCTGAAAATACTTCAGTCCACTAAAAACACCGGAGAGCTCAGTTAGGATATGATAGGCTGCTGAAAGTCAGGGTGTTGGAGGGGCTGGGCTACGCTCTGCCAGTCCAATGTATTCTGGATTCGCCGTCATGTTGGCAGCAGTTTTTAATTTGTAAAATAATAAGTGCCAGGGCTCAAGTTATTTCTCAGGAGCCCACTGCTGCTTGTGCCACTTCAGGTCCCTACCAGCACTGCCAGATACCAGTATTGGCAGCCACTTGCTATTAAACTACTCCAAGTGTTAGAAGTTGGACTGTACCATGTGACTCAAAGCTGTAACAATGGCCTGAACACGCTGGTGTTATTATTTTAATCGGATAGTTTATCGTTACAGTTTGCTCATGTTGTTGTTTTTTTAAGAGAGTGAATGAACCACAATGTGGTGGACTGACTTAAATATGTGGCGGTTTTAAGATAAAAGTGTCGGCATCGAGCACTGGAAAACACCGGCACAAATTAAGCCCTGGCTAAAAGGTGTATTTTTATCGTGAAAGAGGCTCTTGCCTGCATGGTGTGAGCTGCTTTGGTGAAAAAAAAAAAGTGGTGGCATGTGGGACTTGTCACCCCTTGTGTTTGTTCTTCAAAGTCTGAACCGCCCACAGTGAGGGCCTTTCTTCAGGAAAATAAAAAACCTTTGTCCAAGTCACCTCATTGGTTGTTCAGTGACGCAACTCAAAATTATGCTCCCCCTGCAGAATGGAATGTGAAGAGGGCCCCAGAGTCTTCAAAATCCCACAGATATTAATTGACCTGAATGTAGGCTCCTTGAAGGGTTGGGGCCCCCTGAAAGGTTGGAGTCGCCCCTGCACCGCAGTCTGCAGGGGCTGTTTGCACTTGTCCTCTCCAGGAACACCATAGTGCTTACGGCACATCTACATAGGAAAAATGCTGTCAGACATAGTTTTGGAAAGCTGCCCTATGTCGATGATGGATTTGCCCGGCAAAAAGGGGGTTCCTGATGTAGGAATTGATGGTGGCCCCATCGGTGGGAAATCAGTGATCCTGAAATCTATATAAGACTGGGGAGTCATAAGGTGGTGGTCGGGAAATCCGCCAATTCCTGGCAATTTTTGTTACTGTCCAGCTCTAAATAAGGCCTGTGATCTGTCAAGAAAGGCAATTAATACAAGACCGCTGCAAACCGTTCACCAATGGCACCACGAGCTTCCATATTCCGCGTGCTCTTTTGCATTATGCTTGGCTAACAGATAGCACCATGAACTGAGCCAGCTCTAAATGCTTCCTATAAGATTAGGCATAGCACAGGACATTATTTGTCCAGGATCACACGCATTTGGTTTAGTGGAGAAGCAGAGATTCAAAGAAAATGCCTCCATGCTAAAATTTGCCACTTAGCCAATAAACCACATCTAGACCACATCTCCTCCTCAGCTCCCATTGCTCACATTCGGTTACACGGTGACGTCAAAGGTATATGCACATTATTCCTCATTTCAAAGTGTTCTGAGGAGCACTGTCTCTTCCTTGCTGTATTACCACTGTATCTAAAAGTAATACCTGAGACCTGTGTGGTACAGAGTAGAAAATATCTGATAACCCAAGTACTGCACACTCTTCCTCTCTGCAGAGTTACCAGCACCTTCATAAGGGCCGTAGTTGGGAGATCTTTATGTCAAATGCACTATTTGCCACAGTTTTAAAATCAGGGTTATTGTGCTAGGGAGAGTTCCAAAATCCCTTTGCGTGGCCAGGCATGTACGCTGCAAATGCTCCCTCAGTGACACACAGACGATGGGTCCCCCAAATTTGCCAGATACAAATTAGAAGAAAACACAACAATGTAGCGCACATATTTCGACTTCAGTTCCACAGAAGCAGGTGGGAAACAACCAAAGCAGTCTTGGTTACTAAAGCACCTTTTGTATGCTGTTAGGAGGGCGATTGAAGGGGAAACAGTACACAAAAGGTTGGAGGGAAAACCAAAGCAACATGGGGAAGAATGTGTGGGGGCGCAAGGTGAAGTGAATGAGGAGGGAATGCCGGCACAAAGCAGGTGGGGATGTGAAAGCAACAGGTGGGAGGGAAAGCAACACAGGGATTTGGGGAAACACGAATGGGATGGATGGTGAAGTAATTAGTAGAAGCTGTCAGGCATTAGATAGTAACATATTGAGTCCATGGGGAGAGACATGCATGAGCGAGTCGGCTTGAAAACACATGCACTCCAATGAAGTCAAAAGAAACAAGCATTGGCCGCGCGGCCGCAAAAGTGAAAGTCATCGCGATCGCGGGCTGATGGCGGCTGCGCGCGTGCGGGCGCAAAAGTGAAAGTCATCGTGATCTCGGGATGATGGCGGCTGCGCGTGTGCAGCCGCGAAAGTGCGAGTGGTGCGCGCGGCAAAGGAAAGCCAAAAAGGAAAGCCAGGGCGCTAAAAGTTGGTGGCTAAGCGCATGCACGCGCGCGTGAACAAAGGCGCTAGGCCGTGTGGCAGCACTTTTAAAAGCCCTAACTAAATGTCTCGCAGGGCAGCGCATGCGCTGGCTCAGGCGAGACCTAAAAAGTAGGGGAACGGAATTAAAAAAGTAAGGGCACACCGTGCCCTGTCGATCCCACCCACTTCGACCACTGCTTGACTATGATTTGATTAGCATATTATTAACTCTGTTGAGCCTCAGGGAATTACAACTACATATCAATGGGGTTATTTTTATGAATGTGGAATTAAACTGCTTAAGCCATCTGTTTTCATTTTCATCACATAATTCATCACATATTTGTTTTTATGAATATGATGGCGGTGGCATTTTTCAAGGAAATTAATTGTGCACAAATGAGAGAAAAGCTACCGAGGACCATATGTGACTTGCCTAACAGGATGTGAACATACTTGGTAATTCGGATTATATTTTCCTCAAAATGTAGCAACGTAAATATATTATCATGAATCAGGGAGACAGTCCAATATAGCGCCCGTGCACGATTAACGTTGTTTAAAAAGCGCCATCTCTTGTTTGTCTTTAGCAGCACTTCGTTTAACACAAATCTCTGGTTACCTTTCACCTGTGACCAAGGCAGTCTGGCTGAAACGTGTCCTTTGTTTTGTTCGGAATAAACGATTTGTACCTTCTCTGCAGCCCACGTGTTACATCTCTTATTTCACGCGTTTAAGGGCAAGTGACAAGTACATTCTTTGAGCGGTTCACGCATTACCCTTGAGAAATGCCTATAAAACATAAGTCGGGGTATGATCTATTAAGGGGTTTTACCCAGTCTTTGTCTATGGAAAAATGCTTTGATACACAATTACCATTGTTTGTTGGCCAGTTTCCTTGAAGATTTGGTGTCAAGTTAAACAGTTGACAGAATTTTTAAAAAAAAGAAAACTTCAGGAGGAATAGCGCCCTCACCCTCACAATAAACACCATTTGGGCTGGTCACACTCACTTGATTCATTCACTTGCTAGCTGCTCTTCTGGCAATGATGTACAGCCAGAGACGTTTTAAGGCATGGGCAAAGTGGGCAATTGCCCAGGAGCCCCCTCTTCCAGGAGGCCCCATATTACAAAGAATGGGATAGCCAGAAGAACACTTCTCTCTAGCTGTCTTTCACCCTCTCTTGCTCTCTGACACCTTTCCTCCTTCTCTCTCACCCCTTTTTCTGTCTCAACCTCTGTCTACCTCTTCCCGTCCCTACCTATCCCTAACTCACCACTCTCTACCTTTTTATGTGCCTCTCTTTCTGTACCGCATTATCCCTTGCACAATCATCTCTTGCTCCCTAACCTCCAGTTGTCGTATGTGCTTCTCTCTCTACCTCATCTCTCTATAGCTCATGAATCAGTAACGTCCCACCTTTCCCTCCACCCAACCCCCGCAAACTCACCACTCAGAAGGTCTTGAATTAGTCAAAAATGCGTAATAAATTCAAAAGTATTCCGGACAGTGCACCCCAAAATATGTCTTGCACTGGGCCCCAAAAAATTCTTAAGATGACACGGCAACCCATCACCTTGAAAGTTCACCAGCTACCACTGGCAGAGCGAGAATGGCAGGGCGACACTAGAGCAAAATGAGTGGTGGATGCTGAGAGATGTGGGGCTGAATTGCAGGTTCCTTTCCAAGTCATATGCAGAGTAGAAGATGGTTTTTTAGTAGTCCACACATTTTTAGTATGTCTGTCTGAAGCCTCAGTGTGTCAGGAGCGCATTCCAGACCTGTGCTGTTTGACAAGATGGCACAGAGGTTCACATTTTGAGGACATCTTGAACGTGCCTGGCCTGCCCTTAAAATGTGATAAGCTGTCGGGGTACGATAAGGGTCTACTGAACGCTGTGGAGCATCTTCAAATGTCTTTTCTATTTAACCAGAGACTTGTTTAAGACATTCATGTCATGCATAATGTAGTTTACTGGTTCTAGTAAAAATGTATTAGGACCCATTGTGATCAACTTGAGTTTGAAGAGAGATCTTTCATAAGAAGCTCAATGCAGAAGGCATTCCAGGAGTCCAGCCAACATCTATCTACAGTATGCAATAGGCAACATAGATGACACATCGAAGGCGCTGTAGATGGTGATATGCATGATGGAGGTTGCATTATGTGATGGGGGAAGGAAAATTCACTACTGAAGAGCACCACCTTATTCATTGCTTTTTGCACCTTCTTCGTTGGGCATCTGTTACAGCATCCTCATCGAGTCAGGGCAAAACCATGGGAACTGTGATTGGTACATATCCCATCAGCAGGATCTCACTCCTTGGAAGTGTTCCAAACAAGGGAAGATCTTACTTTTCATCGCCCAGTCAGTCAGCAGTCCCACAGCCAGACTCAATGAGCAAGAGAGATATAGCGAAAGAGTCCATTGCCACTGCCTAGTTGGTGGCAAAACTGGTGGTAACGTCAGTAGAGCCACAAGCACTTTTCTGGATCCAGTTGTGGGCATTGCTCAGGCAATTTCATTCTTGGCTTTGAAATCCATATCTCTTTTCCCTCTTGTCTGTGTACATGTGGGAAGCATTTTGTTAGGTTTTTATATTATAGTTAAATAAGCTGCATATATGACTCAACTCATAAAAGCAGGATATAATGTGACTTAGCAGCAACAATAATTACCATATATTTTTCACTTGCAGAATGCAGAAAAGTAAGCAAACAATTCTCAAGCCAAGCTCAACCAAAATGGGTAACAATAACACACAGACACACACACACTCCTTTCCCTAAAGATCACAAGGCAAAACATACATTTTCAAGCATGTACAATATGAACTTCTTTCCACATTTTAGCAGAAAGATATTTTGATGTCTCTATTACACAACACTCTTCAGCAAGATATACTATAATTTGCGTCAGATTTGTGTCACTTTTGTTGCGCGGGCCCAATGCAAATCATGTTTGGCATTTACTAAGCCATGCAAAGTCACTTTGTATGGTATAGCAAATGCAAAGTAACATAAGCAGGGCATAGCGCTGACTTGCACTAATTTGCCTTGATTAGGCGTTACATGGGTGGAGCATGAGCATTCCCATGCATCCATTCATTGTATTTTGATGCAAACCTAGATTTATAAGGACTTGTAAACCTGGGGTTGTGCCAAAATGGTGTGTGTACCCGACAGGTGTAACAAGGAGAAATATCTTTATTTCAGCTCATTACTTCCTCTTTACATCTGTGCTGCAGAAAGAGGACTATGCGTCTAAGAACTGTTTTTATGCAGGAAGGTCTTCATTCTGCACAAAAACAATCCTGCCCGTAACATAGGCCCCCTTGCACTATGGTGTAATGGTGCCTGCGTTGGCACTAGGCAGCACACAGTGCGCCAGTGCAAGGAGCGGGCAGAAATGCTCCATATGTTTTCAAATATTGAGTATTTCTGCTTTCTCCCTTTCACAAAAAACTGCAAGTTCCCTTGCTGCGCCATTTGGGTGAAAAGATAGTAAATGAATCCTTTCATATTTTAAGAGTAACGTAAGTTTTGCAATCCAATACTCAATATAGGTGGCATTGCTGATTTCCAGTTGTAGAAGTGTTTTTAGGTACAATATAAGGTAATCGAGATACATTCTTGGTTTTTTAAATCAAAATTACAGAGCATGGGAAAATGTGAAAGAATACAGCCGTGGGAGTCCAACCTGAAATCCACTCAATTACAAAATCAATCCTATTAGGCTGGTGGACCAACAATCAGTCCTCTATTGCAGTTCCAAAGAATGTGACACAATTCCTCCTTACTTGCACGTCACATGTTGGAGTCACAAAGACACATTTCTCCATTTTACCAGGGTCTGCCAGATCTGAAAAAGATGTCTATGCTGAGTGTCAAATAGATTCATATCCACTTAAAGGACATGATGGAGCAGGTAAAACAAAATTTTGTATACCTCTTCTAATTTGCATGAAATTAATTACGTAATCATTCTAAAATTAATTTACATAACATGTTTGAAGTGGAAGTGGTAGTAATCAATATTTGCATCTTGATAAACATAAATACACGTGGGACTAAATTGCTAATTGCATGGCAAAGTTAAATAATTAACATTGGTACGCAAACTAACTTTAGATTGTGTTAAAATAGTAAAATTGCATGGTTTATTTTGCTTCGTGATTGTATTGTTGCTTACAGTTATCGTATGGTAAGTATTATCGCTTTAAATGTTGCTGCAGCTAGGAAGATACTAATATATATTGGGATTAGTGTGGGTTTGAACATTAGAACCTTAATTTCTCTATTTTAATTGCTGCTATGTCTATTTTCGCTTAGTTAACATTCGGGCCTATTAGGCCGCAGTACTCAAGATGGCGTTCTCTGAAGCAGGTGCCACCATGTGCGCGCGATGATTTCTGCGCATGCCGAGATAGCTCTGGAGATCACGAGGTGAAATGAACTCCTGACACCGTGTTCCCTGCCAAGGTCGATGTGTTTGGGACTTGACCGCAAGCCAGAAGATGAGCATATGAGAACCAAGGAAGAGACAAAGAATGAACCTGTCAATAGGACCTTTTTGCCTTGAAAAGATACATTTGCTGGTCCCCGTATGGGAATCGGAAGGATCATCGCAATTTATGAACTCATATGCCAAGTCACTATGCAGAACCAGTTTGCACTCGGAAGAATGCAATGAACTATTGATAACCCCGATCTGTCCAATCAGAACATTTGGTCTGCCCCTAAAGTTGCCATAATTTGTATGAAGTAAGACAAGAAAAGGTATAATAACCCCTCATCTGTCATTACGGGAGTTCGAGAGTTGGAGTTAGTTAGTTGGTTCGGGAGGAGTTCGAGAGTTGCAGTTGGAGTTGCGGTTGCGTTTGTCTTTGGGTTATTCTTTGAGAGGGAGTTCTTGTTGGGTGGTAGTTCCTTTTCAATTTTCCCGACTTTTCTATTTCATTAAGTTCTATGCTGCCAGTCTGGGTGTGGAGTTAATCCATGCTGCAGACTGATGTGTGGACATTGCAGAGTTATTGCGTTGTTTCCTGTATTTTGGCCTGAGGGTTTGATACCTTGGTGAGGGTCAGGCTGCCTGTCTAAGGGAGTCTTTACCTGAGAATGCGGATATCTCCCTTCTGATCTGAAGCTATCGTCGCCTGTTAATTTACTTATGTTTAAATGAAATTTCTAAATGTTTGAATTACTCTTTAATAAATTTGAGTTTGAAATCATGAGCTATAGTAAATAAATACAAGATTAAAAGGATTGATTAATGATTTAGATAAACAACTTGAAATAACAAGAAACAAGTTTTATGGTTCTTAAAATTACTCACTGAAGATATCAAGATTGGTCTCCCACGCTACCACCACTCCACACCCCTCCTCAGGGAGCTTCATTGGCTCCCGATAAAGGAACGTTCTCTGTTCAAAACCGCTTGCATGGTTTTCCAGGCTCGTCAAGGCACCGCACCGGCTTTCATCTCCTCACTAATAACAGAATACGTTCCCTCTAGACAACTTCGTTCCTCTTCCAAGTCCCTTCTCCAAATCCCACGCTTCAGACGCAAAAAGTGGGGTGGGTCCAACTTTTCCACCCTGGCCCCCACGTTCTGGAACTCCCTTCCGGACCACCTACGTGCGTCTACCCACTATCTATCCTTCCGTAAGGATTTAAAAACGTTTCTTTTTAATCAGGCATTCCCAGTCTAAACCCCCTCTCCGGCCCAATCCCGGGCTCCCTTCTGTCTCTGTAGCCAATCCCTTCCACTAGCGCCAAGAAACCGTTCGGTGCATGCTGCGCTTTATAAATGCTTTTTAAATTAAATTAAATTAAATTTTAAATTAAATTAAATCAAATGTTATCCTAGACTTTAAATTGTGTTTTAGCTGGTAATTCACCATCAACCAGTCCAACTAGTTGGTCCATCGACCAAACAGTGGAGTGCCTTGATGATAAGGTCAGGATTCTGAAAAGTGTATATAGAATGTATATATAAAGTAGTAAAGAAAGTAATCCTGATAGATAGTAAGGTACCCACATGTCCAGCAACCCCTTCCTCTGTGTACAGATTTGAATGAGTTTCCATGGATGTGAAGTGTGTTGGTGTTATGGGCCCCACCAATGAAAGTATGAATGAACCTTTGTGAATAAGAATCTGTGACATAAGGAGAATATGTAAATGTTGTCCCTTGTGCTGGATCAATATTTCATGGTAGCAGAGATGATGGTTTCTATTGTATTGGTTTGGTGATTATTGATTTATGTTTAACACTTTATGTTGAGTAGTGTTTATGTTAAGTGTAGTTGGAAATTTGAAGCTTCCGGAAGTAGGGATTTATGTGGCAAGAGAAGTCACATGGAATTAAACATTGTCTGGTTTCAAGAATTGTGATAACATGGAATTGTGTTATGTTAGGGAAATCTCTGTATGAATGTGTGTGAGTGGAATAGCAATAGGTTTCCTTGAGAAACTCTGGCCTTAATTCTCAGGAGCATTGTAGTCTCCACATGTGCTTTATCCCCAGAGAAACGGGTTTGCCTTTTTGCTTGTTTCGAAGGGTATGGTAGAGGGAAGTGCTACGTTATCGGTGAAAGGAAAAATTCTGTGGTAGGGTAGAGGTAAGCGCTGCCTACTGGAAAGACAGAATTCTTGTATAAATGAACAAAGCTATCTCTATGGTTTAGCGAAACAGGCAATGGAGCTGTGTTTATGTTGTTACTAAAAGATTTTGACCAAAGAAAAACTTAAGAAAAGTTTGCAGATACATTTTGTAAAGGTGGGGTCAGCAAGAGAAGGAGGAGTGGGGAAGGCTGACGACAGAAAGACGCGCTAGGATTGGAGAATTACAAGAGTGACGAAGACGCTCTGGATTGGTGTGTTAGTGTGAGTCGCGGTAGGATTGGTCAGAAAACTGAAAAGCAGTGAAAAGGTGAATTACGGAACTTCATTGATTAAGAGTTTGAAAAATAAAATAAGATGTATTACGATCCACCTGAAAAGGAGAATAAGTCATGGTTTGGAAAAATCAAAGACCTATTTAAGAAAGATAAGCCGATTGTGACTAGAGAAGGACAGATACTTCCTCCACCGAAAATGCCTGCATCCTTTATGGTGGCGAAATATGGTTATCATACATGCATTTGGTTGGAAAATTGGGTAAAGTATACCAAAGATGATGGAGTACTAGCGTTTCCGGAGAATGGTTCATTTAGTCTAGCTGTACTACGAAAATTAAGAGATAGAATGATGAGATTGGAACCGAAACCCAGACCTACCCAATTTGAGGCTTTGACTGAATGGGAAGAACAGATGAATGAAAGAGAAAGGCATCGGAATGGAAGAAGGTATAATTATGTGTTTGGTAGATATTATGGTCAAGAAAGCCATGATGACAGAATGAGGAGATGGCGTAATGCGAGCATGACTGAAGGCATGTTTCCTCTGAGAAGGCCTGGAGATACAGGTGGTAGAAAATGTACGGAAAAAAGAAATAATACGGAGTCAGAAGGTTATAGATATGGAGTGAGTGAATCTGAGGATGAAGTGCTGGAGGATATTTTTTTATTAAAAAACCTCCATACCTCCATATCAACAGGAACATGATGTGATGGTGACACCAAGTGCACCGCCAAAGGAAACTGTAACAAATAAAAGTTTTGAACAAATGCCAAAAAAAATTGGGAAAAATAATCCATTTAATTATTTAGAAATGTCACAAACGGTAAGATCAGATAAGGAAAAGTCTGTTTAACTAGCCAGAACAACACAGGAATTAACTGAAAAGATGAGAGAACTAATAAAGAATATGGAAGCAGTAACTGTGCCTGTAACTATAGGACCAGTGATACCAGTTTTTGATAAACAAAAGGATAATGAGCATTGTTTAACAGTCAGGTATAATGGTGGTATGCAAAAGGAGAAACAAAGGAGTAGTTCAGGAGAAAATGAATGGAAGATTACTGAAGGAATATCGAGATTAAGTACACCTAAAAATGTGACTGTAAACCAGAGTCCAGCAAATAAGACACCTATGGCAACAGAATCAGCAACAGAAACCCCAGAGAAAATGGTAGATAAAATGAGAATAGTGACAACTCCTGTAGGACCAACATCTGAAGAATTAAGTGATTGGTTAAGGAGTTTGCAGAAAAAGGATACAGAACCACAACCTTTAGATGTGGCGAAATTAAAAGTAACTTTAGAAGAATTAATTGTAGGAACCATTCCAACTGAAAAATTAAAAGCATACCAGGATGAGGAATTAATGTTTTTATGTAAAAACATTACTTGGAGAGCAAGGACTTTGCATGAAAAGTCAGAAGAGACAGCGAGTGAAATGGGAATAGATTTTGAAAAAATAAGGTCATTGCAGAAGCCATACAGAGTAGACTTTACTGAAAAAGACATTGAAAACTTGAATACTGCAGGAAGGTTAACCCAAATTAAAGAATTAATTGCATTATTAAGAAAATGGGGTGATGTGGACCGATGGAAAAGTAGATGGTTTAGAAGGAGAGAGGAAACTACAGACAAAGCCTCTCGAGCTTTCGCGATGAGAGAGAAAGAACCAGTGGTAACAGAATGTCCCATTAGAGAAATTCCTGGAGGAGGATATGTACATGTTCCATGGACTAGACAGGATATTTTGTCATTTACCAATGATTTTCCAAGGTTGAGAGAAAAACCAGTTGAATGGTATAGACAGGTGGATAGGTTTGTCAAACTTTCAAAAGTGTTATGGATAGATCTGAATGGTCTTTTTGACATAATTGTGCCTGCAGATTTATGGACAGAATGTAAGATCACTATAGATTGGGCAACTCAAGAGTACCCTAGGGATCCTAAAACAGGAGCCCCAGATCCAGAAGTAATGAAAGAATATGGTCAGGTAATTACGTTTCTGAAAAATAAAGTACCTCCGAAAGAAACTGATTGGGTAAAAATTGACAGAACTCACCAGGAGGTCAAAGAATCAGTGCATGCATATTACGAGAGGTTACTGTCGGCTTGTAAGCAATACAGTGGAGATGAGAAACTAAGTGAAAAGGATTTGAGCCATTTTGTTTATAGATTTGTTTATGGTTTAAGGCCTGAAGTTAGTGAAATGATTAAACAACATACAGTAGACTGGCAAAATAAAAAGATAGACGAAGTGTTGCGTCATGCAAAATATTTTAGTGATGAAATTGAAGCCAAACAACGCAAGTTGAAGGAAAAGGCAATGTGGACACAGGTTAAAGTAGTGGAGCAACAAGAAGCCCAGTTAATTGAACAAACCAGTGGAATAGGGCAAGCAAGACCAAAACCTAATATTGGAAAGGGAAAAGGGCAGATTAGCATAGATGAAGCTAAAAAGAAGTGGCCATGTCAGATTTGCGGAAAGTTAGGACATTGGAAATCAAGTGTAAATTGCCACCGAAAGCTAATGGTGATAATTCATCATTAAATCCACAGGTGCAGAATGAGGTGAGTTGCCAACCGCCGTGACAGCAGCAGGTTGTTACCCAACAGTGTCAGGTGCCAAAGCCACCTTTTCCACAGAACCTAAATCCTCAAAGATACAGTAATGAGACAGGATTCTACAACGAAGAACAGGTAACAAATCTACCGCGCGCTGGTACCATTTCGCAGTATTGGCTGCAACGCGATGAAAGTGAGTCAGAGGAGAGTTATTGGCGGTGCCTAGGAGAGGAAGAGGAGTGCGTACTTGGTGCAACTCTAGAAGTAGACCAGACTGGACCCTTTGTGGATGGAAAGGTGAATGAAGTTAATGTTACTTTCCTAGTGGACACTGGTGCTACTCGTTCAACTGTTAGATCAGCTGAAGTAAAAAATCTTCCTCTCTCTGGTGAGACAATCCAAGTGGTTGGAGTTTCTAATAAACAGATAAAGGCCCATCTTACCGATCCTGTAAAGGTTAGAATAGGGAAATTTGCTGATATGCATCGCTTTGTAGTATGTGACACTAGTCCTGTAAATCTGTTAGGTAGGGACTTGCTTTGTAAAATGAACTGTACCATCTTTTGTACACCTGATGGTATAGCTTTTGAAACTCCAGATGATGATGTTCTTTATAGAATGACAATGGCTAACCTAGAGCCAGAATTTACTGATGCATTTATTGTATTTGATCCAGAGGGAATACCTCAGGAATTAAAAGAAACAGTGAAAACCGAGGTGTGGGATTTCACAGGAGAAGATGTCAGATTAATGAAAAGGGTAGATCCTGTGAAAATAACTGTAAAAGAAGGAGTAAATTACCTGAATACTAATCAGTACAAGTTAACACCAGAGATAGTTACAGGAGTAACACCTGTAATAGACATAATGATTGAAAAAGGAATTCTAAGAGAAATAATGAGCAGTCCATGTAATTCACCAATCATGGGTTTGAAAAATCCTGATGGGACTTTTAGAATAGTGCAGGATTTGAGAAAGGTGAACAAATTGTTGTTCCTTACTGTCCCATTGTGCCAAACCCTTAAGTAATTCTATATCAGGTTCCCCATGATGCAGAATGGTACACAGTCATTGATTTGTGTCATGATTTCTTTTCTATTCCATTGCACCCTGATAGCAAATAAATTTTTGCGTTCCGGTTTGGCGAGCGTATTTTAGCATGGTGCCGTATCCCTCAAGGGTATACAGAAAGTCCTTCAATATTTAATCAGATCTTTAAAAAATCACTGGAAGATTTAAAGATGCCAGAACGTTCAGTGCTAGTACAATATATCGATGACCTATTAGTGGCATTGAAGGCGCAAGAAGCCTGTGTTGTTGATGCAATTGCACTGTTAAATCATTTGGCAGATGGAGGACTTAAAGTATCACCATCAAAATTGCAGTTTTGTCAGAAAGAAGTACAATACTTAGGTCATACGATTGAAAAAGGCCTGAGAAAAGTAACATTGGATATGATTAAAATCATTAAAAGAATGGGAGCCCCAATGACACAGATAGAAGTCAGATTGTTTCTTGGAATGGTGGGATACTGTCGCCATTGGATTAGTAATTTTTCTTTGATTGCAAAACCATTGGTACATTTGACAAAGAGTGATGTAAGAGATCCAATTGAGGTGAATAAAGAAGAGATGAAATCTTTTTTAAACAATTGAGAGACAGCTTGTGTGAAGCACCGTCTCTTGGAATGCCTGATTATGAAAAATAATTTGAGCTTTATGGCAGTGAAAGAGATGGATGTGCTCTTTCCGTGTTAGTACAGAGACATGGAAGATTGAGACGACCAATTGCCTATTTTTCAGCTGTACTAGATCCAGTAGCTGTAGCATTGCCTGGATGTTTGAAAGCAGTAGCTGCCACATGTAAGAGCTTGGAACAAAGTGAAGGGATTGTAATGGTATATCCTGTGAGAGTGTTTGTCCCACATGATGTAGCAATCCTTTTGACAAGAAGTAAAACACAGTTCATGACGCATAGTCGTCTAACTAAATATGAAAAGGTGATTTTGGATGCTACAAATGTGAATCTTGTAAGATGCACTAATGTGAACCAATCGACGTTACTGCCTGATGCTGTGAATGCCGAAGTGAGGGATGATGTAAATCATGATTGTCTGGAAGTGCTTGATTTTTGCACCAAACCGCGTCCTTATATATAGGACATGCCTTTGAAAGAGTATGACTATGTGATGTTTGTAGATGGGTCATGCCTGAGAGCTGAAGAAGGAATTTTGAATGCTGCATATGCTGTGTGCACTGTTGCAACCGTCTTGCTGAGTTGTTTGCACTGATTAGAACATGCAAGTTGGGAAATAATTTGTGAGTCACTGTGGTTACTGACAGCCAATATGGATTTGGAGTGGTGCATGACTTTGGGCAGATTTGGTCCCAAAGAGGTTTCTTGACGTCGAGTGGAACTCCAATTAGAAATGCAGAAATAGTTGGCAAATTACTTGAGGCGATACAGCTGCCTAAAGAAATAGCTATCGTAAAATGTACAGCACACAAGAAAGGAACAGAATATGTGTCAGCTGGTAATGAATTTGCAAATGACATAGCGCAATACTGTTCTCGAAATCAGACCTCTTTGAATCGTAACAGGGAAAAGGAAATGGATTTATGTCCCTTGCTTTTTACTAACACAGTAAGTACATGGGATGAGGTGAGACAGTTACAGGAAGCAGCAGAAGAAGAAGAGAAAAAACAATGGATTAAATCAGGATGCACACAACGGAGGTGGACAGAGTTTGGGTTTACAGAGATGGAAGACCAGTAATGCCTGATAGCATGATCTCTACCATGGCACGGATGTACTATGGGCAAGCACACATTGGAAGGGATGCCATGATTAGACTTTTCAAACAAACCTGGTATAATGCAAAATTCCGGCTTATAGTTGAGAGCCTTTGCCAGAGATGTCTCATATACCAGCAATTTAATCCAGGAAGGAAAACTGTGGTGAGCTTGGGAACCATAGGACGAGGTGGGAGGTCCTTTCACTCGTATGCAGCTTGATTTCATTGAAATGCCCTCATGCAACAGGTTAAGATATGTACTGGTGATTGTTTGTCTGTTTTCTTGTTGGGTTGAGGCTTACCCGACCAGAAGAAATGATGGAGTTACTGTAGCGAAACTTCTACTGAGAGAGTTCATTCCTAGGTTTGATTTCCAGTAACGATTGAAACAGATAGAGGAACACATTTCCAGAATGAAATTATAAAACTGATTTGTGAAGCATTAAAAGTACAACAAAAATTGCATTGTGCCTACCGACCAGAGGCTTCTGGAGTGGTGGAACAAATGAATGGCACCATAAAGAACAGATTGGGAAAAATGTGTTTGGCCACAGGTATCAAATGGCCAGATGTCTTGCCTATTGTCTTAATTAGCATTAGATCAATTCCTGATAGGAAAACTGGTCTGAGCCCCGTGAAATTATAATGGGCAGAGCAATGAGACATGTTTTCATTCCTGTCAACAAACTGCTGCCTATATCTGATGACTTCGTCTTAGACTATTGTAAAGGATTGGCTGATATGGTACATTCTGTGTTTCATCAGATTGGACCAGATGCGACCACTCTTGAAAGGAAGCCAGCTCGTGATCTGAGTCCTGGAGATTGGGTCCGCACAAAAGTACACCGAAGAAGAAACTGTCTGGTTCCACTCTGGGGAAGACCACGTCAAGTGATTCTGACAACGACAACTGCTGTGAAGTGTGCAGGGGTGAAGAACTGGATTCATGCCAGTCACACTCTTCGAGTCCCAAATCCGGAAGATCAATCTGAAGAACAACATCAGGAAGTATCAGATACCAGTTCGGAATCAGAATCAGAAGAAACAAAAACAAGACAAAAAACAAAACCAGATGAACACGGTCCAAGTCAAATTATTGGTCAGGAAAATGTACCACTAAGACGACGTCTTGAAATTTCAGATACTAGTTCTGAATCTGAGACAGAGCAAGCAGGAATACGAGAAAGAACTAATCATGAAACTGGAGAAACGGAACAAGTAATCTTTGACCAAGAAATCCCGAGTACAAGTACAAGAGAAATTCCTCCAGAAATTGTAGAGATAGAATGAGAGGAATGAGATACAGAGAGTGAAGGTGAAGTGATTGCGGAAGAACCCCGAGAAGGTTTAGGGACACAACCTAAACAGGTAGAAAAAGGGTCAGATAGTCAGCAGGAAGATTGTATGGAAGAAACACGAGGAGGGATAGATTCAGACAGTGAACTTGAAATACTGAGAATAAAATTGAAAGAAAGTAATATCCAAACAGAGAAAGAATCTGAAGAAAGTGAAACTGAAAATAAAGGGGGAAGAAATTTGAGAAAAAGGGCTTGGAAAACCGAACAAGACGAGAAAGGATCTAAATTGAAAAGGACATTGAAAGAAGATGCTTGGCCCAACAAAATGAAGAAACTGAGATACCGATTGACAAGAATAAAGCATGATAACGCAGAACAAGTGAATGAAGTGTCCAGTCAAGAAAAACAAGAGGACACGGATCAGAGGCACTTGCAATGTACAAAGAGGATAAATAGGCCTAACCAGAAGTACAAGTCACCGGAATGGACATATGTGGCAGTTCCTGATATACAAGAGGAAGCTGATAGCCAAGAAGGTCTGAGAGTGACTGTGCAGGAAGTGGACAAGGAAGAAAAAGGCTTGGAAATCCTGAGAGTGATATTGTCTGACATTAGAGAGGAAACTGATGATCAAGAAATTCCGACTGAAGACTGTGAGCCAATGGATAAGGATGATACACATATGAATTAAGAGACAAAGAGCTCTGAAAGGAATTGAAAGTCCGGTTAAGACAAATGACCAAATAGAACCAAGTAGGCAACTAAAGCCTTGGGTTTAGACAAAGAATTTGTTTTTTGGGAAGAAAGAGGCTAAGTCAAAAGACACTGATTATTGACTGTTAGACCTGGCACTTTTTGTCGCTGTGCCGCATGTGTTGTGCTGGTGTTAGCTGCTCAGAGCACTGTGCCACTGCCAACCAGTGCCACAGTGCAAGTGCTCCCTATATAAAATGTATATGTTGGTTGGATTCCATGATTGGCTTATTTGTTTTACTGTCAGACCCCAGTAAAGTGCACCAGGAATGCCCACGGCTTGTAAATACAAATGCTGCTGGTGGGCTTGCAGCACTGGTTGTGCCACCCACAGAAGCGGCCCAGTAAAATGTGTCTAAGGTCTGCCATTGCAGAACCTGCGTGCAGTCTGGTACTGTCATGCTGACTGGGCAAGTGCACCCCCTGGCCAGTCCCTAAACCTTCCCTTAACTTCATATTAGTCACCCCTATGGTAGGCCCAAGGGCAGGGTGCATTGTAAGCATAAGGTAGGACATGCCCTGATGTGTGTGGCATGTCCTAATAGTGAATTACAGCCATTTTTTTCACTATTGTAAGGCTACCTGTTCTCCATAGGCCAGAATGGGCTGTTAGAATTGTTGCATCCTATGACGACACGCAGCTGGCCTTTTCCTTAGAAGGGGATGACGCATTGTCTATGGATTTATTCCAGCAATGTATGCTGCAGACCACGGACTGGCTCAGAAGGAACTCTTTACAGTTCAATAGTGGAAAAACGGAGGTAGTGTTCTGCTCGCCATCCAGGATACCTAAACATCTTCCCTCTGAGTTCAGACTTACTCCAGAGGAAGAACCTCTGATTCCGGTCAGCAAGGTACGCAATCTCGGGGTGATTATTGATGATGACCTCCAGATGGTATCCCAGGCTAATAAGACTGCTAACGTTTGCTTTGCCCTTCTACGTCTGCTACGCAGCATTCTACCCTTACTTCCTATGGAGTCGCGAGCTACGGTGGTATGCAGTACGGTGCTAAGCAGGCTGGACTATTGCAATTCCCTATATTTGGGGGCCCCGCAGTATATCTTCCAGGGATTGCAAAGGATCCAGTCAGCTGCAGCCAAATTAGTTCTTGATAGGCGACGCAGCTCCTCGGCTACTGGAGCACTGAGGGACCTACATTGGCTACCTGTCAAGGAAAGGGTCTCCTTTAAGTCCCTGTGTCTGGTTTTCAGAGCAGTGCATGGACTGGGTCCAGTCCCCCTACAGGCAAAGTTTGCTCGTCATCAACCCATCAGGCAGCTCCATTCATCCACAGCTGGTCTATTGGTAGTCCTGAGATTTAAACGCTCCAGGGTGGGCGGAAGGGCTTTCAGCATAGTGGTTTCTAGCATGTGGAATAAACTCCCTCATAATCTGAGGCAATGCAATTCCCTGCTCGAATTTCGCAAGGGGCTTAAAACCTGGCTGTATCCCAAAGTCTAAACCTGCGCCCTTCCCTTGATTCTCCCACTGTCCCCTGGTATGTTTCTCCAGTCTAAAGCGCCAGGATGCCCGTAGGGCGACAGTTGCGCTATATAAGTTTCACATCAATCAATCAATCCTAACAGACCCAGGGAACATGGTAGAAAATCGAGTTTAGTATGCCTGAACTCAGAATAATAAAATACATCTTTTAGCAAAGTTTATTTTAATGTTGTGTGTTTGCAAATGCCACTTTTAGAAAGTTGGCATTTGCTTGCCTAACCATTTCAGCCCGCCTCTGCGCTGAGGTGTATCTGCTGTCTGGTTTGTGTGAGTGACAGGGCTGGGGAATTCCAAGAGACAGTCTGTGCAGCCTGGTGGTGAAAAGGAAGATTGCACCAGGATGGGTGGGAGGAGTGCACCTGGACTTTGAATAGGGCTGTGCTCTGCCACCACAATGCTGGCTCCACCCCCTGTGGAGCGTCTGATGTCTCTGCCCTGCACACTGAAAGCAGAAGCCTGAATCATGTCAACAAAGTGCTCAGAAACCAGACCGAACTAGGCAAGGGCCCCCCTGGCCTGCAAGAACAAAAGAAATGTAGTATAAATGTAGGAGCCCTGCTCCTAAGAAATTAGATCCTGCTACAAGACGAACCTCTGCCTGAGGGGAAGGAACCGGGAAAGCTGTAGGAGGAGTACTGTCCCTGACCTGGGGGATTGGCCTGCAGTGGTTGCCTTGCTACTGAAGGAGAGGAGAAAGATTGCTGACAAACTTTATTTCCACTTGTGCTGTTTAAGATCTCCAAGGGCTTGTGAACGAGCTTGCCCCCTGAACGAAGTCCCAAGACCAGTGGACTTCACCCCCCCCCCCCTTGAGAACCGCTGCCGAGAACCGCCGTTCTCCCCGTGAAGCTGATGCCGAGAGAAGTGTGCGCCTCCTAGATCGGCGCGTACACTGGCAAGCTTGTGCCCAGCTGTCCGGCCCAAACAACGCGACTAAGGCCCCCCTACGAGCCGTAGCTCGCAACGTGAAGGAAGGACTTTGTGACGCACTGTTATTGCCCCCTCTCCGCATCGGACTGCTCAGCGTGCCCCCCTACCCCTGTTGTGGGAAGGCTGCGGCGCGTAGAGTGGTTGGTACGTCGCTCACCATCGGAGCGTACTGCCTGTTTCGCACCGCGCTTCAAGAAAAGGCGCCGCTCTCAAGATACGGCTCGTACGCCGCAACGAAGAGCCAGCGCACCGTACTTTCGCACCGGCCCCTCAAGCATCGTGACTAAGGCCCCCCTACGAGCCGTAGCTCGCACCGCGACAGGAGGACATCACACCGTACAACGCACTGGGATTCAACGCATCGTCCGTGACGAACTTCCAAAGATATAGGTACTGTGTCCGCTTCGCACCGTGTGGTGTACGCTCCGCACCGGAGCACCTGTAGTGTGTGTGAGCCCCGTTCAGTGAGCACCGCAGGGGGACGCTTCGCACCAGAGCGTCGGGGGCATCTGTGAGCCCCGTTCGTAAGCACCATAGGAGTACGCTTCGCCCGGAGCATCTGCAAACGCTTGTGAGGCCCGCTCGTAAGCTTCTTTCCACCGCACGAAGAAAGCGAAGCGCACAGAACTAACGAAATACGCTTTAAACCGAGAACTGCTTATTACAAATTGTATTGTGGCCCGTTTATCGTTATCGGGTCTTGTGATAAGTCTGCTTATATAAAAGACATTTATTTTTGATAAACCAGTGTGGAGTCCATTTGTGGGGGTATCATTGAATTACTGTGTGTGGTCACAAATGCTCAACCATTGCACCCTGATATAAGCCTTGTCTGCTCGCACCAAGCTACCTAGAGGGTGAGCAGGGGTTATTGTTGGAGTGTAACCCCATACCCTGACTAGAGGGGAGGATCCCTGCTTGACACAAGTACCTACCTGTGCCAACCAGAGATCCCCAATTCTAACATTGGTGGTCAGCGGTGAGGATTCTGGATTTGCATTTGTGATTCATGTACAGTGATTTTATGAACACCACCTAGTGAGTTCAGACCCATAACGTAGCCACATACTTTTGGGATTTTTGGTTGCCAAGGAATATCCATTTGTGCCTGGTTCAGTCATTGTTGAGAAGGCGCCATCTATAGTCTCTGAAAGCGAAGAAGTAGAATGGGAAGAGGAGAGACTAGAGAGCTACACGAAGGCCCAGCTGAAGGTCTTCTAGAAAAAATTCAAAGTCCCTCATGTTGGATGTAAAGTCAAAGCAGACCTACTCAAGGCTCTGAGGGCCTGGATTGAGTCAAGGTCGCCTGGAGATGTGGTAGTAGTTGAACCAGCAGAGATCGTCCATAGCTTTGGCAGAGGCCTGTCGCCAGAGGAGTTGGCAGACAGGAAAGAAACCAGGATGCATGAGATGGAGTTGGCAAAGCTCAAATTGAATGGGCAACTGGAGCTGGAAATCAAAAAGCTGGCTCTGGAAGAAAGAAGAATCCAAATGGAGCATGAAATGAAGTTGAGGGAATTGGATCTAAAGGCTAAGAGTTTAGAGTCCACTCCCTCTGGTGGCAGCACACCGTCAGTGCAGGTAGAATCAAAGGTGTACATACCAAAAGATGTAGTAAAGGAATTTGTTAAAAATGATGACATAGGGCAGTGGTTCAAAGCCTATGAGGTAGCCATGTCTTCCCACCGGGTCCCTGAGAAGGATTGGGGAGCGGGGTTGTGGGGATGGTTCCTTAGTGAGGGGCGGGACACACTGCTAGACTTGCCTTCAGATGATTATAATTCTTATCCCCATATGAAGGCAGCGTTGATGACTAGGTATGGGTTGACCCCTGAGTTGTATAGGCAAAGGTTCAGTGGTTGCACAAAGATTTCAAACATTACGTATGTTGAGTATGTAACTTTTTTTTGCAGAGCACTGGATGGTTGGGTGAAGGGTAGCAAGGTTGATGATTTTCAAGGGCTTTTTGATTTAATGGCATGGGAGCACTTGTCCAGTAATCGTTTTCCTGAGCTACGCCATCACCTGATTGATAGTAGGCTGACTAACCCTAGAAAGCTTGCTGAGGAGGCGGACCGCTGGGTCAGTACCAGGGTCCACAAGGGTCCAATGGGAGATTCCACCAAGGGTGGGCAGGGTCCCCAGCAGAAGAGTGGGGGGGACAGGGGTAACCAGAGGGAGTTCCCAAGAAGGCCCCAAGGTAATCCCCAAGGGAACCAAGGGAAAGGTTCTCAGCCTCCCCCACCCCAGAAACCGACCGGGGCCCCGACAGGTCCACCTGTTCAAAAGGAGCCCATAAAATGTTACAAGTGTGGTAACATGGGGCATTTTGCCTCTGATTTAAAGTGTCCTTTGTATGGTAAACCAGCACCCACTGGTGCTCCACCCCAGCAGATGGCTAGTGTAGCCTTGGGGGAGGAGATGGCAGTCCAAGGTGGGTGGGGTCCCTCAGAGATGTCCCTTGTCTCATTATGAGACTGTGAGATGGTCACCCAAACCCAGCTGCTGATAACACTAAGAAATACAGGCAGTGGGTGACCATCAATGGCCGTAGGGTGGAAGCTCTGAGAGATACAGGAGCCAGTGTGACAGCTGTCAAGTGTCACCTGGTGTCTCAAGAGCAGGTTGTCCCAGGAGCATTCTATCCAGTTGTTGCCGCTGACAACACAGAGAGTCACTGCAAGGTGGCTCAGGTTCCCTTTGAGTGGGGGGGGGTCTCTGGTACTCTTCAGGTAGCTGTGAGGCCCGCTATGCCTGTAGACTGTCTGTTAGGGAACGATTTGGAGAGCTCACCGTGGGCTAAGGTGGAGCGGAGTGCTCACCTGGAGATGTTGGGTATGCCGGATTGGGCGTGTGTCACCACACGGTCCATGGCAGCAAGTAGAGGTGCTCAAGAGGTCCTGAAGCCTGAGAGGGAGGCCCAGGGACCGGCCTTAGAGAGAAGAGGCAGGGGGCGCGGGAAACCGGACCCTGAAGTTCCCACGGCCCAGGAGGAAGCAGACCTTGAGGGGGATGCCCTGGAGCCTACCGGGGAACAGATAGCTGAACTGGGGGACCTGCCTGAGCTGACCCATTGGCAGCAAGAAGGAGGCCCCTCCAGGGAGAACTTTTGTAAGGCGCAGAAAGAATACCCTTCTCTCGTGGGTATGCAGCAGCAGGCTGCCGACCAGGCCGCAGGTGATCAGTCTGGGTCACATTTCATTTACTGCGAGAACGACCTCCTGTATACAGAGCCTAAGGTTGCTGAGCCTGGGTCAGCCCGTGCGCTGGTGGTACCCCAGAGTTTCAGAGCCTTCCTACTGGGGCTGGCTCACAATGTGCCATTGGCAGGACATTTGGGGCAGGACAAGACCTTTGAAAGGCTTGTCACCCACTTTTATTGGCCTCAAATGCGCAGGAGTTCAGACACTCACTGCAGGACCTGTCAGACTTGCCAGGCAAGTGGAAAGAGTGGGAGGAAGCAGAAGGCTCCTCTCCAGCCATTCCCTGTGGTCAGTACCCCATTCCAGCAAGTGGGGATTGACATTGTGGGGCCACTGGACCCCAGGACAGCCATGGGCTACAGGTTTATCCTGGTCCTGGTGGACCATGCCACCCGGTACCCGGAAGCCATCCCTCTGAGGACAGTGACGGCCCCCGTGGTGAGACGTGCACTGATGGGAATTTTCTCCAGAGTGGGATTCCCTCTAGAGGTGGTGTCTGACTGGGGTACCAATTTCATATCCAAGTATATGAAATCCCTTTGGCAAGAGTGTGGTGTACCCTACAAGTTCACCACACCTTACCACCCCCAAGGAAATGGGTTGGTTGAGAGATTCAACCGTACCCTCAAAGGCATGATAATGGGCCTGGAAGGACCCATGAGGCGTAAGTGGGACGTCCTCTTACCATGCCTTCTCTTTGCTTACCGTGAGGTGCCACAGAAGTCTCTAGGGTTCAGCCCCTTGGAGCTCCTGTGTGGCCACCCAGTGAGAGGACCTCTAAGTCTGGTCAAGGAAGGCTGGGAGCAATCTCCCAGGAAACCTCCCCAGAATGTATATAGCTACATGCTGGCCTTCAGGAATCAGACTAGGCGATTCAGGCAACTTGCCGAGGCAAATCTGGGAGCCAGCCAGGAGGAGATGAAGCGGTGGTACGACCAGAATGCCACTCTGGTAGAGCTTCAGCCTGGACAGAAGGTGAGGGTCTTGGCCCCCGTGGAGCCTTGTGCGCTCCAGGAAAAGTGGTCTCTTTGAGGTTGTGGAGCGCAAGAGTCCTGTTACCTATTTGGTGGACTTGTGGTCTCCCAGGAACCCCTTGAGGGTCCTACATGTCAACCGCCTGAAGCCCCACTTGGAGAGGTCCCAAGTGGGCATGTTCTTGGCAACAGATGCTGGGATGGAAGAGGAGACTGAGCCTCTTCCTGACCTCCTGTCAGCCCAGGAGCAAGATGGGTCAGTGGATGGTGTCATCCTCTCTTCCGCCCTGACCCCTGAGCAACAGAATGATTGTCGCCAGCTGCTGGGACAATTTTCTGATCTGTTTTCCCTGGTTCCCGGTGTCACTGATTGGTGCATCCATGATGTGGACACTGGCGATAGTACACCTGTGAGGCACAAGGCCTACAGGGTGACTGACAGGGTGAGGGCATGCATCAAGGAGGAGGTCTCCAAGATGTTTGCACTCGGGGTAATTGAGTCCTCCAGCAGTACTTGGGCCAGCCCAGTGGTCTTGGTCCCAAAGGCTGCAGCGCCGGGAGCCACACCCGAACTCCGGTTCTGTGTGGACTACAGAGGACTCAATTCAGTCACCAGGACTGACGCACACCCCATCCCCAGAGCTGATGAGCTAATAGATCGGCTAGGGGCTGCCAACTACCTCAGCATGTTTGATTTAACGTCTGGGTACTGGCAGATCGCCTTGACCGATGGGGCCAAAGAGAGGTCAGCATTTTCCACCCTAGGTGGGCACTACCAGTTCCGGGTTATGCCCTTTGGGATGAAAAATGCCCCTGCCACCTTCCAGAGGTTGGTCAACCAGGTGTTGGCTGGGCTGGATTCGTTCAGTGCAGCCTACCTGGATGACCTCGCAGTGTTCAGCTCCACTTGGGAAGAACACCTGCGCCACCTCTGGGAATTGTTGATGGCGCTGCGGAGGGCAGGCCTCACGATCAAGGCGAGTAAGTGCCAGATCGGGCCGGGTTTCCCTGGTATACTTGGGGCACCAGGTTGGGAGCGGCCAGGTGGCGCCCCTTCAACCCAAGATAGAAACCATCCTGAATTGGGAGTCGCTCAAAACCCAGACACAGGTGAGAGCCTTCCTAGGTCTCACCGGGTACTACAGGAGGTTTGTCAAGGGGTATGGCAACATTGTTGCCCCCTTGACAGTGCTGACTTCTAGGAAGCAGCCCAGGAAAGTGATTTGGACTGACACCTGTCAGAAAGCTTTTGAGGCCCTGAAAGCTGCTATGTGCACGGCGCCCGTGCTCTTGCTTGGCTCCCAACTTCTCCAAAGAGTTTATCGTTCATAAAGACGCTTCAGAGCATGGTGTGGGGGCTGTTCTTTCACAGATTAATGAGGAGGGCCGAGATCAACCTGTAGCCTTCCTTAGGGGGAGGTTACTTCCACGGGAACAGAGATGGAGTGCTATTGAGCGTGAGGCATTTGCTGTGGTCTGGGCGCTGAAGAAGCTAAGACCCTACCTGTTTGGGTCTCACTTCCGGGTTCAGACAGACCACAGGCCCCTCAGATGGTTGATGCATATGAGGGGTGAGAATCCAAAGCTGTTGAGGTGGTCCATTTCCCTACAGGGTATGGATTTCACGGTGGAACATCGCCCTGGTACAGATCACGCCAATGCTGACGGTCTGTCCAGATTTTTCCGCCTTAGTGATGAGGAACTCCCTGGGGTAGGGTAGTTCTCCCCACATTTCAGCTGGAGGGGACATGTGTTAGACCTGGCACCTTGGTGTGAGTCTCCCTTCCACTTTTTGTCGCTGTGCCTCATGTGTTTTGCTGGTGTTAGCTGCTCAGAGCACTGTGCCACTGCCAACCAGTGCCACAGTGCAAGTGCTCCCTATATAAAATGTATATGTTGGTTGGATTCCATGATTGGCTTATTTGGTTTACTGTCAGACCCCAGTAAAGTGCACCAGGAGTGCCCAGGGCTTGTAAATACAAATGCTGCTGGTGGGCTTGCAGCACTGGTTGTGCCACCCACAGAAGCGGCCCAGTAAAATGTGTCTAAGGTCTGCCATTGCAGAACCTGCGTGCAGTCTGGTACTGTCATGCTGACTGGGCAAGTGCACCCCCTGGCCAGTCCCTAAACCTTCCCTTAACTTCATATTAGTCACCCCTATGGTAGGCCCAAGGGCAGGGTGCATTGTAAGCATAAGGTAGGACATGCCCTGATGTGTGTGGCATGTCCTAATAGTGAATTACAGCCATTTTCGTTTTTTCACTATTGTAAGGCTACCTGTTCTCCATAGGCCAGAATGGGCTGTTAGAATTGTTACATCCTATGATCCTAACAGACCCAGGGAACATGGTAGAAAATCGAGTTTAGTGTGCCTGAACTAAGAATAATAAAATACATCTTTTAGCAAAGTTTATTTTAATGTTGTGTGTTTGCAAATGCCACTTTTAGAAAGTTGGCATTTGCTTGCCTAACCATTTCAGCCCGCCTCTGCGCTGAGGTGTATCTGCTGTCTGGTTTGTGTGAGTGACAGGGCTGGGGAATTCCAAGAGACAGTCTGGGCAGCCAGGTGGTGAATAGGAAGATTACACCAGGATGGGTGGGAGGAGTGCACCTGGACTTTGAATAGGGCTGTGCTCTGCCACCACAATGCTGGCTCCACTCCCTGTGGAGCGTCTGATGTCTCTGCCCTGCACACTGAAAGCAGAAGCCTGCATCATGTCAACAAAGTGCTCAGAAACCAGACCGAACTAGGCAAGGGCCCCCCTGGCCTGCAAGAACAAAAGAAATGTAGTATAAATGTAGGAGCCCTGCTCCTAAGAAATTAGATCCTGCTACAAGACGAACCTCTGCCTGAGGGGAAGGAACCGGGAAAGCTGTAGGAGGAGTACTGTCCCTGACCTGGGGGATTGGCCTGCAGTGGTTGCCTTGCTACTGAAGGAGAGGAGAAAGATTGCTGACAAACTTTATTTCCACTTGTGCTGTTTAAGATCTCCAAGGGCTTGTGACCGAGCTTGCCCCCTGAACAAAGTCCCAGGACCAGTGGACTTCACCCCCCCCTTGAGAACCGCCACCGAGAACTGCCGTTCTCCCCGTGAAGCTGACGCCGAGAGAAGTGTGTGCCTCCTAGATCGGCGCGTACACTGGCAAGCCTGTGCCCAGCTGTCCGGCCCAAACAACGCGACTAAGGCCCCCCTACGAGCCGTAGCTCGCAACGTGAAGGAAGGACTTTGTGACACACTTTTATTGCCCCCTCTCCGCATCGGACTGCTCAGCGTGCCCCCCTACCCCTGTTGTGGGCAGGCTGCGGCGCGTAGAGTGGTTGGTACGTCGCTCACCATCGGAGCGTACTGCCTGTTTCGCACCGCGTTTCAAGAAAAGGCGCCGCTCTCAAGATACGGCTTGTACACCGCAACAAAGAGCCAGCGCACCGTACTTTCGCACTGTCCCCTCAAGCATCGTGACTAAGGCCCCCCTATGAGCCGTAGCTCGCACCGCGACAGGAGGACATCGCACCGTACAACGCACTGGGATTCAACGCATCGTCCGTGACGAACTTCCAAAGATAAAGGTACTGTGTCCGCTTCGAACCGTGTGGTGTACGCTCCGCACCGGAGCACCTGTAGCATGTGTGAGCCCCGTTCAGTGAGCACCGCAGGGGTACACTTTGCACCAGAGCGTCGGGGGCGTCTGTGAGCCCCGTTCGTAAGCACCGTAGGAGTACGCTTCGCCCGGAGCATCTGCAAACGCTTGTGAGCCCCACTCGTAAGCTTCTTTCCAGCCCGTATGAACCGCACAAAGAAAGCGAAGCGCACAGAACTAACAAAATACGCTTTAAACCAAGAACTGCTGATTACAAATTGTATTGTGGGCCCGTTTATCGTTATTGGGTCTTGTGATAAGTCTGCTTATATAAAAGACATTTATTTTTGATAAACCAGTGTGGAGTCCATTTGTGGGGGTATCATTGAATTACTGTGTGTGGTCACAAATGCTCAACCATTGCGCCCTGAGATAAGCCTTGTCTGCTCGCGCCAAGCTACCTAGAGGGTGAGCAGGGGTTATTGTTGGAGTGTAACCCCTTACCCTGACTAGAGGAGAGGATCCCTGCTTGACACAAGTACCTACCTGTGCCAACCAGAGATCCCCCATTCTAACATTGACAACATGGCAAACACTGAGAATAGAAATCCAACATGTGGGTTTTTCCGAAGATGGTGTAGAATGTGTTTTTGTTGTACAGGATTATTAATGCTTGTTTGGATTATATTAGCCATAACTATTTCATTTAGATTAACATTTGAAAATGTGGACAGACACTCAATGAATGGAACCGTTAGCCAAAACTCTGATGACAGTATTATCACAAAACTGGTAGATAGAACAGAACTTCATAAAGATAAGTCTATAAACTATTTTTCTAAGAATGTTTTCGCAAAGCTATTATACGAATATGTAGAAACAATGGATGTTAGAGATTGTTAAGTTTGTATGTAGTTGCCTGCATCTGTATCTGAAGGTGTCACTTATCATCACCGTCCTTTGACATATGGGATGACTTGTAGTGTCCTAGGAAGTTTGTTTTATAAAACTGGCAAATTAGAATATTATTACACTGACATAGATAATATTTTCTCACAAATTCCTGTAGTTCCTGAATTAAGCAAGGTGAAGCCTGCTAAAACTCTTGGCGAATTTTTCCTAGAAACAAGAAAACTAACTTTAGAAGAAGTGTTTAAGAACAACCTTACTTGTAGTTTAAGAAAAGAAGAGAAAAGTTTCCTGAATATGGTAGAGGAGAGGAGAATTAAAATGCAAAAGAAAGTTACTGGGGAACAGATGGAAACACCATTTTGGGATGTCGGGAAGGAAAATCATTTAAAAGGAGAAACAGATAATACTGTATATGACAATTATTTTGTAGGTGCAAGTGAGTGCCAGGATTTATACAAAATCTTGGGAGGATGGGGATTTAAAGGAGGAAAAGATCCAGTATTCCCTGGAATATGCTACATTTGTGGAAATAAAGCTTATTATAGGTTGCCGGACCATTGGTACGGAACTTGCCACTTAGGCCTGGTCTTTCCAAAAATATTTCATGTGGAAAGGGGAGAAAATGGATTGCACGAAATAGGTAGACAGCTAACACGTAGAAGAAGGGAAAGTTGGTCAGAAATTATTGGTGATATTTTTGGAGCACTGATACCAGTAATTGGAATATCTCTGAATGCGCATACAATTAGAAAATTGTCTACAGTTGTGGATCGTTTATCAACAAACACAGCTTGAGGGTTCTTAATGGTAAATACCGAAATGGTTGCCATGAGAGCTATGGTAATGCAAAATCGACTTGCCCTTGACATTATATTGGCAAAAGAGGGAGGAGTCTGTGGAATACTGAAAGTACAACATTGCTGTACTTACATTCCTGACAAAAGTCAGAATATAAAGAAATATATTAAAAATATAACTGAACTGCATGAAGAAATTGTTCCAATGGAGGTTGAAGGTGTATGGGAGAAACTTGGTAAAAGTTTTTCTTCTATTAAGAACAAAATTAGGTAGCTCTTTTGTGGGCAAAATACTAATACCTGTGACTTTTGTGATTATTCTAGTGATAATATTGAGATTAGGATGTCTGTGCATAAAAAGAAGAAAAATACAAAATAAGTAAAAAGAGAAAACAAGAACAATAAAGAGAAATAAATAAGGGAAAGGGAAATAGAGGAAATAGAATTAGAAGAATTTAAAGTAAATGTGTACAAGTAAACAAAAGAAAACAGAGTGGAGAACACTATTGTTTAAACTAACAAAGTGGATTCAAATAAAATAATTTCTTTAGTTAAATTTAGTGAAATTAGTGAGTAGTGGTGATGTTTAAAATCACCAAATGGGGGATTGATGGAGCAGGTAAAACAAGATTTTGCATACCTCCTCTAATTTGCATGAAATTAATTACGTAATCATTCTAAAATTAATTTACATAACATGTTTGAAGTGGAAGTGGTACTAATCAATATTTGCACCTTGATAAACATAAATACACGTGGGAGTAAATTGCTAATTGCATGGCAAAGTAAATAATTAACAATGGTACGCAAACTAACTTTAGAATGTGTTAAAATAGTAAAATTGCATGGTTTATATTGCTTTATGATTGTATTGTGGCTTAAATTTATCGTATGGTAAGTATTATCGCTTTAAATGTTGCTGCAGCTAGGAAGATACTAATATATATTGGGATTAGTGTGGGCTTTAACATTAGAACCTTCATTTCTCTATTTTAATTGCTGCTATGTCTATTTTTGCTTAGTTAACATTCAGGCCTATTAGGCCGCAGTACTCAAGATGGCGTTCTCTGAAGCAGATGCCACCGTGTTCCCTGCCAAGGTCGATGTGTTGGGGACTTGACCTGTGGTAAATAATTTAATTACCGGGACTTAATTTGATACAGAACATAATAAAAATAGCTCAGTAAATAAGAGGCAAAATCCGTGATATTAGAGGTTCAGAATGGGCTTTATTCTAATGGACGATTTCGAAATCGTGGCCTCCAAGTTCCATCACCACGGAGGTTCAGGAAGTGAAGTACATACATTATTGATAATTATTCACTTTTATACAATAGGCATTACAGTGAAGTAAATGCGAGAGGCGTAACAATTGATAGTGTAGATAAGACATACATACGTAGCAAAAGTAGGTGGAACTGGGAGTAACAAAAAAACGTCATTGGTTGTGATGTCACATATGGGTGGACCTATGAAATGATTTCGCAATGTCAGCAGAACTACTTGGCAGAGATGCGCACACAGCAGCATGACGTGTGATTGACGTGCAACTAGGGGGTGAAGGGGACTTGACATTTAGCTCTACATGTGGCGACAGAAGTCTGGAGGGTCAAGTCAACCTAATCCCAAATCATATCTAACATCCTATGTTTAAAGAACTATGTTATCCAGAAGAGAGGTCTCTTAGAGTAGAATCTTATTCTATACTGACTATACTGACTGTTAGTGCGTGTACAAGCGTCTAAGTGTCTACACTAGATGCGAGGGCAGGAATCTTCCATAGTAACAGTGCTATGAATTACTTGCATGAAGACAGAGAAGCCGGGCCTTTGCTCGGTAGCTGGCAGAATGTTTACTTAAACTACTAGACAGGAATGCATTGGGCAGGGATCGGAGCAGATAATTTCGAAGGTGAAATACAGTTCTTGGCAGGCAGCAAGCTGATGTCAGGCTTCGTGAGCCGCGCAGGGAATGAGACAAAGTTCATGGTCACAGATGCAGGCTCAGACTGGAGCTTCAGAGACAGAAAGCAAGAAAAGCGTGATGACAGAATCAGGGCCTACTTGCCTGGACTGTAAAAATGGCATAAGTGAACCATATAAAGGCGGTGGCCTTTTGTACTTAGGAATGGAATATCCGGCCCATTCATGGCGGATCTGAAAGAGGACATGTTAACGGTGGACGCACATGTATTTGCGTCTTCATAACTGGAACTGGAGGGAACATACATGTATTTGTAACATGCACACAGAACCGTTGGGGTCCAAGATAGGGGACATAACTGACCAGAAAAATCCATATTTCCACATTCCCTCCTTGTCCCCTACTTGCCCGTCAAGAAATATCAATCTTCATCAATCCATTGATCTGTTCATATAGCATCATTTGTTCTTCTTTCTTCTTCCGGGATTTTGAACGAAAATCTTGATGTGGAATACACGATGTGGCACACAGACCACAAATCGCTGGTCCACATTGCAGGCATAAGCAGCAACTGAATAGTATGAGAAGGCCAATACCTAGGAAGGATAGAACTCTCCATCCCCAGGCTGATAACACGCTCCAAAACCACCCGGACCAAGTCCAAGTGCCTGGATTCTGGTGTATCTGGCTCACAATCTTATGAAGGCGGGTTATAGCTTTATATACAGATGGCGAATTTTCTGGTATGAATACGCAGCAGCTTGATCCGATGACCCTACAAGCTCCGCCCCTATCGGCCAGGATGACGTCAAGGACAAGACGATTTTGAAGCACAACAATCCGCATAGCAGATTGCTCTTCTGTCAAGTTGCCTAAGGCGGAAATAGTTTCGTTCACTACTGCTTCAAGGGTTCTGGTTAATCTACGTATCAGCTTACTATTAGTAACTGTACCTATATAGGGAAAGAGACCTTTATTGAAATCTGTGTATTTTTCCCATGCTGTTTCAGTGTAATCGACTATTGGGAGATCTCTCCTTTCTCTATTGTGTACTAAATGAGTATTTCTGTGATAATCAGGAGGAGCTAGAAAAACAGGTGGCAAAAGGAATCCAATGTAGCAGGTACCATCCCAATCTAGAGGCAAACGTACATATGCCGTCTGACCACATATAAAATAGGAATGGCGGGAAGCTCTAAATGTCGACTTGCCTTGATCACTAAATTCTATTACAGTGGTGCATCTACTATGGCCCATATGTATGGAACCACTCTTTCTTACACATAATTCACCTTTTACTGGAAATATTGACATAGCGGGCGAAATTGGAGTAGCTTCGGATTCGACATTTAGGATCATAAGATTAAGCGTGAAATTACCTAATCCATATACTTCATTTTCTAGATCAGTTCCTGTTCTTTTGGGAAGTCCCTCCTTGTTGGGGTGGCAGACTTTAAGTAAAACTAAGTTCAGATTTCCCCATACCCAGTTGTCTTGATAAACTGCAGAATTTGAATCTAAGGAATTAATTAAGCTAAACCATGCTCCACAGGAGCCGTTGTGTGTGAACGGGTATGGAAAAAGAGGTAGAATTCCTTTATAGTTCTGATAGGGAGGGAGTCGGCCACATATCCAACAATTTGTAGCATTGCTAACCTGATGGGAATGATGTAACATACTAATAAAAGTGTTATTGCGAAGCGCAAATCTGTATGACAATTCATGCGGAGGTAATTCACTAAAAGAATGTTCAGCAGTAATATTATAAGCATGTCTAGAAATAGGATAATATATGTGCAACAATATACTCGCAATAATTATAAAAAGACTTAAGAAAAACAAAATTAATAACGTCACTGTGCAATGACTACGCAGTGATTTACAGTATGCATGTCGTTTCAACATTTTTCGGGTTTTTCCTCTATTCAGGTCCAAGGGATACATGTCAGAGACAATTCAACCGCTTCACCTTGGAGAGGACTTAAACAATCAAATTGCTTGACTGATTGGGCCTGAGTTTTAGTTTATAATGTTCGGAATTACTCTTTTCAACAAAAGGAAGTTTTGAGTCAATGGGTGAAGACACACGAGGTGTGGTGTTTACGTCCGATGGTAGTCCATGAAATTTCTTGATATGACTTGAATGTATCCAGCCTTTTCTGCCCTCGATCTTCACGGCTGTCCTCGTCGTTAATAACACGAGCTGAGGCGACTTCCACCTAGGATCCAGCTGAGTCTTTCGATCAAAGTTCCTTACTAAAACGAGATCCCCCGGAATTACGTCATGGGGTTTCACTTCAGTGTTGTCAGGAAAAGCTGCAGCTACCTGTGAACGACAAGATTGTAGTGCAGACATCAAGGAAGCCAAATAATCTGTCAGCATATTACAGTCAATATCAGTTATTTTGCGTGGTATAGGCGTCCCCCACATATTTGGTGGTCTGCCAAAGATCACCTCATACGGGGATAGCCCTGTTCGAGAGTGTGCTACCATTCTCATGTAAAAGAGTGCAACTGGTAATGCTACTACCCAGTCGACACCTTTCTCTCTGCATATTTTGGACAATCTAATTTTCAGGGTCTGATTATGTCTTTCTACGAGACCTGCTGCTTCGGGGTGTCGGACACAATGAAACTTCCACTGATATCCTAACAAAAGTGAAACGTGTTTCATTAGTTCGGATGAGAACGGCTGGCCGTTATCTGAGTAGACAGCACGTGGTAAACCGTACCGTGGGAAGAATTCTCGAACCAACTGTTTGGCAGTAGTCGGGGCAGTGTAATCTGATACTGGGTACGCCTCTGTCCTACGGGAAAGAGCACAAACAACTACGAGAACATATTTGAATCCTCGACATCGTTCCATCTGGATATAATCCATCTGGAGGACTTCAAAAGGGTGATCAGGAGGCTGAAATCCACCCTGCTCTACGGGGATGCTTTTTCCTGGGTTGAACTGACAACAGATCATACAGGTACGAACTTTTTGTTTCGCTGCTGCTCGTAAATGTTTATTAAACCAGATATGTTGAATGCTGTCTAGCATAGCTTTCTCTCCTAGATGCGCTGGACTATGGACAGTGTTAATAATGACTTGGACCATTGAATCAGGAAGGAACCACACAGACTTTTCCTTCATCAACCATCCTTGATCCGTTTGGATCCCTCCTAATTCAATCCATTTCTTTATTTCGTCTGGTGTAGCATGTGTCTGTATATCAATTACGTCAAGAGTAGGATCTTTAACCGTCATACAATGTGTTGGCGTCGGGACTATTGTCTTTGTCATGTCGGATGTTTGAGTTTGAGCAGTCTGTTTAGCTGTTCTGTCAGCTAAATCATTGCCTTGAGAAATGATATCAGTAACTTTCGTATGAGCTTTACATTTCATAATTGATATTGCAGTGGGTAAATGTATTGCATCTAATAAGGCATGAATGAGGGGTCCGTGCTGAATGTGGGCACCGTGAGAAGTTAAATAACCTCTCTCTCGCCACAGCACGCCGAAGTCATGTACAACTCCGAATGCATAACGTGAATCAGTGTATATGTTGACTGTTTTATTTGTGGCTTGAATACAGGCTTGTGTCAAAGCGACGAGCTCTGCTGCTTGAGCGGACAAGGTATTTATGCAATTTGTTTCAATAATTTCAGTGTCTGTTGTGACTGCGTAAGCGGCTACTAACTCTCCTGTACTTGTTCTCATACATGAGCCATCTACATACAACGTCAGGTCTGGGTCTGACAATGGGACATCTGTCAAGTCTTGTCTGGGTTTCGTCGTGATTGTAATAACATCAATACAGTCATGGGCTAGTGGGTCTGTTCCGATTACGGGTAAAAGTGTGGCAGGATTCAATGTGTTACAACGTCTGATTTCTATATGTGGCTGAAACAATGTTAGTTCATACCCTGTAAGTCGTGCTATAGTCAAGTGTTGTGTTTGCGTTCGATTCACAAGAACCTCTACTGCATGTGGTACTTGAACTGTCAATGGATGTCCTAACACTATAGCATCGCTTTGTCTGATTGCTAAAGCTGTCGCTGCCACTGATTTCAGGCACGCAGGCAGAGCCTGAGCTACGGGATCTAATGTACTAGAAAAATAAGCACACGGTTTGTGTGATCCTGCTTGTTCCTGTGTGAGTACTGACAAGGCAGTACCTTCTCGTTCTGTAACAAAGAGTGTAAAATGTTTTCTGTAACATGGTGTTGCTAAAACCGGTGCTTGACATAAGGCTGTCTTTAAGCTTTCAAAAGCTTGTGTATGTTCCTGAGTCCAAGGGAGAACAGTCGATGTGGCTGCCTCCTGTGTTGTCAACTGAATGAGTGGTTTTGCTAGAAATGCATACTGAGGGATCCACTGTCTACAATATGAAGTGAGGCCTATGAAAGCCCGCACCTCCTTTTGTGTCTTGGGTATTGGCATGTTAGCTATTAACTGAATGCGGTCGGGTGTAAGCTGCCTTCCCTCCTTGGACAGCGAGTGACCAAGGTAAATAACTCGCTGGACACAGAATTGCAGCTTAGAAGGGGACACCTTGTGCCCCTTTTTGGCTAGAAAGTGTAAAACTATCAGTGATGCTTTCTCACATTCGGGTTCGCTTCTAGCGGTGATCAGCAGATCATCGACATATTGAAGCAAGGCAGTGTTAACCGGCATGTGGATACTGTCGAGTTCTCGTTTCAGTGCTTGGCTATAGATGCTGGGGCTTTCTGTAAATCCTTGAGGTGCGCGTGAGAATTTGAAGCTACGTCCATTTAAACTAAATCCGAACAAATATTGGCTTTCCGGATCTATTGGGACGCTGAAAAAGGCATTTTTGAGATCAATTACAGTAAAGAATGTTGCTTCGGAATCAATAGCTGTCAATAATGACGAGATATCTGGGACCACAGGGAATTGTGGCACAATGCATTTGTTCAATTCGCGCAAATCAATAACCAATCGATATACTGGCGGGGCCTTCGGATCTGTTCGTTTAAGAATCGGAATTATCGGTGAATTACATACATTGGAGTCTGTTTCTACAACCACTCCTTGGGCAATGAGCTCGTCAATGATTTGTAGTAAAGCCACTACAGCATCTGGTGGTAACTTGTATTGTCGCATTCGTGGTAGTACCACTCCTGCCTTCAGTGTAACTCGATATGGTGTAATATTCATGCAACCAACATCAGTAGGGCCTTGTGCCCATAGATGTGTAGGTAAAGTCTGCAGTCGGGGATCCATGTCTCGAGACACATAATGACCTTTGAAATCACGTAAAAACAATCTTACTCCTTCCGGAGAACAACATATTATAGCTCCTAGAGCTTTCAGTGTTTTTATACCTAACAAGTTTTCCGGACATGATTTAGTAAGCAATAAATCTGTAGTTCTGGTCAAAGGTCCTATCGTGAGTGGAAGAGGCTGTGATACTTCATTAACAATAGGTTTTCCTGAAAAACCAAGGGAAATATTCTGTGAGCCTGAGAGGGGTGCCCCTGGAACTTCACTACGTTTTATAGTTGTTCGACTTGCCCCTGTATCTAGTAAAAATTTTCTATCCTGGCCTAATAATTCACTATGCACATAAGGTCCTTCTTGGTCTACAGGGACCTCGATAAGGGGTAAGTCAACTTCCCTCTCTAGGCTGGTTCATGCGTATCGTTGATAATCAGGGTAGTCATACTGTGCGGTCTGGTACATCTGTCGTGTCGTGGTTTGTGTGACAGCAGCAGGCAACGCTGGTGCGGCCGGCACAAACTGTATAGACTGTTGTGGAGCTGGCATGGCCTGTGCATGCTGCGGTGCTCCTTGTTCATTCTGATCCTGTCTAGGTGGCCGTGGTCTTTCTTTTGTAATACCTGTGGCGATATTACGCTTCAGAACTGGGCAATCGTGTATGTAATGTCCTGGCTGTTTACAATAGTTGCATGTCCCTTTTACAGGTCCTGCTGAATCACCGGAATGTGTCGTACCCTTTTTATGTCCTTCAGCTGGAACTGTCTGGGAGACTAGCATTTTCATTTTCGTGTCTTTCATGCGTCTTTGTTCATGATCTTGTTCCTCTCTAATTCTATTGTGATGATACTGTAACATTTGTAACATTTGTGATGGGGTGTTACCTTGCCAGGTACTCTCGAATTTTAATACTCTATTCTTCACTTGGGGCAAGGAATTTTCCACTAATTTTGTCACAAACAGATGTGGGTATGATTCGCTACTTGCTTTTATACCACTATTTATACCAAAACATTTTTCGAATCGGGCATAGAAATCACTAGTGTCTTCATCTTGCTTTTGTTTACAGGCTGAGATTGCACCCCAGTCTTCCTTTTTCGTGGTTAATAAGCGTGGCAGTACCTGTACTAGTAAACCTGGTAGTGCTTTAGTTTTGTCCCCAAGCCCCGAACCTGGACCTCGGGCCTTTTCTTCATTTTCTAATGCTGTCCAATCTATCTTTTGGTCTCCCACCTCCCACTCTTTTTCCTTGAGTTTTTCATAAATGCCAGCAGGCATTAATACCTTTAATATTGTCATAATGTCGGGATAGGTATACTCTCCCATGAGTAACATGTCTTTAATTTCTCGGTGGAAACCCGCTGGGTCTTTGTCATGACTGGGTACCACTTTCTTCATTTCTAACAATTCTATTTTCGATATGGGCGTATATACATATACGCGTTTAAACTGATTGTCCTCGCCCTTTATTGGGTGTACTTCTCGTAAGGGATTCTGTCTGTCCACGTAATACATCGGTCTTTCCTTGATGGGCAATGAAACATGTTCTGGACATACAAAAAGAATGTACTGCCTTCTGGATTCTAGTATTTCCTTAATTAACTTAGTACCTGAACCTCTCCATCTATTCGTGAGTAATTCAGTCAATATGTCAGGTAAGGGACCAGGATCTGAATGTTGGCTTTTATATAGTATAAGAAGTTGTTGAATCATATAAATCCCAGCTAAACGCTGTTCATCTGGGGTGAGATTCAAAAATGTGTGTGCTACTGTATCATCATCATACTTTCCGGGACTGTCAATCCAATGAACGGCTGACCTGGCTAATTCTTGTTCATCCATAGAATCAAGAAAATGATAACCCCTTCGTTCTCGCAGTAATTTGTCAGCGACTTGGAACGAATGCTCGGGGGACCTCATATTTATTATAGGTGTTTGGAAATTCCTGTTATTATCTGGACGTATCGGACGTATCGGGTCAGTAAGACATCTAGTACTATTACAAGATCTTCCTCTACCTACATAGGCTATGGTTTCTGACTGTCCTGTGGACAGTCCTGATCCTTCCTCCTCCTCGTTTTGTTCAAACTGGTCTACCGCTAATCTCTCTTCGTGTAGGCGTTCTATTTCTTTACGGATCTTTCTGCACATGGCTATTATACATTTTTGCCTGTCATGTCTCCCTTCTGATATATTCTGGCTCCATCTGGTAAGAATCTGCATTGCTTCCGGGTCTACCCCAGGTCGGTCTTGATTTCTGATCACACAATTTATGAGAAAACGTAACAGTTCCCCCTGTATCTCCACTTTCTGGTATTCCATAGCTCTGTTAATACTTTCAGAATCTCGCCCTGTTTGGACAAAATGATATATATTATCTAGATGCATAGTCATTCCTGGTAACTTCCCTAAATACACCGCGGCTCGTCTGATACGCAATGACGCCAGGATCCTTTCGTCCTCTTTGCCGGGCACAGGGTCATATCTACAATCTACAAGAAGTTCCTTAAGCGTGCGGGAATTTATGAGTTTGGGGGTACGTGAATGTGCAGATTCTTGAAAAGTAAGTTTATTTATTCTGGGTGGCGTAGAAAAAAATGTTGGTAGCACCTCCCGTAGCCCCATCTGGGGTATCGGGCGTGAAAGGATTCGTTGAACGCGATACAGCAACTATAGGTGTGGACACAGCTATGGAAGTAGCTGTAGGAACAGATGTGGAAACAGATGTGCTTGCCGGAACTTGTGTCAGGATTTGGTGCTGTAGAGATACAGATACAGGATCTTGGCGTTGAACCTCCCCGGCCGACGGTCTATGTGGGGCAGGGTTAGCATACTCGGGAGCTGCGTCATCTAAATATGAGGAAAGAAAAACATCTTCTGCGGTTCTAGGATGCCCTTTAGGATGTACCTTTATTGGAAATAATGGGGGTGGCAAGTCTTTTGGTATCCCCGCAGTAGCCTTAGGTAATCCCTCGGCCAGAAGGGGATACATACCCTTCATAAGGGCATTTCTTTGTCTGTTTATTTGTTCTGATTTTACTCGTGTACCTTCTTCAATTAATAGATTTTCTCGAACTTCATTTGAATTCTCTTTACTCTTCTCTTCCTGTCTACGTGCTTTTTCTGTACGTCTATATGATTCTTTACGCCATAATTCAATGGCGTCTTTCTGTGATTGTCTAGCTTTCTTTTTCCATAATTCTTCCTCTACTTTCACGATGCACTCTGCATCCCAGGTCCCAGCTGCGGGCCACCTCTGACTTTCTGGTAATTCCTTAGTGTAGTCTACCCATAAATCAAGAAATAATATAGCGTCTAAGCCGTGTTTATGATACATGAAGTACCCTGGAGTGTCCCTAGGAGGAATAGGAACAGCTTCTTCGAGTACCCCTTTTCTAGTTGTGATCTGTCTTAATTTCGAAAAGAGCGGCATATTGAGAACTGATCTGATACTTGATCTTGAACAAACTTAATACAGTAATCACAATAATGAACAGTCATTCATACCACAATATGCAGAACGTACTAAAAACATTTAACATTTAACATTCCTGAGCAACAATGATGATACGATCTAAGGAAACTTAATTACTGAACATAATACTCGGCAATTAACTCAATTATTCTGAATTTATATACTAGATATACTAGATGTACTGCTAAACAGTACAGATACACTGCTAAAACAGTGCAGACCGGATTTGTGTACCCAAACCCGTCTGGACCGGCACAACTTATGTGCACGCCAGAACGCCTCCCCAGTAATGGTACTCACCGGGTAGCTCGGAACGGAAGGCCTCGGAACGGATCTGAACTGAACTTGAACCGGACTGGACTCGACTCGAACACTTCGGAAACTGGACTCGGCTCGGGACTTCGGAAACTGGTGGGCCTCTGTATACCTCGGATCTTGCTCTCTCAGCTAGGCTCTGGTCGGGATACTTCGCACTTCTCACCGCCTCGTCTGGGTGTTGATCGCAGCCTCAGTCGCCCCCGCTTGACCGGAGGGAGATACAGGAAATCCTGCTGGTACGCGTTGTTGTCCGTCCAGCTGTGGCAGGAGACCGGGCCTGCAACGCACCACCGGCGCGTGAGATGAGAAAGTGTCCCTATTCGGGCGCCATTTATGTGGTAAATAATTTAATTACCGGGACTTAATTTGATACAGAACATAATAAAAATAGCTCAGTAAATAAGAGGCAAAATCCGTGATATTAGAGGTTCAGAATGGGCTTTATTCTAATGGACGATTTCGAAATCGTGGCCTCCAAGTTCCATCACCACGGAGGTTCAGGAAGTGAAGTACATACATTATTGATAATTATTCACTTTTATACAATAGGCATTACAGTGAAGTAAATGCGAGAGGCGTAACAATTGATAGTGTAGATAAGACATACATACGTAGCAAAAGTAGGTGGAACTGGGAGTAACAAAAAAACGTCATTGGTTGTGATGTCACATATGGGTGGACCTATGAAATGATTTCGCAATGTCAGCAGAACTACTTGGCAGAGATGCGCACACAGCAGCATGACGTGTGATTGACGTGCAACTAGGGGGTGAAGGGGACTTGACATTTAGCTCTACATGTGGCGACAGAAGTCTGGAGGGTCAAGTCAACCTAATCCCAAATCATATCTAACATCCTATGTTTAAAGAACTATGTTATCCAGAAGAGAGGTCTCTTAGAGTAGAATCTTATTCTATACTGACTATACTGACTGTTAGTGCGTGTACAAGCGTCTAAGTGTCTACACTAGATGCGAGGGCAGGAATCTTCCATAGTAACAGTGCTATGAATTACTTGCATGAAGACAGAGAAGCCGGGCCTTTGCTCGGTAGCTGGCAGAATGTTTACTTAAACTACTAGACAGGAATGCATTGGGCAGGGATCGGAGCAGATAATTTCGAAGGTGAAATACAGTTCTTGGCAGGCAGCAAGCTGATGTCAGGCTTCGTGAGCCGCGCAGGGAATGAGACAAAGTTCATGGTCACAGATGCAGGCTCAGACTGGAGCTTCAGAGACAGAAAGCAAGAAAAGCTTGATGACAGAATCAGGGCCTACTTGCCTGGACTGTAAAAATGGCATAAGTGAACCATATAAAGGCGGTGGCCTTTTGTACTTAGGAATGGAATATCCGGCCCATTCATGGCGGATCTGAAAGAGGACATGTTAACGGTGGACGCACATGTATTTGCGTCTTCATAACTGGAACTGGAGGGAACATACATGTACTTGTAACATGCACACAGAACCGTTGGGGTCCAAGATAGGGGACATAACTGACCAGAAAAATCCATATTTCCACAGACCGCAAGCCAGAAGATGAGCGTATGAGAACCAAGGAAGAGACAAACAATGAACCTGTCAATAGGACCCTTTTGCCTTGAAAAGATACATTTGTTGGTCGCCGCATGGGAATCGGAAGGATCATCGCAATTTATGAACTCATGTGCCAAGTCACTATGCAGAACCAGTTTGCACTGGGAAGAATGCAATGAACTATTGATAACCCCAAACTGTCCAATCAGAACATTTGGTCTGCCCCTAAAGTTGCCATAATTTGTATGTAGTAAGACAAGAAAAGGTATAATAACCCCTCATCTGTCATTACGGGCGTTTGAGAGTTGGAGTTAGTTAGTTGGTTCGGGAGGAGTTTGAGAGTTGCAGTTGGAGTTGCGGTTGCGTTTGTCTTTGGGTTATTCTTTGAGAGGGAGTTCTTGTTGGGTGGTTGTTCCTTTTAATTTTCCCGACTTTTCTATTTCATTAAGTTCTATGCTGCCAGTCTGGGTGTGGAGTTAATCCATGCTGTGGATTGATGTATGGACATTGCAGACTTATTGCGTTGTTTCCTATATTTTGGCCAGATGGTTTGATCCCTTGGTGAGGGTCAGGCTGCCTGTCTAAGGGAGTCTTTACCTGAGAATGCGGATATCTCCCTTCTGATCTGAAGCTATCGTCGCCTGTTCATTGGTAAATGATTTACTGCATTTTTCCTTTACTTATGTTTAAATGACATTTCTAAATGTTTAAATTACTCTTTAATAAATTTGAGTTTCAAATTATGAACTGTAGTAAATAAATGCAAGATTAAAAGGATTGATTAGTGATTTAGATAAACAACTTGAAATAACAAGAAACACGTTTTGTGGTTCTTAAAATTAATCACTGAAGATATCAAATGTTATCCTAGACTTTAAATTGTGTTTTAGCTGGTTCTAATTCACCATCAACCAGTCCAACTAGTTGGTCCATCGACCAAACAGTGGAGTGCCTTGATGATAAGGTCAGGATTCTGAAAAGTGTATATAGAATGTATATATAAAGTGGTAAAGAAAGTAATCCTGATAGATAGTAAGGTACCCACATGTCCAGCAACCCCTTCTCCTGTGTACAGATTCGAGTGAGTTTCCGTGGATGTGAAGTGTGTTGGTGTTATGGGCCCCACCAATGAATGTATGAATGAACCTTTGTGAATAAGAATCTGTGACATAAGGAGAGTATGTAAATTGTGTCTCTTGCGCTGGATCAGACACAATATTATTAATAATGGATGTGGACATGGAATCAGAAATGTTAGTTTGTGGTTGAGAGGGCCAAGTTGCAGCTATTAAGCACAGTTTGCAGATAGGGGCCAAGGTTCTAATTTCTTTAGGAAGCTGTGCTGTCCTGTCCTACCACTATGTCATTAAGATAAGTAGATGTGGAGTTAGAATAGTAAATCGATAACTTTGTATACTTAGCTTAACATTATTAATCAGTACTGTGGATGCAACCATTTTGTAGGTCGATATTTCGACCATGATATAGTGACATAAAATGTGAATCGCATGTAAGGGTTCTGTATGCGTGGATTATTTTAACCAAGTGAATGATTGTCTCCACGTTGTAAGTGATGGAGCAGTAAGGTGTTTGTGGGTGTTTGGGTGGGGCTAGGAGCAATGAGAGATACAGAGGAAGATTTGGACAAAATGAGTGGGTTTATAGGACGATTAGATGTTACGATGTGGGTTACTACTCTGCAGCATAATGAGGCACAGTCTCTAGAGGACTAAACCCTATGATTCATGTCCTTGTGGCCTCTAGCCATGGTCTTGGGATCCTGGTTCTCGGAGTTATGGAGAGGCATTGCATTGAGGGGTTCAGTATAGACCCCAGAAGACACTGCAGCAGTGACACAGCAGGGGGTGGGGCGGTGCGCCCCGGGCGGCACAAGTTATGGGGGCGGCAGCCTCCCCCCCTTACCTGTGGCCGTAAGGGGCTGCAAACACTGGATTTGTTCACCAGCTCCCCACCTCCGCTCTTACAGCCGCCGCGGGGCGGCAAAGCCTGGAACCGCCACAGGCGGCAGAAGGCCTAGCTACGCCACTGCACTGCGGGGAAACTTATGGTAATTAGGGTAATAGCTTTATTAATAGAGCTTGTACTGCGAAGAGAGATCAAATTGGTGAGTAATTACAGTGTAAGGCTGCAGTAGCCTGACATTCTGTGCTGCACCCTAAGAGAATCCCTTAGAATCCAAAATGTGCACCTGGATTGGAGGAATTTCCATTATATATCATCTAACTTCTTAAGTAACATGGCCCGCGAGCCCTTATGTATGATAATAAAACAAATGGGGCAAATGTTTGGAGGTGTACTACGTCACGACATTCCGGTGGACTAATTGTTGAAATTCCTACGGTCACTCTAGGGCATCCGAGCCCTCTTCAAGAAGAATATGGCTCCTGGTTTGCTGTACAGGTCTCCAAGCATATGGTTTTGTATGAGCATCCTCATACAAAACCATATTTTTGAGTGATTGTACAATCTCTTCTTCAAATTGCAGTGCAATGTTGTTCATCAAAACTCTGTTATCCACGATGAAGCTACCCTATGAATTGGCTGGGGTGTGGCACCAGTCTGTCTCTTGACAGCTTCCACCTGTCTCATAGTTCAAAGAGAATGTACTTGATCATGGCTCATCGGATGCTGACTTCTGCAGTTCTTGGTGTAAAACAGCACTAGTGGACACACACTGAGGTACCATACTTGGATCCCTCACTGATGCTACCTCTACTATGGCCCATTGACTTTATGCTTCTCTTTGACCCTCTACAGCGGTCTGCTGGCTTTAGGGTACGCTTGTTCTATTATAGCAATTCCATATACAGGCATGCATGCTCCCCATCAATCTGGTCTAGGGGATGGTGGCCTTCTGAACTTGGCCCTCCTCCCTCCCACTCCTGTGGAAAAGGTTAGGAACCCGAGGGCCAAATTCGATAAGGAGCTGTCTTTTGCTCCACAGGTGAAGGTTGTTACAGGTTTTATTTTTTTAGCCCTTTTAACTCAGTCAGTCATTACTGTTAGGCCCCACAGTACGACAGGCTGGTCTGGGGGGGTCGATACTTCTCCTTCTGGGCCTCGCGGCTCTGGAATGCGCTTCCACTCAATATTCATATGTCACCCAATGAACAGATCTTTAAAAAACAACTGAAAAGCTGGTTGTTCCATTCATGGTAATTATTCGAGCTAATGGTCCTCCTTTACAGTGTATGTAGCGCCGGGATGTCTCTTAGACACCTGTGCGTTCTCCAAATGATTCATTCATACATATGCATATATTGGGCCAAACATCAAAGCCCTGTAGATACTTGGCACCGGTTCAGCGACAGTCGTGTACCTGATTCCCTCTCAAAATGGCACTTAGGGAGTCACCTAAGGACAAGGGTCTACGTTGAGAGACAGGACTATTTGTGATCAGTGTGCTCCTATGGATGGTCACTTTGCAGAGATATCGGTCGCTCACACTATAATTTTCAAAGCACTGAAATATTCTTTAGGGTCAGATTTACCACTCTTTTGCGCCAGTGCAAATATACACTAGCAGTGGCGTGATCAACTTTTGCTGGCAAAAAATACAAACATTTTAGCACTGAAAAGTTGATGCAGGTATACCATAATATGGCTGATACACACTGACATAATTTGACTTTGCTCACTATGTAATTTTTGCAAAAATGTTCAAGGTAGACAATATAACTATGACTGGGACTCTGTGTATAGAAATTTGTCCTGGAGGGTGTCCCTCATGTACAAAGCTCACACAAGACAACACTTGTCTACTTGTGCCCTTTTTAGTGCAATGTATAGTGCTTAGCAAAAATTGCACACAAAAAAGCAGTAAATGCCCTTTGTGAATACCGAAAGTCGTAAAGTTCGACTTTCGGCATTCACAAAGGGTATTTACTAGTGGCAATCGACTTCCGGTATTCACAAAGGGCATTTAAGAGCAATAAATGCCCTTTGTGAATACCAAAAGTCGTAAAGTTAAACTTTTGTCTAACTTTACCTTTGAGAATCAGCCCCTTAAGTGTGAAATCTGTTCTCGTGAGCAAATAAAGAGAAAAATGCTGGTTTTGCATTTTGCGTGATGATGTGTAATTTTGAGTCATTTTTCTGAAACTACGAGTTATCATGTAGAAGCAAATTATGCAAATGTCTCAGACCCCTATCTTACATCATGTAGTGCTGAACGAATGTTAGTAAATTTGGATCTTGAGTCATAGCTAAGCCATGTAAGGTTCTAAACTTGGTTTCCTGGGTTTGGTGTTTCTGTAACGCCTCCAACCTTCCTGCATACAAATAAAGACATGAATGTCAGTAATAATAGTTCTAGAGAACTAGCTGGTGTCCCCCGAGATCCTTATTTCCAGTCAGCAGCTACGTAGACTGAGCTGGTCTTCAAATACTGCGCAGTGACCAACACCCTATACGCGAGCTTCTAAAGGTACACTAGTAACGAAGACGTGCACATTCAACCTTCCTATAAATATAGCACGACTGCCCTCTAGTGGGAAATGTACATATAACATAGCAGGGATGTCATTTCCAAAACTATCAAATCTGAGTAATTCGTTTGTGGCATTTTTACAACATTAAATTGACCACCAGTATTACACCCCAGCACTGTCGGTAATCTGCAGATGTGTTGAATATTAAGTGATGTCCTAACCAACCCAGCGGTACCCCAAAGGACAGTATTGTCTCGTGAAAAATGTTGTCAAGAGTTCTTCCTGTGATGTTTGCCAATTAGGAAATGTTTAGGGGCTCAATATGAGAATGGCCACTGTAGCACCGTACTAACCGAGTCAGGGCCCCAAATGTCCTAATATTAGCACATTATTTTTTCGCTAACAATGGCTACCGCGTGCACGGCAGGAGACTGCTGGAAGGTAAAAATGCAGCAGCTTATCCGTCATGTATTCATTCATGTTATATCTGAAGATAGAATGTGGGGTTTCCACATAAGGGATAGCCCAACTCGAATCCCCAGGTGTTGTAAGTTGCAGGGGCGCAACTAGACCCGAACTTCAGGGGGGGGGCTAACACTTCCAGCCAGGGCTGGCCGTAGTACTGGTCGCACACAATGCAACAGTCTTTTTTGGCGCCCCTCCCCCATTTCCTCCTTCGCCATGAATTCCCTCACTACCACTCACCAACAATGCACCTCATCACTCCATAGCATATTTCTGGCAAACATTTCATTTTTTAATTGTGCTACTCCTAGTTTACTCACATTCAGTTCTGTGATCTGCATGGTACATGTTCTTTGTAGCAGGCGCTGTGTGGGTGACAAGAGTGCCCATGTGAGTGCACCGTGAGTGATGCAACAGTGTGAGAGAAGGGTAAGAGGAGTGACTGCAGGGTGAGTGAGGTGACCATATGAATTTGGGTGCGGATGTAAGTGCAGAGTGGGACGAATGAATGCATGGTTAGTGATGGGCTTGTTTGAGTTAGATTACAGTTTGAGCAGTGAGGGGGACAGGTGAGTGAAGTGTCACATGAGTGCAGGGTGAGTGGTGTGCTCGTGTGACTGCAGGGTGAGGTACTGGGTGAACAGTGCAAGTGCATTGTGAGTGCAGAGTGATCACTGTGAGTTCAGGGTGAGCGGGTGAATGGTGTGAGTGCATGGTGATCACTGTGACTGCATTGTGATCGCTGTGAGTGCAGGGTGAGCATGAAAGTGAAGGGCGAGAATGAGGAGTGAGTTGTCTGAATGCAGGGTGCATTCCTAAACACTTGAAGTAACTCAGTATGTTACTGATGGCGGCGTAGGGTTTCAGATAGAAGTTAAACTATTGCTATTATGGCAGTAATCAGGGATCAAGGGTGGAGGAAATAAACTTCCAGTCTTATGATTAGGGTTGCCAGCTCATTATTTCGATGTCACAGACCGTACAAAAATAAGCAGTCATCTAAAGCCGTATTTTCAGCACTTATCTGTACATACTTCGAACAGCAAATATAAATAGAAAGCACTTTTAATTGTGTTCTAGGGCTGCCTGAATGATCAATGACTGATAACTAAAGGGAACAAAGACAGAAAAGTCACTTTACAACTGAATACATACTTTGTTTATTTATAACCCTATTTAGTGTCAAGACGAGGTCTTTGCAGGCTCTTTAAACAACACATGGCTGGCATTTTTCTTTTGGCAACCCTACTTTATTTTCCTTTTTATGAAATGCACTCTCACACTACGGCAGTAAATGTAAAATGCAAATGTAAGGAATAGGCAGAGGGGGGGCCCATGGGGTACTGAAACCCAAAAAACAAGCGTTGGCATAGCCAATAGGTCTCGCCTTTGGGACCTTATAAGTGTTTGGCTAGAGCTATTGGCTTTGCCAATATGTTTAATGTATGTTGTAGAGCAATTAGTTGGAGCCAAAGAAACGGAAAACTGATAGGGTATAAAAATATAAGCTGCCTTTAACTGAATTGTACTCTAAATGTTGGCCTTTGAAACAAAAATAGGACGAGAAGCTAAAATAAAGAAGGGAAAACAAACGAGAGGCAAGCAAGAACTAAACTCTGAGCAATAACCACTGTAGTTGCAGAATATAACGAACTAGAGCAGCGTCCTCGGGGAGGAAAAAGTTATTTTCAGAGCTGGAAAATGAAAGGATTTCAGACTTGTGCTGCAATATGAACAATGAAAATAGACATTTGTGTCTAAAAGAAAGGTGCATCTAGGTTACTTGAGGGCACTAGAAAATAATAATGACATAATTAAACAACAACCAACATCAACTGCTGCAACCAGAAGCTGGCTGAACAAAACGTGCACACATAGGCTAAACCGCATGCCTCAGTTTTTAACCCTTACTGTCTGCAGGTTATTTGTATGCACCAAAAGCCTGTGTCACTGCCAGCAGGCTTGTTATCAGTTGGCAATTGTCTCTCGATTTTGGTGTAGGGTAGGCCATGACAGAGTGGGGCCTTTCATGGTTTTAAATCACAGTTAGTGGGATGGGTGCAGCTTATTCAGTCACCGTAGCAATAAAAGGACAAAGACCCATAAGTGCAGTGCAGGGACCATTACGAGGACCTTGTTCAAGTAGAAACAGTGCTGTGAGGAAATGCTTGTGGCATGCAGCGCTTTATAAAAATGTGAAGAGACCCACTCTTTCAAGCATGTTGTGGTAGGAGGGTGTAAGGAAACGCAAAACAATCTCGGTGTACTAAAAGCACGCTGTACAAAGAGTCCTTAAATGACACCCAGAAGAGCAGAACTGTGCTTCGCTGCCCTATAGATAGGCAACACTATCACTTAGGCTAGTCTAGTATTACAAATGATCTGTGTCAAATTGATACCTATATTGCGCTCCCTAATGCCTATCCCAAACGCCGACCATTAACCAATCAGTGTCAACATTAAAGCTATTATGCATATGGCCACAAATCTTGCTTTCAGTACACGAATACTACTCTAGGACCTCTGGATGTCGCTGAAGAAACAAAACAGCAAGACCCTCACTGGTATGAAGTATGAAGAGAAAGCGTATTGCTGCGGCTGCCATTGAAACCCCATTATCCATGAAAATAAGACATTACGGAAGTAAGGGAAAAGACAGAGAGAGCAGTGTTGAGGGGCGCATACCGACGAGAGAGAGGAAGAGAGGGCTAGAAAAGAAAGAGTGTAAGAATAGGTGTGCGAGAGAGGTGACAAAGTATAAAGAGTAGGCGAATGAGTGAAGGAGGTGCTGAGGAGGGAAGAGAGGGAGGGTGAGAGAAAGAGGAGAAGAGAGAAATGTGAAAGCGGGGCAGAGCACAAGAGAAAATAAAAATAAGTGGATCGAGAGGGAAGGGTTACGAAAGGAAAGACAGAGAAATAAGCGGTTAGAATATCGATAAATGGGTCAGAGGGAGAAACCAGAAAAAGGCAAGGACAAAAGGGTCAGACACAAAGAGAAGGGACAGAGAGTGAAACAAAAAGCGAAAATCAAGGTGGAAGAGAGATGAAAGGAAGAAGAAAACACAAATGCGGACAGAAAAGGGAACAGTGCGAGAGCAGAAAAAGAAAGGCAATGAAGTTAGACTGCCTTGGTGGCCTGTCCAAATTTTGAGCCAGTTGTTCGCCAAGGTCTCCACTGGAGTGGACAAATTTTGAGTGTAAAAACCTCGCGCTGCAGCAGGAAAGAGAAAAGCGATACCAAAGGGGATGATGGACGGAGTGTTTGAGCAAATCAAACACTCACCCCCAGTCAACTGATCTGGGTTTAATCCATCATCATTCTTTAGCTCACTCCACCACCCCAGTTCAGACATGGCCATATGCAAATCAGTCTGATCCTGTGCCTTATGGGAACAGTCCAGCCCGAACTGCCAAGCCATGTCTTCCCTGGATCGGAAACAAGCATCCTGGGACAGGTTTCAGGTTCATAACCCTCATCAGCCAGGCTATCTTGAATCCAGTGGCAAAGTGAGCAAGGGACCCACGTCTGGGCATACCCTGCCAACTTAGGGCGAACAAAGCGATACCAAAGGGGATGATGGATGGAGTGTTTGAGCAAATCAAACACTCACCCCCAGCCAACTGATCTGGGTTTAATCCATCATCATTCTTTAGCTCACTCCACTACCCCAGTTCAAACATGGCCATATGCAAATCAGTCTGATCCTGTGCCTCATGGGAACAGTCCAGCCCGAACTGCCAAGCCATGTCTTCCCTGGACCGGAAACAAGCATCTTGGGACCGGTTTCAGGTTCATAACCCTCATCAGCCAGGATATCTTGAATCCAGTGGCAAAGTGAGCAAGGGACCCACGTCTGGGCATACCCTGCCAACTTAGGGCGAACAAAGCGATATCAAAGGGGATGATGGACGGAGTGTTTGAGCAAATCAAACACTCACCCCCAGTTAACTGATCTGGAATCAAGCTATCGTGGCTGAAGAAGGGTGAAATCCTGAAACCGGTCCTAGGATGCTTGTTTCGGGTCTAGGGAAGACCTGGCTTGGCAGTTCGGGCTGGACTGTTCCCATGAGGCACAGGGTCAAGACTGATTTGCATATAGCCAGGTCTAAACTGGGGTGGCATGGTGAGCAAAAGAATGATGGATTTAACCCAGATTTCTTGACTGGGGGTGAATGTTTTGATTTGTTCTGCATTCCGTACCATCAATTGTGTTTCTTTTGCTTTCTCGCCCTAAGTGCGCCAGGTATGCTCAGACGTGAGTCCTGGGCTCACTGTGCCACTAAAATCAAGCTATCCTGGCTGAAGAAGGGTGAAACCCTGAAACCGGTCCTAGGATGCTTGTTTCGGGTCTAGGGAAGAACTGGCTTGGCAGTTCGGGCAGGACTGTTCCCATGAGACACAGGGTCAAGACTGATTTGCATATAGCCAGGTCTAAACTGGGGTGGCATGGTGAGCAAAAGAATGATGGATTTAACCCAGATCTCTTGACTGGGGGTGAATGTTTTGATTTGTTCTGCATTCCGTCCATCAATTGTGTTTCTTTTGCTTTCTCGCCCTAAGTGCGCCAGGTATGCTCAGACGTGAGTCCTGGGCTCACTGTGCCACTGGAATCAAGCTATCCTGGCTGAAGAAGAGTGAAACCCTGAAACCGGTCCTAGGAGGCTTGTTTCCGGTCCAGGGAAGACCTGGCTTGGCAGTTCGGGCTGGACTGTTCCCATGAGGCACAGGGTCAAGACTGATTTGCATATAGCCAGGTCCAAACTGGGGTGGCATGGTGAGCAAAAGAATGATGGATTTAACTGAGATCTCTTGACTGGGGGTGAATGTTTTGATTTGTTCTGCATTCCGTCCATCAATTGTGTTTCTTTTGCAGCAGGAAAGAGAGGCGGAGAGGTGCACCCGCGAGTGGTGCGCGCGCGCTGGAGAGAGCAGTCTGCTCTTTTTCCAAGCACATACTCATGGCGCACCGCTGTGCACTTCCGCAAGGCGTATGCCGCCACAAGCACGAGTATGTGCTTGGAAAAAGAGCTGCACGACGGCTAAAGGTCTCCTAAGCAGTGGATGCGCACTGCGTAGGCGAGACCTAAAAACGAATCCTCTGTAACCATTTTACAAAGGTATGTAAATGGTCTTTAAAGACCTGTGATAAACTTGGGCGTGCTGGAGATAAGACTCCAGATAGTGCCCAGCCGAGCCCACAGCAGCTTAAGCTGCAGCAGTCCGGGCTGAGACACACGAGTGGGGGGCTTCAGCCCTTTCAGTCCTATGGGCATTGCGTGCCTGGTAAGTTGTCTCCCAGTGCATAACAAAAATGTTAGGACTTTTTCTTTGCAGATGCACCACGGTTTACACGGTGAAACAGCAGTGGCTCCTTTATTGTGGCGTTAAAGGAGCCCCCCTCCCCCTCTTCGTTTTTGTTGTACCTTGTATTGAATGTTAAAAAAAAAAAATCGGCTATGGCAGACAGAGCATGTATTTCAGCCGCGGATGAGTCCTGGGTGCCTTTCTGCATGAGTGAGGGCGGGTGGGGCTTAATTGACCGCAGTGTCAGCTCGGTCACACATTTGAAGTGAAGTGCACATGTCGGGTTGGACGGGTGCCTGTCTGTGACCAGCCCAACAGGCGCACTTGAGGCCTCTTGGACCGGTACAATGTTAGTGCGCTGGTGGACAATATCCGCAGCCCCCAGTCTCATAAGGAGCTCTGGATTCGCCTACCCTACTGGTGTAAGTTGCATTATTGGAGCACTCAGGCAGTTGCCACTAAGAGGCCCTGATTGTTGCCAGTGCACAGATGGAGGCCCTTGGTTGATACCTGATTTGATTTGATTTGATTTGATTTTGGGTTTTGTAGAGCGCACAGCTACCCTTAGGCATCCCGGCGCTAGTGAACACAGTCCTGTAGGGTGGGAAGTCATGTGGGGGAGTGCTCAGGGGAAGAGTAGGGTCTTCAGTCTTTTCCTAAATCTGAGGTGGTTTTGTTCCTGCCTCAGGGAGAGTGGGAGGGCATTCCATAGTCTGGGGGCATTGTACGAAAACAGGCGACCACCTGTTCTGGCCTTCCTAATTCTGGTGACTTTTGCCAGGGAGAGGGAGTTGGATCTAAGTTGTCTGCTTGATTGTTGATGGGACACAAGAGGCCTGAGGATGGGAGGGCCTTCATTGTGCAGTATTCTATGGGCAATGCACAGGGTCTTGAAGTTGACCCGTTCCTTGACTGGCAGCCAGTGCAGACTTCTGAGGGCTGGCTTGGCCGAGTTCCTTGCTGCGGTTCCTGTGAGTATTCTTGCCGCCGAATTTTGTGCGCATTGAAGTCTGTGGACTACAGAGACTGGGGCCCCCAGATATAGGACATTCCCATAGTCCAATCTGGAGTTCACCAGCCCCTGCATCAAGAGCTTCCTGGATTGAGGGGGGAGTAGATGGAGGATCTTTCGTGCCATCTTCATAAGGCCGAAGCACGTTCCCGCAGTTTTCCTCGCTTGTGTTTTAAAACTGAGATCCTGGTCCAGCCATATCCCTAGGCTTTTTACTTCGGATTTTGGGGATGGTGGAGATCCCATGCATGGTGGCCAGGGAAGAGGTGTGGGGATTTTATTTGGGTTTCCTAGGAGGAGTATTTCTGATTTTTCCCCGTTCAGTTTCAACCGGGACTCGCACATCCATTGGTGCACTTTTTCCAGACAACTAAATAAATTGGTGAGGGCGTTGTCTGATTGGTTGAGGGAAACGACGAGCTGAGTGTCATCGGCGTACATTATTGATTTAATCCCAAAAGGTTTGACAACATCCTCGAGGGGAGCCATGTACACGTTAAAAAGTGTGGGGCTCAGGGAGGACCCCTGGGGCACCCCACACTTGAGTGCCTGAGCCTTGGAGATGGAGTGCCCATCTGTCACTTGAAAAGACCTGTCTTCAAGGAAGGATGAGATCCAGGCTAAAGCGGAATCCGCCACTCCTATCAGTTCAAGACGGTGAACAAGGGTTGCGTGGTCCACCGTGTCGAAGGCGGCACTCAGGTCGAGGAGGATCACTGCCACTGATCCTCCTATGTCTAGTATGCCCCTAGCTTCTTCGACCACAGCTAACAATGCGGTATCCGTCCCTTGTCCTGGTCTGAAACCTGTCTGGGTTTGGCGGAGGAGATGGTTGGTCTCTAGGAACTCAGAAAGGTGTTGATTCGCTACTCTCTCGGCGATTTTGCTCATCGCCGGTAGCAGTGAGATCGGTCTAAAGTTTGATGGGTCTGTGGGGTCAAGATGCGGTTTTTTTATGAGAGCCTTCACAGTGGCTTTTTTCCAGTTTGCTGGGACTGTGCCATGTTCGAAAGAGGCGTTGATCAGGTTGGTGAGAGGAGGGGCTATAGTGGAAGCAACTTGCTTCAATTTACTGATCGGAGCTGGGTCTGACGGGGCGCCGCTTTTGACTTTGTGCAGGACGTTGAGAAACGTTTCGGTGGTGATTTGGGGAAAGGAGAGCAACCTCGGGGTGTCTTGGGAGGCCGGGTGGTAAGGGCCTCTTAGTGCAGTTGGCGCCGCCGGGAGGGAGTTGAGGATTTTTTCGATTTTTTTCGAAAAGAATTCGGCCATCTGGTTGCATTTTGTGCCATCCAGGTCTGGCGGTGGAGGGGGTTCCTGTATTTTGGAGAGGAGTTTGACTATCCGATAGGTCTCTTTTGCGGAGTTGGTCGCGGCTGCTATTTGATCCTCAAAGTAGGCGGCCTGTGCCGCTTTTAATGCATTTTTGTAGAGCCTAATGTGGGCTTTGTATCCACTTCTGTCTTCTGTGTTCCAGTGCTTTCTCCATTGGCGTTCAAGCCTTTTGCCTTTCCGTCTTAATTCACGTAGTTCCTCAGTGAACCACGGTAGTTTGGAGGATTTCCTGTTGGGAGGGAGGGCTTTGAGTGGCAGGACTGTATTGAGAGAGTCGCTAATCCAATTATGTAATTGAATTTCGGCTTTGGAGGGGACGGGGTCGATTGTGGGTAGAGTGGAGGACAGAGAGCGTTCCCATAGGCTAGTGTCTAGTTTTTTCCATGGGCGTGACGGGGCCCGGGGGCGAGGAGTATCCGAGATCTTCCCTGGAAGTTGGAATTTGAGAGGAACCAAGAAGTGGTCAGACCAGGGGAGAGGGAGAGGAGTTTGAACAGAGAGTTTGGAGAGGTTAGAGAAGATGGGATCCAATAGGTGTCCTTTCATGTGGGTGGGATCATTACTGAGTAGTTGTAGATTCAGGGAATTTAGATCAGTTTTTAAGTCTGTGGCAAGTTTATTGCCTTGATCATCGAAGTGGAGATTTAAGTCCCCGAGGATTGTAAAGTTTGGCGTCCCGCACGCCAGGGAGGAGATGGCATCAATGAGTGAGTTTATGAAACTCCCTACCTGTCCTGGCGGACGGTAGATTAACACCCCAGTTAGTGTAGTAGAAGGTGGCAGGTGTAAAGAAAAGAGGACATTTTCACTGTCGAGAATGGGGCTGTCTTTGAATAGACATGCGAGGTTGTCACGATAGATAATCGCGATGCCCCCTCCCGTTCCTGTCGGTCTTTTGAGGGTTTTAATGAGGTACCCAGGAGGTAGTGCTTGGATGATGTCCGGGTCGGAGCTCTCGGACAGCCAAGTTTCTGTTAAAAACAGAACGTCCAAGTTTGACTCTGTTAATAGTAGGTTAATTTCAATGTGGTGTTTAGGGAGTGACCTGCAATTCAGCAGGGCCATCTCCAGGCAGGCAGGTTCGGAGTGGGATAAGGGCGTAGCCCTGTAGGCGCAGATAGGGCATCTAAGAAGCTCCTGTTCCGGGGTAATAAGTCCATTACATCTAGTGTTTAACGGATCTCTGAGTTGGTACAGAGTTTCTTGTGAGTATTTGATTCGGGGCGCATCAGAACCAGCCAGGGGTGTGGGCTCTAGGCTCGGTCGGCGCGGACGGGCGTAGACGGGCTTGCCTTAGGCGCGCCTTCGGCGCGCAAACGGCGCTCCCGCTGCGCTCGTCCGCTGCGCTTCCGCCATAGGCACATTTTATGGAGGTTGATTGAGGGAGGGGAGAGGGGGGTGTGGCCAAACAAGTGGGCGTGGCCTGAGTCCTCGCGCTGCGAGCGTCCGAGGAGTGGAGCAATTTAGGAGTCAGCTGGCAGCGTTAGAGTCCGCTACGTGAGCTGGGTAAAGTGCTCGATTGTTTAGCAGTTGCAGGGTGCTGTGGTGAGTTTTCTAAAAGCTAGCACACGTTATTCAGTGACAGTTTTTAAATTTTAAAAGAAAAAGCAATGCGCTGCGCGCTCTCCCGGCTTCCGCCTCAGGAGTGTGATCAATGGCTACCTGGCGCTTTTATTCAGCGTTTAAGTAGTCGTCTCGGGGGGCGTGGCCAAACAAGTGGGCGTGGCCTGAGTCCTCGCGCTGCGAGCGTCCGAGGAGTGGAGCAATTTAGGAGTCAGCTGGCAGCGTTAGAGTCCGCTACGTGAGCTGGGTAAAGTGCTCGATTGTTTAGCAGTTGCAGGGTGCTGTGGTGAGTTTTCTAAAAGCTAGCACACGTTATTCAGTGACAGTTTTTAAATTTTAAAAGAAAAAGCAATGCGCTGCGCGCTCTCCCGGCTTCCGCCTCAGGAGTGTGATCAATGGCTACCTGGCGCTTTTATTCAGCGTTTAAGTAGTCGTCTCAGGGGGCGTGGCCAAACAAGTGGGCGTGGCCTGAGTCCTCGCGCTGCGAGCGTCCGAGGAGTGGAGCAATTTAGGAGTCAGCTGGCAGCGTTAGAGTCCGCTACGTGAGCTGGGTAAAGTGCTCGATTGTTTAGCAGTTGCAGGGTGCTGTGGTGAGTTTTCTAAAAGCTAGCACACGTTATTCAGTGACAGTTTTTAAATTTTAAAAGAAAAAGCAATGCGCTGCGCGCTCTCCCGGCTTCCGCCTCAGGAGTGTGATCAATGGCCCGCTCACCCGGCTTCCGCCTCAGGAGTGTGATCAATGGCCTCCATGACAATTATTTATGCTTCTGTGTTGTTACCCGCATTCTGTTGCCTTCATGGCACATGGAGCCTCCATCTTTATGTACAGACTAGTGCTCAGCTTCATTCGGTGTTCAGGACCAGGCTTCAGTCAGATATTGGAGTTACCACACGGCTCAATCACTCCTGTTCATTCCTGTGCTACGATTAATATTCCATTTTTGATAGGCGTTTTATAATTGCTTGCAGAAGGAATGCTGGGTTTTTAGTTCTTTTTAACTGGATACAGATATTTTAATACGGGTTCTCATCGTGAGGAAGTCCATGAGTTGAATGATTGGTGAATTCAGCATCCTTGGATTCGGCAGGCGCATCATCTTATACAGACGATGGTCGGGGATGCTGTGTGCTGCAGACACATTTCTAAATCTCTGCTCCCAATGAACTCGGTAAGAGCTGCTGATTTACCGAAGTAGAACAGAAACGGAGCATCACTGTGTTAAGAAGACTTTTTGTGTGTTGTTTGTGCTCTCAGAGCTGAGTAAAGAAAGACACTTCACATACAAATTATACATCAGTACACACAGGACCAGAATGGAAGGTTCGCAACACATTTACTAACTCCGTGGTCACAAGAACAGTGTGTGCATCAAAGGCAAGGCTGGGATTTCCTTCCCAAAAGTTTCCAGGCCGAGCCCATGTGTCATCATTACCATGCCTGCACCTCCAAAAGCATCCAGCCATCTGTTACCCGGCACTGTGTTTATTTATGTCCTGACAAATGGTTTGTATTGTATTTTCGCATTTCTAAGGGGCGAAGAAAGCTGTCACAACAACGGTGGAGCCAGCTTTGGGCAAACCGTAGTTTATCCAGGCTGCAAGTTATTTGTCACACATTCATTCATGCTTCATGCAAAAAGCCAACAACGGACATTACAGAATTGTGTATTTCCGCCCCCTCTAACTCAATTAGTAGTGTCTGTGGGACATAACGCAATTGAAGAAGCAAACTAAATATTTGCACCTTGCACAACAAATTAGGAAACGCTGCTGCAAGGCGACATTCCTAACATAACGCATGTAAACTTACTTGCTTTCTCACATTTGTTTTAAAATGCACCATTAGCCCCACTCTTTTTTTCAAAAGTTTCTCAGGGGGAGAACGCCCCATATCACCCGTGTATCGGTTGGGCTCACTCGCTCCACTCACGATGTAAGACTCATCCCCAACTTTTACACCACACCACTTTGAAATGTCACCAGCCGCCACTGCTTGAACCAAGAAGGTGCTGCCACAAAGAGTGGCCAATGGCTAAGTCGGACGTCTAATACTGCCGTTCTCGGCACTCCGTCTCCTACAAGAGAGTTACCGGCTACAGCGCTGGCAGTTGCTTCACCTATGTAGTGGCAGCTCGTCCGCTAAGGAGAAGGAGCGTCGTCCTACTGCTTATTAGCAGTGCAAAGAAAGAAAAAAAATGATAACACAATGTTGTTATCATTTTATTTTTCGCGCTGAAGCAGGTTTTGGGGCGGGCTAGGGTTGGCTGTCAACACAGCAATCAGGGGGAGGAGGAAATATGTGCACTTAAGTGTGCATGACGGTTTGGCCGGCCCTCTCGGGCCGCCAAAACCATCATGTGCGCTTAGCATGTTTCCCACCAGGCTGTAATGCACAAGCTTCCACTGCCTTTCTGAGTGCCGAACCACGGCGCTCAGACCAATCCCCAGACGAAGACCAATCACCGGACAAAGCGGATGAGAGACAATGAAGGAGGAGTCTGCAGCATTCAATCAATGAATCAATCAATCAGGGATTTGTAAGCGCGCTACTCACCAGTGAGGGTCTCAAGGTGCTGGGGAGGGGCTTCCGCAGATCTATTTAGCCGCAAAGCCAGTTCTTGAGGGTCTTCCTGAAGGTGTTCAGGGAGAGGGCGCGTCCGATGTCTGTTGGTAGCTCGTTCCAGGTCTTGGCCACAATGTGAGAGAAGGATCTTCCACCTGCTCTGACTCTGTGGATGCGTGGGGTTTTGGCCAGTGTGAGGTTGGAAGAACGGAGGTTTCTTTTGGGCACGTGGAAGTTGATTCTGTCGCTGAGGTATTTGGTTCCGTTGTTGTGTAGGCATTTGTAGTCGTGAGTGAGGATTTTCAAAGTGACTCTTTTCTCCACAGGGAGCCAGTGGAGACTTCTTAGGTGTTGGCTGATGTGTTCATGTTGGGGGATGCCGAGGACGAGTCTGGCGGCGGTGTTCTGTATTGTCTGGAGTTTGCGGAGTAGGGACTTGTTGATGACGGCGTAGAGTGCGTTTCCATAGTCCATTCTGCTGGTGATGAGTGCGTGGGTGACTGTCTTCTTTGACTCAGGGGGGATCCACTTGAATGTCTTGCAGAGGATGCGGAGGGTGTTGAAGCAGCTGGAGGTGACGGCGTTGACCTGTTGGTTCATGGTGAGTGATGAGTCGAGTACGATGCCGAGGTTCTTGGCGTGGTCTGAAGGGGTAGGTGGGCTTCCGAGGGCGGTCGGCCACCAGGTGCTGTCCCATGCAGAAGGGGTGGTACCGAGGACAAGGACTTCTGTCTTCTCGGCGTTGATATTCAGGCAGCTGTTGGTGATCCAGACTGCGACGTCTTGCATTCCTTTCTGGAAGTTGAGTTTGGCAGTGGTGGGGTCTTTGGTGAGGGAGAGGATGAGCTGGGTGTCGTCGGCGTAGGATATGATGTTGAGGCCGTGTTGTCGGACAATGGCTGCGAGAGGGGCCATGTAGATGTTGAAGAGGGTGGGGCTCAGGGATGAACCCTGTGGGACTCCCCAGGTGATTTTCTTGGGGTCGGAGAGGAAGGGTGGGAGTCTGATCCTTTGGCTTCTTCGGGTGAGGAATGATCGGATCCAGTCCAGGGCTGTTCCTTGTATGCCTGCGTCGTGTAGTCTGGTGACTAGTGTGCAGTGGGAGATGGTGTCAAAGGACGCTGATAGAAGGTAAGTGCTAATTATGATTTTTGAAACCCCCCATCACCTGCCCAGCCTCACCACTCTCGTTCATTACCAGCCCTGACTGCCCCTGTGGGAACTCTGTCTTCCCCTCACCCTAATTGTATTGTAATGTATTGTAGCACCTGAATAGTGTTTACTATACCTATGTGGGTTACTGAAGAGCTTATCCACACAAAAAGCACACTATGCCATGTGGGGTGTGTAGTTGAAAGGGGGTCTTTGGTTTGATCCCATTTGAGAAGAGTTTCCATGTTGCACATGATGACATCTGAGATCAGGCAGGTGTTTGTGTTACGGGACACAGTGCTTTAAGGTGTGATAGACGAGGAAATGTGAGATACAAGCACACATTTTTATACTTTGTGTTATGTTGCCAGCTCTGACAGGGTCCTGTCTACATGACCCTTTATCGGTTGTTAGTTTTTCTCTTTAGTCTTCTTGATCTGATTTCTTCGGCTAGGTGCGGCATGAGGTAATCCACCCTGAGATCTTATGGTTCCTGGTGGGGTTGGGGGCAACGGGTGACAGGTGTAGACAAAAAGTGAAATTAGAAATCTGAAATCTGCCTGGATAGGCTGTGTTACAGTGCGCCTATATACGATTGCCATTATGAGAATGCAAGTAAGAACTTTTACCGAAATGGGCTGGGTTATATTCAGAATTTTTATCACTGATATTATAGGATATTGGTGCTCAGATCATGTCACTATTTGGGACCTGCAGGAGGACTATGTTAGAGTGCTCTGCTGGCCATCAATGTGTGACTGACCTCTCTTGCCTTCACAGGCCTGTCCTGTTAATAGTGAGTGGTTAGTTAAGCGGTCTGGTATAACATGCACCTGTGCCCTTTAGTTGCTAGCAATGTTCCACAGTCACTTTCATACATTATATTCCTCTACGATTGATGATGAGAAATCAGGTAGTGAATTGGTATTGGATGTCATATGGTGACAGATTGTTTCAGATTGAGAGAGGGAGGACAAAAGTTACTATTATCTATCTTTAAATGAGAGGTAAGAGGTAGGGCAGCTACAACTTACTATGTGGGTTATGTGTGGTTAGAGACTGTGGTTAGAGTCTCCCATCTCTTCAGTCCAGGAGGCGGTTTGCAGGTTCTCATTTGTACTGGGAACTTCTAATATTGAGTGGAGAGGCCTTTCTTATAGTTGGGATGGTGTAGTTATCCAATCAAATCTGTATGTCAAGATAATTTGGAGGCTGTGTTGGGTGGATGTCCCCAGTTTTGATGGTGTTCCTGTCTCTATCTTCTTAGTTTGTTGTACTGGCCAAGGCTGTTCCCTGTCTCCAGCATGTATGCATACTAATAGGAGAAATTGTGATTCCATGCTCTATACTGAGGTCAGTGGTTAATATAAATATCTCAGAAACAACCAGATTTTTACCTCTCTTCTGAACTTTATTTGTTACTGAATGATTTGAATTTTCGCTTGCAATGAGTTTCTGAGCTGGATAGCTTGTAATGAAAAAGTGGAGCTTTGTGGGTTTAGTGATCCACGGTGCGAGTGGAGAGCACACTGTTTTGTTTGTATTGCTTGATTTTGATTTGTAGGAATAGAGGCTTTTTGGATAATGCAAAGTGCTCAGAACATTGATCCTCTCCCTTCAGGTACCTAGTGGAGTGTTGCAGGATTAGCAGCATGTGTTCTCTGTGGTGAAGGTGGAGAGGGAGTCTTGACACAGTGTTGTGGATCCATTGTATTTTGAGTATGATGAAAAAGGGGACAACAAGGTATAGACTGTTGGTGTATTCAAGCTTGGGGGTCATGAGTGTGAGGATAGGTTGCGGTTTTAGTCAGTATTCAAGGTATGGGAAGATGAACCACAGTGTTTTTGTTGTATAGAAGGTGATCCTGGTGACCTTGTTGGCATTTGGTATCATTGGATAGATCTGAGTTGATGGTTACCATTAGATTTATCTCCTCTCTTGAAGCAGGAGGCATATGCGGGCAGGCGTCAGGAGGGGTAGGTGCTGAGAGCCAGCACACCAACGGAAATTCCCGTTAAGGTGTGGGTTACCCTGTGCTCTAGTCCATGGAGCATTTCTCCTCATCTTTCTAGGTTTCCTCAGGAGTGGTTCAATTATTTAGTTTCGGCCTTGCTGTAGTGTTTCACAGTCTCGGCCTGCCCTGAGTTCACTAGGGTTTTTACCCCTTCACTCACTTGCACTATCACACCACGGCCTGTTTTGATCCTGATGAAGCGACACGGATCCTTGTGACCAAGGAGCCGTGAAACATGTTGACCCTTTAAGTTACTTGGGCACATTACGCCCACTGGAGTAACGCACGACCTTCGGGTTTTTTACTCTGACAAGGGTACCTTCCCAGTAAATGCACCGATTCCAGGTATCCCTTAGCCAGTTTTGACTTCTTACACACACTTTGACCCTTCACATAGGATAGGGGACCCATAGGGCATTGCAGCGCCGGCCCGATGATGAAGCTTGACATCCTTCGGGGTGTGTGAGGGCAACAAGAGACAAGACATGTGTTTACCTCTGACCAGTGGGTTCTAGACCTAGGATTTCCTCTTTTCTCATTTTTTCTCCTTCTCTTTCATTTTTGTTTTCCCTCTTCTTTCTCTTTTGGTGGGTGGGTGACCCTTGGCACCCCCTCCTATGGAACAGTGACCCACCATTTTGGTTTGATGACTAGCATTAGGAGCACAGGCTCTGGACCATAACTAGCTCCTGCCCCCCCCCCTCTATTTTGTTGAGGCAGGAGGTAAGGCATCATGCTCCTTGGGCCATATGGCTGTACGTAGTGTCATTGTCTGCTGTTCATGATCTCTGCCTTTGCTGAATTGCAATTGGATGGTTACTCCTCGTCCATGCCTCTATGGCACAGAGGCAATCGTCAAGCCTTGATTTGTAGATATCTTCTAGGCCATCCATTTTTAGAATTATTTCTGCATCATCTACATAGTTGTAAGGGAGAGATTGAATATCAGAGGAGAGACGGGCCCCTGAGGGATGCCACAAAACTGCATGTGCAGGTCAGATATGTATGGTGGTAAGAATACCAAGCTCTAACTGTCTTTGAGCCTGTCTTTGAGGTAGGAGGCAATCCATTTTAGAGTGGTTTTGTGTATTCTGAGATTATGTAGTCTGTGTAGTAGTGTCTGATAGTTAAAAGTGTTAAATGTCGCTGGTAGCTACAGAAACATTAGAGCGAACATTCCATTCTTATCTACTGTAGTTTTAGATCTTATCATGTGGATAAAAGGGCTGACTCAGCGTCTTTACCTGATCTGAGTCCAGACTGTTGATCCAACACCAAGTTATTTTCTTCAGCAAAATTGAAGTGTTGTATATAAACCAGTCTTTCCACTCATTCATTTAGAAATGGCCCATTAAATATTGGCCTATAGTTGGATCTTTTGAATGGGTATAGGTTCTTTTTCTTGAGCAGTGGCCTAATGTAAGAGAGTCCCAGTACAAGTGGGAAGAATTCTAGTTCAGCGTAGTTCAGACTTGTTCAGTGTGCTTCTTCCTACTTCCACTTCTCAGGTTGCCTAAAGGATAACTTTGAAGATCTTCGTAGGGTTGGATCAGAAGGTGATCCAGATGGCTTAGAATTATTTTAGGAGAGAGCTTTCAAGGTCTTGAGAGATGTCAGAGTGCGTTGTCCATCTGTGCGTCGGTTCTGTAATTTTTGAGAGGAGTATTAGTTATTTTGTTCTTTAAGGTAATTTTCTATATTTTCTATTTTTGAGATTAGTTCAATGGATATTTTGTCACAGAACTCTTGAGATTGTGAAGTCTCTACATTTTGTCACTCTGGATTCCGGAAATCTGCTAGAATCTTGTGGAGTTCCTTTCATGCGAAGTCAGCAAAATGTGAATGCAATAGTGATCTTTTTATGGCTCTAATAGCCACTTTGAAGGCCCTGTTATAGTGCCGCCGTATTATTTGATCTTTTTCATGCCTTGATTTACTACACTTGCATTGTAGGATGCAGAGTTTTAGTTTAATTTTTCTGATCTTACCCTAAGTCCATGTGGTCTTTTTCTTGATGTTAACCCATATTGGGGTCTGTAGTGGTATTAGATTGTTAGTCACAGAGGCTTATCCAAAGGGGGCAAACATAACACCCAAAGCGTGACCTCTGGAATAATTTGGACCAGACATGATTTGTTAGAGGCTGAAGATCTTGAGAGGGGCCACGATCGCTGTAGTTGTTCCTTCTTGTCAGACTATGGGGACGATTACGATGTCATCCGGAAAGGCTCAGCACAACATTCGATTCTTCCGAATTCGATTCGGAACCGCCTGTCCGACCGACTCAGACACGTTTCCCAAAGAATGATTGCGATGGCTGGAAAGCGTTTGGACTGTCCGACTTGGTTCCGAAAGGTATTGGGAGTAACCAAGTCAGTCGGAGCCGAATCACAATGGTCTACGGACCGCATTTCCAGCCGAGGGATTAGGATCTCAGATTCAGACTGCCTTTCCGAATCGGTTGTTCCGAGATGGATCGGCTATGGGAATCTGAATTTGGGGGCCCATAGCAGGCCCCTCTTCACCAGAGGCCCTCCGAATCGGGCCTGTGGGGGTACCCATGGACCCCCCCTTCCCATGCATGCATAGTGTGACAGGCACCCTGGGGTGGCCGCCACAGGGGGCAAGGTTTCCCCAGCAACCCCTTTTGTCAAAGAGAGCCTGTGTTCTCGTTCGGTACACAGGCTCCCATTGAAGTCAATAGGAATCCGACCGAACGGTGTTTGGACACACCGTAATCGGTTGGGTGGACTCCCAGAACCCGAGTCGTTCGGAAAGCATTCCGAAACTGATTCAGTTGAACTGCTTTCCGGACGACATCGTAAGTGTTAATTTTGCATAGGATGTATAGTTTGCACTCGTAGATTCTTGGTCATTGTATCTGGTAAAGTGTCCTTAAACTTTCTGTTGTTAGGAGGCAGTCTGTAGATCAAGAGGCACTAACAGACAGTTTGGATTGTGGCTACACCTTTCCAGTAGGATTCACAGTGGCTCATGGTAAAGTCTTCAATGAGGGGTATTTTTATGATTTTTTTATGGATTACTGCTGTACTTTCCCCGATGTTACCAGAATGATTTCTGTTGAGCATGCCATTTTCAGGGGGAATGGCTTCATGGCATGTGGGAGTGAGATCCTCGCTGCTCACGTTTCTGTGATGAATGTGAGGTCTGGTGCTGCTCCAGAGAGTAGATCAAGTATCAAATATAAAAGATCGAATATGTTTAAATTTCACAGATCTCACATTTAAGAGCATGTTCTGACCATTAGGGATATCTTCCATTTTTGACTGTGTGCCAAAACTGGGTTGTGTGCTGCCTGCAACGCTGCTGCCTGATCCTCTTGCTGGGGGGGGCTCGGACCCCCAGCCTGCATCTGCATGGAGGAGGGTCCACAAACGCTGTAAAATCGGAATGGGACTCCCGCAGCGCAGAACGAGCACAGGCGTGCCCGAGTCGCGCTTGGGCAAAGCCCAGGCCAAGGGCGGGCCTGTCCACACCCGGACCCGGCTGAGCTGGGCCTACCCTCTTGGCTTTAAGTCCTTTTTAGGTCGAGCCTGGGCAGCGCGCATGCGCTGCTCTGCGAGGCAAGTAGTATTGAGTTAGAGATGTGAAGCTCCGCCCACTCTCCGCCCACATTTTTCAATGGCTTGTGTCATTGTCCACTTTATTCTACGGCTGTTCATTAGTCAAAAGGCTTAGTAGTCCCTTCTTAGTACCGCCTATTACGTGTGTTGTTGCTTGGTAGGCTTCAATTACAGCCTCCAAGCACTCTTATCTCAAATAGCTTTCACAACGACTGAAGGGAAACGCTTCATTTCTCCTCCTGCAGCCATTTGCTGCTCTGCCCAACCTCCCTCTTCTCTCGCTCCCAGAGTCATTTTTTTCCTATTTCTTTGCATGCTAAAAGTGGTGCCCAGCATTTATTTTCGTTTTCATTACTTTTGTTACAATCGCGTGGTGCTGCGATTACACCAAAAGTAAAGAAAGAGGAAAAAACAAATGTTTCTATTTATTTACTTTGATGCAATCGCAGCACCCGGGCAAGTGCCCGATTGCACCAAAATTGAAGAAATAGAAAAAAAAATGTTTTTTTATTTCTTTGCATGCTGAAAGCGCTCACCCTCCATTTCTTTTCGTTTTCACCACTCAAATACTCAGATATAATTGATGCGAATAATGTTCCGTTTGCTCAAATCCCTGGAGTGGGGGATAGGGTAATACCAAACATAGAACATAGATTAGGACTAATCCTAGCAGCACATGAAGGGATCACCTCTGCCCATGCAGGTGTTTCCGCCACAGTATCGTTATTAAAACAGAGATACTGGTGGCCAGACATTAGGAAACAGACCAGGAATTATGTTTTGGAATGTGAAATATGCCAGAAGATGAAAGTCTCTACTGTGAAACGTACTGCACAGACGCCCCTGTTAATTTCAAATAAACCATTAGCATGTGTTTACCTGGACCACTGCAGTCCCTTACAAAGAGATGGTAACTATAAATATATCATGGTCGCAGTGGATTTGTGTTCTAGGTTCCTATGGATGTGGCCTCAGGGCTCGGCTGATGCTCGAACTGTTCTAAAAGATTTATCGGCACATACGCAATTGGCACACTACATTCTGATCAGGGTCCTGCGTTTAGCTCTCGAGCTTACAAAGAAGCCATGGCCAGTTTGGGCGTAGCATTGCGGTATTCTTCTCCATTCCATCCTGAGGGAAATTCTGTTGTGGAAAGAAAAAACCGGGACATAAAGCAGTCTATAACAGCTAGGGTATTAGGTTCAGGTGATGGGTGGGTCAAACACCTTTATGGGGTCCAGCGCACACTTAAAAACTTGCCAAGTTCTCTAGGGGGTGTCACTCCATATGAAGTTCTATTTGGAACTAGAATGTTGGTAACGGACCTTGATATGCAAGGCACAGTGATGAAAAATAAGAAATTTGATATCAAAGATCGTTTGGCTGTTTTACAGGGCTTAAATGAACTAAGAACGAAACAAAGCAACGTGCTCCTGAAGCCAACCATCACTGGGGGAAAAACGGCCGTCCCAGCAAGGCCTGTCTGGATCCCAAAGCTTGGTGATCTAGTCAGAGAAAACATTGCGGACAAGAAGGAATTTGGGCCTTCTTACAGACAACCAGTACCTATCCTAGCAATCCACGGATGAAGAACAGTACTTTTGCCGCCCCTTGCTGGTAAAAAGGAGAAAAGATTTGGGTCCATCGACCTGATCAAACCACACTATGTGGCCGATACTAAGCAGTAGGCCAAGTGGACTCCGCCAATGTAGCAGACGCAATCCTCTAGCTACAATCCAAGAGGTTCAAACTGAAAGACTTATCACCTTTGAAGATTCCGCAGTGAGAAATGAAGGACTAAGCAACAGAGCTATGGAACTCGTCCCTCTTGAAACCCAAATAACAGTTCGTCCTGATACACCTGTCTACAACGAAGTAACAAGTGATCAACTGATTCCAGTGAATTTAACAAATCCTGATGCAATTCCAACCATTGACAGAACTGCCTCTGGCTATTTCATGAACTTTGATACGTTTTCTGAGGATCACAGTGAACCTGAAACAACACCAGCACAAAGAACTTTCAAAGAACAAGCAACAGACTTTTTTCATTTCCTGAAAAAGACTTATCTGGTTTCACCATGGATTGAACTATGGATTGTTTTGGGAATATTCTTCTTTCTACTATGGTTAGCTCTGGTAATAACTCTAGGTATGCTGATAAGTGGAAGATATTTTCAAATGGACACAGCAAGTAAAAGAGTGAACTTACTTCTCCAGCCACAGAAATCATCCCATTGTGAAGCAAGAGACTTGCAGCAGTGAACATCACAGCCGTTCCTATACATGATGGTATAGTTTGAGACCAAACTGAATATGACATTTTTGGCCCGTCGGAGCTTTTGAAGATTCCACATTTATTTAAGATTTCATTGAGTGACTTTATTACCTCTAGTACCTTTTCTGATGATTGGGACTTCGAGATTGCTAATAACATGATGTCTGATCTAGAGATGTCTACAGTATTCACAAATCATGAATATTTAGAGGGTTCATCAGACTGTGAACAAATGTATTGTTATAACCACTATGGTCATCATTTCTTGCATAAATCTGCAACACCTAGAAATGTATTTATGTATACCAAATTGGGAACATTGTCCTACACCTCCAAAGGGTAGTTCGAAAACGTTTACAATGAAATTTACATATTTTTCAGGCTACAATTTGTCTAATCCAGAAACGTTTTACTTTAAAAATGTGAACAAGACAGGAACGAAAAATATGTTAACCAATATGAAACAGATTTATTCTGCAGCCTTTACTGCCCAACTGTCTAGACAGGGTTTCGACTTTTGGAAAGACAACATTGAGACAAAATCTGTCTGGGGTACAAAAGATTGGCAAGTGCAGGGGGTAGAAGCTTTGTTTAGAGCCTGTATCATCCCTGAGCAAATTATGTTTTTGAATGACACTGTCCAACAAACGTCTTGCCTTGGATTAGCCAAGATCAAAGACATGAACACACCGACCATACCTATACCTGCAAGTAATAGCACCACACGGGGGTAGGTCAACGTACAGAATATTTTGCATCACAACAGATCAGATTGAGAATAGAAAAAATGGTTGCTCTGGCCCACAGACACGAATAACTGTCAAGATCGATTCCTGAACAAAACACAGGGTTTCACTATGAATAGGCCAGACCCACGCGATGTTCAAAGACAGCATCCAGGGGTAGTAACAACATACAGTGTAGGGAAACTTTGCCTTGATTGGCTACAGAAAGCTACACTGAGGGATGTAAAACAACACTTAACTTTACTTCAAGAAGGCGCAGACCTTAGGGAATTCTTGTTAGGACCAAGAAAACCATGTCAAAAACGTTTCATATATGCCGGTATCTACGCTGCTTATAATGAAGCATGGAAGGTTACCCAAGCAGAGACTACAGAACGAATACGAGAAATTGATCGTATTAATTTAGAGAAAACACTCTCTGTAGTAGACAATGGGTTAACGACTCTGTCGTCCAGAATATATTCATTGGACAGCATTGTGTCTTCTGTCATAGACATCATGGAACAAGACTTGGTCATGTTGCAACATGGTCAGTCTCAGCTACGTTCTATCATGCTATTGGGCTGGACGCTACAAAACTTGCATGCTGGCTATGTGCCTTGGCGTTTAATCAGCACTACGTCACTGTTTTCAGAATTCAATCTCACTGATAAACAGATCAAACTTGCACAAAGAGGAGCAGACTACACTGTGCAGAAAAAACAGCTACTGAATGGCTCATACATGGTAAAATTACTCTGCCTGTTACAACTTTCCATTTTCAGTATTGCCTAAAACATATACCAGGAGGCAAATATGAAAGGTTGGGTAAAGGATACATCAAGACATCCTGGGATTTACCTTACACACATAGATGTTGGAGTGGGGAACGTGAAGTGTTACTTAACGGTGAAAACTGTGAACATGCACCAAGCGGTTCTCTCCTTTGTCAGGGTATTAACTTACACGGGGCCTGTGATGGTTCCACTACAAACTTTTCCTGTCACCTGCAAGGTTCACCGGCTGCAGTGATTAATCCAATTTTTGGCCAACTTTCTAATGGGAGTTATATTATGTTGAAAGATCACAGCTGCTGTGGCATGTTGCCAGGTATTCCATATCTAGTTACTATTACATCCAGGATCACTTGCTGTATGCAAGTCTTGTTTCCACAAATAGACACAGTCAGGGAGTCGCCTTTATGGCCTTCACTGAACATCTCTTCTATACGAATTGATACTCTTAGCAGAATGAAAGCCATTCTTTTACAGAAAACAGTGCCGCTGACCTCGGCCAAAGAAACCTATGATCTCCAAGTTGCAAGGACTTCTGCCGAGATACATACCCTTTTGTATACAAACTGCCCTGTACATTTCTCAGAAATGTTAGATCGTATCCTAAACATGTCCGATACGAGCGGTATTATACATGTATTTAAGAACGTATGTGCAGGACTGTTAGCACCTTTTCAAGCAGTCCTCTGCATATTTCCAAACTTCCTGCACTCTGTGTTTGGCGGACTGCCGCTCCTTTTAGCACTCATTGCAGGGATCCTATTTTTTCTCCTACTGCTACGATATGGCAAGCCAAATCACCAGCGATACCTAATTCACCATGGAGAGAGCTCTATTGGAGATGAAGTGTTGTGAGCACATCGTCCAAATTTTGGGTTTACCTCGTCTACGAGAATTAAACACCACATGGTTTCTGTCATTCAGACCAATCTGGCAAGATTGCATCTTACCTGTTCTACGCTGCCTGCTCTGCGGTGAAGAATGCATGCTAGACATCTGTCTAATGCTCCCATCAGTCATGCCTACGGATATCGATACTCTGCTGGACCCGGTAACGGCTCATGTTCTGTGTTGTCCCCAGCGGCTACCAATCCTGATGACGGCATTCATTGAGATCTCACAGACGCAAATTGCTATTGCTGAGGTACGAGAAGAAACATCAGGCACGCAGGCGATATCTAGATATCATAGATCACATCTATGTGCAATTAATCTCCTAAACAAGGTATTCCAACTTTCACCTACAACGGTAGACGACTTTTTGTCTACAGGATTAGAAGATTTCATGTTTTCTCCAGGCCCACACACTGACTTTTGATTCAGGCACACAGTGTTCCGGTGAGACTCTGAATTTGGCCTACATTCTTTTCAGACAAGGGACTAACTTTGGAACTTTTTGTATTTTTTTCATTTTTTGGCACAGTAATCTGCTTATAGTAGAACTATTCATAGAGAACAGAATTTTTTTTAAATCTTCCAGGGACATTATGCCACCTTGTCACATCAACAATTGATTTGTGTTACCCTGATATGAAATGGTTTCGGCCCCTTTTCTTCTGTATTAACGAGCCATTTCATCATGTGTATATATTTCTGGTTCATTCTTTTTAGCATTTCCAATGCACACATATGCTTAGAATGAAATATTGCTTTTAATATGTACAGCACCTTATGCATAGCAATGGTTTTGTAATGCATTTTTAGGACATATGTTTTTAGATATGTTTTAGCATGTTTTAGCTAATCCTGCGATACTCTCTTTTAGATATGTTTAGTATGTTTGGGATTTAGGAATGTCATTCATACGAAACTGGAGTGGGTGTTGTGTGTAGATTTAGATTCCGTATAGGTTTCCCGATTTATGCCCTTATATAGGTACAATTCATATTGCCCTTATTTAGGCATAGAAAATCCAGCCCTTATTTAGGCATTGTCCTTGCTAACCAAATACAGGCATGGTCTCCTACATCCGTCAATCCACGTCACAACGAGATCTTGGAAAACCAGACTCTTAAGCCTTTAGGAATTTCCCTTGCTTGGATATTGATTTCTCCAAGAACTATTATGCATGAACATCTATTCCTTAGGGGTTAATCGATGACATACCGATGCCCGACTTTTACGTCAATACAGGCATTCCTAAACACCTTCAAGGTATAAATATACCTGCACTTGCCCTGGCAAACCACGGTTTCGGTACGGTCCAGTTCGACTGCCTACTTGTGGTTCGCCACGACAAGTTCGGAAGGAGATCGAGTTCCCGCCTGATGCACTGACCAGACGCTGTGATCCTCCTCGCAGAGAATCTAGCTCCAGTGTTTCTGACTCCCCTTGCAGGGTGTTAGATATTGAGTCCCGGAAAGAGATTCCAACCTCACACAATCTAAGGTATGGAGCAGACTAGAACTTAGAGAAACTTTTGGCAACTCTTGGCAAAACTAAAACTATAGCTAGCTATACTTTAGAAAACAGCACCTACTTCTTACCTCGTACTACACTTAGGTTAGGTACACTGGGGTAGAACTAGCTAGAAGCATCAGATGAGTATTAACATTTTAGCCTGTGTTATTTATGTATGTATTTTTATGAATTTCTGTCATAGCTATAAACCATGCTATTGCAGTATTATTTTATCTTACTGATAATGCTGTACGTATTATACTTCGCATTCTGTCTTACGATTGTAGCAGTTCATATCTCTTGCACGAGAAATAAGACTGTTCAATAAACCCTTTTTATTGAAATGCCTGTCTATCTATTTCTGTGTAACTCTGTAGAAACGAAGCATGCACGATTGACTGAGTGAAACTGTTATCTATTGTTTCCACGATTCGGAGATTGATCCGACTCTAAGGAAAACAAAGTTGTCATGTTTATACGGTTGTCAGAAACTAATCCCTTCTTGTATATTCGAGAAGTTTCTAGTGACCTCTGAGTTAGCTGGCACACACAAGTAATTAAGTTTAATGTACTTGATAGAGACATACAGACCTCAGTCCTACGTCAAAACTATAGTCTATATTATTCCAATGTGCATAGCCTATCAGGGATATAGGGACTACACTACAAGTGTCTAAGTAAATTCTTAGACATTCTAAGTGCAGTAATGCCATAAAGGGTATATGGTGCTGGGTGTTTGCCATTACGAACTCCACAGCACTATAATTGCTTTACTGAAAACTGGGAAGTTTGGTATCAAACTTCTCAACACCTTAAACCCACACTGATGCCAGTGTGGTATTTAATGAAAAATGAACTCAGAGTGGATCTTAGAGATGCCCCCTTAAATGCGATCTAAGTCTGGTGTCCTGGCTGAGAGGCTGCTCACCAGCTGCCACCACCAGACATGTTTCTGGAGCCCTAGTTCGACAGCCTGCTCCTCTCGGGATCCTAAAACAAAGCACATCTTGGGACTAGGTGCCAAGCCTCCTCCCCCAGGATGGGCAGGGTCCACGAAGGGGAAGCTTCAATGGCTTGCCACCTTTGTGAGCTACCCCAGCCATTTGCTGGTCCCAGTAACTGGCCTCTCTTGGTTCTGACCCCCACTTTGAGTGGGAAAACCAAGTTAGGAGGAGAGGTATGCTCACCTTTGCCAACCCCACCCCTCAGGTGGGGGAGGCGAGGTGAAGCACAACTCTCAGTCCCCACCATCTTGCAGATGGGGGGACCCAGCCAACCAGAGTGAGGCTTATGCCCCCCTCCCACTGGAGGGTGGCATAATAGGAGGTGTACCCACCCCAAGGACGAGACCCATTGGTCCCAACCTGTACCTACCTGTAACGCCCCTAAATCTAGTATTTAGGGGCACCCCGAACCTTGCCTTCTCAGATAAGAAGAGAGAAGAAGGAGGAACGAAGAAGCCGTGCTGAAAGAAGAAGAGGAGGACACCAACTGACTTGGCCCCAGCCCTACCGGCCTGTCCCAACCTCGAACCTGTTCCAGCGAAACCTTGGTGTGCCCTGCAGCCAACAGCCCCCATAAGCCCGGAGGACCTGCTCTGTCTTCCCAAACCAAGAATTTGTCTCCCGTGAGCACTGGATTTGCTCAGGAACAGACTCTGGCTCTGGCCAAATCAGCGAGTCTGACGCCCACGGCCAGAGTTTGAGTGGCCCAACACCAGGAGGAGGTCTCCCCAGAAATCCTGACCTGGGATCTGCTGATCCCTGACCTGCCTCAAGTCTCCAACCAACGCCTGCAGCCCATTTCTGAAGGATCCCCCTGACCGCGACCGGAGCCGGTAAGAAAAACCCGATGCCTAAAGACACCCCTGCACCTGATGTCCCTCAGCCTTGGGTGGTCCAACCAACAGTATACCAGCATCCCTATGCATCCAAACTTACCTCTCTAACTGGTGGTCGCCTCCAGAAGATCTTCATTCCCTAGCATGCAGTGTTTGTTGCAACCGGAGAATCCCCATTAAAATCAACAGGGCACCCGACGCCAAACCAGCACCCTGCACCCGGCCGCCCCTGTGCCGCTGTGGGTGCACCTTGTGTGCTAAATCGGATCCCCCTTTGCCCTGAGCCTAACACCAGGAGCTTTGCTCCCTCAACCTTGTAGCCTGCTCGTGCGCAGCCACCAACCGAAGTCCCCCTATCTCCCATTGGATAACATTGGGCCTCAGCACTCTGCACCCTGCTGCCCTAGTACCGCTGAGGGTGTTTTGAGAGTGCAACTTCGACCCTGGGGGAACCCTGGTTCTAACCCCAGAAACCCAACTCCCATACCCAAGTAATTACCTGTAAACCGATAACTACAGGATTGCATTGACTGCTTTTCTCTAAAAACTCTTCTGTGTGGAGTTGGTTTGTATGAAACCTTGTAAAACTGCAAATATACAAAAATGTAATTACTTAACTTTTGTCTAGGAAATGTCATAGTGTGATATCTAGGCATATCACACTGATTAGCAAAAGTAACTTAAAAAGTAATCCAAGCAGTAATGTGTACAGTAATCTACAATGTAACTGAAAAGTAATTTCGACTGTTGACTTACCTGTAAATCAACCAACTGCATTTTAACCTGCATTCAACTTTAATTCACTGCATAAATCTTGCAAAGTATTATTTCACTTCCATGCACCAGGCCTGGCTTAGTTCTAGAAATAAAATAACTAAATAATATTTTTATACAAACAAAATTGGTCTGAGTTCAGTCTTTGAGTGTGTGACATCATTTCTTGCCTGAGTGTGTGCAACAAATTCTTAACACTACCCTCTGATAAAGCCCTACTGCTCGCACACACTACCACAAATAAATAGTAAGGTATTATCTACTTTTTACCTCTGCCTACCTTTGGCGTTTCACTTGACTCTGTGCACACTATATCTTACTTTGGTATAGTATATACACAGAGCCAGCTTCCTACATCCAGTGTGTGAGTATTTTCTAGCAGAGCACCAAATTAGTGTGAGCATTATCATGAGCAGAGCTATGAGTGACGCTGAATATCCTCAAGAGCAGAACTACATGGAAAACTGCCCGCTGTAAAGAGTAGGACTATGAGACAGTGTCTTATCAATTCCAGAGCTCTTAGTGTATTATCAAGAGCTCTGAGTTGTTGTGTTTTCTAGAGTTAAGCTGTGAGTTAGTGTGAGTATTAGCAAAAGCAGATCTCTAAGTTTTGTGGATTTGATTAAGAGGATAATGTTGTGCTAGAGTGAGTTTTATCAAGAGCAGATCTCTGTGACTTTGGGCATTAACAACAACAGAGCTACGTGGAAAAACAGGTATTGACAGGAGCAGGTCCATGAGTCAGTGAGTGTACTCTTGAGCAGATCTCTGACTGACATTGAGTGTTACCCAGAGAAAATCTATGTGGAAGGATCTATATTGTCAGCAGCAGAGTTCTGAGTCGGTCTGGGTACTGTCAAGAGTTCTGAGTGACACCAAGTATTACAATTAGAAGAACCTTGTTTGACACTGTAACTCACGATCAGGTTTTAAAACAAAAAGTGTAACATTGTCTCCTGGTGACTCCAGCTTTTTAGAACACAGCACTGGGTGAATCTGGCAAAGTAGAGTACAGTCAGCATTATTGAAAGCAGAGCAATGGATGCCTCTTGATGTTATTCTAAATGATTGAGTGAAACATTGTTGGACTGATTATATTTATAGTACCGTTCTTGTAAAAAAAAAAAAAAAACTCCAGCTCCTGTTTTCATCATCTGTATCTATAATATATATATATATATAGATATATTAATTTCTCACCAAAATATCTCATACCATTGATGTGACCTCATGAGTATCTCAAGATTGTACTATTGCACTAGCTTGTAGCTTGGGTTCTCTGCTAATCTTCACATCTTACAGCAATTAAAGCATTTGCAGTTCGAATTGTACAGAATCTCTGCAAATTTGATAATGTCTCTGACACCTACAGTGGTCTACATTGGTTAACAGTCGAACAGCTGGTTCAATCATTGCGCTCCGGCTCGTTCACTTCACGCAGTGGAACCATAATGCATTTTTTTTAACTCTATTTCTCTCAAAGCCATTTTTTGGTAAATGAACTGTTTTTCAAATACTACAATTAAGGAAAAGTTGGCTTTCAATTAGCATAAAAGCATGCCGGTGTCCACTTTTCTGAGCGATCTTCTAAATGCCAAATGCTGTAAGACCAGTTACCCATGGCTTTGTCTGTGCTCAATATTCTTTGGAACATTGTTCTGATGGTGCATTATTACTTTCCACTGTGCATTATTTCTGTAGGGTGCAAAGTAAGCCTAATGGCAGTATTTTATCTGCCCCCCTGAAAACCTACTGACCCTGGTGTGGGCACTGACTGGCTTTTGGCAGTCTGCCACACACAGACATGTTTCTGGACCGCTGGGAGTTGAGCCTCTGTTCTCTGGGACAAGAAACAATGCACATCCTGGGCAGAGGTTTCACACCTCCTCCCCTAGGATGAGCCAGTGCATGAAGGGAAAGCTTCAAAGACTGCCACCTTTGTAATGCGACCCCAGCCTCTGCTGCTAGCAGCAGATGGCAGCCCCTGGTTTACACCCCCACTTTGGGTGGGAAAACTGACAGGAAAACTTAAGAAAATAGGAGGCGTGCCTACCTCTCCCAATTCTACCCCTAAGGTGGGGGAGGCGAAGCGAAGCACACCTTTCAGTCCCCACCATCTTGAAGATGGAGGGACCCCTCCAATCAGGGCTAGGTCTTTGCCCCCTCCCACATAAGGGTGGCATAATAGAGGGTAGAGTCACCTCAGGTAAGGTGCCGATTGGCCCTACCTGCTACTCCCCTAAAACGCCCCTGAATTTAGTATTTAGGTGGCTCCCCCAGACCTGGAAATCAGATCTGCGATGACCTAAGAAGAAAGAAGACATCCCTGCAGAGAAGACTGAAGACGACAACTGCCTTGGCCTCAGCCCTACTGGCCTGTCTCTAACTTCGACGAACCTGCAACCTATCTTGCAGCCAGCGAACTCTGAAGACCCTGGGAGGACACCTGCCTTAGAAAAAGACTCCAATCTCCCGTGGACAGTGGACCTGTCCAGAAGAAATCAACTCCAAGGGCTCCGGATTCAGCTGGAATCGCAACTCCTGCCCACTCTGCACCCGATGCCCACGGCCCGAGTCTGAGTGGCTCATCTGCTCACTGAAGTCTCCCCAGCGATCCTGACAACGAATCCAGAGCTGGCTGATCTTTCCTGCCCTCCACAACAGTGCCTGCAGTGTGAATCCAGAGGCTTCCCTGACCGCGACCGGCTCCGATAAGTAGACTCCGATGTCGAAAGGCACCCCTGCACCCGAAGCCCCAGGGCCTTGGTGAGCTGAACCAATGGTGCCCCTACGACCCCTATGTCTATACTTACCTCTGCTGTCATTGGTCTCCCTTCTGCAACCTCCAGTGCAATGCCTGCAGCCTGTTTGTCAAAAGAAGAATTTCCATTGAACAGCATTGGGCACCTGACTCTGGAATTGCACCCTGCACCCAGCCGCTCCTGTGCTGCTGATTGTGTATGTTTGGTGCTGCTTTGTGGCCTCCCCGGTGCTAGTGCCAACCCCTAAAGCTTGACCTCTGCAACTGATTTACCTACCTGCAAGCAGTGTAGCTCCAAGCACCCCCACTCTTCATCGAAACGCATTGGGCCGAACTCCGATGTTGACCTTTGCCCCCGGTTGCCCCTTGTGCCGCTGGTATTACAGAATTGGTACTCACCTGACCCTTGCCCGCTGCTGACCTTTGGTCCCGAAGACTAGAACTGTAAGTGAGATAGATACCTGTTTAACTGCAATATTGTTTCCCCCATAGGATAACATTGAACTGTTCAGAAATTGTTCTAAGTGTCGACTTTTGGAAGTGAAAAGTATTTATCTCTAAAAACGTGCCTACTTTATCTCGAAGATCTTGGTCTTAAAATAAAGTACAAACAAAGTATATTTTTCTAGGTGTGGATCTCCTTTTTGAATTGTGTGTCCATTATTGGTCAATGTTGTGCAATAAATGTCTTACACCCCTCTGTGTTAGGTCTAAGGCTGCTCGACCACACTACCACTAATAGAGCACTTTGGGTTTTACATTGAGCTCTGTACACTTTTGGGGAACCCCTGAACTATGTGTAGGGTATAACCACCTAGTGGCACACCAAATACAGAGCCGGCTTCCTACACTTACCTTCACAATATTTGCCAGATTGATATCAGTTCTCAATATTCCAGTAGAAAATCCCCAAATGTCGATAAGTGAAGACGGCTCTGATTTTCTTTGCTAGGCCTTATATTTAATGCTCCATCATAAATGTTATTTCAGTAAGGAACTAATATTTCTTTAAAGGTAGCGTCTTACTCGACATTGATTTTTTAATGTGTGATTAAGGAATCATATTACATATGAGTTCCAAACCTACTAGGGTGATCACCTCCCTCCAGGTAATTATGAGATATTTCCAGCACTGGATTTTTGTAAGATAGCCTAATACATTCTGGGTCTCGCCTTACATTGCTTCCAGTGAACTAATTAGACTGACACTCTTTTCTGTGCAAGCATCTGCACTGAATGGTGATGGGGGAACCGGGGGGGTTCCGGATACCATTTCATGTGGGGGACTACTTTACCTTTAAGAGATGGATGAGATATGTTTCATTTAGAAAGCATTAAGTGACGGATAGGTCAAGAGTGAAATTTTATTTGAAATCAGGCTATGGATAATAAGACGTACATATACATATGCTCCTGACACGGTATTGTGTACATTAATTAAATGAATAAAAACTCTATTTTGGAGGGACATACAGTTGAGGATACCTGTTTAATGACCTTTAAGATTGACTGGTCCAGGCTACTACATATGAAGGAACACGTTTGAGACTATCCCTGAGGATAAAACAATTTGACTGGGCTGTTACTGTTTGTTTTTAAAGAAGAAGAAATGAAGAATAAAGACTGAATATATATATTTTTTAAATTGACAACATCTAAGGTTCCTTATTGGATGGCCTATGATGAAAGATGAAAGATAATGCCTCAGAATCATGGACTTTTAACATGCTTGCTGATTGAACATGTTGATGAATAATCATAGAAAGAAATATATTGACTGCTTCCCTGTTAAGGGATTGTTTCATTCGACTGACACACCTGGAATCAATGATTTGTAGGTGAAAATTTCAGGACTACAGTGTCCCTACTTACGTGGAGTAGCATTGTCTCCTTCAAACCCGATATAATCTGCTAGAGTAAGCCTTGACTGCTCGCCCGTACTGATGCAAGAGAATCAGGTTTCCAAGTAGGGCCTAAGCAATCCTGTTATGTTTTGTTACGCAGATTTGTAGAGTGCACTATCGCCCGAAGCGCATCCTGGCACTGAGCAGGTGTGAGTTTAGGCACTCCTAGGGCCTAGTGTGAATACTCAAAAACTCAGGTCTTCAGCTTCTTGTGGAATTTAAGAAGTGAGGAGGAGGCTCTTATGTGTAGAAGCAGGTCATTCCACGTGTTAGAAGCAATGTAGGCGAAAGTTTGACCGCGAGATCTGGTTTTCTGTATGCGTAGGATTTGTGCAAGTATTAGTAGTCCGGACAAGCCGAAGTGTGTGGAAGGTTTCTGAAAGCAGATGAGATTGTTGAGGTATGCTGGGACAGTGTTATGTAGTGCCTTGAAAATGTGGGGGAGGACTTTAAATTGTGCTTGTTAGTGAATCGGAAACCAATGGAGCTCCTTCAAGTGTGGTGTGATGTGAGTGCCGCATGGGAGGTTGACAGTGATTCTGGCCATTGAGTTCTGAATGGTCTGCAGCGTTCTGGTGAGGTTTTTGTTGATCATGGCCTAGATGGTATTTCTGCAGCTCAGCTTCCTTGTGACCCAGCCGTGCATGACGGTTGTCCGGGTGCTGATTGGGTACATCTGAAAATCTTTCTCAGCATCTTGGAAGCACAAAGTGGCTACAGCATTGACTTGAGCATTTATGTCAAGTTTTCTGTCGATGTTGATCCCGAGGTTCTTGGTGTGGGTGGTGGGTGTCGGTCTTTGCTCTGTTGGCCACAAGGTAGAGTCCCACGGTGATGTCCCTTTACTCGTTGGTAGGCCTTGCATTGCGCAGTAACACTATTCGTATGATAAACATGCAGGGTTGCCACTGGCCTGGTTTAATACTAGCCAGGCATGTATTTTTAAGTCCAGGCTGGTAAAAAATTTTTTTGCAAAAAGCAGTTCAATCCGGTATTTTTTTTCAGTTCTTACACATTATCCTAAAAAGGCAAACACAAAAAGAATTCAGTTGAAAAATAATTGAGAGCTGTGTAAATCATTTCAGAATGATTATTAAACCGAGCAGAAGGATAATTTGCATCTAAAGAAAGAATCAGAACAATTTCACATCAATTGTTTTTAATCCACAGCTTCTTGGCTGTTCCAGAAGAGCAACACTTGGCCAGTATTGTCGCTAACAAGGCCGCACAAAAAGTAATTGATTAAAACCTTAGGATAGATTATCTTTATATCTGGGCAGAAGACGTCTTTGACATGTGAGGAGCATCCCTCCACTTTTGAATGTAAATTAACAACTGAAATAACTAGCAGCAGTAAAGCACGACTGCCCCCAGGTGGAGGAGAGAAATATGACAGAGACAGAATAACATTTTCGATCTTAGTTATGAGTTGCTGTTGGGCACATTAGGACGGAATGAAAGATTTTGGACGGTATCTCCACACCTATATCTGCCTATTATGAGTTTATCCCTATGAAAAGGGGGCTTAACCAATTGGACCCGTTTTTCCAGATGGAGTTTTGCACCGTCATCCCTTATCGTGCTCTGAGCGGATGATTCATGGTTGGAGAGTGGAGGTTTGGTAGTGGGGAGGTCGGCAGGATGGATTGGATGAGGGTAGTTGTGCTCTGGGGAGAATATAACTTGGCAGTGGGGGGCATTATATGTTTCCTCCTGCTTTAGGAGGGGGTCAGACAGGGGCTGGTGGCCAGTGCTGTTCTGCAGTGCTCTTGCAGTCCAATCTGCTGAGATTTTGCTGGATGGATTTCTTAGCCTGTAAAATTGTGTCCAGTGTCCCTCTGGTAATTTGAGTGTGAGAACACCAGGCCAGAGCAGTTTCCTACTTGACTTATGCCGGCTTGTGGAGAAGGGACAGTGAGGGCAAGGGCAGTGGCGGTTGCCAAACCACAGAGAGTGGTAGGGCGGGCAAATGGGTGGTGGACGAATGCGGCACAAAATTACACTAATAAAATTGCTGACATGCATCATATTATCATAACTCTAAAACATGGCACATTACCACACACATAAAATACATTTAAAACATAAACAAAATAAAGCTCTATGACCTGTTGCACGTCCCCAGTCCATTCTGGTGTCCTCTTCTCCTCCAGCGCAGGCCCCAGCCAACTCCCTAACCAATCCTGGCGCTATTCTCATGCTGTTAATCTGCATGAAAGCAGCGCCAGGATTGGATAGAGAGGGCCTTCTTGGTGCTCCAAAGAGCCCTGGAGGCCTTTGCTTACTCTCAACCCAGCTGCTTAAGACAGCTAGGTTGAGAAGTTTAATGTGTGCTGTGCATGTCTGGCTGACCAACATAAGACAGCCAGCCAAAGGGACATCGCTGCTCGCTGCTCCTGCCCATCAGCAGCGGCTCGCCCCGTCCTGACACTCGGCTCTGGGTTGTTGAAAAATAAAATGGTGAAAAATGAACTTTATTACCATTTTATTTTTCATCTTTGGGGTATTGCGGGGCAGTTAAATCAGTGGGGCAATGCTCCTCCGCCTTAGTGGAGGAGAGACCCCTGGCCACCCCCTGCCTGCAAGCAGCACAGTTCGAAAAGGCACCAGAAAAATAATAAAGAGCTTTTAGCTGCATCATGAAGTCTGCGCCATTTATGGGATTCAGGGAGACTCTACAACTGGCGAGAGTGTAGGCCATGGGCACCTTCTATGCAACACCGCAGACCAGATACTCCAGTGTGCGGCCCTGCATCACAGCCCGCATCGGGCATAGCACACCCACATGTCCCCCGACACCCGCTGAGGGGTACTGACCATCCACGCAGTGCTCAGTGCACATTTCCTGGCTCTGAGTCTTACATCAGTGTGTGGTGCGCTGTATGCCGGTGTCCTGCCACGTGTGCTGCCTGGGAGTGTCTGCTCAAATACCAGTGCCTTGTAAAGCACAGCAGCATTTCTGCCCCAGCTGCTCCGCATGGACATAGAACAAAGTGATACCACAGGAGAGAGTGACCAGTGGCACCTCCGAAAGTCTGCCACACAGCCAGTCGTGGTGCTCGCTACAGTGAATGGAGTGCCACAGTGGACTAGTCCACCCATGGATAAGCTCCCTGACACCTTCGTCATGTCACGAGATGGCAAGGCCAAGTATGGTGCTGCCGCCTTCCTGAAGCTGCCCCTACCTTTCACCACAACGAAGAAGCCCAATCTTGGTGCCCGATGGGCTGACTGAATCGAAAGCTCTGGCGATTTCACCGATACTCTGGAAGAGGACGGCACGAGCATAATCCAGTACCTCAAAAATGTGGCTGCGATGGAGTCAAAGATGCCATAAAGAAACATCTGAGTGCAGACACCACCACATATCAGAACATAAAAGAAACTAATGGAACCCCTCACCAAGAAATGTGGCCCCACTCCGAATGTTGATTACGAGTGATACATCTTCAACAAAGCATATCAACATCCCGGAGATGATGGATTCGTTTGGAGAATGGCTAGAGACACTTCTTAAATACTGCAAATTCAGGGAGTTCAATGACGAAGAGGCCATGCATCTCCGAAAAATCGATGGATATCTGTCTGACTTGTTCAGGAGACGAATACTGAAAGAAAAGCACAGTCTGGACAAAATGTTAGCATCTGCATAAGCGTAAGAGGGAGCAGAACAACAAGCAGCTGTCATGGATTCTGGGTCCTCACACAAAGAGAAAGTGCTAGCCATACACAGTAGACACCATACCAGCCATGAGACACATGGACACACACCCAGCAAGTCAAAAAAACATTCTACTGATGTGGGCTGTTTTTTTCCCATGACAGAAAGTTTCTCCTTCTGGAACAAACCTGCAAATGATGCGGAAAAGAAAATCACTTCCAATCTGTCTGTCGTACCCAAGGCAGAAAAGAGAAACCAGAGCACTCAAAAATGAGTGACAAACACAAAGCCACAGGACAGCCACATTGATGCTCACAGGAAAAGAGAAAACACCATATGAAGGACGTCAAATTTGCCCTCGCATGGAGGGCTCCACAATCATCGTGAAGTGGATCACTGGCACCGTCATCAAATGACAGCGAGGGAGATGGCTACCTTTAGTCGATGTCAGCAAGCGCCCAGGAATACAGTTGGGCCCCTCAGCCTGCATATGGGAGAACCACACAAACAACTTCATAATTAGTTTTTGTGCATCAGTGAAAGTGATGGAACCCCAAGATATGACCTTCATGGCAAAGCAATCACCACTCCATGAGTCGCATTGGAGAATATACAAGTGGGCTGGAGAGAAGCCTTTGAACTGCAAAGGGAAGGTTCACACAACTCTTCACCACAAAGAACGAGTGGCACAAGCAACAATATAAGTAGCTGAGGGTCAAGCATCAGCCCCCAATGTCCTGTGTCTGGGAACGGGAAGAAATCTAGGCATTGTCATATCGGACATGATGACCGAAGACATACAGCGGGTGGACAAAACGAAAGCTGCACACAAATGTCGAACAATACAGCTGAATGTGAACGGACACTCCACACCGTTCATCATCGATAGTGGTGCCTCCATCAATGTCATGCCATTCCACACATTTTGTGAACTAAAGCCACTTCCAGACCTTAACCAGCCCCACATCCACGTATACAACTGGGCGGTGACTGAACTGCTCTGCAACAGAGGGTCATTCAAAGCCACACTAGATTAAATCATCATCTTCATCATCTAGACAAATGTACACGTCTTACAAGGGAGAGCTACAGGAGCCTGTCTCCTCCATATTGCTACAGCAGTGGAAATTGATTTACGATCCACGAAATGCCATGTACACACAGACCCATGCTGTTTCGTGGCCTAGGAAAATTTAAAGACCGATGGGTCCAACTCCACATCAATGAAGACGTTCAACTGGTGGCATAAAGACGCAGAAAGATTGCGTTTCAACTACAAAGTATGGTGGAGAATGAGATACGGAGCCTGCTGAAACTTTAATATGTTAAACCATCAAAGGGTCCCACAGCCTGCATTTCACTGATCGTAGTGGTGCCGAAATAAAACAAGAAAGGCAATATATTCATCTGCATCAACATATGTCTGACGAACCAAGCAATAGAATGAGAGCGATGCCCTGGGCCAACATGGCAGACATAATCACCTGCCTGAATGGCGCTAAGGTTTACTTCAAGCTTGATCTCAACAAAGGATATCATCAGCTTGAACTAGAGGAAAATTGCAGCTACATTACGACATTCACAACAAGCCTACCGAACCACCCCACATTCGACCACAGGTGAGAGTCCTGGCACTCCCATGTTTAGAAAGGCCACAGAACAAAACTTACGCAATGGACTAACAAGCATCATGCTGACGTCACCATCAGCAGCTGAAAAGGACACCATGCAGCAATTTCGCATTTGGCGATGCAGCGCGCGCAACGAAATTCGTTTTATTAATTTTTTTCGTAACTTACCTGAAATCGGCCGTATGCCGCATTTTGCAACCCCCCACCCTGCCCCTCCTCTGCGCCACGTCACCGCCCCGGTAAAACACCCTACACGGGCCGTCACTGCCGCTGGGCCTTTTAACCTTTACCGGGTCTCTCTTTCACAGTTGTGAGCTCTCTGATGAAACTGGCGCTGGGATGCCCCATTGCTGAGGCAGTCATGCACTTTATAAATTGTATAGCATAACATTTAGTTGCAGGGAAACCAGCTGGAATTGGAGAATGCACTCCTTTAGTATCCCCACATGTAAATCCAGGTAAATCATAATGAGAGCCATATGTTGTTTGAATGTATCTTCCTTCACAACAGCAATGGAGTATAAATAACGCCAACATGAAGGTCTATCAACCCCATTTAAATGTGGGTGGACCTTCAGTTTGGCTAGAGCGGTTACTACTCCCTTACTGGCATAGCCAAACATCTCCCACGGCCGGACAGAGTAAGGGCCATTAGAGAAATGGCTGCTTGTCTGCCCGCCCAATCAGGATGGGCAGACATGTAGCCATTTTGTTACTGTCCATCACCGCCAGGAAAAACCTGGTGGTAAGGGACTGTAAAATTCAAATAATGCTCCACCTTCCATGGGAGATGACTCCTATTGTGAGGGGAGCATTACCTTTTTTTATTTCAAAAGAAAAACAGTTAGTTGCATGGTGTGAACCTGGGCTTCTATGAGAATTCACAAGGGCATATTATCAAGCCCATTATCGCCACTTTAGCGGCAGTTTCCTGCCGCTAAAGTGGAGAAAATGTTATTGCCGTTCCTTGATAATATGGCCCTCAGTCTCTCCCCATTGTTCAGTACTCTACACTGCTCGTGTGGCAGTAATCGCTCCTAAGGCTATCATTCATATGATATGCATTCTTTAACCTCAGTATGCTATATAACTAAGGCGGCGATAATGTTATCGCCGTTCCTTGATAATATGGCCCTCTGTGATTATAGTCATTGAAGAGCAAAGTATCCCCATTAGAGAGTAATCCCCATAAAATATCAGCATTAGTACTGGTTCCCACTCCTAACTGGAAGTGGTGCCAAAAAAGTAAGGCTGTAAATTATTTCTTAAAATAGTCATGTATGAGGGATTAATCTATACTACTGGGTGATGGGCCTCCAGATTTTGAACATTTTCCCAGATAAAGATTAGGAATTGTTCTTTCTTTTTGATGTAAAGTCAGTGCTTGGAAGTACGCATGAACTCCTGGAATAACTAATTTATATAGCAAACACAAGGAAAAGATGGACGGAGCGCTGAAACTTTTCAGAAACTCACCCCCAGTCACAGACCTGGTTTGAATCCATCATTGTCTTTAGCTCACGTTGCCACCCCAGTTCAGACCCAGCTATATGCAAATCAGTCTGACCCTGTGCCTCATGAGAACAGAACGGCCCGAACTGCCAAGCCAGTTCTTCCCTGGACCTGAAACAAGCATCCAGGGACAGGTTTCGGGGTTACACCCATCATCAGCCCAGCTAGCTTGAATCCAGTGGCAAAGTGAGCAAGGGATCCCCGTCTGGGCATAGCCTGCCAACTTAGGGCCAACAAAGCAAACACAAGAAGACACTCACCCCCAGTCACAGATCTTTGTGTTTTCTTCATAACTAATTTATATGCCACCGGCTCTAGGGACAGCCCCCGCCCCGAAACAACACGCCAGGAATCTGGGTGTCATGATGGATGACGCACTATCCATGAAGGACCACGTACGCACACTTTGGGGTAAGGGATTTGCAATCCTGAAACTCCTCGCCAAGATCTTCAAATGGATCCCACTGGACTGTCGTCGCACAATTACACAGGCCCTCCTAGTTAGCCGCCTGGATTACGGCAATGCTCTATTCGAAGGAATGAACGAGCAGTTGTTCTCTCGCCTCCAGGTCCTGCAAAACCAGGCTGCCAAGCTGGTATGTAACAAAGGCAAAAGGGACTCAGCATCGGCATGCTTAAAACAACTCCACTGGCTGCCGATGCGCCAGCGCGCCACATTCAAACTACTCTGTCATGCGCACAAAACCCTCCATAAAACAGGCCCTACTATCCTGCAAGGGAAAACTGAATTTTACATTCCAAACCGAAACTTAAGATCCACTAATTCAGCCCTAGCAAAACCCAGGCGTATCTACAAAACAAGAACAGGAGGACGAGCCTTCTCGCATTTGGCGGCCAAACGCTGGAATGAACTACCGGCGGATCTGAGACACACCACGAACCTCCTTGTATTCAGGCAAAAACTCAAAACTCATCTCTTCCCCAAATAATAAACCCCCGGTCCAAACCTCAGCAGCCCTTTCTCATTAAGCGCCTTGATATCCCTTGGGATGAATGCTGCGCTCTACAAATACCTCAAATAAATAAATAAATATAAATGCCATATAATGTTCTGCTGACTCTGTATGGCCCCATGAACTGTGCATGCCTGCTTGAATGAATGTCTGTCCCCAACAGTGGCAGATTATAGAGAACAGGCCTGTATAGATATGATCTGATCTTCTGGAGCCTGATACTAGTCGAGCTGATGCACTGTGGACTGCTTTAACAAATGTTAGGTGGATTCCAATCAGTACAGAGTAGATGTAATCAAGCCTCAAAATGACTAGTGATTGAACTACTGTTGTGAAGTATTCTGCTGATGAAAGTGATCTGATTCCCCAGAGAAGCCTGATTTGATGTTGAGCTCCTTTGGTTGAAATCTTGTTACGTCTGTGTGCAGATCTCGCTTTTTATTGCCAATAAAGCCCAGTGACTTAGTGCTTCAGCTATAGATGGCTTTCATATACCGCTGTGTTTCACCAATGTATGGATGAATGGAGAGCATGTATTCAAGAGCATTCAGGTAAAGGATGGAACCTTGACGGGACTCCTTGTTGGAGAGGCGAGGGGCAGAAAAATAAGTCTAACAATTTTACTTGCTGAAAGCGATTGACAAGACAAGATTTAAACAATCTCAGAACTCTTCCTGGACACCCATCCGCTCTTTCAAGATTTTTAGGATAGAGGTATGGGTGACTGTGTCAAACGCTGGTGATAGGTCATGAAGACTGAGGAGAAATCACGCCCCTTTGTCAAATATGTGCAGCACACCATCTTCTGTTTGTAGCATTGACACCACTTTACTGCAACCAAACCGAAAGAAGGACTGGAAATTTTCTAGGATGGTGTTTGCTTCAAGCTGGGCTTTTTAGCTACTTTGCTTTGCAACTTTCATGGGCCTTTCCTGCAAAGGGGAAGTTGGGTATGGGGCAGTTATTTGGGTTCCGCACACAATTTTTTTTTGTGTGTGGAGTTTTATATAGTGCGAAGTAGACCCAAAGGTATCAGAGTGCTTTACATGAGCACCAGTTACATTACAGATGGACACATACATTTTTGTTAGGCACGGGGTGATTAAGTGATTTGCCCAGAATAACAGAATGTTTACCGTCCCTGTGGATACTCAAACCCAGTTCCACGGCTCCGAGGTCGACCGCCAAAGCCACATTCTCTCCCCACCTTTGGAAAAGAGGCATGAACTGTCCAATTGTAAGAAGTCAGGGACTACCCTTTGTTTCAGGGAGGTGTTAATTAGGTCTGCCTAATAGGGAATGAGGGACAAACTTGTGTCTTTTAAGTGTTTGCTGGGATAAGGTCAGCAAATGTCCATTATGGCCTGAAATTAGTGATAGGGTTTACCTTTACAGTTTGTATTATCTCATTACGAAATGCCCTGTACTCTAATGGTTTGCAAATGAAGCTTTCTTGTGGTATTGTGGGGAAGAGAGAAAGCTCAAATCATTTTTATAGTATTGTTAAAGAAATATGGAGAATTTCTAATAGTTCTCTTTAGTATTATACAAATCAGGAGTGGCTGGAGGTTTGTGGATCTTTCAACAATGTCAAAAAATCTACCTGGGGTGAACCAACTTGACCTCCATTCTGAGGAAAGTTGTCTTTGCCTTAGAAATATGTTTTTGTACACTTTGCACTTATTATATAAACTTCCAAGATTGTTCTCAGCAGGGTTTTGGTGCTAAATGCTTTTAATAGCATTAACACTTTTCTGCTCTTCAAATAGTGCCTATGTGAAACATTTTGCTGACTTATTGCTATTATACCTTTTTATCTTTCACATGGCAAAATCTTCAGCAATCTCTGTTAGGAATGAGTTTGTTGTTAACTCTGATGGACTTTGCTTCTGTCTCTTCTGGGATGTCTGGTATGTTCATTAGCATCGAGAAGAGCTTGTTTCTAGAAAACAGGCTTATGTCCATAAAGTCTCTGACCCAAACCTTGGGTTTTATCATTTGACACTAGGTAGGTCCTTTACTGCATAATAGAGAGAAAGGAATAAGGAAGTCCTCCTATGTGTCCATAACTATGGGAGTTTCGCTTTCGATAGCAACTTTTCAAAGACTGAACCCTTCATAATGTGTAGGTATGGAGGAAAATTGTTTGAAGTCGTTGCCGATGTGGTATATTTGAGTTTAATTTTTGATGTGTTTACTTCCATAGAAAGGCATGGGGAAATGAGAACTCTAATTCTACACATTTTTACATTGTGCTTAAGACCTACGGATAACACCTGAAGACAGTGTGTAGTGTGAGCTTTAGTCCAGGCAACAGTGTAAAGATGTTAAAGGTTTAATAACCCATCAAAGGAGCAAATACAGCTTCTTAGTTGGCTTTAATAGTTAGTTTAAAGATATTTTAAGATTTTATTTTACCTTCAGCGGAAGCACGAAGAAGGAATAGCTCCTAAAATGTTGGACAGCATAGGACAGAAAAATGTCTTTGTGTGGTGCACACAAATCTGGCCTCAGTCTGATTTTGTAATGTTCTTTTTTGACAAAATATATGTTTATTGTTGCAACTGACAATGTTGCACATCTAAAAATTAGCATATGCTCTAACATCATGTGGATTCTAATGTATAATTGCCTTGCAATATAAATTACCTTTAATCCTACATGCTGACTAAAGTATTGGTCTTTATACCTCCACATCATTTTTAATGTATATTGTACTGCAGTATGGGTTGCTTTGTTGAGTCATTTACTACTATGTTCTTACAGCAGATGTTCATTTCTGGTAATGAAATTTCCCTCTACTGAGGTATTAACTGGTCTCTGCAGCAGGCACAATAACCCACTCATCTACAACTCTTTTATTTGGCACTCAGCTTCTTCTCAGGAATCCGCTAGCTACATTTATATTAGGTATACTCCAAGTAATCTTAAAGATTTTTGGGGCCTCTGGAAAAACATGTTTTGATGGCCCCTGTTCAGATCAACTTGGAATTTTATGACCCATTTTCTGATAATTCAACCCCACTTGAAGCCTGCCAAATTAACTTTCAGAAGTGGAGTCACAAAAAAGCAGTTGAAATATGTCTTTTGAATGTCCCCAAAAATCCTTATGATGGCACTCAACAAAGAGCAACAGAGTCAGAGATAGAGACAGAGATAGAGATAATGATAGGCAGTGAGAAGGAGAGAGGTTGAGATATAAAAATAGAGGTGCAACAGAGATTTGGGAGCCTCACATCCACTGAAAGAGGTTGAGTCTTTCACTATATCATAGTACAGTAATTTCAGTATTTTTTATAACTAAAATAATGCCTTTAATGAGCCTCTGGCAAAAAAACAAAACCGGGTTTTGGCTCAAAAAACTCAGCTGAACTGAGCCCAGTTAACTAGAAGAACAGAACAAATAGTTCAAGCTAAGACTGACTCAACCAAATGCTTTTGTAACTCCTAAAATGAAATGAAACATAAAAGGAGGGTTTTTTTGAATTTCCTTTATAATCAATAGAAATGTTTTAAATTAATTTCACATTTCAAAATTATTTTGCGCTATAACATTGCTTAATTGCGCATTTATATCATGGACAAATCTCTATCTGACATAACATATGGATGGTTTGACACAGACATCGAGTTATGAGAGGTGAACTCCCGAATCCGGCGCGGGAACTCATTTTGAGACGAAAGCACTAACTCACCTGGTAAAGCGACAGCCAAACAAACATTGCTAGCCGGAAAAGAGGGCACGTTCCCCTGATCCGGTTCCTCGTCATTTGGAACGAGTTGAAGGTATTTCAGGCAGATAGATCTCAATTTCTAAGAAATTGGTTGGTCCTGAGGAGAACCCAAAGTATAACGGTTCGAAACGCGTCGACCAGATCGGTCCTTGTGTTGCACCACCCATAAAAATTCTTTCTCTGTTAGTTTCGAAAATAATACTGGAACTTTATTGTTTCTACCAAAAACACAAAACGTTTCTTGTTATTTAAATGGTGTTGTAATCAATCTTTAAGAGAAGTAAGGTTGCTACAAGGACCAAGTCTTTTAGAGTGTATGTACAGTGTGGAGTTTGTATGAGTATAGTGGCCATGAATGTTTGATGAGTGTATGTATGTTTGTTTGATTCAATTTAGGGGATCATGATTATTTTGTTGATGTATTATATGTTATGTCAGATAGAGATTTGTCCATGATATAAATGCGCAATTAAGCAATGTTATAGCGCAAAATAATTTTGAAATGTGAAATTAATTTAAAACATTTCTATTGATTATAAAGGAAATTCAAAAAAACCCTCCTTTTATGTTTCATTTCATTTTAGGAGTTACAAAAGCATTTGGTTGAGTCAGTCTTAGCTTGAACTATTTGTTCTGTTCTTCTATTTAATGAGCCTCTGGCCAGTACCCCGAATCTGAAATCGTTCCACTACCCATGAGCCAATGTTGCATTGGTGAGTAAAGTAATAGTAAAGTAATAGAACTAATAGAACGTATAAAGTTATAAAGAGGTTTGGAATGTTTAGAGGGTATTTATGGAGAGTGGTAGAATGTTCATATCATTAGAACTATGATGCTGGAGAAGACACCTGTATTGTAATTGCCTAGATCTGTCTTGTGGACCTATTTGATATTGGAGAATAAAATAAAAATATTGAAAATACTGAATATTGTAATTTTGTGCTGGGAGCAACAAAAGCATGGCTAATTCAAGCATTTGTAACCGACCTGCATTGCTTTTACAATCTCCTGGAAAACCTGTGATGAAATGGAAGAACTGGCCCAGGTCATTGGAAAATCATATCATAGCCACTGATTGTAAAACATTTGATCCTGATGCTCAGCTTGTTGGAAAATGCAGGTCAAGAAAGTTTTGATAACCTACCAGAGGTTGAACCATTTCCACGACCTTTGTTTCACTGAATGAATATGAGGAGGCAGTAAAAAGATTGGAAAGACAATTTACAGAAGCACTAAGTGTCATGGTTGAAAGACATGGGTTTTTTAATGAGAAAACAATCTTGACCATAAGAGCATTGAAGAATAAATTGCAAGTTTGCACATATTAGCCACCTCGTGAATTTGGAGACATGATGGATACATTTCTGAGAGATCAGTTTGTGTTTCAATATTTCTATAAAAAAAAACAGGAACGACTCAGCATGTAGGAACCCAACATTAAATGAGGTCATAGACATAGCTAAGGGAATTTAAAGATCCTTACAATCTATGAAAATATTATCTTCTGAAAATGAACAAAATCAATCTGCTTGAACACTAGATGAAAGGAAGAGTGACTTCAAAAGTGGGGGATCTTCTTTTACTGCTAACGAAAAAAGCAAATTCAGTAGATCTAACTATAAAAAACCTTTGATATGTTACATGTGTGGATCAAAAATACATTTAGGGAACCAGTCAGGATGTCTTGCTTTGTGAAAGAAAAGTGTGGAATGCCCCAAAATAGGTCATTTTGGAGTGGTTTGTAGAAATGCTAAGTTATCCATTAAGATAAAAGTGAACTCAGTAGAAGAGTTTGACGCAGAGATGTGTTCTAACATTGTACTTACAGTTGATACTAAACCAGGTAGATTCAAAGGACCATTGGGCATGGTTCATATAGGGAATATAGAATTACATATATTGGCTGATTCTGGATTTCCAATTTCAATTTTAGCAGACTATACATTTTATAAAATGAGGAAAAGTTTCAAACTTATAGAAACGGATGGCAATACATAAGCGTTTGGCGAGTTTGACATTGAAATGTTAGGATATTTTAATAACATCCTGGGATTTAAAGGATGGTACATAAAAACAAAAATATATGTGGCCGTTAGAGGAAGAGAAATTGTGGTATAACAAGATCTTGGTAAGCTTGGTATTTTGCTCAAACCAGGTTCTACCGAAACAATAGGTTTAGGTGATATGCCTGTCCTCAGTATGGAAGAGGAATGTCTGCATGCAAGAATGGAAAAAGTATTAGAAAAACATAATAATAACGTGTTTTCACCACATATTGGATGTGTAAAAGGATTTGAGCACCATATCAATTTAAAAGAAAATGCCATACCGGTGGGCCACAAAGTTCGACATGTACCATTATCTGTCAGAAAGGAACTAAAACATTTATTGACCACATTATGTAAAGATGGCATTATTGAGCTTAATGATTCCTCTGAACGGGTATCAGCAGTGGTGATCACTAAATAAAAACTGGAAAAATTAGGCTTTGTGCAGACTTAAGATCCCTGAACAAAAAGATCATCATAATATATTGTCATCCACTCCTTAAAATACAGGAAATGCTTAATTCGGATAGTGTGTCCTCATATTTTTCAATAATGATTTAAAGTCTGTGTATCATCAAGTAAGACTATCTGAATGTTCAAGCGATTTTACTACTATTGTTACGCCTTTTGGGGCCTTCCAATATCTACAATATAGCTTTCGGCCTGGCATCTGCTGCCAGCGTACTTAAAAAATAATGGATCACCTTTTTCATGGTATGCAGGGTGTCTAGACCTTTCAAGATGACATTATGATTCATGCTAAAACTGTGAAGGAACATAATGAAATATTGAATACTGTTTTGGAAATACATGAAAACAGAAGTATGACAGTTAGCAAATCCAAATGCAAGTTTTTGCAAATTAAAGTAGAATACTTAGCTCATGCGGTGTCTTCTGCAGGTACTACATCAAAAGATGACCTAAAGATTCTATTAGGGAAGCACCCATACCTAGTAACAAAGATTCTTTGAAATTATTCCTAGACATAAGTGGGTACTACACCAGTTTTATTGATAGATATGCTTTTTTGGTGGAGCCATTCAGGAGATTATTAAAAAAGGAATCAAAATTTGAATGGAGTTTAGACCAAGAGAAAGCTGTCCAAGAAATCAAACCAGCCATTCTAAAAGCACCAGCACATAGGCCATATGGTACCAAAGGTAGGAATATCATCACAGTAGATACCAGTGGCATAGGCTTAGGAGCAGTGTTCAATCAGGTGGTAGATAGTAGGGAATACATCATAGTTTTCATCTCAGGAGGATTAAGGGAAGTGGAAAAACGTTTCCATACCATTGAAAGGGAAGTTTTGGCCAGTGTGTGGGCGGTGGAAAAGTTGAAGAGTTATTTATGTGGAAAAACTTTGAAACAGTGACTTATCACAAACCATTGATGTTTATGTGTGATGGATGTGGTAGAGGGACTGCAACTCAACATCAAGGTTGAATAGGCTAATGTAAAAATTCCAAGAGTACAATTTTGTAGTTAGACACATTTCTGGAGGCATGAACAGAAGAGAAGATTGGTTATCAAGATCGCCAATTGAGGATTCAGAAGAAAATATTAAATATTAGGGTTTCTGACCAAGAATGTGTAGTGTCAGTGGTAGATGCTATTGATTGCTGTGGTGAAGTATCTAGATCTGAAGCTGAGTGGGTAGAATCAATAAAAAAGGATTGTGTGTTGAACCAAATTAACACAACTCACACTATGTACAGGGTAGCAAGTGTTAAAAGAAATATTGGGCACAACCAGGTTGTGGACGAAAACCCTCACTCACCCGAGAGTGACATGCTTCATCATTGGGTTCCTCCAACACGGGGACTGCAAGGTACCCCATGTGGGCTACAACTTAACCCCAGGGGGAAGGAGCCGGAGTGCAAAGCACTTGTTGGATCTACCAACTCAAAATGGTAAGGAGGGGCAGAGCGCAAAAATGAAAGGTGATTAAAAACTACCTACTAAGGGGCAACAACTTTATTCTTTCTCCCAGAAAGTGGTAGTGATTAAAAAGCAAGTGAAGAAGGGTTGAATATATATACCCTTGTTCTAATTAGGTCAACATGTTTCTGCCATAGTGACAGTTAAGTTCTGGGCATTCGTCAGGACCTGTAGACCTATGTCACTCTGCTAATAAACGTGCAAACATCATAAATGAAAAGTTTCAATTATTAAAGCCACAATACTTGACCAATCGTATGAATCATCATTGGTTGATGGTCAGAGGGCTCTGTAAAAAGTGACTATTAATAATAAACAACATGGAAAGCTTGTTGTGTGCCCAAAGGATTAAAAATCATAGCTCTTACCTAAACATCCTAATAGTATTCCCACTCAACCGTCCACAGAGTCACTCACCTCTGTCGGTTTCTGTCATTGGGATATAAAATGAATAGGTATGAGCACAAATAAATCAATTATATGGTCCAGCATATATCACAAACACCCCCCTCATGTCTACAAATGACAACTCAAAAATCTAGCAACTTAAGTGTGTTATGTATCATGTTTCAGTTGACTTAATAAATAGTGCCAATTGAACATTGTCCGTTGAATGCAACAACTATAGGTTTAATGGTAATAATGGACATATAGACAAATGTCCATCATAATTGTCAATTCTTACTAAAACAACATAGTGAGAACCAAATGTAGCAAACTCATCATTCTATCATGCCCAATATCTACGGCGTCCCCGTGTTAGTCACCAGATGTCTACATTCGGGAATACGGAACCCAACCAAAGAACGAGAAACAGCACGCTCGTAAGTGCAGTAAAAAGGTGCTGACTCCCAGACAACGAACGAGACAGCAATGAGCCAAAATCTCGCATCCAGACCGTGAACATCCAACCGCAATCATGAAGTTGTGGGGAAACGTATGTGTTGGGCCAAAACGCATACCTAAAAATCTGACAGGGTACGCCTATCTGACTCTGGCGGGAGCGCCATCTTCGTCTCTCCGAGTATATTCATACCCGGAAGGGACCAATGTAACGTGTGACGTGGCTGCGCAGCGTCTAACCACGTGATCAACGTCACGTGAAAAAACCATTGTTTACATCGTTGTCACAACAACCCTGTCTATCGTAATGGTTTGCAGCCTCAAAAACAGCAAGAGATATATCGTAACGTTAGCGTTATGATATATCGTGTACGCGGGCATATGCCATGACTTCCAGTTGTTGCACTAAAGAGTTTAGAAGTGACCACGCACCTACATAATTCAGAACGTATAACAAATTGTGTCACTTACATGATCTCTGTATTGGCCAGGGACACAAATGTGAAAGGTCAAAGTAATTCATAGGAGTGTGGTGAATGCGTGGGGTACATGGAAGATGAAATATGGCCTCGTTAGAAAAACACTATGGTCCAATGGGGGAGAAGAACAGGTGAATAAAAATAAATATAATTAGATGTTCTCCTGTATCAACCTCATAGGGTGTAAATGTGAATCAGGTAAAAGAACCAATGGACCAATATGTAATCTTAGGGTATGTGAACATTATAATGCACACCACGGTATTTCATCATTCAACCCATGACTATTACTCCGAAGTCGAAACACCCATCGTTGTCCTCTATGGAATAAAACAGATTCCAGAGGACCCATCAATTTGTGGTAATGGGGTTTATCGATAACCACCCACCTGAAATCCAGTTCTGTGTGTCCTGCATCTAGAAAGTGTCTAGTCAATTCGGTATTAGATTTCTTACATTTGATGGCACTTTTATGTTCAATCATTCTAGTTTTGACTTTACGTGTAGTCATACCAATATAATTCAGTTTGCAAGGACCAAATTAAAGCATATTTTGTGAATGGATGGCCACCAATTAAAAATGTGGACAAAACATTAAGAAGCTATACAGGTAGCTGATAATGTAACTACAGACTGGTAAATGCTTATGAGACATGACGTGTTTATACCACCTTTTGTCCTGAGAGGGAAATTATTGAAATTGGCTCATGAAGGACATCCAGGAGCTACTGCCCCTAAGAGAATTTTAAGGGAACATTACTGGTGGCCAGGGATGGATTCAGAGGTTGATGTGAGTATTGACAAATGCAAAGAGTGTGTAAAGTCAGGCAAACACTAGAAGACCTCAAAGGAAGACATGCATTTGGTTGGTATTCCTGATGGACCTTGGTTAAAATTGAGCATTGATTTTGTAGTACCATTTTATTCACTGAGTAAAGATATGTGTTATTTTCTAGTACTGACTGGTTACTACTCACAGTGTGTACACTATGATTTCAATTCTAACATTACCACAGTTTATTGTTTTTTTTTTAGAAAATCTTTGCGATGGGAGGAACTCCACTAATTTTAGTATCAGATAATGGTACTCAATTAACTTCAAGAAAAATGTTTGATTTTCTGGATAAATGTGGTAAAAAGCAAGACAAAACACCTTTGTACAGTCCTTCCTCTAATGGTTTAGTAAAAAGAGTCAATAGATATTTAAAGGAGTGAGTTCAAATGGCACTGGCATCCAATTTGTCTGTTTTTAATTTTTTAAGACAAAAGGTTGCTAGTTATAGCAACACTCCGCATTCAGTTACTGGATTTTCACAATTATTTGTTTATGAGGGGGAGAACTGGTTGTACTTTGTTGACATCAAAGATAGCTGGTTTCAAAAAACAAACTAAGGTAACAGAGATAGAGGACGACAAACTACAAGTTAAGGGTAAAATAGTACAAAAACAACTTAACGACAATATTTATCATAAAATACACAGAACAAAATGTAAACAATTCTCTGTTGGAGATTGGTTTTGGATAGGAAACTTGTGAGAGTACAAAAATGGAATCTGCATTTTCTCCCCATAAGCAGGTTTTGAAAGCGTCAGATAGTGCAGTCTTATTGAAGGAAAAAGAATGGTGGAATAAAAATGCACTGGTATTGCTTAACCTAGACAAGAGAATTTTTTTGACAGCAAAGATATGGGAGATAATAGGTATGATTTTCATGATTTTGAAAATTGCTTCATGATTGTGCGTGATGATCAAGGAAACAGAGGAATAGGAAATTAATTTGTTGAATATATTCCAGGTATATTTGCAAATAGTAATGTTCATGATTCATTTCAGTTTGACATACAAATACACCCAGATGAACAAACACAGAGTAGAGACGATAATTCACAAAATGAAATTGTAAACAGTGATGTCCGGAGAAAAAGAAAATTGTTATTCCTGCAAAACTGAATGATTTTAGTCTATATTGAAATGGTAAAGAAAAATTGTCAATCAATTGTCATTCCTGCAAAGCTGAAATATTTTATCTTTATATTTGAATTGTATATTATTATAATTGTTTTAGGGTAGAAGGTTATTTTTGTTTTAATTTTTTGTGAACAGAAAATGAAGTGTTGCATTGGTGAGTAAAGTAATAGTAAAGAAATAAGTCTAATAAAAAGTATAATGTCATAAAAGGGTTTGGAATGTTAATGAGGGTACTTATGGAGAGTATACTTCTGGAAAAGACACCTTTATTGTAATTGCCTGTGTCTGTTTTGTGCGTTTTTTGATATTGAAGAATAAAATACAAATATTGAAGTTTTTATTGAAATCTGCTGATGTTTCAATACTACAGCTAGTGTGGTTCCTACAGGAGGCCAGCCTAGGAGTTTACCAGGTGCAAGCCTGCTATGTTCGTAATGTGATGACAATGACGTCACACCATGAGGTGCACGCTGAGTTTGTTTGACATTTTTTCTCCTAGACGAGCACAGGCAATGTTGCTGGACAGGCAAAGCAGCAGTAACAGAGCCAGGTATGGGTAATTGGAGGCCACACATTCAAACTAGCCTGTGTGCGTGGGTAAACCCTCAGCACAGCTGAGTCATGATTGCAACAGAGAATCAGTTGAAGATTACTCAGGTTGGGAAAATGTCATGCAGTGGCGTCACTGGAGGTGGGCCAGATGGGACCCATATTGCAGCTTTGTTTTCCATTCCCCTCCACTTTTGCCCACCCACTGAAGCTGTTGAATGTGTTAAGAGGCAAATCAGAAAAAACAGATACTATCCATTGCCACACACATTCAGTTGTCTATCTACCTTTCACTGCACAGTACAGAGGAATGCACCTTGATGTAGAAAGTGGGTAGTGGTGAGAGGCAGTATCCTCTTACAGCAACTCCCACCACTTTTTTGCAATTGTCTGAGAATATGGCAGATGATATTCTCTATTTTCTCTCATATATAGTGTGTGACTACAGGGGTTCTGGAGCCCTTTCTCCATGGGGCCCAGATGACCGGAATTTAGGGTAAGAGGATGTGAGATTGTCTCACAGTATGACAGTTGTTAATGTGTGATATACGAGTGCAGTCACATTCACATTGCAAGTGAATGCTGCATGCCTTTAATGCTCACTTATCCTTTAAGATCAGCCTATGGGGAACTATATAGTACAACTGCATGATTGTTGTTTTGCAGGTACCTAGGGACTTAGGAACTTAGAGGGTTGACAAAGGTCAGCCTACCATAAAGAGTGGCATATACAGTGTTGTGTGTTACAAAAGGATCCTGTGTTTCTCTGCTGACAAATGCCATCGACTCTTATGAGCCAACAAGCAGAACTATATTGATGGTTTGAGTGGTGATTGGGTACTAATCCCCCTTGTCTCCACACTGTTTTTAATACCAAGTGGTATCCCACTTAACATAAAGGTCAGTTTGGCATATCACATTGGTTTTTAATTGTCTTATGTCACAGGTCCAAACCTAGATAGAAGTGCCTCCCTGACTCCAGGGTGTAGGCCCACTCTTCATCAAACCGGGATTTTGAGAAGTGTGGGGAGTCCTATGATGAATGACACTTGGTGGTGTGTGAGGATATCCCGACACATTTTTGTGTATGTCTAGATATAGGCTGTTGTAAGGTGAAGCATTGATTTAGAATATTTACTCGGTGACTCAGTTGTGTTAAACACCAGCTAGTGAACCTTTCAGGGTCTGAAATCCTTCCTGCTCTCCACTCATGCTTGCAAAGAAAGAAGGGGTCTCCCACAGCACAAGGAGCCAGGAGCCTAATAGAGATATTAAGAGGAATTGTGCGTCTCTGGGAAGAATGCCACCTTGAGTCTCTGAGTAGCTTGAATAGAAGGGCCAGGACATGCTGCAGGGAAAATGAGAGGGCTGGGAATACCATGTTCTTCCTAAAATGTCAATGAAGTTGTCGATTACATGATTTGCGAGGAAGAGACCATGTTAGGGCCATTTTGAGGCACTATTGGAACAGGCATGAAGAAGAACTGGATTTTGTCAACTGACCCCCTCACTTTCCCAGACCAGCACTGGTATACCAATATGCTGCTATGTGCCTTCCTAGACAAGAACTACAGTTTAGGAAGCAGTGACAATAATTTTGTCAGTGGAAGAGCTATCTTTGGGCAGAGGAAGGAGTTCATAAGAACAGAGCCTTTAGAGGAAGTTTTTGATTAATGAAAATAATCCTTGATTTAAATGTGTTCTAGATAGGTTTCCATTCGGCATGACTAGGCCAAAGTCAGCCTGCATTGACCTTCATTTTACAATGACAGAAAGAAATGAACTTTTAAATTACATGAAGAAACTTTCTATGTGCATGTTTTTCTTTTGTGTCTTTCCATTTCAGAACGTCAGTGAAATAGAATTAATTTCCCTGTGCAGTTTACTTGTCAACCTGAAATGTATGAATTTGTGTTCTTTGAGAAGGAAGCCATGCGCAGAATGTCTCTGTATTTGTAACAAATTCAAGGTTCATTGCCCCAGTCATCAGTAGTACTGTCTGTTGTTTTTATTTGTTGCTCAAATATCATGTTATGTTCTGTATTTCATATTAGTATAATTATATTATTATTATCATCATAATTATACATGAAAGTGTTTGTTCCTAAATGTTTATAATTTGATGTATCATAATTTCCTTAGAAGCCATTAGTTTATGTGTATGTAACTTTATTAATACAACCCTACTAAGTTAGATGTCACCATATTGAGTGTGTGGCTTTCATTGACGAAACCTATGAAATGTTCCCTTTTTGGGAGATGTGCCAGACTCAACATTAATCTGTCTATACTTAGACTTTTTTCACCATTCAAAGTGAGCAGTCTTTATGTCCTACTGCTTGTTGATTTATACTTGGACTTTTGACTTACTTTTTCAAAGGCAGACTCCAGGTCGGTCAGTCGATTTATAGTCAGAATTGCTTTATGAACTGTGCAGACTCTGCCCTAGTCTGGCTTTTGATTTATACTTAGACTTTGTTCACTTTGGAACTGAGCAGATTCTATGTTAGGCCTCTTGCTGAACTATAATTTGATTTTGGCTTTGTACTTGCTTTTGTCGAGGTTGTGCCACGCCCGCCGCTAGTTGCAGCAGGGGCGGAACAATGTAGTGACAAAACAGCCCGCAAAGACGGAAGGAGCGCTTTGCGTTCTAGTCCGCAGGCACCTCCTTTCCAGTGCAGGTCATTACTCACCGCTTCCAGTTAGTTCATTTTGGCCTTCCCGAAGTCGTACATTGTTGCGGTCACTTCAAAGTCCATGCGGCGGGCAGCGGATTCTGCGTCCTTCGATCCCCTGGATTCTTCTAGGTGTCGGGGAACCATTTTCCTTGCAGTAGCTTGTGGTTGCCTCGCACTCCGGAATTTCACCGATTCCATTAATCTTGCAATAAAAAACACAAAGAAGACAGACAATTTTAAAGACTCTTCAAATGTGGTAACGCTCTTGCGATGCTATGTGTTTCATTATGCTTGAATGCCAAAAGAGAAACAACTTATCTGACTGAAGTTCCCATTGGCTGTTAATAAGGGCATCTGTATTCTTTTTTTTCTCTATGAGAAGGCTGCTGTTGGAGATAGCAGTCTGTGGTTAGTTTCCTGTAGTTAAGGAGACAAAATATTAGCATGCATATATTTAGCATTTTTGATTTTACGCACACTTGGATATATACATATGTCGTTCTGGTTATTGGGCGAAGGTATAAGAGATTCATTTTTTCGGGCTATAATTTTCTTTTTCGCTTTTCTGCATGTCATGCATTCCTAATTGAATAGGGAAATGTATAACCTAGCTTATCTTTATCTCTGTATCTCTTCTTTTGCCTATAGAACTATTCTGGCTCTTGAGGGAATGCTTTATGGATTATAGTGGAAGAGGGAGTAAACAGATAGTGAATATAGTTAATTACCTCATTGATATAAACACTGTACTACACTATTGCCATTACAGGGTCTCACTCTTGCTCTCTATTACAGGGACACACTACCAATGCCAAATCCCTGCTGCACTGGTCACACCGAGATATCTTCTTCAGTTCTCTTTCTCTTGTTTACCCTCTTCCCCCCGTACACTGGTCTTGCTTTGACCACGTTGGGCATCATCACTGGTAAGGGGATGGGGGACCTGCTTTTCAATTTCTTGCATCTCAATGTCAATTACACTTCATGTATAAGGCAGCTTGTTCTTCCATGGAGCAAGCAAAGGTGGCATTCGTACTTTCATAGTTAGGGGTTACAGTTGTTACCTGGTCCATTCCCTTGGTTGATCATAACGATCCTCTTCTTTATGATTATCCTGCTTTTAAGGACAAACTAAAAAGACTATTTGACAGACATTCTTTTATACAATCTGTTGATTCAGAATTGTTGAATCTTAAACAAGGAACCAAAGATCTGACGACATATATTTCGGATTTCAATTGTTTGGTGGTTGAAGCAGGGTGGCCAGAAGCAAAACACAGTGCCTTGTTTTATAAAGGACTCAATGATGAACTAAAAGACCTTTTGGCTCAAGTGATAGATCCCCCCCATGCATGTAGTACTCTTATAGGTCTGTTGGTAAAACTAGATCATAGACTGCATGAAAGAAAGAGGTCGTTCAGACACAAGGGTAGTAATATATAAGGAGAAAAAGCAGAACCAGAAAAATCCATACCTGACGTAGATCCTACGCAGATAAGTAGTATCCAAGGTCCCCTCAGTGATGAAGAGTGACAACGTCGCTGTGAAATGAAGCTGTGTTTGTATTGTGGGAAGCAGGGCTATTTTTTGAGAGATTGTCCTGTTTAACCTAAAAGACGCAAGGAATCGGAAACTAGCACGCCCGAAGTGTATGGGGCCAGGAGCTTCGAAAGGATTAGTGTTGATAGTCTCCCAACACTCTATTCAGAACAATGCAGTACTATCTTTGTATCATTTGTTTGTTTCATCTTGTTTGCACTGAGTAGATCAGTCTTTTAAGGTGCAGATTATGTTAGATTCTGGTGCCACAAGAAACTTCATGGACTTGCACTTGGTCAAACAAATGAAGATACCTTTTGTCCTAAAGACCACTAAAAAAAGAAGTTAAAACCATTGACGGCAGTATTCTCAAATCTGGTTCCATTACTCATGCTACAGGAGTATTGACTTTATGTATCAATGACTCTGATACTGAAACATTGTCTTTTGACTTAATCCAGTCTCCACAATGCCCAGCCATATTAGGCATTCCCTGCCTAATTGAGCATAATCCTGTTATAGATTAGAGACAACAGTCATTGACGTTTCATTCTGATTATTGTATTGATCACTGCCTACATGAAAAAGTAACTGAGAATTCGGTGTCTAAAGGTCCAGAATTACCCTATCAGGATTTAGCTGTCGTATTCTATAAACAACAGGCTACAGTTCTGCCTCCACATAGGCCCTACGACTGTAGAATTGACCTCATCTCTGAAGCTCAGATACCATGCATTCGGATCCATGCTCTCACAGAAAAAGGGAACATCTACCTGAGAGAATACCTAGACGAAATGCTGCACATTGGGTTCATTCGACCTTCTTGGTCACCTGCCTGCTCTCCTCTTTATTATTCCAAAATGGGGAGGAGGTCTTCAGTGCAGCATTGATTACAGAGCATTAAATGAGAACACTATAAAAAACCGGTATCCGTTACCTCTGATACCATCCTTGCAGGATCAAGTGAAACATGCCACAATTTTTATTAAACTAGATGTGCGAGGAGCATATCATTTAGTAGCGGTGCAGCAGGGGGACGAATGGAAGACTGCCTTCCATACCAAGTTTGGACTATATGAATACTTGGTAATGCCTTTTGGGTTATGCAATGCCCCTGTGGCCTTTCAGTTTTTTATTAATGTGGTTCTGAGGGAAATGTTAGATATATGTGATAGCATACATTGATGATATACTGGTTTACTCTTCCACCATAGCTGAGCATGAAAAAACATGTAAGGGCCGTACTCACAAAGCTTAAGGAGAACCATTTGTTTGTAAAGCTGGATAAATGTGAATTTTACACAGATCAAGTTGCCTTTTTGGGGTTTATCCTGTCTCCTGACGGTGTGGGCATTGCTCCCCAAAAGGTCTCAGCAATCACAAGATATCAGTCTCCTAGATCGGTGAAAGAGGTACAGAGTTTCCTAGGCTTTGCTAATTTTTACAGACGATTCATTGAGAGTTTTTCAGCTCTGGCCTTCCCTATAACCAAATTGCTCAAGAAAAGAGGGTCATTTCTATGGTCCCCTTGTGCCAAGAGCGCATTATCAAACTAAAAGAGGTCTTCACTCATGCCCCAGTACTAAAACACCCAGACCCATCTTAACCGTTTACTGTAGAGGCCGATGCTTCACAGATGGCAATAGGAGGGATACTCTCCCAAAGAGACGCAACTACAGGGTGTTTACATCCTGTGGCTTTTTACTCCCATAAATTGAGTACTTCTGAGCAAATTTATTCTGTGGACGATAAAGAATTGTTAGCCATAAAAAGAGCTTTTGAGGAATGGCGCCAATACTTGATGGGAGCCTTACATGAGGTTACTGTTCATACTGACCATAGAAATCTCCTGTTTTTTAAATCAGCCAGAGCATTATCTATGAGACAATTACGTTGGACTCTGTATTTGAGTGAATTTGACTTTGTTATACAATTTATAGATGAGAGGAAACACAGCAAGGCGAAGCCTTGTCCAGGTTAGGAAATGAGGTTGAGGAAAAAAATAGTAAACCCCCTCCTATTATTGCCAATGATCATATTGTTAGAGTTGTGTGTTCCGAAGACACCTTCTTGCAGGAGGTGTTACAAGCACAAACATCAGATGAAGTCAAGGCCTGGGAAGACAAATACCAAGGGGTTAAGGTCAACAACTTTCTAAACATTCAAGGTGGTTGAATAATTCACATGGTGGGGTTAAAAAGACAGGCTTTGGAATGGAGTCATGCTCACTTACTCTGAGGTCATCCAGGCTACATAAAGACTGTAGAATTGTTGAGACAACACTTCAGGTGGCCTAATCTCGCAACTGATACTAAAACATACATACAGAAATGTCATATCTGTGCATAAAGCAAGAGTTCACATCAGGTTCCTGCTGGGCTTCTGGTTCCAATACCCACTCCTCCGGGTCCCTGGCATTCCATTTCTATGGATTTCATAGTGGAATTACCAAAAACCACACAAGGAAACACTGTTGTTCTAGTGGTGGTGGACATGTTAACGAAGATGTCCCACTTTATTCCTTGGAAAGCACTTCCTACATCCAAAGAATTGGCCTTAATATTCGTACAACACATTGTGAGAATCCATGGGCTTCCTTCTGTGATGATATCGGACCGTGATCCCACAATTTATTTCCACATTTTGGAAAGTGTTAGATGACCTTTTACAAATAGATATGCGTTTCTCTCAGGGCATTGCCCACAAACAGATGGACAGACAGAAAGTGTAAATCAGTGCCTAGAACAATACATTAGATGTCAAATACTGCAATCCATGCTAGATTGGGACACATTTTTATGGGCAGCTGGATTCTCCATCAATAATAGCATACACTCTTCTATAGATACTTCTACCTTCTACTACTCTTATGGGTTTCACCTACAATTTCTGTTGTCCCTTTCCCCAGTTTCTATGCCCACTCCTGCTGCTCTGGAGTTTGTCAAACAAATACCTGACCAACAAAAGGCTGTGGGAACGAAACTCAAAAAAGCAAAAGCGGTTTATAAAAAAAATGCAGATCTCCATCGTCGACCTGGTCCTGTATACGCCATTGGGGATGATGGAGCTGGTAAAACAACATTTTGGATACCTCCTCTAATTTGCATGAAATTAATTATGTAATGATTCTAAAATGAATTTAATTAATATGTTTGCAGTAACATTTATTAATCACTTTTGCACCTTGAGAAACACAAGATACAGGTGGGACTAAATTGCTAATTGCATGACAGAATAATTTATTAATTAACTATGGTACGCAAACTAATGTTAGATTGTGGTGAAATAGTAGAATTGCATGATTTATGTTGCTCTGTGATTGTCTGTGTTTTAGATTAAACAAATGGTAAGTATTATTGCTTTAAATGTTGCTACAGCTAGGGAAATACTAATATAAAATGGGATTAGTGTGGGTTTAAACACTAGAATCTTCATTTCTATATTTTAATAACTGTTATGTCTGTTTTTGCTTAAGTTGGTATTCGGGCCTACTAGGTCGCAGTACCCAAGATGGCGTTCTCTGAAGCAGAAGCCACCATGTGAGCGCGATGATTTCTGCGCATGCCTGGATGGCTCTGGAGATCACCAAGTAACTTGAACTTCTGACCCCGCTTTCCCTACCAAGGACAGTAATCGGAATTGACTGCCAGCCAAATACATGACAACGTGGGAACAGCGGAAAGGACAATACAGAACCTGTGAAACGATGACCTCTTTTTCTTGAAGTGCTACATTCATGGCTCTCAACTGGGAGCTAGAATAAAACTTAACCATTTATGCTTTCCCATGCCAAGTCATCATGAGGAACCGGTTTTGCGCTAAGAAACTTTCAATGACCTACAGATAACCCCGAACTGTCCAATCAGAACATTTTCTCTGCCCCTAAATGTTGCCGAGTTAGAATGAAGTAAGAGGGGAAAAGAGTATAGGAAGCCATCAATTCACCATTGAGAGTGTTCTATTGGGTTGATTATACGTGGCGTTGGGTTGCATTGATATAATATTGATCCATTGGTTTGCCTTGGGTTTATTTGGCGTTTGAGAGAAGAGTTTGCTGTGCATCCTTCGCTGTGGGTCAGACAGCCTGTCCAGGGAGTTTTTCCTGAGAATGCGGGGAACTCTCTATTTGATCTGAGACCATCATCGCTTTCTAGTTGGTAACTGATTATTTGTATTTTCCTAATTAATGATTATTTTCTAAATGTTGATTTCTCTTTAATAAAACTAAAACTTATATTATGAGCTGTAGTTAATAAATGCAAACATAAAGAAGTTTTTTTAATTAGATAAATAACAATTGAAATAATAAGATATGAGTTTGTGGTTCTTTTATTAATTACAGAAAATCAACCAAGTGGTGAAGTGCCTTGATGTTAAGGTCAGGATTTTGAAGATGTATATGTAGAAGGTGTATATATTGTAAATACAATTTAATGCTGATAGGTAATAAGGTACCCACATGTCCAGCGCCTTATTCTCCTGCGTACAGATTTGAGTGAGTTTGGTTGAATGACGAGTGTGTTGGTGTTATGGGCCCCACCAATGAATGAGTGTATGAATGAGCAGTTGTGAATAAGAATCTGTAACATAAAGGGAATGTGAACATTTTGTCCTGCGCTGCATCAGGGACATGGTCTGGTTGTCTACTCACCATATCATGGCTACAGGAACAAGAAAGTTCAAACCACGTTTTATAGGCCCCTACAAGATTATAAAAGTAATTAATCTAGTGGCCATGAAACCTGAACTCCCTTCTACCATAAAAATACACCCTGTTTTTCATCTGTCCCTACTGAAACCAGTGGTACGGGGCACAGTGTTGCCTGTACATCCTGCTCCTTTGACCTAGTCCGTGGAGGTCTCCTTTCCCGTCTGGGTCATTACTCACCACTTCTGGTTCGCCTTGGCCTTCCCGAAGTTGTACGTCGTTGCGGGCGCTGCATAGTCCAAGCAAAGGGCGGCGGCTTCGGCGTCTTTAGTTCCCCTGCATTCTTCTTGTTCTCGGGCAAACCATTTTCCTTGGATTAGCTTGTGGTTGCCTCATGTTCCGGTGTGTTCCCGATTGAGTTAATCCTGCAATAAAGAACACAAAGAAGACACACAATTTTAAAGACTCACAAGGCTCTTCAAATGTGATAACATGCTTGCTCTGCTCTGTGTATCATTATGCTTGAATGTCAAAAGAGAAACAACTTATCTGACTGAAGTTTCCCATGGCTGTTCATGAGGGCATCTGTATTCTTTTTTCTCTCTATGAGAAGACTGCGCTTGGAGACAGCAGTCAGTGGTTAGTTTCCAGGAGATAACATATTAGCCTGCATATATTTTGCATGTTTGATTTTATGCCCAATTGGATATATACATATGTTGTTCTGGTTATTGGGTGAATGTATAAGAGATTCATTTATTTTGGGGCTACATTTTCATTTTCCCTTTTCAACACAAAGAGAAGGAAGTTGTCATGCATTCCTAATTGAATGGAGAAATGTATAACCTACCTTATCTTTACCTTTGTATCTCTTCTTTTGCCTATAGAACTATTCTGGCTTCTGAGGGAATGCATTATAGATTATAGTGGAAGAGAGGAGTAAACAGGTAGTGAATATAGTTAATTACCTCATTGATTTAAACATTGTACTAGACTATTGCCAACACATGGTCTCACTCTTGCTCTCTATTACAGGGACACACTACCATTGGCGACTCTCTGCTGCACTGGCCACACCGAGGGATCCTCTTCAGTTCTCTTTTCCTTGTTTCCCCTCTTCCCCTCTGTGCACTGGTCTTGCTTTGACTAGATTGGGCATAACCAGTAGTAAGGGGACGGGGGAACCTTTTCTTCAATTTCTTGCATCTCGTTCCTGCGGAAACTTCAGGTGAGCCCTGATAGCTTTAGAGTTAAAACTTAAGTTGATCCTCTCACAATTTGCAATATTTGATTCTTCATTGATGCTGGTTTGAATTTGGCTAACTAACTACTTTTTTCCTCCTGTAATAATGAAAAGAATTAATACATCTCTGCAGGTAGAGAAAAGTGCTCAACCTGTTCCTAAGTTACCATGTTACCACTTCTGTGTACTGTAGCCCCTTCGAGCCACAAGCCTTGACTCCCATTGGGCGCCTTGCTTTAGGGTGTTGGTCCACTCTTCTGAGTGGGATAGAGCTGCGTGATCCATTCTAGAAAAATGCTCTCCTGGCCCCTGTACAGATCGCAGTATATCCTAGGTTTGCTGGGAGAACATTTAAAGAGGAAGTGCTGGGCGATGGCTTCACCTCACTAATGGCTTAGGGGATATGTGACAGTCTGTCTTTGAGAACACAACAAATGCTGCCAGAAGAAAAGCATTTGAAGGGCCAATTTGTAGTTCATTTTCAATCTGAACTCTTCCAAATTTAATGGGGGCTTCAGTCCCAGTTGCCCTGCTCCTGTATAGTCTCAGACAATCTGACACACCAACAATGCATCAGATAGGGAACATCCGTCACAAAACCTTCAATCCCAAGGAGAGAAATCATGAGGTGCTACATTGGAAACGAGAAAATGGGAGTCATTTTCACTTATATGGCAGACTGGAGTCCATCACTTCTTTCTATCCCTGTGCTTCATTAGCTTAATTTTACTAACCTATGTACTATTTGTTGCCTATCCTGTACCTTAATTGTGACCTCTAGGTCACCACCTGTTTCTGCTGTGAGACCTGATTGCCTCCCCTGTGCTTTCAATTGCCACGGCTAGTATATCCTTTCTCTTCCCTCCCATTTGCCATTGCTGTTGTGTGCCTCCCTTGTTTCACCTTCACTTGTCCAATTCAACATACCTCCTGTAAGTACCCACTTCCTATCCATGCCTTGTTCTCTTCCCCTTTGCCTCCTTTGCTAGAAATGGGCTAGTGCACGCTTCTTCCTGACGAGAGCCCTGGCACTTTTTTCTTTTACAAATTAACCACTGGAGGGAAAAGAAGTGAGTGAGGAAGACAGCTGGAAAACAAATACTCTCTCATGGAGTGCTTAACCAAAATGAAAAAAAGTGGTGCCTGAAAAGTAAGAAGTAGAAAGACACAAGTAATGAGGTAATGTGTCAGGGGAGAGACAAACACAAGAAAAGGTAGAAAAGCCCAGGCAAGCTAATTAATAAAATGCAAGCAAATGAGAGTGGCAATAAAGCCAACCAACGGTAGGGAATGGGTAGGATTTAAGCCCGCTCTAACGTGACAATGGTCTTTTCGCAAACAGACACTTGCACTGTCTCGTAGGCAAGACCTAATGAGCAGAGGTGTAGTGACAAATGCAAAAACAATTGATGGACAGAATGCAGAACAATGTCATACTTTCACCCCAGTACAAAGATCTGGGCCTAAATTCATAGTTTTTTTTGCTCACCATGCCATTCCAGTTCGAACCAGCCATATGCAAATCAGTCTTGACCCTGCGCCCAATGGGAACAGTCCAGCCCGAACTGCCAGGCAAGGTCCTCCCTGGACTGGAAACAAGCATCCTAGGACCGGTTTCGGGCTTTCAGCCCTCATCAGCCTGGATAGCTCACTTTGCCACTGGATTCAAGCTAGCCTGGCTGAAGAGGACTGTTAGCCTGAAACCGGTCACAGAATGCTTGTTTCCGGTCCAGGGAAGACATGGCTTGGCAGTTCGGGCTCGACTGTTCCCATGAGGCACAGGGTCAAGATCGATTTGCATATAGCTGTGTCTGAACTGGGGTGGCAAAGTGAGCTAAAGAATGAAGATGGATTCAACCCATATCTGTGACTGGGGGTGAGTGTTTGAAAAGTTTCAGCACTCCGTCCATCATCTCCTTGAGTTAACTTTGTTCGCCCTAAGTTGGCAGGGTATGCCCAGACGTGGGTCCCTTTCTCACTTTGCCACTGGATTTAAGCTAGACTGGCTGAAGAGGGCTGTTAGCCCGAAACCGTTCCCAGGATGCTTGTTTCCGGTCCAGGGAAAACATGGCTTGGCAGTTCGGGCTGGACTGTTCCCATGAGGCACAGGGTCAAGACTGATTTGCATATAGCTGTGTCTGAACTGGGGTGGCTAAGTGAGCTAAAGAACGATGATGTATTCAACCCAGATCTGTGACTGGGGGTGAGTGTTTGAAAAGTTTCAGCACTCAGTCCATCATCTCCTTGTGTTTGCAGAGGTGTAGTTTAACAAGGCTGATGAGGGCTAGAAGAGAGACAGCTAAGATAGAGAGGACAGATCACAACACAGGGATAAAATGAGGGAAGGCAAATTAGAAATGGAAGAAGAAGGGGTGACAAAGGAATGAGAAAAAAGGGGTGAAGTAGAGTAAGGTAGAAATAAGGGGGAAACTACAGGGGAAACAACGCAGGGCTGGGGTCGAAGACACAGAGAGATGCAGAGCCAGTGATAGAACTGGGCCACATGTTTAATGGCGAAATTAAATGCATAATGATGATACACCGAGGATCAGTCACAAGATGGCCGCCCAAACTCTTTAAAAATCATGTTAATTCTGAGTGCAGGGATGAGCAAGTTATCGGCACCTTTCTAGCTTGTATCCAGATTGGAAGGAAACTGAATTCTATCACTCAGTTGGTGGTTATAGAATTGGGAAATGATTTCCTGTTTTAAAACATTGGCCTGAAAGTAAGACTAAAGGTAGCTATACAGTGTATATTTTATTTAATAATTTTAATTTTCCTTCTAACCAGGCGTGGTATCAGAGCACTGTACAAAATATGGATTTACAGAATACAATATAATAAATCCACATCAAGAAAGCTTTTTCATAAAAGCCAATACAGAGGGACAGAAAACCATTTATGAGAATAGGAAGCAGTAATGCTGAAGTGCTCTTTTGCGTACTCTTACATGCCTGTGTGAATCTGCCCTGAAACGTCCAAGACCCTATTACTAAAAGTGGGAAGAGGGCGCAGCTCTTTCTAATTATATTTGGTTTCCAATTCCAATTGTAGATGGTTTGGGGCCAATTCATAAAGACATGCACACCCAAATTGAGGAACTAGCTAAGAAAATATCTGAATGCCAAGGTCCTAGCTCCTAGCACAAAGATCTTAGACATGGCTCTTATGGCCAAAGACATCTTGCATTGACCAATACTGACATGTTGATGAAATGGACCCATCTGGCTGCTTTGCTTGGTGGGCAAAGCTAATTGTGCATTGTCTAGAAAAAGGCGTAGGTCCATACTGATTCGACCCCTAACTGGGCACAGTAGAGAAATGTGATGTCAGACCAGTGGCTAAAGAGCTCTCTTTCCAGAACCTCTTTGTGAAAGAACTGGTATGATCTGCAACCACTTTTACGGCCTTAGATGACACCCAGTTATCACTGAAAAAGAACTTCAGTCCTAATTTTTTCCCAGCGCCAGGTGTGCAGGAATTGGACCTCCAACCAAGTGCAGTCCTCCCAAAGTCTAAACCCAAGCAAGTGATGTGGCACATGAGACGAAAAAAAGTATGACACATTCTTTACCATTAGATAGTGAAGTAGATGTGGAAGGTCAGCTTTCCAGCAGGCAATTGGAAATGACTGTAGTATCATCGGATCAGGTTCATCTTGGGAGAAGAACAAAATAGTTCCTGAGAAACTGGAAACTAATAAGATCAAAAAAACATGGGTAATCTAAACAGTACAGGGTTCCCATTAAGATCTTTGTGACATCCACAAGCAGATAGCTTAACCACATGACATAATTTTCTATCAAAAAGAAAGAACTATATTCCTTGCTGCTACAAAAGGGGGCCATTGGACCATCTCATTATCACCCCAACAACTGTGTGAGCAATATCTTCCAGTGAGAAAGTAGGACAAAGGGTTCAGGTTGGTACTAAACCTAAGAGAATCAAGCCTCTGGATCCTATATCGACATTTCAAAATGGAAGGTATACACCTTCTAATGTATGCTTTTCACAAGGATGATTGCAACGTCCATCGGGCCCACCAGAATGCTTAATTGTTCATTCTAATGATTCATCCCCATTCCAAGCTTCTCCAGTTCTCCCGGAACCATAAAAACGTCAAATTCTTGGCTATCCCTTTCAGGCTCTTGTCAGCACCATGGTGCTATAAGGTGATACATCCGATAGCTGAGTACGTAAGTACCAGGGGGATGAGGTTTATTATTTACCTGGATGACTTGATATTCATGAACCAGGGCCATCACTATCAGGTTTCCCTGACAGTAAACATTCTCCAGAGTCTATACTTCCTCATCAACGGACCAAAGTTGGAACTCTGTTAGAAGAAGGTCATCGACTTTCTGGGGTACAAAATCAATTCAGTGACAGCAACTATCTGGTTGTATGACATAAAATCGAAAGAAAAATATAGTGGAATTTCCATGATTTAAATGTAAATAAACAGATTCTTAAAAAAACATTGTGGAATAGAATATAGACAAAAATAAGGTAAGCTTATCCAAACATTCATATCCATACCATTCTATACAATATATTTAAAATATTAAAATCCTAAATAATATAGAATGTAATTATGTATATATATATATATATACACACACACACACACACACACAACATAACATACCTATTATTATAAGAACTGGCCCATGACCGTAATCAAGTGTGTATTTTATTATTCTAACTCCATGTGCACTTTGATAGTTGCATTGACAAGGATGAAGTCACTAAAACTAATAGAATATATAGTGAACTATTGAATGATTGGAGAGTCAGGGGACAGTTAGAATGGGAGGAATATATTTTTTTATGTGATTATCCTAAACTTCCAATTTTGTACTTACTACCCAAAATGCACAACGATCGATACAACCCCCGGGCAGAACCATAGTGTCCTCCATAAGAAGCCTTCTTGAAAAAACGTCCAAATATTTTGACTTTTTTTTATGGTCTTTCATCACTGCATTTCCCTTCTACGTTAAAGACACGCTTGATTTTTTTTTAATCACGGATTGAGGATATCAATTGGGAAGAACGTTTTCTACTCATTTCTTTTTTTATATAGTAATACTGATTTGTTTGTTATTTATATGTGTACAGTAATTATTGCACTATATTTTGTATATTTCCTTATTGAGACCCTTAGTACGCCCACTTGGGCATGATCTTATACTGTTACTTAGCATAATTGGTTTGGTGTAGGGCGAGGGCCCCTTGTACTGATTCAAACTCCCTTAGCGGTACCTTATAAGGTTTAATTTACCAACTTCGCTTCTTTCGACTACATCTTTCTGGGGGTCTCATGAACCACTGCCATGGAGTAGGGTACATGTCCTTATATGTTGTTTTAAAGTGGGTAAGCTGTACTTTATACTTCCCAAAGTGGACTGAGGCACAATGACATCCAGTAATTTATCCAAGGTTGACGCAGTTCATTATCAGATTGTCATTATTAGATGTAAAAAACCTTTACAGGCACTGTTATATACTTAACAGTTTTTGCACTGGGATTGCTTTACATACTCATGATTCAAATTGCTGTACTTATATGCCATGATTGACCTTCATTGGAATGCTGATACATCATTTTTGGGCTATGCATTACTCGCTTTAATATGCATCAGCATTATTCACCCTTTTCCAATATGGCGCATGCATGTAACATCGTTTTATTACAACGTCCATTGGAATCCGAATGTATTAATACACGGCAGGCTTGATTATATAACAATATGTCTAATAGCACCTGTTCTACTCTACACCTACACTCTACACCTGTTCTACTCTTGATGTACATTGTATTTAATTATAATTACATTTGCTGTTTACCTTGCAATTGTGGTAGACATACTCAAAACAATCTTTATTACATAACTATCATTGGGATTCTGATGTACGTAGAGTATGATAGCTTCATATTTCTTTAAAGTACGTTGAGGTGAATTGTCTTAAATTTGACTTCTTAAGTATTTTACCACTAACTACAACTGGTAGTATATGAAACAACTGTTCATTCTAGTATTGCGTCCACGTTTGTTACAATATGTCTGCTCGTGTTTTGGTGTCTGTTACACTTTCTTTAAATGTACACATCAGTAATACTGAACTATATGCGACCAAAGCTGAAACACGTAGGGTGTTTTTGCTGCCACTGATGATGCTAGATTAAATCTATATCTACAACAAGCTCTGTAGTGAGTGCTATCTGTTCCCATGTAGCTCTGGTTCCTTTGTACAGGGCTCCTCAAGACCGAAACACGCACAGACTTTGATTGGGCTGTAGTAATGGTGTGTATATATATATATATATATATATATTCAGTGAAAAAACCATAGGTTTCACACACGTTATAGTTAGCTGGACATTTTACTCGTAAAAAAACCATTGAAATTCCCCCGTTATAGTTAGTGCAGGCAACTATAACTCACGCGACCGCAATCCTCTGCTGATGACATATGTGTCTTTATGAAAAAAAAATATTTGTAATATATGTATAGCTAAAATTTAATGGAAGAAGACATGGGCAAATAAGTGTCTAAATACAGTATTAGCATCAGCAGAGGATTGCGGTCGCGAGAGTTATAGTTGCCTGCACTAACTATAACGGGGGAATTTCAATGGTTTTTTACGAGTAAAATGTCCAGCTAACTATAACGTGTGTGAAACCTATGGTTTTTTCACTGAATTTGCAAGGTTTTTTAAATGCTAATTCCTAACTATAACATGTGTGAAACCTATGGTTTTTTCAGTGAATTTGTACGGTTTTTTAAATGCTAAGTTACTTTACGCCGTTCGTGGCGTGCGCGCCCACTTAACGCAGTTCGTTCCGTGCGCGCACGGTGCGCTTCGCGCACCGTGCGCGCACAGTAAGCACGCGGTGCGCTTTGCGCACCGCGCGCCCACTTTACGCAGTTAGTGCCGTGCATGCACGGTGGGCATGCGGTGCGCGTAGCGCACCGCGTGCTCACGTTACGCTGGATGGGCCATGTACGCACGATGCCCTTCGCGCACCGTCCGCACACGGAGGACATATTATGAGCTTCGTTGTGAAAGGTAATCTATTAATTGTTCATTGGGACAATATGCCAAGCACAAAAGGTGCCCGCAGGTCACCTTTTGCACGGGGGGGGACAATGTGGATAATTTTTTTTTTTAATTAATTTTTACCGTACGGTAAGCGTAATCGGCGTTTTTTCGAAAAAAAAAACCATTGAATTTTTTGCCTTGGGGGTTCTTGTGGGACACCTTAATCAAGGCTAGGTGGTTAGGAGCTGTCTAACATGCCCCATTACATGTTTTCAACCTTTGTTTTTCCTCCCCCCCTCAGAGTCCGAGAGAGAAAATGGCGGCCGCCGCTTCCTGGTTTCGACCGATTCGAATGTTTACTAAGATCTAACAGCCAATAAGAATCGCGCTCGCGCACGGCACCGTACGCGTACGGTAAGCTTACCGTAAGCGCACGGTAAGCGCACCGTAAGCTGCCACAGATATATATATTGATTTAAATGCTATTTTCTCAGGAACTACTGAACAGATTTACACCAGACCTACAAAAGGCACTTCCTTGACCTGTAGACTACCTCTCTGCCAAATTTCAAGTAACTCTGTTCAGCCGTTCGGGCTGTAGCTGTGTCTAAAGGTCCTATAGAAAAATGCATGGGAAAAACGTGTTTTGGGACCCCCCTTTTTTCTCAGCCCCCACTTGACGAATCCCCCCGAGACTTTCAGGGTAGGAGCGGAGCGTAGCGCCCCATTAGTTTTGAAAATTTCGCGAGGATTCGTCGACCGGCGCCAAAGTTATTCCAAATAGAATGTTGCGGTTTTCCTATGGAAACAGGGTCCTAACTATAACTACCTACTGGCAACTGCCAGTAGGTAATATATATATATATATATATATATATATATATATATATATATTACCTACTGGCGGTTGCCAGTAGGTAGTTATAGTTAGGACCCTGTTTCCATAGGAAATCCGCAACATTCTATTTGGAATAACTTTGGCGCCGGTCGACGAATCCTCGCGAAATTTTCAAAATAGGTGAGGCGCTACGCTCCGCTCCTACCCTGAAAGTCTCGGGGGGATTCGTCAAGCAGGGGCCGAGAAAAAAGGGGGGTCCCAAAACGCGTTTTCCCCATGCATTTTTCCATAGGACCTTTAGACACAGCTACAGCCCGAACGGCTGAACAGAATTACTTGAAATTTGGCAGAGAGGTAGCCATAAGGTCAAGGAAGTGCCTTTTGCAGGTCTGGTGTAAATCTGTTCAGTATTTCCTGAGAAAATAGCATTTAAAAGCATATATATATGTGGGCGGAGCCTAACCACACATCTCATCCTGAGATCTGATTGGCTGTCAGCACTTCATCCAAGAAGTGTTGGCAGCCATCTTGGGACCAATATACATGATAGCACCTCATTAAAAAGCATTGCAGTTAATAGAAGGTTTTAAGACTTTAGTTACATTATAAATCATTTGTTGATGGTACCATACTCATTTTAGGAATTGTGGTATGTTCTAAGGTGATTTCACCATGTGAAAAAGCCTTCTGCTGGGATATCATGATTGAGAGAAAAATATTTTCTCATGCTTTTACCACAGAGGTTTGGAAGGTGATCTATAGGCTAAACTGAGAGCTTATTTTCTGTAAATTCACATTATCTTTCTCAGTCATGTGAGAATGAAGTCTGACATTCTCAGTAAAACATGTACATCCAACAAGGGCAGAGACTGTCAGTTGATTCCTTTGTGTTCTACTGCAGCTTCCCAGAGTGTTCCAAAGAACTACTAGAGCGCTAACAGTCCTACTTATGATAAACGTATGGCACACCTGAAGCCATCTTGCTTGGATTAAAGTGGTAACTCTTAAAACATTTAATTTAAAAGGAACAAAATGAGGGGGTTCATTTTTCCATAAAAAGTATGATTAGTGCTGCAGAAAGAAAAATTAGGGCACATTTTGAGTGACTTCTCAAATCCTCTTCTATTTCATTAAAAAATTCTGACATGCAGACTGAAACATGCACTTTCAATACCAGCAGCAGTTTTCCCTGGTGAGCAGTAGCTTTACTACAGTGATCTAATGAGCAAAAAGAGTGCTAACATTCTGAATTTATGGCAAATGTGTGACACATCTGAATGCCTTCTTGATGGAATCAAAGTAAAAAACTGAAAGTATTTCCTACTGAGGAGACTGCAGTAAATAAGGAAATTAGGAAACTTCATAACAAATAAGTCTCCCAAGATGGCCACCAGAGACAAAAGAGCCCAAATGTAGCCCAAATATCACCCAGATGTAGCCCAAGTATAGCCCAATGACAGAATGTCCCAGAATGTTCTTAAAAACAACTAGAGCGCTTACTGTCTTCATTATGACAAAAGTATGGCACACCTGAAGCCATCTTGATTGGAATAAACTGGTAACACTTAAAACATTTAATTTAAAAAGGAACACAATGAGGAGGTTCATTTTGCCATAGAAATTATGATTAATGCTGAAGAAAGAAAATGAGGGCACATTTTGAGTGACTTCTCAAATCCTCTTCTATTTCATTAAAACATTCTGACATGCAGACTGAAACATGCACTTTTAATACCAGGAGCAGACTTCCATGGTGCAGTAGTTTTACTACAGTGATCTAATGAGCAACTAGAGTGCTAACATTCAGAATTTATGGCAAATGTGTGACATATCTGGATACCTTCATGATGGAATCAAAGTAAAAAACTGAAAGCATTTCCTACTGAGGAGACTGCAGTACATGAGGAAATTAGGAAACTTCATAACAAATAAATCTCCCAAGATGGCCACCGGAGACAAAAGAGCCCAAATGTAGCCCAAAATCACCCAGATGTAGCCCAAATATAGCCCAATGACAGAAGTGTGCAAAACACTTATTATTTTGTGTTTTTGCAGTGTTATATAGTGCAGACTTGTCAGGTATTGGAGTGCTTTACATGAGCATTGGTTACATCACACAAGAACAAATTCATTTTGGTTGTAGACATGGGGAGACTAAGTGATTTGACCAGAATCACAGAATGTCGAGCTGAAGCAGAAACTTCAACCTGGTTCCCCAGTTGCAAAGTCTGCAGTTCTGGAAGTAACACCACATCCTCTCCCCTAAGTGCAACATTTAATCAAGTGGTCAACTGGATAAAAAAACATAAAGATAACAAATAATTTAAAAGTGCTTTGTCGCTATTTGAAAACTCAGAAAATATGTCCTTATTTTAGTCTTTTAGAGCACTAACCATAATTTTGATGCCAATAAGACCCTCTCATATATGTAATTTCTAAAGGAAATGCTCTAGGTATTACAGTTTTGATTACATCAAGATGATGTCAGGCGTTCCACACTTTTGTAATAAATATAGAATGTTAGCAATCTAGTTGTTCATTAGGATACTGTTGAGAGGCAGAGGCCAGGGGCACGGACTCTGAAAATTGAAGGCAGGTAGGAGGGTGCAAAGGCAACAATTTAACCACACTGAGCAGGCAGGAAGGGCCGTGGAAGCACAACAGACTATGGAGGGCAGTGGAAAGGGGGGCAGGGGCAACAAACCAACAATACAGGACTTGCAAGAGAGGCTGTTGGAGGGAAGATCTATTACGGGTCAAGGAAGCTAGGGGCGGTCCCCAGATCCCCGGGAGCCACCACAGAACTGAGCAGGAGAGTGAGTCAGGGACAAAAGGGGCACCTTAATTTGAGCCGGGGTGCCTAGGAACGCTTGCTCCAAAAATGAAGAAAACAGACATATGAGACATGGAATTGGAGGCAGAATACAATGGCAGTTTAATGAGAAGATGCAACTTCAAAGAAACCGCAGAATAGAGACATAAAGTACAAAATACAGAATCCAGATAATCATACAGCTGTCATAATATTCTCTGTATCTCAATTAATGTACTGACAGAGAGAGAGAGAAAACACATCTATAAATGCATCATGAGAAACAAGTTACACCAAGGAAAATGTTACCTAGGAACACTCACGTTTACTCTTAGAGCAAGCATTCCTGCAATTACAATACAAAATCTTTTAAATGCAAAAGTAAAGAGAACAATGGTTAAACATAACATGACATTTCATATAGGTAAAATAGAATAAGATACTTCAAGCAAAGCAGAGCAAGACATTTTAAGCAAAGGAAGACAAGAGCTCCCAGCTCTTGGGGAAAACCTGCACTGCCTGTTAACCTACATACAGACGGCGAGGTAGTCCGTCGATATCTGTGGGTGCTCCCTTTTTATATCATTTTGTGGGCTCCTTTGCACGCTACATCTACCTACGTATGCTACCCAAAAGCTTCGTCTGCAGATTTTACCAGACATTTCGTCATTTACCCACTTAATGCTGACAATGGACTGGGTGAAAAGGTCAGTCTCTCAGGCCAATCGCTTATCGTAAGTTCCATAGAGCAAGCAGAAAATAATGGGTATTGTACGGGAATTCAATATATTCATGTATAAAATCTCCTCAGTTCTCCTAACTTGACGCTCTGCGGTTGCCACTTCCTTAAAAGCGGGAAACCTGCCCAGGAAGCAAGTACCAGTCCAGGATGCAGCCTACTGTATGTCGACAGCTTCAGGGGGATGTTGAACTTTGATACCGAGCACGGAGCACTCGGGTAGGGTGGGGGCTACTAGTTTGGATCAGAAGGCCTCGCAGACCTGCCTTCAGACTGCTATACACTAAAATTGCAGAGCTATGGTCAATTTAACAAAGAGGCCTACATATTGAACAGAAGGGCCTACACAGGGGTTTTATGCTGGCTGAGTGGTAAGGATGTCTCAGGATAATTATATAGCAACACAGGACCCGCTGGTCAATTTAATACGGCCTACAAATGCAGCTGGCAGGGCAAGGACAAGGGTCTCATACTTCAGGTGTGGACAGAACGGGCCAGGGGCCCCCTGTGATACAAAATCTACCCTCCTTCAAGGCTGTGGCAATGTAATAGACCATTGTGGGCAGAAGGAAGAGGCAATGGTAGTACAACCATACATGCCAACAGACCCGATTCAGCCAGGAAACGTCCAATGTTTTTAAGCTCAAATGGGCTTTATTTGATCTGTCTCCTGTCTACAATATCCTCTTTTTCAATGTAACTCAAAGGGGAAAATCAATACCCCAGTTTTTTTTCAAAATCTCCCTCTTACCAAGTTCAAAATGTTCGCAAGTATGGTACATTGGATCATGGAAGGAAATGGGATAGGGACATGGACTTGGATAACAGAGGACAGGAGGGACATGGAGAGGTGCACCAAACTGACCCTGCAGGGCAGGCATCAGGGTTTGCAGCAGCACAATACACCACACAGGGCATGCAGGACGGGAGTGCAGCACAACAATCCATAGAAAGCAAGAGGGAGGGGACAGGACCATGCACATGGACAACAGAGAACAGAGGGGCAAGAGGCAATGGTAGCTAGCTGACCATAATGGACAGACAGGAGAGAAAGCTGCAGCATAACAGACCATAAAGGGCAGGAGGGACGGATCAGGGGCATTACAATGGAACAGACAAGCCAGGAGGGAGGGAGTAGGGCTAGGGGCAAGGGGGCAGGGCAGGAGCAGCAAGATAGCCATGGAAGTCAGGCAGGATGGGCACTAGAAGCAAGACACACCATGAAGAGCAACAGTGAGACTGTGATGGCATACACACAGACCATGGAGGGAAGGTGGGAGGGGGTCAGGGGCAGCTAACTGACCACACAGGGAAGGTGGGAGGGGCCATGGCAGCACAGAAGACCATGCATGGCAAGTGGGAGGGTTAGTGGCAGCACAATGGCTATGATGGGCAAGAAGGAGGGTGGAGGGGCATGCACAAAGGACGATGGAGGATAGAAGGGAGGGTCAGGACCTGTGCACAGACAAGAAAGTTCAGGGGAAGGGACCTCACAACAGACCACACGGGGCAGGCAGGAGGAGCAGTTGCAGCACAACAGACCAGGGAGGGCAGAAGGGTGTGGCAGTACAATGGACCATGTAGGACAGGAGGAAGAGGATAGGGGCATGGCATGTGGACAGGCAGGGTGGAGGTGGCAGGGACAGGTTACAGTCATCTGACAATGCTAGGCAGGTGGGAGGGGAGTGGCAGCTCAACAGAACACTCAGAGTAGATAGGAGTGGCAGGTCCATGGGACATGGTGAGCAAAAAGGATGGAGCAGGGGCATGCACAAAGACATCGGAGGGCAGGGGGAAGGAGAATAGGGGCAGCAAGCTAAGCACAGAGTTTAAGCAGGAGGTCAATGATGGGGCATAGAATTGGGCAATGGAGGGCAGGAGGAGTGGACTGGTACATCATACTAAATTGAGGGCAGTGGCAGCACATCAGACCATGCATGGCAGGAGGGAGGAGGCTAGTCCATGGATTCACACAACAGAGGATAGGGAGGAAGGGGATGGGGCAGCAAGCTAACTGTTCAGAGAAGGCGGGTATTAGGAACTTTATTGTTTTTAAAACATTGTGTCTGTGCGAACTACTTAAAATATGAACAAGTATGCAGCATAATCTCACTTTTATTCAGGAAGAAGAGGACGTTTGTGACTGTGACTCCGGGCTCACTTGGCAGAAACACCCCCTGACCCTCCACCCCCTATCGCAAAATGTAATGCCCGTGAAAAGGGTAGGTGAACACAGTGTTATATAGAACATAGTCCTGAGAGCACGATTGAAAATGAAAACTAGATATAGTGTATGGTATAAACTATGCACCAAAAAGTGTGATATAAGATGAACCGGGCGTGAAATATAATATGCAATACATTGTGCGCAATGACAGATTCATTGGAGAGCGCGAGATAGCACAGGCACTAGCGTGTGCTATGCGATATGCGCCTTGGAGTGTAATATGCACAGGGCAGTGTTGTGTAACCTAACTAGTCTCTAAAGTTGTAATATAAAATATGTGCTGGGGAGTGTAACGTTGCATATGCACTGTGACAAAGATATGGATCCCAGATTGTAATATGTATGGCATAGCACTGTGCGTTATAACATAGGCATCGAGAAAGGCACGTTAGATGGGGCAATATAACCCGTGCAAAGACAAGTGTGGCATGACATATTCACGGGGTGGTGTTACAGTGCACATGGGCTAGAGAGTGTCATAGCATATGCACTAGCTAGTGGAATACAACACAGAGGTGTGTGGCACTCGGCAGGCAATGGTGGGTGTAACACAGCATTGGGCTCTGTCAGGAGCACGCTGTGACTCTCAAGTGATGTTCGTCCCCTTTCCAGAGAGTAAAACAAAAAGTATTACACATCCGGCAGTGGATGTGTGTTTTATTAACCGTGAGGGGGGTTTCTTGCATAGTTTTGGTCGAATTTTTGTCGAATCCCCTTTGAATGGCTTGGTGTGCATGTGTATTAAATGTGCCCGTCAATAGCTACCCATGTTTGTATAAATAAACGACAAGGGTGTCTACCAGGATTAGGCACGGTAGGGCATCAGACATGTCAGAGCTTTACTAGTGGTGTAAATACATTCCACGTGGATTCATTGCATGCATAGTCGCCTTTTAATGAATATCACGCAAATCGTCATGGTGATAGGTACGTACGGTTTGTCCAGCATGTCCTAGGTGTGTCTATAAATATATATTTTTAAAAATAATAAAAAACAGTGGCCGGCCCTGGGGATTGGGGTCAAAAAAATATAATTAGGAGACTCGCCCTGGGGGATGGGGTCATCAGGGCCAATAAATTAGAATAAGAAGGGGAACCAAACAGCCCCCCTTCTTAAAAAACTAAAATAAATAAAAGACTGGCATCGTGCCGGAGGCCATGCCCCCTCCGTGCAGCACTCTGCAAACGCGCCCCCAACAGGCATCTCCAGTATGCGCCAGGGAGCTGCGCTGCAGCCAGGTGTTCTGAGGCCAAGCCCCTTTTTACACCTCTCTGCAACGCAGCTCTGTGGCGCTTACTGGAGGTACCTAGTGGTCTAGTTTGACCCTAGGGACCCTTAGGATTCAAGGGGACTTAATCTCTCAACTTAGAACAGCCACAGGGCGCGTTTACACAGTGGTGAAGGGAGGGGACGGGGCCTGAGGTGACGTGTGCAAACACGCACTATGGCACGTTTTAAATTGGGGATATAATTTCCCTTCAATACTGAGGGCCCCTGGGGGCTAACTAGCCCACCAAGTGCTTCCAGTAAGCGCCACTGAGCTGCATTGCAGAGAGGTGGTCCAGGCCGTGCCACTTTTTACACCTCTCTGCAACGCAGCTCTGTGGCACTTACTGGAGGTACCTAGTGGGCTAGTTGGACCCTAGGGACCCTCAGGATTCAAATGAACTTAATCTCCCAACTAAAAATGGACACAGGGCGTGTTTACACAGTGGTGAATGGAGGGGACGGGGCCTGAGTTAACGTGTGCAAAAACGCCCTGTGGCCTGTTTTAAGAGGTAGTTTTAATCCCCATGCCCTATTATATACTAGGGGCTTACAGAGGAGGTCATGCTAATCACAGGGGGACCCCAACGCATAATGTTCCCTAGTGTATGTAGGTGTTTTCACTGTATTCTAAGTGTCTTTTAACATAGCACTGGCTCTAGGACTGGTTAGTCAGACTCAGTTACCACCAGTATCCGTCTGAAAAAGTTGAGGGTACAGGATGATTTTGCAACAAGGCTTCTTTCTGCTCTTCTTTTTGTTCTTTCTGCACGTTATCCTTCTTCCTGCACTTATCTTCGTATTTGAGGACTTCTGTTGCTTCTTTCTGCACTTCTTTTGTTTCTTTCTGTGCATTTTTTCTTCTTTCTTCACATGTCCTATCTCTGTAGGCATAGTTAGAAATTAGCATTTAAAAAACCTTTGAAATTCACAGAAAAAACCATAGGTTTCAGGCACGTTATAGTTAGGAATTAGCATTTAAAAAACCTCAGAAATTCACTGAAAAAACCATAGGTTTCAGGGGTGTTATAGTTAGCTGGACTTTTCACTTGTACAAAACCATTGAAATTCCCCCGTTATAGTTAGTTCAGCTAACTATAACTCGCGCGCCCGCAATGCACTGCTGATGACGTCACATATTACATCACTCATGACATGGTCAGTGACATCACTCATGACATCACTGATGACATCTCAAATGACATCACTGATGACATCACTGATGACATCATCCTTGTGATAGAGTGGCAGACCTCCTCTCACCCTAATATAACCTTTGATACACACATTCAAAAATAGAGACTAAAATTTTCAAAACAATGGACATACCAATACCAGTTACAACAACCTCTTCAGTAATTCTAAGATCCACATACACATCCACTCATTCACCAACAGTCCTATACAGTCACTCATACATGTACTCACTCATCATATGTACTCATACACCTATACATCCTGTTACACAATGCCACTCATCCATAGAGTTACTCACACACATAGTCACTCATGCTAATAAAGAATCAAACATACATTTACTTGCATATACAGTTATACACACACCACCATACTTACTTCTACGGAAACTTACACATACTTAGTCTTTTAAACAATCACTTAAAGAAACACATACTTATTCATACAGGAACTCTTTCAATCTCTCACTCTCACATATACTCACATATATACACCAATAGTCACATATACTAGTTTAAAACATATGTAGTTACTCATAAAGACACTATTGAGACAGTCATTCACTCACTAACACACCCATACACACACTCATCCACCCATACAGTCCTGCACACATGCTGTGTTCAACCCATACAAACAGTGAGTCACTCATTCATGCACCTATGCAGTACGTAATACCCCCCACCGAACCATGCAGACACTCAGACTGATACTCAAAAAACCAACTAATAACCTATATAGACACCCATGTAGCTACTCACCAACCCATGCAGCCACTTATACACAAAGTGAGAGACTGATACAGATATTTACATATTTAAACATTACTCACTAAGCCATGTATTCACTATGATACACTTAATCAGTCAGTTACACAATCAATTTTTCAAAAACAAATCATCCATTTAGACACTTATATACCCATTTATTCTTCCATCGACCTTGAGATATACATATATAAAACATATTTAATTTTCAGAAAAACACACATTCACTGGATGATGTCATCAGTGATGTCATCAGTGATGTCATTTGAGATGTCATCAGTGATGTCATGAGTGATGTCACTGACCATGTCATGAGTGATGTAATATGTGACGTCATCAGCAGTGCATTGCGGGCGCGCGAGTTATAGTTAGCTGAACTAACTATAACGGGGGAATTTCAATGGTTTTGTACAAGTGAAAAGTCCAGCTAACTATAACACCCCTGAAACCTATGGTTTTTTCAGTGAATTTCTGAGGTTTTTTAAATGCTAATTCCTAACTATAACGTGCCTGAAACCTATGGTTTTTTCTGTGAATATATATATATATATATATTAGCAGTACATGGAGAAACGTTGGTTTGCATGTCAAGTGCTTTTGTGGGATGTTCCGTGCCCATTTTCACTGAGGCCGCCCTGAAGAGTCTTGGGCTCCAGAAACGGAAAACTGCTTTTGGATATTAATTGAGGAGCCTGACTCACTCACGCTCCCAACCTACGGAGGTCATGCAAATCAGCAGAAATGGGATGCGTGTGGAAGGGATTCGATCAGGATGATTCCTGTGAAGATCGTGCTGCAATAGATGGTTTCTGCTGGTCGCATGCAGAATTAAAACACTGCGGCACTCTCACCTGACTGTCTATATATTTTAAAACCACTTGAATACCAGTGCAGACATTGAGCATTTCTATCCAACAAGGCTCTAAAGTAAGGACTTCCAGTTTATACATCCTATAACTGTGTTGCACTGTGGGAGTTGATGTTTTCAAGATGAGTCACGTGATTAAAATAACCTTTGAAATAGCACGCCTATACGCGCGTCAGTGTCTCCTTCCTCCTGTGATCAAGGCTATACAGCCGAAACGTTAGGGAAAGGGAAAATGGCGCTGTTGAACTGTGCAGGAACTTGAATTGCAGTATTGGGCCTCACAACGTTGGTTTGCATGTCAAGTGCTTTTGTGGGATGTTCCGTGCCCATTTTCACTGAGGCCGCCCTGAAGAGTCTTGGGCTCCAGAAACGGAAAACTGCTTTTGGATATTAATTGAGGAGCCTGACTCACTCACGCTCCCAACCTACGGAGGTCATGCAAATCAGCAGAAATGGGATGCGTGTGGAAGGGATTCGATCAGGATGATTCCTGTGAAGATCGTGCTGCAATAGATGGTTTCTGCTGGTCGCATGCAGAATTAAAACACTGCGGCACTCTCGCCTGACTGTCTATATATTTTAAAACCACTTGAATACCAGTGCAGACATTGAGCATTTCTATCCAACAAGGCTCTAAAGTAAGGACTTCCAGTTTATACATCCTATAACTGTGTTGCACTGTGGGAGTTGATGTTTTCAAGATGAGTCACGTGATTAAAATAACCTTTGAAATAGCACGCATATACGCGCGTCAGTGTCTCCTTCCTCCTGTGATCAAGGCTTTACAGCCGAAACGTTAGGGAAAGGGAAGATGGCGCTGTTGAACTGTGCAGGAACTTGAATTGCAGTATTGGGCCTCACAACGTTGGTTTGCATGTCAAGTGCTTTTGTGGGATGTTCCGTGCCCATTTTCACTGAGGCCGCCCTGAAGAGTCTTGGGCTCCAGAAACGGAAAACTGCTTTTGGATATTAATTGAGGAGCCTGACTCACTCACGCTCCCAACCTACGGAAGTCATGCAAATCAGCAGAAATGGGATGCGTGTGGAAGGGATTCGATCAGGATGATTCCTGTGAAGATCGTGCTGCAATAGATGGTTTCTGCTGGTCGCATGCAGAATTAAAACACTGCGGCACTCTCACCTGACTGTCTATATATTTTAAAACCACTTGAAAACCAGTGCAGACATTGAGCATTTCTATCCAACAAGGCTCTAAAGTAAGGACTTCCAGTTTATACATCCTATAACTGTGTTGCACTGTGGGAATTGATGTTTTCAAGATGAGTCACGTGATTAAAATAACCTTTGAAATAGCACGCCTATACGCGCGTCAGTGTCTCCTTCCTCCTGTGATCAAGGCTATACAGCCGAAACGTTAGGGAAAGGGAAAATGGCGCTGTTGAACTGTGCAGGAACTTGAATTGCAGTATTGGGCCTCACAACGTTGGTTTGCATGTCAAGTGCTTTTGTGGGATGTTCCGTGCCCATTTTCACTGAGGCCGCCCTGAAGAGTCTTGGGCTCCAGAAACGGAAAACTGCTTTTGGATATTAATTGAGGAGCCTGACTCACTCACGCTCCCAACCTACGGAGGTCATGCAAATCAGCAGAAATGGGATGCGTGTGGAAGGGATTCGATCAGGATGATTCCTGTGAAGATCGTGCTGCAATAGATGGTTTCTGCTGGTCGCATGCAGAATTAAAACACTGCGGCACTCTCGCCTGACTGTCTATATATTTTAAAACCACTTGAATACCAGTGCAGACATTGAGCATTTCTATCCAACAAGGCTCTAAAGTAAGGACTTCCAGTTTATACATCCTATAACTGTGTTGCACTGTGGGAGTTGATGTTTTCAAGATGAGTCACGTGATTAAAATAACCTTTGAAATAGCACGCCTATACGCGCGTCAGTGTCTCCTTCCTCCTGTGATCAAGGCTATACAGCCGAAACGTTAGGGAAAGGGAAGATGGCGCTGTTGAACTGTGCAGGAACTTGAATTGCAGTATTGGGCCTCACAACGTTGGTTTGCATGTCAAGTGCTTTTGTGGGATGTTCCGTGCCCATTTTCACTGAGGCCGCCCTGAAGAGTCTTGGGCTCCAGAAACGGAAAACTGCTTTTGGATATTAATTGAGGAGCCTGACTCACTCACGCTCCCAACCTACGGAGGTCATGCAAATCAGCAGAAATGGGATGCGTGTGGAAGGGATTCGATCAGGATGATTCCTGTGAACATCGTGCTGCAATAGATGGTTTCTGCTGGTCGCATGCAGAATTAAAACACTGCGGCACTCTCGCCTGACTGTCTATATATTTTAAAACCACTTGAATACCAGTGCAGACATTGAGCATTTCTATCCAACAAGGCTCTAAAGTAAGGACTTCCAGTTTATACATCCTATAACTGTGTTGCACTGTGGGAGTTGATGTTTTCAAGATGAGTCACGTGATTAAAATAACCTTTGAAATAGCACGCCTATACGCGCGTCAGTGTCTCCTTCCTCCTGTGATCAAGGCTATACAGCCAAACCGTTAGGGAAAGGGAAGATGGCGCTGTTGAACTGTGCAGGAACTTGAATTGCAGTATTGGGCCTCACAGAGTTGGTTTGCATGTCAAGTGCTTTTGTGGGATGTCCCGTGCCCAGTTTCACTGAGGCCGCCCTGAAGAGTCTTGGGCTCCAGAAACGGAAAACTGCTTTTGGATATTAATTGAGGAGCCTGACTCACTCACGCTCCCAACCTACGGAGGTCATGCAAATCAGCAGAAATGGGATGCGTGTGGAAGGGATTCGATCAGGATGATTCCTGTGAAGATCGTGCTGCAATAGATGGTTTCTGCTGGTCGCATGCAGAATTAAAACACTGCGGCACTCTCGCCTGACTGTCTATATATTTTAAAACCACTTGAATACCAGTGCAGACATTGAGCATTTCTATCCAACAAGGCTCTAAAGTAAGGACTTCCAGTTTATACATCCTATAACTGTGTTGCACTGTGGGAGTTGATGTTTTCAAGATGAGTCACGTGATTAAAATAACCCTTGAAATAGCACGCCTATACGCGCGACAGTGTCTCCTTCCTCCTGTGATCAAGGCTATACAGCCGAAACGTTAGGGAAAGGGAAGATGGCGCTGTTGAACTGTGCAGGAACTTGAATTGCAGTATTGGGCCTCACAACGTTGGTTTGCATGTCAAGTGCTTTTGTGGGATGTTCCGTGCCCATTTTCACTGAGGCCGCCCTGAAGAGTCTTGGGCTCCAGAAACGGAAAACTGCTTTTGGATATTAATTGAGGAGCCTGACTCACTCACTCTCCCAACCTACGGAGGTCATGCAAATCAGCAGAAATGGGATGCGTGTGGAAGGGATTCGATCAGGATGATTCCTGTGAACATCGTGCTGCAATAGATGGTTTCTGCTGGTCGCATGCAGAATTAAAACACTGCGGCACTCTCGCCTGACTGTCTATATATTTTAAAACCACTTGAATACCAGTGCAGACATTGAGCATTTCTATCCAACAAGGCTCTAAAGTAAGGACTTCCAGTTTATACATCCTATAACTGTGTTGCACTGTGGGAGTTGATGTTTTCAAGATGAGTCACGTGATTAAAATAACCTTTGAAATAGTACGCCTATACGCGCGTCAGTGTCTCCTTCCTCCTGTGATCAAGGCTATACAGCCAAAACGTTAGGGAAAGGGAAGATGGCGCTGTTGAACTGTGCAGGAACTTGAATTGCAGTATTGGGCCTCACAAAGTTGGTTTGCATGTCAAGTGCTTTTGTGGGATGTTCCGTGCCCATTTTCACTGAGGCCGCCCTGAAGAGTCTTGGGCTCCAGAAACGGAAAACTGCTTTTGGATATTAATTGAGGAGCCTGACTCACTCACGCTCCCAACCTACGGAGGTCATGCAAATCAGCAGAAATGGGATGCGTGTGGAAGGGATTCGATCAGGATGATTCCTGTGAACATCGTGCTGCAATAGATGGTTTCTGCTGGTCGCATGCAGAATTAAAACACTGCGGCACTCTCGCCTGACTGTCTATATATTTTAAAACCACTTGAATACCAGTGCAGACATTGAGCATTTCTATCCAACAAGGCTCTAAAGTAAGGACTTCCAGTTTATACATCCTATAACTGTGTTGCACTGTGGGAGTTGATGTTTTCAAGATGAGTCACGTGATTAAAATAACCTTTGAAATAGCACGCCTATACGCGCGTCAGTGTCTCCTTCCTCCTGTGATCAAGGCTATACAGCCAAAACGTTAGGGAAAGGGAAGATGGCGCTGTTGAACTGTGCAGGAACTTGAATTGCAGTATTGGGCCTCACAAAGTTGGTTTGCATGTCAAGTGCTTTTGTGGGATGTTCCGTGCCCATTTTCACTGAGGCCGCCCTGAAGAGTCTTGGGCTCCAGAAACGGAAAACTGCTTTTGGATATTAATTGAGGAGCCTGACTCACTCACGCTCCCAACCTACGGAGGTCATGCAAATCAGCAGAAATGGGATGCGTGTGGAAGGGATTCGATCAGGATGATTCCTGTGAACATCGTGCTGCAATAGATGGTTTCTGCTGGTCGCATGCAGAATTAAAACACTGCGTCACTCTCGCCTGACTGTCTATATATTTTAAAACCACTTGAATACCAGTGCAGACATTGAGCATTTCTATCCAACAAGGCTCTAAAGTAAGGACTTCCAGTTTATACATCCTATAACTGTGTTGCACTGTGGGAGTTGATGTTTTCAAGATGAGTCACGTGATTAAAATAACCTTTGAAATAGCACGCCTATACGCGCGTCAGTGTCTCCTTCCTCCTGTGATCAAGGCTATACAGCCGAAACGTTAGGGAAAGGGAAGATGGCGCTGTTGAACTGTGCAGGAACTTGAATTGCAGTATTGGGCCTCACAAAGTTGGTTTGCATGTCAAGTGCTTTTGTGGGATGTTCCGTGCCCATTTTCACTGAGGCCACCCTGAAGAGTCTTGGGCTCCAGAAACGGAAAACTGCTTTTGGATATTAATTGAGGAGCCTGACTCACTCACTCTCCCAACCTACGGAGGTCATGCAAATCAGCAGAAATGGGATGCGTGTGGAAGGGATTCGATCAGGATGATTCCTGTGAAGATCGTGCTGCAATAGATGGTTTCTGCTGGTCGCATGCAGAATTAAAACACTGCGGCACTCTCACCTGACTGTCTATATATTTTAAAACCACTTGAATACCAGTGCAGACATTGAGCATTTCTATCCAACAAGGCTCTAAAGTAAGGACTTCCAGTTTATACATCCTATAACTGTGTTGCACTGTGGGAGTTGATGTTTTCAAGATGAGTCACGTGATTAAAATAACCTTTGAAATAGTACGCCTATACGCGCGTCAGTATCTCCTTCCTTCTGTGATCAAGGCTATACAGCCGAAACGTTAGGGAAAGGGAAGATGGCGCTGTTGAACTGTGCAGGAACTTGAATTGCAGTATTGGGCCTCACAACGTTGGTTTGCATGTCAAGTGCTTTTGTGGGATGTTCCGTGCCCATTTTCACTGAGGCCGCCCTGAAGAGTCTTGGGCTCCAGAAACGGAAAACTGCTTTTGGATATTAATTGAGGAGCCTGACTTACTCACGCTCCCAACCTACGGAGGTCATGCAAATCAGCAGAAATGGGATGCGTGTGGAAGGGATTCGATCAGGATGATTCCTGTGAAGATCGTGCTGCAATAGATGGTTTCTGCTGGTCGCATGCAGAATTAAAACTCTGCGGCACTCTCACCTGACTGTCTATATATTTTAAAACCACTTGAATACCAGTGCAGACATTGAGCATTTCTATCCAACAAGGCTCTAAAGTAAGGACTTCCAGTTTATACATCCTATAACTGTGTTGCACTGTGGGAGTTGATGTTTTCAAGATGAGTCACGTGATTAAAATAACCTTTGAAATAGCACGCCTATACGCGCGTCAGTGTATCCTTCCTCCTGTGATCAAGGCTATACAGCCGAAACGTTAGGGAAAGGGAAGATGGCGCTGTTGAACTGTGCAGGAACTTGAATTGCAGTATTGGGCCTCACAACGTTGGTTTGCATGTCAAGTGCTTTTGTGGGATGTTCCGTGCCCATTTTCACTGAGGCCGCCCTGAAGAGTCTTGGGCTCCAGAAACGGAAAACTGCTTTTGGATATTAATTGAGGAGCCTGACTCACTCACGCTCCCAACCTACGGAGGTCATGCAAATCAGCAGAAATGGGATGCGTGTGGAAGGGATTCGATCAGGATGATTCCTGTGAAGATCGTGCTGCAATAGATGGTTTCTGCTGGTCGCATGCAGAATTAAAACACTGCGGCACTCTCACCTGACTGTCTATATATTTTAAAACAACTTGAATACCAGTGCAGATATTGAGCATTTCTATCCAACAAGGCTCTAAAGTAAGGACTTCCAGTTTATACATCCTATAACTGTGTTGCACTGTGGGAGTTGATGTTTTCAAGATGAGTCACGTGATTAAAATAACCTTTGAAATAGCACGCCTATACGCGCGTCAGTGTCTCCGCCCTCCTGTGATCAAGGCTATACAGCCGAAACGTTAGGGAAAGGGAAGATGGCGCTGTTGAACTGTGCAGGAACTTGAATTGCAGTATTGGGCCTCACAACGTTGGTTTGCATGTCAAGTGCTTTTGTGGGATGTTCCGTGCCCATTTTCACTGAGGCCGCCCTGTAGAGTCTTGGGCTCCAGAAACGGAAAACTGCTTTTGGATATTAATTGAGGAGCCTGACTCACTCACGCTCCCAACCTACGGAGGTCATGCAAATCAGCAGAAATGGGATGCGTGTGGAAGGGATTCGATCAGGATGATTCCTGTGAAGATCGTGCTGCAATAGATGGTTTCTGCTGGTCGCATGCAGAATTAAAACACTGCGGCACTCTCACCTGACTGTCTATATATTTTAAAACCACTTGAATACCAGTGCAGACATTGAGCATTTCTATCCAACAAGGCTCTAAAGTAAGGACTTCCAGTTTATACATCCTATAACTGTGTTGCACTGTGGGAGTTGATGTTTTCAAGATGAGTCACGTGATTAAAATAACCTTTGAAATAGCACGCCTCTACGCGCGTCAGTGTCTCCTTCCTCCTGTGATCAAGGCTATACAGCCGAAACGTTAGGGAAAGGGAAGATGGCGCTGTTGAACTGTGCAGGAACTTGAATTGCAGTATTGGGCCTCACTACGTTGGTTTGCATGTCAAGTGCTTTTGTGGGATGTTCCGTGCCCATTTTCTCTGAGGCCGCCCTGAAGAGTCTTGGGTCCAGAATATATATATATATATATATTCACTGAAAAAACCATAGGTTTCACACATGTTATAGTTAGCTGGAAATTTTACTGATAAAAAACCTATGAAATTCCCCCGTTATAGTTAGTGCAGGCAACTATAACTCACGCGACCGCAATCCTCTGCTGATGCTAATACTGTATTTAGACACTTATTTGCCCATGTCTTCTTCCATTAAATTTTAGCTATACATATATTACAATTTTTTTTTTTTTATAAAGACACATATGTCATCAGCAGAGGATTGCGGTCGCGTGAGTTATAGTTGCCTGCACTAACTATAACGGGGGAATTTCATAGGTTTTTTATCAGTAAAATTTCCAGCTAACTATAACATTTTTGAAACCTATGGTTTTTTCAGTGAATTTGCAAGGTTTTTTAAATGCTAATTCCTAACTATAACGTGTGTGAAACCTATGGTTTTTTCAGTGAATTTGTACGGTTTTTTAAATGCTAAGTTACTTTACGCCATTCGTGGCGTGCGCGCCCACTTAACGCAGTTAGTTCCGTGCGCGCACAGTGAGCAAGCGGTGCGCTTCGCGCACCGCGCGCCCACTTTACGCAGTTAGTGCCGTGCACGCACGGTGGGCACGCGGTGCGCTACGCGCACCGCGTGCCCACGTTACGCTGGATGGGCCATGTACGCACGATGCGCTTCGTGCACCGTGCGCACATGGAGGGCATATTACGCGCTTCGTTGTGCAAGGTAAACTTTTACATTTTCATTGCATACAGATGCCATGCACAAATGGTGCCCTTCGGCCACCATTTGCACACGGGGTGTGGAGAGTATGGTTAATTTTTTTGTTTTAAACATTTACATTTCCTTTGGTGTGTTATGCCATGCACAAATGGTGCACTTCGGGCACCATTTGCACACGGGGTGGGGAGAATATTGTTAATTTTTTTTTTTTAATAATTTTTTACCGTACGCGTGCGGTAAGCGTAATCGCCGATTTTTCGAAAAAAATAAATATTGACTTTTTGCCATTGGGGGTTCTTTGGGGACACCTACATCAAATCTAGGTGGTTTGGAGCAGTCTATACAGCTCCTTTATATGTTTTTTCCCTTTGTTTTGCATCCCCCCGTCTGACTGCGAGAGAGAAAATGGCGGCCGCCGCTTCCTGGTTTCGACCGATTCGAATGTTTACTAAGATCTAACAGCCAATCAGAATCGCGCTCGCGCACGTCACCGTACGCGTACGGTAAGCTTACCGTAAGCGCACGGTAAGCGCACTGTAAGCTGCCACAGATATATATATTGATTTAAATGCTATTTTCTCAGGAACTACTGAACAGATTTACACCAGGCACTTCCTTGACCTGAGGACTACCTCTCTGCCAAATTTCAAGTAACTCTGTTCAGCCGTTCGGGCTGTAGCTGTGTCTAAATGTCCTATGGAAAAATGCATGGGAAAAACGCGTTTTGGGACCCCCCTTTTTTCTCAGCCCCCGCTTGACGAATCCCCCCGAGACTTTCAGGGTAGGAGCGGAGCGTAGCGCCCCACCTATTTTGAAAATTTCGCGAGGATTCGTCGACCGGCGCCAAAGTTATTCCAAATAGAATGTTGTGGATTTCCTATGGAAACAGGGTCCTAACTATAACTACCTACTGGCGACCGCCAGTAGGTAATATATATATATATATATATATTCACTGAAAAAACCATAGGTTTCACACATGTTATAGTTAGCTGGACATTTTACTGATAAAAAACCAATGAAATTCCCCCGTTATAGTTACTGTAGGCAACTATAACTCACGCGACCGTAATCCTCTGCTGATGCTAATACTGTATTTAGACACTTATTTGCCCATGTCTTCTTCCATTAAATTTTAGCTATACATATATTACAAATATTTTTTTTTCATAAAGACACATATGTCATCAGCAGAGGATTACGGTCGCGTGAGTTATAGTTGCCTACAGTAACTATAACGGGGGAATTTCATTGGTTTTTTATCAGTAAAATGTCCAGCTAACTATAACATGTGTGAAACCTATGGTTTTTTCAGTGAATTTGCAAGGTTTTTTAAATGCTAATTCCTAACTATAACGTGTGTGAATCCTATGGTTTTTTCAGTGAATTTGTACGGTTTTTTAAATGCTAAGTTACTTTACGCCATTTGTGGCGTGCGCGCCCACTTAACGCAGTTCGTTCCGTGCGCGCACAGTGAGCACGCGGTGCGCTTCGCGCACCGCGTGCCCACGTTACGCTAGATGGGCCATGAACGCACGATGCGCTTCGCGCACCGTGCGCACATGGAGGACATATGATGAGCATCGTTGTGAAAGGTAAAATATATTTTTTGTTTTGGTCTAATAAGCCATGCTAAAATGGTGCCCTTCGGGCACCATTTGCACACGTGGTGGGGAGAATGTGGATATATATATTTTTTTTTTATTATTTGCTACCGTACGCTTACGGTAAGCGTAATCGGCGAAATTTTCGAAAAAATTTAAATTGCCTTTTTTCTCTTGGGGGATCGTTGGGGACTCCCTCGACATGGCTAGGTGCTTGGGAGCTGTCTAAACAGCCCCTTTACATGTTTGTGCACTTTGTTTTTAAACCCCCTGTCAGAGTGCGAGAGAGAAAATGGCGGACACCGCTTCCTGGTTTCGACCGATTCGAATGTTTACTAAGATCTAACGGCCAATCAGAATCGCGCTTGCGCACATCACCGTACGCGTACGGTAAGCGCACCGTAAGCGCACCGTAAGCTGGCTCAGATATATATATATTGATTTAAAGGCTATTTTCTCAGAATCTACTGAACAGATTTACACCAAACCTACAAAAGGCACTTCCTTGACCTGAGGACTACCTCTCTGCCAAATTTCATTAAATTCTGTTCAGCCGTTCGGGCTGTAGCTCTGTCTAAAGGTCCTATGGAAAAATGCATGGGAAAAACGCGTTTTGGGACCCCCCTTTTATCTCAGCCCCTGCTTGACGAATCCCCCCGAAACTTTCAGGGTAGGAGCGGAGCGGAGCGCCCCACCCATCGAAAAATTCGCGAGGATTCGTCGACCGGCGCCAAAGTTATTCAAAATAGAATGTTGCGGTTTTCCTATGGTAAGAGGGTCCTAACTATAACTACCTACTGGCGACCGCCAGTAGGTAATATATATATATATATATATATATATATATATATTAGCAGTACATGGTGGAGAGGGCATGAATTATAGTTACATTAGGGCATTAGTTATAGTTACTTGAGCTAACTATAACTATAATTGGTGAATTTCCGATTTCAGTGTTGTTTGGAGTTTAAAACATTACGTTGATACTGAGCATTTCATCTAACTATAATATTACTTTAACTTTTGTTTTTTTCAGTGAATTTCTACTTTTTTTTTAACGTAGAGTAATATTTAATTACCATAATTTAATCCAACCCTCACTGAACACGGCCTCTGGCCTCAGGCCCTGCAGCCACCCCCCTGCATACAACTCCACACTGCGCAGGGCGTTCGGTTGTGAATGGCTGCAAGTTTGCCACTGTGCCTGGCCTGCGGCCAATCCCCTCACATGCAACCAACCTCACGCTGCGCACTGTTGGCCACAAGGCCTGGACTGAGGCCAGGCCCACTGGCCAACCCCCCAAAGGCAGCTAACCCCCATGGCATTAGGTTGTGTGCTGTTGGGGGGGTGGCCACAGGGCCTTTCTTTTTTTGAAGAGGAAGGAGCCACATGGCCTTCCTCTCTGAGCCTCCGCAGGCCTTGGGGACTCAAACCCACAGGGTCTTATTTTTTTTAAAGAGGAGGTGGGCCACATGGACCCCCTCCCTGATCCTTATTAGGCCCTGGGGACCTCAACCCCCAGGGCCACAATTAAAATTAAAAAAGAGGGGGCTAAGTGGCCCCCATCCCTGAGCCTTGTTATGCCCTGGGGACCCCATCCCCCAGAAAGTGGCTTGGGGAGGGGGGCTGCATGCCCCGTCCTGAAGGAAAGTACGCTGGGCTTGCGGCATGGGGTCCCTGGGGCCAAAATAGGCCTGAGGAGGAGGCCCATGAGTACCCCTCCCCAAAAAATATAAACATGTCTACCCCCTGGAGACTTGCCCACCAGGGGGCGTACTTAATATAACAAAGCGTAGGAGATTTGAATTGTTTTTTATAATTTTGCAGCAGATCCACTTTTATTTAAAAAACAAAATGTTTTTGGCCCCTCTGGGACCCCACTACCGGGCCTAGGGGGTCATGGAATTCCTACCCTTCCCCTTGTGTATTTTTGGTTTTTTTTAGAACTAGATTCCCGAGTTCTAAGATGGCTGCCACCATTTCCTGGTTGAGGTGGTGGCAGACAATCAGATCTCAGTTTGAGAACTGTCAGGTTCCGTGGAGCCTCGTTGTCCCTAGATATACAAAGTTTATGAATGAATGAATGAATGATGACATTTATAAAGCGCTGGCATTCACTCCAATGGAGCATCTTGCCGCTAGGAACGGGTAAGCTGAGTGTCAAACAGTGTGATCTCTAAAGTTGCCATGGTCAGATCAAGGATAGGGTCAAACTATATGGAAGTGTGAAGATCCAAGTTTTTTCTTAAACATGGACTCCATCTGTATAAGTCTCACTTGGGTGGGTAAATAGTTCCAGGCTTTTGTCTCCAATACGGCAATAGATTTTCCTCTTCTGGACTTCAAACGGAAATGGGGGGGATACTAGTAACTTTTCATTGGAAGATCTCAAATTACGTGTAGGTGCATAGGCTTTCAATCTGGTCCTGAGGTATTTGGGGCCACTTTGTTTTACAGCTCTGAAGGTTATCACTAGGATTTTAAAGAGAATTCTTTTGTGTATTGGTAGCCAGTGAAGGATTTGGAGGGCATCAGAGGCAGATGACCCCTTTGGTAAATTAAGTACCATTTTGGCTGCTGCATTTTGTACAGTCTGCAACTTTTTCAGAGTACTTTTCTTTACTCCTGCATAGAGACTGTTACAATAATCTAGTCGTGATAGAATCAAAGCCACTGCCACAGACTTGCGAGCTGTGGCTGGAAGAAGGTCAAAGAATTTCTTCAGAGTTTTTATATAATGAAAACAAGTTCCTGCTACCGAAAGAGCCTGCCAATGAAAGGAGAGGGAGGTGTCAAAACAGCATCCTAGATTTTTAGCAGTGTCAACTGTGTTAGGGGTTGGGGCTGCGTCTGTTGGCCACCACATTTTGGGTGAGAAGATATTACATTTTCCCAGCAACAGAATCTCCGTCTTTTGGCTGTTACACTTAAGGTGATTGGACTTCATCCATTCGAAGACTGCGGAGAGACATTGTTGGAAATGTTCTTCTTCTGCTCTGGAATCTTTATCCAGGGTAAGGATGAGCTGTGTATCATCAGCGTAAGACACAGTCTCAATGTCAAAAGATGATACTAGGTCAAACAGGGGCACCGTATATATATTGAAAAGTGTAGGGCTTAAAATTGAGCCCTGAGGCACACCCGAAAGCAGCTGCTTCTCTGTTGAAGTATAATTGCCGAGTGTTACTGATTGTCTTCTGTTTCCCAGGAATGATGTTAGCCAAGCCAATGCTTTCTGTGAAATCCCTGCGCTTTTTAACTGTTTACCCAGAGCAGCATGGGAAACAGTATCAAATGCGGCTGAGAGATCCAACAGGATCAGCACCGCCATCTTTCCTTGATCTAGTGCGAATTTTAGTGTCTCCGCAGTATGTAGCAGTGCTGACTCCGTTGAATATCCGGCCCTGAAACCTGATTGCCTGGGGTGTAACACGTTGTTTAAAAGGAGAAAATCATTCAGGTGCTTATTTACAAGTTTCTCCGTTATCTTGCTTAAGCAGGGCAGTAGAGAGATGGGTCTAAGATTGGTCAGGGTAGTTGGATCTGGGAGATGTTTCTTTTGAAGTGGTTTAACCGAAGCAGTTTTCCAACTATCTGGTACTACAGCCTGTCTAAGTGAGGAGTTAATAATCTGATCAATAATGGGATTAATAGTATCAATTAGTGCATGTAGAATTTTAGGGGGACAGGGATCACCTGGAGAGCCTGATTTGCATGTCAAGATAGCCTGTCTAGACTGTTCGAGGGTAATTTCATTAAAATGATTTAACATCGGTCTATCATCAAAATTCTGATTTAAACCTTCTGATGGTGTATCTATTAATTTAAAATCCTTTCTAAGGTCACTGACTTTTTCCTCAAAGTAGTCTGCTATCTGGTCACATAGTTGTTGTGACGGGGGAATTTCCTTATGGAACATCTTAGGGTGGGTAAAAGATTCTACAATTTTAAAAATCATTTTTTGATCAGACGCTGCCTGCTGAATGAGGTTAGTGTAGAGAACTTTCTTTTCATGTTTGATCTTCCTATGATATTCTTTTATGAGGATTAGTTGCTCAAAAACCTTATAACGGATTTACACCAAAACACAAAAAGCACTATATCTGAACCTCAATCAAGCTTTCTGCCAAATTTGGTGTAAATCCGTTCAGCAGATTAGACTGTAGCTGTGTCTAAAGTTCCTATGGGAAAATGGATGGGGAAAATGTGTTTTGGAAGCCACTTTTTTCCTCACCCCGCTTGAAAGATCACTCCAAATCTTTCCATGCACAAAATGGACAAAAAAGAGCACTTTTTTGGAAAGTTTCATGGAGATTTGTTAAACAGTGCCAATGTTATTAGGAACACAAAAAATGAATTTCCTATGGAAACATGATCCTAACTATAACTACCCAGTGGCAAAAGCCACTGAGTAATAAAAAATATATGTATATATGTATACATATAGATAGCATACTTGCGGTGTTCACCAGTAGGTAGTTATAGTTAGGACTTTGTTTCTATTAAAAAAGCGTTTTTTCTTTTGCCAATATCTTTGGCCCCACTCACTTTAGCTGGTGCCTTGAAAATATTGGGGTGATCCATCAAGCGGGAGCCGAGAAAAAGGAGGTCCCAAAACGCTTTTCCTGCATGTTAATTTCCATAGGAAACTGTTGACGCAGCTACAGCCCGAACTGCTGAACGGAATTACGCCAAATTTGCCAAAAAGGTAGCTCTTGGTCCACAGTGCACTCTTTTTGTTAAATGGAGTAAATCCGTTCAGTAGTTCCCATTTCTCAAATATACAAATTTGGCTGCAGAGGATCCACAAACCCTCCAGGTCTTGTGCCTGAGGTCTGATTGGCTGCCAACACTTCAAACCAGGAAGTGTTGGCAGCTATCTTGTGACTCGGTTGAACTTAGTCACAAGGAAAAAGTTAAAATAAAATATAAAAAATTAAGAAAAGGGGGCAGGGTAGACACACCCTGACACCCTAGGACTGCCCAGGGCCCCAAAAAAGTTTTACAATAAAAATGTGTCAGGTTTTGCAGGCTTGGGGACTGCCACCTCTGTGGGGCCTAAATTGAATGCGGTGGGGGCTACGCAGCCCCTTCCACTGCAGCCCCGGGGTCCACCACATCACCGGGGCTAATTATCTTCAATGCGGGGCCACACAGCCCCCCCCCTGCAGCCCCGGGGGAAGCTACCTACCCGGGGCTATTTTTAAAAGTAAAGTGTGGAGGTCTCGAGCCCCCCACACAGCTCTGGGGACCACCACCTCCCCTGGGCTGTTTCAAAGATGGAAGGGGGGCCACACGACCTCCCTCCTGGTGCCGTAAAGGGTCCTGTGGACCGGCACCCCACAGGGCTGGCTCCAACAATGTCCGGGGGTGCCCACCCCTGGGACATTGCAGTATGCTATGGCATGGCAGGGGTACTGCTCCCACCATGCCATAGCAAACTCTGCTTCGCTTCATGAAAGCGAGAGCATTGAAAATGCTCTCGCTTCCATGAAGCGAAGCAGAATTGCTTTTGGGCAGTGGGAGCTGCATGTTAGTAGCTCCCTTTGCCCAAAGGCAATGCTGGCTCCCGCAGGAGTTGGGGAGCCGGCAGGGACTGTGGGGGCCTTGAGGCTCCCCCACGGTCCCCAAGGCCATAGCCATGTCCTGGGGGATGGGGGTCCCCGGGGTTGAAAATACCCGGGTACGGGCGCTGCGCAGGCCCCCCACCCATTTAAAAAAAAAAAAAAGTATGTGGCCAAGCCCTGGTGGATGGGATCTCTGGAGGGGGGGGGCGCACAGACCCCCTCCAGAAAAATGGAGGGCGGGCCCCGGGGATTGGATTCCCGGGGCCAAAATTGGCCCAGGGAAGGGAGGGCCACGTGTCCCCCTGTGTGGGGCATACTGGAGGATACAGGGGTGCTAGTTGGCCCCTAAGGACCCCCAGCAGCGATGGGGACTTCATCCCCCAACCAAGAGAGTGCCAGGAAGTGCGCTTGCAGAGTGGTGGACAAAGGGGGCATGGCCTGCTATCAGAACTCAGCAATCCTGCTGTGTGGGACTTACTGGAGGAAATAGGAGGAGTAGTTGGCCCCCAATGGTGTCCTTGGGGGCCAACTACCCCTCCTGTTACCTCCAGTAAGTCCCACACAGTGAAATTGCTAAGAGGTCTTCAGAGGCCACGCCCCCTTTGTCCAGTACTCTGTAAACGTGCCTCCTGGCGCACTACTGGTTGGGGGATGAAGTCGACTTTACTACAGAGGGACCTTGGGGGCCAAGAAGCCCTCCTGGTACCTCCTGTAAGTCCTACGCAACGGAATTCCTGAGAGCTGGTCGGAGGCCCAGACCCCTTTCTCCACTACTCTGCAAATGTGACTGCTAGTTAAAAAACCTTAGAAATTCACTGAAAAAAACACAGGTTTTAGGGACGTTATAGTTAGAAATTAGTATTTAAAAAAACCTTAGCTGTTCATGGAAAAAAACAAAGGTTATAGGGACGTTATATTTCGGCTGGCATTTCACTCGTGCAAAACCAGAGAAATTCAGCTGTTATAGTTAGCTGAGCTAACTATAACTCGCGCCCCGCAATGCACTGGTTATGACCTCACATATTACATCACTCATGACATGGTCAGTGACATCACTGATGACATCACCAATGACATCTCAAATGACTTCACTGATGACATCATCCAGTGACTGTGAGTGTTTTATTTAAGTTAATAAGTGTTAAATATATATACCAAGGTGTATGGGTGACTTCCCCGTTCATGAGAAAACATGTGTAAGCTTACAAGATTACCTAAAGAAGAGATCAAAGCACCGGCGAATAAATCATTATCATCAAGAAATGCTATTATCTTTGTTCTGTTTACTGTTTTGCATACCAAGTTTGATATAATCACGACTGCCTCATACTGTTAAAACATCTCCAACAAATGTATCAATTTGGTTTATTCTGTGTTACCCACAGCTCTGAATTATTACTTTAGTTTTAATGTATATTGATATTTTAAACACTCTGCTACTTTGCGGTGCTCAAAAGAGAAAAAAAGCACCACCAAGTGGTGGACTGTAAGAAATAAGTACAGGTGTTGAGAATAAGTGTCAGAGCTGAGCACCGGCAAACACCATCACAAATTAAGCACTGACTCTTGGTACAAACATGCCTAGCAGGCCATGATCTCCCCTGTCTCGTTCTCCTTCACCTTGCGGCAGGGACTCTCTAATGCCTAGTTAAAACTATCAACACAGCTCCCCTTTCAACGCCTGGTCGGGGTAGTAAGTGCTCTATAAATACACTCTGCAATATTGACGGTCTTGGTGAGCGTCTGCAGCTGTTCCATGCATACCGTGGTATTATATTAGGTCTTGGAAGGGTATCTGGGTATATGGCACTGCACATGCAAGACAGAATGCACATGCATGGTCAAATTTAATCTGTGCTTCTAGAGGTGTTTATTGTATTTGCTAGATGTGAGGCAGAACCTAAGGTCAAAATGCTGGTATCTGGTGAAAAGTGAGCATTTTTGGACAATGACAAGATGATGTTCCGGGCCTGCAGTGTATTTTCAGAAACTGATGAGCTGATTTTGTGGGGCGAAATCAGAATTTCAGTTTGTTCATTGCAGATTTTTTTAAATCACCTCCTTGGTGGCAAAAGAGATTATCTTGCTATTAGGCGGGTAAGATTGGGTAATTTCATGAGCGCCCACATTAAAGTATTTGTCGACCTATTGCTTTATAGTCATTTTCTTTGGCTCATAGTGTGGCATAATGTCTATTGGGTCACTTATTTTTCCAAATTATTTTTAGGGAGAAATCGCACAAGCCCATACAGTGATAAGCCTTCCTCACTCCACTTCACTTCACTCAATGTTTTTTGATGTAAGTGTTTACACCACATCAGTTTGAAAGTTTTCCAGTTAAAACTAGTTATACAAAAGCACGAGATTTGGTCTGGCAGTGGTGTATAAATTATAGCCAGGCCGCTGGAATTATGTGGGGGAGGGCCACATTTTGCGGTAGGATTGAGTAAATTATGCACCAAGAAAATGCAAATTATGTGGCATAATGCGTCACAGTTTGTGACAGCACTACTTCATTATTTCGTCATTTTTACAGTGGCCAACACTTTCTGGGCATCGGTTTCACCTCATTAACATCCAAATATAGCATTACGCAACAGAAAGGTGACCAATAAACCTTTGCAAAGGGCCTTCCACTGCGCGACAACATGTCACTTCGTTTTCAGTAACGTTTGAACCAGAAACAAAAGCAGGAAATCTATAATTATGCGGAAAATGCTATGGCTGCATGATCGCAAAATTCATGTGGCTCTGATTATACTACTAGGGTCAAAGATGGGAGCGGGAGACAGTCTTGGTGACTGGTAGGATCAAGGGGATCTGCCAGAGGACATTAATGGAGCAGTGCAGGAGAGTCACCCCTAAGATGGTGATGGACGTAAAACACACAGAGGGGAATTTATGAAGTATGGGGAGGCTGCCAGCAGAGACGTAGTGGCATAAGATAAAGAAGTCAATGGCCAAGTGAATGGCGTGGCTTTTGAACCCAAGCAGGCCAACATCGTGAAGAAGATGGGACATTATGCGTATTTTACAGTCAATCATCACTCACAATAAGATATGATTTTTTTCAGTTTTCTACACTTATCTAGGACATCATCAATCTCAATGTAGGTGTTGTTCTAGTACAACATTGACTCCATGGTCAGATGGACTTCATGGTTTGTATTTACAGTGATATAAAGCAATACATCAAAGGCAATGCTTCCAATTCAACTAATGGAGCGGAGAGGATGAGGATACAAGCTAGGAAGTGACATAAGTTCTCCAGGAGAATTTGCCATTAGGGCAAAACAGCTGAGGCGAGTGGGACAGTCAACTAGGATGGAAGTTGGTGGAGAGAGTGGAGAGTGGACTAGTGTACAGTGGAGTGGTGTAAAGTGTAGTGGGATAGAGGGGAGTGTTGCACAGTGCAATGCGGTACGTCGGAGTGGTGTATAGTGGAGCAGCATACAGTGGATTAGTGTGGAGTGTTTTAGAGTGGCATAGCTTAGAGTGGCGTACAATAGAATAGTGTACCGTATAGTGGTGAAGAGTTGAGTGGCATAGAGCGTAGTGTGGTAGAGTGTAATAGCATACAGTGGAGTAGCGCAGAGTGCAGTGGCGAAGACTGGAGTGGCATACACTGGAGTGAGGTACAGTGAATCGCATACAGTAGAATAACAGAGTGGAGTGTTGCAGAGTGAAGTGGCGTACAGTGGAATAGCATATGGTGGAGTGTCAGGCAGTGAAGTATCATAGAGTGTAGTGGTGTAGAGTGGAATAGCATATAGTGGAGTGGCGTAGAATGGAGTGGCATAGAGTCTAATGGAGAGAGTGTAGATGTGCACAGTGTAACAGCATAGAGAGGACTAGCATAGAGTGCAGTGGCATAGACTGGATTGGCAAAGAGTGGAGTGGGATTGAGTGGAGCGGCGTAGAGTGGAGTGAGGTAAAGTAGAGTGGCGTAGAGGGTAGGGCGTACAATGGAGTGGTGTACAGTGGAATACCATATATTAGAGTGGTCTACAGTGGAGTGCCATACAGTGGAGTGCCATAGAATGGAATAGCAAAGAGTGGAGTGCATACAGTGGAGTTGTGTACAGTGGAATAGTGTAGAGTAGATTGGTGTACAGTGTAGAGATGTAGAGTGCAGTGGCCTCTAGTGGTTTGTGTTAGAGTGGAGCAGCATACAGTGGAATAGCGTAGACTGAAGTGGCATATAGCGGAGTTATATTGAGTGGAGTGTCGGACAGTGGAGTGTTCTAGAGTTGACTGGCATAGAGTGGAGTGAGGTACTGCGTAGTTGCTTGCAGTGGAATAGCATAGACTGGAGTGGCATAGAGTGGAGTGACGTACACTGGAGTGGCATACAGTGGATTAGTGTACACTGAAGTGTGGTAAAGTGGAGTGGCCTAGAGTGGAATAGCGTGCATTGGAGTGGTGTTCAGTAGATTAGCGTACAGTATAGTGGCGTAGATTTGGTAAACAGTGGAATGGCGTACAGTGTAGTGGTGTAGAGTGGAGTGTTGTAGAGTGAAATATCTTATAGTGAAGTGTTGCAAAGTGAAGCGGGTAAGAGTGTAGTGGGTTAGATTGTAGTGGCGTACAGTGTAATAGCGTACTGTGGAATAGCGTACAGTGAAGTGTTGTAGAGTGTAGTGGCATACAGGGGAATAGCGTGGAGTGGAGTGGCATACAGTGGAATGGCATACAGTGGAGTAGCTACAGTGGAGTAGTGTAGAGTGAAATAATATTGAGTGTTACTGGCGCACAGTGTAGTGACGTAGAGTGGAGGGGCATATGGTGGAATTGTGTACAGTAGAGAGGCGTAGACCGGAGTAGAGTAGACTGTAGTAGGGTGTAGTGGATTGGCATAGAGAGGGGTGGCGTACAGTGGAGTGTAGAATGCAGTGAGATACAGTGTAGTTGCGTACTGTGAAGTGGAGTGGTGTATAGTGCAGTGGCGTAGACTACAGTGGCATACAGTGAAGTGGCATAGAGGAGAGTGGCATAGAGTGCAGTGGCGTAAAGTGCAGTGGGGGTAGAGTAGAGTGACATAGAGCGGAGTGGAGTATAGTGGAGTGGCTTACAGTGGAATAGCATATATTTGAGAGGCGTAGAGTGGAGTGTCATACAGTGGAGTGTCATACAGTGGAATAGTGTAGAATGTATTGGCATTTAGGGTAGTAGCGTACAGTGGAGTGGCATAGACTGAAATCTTGTACCGTTGAGCAGCATACAGTGGAATAGCATAAAGTGGAGCAGTGTGTAGTGCAATGGCACACACTGGAGTGTGTTAAAGTGGAGTTGGGTACAGTGGAATAGCATAGAGTAGAGTGGCGTGGAGTGGTATAAGGTGGAGTGGTTTACCGTGGCGAGTTGTACAATTGAGTGGCATAGAGTGCCGTTAGGTACAGTGTAGTGGCATACAGTGAAATAGTGTAGAGTGGAGTGGTGTACACTAGAGTGGCATACAGTGGAATAGTGTACACCGGAGTGACTGTGGGTAGAGTGGAGGAGAGTAGAGGGGAGTGGTGTATAGTGAAGTGGTGTACAGTGTATTTGCGCAGAGTAGAGTGGCATGGAGTGGAGTGAGATATAGTGTAGTGCTGTAGAGTGGAAAGTCCTACTGTGGAGATGCGTACAGGGGAATACTGTATTCGTGTAGGATGTAGTAGCATTCAGTGGAGTGGCGTAGACTGGAGTGTCGTACAGTTGAGCAGCATACAATGGAATAGCATACAGTGGAGAGGTGGGAAGTGGAGAGGTGTACAGTGCAGTGGCATATAGTGTGTTAGAGTGGAGTGGAGTGGCGTACAGTGCAATAGCGTAGAGTGGCATAGAGGGGAGTGGTGTACAGTGTAGTGTTGTACAGTGGAGTGGCATAGAGTGGAGTGAGGTACAGTGTAGTGGGGTACAGTGGAATAGTGTAGAGTGGAGTGGGGTAGACTGGAGCGGGGTAGAGTGAAGTGGCATAGAGTGGAGTGGAATACAGTGGAGAAGCATAGAGTAGAGTGTCATGGAGTGGAGTGGAGTGAGGTACAGTGTAGTAGCATACAGTGGAATAGCGTAAACTGGAGTACCATGGAGTGGAGTGGTATATAGTGTAGTGGCTTTGAGTAGGGTGTTGTAGAGTGGAATATTGTAATGTAAAGTGTTATAGAGTGGAGCGGGTTGCAATGTAGTGGGACAGACTGTAGTGGCATACAGTGAGTAGGGTACAGTGGAGGGGTATAGAGTGGTATAACTTTAACTGTTACTGACGTACAGTGTAGTAACATAGAGTGGAGTAGCATATAGTGGAATAGCAGACAGTAGAGTGACAAACAACAGTGTTTTTCTGTAGAGTGGAGTGGCGTAGAGTGGACTGGCATATAGTGGAGTGGCATACAGTGGAGCGGCATAAAGTGCGGTGGCGTGCAGAAGAATAGTGTACTGGTGTATCAGTGCAAGAAACTCAATTCTCAATACCCCAGAAGCTGGCTTACCCATCCAGAATGCTAGCCAACCCTTTTATCACCATTCCAATGCCTTATTTTCCTAATACCAGGCTTACAAATGCTGATCTGCCACACCAGCTGATACAATAAGAAACAACAATGCCAAAACATGTCATCAAAAAGCCAGCCTCACAAAAAATACATTGTCCTTCACCACTTATCCATTCCAGCCCTCAGTAAAGGGATGGGGTGAGCCACTTTTCCGAATCAATAGGTACGCAGTGAAGATATAATAACGGAAGGACTTCCTTGTGCCCCTACAGATAAATCACTTGCCCCACCCCACAACCTCTTAATCCAATTGGCACCCAGAGCCTCCTTCTGCTCAAGCAGCCGCAGGAAGAAAGGGGCTATCCTATCTCAGAACATGCCTCAAATCCAATGTCCCTGAGCTCAGCAGGGAGAGAACTAGCATGGCACTGGGAAAGCCCAGCATTGGCCTTAACTGGCACGACCAGTCCCTCCTGGACACAGGAAAAAAGCACAAAAGGATGCTCAGATTGGCAGACGCTTTAATGACACCCCCCATGATGGGTTGGGCTTGCATTTTGGGGGCTTGCATTTTCAGCATTTAAAAATGGAGGTTTCTTGTTTCCGTTTTGAGATCCCCTCTATGGACGGGGAAGAGGGACTGAAAGGTAATGTTTAAGGTATCTGCTTCACCATGGTGAGGAGCTGAGCCACTGCGTATAGCCTTTGCTCCTCTTGGGTCACATTTGTAGATGTCCCTAGGATGACTTGAGGTATATCCAGATCACCTCTGTCTCAGCCATTTCCACCCACGTCTTACATAACTGTCAGCAATATATCATTTTTTTTATCTCAGTGCCCCTAGATGGGCATCCAACCTTGCATAGCTTGCTATGATGTTTGTGAACCAGAATTACTTGAGTGACATCTTTTCTAGTCTGTTTAGATACTCTATGTGCCTGACCTACTTTTATATAAGGGAAGAATCCATTAGAGGGCCTCGCTTTCGACTGACGTAGCACAGCATAAATTCGCCCACTGTATCGAATACATTACTGCTACTAACAGTCTGGTTTCAGACCAGGCAAAGGCACAGAGTCAGCCATCATATCCATTTGGGATGAGCTAAAAGGCACTATAAACAAAAACGGAGTACCTGCTCATTACTTCTGGATTTATCATCAGCATTTGACATTGTCCACCACAACATGCTACTGCAAAGACTTCACGATAGCGGAATCCATGAAAATGCTTTAAAATGGGTTGCTTCTCATCTCACAGACAGAGAAAGTGTAGTCTTCCTACTTACAGACAACACTTTGGCGTTCTTCAGGGGTCCATCATATCCCCTATAATATTCAATATCTATATAAAACCCTTACCAAATCTGATTAAATCATGAAACCTCACCTGCTACAACTATGCAGATTACTCCCAAATCAGTTTTAAAATTGATAGCCCGGAAGACCTCGGCAATCCACAACTTGATGACTGCCTTTGTGCCATAAACACACAATTGATGAATAACCATCTAAAGCTCAATACTGCAAAGACCGAGACTGTGACCTGTGGACAATGGCAAAAGTACCAGCCTACCACCACATGGCCTAAGGAACGTCAAACCCCTCCAACAACATCAAGAGAAGTTAGAAACCTAGGAGTAACCATGGATTCAGACCTATCCCTGATACCCCACTTTCCAAATGGAACAAAACAAAGGCAACATCCTTCCAACCACACACCCTACATGGTGTAGCATACTACTCATGTAGTAGGCAAGTTCTTCAGAGCCCATTAGGGTTGTAAGCGCTATATAAATGCTGCAATACAATACAATATCACGTCAAATGCCTTGTCTTTCAACTTTATAACGATTTAGAACTAATATCAACCATCAGTTCAAACTCAGTTCTGGGATCAAAGAGGTTAAAATAATCTGTACAATTCCGCCCCCATTTCCGCTTTCATCAGGTGCTAATGTTACTCTTGGATCCAACACAATAATGGAAAGGGCCAGAGGGTCTTCTTGTGTTTCTTTTGTCCGTTTCACTTCCTGTAAATCTAGGTTTATCTATTGCAATAATGTTAATTACCCACAATTAACTATCCAGTTTCTTAAAGCACAATACTTCTTTGTGCAGCTTGTAAGTCACGCTGTCTGTGGTTATTAATGCTCACATTGCTTGGTGCCCGCTGCCTGGAGGGAAATTTTCTTGCCCATCACTGACGCTAGGAAGAAGATCCAGTTACTTTGAGACACAAATACGTGCCTACCCGTGGTATCATTTCTGGGTTTTTTTGTCCATGTTTCTATTTTTGTTTGTTGAAACCCGTGAATGAATGGCACCATTATTAAACAGCTTGCATGGATCAACGGGCGCCTGCCCTTCTGCTGTTGCCAACTCTAATCCTGCCTGCCTGGCGCGTGCATGGTGAGCAAGGCGCATGCGGTAAACAGGAGGCACAGAAGCGGGGACATCTTAAGGATTTTGGGAGCCCTGCGCCAAACTTGTTTTGGGGCCCCTTCTTTGGAAATGCTTTGAACTTATGATCCAATTTCAACTCTTTCATGCCCTATTTAGCCAGGTCACTGACAGTGATTAGGAACACTGTCTAAAATTCAAATGTGTTTACTTCTAATATTCAGGGGAAATGACGTGTGTTTTCAATATTATAATGCAGCAACAACTCACTAATAGTACTGCAAATATTTTCTGACACCCTCCCATTTCTAACATATGAGGTGCTGTTTTGATCTAAAATAAAAAACAATTATGATTGTTGCATGAAACAAACACAACATTTCTCTGCAAAATGCCTGTAATAGACTCTCAAACATCACCCACATTAAAAATAAAATTAAAACAGTATTTAAAACAATCTGTTTAAGAATTAAAGTCATCAGGGCAAGCCTCTGTGGAACAGACCTGGCACTTTCTGCCCCCCCACCCCACCCCTCCTAAGGCTGGGGCCCTGGACCAGAGCCCACTTTGCCCATGCCGCAAAATGTCTCTGCACAGACGACGGAGACTGAGAGATACGGGTGCATGTGACCAGCTAATAATGCACCCACATAATGGGGCTTATTGACTGACTGGCACATGCGTCAAGCTAGGATTTTGCGAGTCCTTAATAGCGAATATTAAGGATTCGCAATTAAGGAATCGCAAAATCCTATGCATGTAGGAATCGCTATAATAACAGCGATTCCTACACAGTCCTTATTTGCGATTTGCAACTTGCGACTTGCAAATAAGGAATAGCTTCCCATTCCTTCCCATGGGCCTACAGGCCCATAGGAAGGAATGGGAAATTGCAAGCGCAATTTGCGAATATCAATAGGTACGCTGGGCTTGCGGCATGGGGTCCCTGGGGCCAAAATAGGCCTGGGGAGGAGGCCCATGAGTACCCCTCCCCAAAAAATATAAACATGTCTACCCCCTGGAGACTTGCCCACCAGGGGGCGTACTTAATATAACAAAGCGTAGGAGATTTGAATTGTTTTTTATAATTTTGCAGCAGATCCACTTTTATTTAAAAAACAAAATGTTTTTGGCCCCTCTGGGACCCCACTACCGGGCCTAGGGGGTCATGGAATTCCTACCCTTCCCCTTGTGTATTTTTGGTTTTTTTTAGAACTAGATTCCCGAGTTCTAAGATGGCTGCCACCATTTCCTGGTTGAGGTGGTGGCAGACAATCAGATCTCAGTTTGAGAACTGTCAGGTTCCGTGGAGCCTCGTTGTCCCTAGATATACAAAGTTTATGAATGAATGAATGAATGATGACATTTATAAAGCGCTGGCATTCACTCCAATGGAGCATCTTGCCGCTAGGAACGGGTAAGCTGAGTGTCAAACAGTGTGATCTCTAAAGTTGCCATGGTCAGATCAAGGATAGGGTCAAACTATATGGAAGTGTGAAGATCCAAGTTTTTTCTTAAACATGGACTCCATCTGTATAAGTCTCACTTGGGTGGGTAAATAGTTCCAGGCTTTTGTCTCCAATACGGCAATAGATTTTCCTCTTCTGGACTTCAAACGGAAATGGGGGGGATACTAGTAACTTTTCATTGGAAGATCTCAAATTACGTGTAGGTGCATAGGCTTTCAATCTGGTCCTGAGGTATTTGGGGCCACTTTGTTTTACAGCTCTGAAGGTTATCACTAGGATTTTAAAGAGAATTCTTTTGTGTATTGGTAGCCAGTGAAGGATTTGGAGGGCATCAGAGGCAGATGACCCCTTTGGTAAATTAAGTACCATTTTGGCTGCTGCATTTTGTACAGTCTGCAACTTTTTCAGAGTACTTTTCTTTACTCCTGCATAGAGACTGTTACAATAATCTAGTCGTGATAGAATCAAAGCCACTGCCACAGACTTGCGAGCTGTGGCTGGAAGAAGGTCAAAGAATTTCTTCAGAGTTTTTATATAATGAAAACAAGTTCCTGCTACCGAAAGAGCCTGCCAATGAAAGGAGAGGGAGGTGTCAAAACAGCATCCTAGATTTTTAGCAGTGTCAACTGTGTTAGGGGTTGGGGCTGCGTCTGTTGGCCACCACATTTTGGGTGAGAAGATATTACATTTTCCCAGCAACAGAATCTCCGTCTTTTGGCTGTTACACTTAAGGTGATTGGACTTCATCCATTCGAAGACTGCGGAGAGACATTGTTGGAAATGTTCTTCTTCTGCTCTGGAATCTTTATCCAGGGTAAGGATGAGCTGTGTATCATCAGCGTAAGACACAGTCTCAATGTCAAAAGATGATACTAGGTCAAACAGGGGCACCGTATATATATTGAAAAGTGTAGGGCTTAAAATTGAGCCCTGAGGCACACCCGAAAGCAGCTGCTTCTCTGTTGAAGTATAATTGCCGAGTGTTACTGATTGTCTTCTGTTTCCCAGGAATGATGTTAGCCAAGCCAATGCTTTCTGTGAAATCCCTGCGCTTTTTAACTGTTTACCCAGAGCAGCATGGGAAACAGTATCAAATGCGGCTGAGAGATCCAACAGGATCAGCACCGCCATCTTTCCTTGATCTAGTGCGAATTTTAGTGTCTCCGCAGTATGTAGCAGTGCTGACTCCGTTGAATATCCGGCCCTGAAACCTGATTGCCTGGGGTGTAACACGTTGTTTAAAAGGAGAAAATCATTCAGGTGCTTATTTACAAGTTTCTCCGTTATCTTGCTTAAGCAGGGCAGTAGAGAGATGGGTCTAAGATTGGTCAGGGTAGTTGGATCTGGGAGATGTTTCTTTTGAAGTGGTTTAACCGAAGCAGTTTTCCAACTATCTGGTACTACAGCCTGTCTAAGTGAGGAGTTAATAATCTGATCAATAATGGGATTAATAGTATCAATTAGTGCATGTAGAATTTTAGGGGGACAGGGATCACCTGGAGAGCCTGATTTGCATGTCAAGATAGCCTGTCTAGACTGTTCGAGGGTAATTTCATTAAAATGATTTAACATCGGTCTATCATCAAAATTCTGATTTAAACCTTCTGATGGTGTATCTATTAATTTAAAATCCTTTCTAAGGTCACTGACTTTTTCCTCAAAGTAGTCTGCTATCTGGTCACATAGTTGTTGTGACGGGGGAATTTCCTTATGGAACATCTTAGGGTGGGTAAAAGATTCTACAATTTTAAAAATCATTTTTTGATCAGACGCTGCCTGCTGAATGAGGTTAGTGTAGAGAACTTTCTTTTCATGTTTGATCTTCCTATGATATTCTTTTATGAGGATTAGTTGCTCAAAAACCTTATAACGGATTTACACCAAAACACAAAAAGCACTATATCTGAACCTCAATCAAGCTTTCTGCCAAATTTGGTGTAAATCCGTTCAGCAGATTAGACTGTAGCTGTGTCTAAAGTTCCTATGGGAAAATGGATGGGGAAAATGTGTTTTGGAAGCCACTTTTTTCCTCACCCCGCTTGAAAGATCACTCCAAATCTTTCCATGCACAAAATGGACAAAAAAGAGCACTTTTTTGGAAAGTTTCATGGAGATTTGTTAAACAGTGCCAATGTTATTAGGAACACAAAAAATGAATTTCCTATGGAAACATGATCCTAACTATAACTACCCAGTGGCAAAAGCCACTGAGTAATAAAAAATATATGTATATATGTATACATATAGATAGCATACTTGCGGTGTTCACCAGTAGGTAGTTATAGTTAGGACTTTGTTTCTATTAAAAAAGCGTTTTTTCTTTTGCCAATATCTTTGGCCCCACTCACTTTAGCTGGTGCCTTGAAAATATTGGGGTGATCCATCAAGCGGGAGCCGAGAAAAAGGAGGTCCCAAAACGCTTTTCCTGCATGTTAATTTCCATAGGAAACTGTTGACGCAGCTACAGCCCGAACTGCTGAACGGAATTACGCCAAATTTGCCAAAAAGGTAGCTCTTGGTCCACAGTGCACTCTTTTTGTTAAATGGAGTAAATCCGTTCAGTAGTTCCCATTTCTCAAATATACAAATTTGGCTGCAGAGGATCCACAAACCCTCCAGGTCTTGTGCCTGAGGTCTGATTGGCTGCCAACACTTCAAACCAGGAAGTGTTGGCAGCTATCTTGTGACTCGGTTGAACTTAGTCACAAGGAAAAAGTTAAAATAAAATATAAAAAATTAAGAAAAGGGGGCAGGGTAGACACACCCTGACACCCTAGGACTGCCCAGGGCCCCAAAAAAGTTTTACAATAAAAATGTGTCAGGTTTTGCAGGCTTGGGGACTGCCACCTCTGTGGGGCCTAAATTGAATGCGGTGGGGGCTACGCAGCCCCTTCCACTGCAGCCCCGGGGTCCACCACATCACCGGGGCTAATTATCTTCAATGCGGGGCCACACAGCCCCCCCCCTGCAGCCCCGGGGGAAGCTACCTACCCGGGGCTATTTTTAAAAGTAAAGTGTGGAGGTCTCGAGCCCCCCACACAGCTCTGGGGACCACCACCTCCCCTGGGCTGTTTCAAAGATGGAAGGGGGGCCACACGACCTCCCTCCTGGTGCCGTAAAGGGTCCTGTGGACCGGCACCCCACAGGGCTGGCTCCAACAATGTCCGGGGGTGCCCACCCCTGGGACATTGCAGTATGCTATGGCATGGCAGGGGTACTGCTCCCACCATGCCATAGCAAACTCTGCTTCGCTTCATGAAAGCGAGAGCATTGAAAATGCTCTCGCTTCCATGAAGCGAAGCAGAATTGCTTTTGGGCAGTGGGAGCTGCATGTTAGTAGCTCCCTTTGCCCAAAGGCAATGCTGGCTCCCGCAGGAGTTGGGGAGCCGGCAGGGACTGTGGGGGCCTTGAGGCTCCCCCACGGTCCCCAAGGCCATAGCCATGTCCTGGGGGATGGGGGTCCCCGGGGTTGAAAATACCCGGGTACGGGCGCTGCGCAGGCCCCCCACCCATTTAAAAAAAAAAAAAAGTATGTGGCCAAGCCCTGGTGGATGGGATCTCTGGAGGGGGGGGGCGCACAGACCCCCTCCAGAAAAATGGAGGGCGGGCCCCGGGGATTGGATTCCCGGGGCCAAAATTGGCCCAGGGAAGGGAGGGCCACGTGTCCCCCTGTGTGGGGCATACTGGAGGATACAGGGGTGCTAGTTGGCCCCTAAGGACCCCCAGCAGCGATGGGGACTTCATCCCCCAACCAAGAGAGTGCCAGGAAGTGCGCTTGCAGAGTGGTGGACAAAGGGGGCATGGCCTGCTATCAGAACTCAGCAATCCTGCTGTGTGGGACTTACTGGAGGAAATAGGAGGAGTAGTTGGCCCCCAATGGTGTCCTTGGGGGCCAACTACCCCTCCTGTTACCTCCAGTAAGTCCCACACAGTGAAATTGCTAAGAGGTCTTCAGAGGCCACGCCCCCTTTGTCCAGTACTCTGTAAACGTGCCTCCTGGCGCACTACTGGTTGGGGGATGAAGTCGACTTTACTACAGAGGGACCTTGGGGGCCAAGAAGCCCTCCTGGTACCTCCTGTAAGTCCTACGCAACGGAATTCCTGAGAGCTGGTCGGAGGCCCAGACCCCTTTCTCCACTACTCTGCAAATGTGACTGCTAGTTAAAAAACCTTAGAAATTCACTGAAAAAAACACAGGTTTTAGGGACGTTATAGTTAGAAATTAGTATTTAAAAAAACCTTAGCTGTTCATGGAAAAAAACAAAGGTTATAGGGACGTTATATTTCGGCTGGCATTTCACTCGTGCAAAACCAGAGAAATTCAGCTGTTATAGTTAGCTGAGCTAACTATAACTCGCGCCCCGCAATGCACTGGTTATGACCTCACATATTACATCACTCATGACATGGTCAGTGACATCACTGATGACATCACCAATGACATCTCAAATGACTTCACTGATGACATCATCCAGTGACTGTGAGTGTTTTATTTAAGTTAATAAGTGTTAAATATATATACCAAGGTGTATGGGTGACTTCCCCGTTCATGAGAAAACATGTGTAAGCTTACAAGATTACCTAAAGAAGAGATCAAAGCACCGGCGAATAAATCATTATCATCAAGAAATGCTATTATCTTTGTTCTGTTTACTGTTTTGCATACCAAGTTTGATATAATCACGACTGCCTCATACTGTTAAAACATCTCCAACAAATGTATCAATTTGGTTTATTCTGTGTTACCCACAGCTCTGAATTATTACTTTAGTTTTAATGTATATTGATATTTTAAACACTCTGCTACTTTGCGGTGCTCAAAAGAGAAAAAAAGCACCACCAAGTGGTGGACTGTAAGAAATAAGTACAGGTGTTGAGAATAAGTGTCAGAGCTGAGCACCGGCAAACACCATCACAAATTAAGCACTGACTCTTGGTACAAACATGCCTAGCAGGCCATGATCTCCCCTGTCTCGTTCTCCTTCACCTTGCGGCAGGGACTCTCTAATGCCTAGTTAAAACTATCAACACAGCTCCCCTTTCAACGCCTGGTCGGGGTAGTAAGTGCTCTATAAATACACTCTGCAATATTGACGGTCTTGGTGAGCGTCTGCAGCTGTTCCATGCATACCGTGGTATTATATTAGGTCTTGGAAGGGTATCTGGGTATATGGCACTGCACATGCAAGACAGAATGCACATGCATGGTCAAATTTAATCTGTGCTTCTAGAGGTGTTTATTGTATTTGCTAGATGTGAGGCAGAACCTAAGGTCAAAATGCTGGTATCTGGTGAAAAGTGAGCATTTTTGGACAATGACAAGATGATGTTCCGGGCCTGCAGTGTATTTTCAGAAACTGATGAGCTGATTTTGTGGGGCGAAATCAGAATTTCTGTTTGTTCATTGCAGATTTTTTTAAATCACCTCCTTGGTGGCAAAAGAGATTATCTTGCTATTAGGCGGGTAAGATTGGGTAATTTCATGAGCGCCCACATTAAAGTATTTGTCGACCTATTGCTTTATAGTCATTTTCTTTGGCTCATAGTGTGGCATAATGTCTATTGGGTCACTTATTTTTCCAAATTATTTTTAGGGAGAAATCGCACAAGCCCATACAGTGATAAGCCTTCCTCACTCCACTTCACTTCACTCAATGTTTTTTGATGTAAGTGTTTACACCACATCAGTTTGAAAGTTTTCCAGTTAAAACTAGTTATACAAAAGCACGAGATTTGGTCTGGCAGTGGTGTATAAATTATAGCCAGGCCGCTGGAATTATGTGGGGGAGGGCCACATTTTGCGGTAGGATTGAGTAAATTATGCACCAAGAAAATGCAAATTATGTGGCATAATGCGTCACAGTTTGTGACAGCACTACTTCATTATTTCGTCATTTTTACAGTGGCCAACACTTTCTGGGCATCGGTTTCACCTCATTAACATCCAAATATAGCATTACGCAACAGAAAGGTGACCAATAAACCTTTGCAAAGGGCCTTCCACTGCGCGACAACATGTCACTTCGTTTTCAGTAACGTTTGAACCAGAAACAAAAGCAGGAAATCTATAATTATGCGGAAAATGCTATGGCTGCATGATCGCAAAATTCATGTGGCTCTGATTATACTACTAGGGTCAAAGATGGGAGCGGGAGACAGTCTTGGTGACTGGTAGGATCAAGGGGATCTGCCAGAGGACATTAATGGAGCAGTGCAGGAGAGTCACCCCTAAGATGGTGATGGACGTAAAACACACAGAGGGGAATTTATGAAGTATGGGGAGGCTGCCAGCAGAGACGTAGTGGCATAAGATAAAGAAGTCAATGGCCAAGTGAATGGCGTGGCTTTTGAACCCAAGCAGGCCAACATCGTGAAGAAGATGGGACATTATGCGTATTTTACAGTCAATCATCACTCACAATAAGATATGATTTTTTTCAGTTTTCTACACTTATCTAGGACATCATCAATCTCAATGTAGGTGTTGTTCTAGTACAACATTGACTCCATGGTCAGATGGACTTCATGGTTTGTATTTACAGTGATATAAAGCAATACATCAAAGGCAATGCTTCCAATTCAACTAATGGAGCGGAGAGGATGAGGATACAAGCTAGGAAGTGACATAAGTTCTCCAGGAGAATTTGCCATTAGGGCAAAACAGCTGAGGCGAGTGGGACAGTCAACTAGGATGGAAGTTGGTGGAGAGAGTGGAGAGTGGACTAGTGTACAGCGGAGTGGTGTAAAGTGTAGTGGGATAGAGGGGAGTGTTGCACAGTGCAATGCGGTACGTCGGAGTGGTGTATAGTGGAGCAGCATACAGTGGATTAGTGTGGAGTGTTTTAGAGTGGCATAGCTTAGAGTGGCGTACAATAGAATAGTGTACCGTATAGTGGTGAAGAGTTGAGTGGCATAGAGCGTAGTGTGGTAGAGTGTAATAGCATACAGTGGAGTAGCGCAGAGTGCAGTGGCGAAGACTGGAGTGGCATACACTGGAGTGAGGTACAGTGAATCGCATACAGTAGAATAACAGAGTGGAGTGTTGCAGAGTGAAGTGGCGTACAGTGGAATAGCATATGGTGGAGTGTCAGGCAGTGAAGTATCATAGAGTGTAGTGGTGTAGAGTGGAATAGCATATAGTGGAGTGGCGTAGAATGGAGTGGCATAGAGTCTAATGGAGAGAGTGTAGATGTGCACAGTGTAACAGCATAGAGAGGACTAGCATAGAGTGCAGTGGCATAGACTGGATTGGCAAAGAGTGGAGTGGGATTGAGTGGAGCGGCGTAGAGTGGAGTGAGGTAAAGTAGAGTGGCGTAGAGGGTAGGGCGTACAATGGAGTGGTGTACAGTGGAATACCATATATTAGAGTGGTCTACAGTGGAGTGCCATACAGTGGAGTGCCATAGAATGGAATAGCAAAGAGTGGAGTGCATACAGTGGAGTTGTGTACAGTGGAATAGTGTAGAGTAGATTGGTGTACAGTGTAGAGATGTAGAGTGCAGTGGCCTCTAGTGGTTTGTGTTAGAGTGGAGCAGCATACAGTGGAATAGCGTAGACTGAAGTGGCATATAGCGGAGTTATATTGAGTGGAGTGTCGGACAGTGGAGTGTTCTAGAGTTGACTGGCATAGAGTGGAGTGAGGTACTGCGTAGTTGCTTGCAGTGGAATAGCATAGACTGGAGTGGCATAGAGTGGAGTGACGTACACTGGAGTGGCATACAGTGGATTAGTGTACACTGAAGTGTGGTAAAGTGGAGTGGCCTAGAGTGGAATAGCGTGCATTGGAGTGGTGTTCAGTAGATTAGCGTACAGTATAGTGGCGTAGATTTGGTAAACAGTGGAATGGCGTACAGTGTAGTGGTGTAGAGTGGAGTGTTGTAGAGTGAAATATCTTATAGTGAAGTGTTGCAAAGTGAAGCGGGTAAGAGTGTAGTGGGTTAGATTGTAGTGGCGTACAGTGTAATAGCGTACTGTGGAATAGCGTACAGTGAAGTGTTGTAGAGTGTAGTGGCATACAGGGGAATAGCGTGGAGTGGAGTGGCATACAGTGGAATGGCATACAGTGGAGTAGCTACAGTGGAGTAGTGTAGAGTGAAATAATATTGAGTGTTACTGGCGCACAGTGTAGTGACGTAGAGTGGAGGGGCATATGGTGGAATTGTGTACAGTAGAGAGGCGTAGACCGGAGTAGAGTAGACTGTAGTAGGGTGTAGTGGATTGGCATAGAGAGGGGTGGCGTACAGTGGAGTGTAGAATGCAGTGAGATACAGTGTAGTTGCGTACTGTGAAGTGGAGTGGTGTATAGTGCAGTGGCGTAGACTACAGTGGCATACAGTGAAGTGGCATAGAGGAGAGTGGCATAGAGTGCAGTGGCGTAAAGTGCAGTGGGGGTAGAGTAGAGTGACATAGAGCGGAGTGGAGTATAGTGGAGTGGCTTACAGTGGAATAGCATATATTTGAGAGACGTAGAGTGGAGTGTCATACAGTGGAGTGTCATACAGTGGAATAGTGTAGAATGTATTGGCATTTAGGGTAGTAGCGTACAGTGGAGTGGCATAGACTGAAATCTTGTACCGTTGAGCAGCATACAGTGGAATAGCATAAAGTGGAGCAGTGTGTAGTGCAATGGCACACACTGGAGTGTGTTAAAGTGGAGTTGGGTACAGTGGAATAGCATAGAGTAGAGTGGCGTGGAGTGGTATAAGGTGGAGTGGTTTACCGTGGCGAGTTGTACAATTGAGTGGCATAGAGTGCCGTTAGGTACAGTGTAGTGGCATACAGTGAAATAGTGTAGAGTGGAGTGGTGTACACTAGAGTGGCATACAGTGGAATAGTGTACACCGGAGTGACTGTGGGTAGAGTGGAGGAGAGTAGAGGGGAGTGGTGTATAGTGAAGTGGTGTACAGTGTATTTGCGCAGAGTAGAGTGGCATGGAGTGGAGTGAGATATAGTGTAGTGCTGTAGAGTGGAAAGTCCTACTGTGGAGATGCGTACAGGGGAATACTGTATTCGTGTAGGATGTAGTAGCATTCAGTGGAGTGGCGTAGACTGGAGTGTCGTACAGTTGAGCAGCATACAATGGAATAGCATACAGTGGAGAGGTGGGAAGTGGAGAGGTGTACAGTGCAGTGGCATATAGTGTGTTAGAGTGGAGTGGAGTGGCGTACAGTGCAATAGCGTAGAGTGGCATAGAGGGGAGTGGTGTACAGTGTAGTGTTGTACAGTGGAGTGGCATAGAGTGGAGTGAGGTACAGTGTAGTGGGGTACAGTGGAATAGTGTAGAGTGGAGTGGGGTAGACTGGAGCGGGGTAGAGTGAAGTGGCATAGAGTGGAGTGGAATACAGTGGAGAAGCATAGAGTAGAGTGTCATGGAGTGGAGTGGAGTGAGGTACAGTGTAGTAGCATACAGTGGAATAGCGTAAACTGGAGTACCATGGAGTGGAGTGGTATATAGTGTAGTGGCTTTGAGTAGGGTGTTGTAGAGTGGAATATTGTAATGTAAAGTGTTATAGAGTGGAGCGGGTTGCAATGTAGTGGGACAGACTGTAGTGGCATACAGTGAGTAGGGTACAGTGGAGGGGTATAGAGTGGTATAACTTTAACTGTTACTGACGTACAGTGTAGTAACATAGAGTGGAGTAGCATATAGTGGAATAGCAGACAGTAGAGTGACAAACAACAGTGTTTTTCTGTAGAGTGGAGTGGCGTAGAGTGGACTGGCATATAGTGGAGTGGCATACAGTGGAGCGGCATAAAGTGCGGTGGCGTGCAGAAGAATAGCGTACTGTGTACTGGTGTATCAGTGCAAGAAACTCAATTCTCAATACCCCAGAAGCTGGCTTACCCATCCAGAATGCTAGCCAACCCTTTTATCACCATTCCAATGCCTTATTTTCCTAATACCAGGCTTACAAATGCTGATCTGCCACACCAGCTGATACAATAAGAAACAACAATGCCAAAACATGTCATCAAAAAGCCAGCCTCACAAAAAATACATTGTCCTTCACCACTTATCCATTCCAGCCCTCAGTAAAGGGATGGGGTGAGCCACTTTTCCGAATCAATAGGTACGCAGTGAAGATATAATAACGGAAGGACTTCCTTGTGCCCCTACAGATAAATCACTTGCCCCACCCCACAACCTCTTAATCCAATTGGCACCCAGAGCCTCCTTCTGCTCAAGCAGCCGCAGGAAGAAAGGGGCTATCCTATCTCAGAACATGCCTCAAATCCAATGTCCCTGAGCTCAGCAGGGAGAGAACTAGCATGGCACTGGGAAAGCCCAGCATTGGCCTTAACTGGCACGACCAGTCCCTCCTGGACACAGGAAAAAAGCACAAAAGGATGCTCAGATTGGCAGACGCTTTAATGACACCCCCCATGATGGGTTGGGCTTGCATTTTGGGGGCTTGCATTTTCAGCATTTAAAAATGGAGGTTTCTTGTTTCCGTTTTGAGATCCCCTCTATGGACGGGGAAGAGGGACTGAAAGGTAATGTTTAAGGTATCTGCTTCACCATGGTGAGGAGCTGAGCCACTGCGTATAGCCTTTGCTCCTCTTGGGTCACATTTGTAGATGTCCCTAGGATGACTTGAGGTATATCCAGATCACCTCTGTCTCAGCCATTTCCACCCACGTCTTACATAACTGTCAGCAATATATCATTTTTTTTATCTCAGTGCCCCTAGATGGGCATCCAACCTTGCATAGCTTGCTATGATGTTTGTGAACCAGAATTACTTGAGTGACATCTTTTCTAGTCTGTTTAGATACTCTATGTGCCTGACCTACTTTTATATAAGGGAAGAATCCATTAGAGGGCCTCGCTTTCGACTGACGTAGCACAGCATAAATTCGCCCACTGTATCGAATACATTACTGCTACTAACAGTCTGGTTTCAGACCAGGCAAAGGCACAGAGTCAGCCATCATATCCATTTGGGATGATCTAAAAGGCACTATAAACAAAAACGGAGTACCTGCTCATTACTTCTGGATTTATCATCAGCATTTGACATTGTCCACCACAACATGCTACTGCAAAGACTTCACGATAGCGGAATCCATGAAAATGCTTTAAAATGGGTTGCTTCTCATCTCACAGACAGAGAAAGTGTAGTCTTCCTACTTACAGACAACACTTTGGCGTTCTTCAGGGGTCCATCATATCCCCTATAATATTCAATATCTATATAAAACCCTTACCAAATCTGATTAAATCATGAAACCTCACCTGCTACAACTATGCAGATTACTCCCAAATCAGTTTTAAAATTGATAGCCCGGAAGACCTCGGCAATCCACAACTTGATGACTGCCTTTGTGCCATAAACACACAATTGATGAATAACCATCTAAAGCTCAATACTGCAAAGACCGAGACTGTGACCTGTGGACAATGGCAAAAGTACCAGCCTACCACCACATGGCCTAAGGAACGTCAAACCCCTCCAACAACATCAAGAGAAGTTAGAAACCTAGGAGTAACCATGGATTCAGACCTATCCCTGATACCCCACTTTCCAAATGGAACAAAACAAAGGCAACATCCTTCCAACCACACACCCTACATGGTGTAGCATACTACTCATGTAGTAGGCAAGTTCTTCAGAGCCCATTAGGGTTGTAAGCGCTATATAAATGCTGCAATACAATACAATATCACGTCAAATGCCTTGTCTTTCAACTTTATAACGATTTAGAACTAATATCAACCATCAGTTCAAACTCAGTTCTGGGATCAAAGAGGTTAAAATAATCTGTACAATTCCGCCCCCATTTCCGCTTTCATCAGGTGCTAATGTTACTCTTGGATCCAACACAATAATGGAAAGGGCCAGAGGGTCTTCTTGTGTTTCTTTTGTCCGTTTCACTTCCTGTAAATCTAGGTTTATCTATTGCAATAATGTTAATTACCCACAATTAACTATCCAGTTTCTTAAAGCACAATACTTCTTTGTGCAGCTTGTAAGTCACGCTGTCTGTGATTATTAATGCTCACATTGCTTGGTGCCCGCTGCCTGGAGGGAAATTTTCTTGCCCATCACTGACGCTAGGAAGAAGATCCAGTTACTTTGAGACACAAATACGTGCCTACCCGTGGTATCATTTCTGGGTTTTTTTTGTCCATGTTTCTATTTTTGTTTGTTGAAACCCGTGAATGAATGGCGCCATTATTAAACAGCTTGCATGGATCAACGGGCGCCTGCCCTTCTGCTGTTGCCAACTCTAATCCTGCCTGCCTGGCGCGTGCATGGTGAGCAAGGCGCATGCGGTAAACAGGAGGCACAGAAGCGGGGACATCTTAAGGATTTTGGGAGCCCTGCGCCAAACTTGTTTTGGGGCCCCTTCTTTGGAAATGCTTTGAACTTATGATCCAATTTCAACTCTTTCATGCCCTATTTAGCCAGGTCACTGACAGTGATTAGGAACACTGTCTAAAATTCAAATGTGTTTACTTCTAATATTCAGGGGAAATGACGTGTGTTTTCAATATTATAATGCAGCAACAACTCACTAATAGTACTGCAAATATTTTCTGACACCCTCCCATTTCTAACATATGAGGTGCTGTTTTGATCTAAAATAAAAAACAATTATGATTGTTGCATGAAACAAACACAACATTTCTCTGCAAAATGCCTGTAATAGACTCTCAAACATCACCCACATTAAAAATAAAATTAAAACAGTATTTAAAACAATCTGTTTAAGAATTAAAGTCATCAGGGCAAGCCTCTGTGGAACAGAGCTGGCACTTTCTGCCCCCCCACCCCACCCCTCCTAAGGCTGGGGCCCTGGACCAGAGCCCACTTTGCCCATGCCGCAAAATGTCTCTGCACAGACGACGGAGACTGAGAGATACGGGTGCATGTGACCAGCTAATAATGCACCCACATAATGGGGCTTATTGACTGACTGGCACATGCGTCAAGCTAGGATTTTGCGAGTCCTTAATAGCGAATATTAAGGATTCGCAATTAAGGAATCGCAAAATCCTATGCATGTAGGAATCGCTATAATAACAGCGATTCCTACACAGTCCTTATTTGCGATTTGCAACTTGCGACTTGCAAATAAGGAATAGCTTCCCATTCCTTCCCATGGGCCTACAGGCCCATAGGAAGGAATGGGAAATTGCAAGCGCAATTTGCGAATATCAATAGGTACCCGCAAATTGCGCATGCAATTTCAGGGTGCAAGGGTGTCAAAAGGACACCCTGTTGCACCCCTGGAATTGACCACTGCACATATGTTGCGCACACATCATGAATCTTTGACAAATGCACAAAGTTCAACTTCATGGTAATTTGCGCACCCTATTAGCGTAATCGCTTTTTTTTTTACTTTAATGCATTGCATTTAAGGGATCTCAATTTGGGATTCCTTAAATGCAATCGCAATTTAAGTACTCGCAATTTAAAGATTACTCAAATTGCGATTTTTGCATTCGGGATGATGCATCCCAAATGCAAAAATACAGGTCGCAAAGGGGCAGATTCTGAGAATCTCCTCGTTTGCGACCGATTATTCTTTTGAGGCATGTGCCTGTGAAAGACTTAAGAGTAGCTCTTCAGAAGTACTTTTTTGCATCCTCTTACCCTTTAAAGCAGTCCCAAAATGCCCAACTCCCTATTAGTTAAAGTACAAACTGGGCCGCGCCCTAATCATATATGAATATTCCCTTTTTAGATGTTTTTGGGGCAAATTCACAAAGTCATGTAGGAGGACATAGCAGAGTACTTCAGAAGTAATACTTTAGGTTCTCCAAAATGCCTTTGTGAATAGCCCGCTGTGCCTGGGCAGACAGACAAGACCCATTATTCCTAAATTTGGTGTCAAGCAGCAGGATTTACTGGTGGCCTTAGTGAATGTAAATAATTGCATAGCAGAGACTGATCATGGAAGCTTTAGCTTCGGAGATCATCACAGTGCATGGTACTCAGTGAGGACGTGGGGGGGCAGTGTTGATCCCTGCCCCACTAGCAGAGGACCAGGGGTGGTGCAGCTCCTGCTGGTATAACTAGAGTCTGCTATGGGTCCTCAGCATGGGAAAGTGCACTGCAGTGCTGCCCCTTGTGCAGCACCTTCTGCCTAAACAGTGGATAAGGCATGCTTTCTCTTTTTTGTTTCACCAGTTCATGTGCACGGTAATGCAAAGGGCATTATTTACTAGGTGTTGTGTCCATTTACTTTTCATTATAAAAGCCTCTGGGTGCAGTGCAAAATTGTGCACTGGCACACAAGCATCTACGCGGACCTTAGTAAATATAGGCGCAGTTCTTGTCTGACAATAAACCACAGACACATAAACCTTGTACCAGCTCTCCTCCATTCAGGGGTCACATTTTGTCAGTGAGGGTTGCAATCTCACCAGGAAACACAGAAAGGAGATCCAGCTAAAAGGGAATGATCACACCCAGATATTCTGGACATTGTCTTACACCACTCAGGGGTGGGCACTGATACAATCTCCAGGCAAAGAGGCTCTGCAGCATATGTATAAGGTGTTGGTATTGGATGGTAAGAGCAGGTTGTTATCTCTCTTCATGGGATTTTTCTCATTGGGATCCATCAGGTATCCATTGTGGATCTCTGCGGGATCTGTACTTCTGGGCCCACCAACCAACAAGAGGAAAGAAGAACAGATTCATAGGAGAGGAAAGATAGGCCTCTAGGTGGGCTGGCTTTGAGATCTACACTTACTCACCTAGGCTCTGGCCTGATAACCGCTAGTGCTGGGTCAGGGACTGACTCAATGATCAACCCACCCTGAAGGTTGGTAGTCCTAATAGTAGCCTGCTTGTCTAGCCCATTCATGGATCTCTTCTCAACATATTTGACTTCATGTCACCTGCCCCCAAGTTATTCTGTCATCAGAAATGGGAAGAAGAGGGATTAGGCAACTTAAAGGGAGGACCACCAATCAATGAGTCATGGTGAGCTCACATGCCCAAATCTTGGACTCCTCACCAAATTCTGCCTCGCCATGGGGGCGAGGCACAACTTTAACCAAGGATCCACTGTTCATGGTCCTAATCCCCAGCCTTTGCGAGGCTTTGCCTCATTTCATGGCACATCCTAGACACTCTTAAACTTACATTGAGACTGTGTTAGACTATGGCAGACTTCAGACACACCTATCAACCCACCTAGTGGATCACTTACTCAAACCAGGCACCTTGGTTACCAGGCATTACCCACTCAGACTATCGGGCTGTCGTAGGAGTTCCATGCCAGTTAGCCCACCTATTCGGCAGCCGCGGTGCGTCCATTGGGGCGTAGGGGAGTAGCCCCACCAGCCAGCCCTGCTTGGACCCGCGGCTGCCCACTTCTCTTCTTCCCTTTAACCTCTTCGAGCCTCACAAGTGACAGGAAACCCAGCAGCCGGAGCGCGTGACCAGAAGAAGCCCCGGAAAGCGAAAGAAACGCCCGGGTGAGGGAATAAAGCAGGGCAAACTATTTAATTTCACGGGAGCTTGCTTGGGCAAGGGGCGCTCTCCGTGAAGAATGAAGTAACGCTGTGGGGAGTAAGGAAGACTTGGCAGCCCCTCAGCACCTGGGGACTGAACAACTGACAATTATGTCAGTCAGCATGACGTCAGACCACCCGTGGGCAGTCCGGCGTCATGTTGACTGACATGCAGTCAGACCGTCACCAGGGGCATGGAGCAGCACAATGCACAAGTGCGCATGAGTGGGGACAGAGGACGAATTTTCGCACCGTGCCCAGTCATGCGCACTTGTGTTTGCAGTTCTGGCGCATGCCCATTAGGAGAGCGAGGGTTGAGCAAAGGCTCAAACCTCGGTCTCCTAATGGGCAGGCGGGCGGAGTGTAAAACGTGCCCCAGCCAATCCTGGCACTGCCAGCAGCGCCAAGATTGGCTGAGAGGGTTTTGCACGCCCACTTGCAAGCAGTCAGTGATGTGTGCGTGGCTGTTCCCGAGTGTAGGTGATAGAGATCAGGGTGTGTATAATATTCCCACTGCCACGGATAGAGTAATCTCACAGTTACACGCACATGCATACATCATACGCTAGGGCCCATTTCACTACACTAACATACGCTCATATACTCTACCAGCGATAAACCTGTGGAAAGAAAACTCCTAATCACCCTGCATCTATATCGAGGTCGATAAGACCTGGTTTTTGTGACTGTCCTTAAACATAATCTATACAACATATACAGCAATGATCAACAATGTAAACCCAATAATTGACAAGAAAGAATATCCAACACCATGTTTAAAATTATATTGCTTTATCTAAAATTAGTCAAAGGAAATCAATCAGAGTAAATCATTTTCTCATAGTTACCTATTCTAGCTAAATGTCAGAACGGGTCAGGACAAGTCTCTCGGTAAATGTCTCTCAAGACGAAGTCCCTTCAGCATCGATCCTCAGCAACGCAGATTCGGTACGCGGCAAAGGCAAAATGGCAAGTGGCAAAAAACCCTCTCTAGGCTAACATTTCTTATAGTGTCTAAAACAATGGAAAGATACATTGGAAACATAGAAAAAGCTGTAATGTCCGCCGGACCTGCTGAGCAGAGCGAGAAGGAAAGGATGTAACATCGCTACATTTGAAAATCTCCGCTCAGGAAAAGTTCACATAATAAAGACTACGGAACAGGAACAAAGAAATAAAAAATGTATCTTGTTAGTTCTACTTCTCCTCGGCAATCGAGCCACAGTTCAGAGTTTTTCTCTAAGGCTCCTTTGTTTCCCAAGGCTGCCAAGGACATTTTCATTTCACTTGGAGATCTCCCAAAACTGCTGCTGTCCTCATGGAAAGTTTTCAAACAAGCAAGCAAGGACCATGGTCAGTTAGCTTCAGGACCATTTCCAGCAGGGGTCTCCCTCGTCACAGTTTTCATATTATAAATCACAGCCAGGCTTACAAATCGGCCATCTTTTCTAGGCCATCATAGGCCTCATGAGACCATCTTAATTAAAAGAAACAAAAACAACGTTACCACAGCATAGTGATTAAACAGTGTTAACCCCACTAATACCCTTATGTGTATGCATCTATCTAGCACTTGCAACATAGAAAAGCATTAATTCGGAAAGCATTTTGTGCTCAAAAATAAACAGCACATAGCAACGTTTAAACATGAAAACACGCACGTTATTTTTAAACAGCACATTTATGCGCACCCACGTGTAACTCTCTCTTGTTAGGACAAACGGATTGATTAATATAAACACACTTGCACAAGACAAATAATTAATTATTAATTATTAATAAATTAGTACAACGAATAGACATGCCAGAGCTTCAAAAGCCACTGAATTTTCAAACTGAAAACTCCGCTCCAGCAATCCCCCCTTTGGTGATTTTATCACCAAATAAACCCCAAAAAAAAAATTTAGTGAAAATTTAGTCCCATTTTAGGAGAAATCGGAAATGTCTTTTTCTCCTTACACAACACTACACACCAGTCACTCTTTCATCATCCCTCTTTGTCTCTAAATAAACACTCTCCCTCAATTCTTCTAATTCAATTTCTTGAGGTTCTCTTTTCAACCTCTTATTTTTCTTTTCTTTATTCAATTTCTTCCTCCCTCCCCTGTTTTTACAACACACACACACCAATCTTATTATCAATAAAGCAACAATTATACAAGTTAAAGGAAACAATATTCTACCTATAATAGTACTACCTATTTTTGCAAGAAAATCCTTAACAGCTATCATTTTATTAGCTATTTTAGTCCATAAATTTTCAGCTTCAAGTGGTACTAATTCTTCATGCAAATCAGTAATATTTTTGATATAGACCTTCAGGTCTTTGCTTTCGTCTGGAATGTAAGTGCAACAATGTTGAACTTTCAGCATTCCACAGACTCCACCCTCCTTGGCCAATAGAATATCAAGGGCAAGTCGATTTTGCATAGACATGGCACGTACGGCACTTAATTCCGTATTCACCAAAAGAAACCCTCCAGCGGTATTTGTCGATAAGCGATCAACCACTGTGGACAGTTTCCGAATTCCATAAGCATTCAAAGAAATTCCCACTGCTGGAATCAAAACCCCAAAAATGTCACCCACTATTTCAGACCAAGTTTCTCTCTTAAAACGCATTAGTAAATTAATATGTTCTAAATCTGTTATTTTATCTATATGAAAAATCTTTGGAAAAACCAGGCCCACATAACACGTGCCATACCAATGGTCAGGCAACTTGTAATAAGCCTTATTCCCACAAACATAATATACTCCTGGAAAAATTGTATCTTCTCCACCTCTGAAACCCCAACCTGTTGCAATGAAGTATGTATCATGGCACTCACTAGTCCCAACAAAATATGTATCATATTGGGATCTCCTTCTTGTAATGCAAAGTTTACCTTTCTGTGGTGCATCTAAAGCTAAAGTTGGACTAGCCCCATTCTTCAACTCTTTTCCCATCTCAATGTCCCAAATTGTCTCACTCACTTTATATTTTCCTGCTTTTTCCTGCATGTTCAATCTCCTTTCCTCTACCATATCCAGAAAAGCTTTCTCTTCTCCTTTCAGACTGCAAGTTAAATTATTCTTAAAAATGTAATCTAATGTTAATCCTTTTTCTTCAATAAAAATCTCACCAAAAGTGTTAGCTTCTTTAGCTGGATTCAGCTCTTTGTTCATTGGCAAATGTCCAAAAATACTATCTCTGTTAGACATCTTATAATCTACTTTCCCTAACAAATAAAAAACACTACTTAAAATACTACAGGAAATACCATATGTAGCTGGTAAATGATGATAAGTAACACCCTCTGAAACGGATGCAGGTAATTGCATACAGACGTAGCAATCCCTTACTTCCATTGTTTTCACATATTCATATAACAATTTTGAAAAAACATTACTAGAAAAATTATTAATTGACCTATCTTTATGTATGTAAGTATTACTTATTCTAATCGGAACTACTTTTTGTGAATTCTTCTCTATATTTGTCACATTTTCTGTATGCATCTCAAATTCAATTTTAAAAGTAACTAACAAAATTAAAACACCCCATAGAAGCATTAATAATCCAGTACAGCAACAGCACATTCTACACCACCTTTTAAAGAAGGCACATCTATTTCTATTATCCTCTATGTTAGCCATTTTACTACTTTAGTTTAGCCTCTACTACTCCACTACTGTTGGAACTTCTTCAATTCTTCAGCAATTCTTCAGCTTTCAGTTTTTCCAAATGATCTTTTCGTTCACTTAATCCAAGTGAATCCTTCCTTTATTCAGTTTGGATACTTGTCATTCTTCACTTCAATTTCTTCAACATCAAATTGTATTAGATCTCCGACATCAAAATCCTCAGTACTCGACTCTTCTCCAATGTCAGTCAAGAGTACTTTCAGAATTTCACCAGTATCTTCCTCAACCACTTCTCTCAAGATCTCTTCCGGATTATCTCGAGTCACTGTTTCTTCTTTTCCTCCTTCAGACAGTGCCACATAAGACCATTCCGGTGATCTGTACTTTTGGTTGGGTCTTCTTACTCTTTTTATTTCCACTGGTTCTTTTGACTCCTTTGATTCTTCTCCTTCAGCTTTTGAACTTTGACTCAAAACTTCATTCACTTGTTCAGCTTTCGATGTACTTGCTCTTATTATTTTGTATCTCAGCCTCTTAACTCTGTTGTTAGGCCAACGATCTCCTCTTAACACCTTTTTCGGCTTTATTTCTTTATTACTTCTTTCTCCAATCCAAGTTCTCTTTCTCAGAACTCGACCCTCTGTTTGTTCATTCTCATCATCTGTTTCAAGTGCCTCTTGTTTCCGTTTTCCAGCAGCTTTCTTCTTTTCCACAGATTTTTTCACCACTGTTTGAGATCTCCCTACTTTTGTCCCTCCTCGAGTCTCCGACACGCAATCTTCTTGCTGTCTACTTGTCCCTTCACCTGGCTCATCAAGAATGTTCCCTACACCTCCTCGTGGGTCTTCCGCAATCTGTCCCTCTCTATCTTCTTCTGACCCTACTTCTTCAAGTATAATCTCAAGTGGTTCTTCAATCTCCTCCTCTTCTGATTCAGGAGTAGTCTCTGTGAAATTTCTTTTTTCTTTTCTTTTTCCTTCACTGCTTTTTGAAACTTCAGGCTCTCTTACAGAATTTGATCTCTTCTCTGATACTCGCAGTGGTTCATTCGAAGCTTTTCCTACTTCTTTCCCCACTGATTCTGTATCTTCATCATCACTGGAATCTGACTCTTCAAAATACTCTTTACCAGTCCCTTCTTTTGGGTTTGGAACTCTCAGAGTATGACTTGCATGTACCCAGTGTCTCACTCCAGCACACTTTACTGCAGTCGTCGTAGTCAGAATAACTTGTCTTGGCCTTCCCCACCTTGGAACCAAGCAATTTCTTCTTCTGTGAACTTTAATCCTCACCCAGTCTCCTGGACTCAGATCATGGGCTTGCTTCTTCTCAAGTGTGGTAGCTTCTTCTCCAACCTGGTGAAACACAGAATGAACTGCGTCAGCCAGGCCTTTACAGTAATCCAAAATCATGTCATCAGTTATTGTCACCAATTTATTGACAGGCACGAATGCATGGCGCATTGCACGTCCCATGATTATTTCGTGCGGACTCAAACCAGTAGTTCTATCTGGAGTAGATCTCATAGTCATCAGAACTAGAGGTAAAACGTCTGGCCATTTCATGCCAGTGGCTAAGCACATTTTTCCAATCCTATTCTTGATTGTGCCATTAATCTGCTCAACCACACCAGAAGCCTCTGGTCGGTATGCACAATGTAGCTTCTGCTGTATTTTCAATGCTTCACAAATCAAACCCATAAGCTCATTTTGAAAGTGTCCACCTCTATCAGACTCAACTGTTACTGGAAACCCGTACCTAGGAATCAACTCCCTTAACAGTAACTTTGCCACTGTTAATCCATCATTTCTTCTAGTCGGGTAAGCTTCCACCCACCTTGAAAACAAACAGACTACCACTAAAACATACCTCAGTCTGTTTACTTGGGGCATTTCAATGAAATCAATCTGCATTCTTGTAAAAGGACCTCCTTCTCTGCCTATTGTCCCCAGACTCACCACTGTCTTTTTTCCAGTGTTAAATTGCTGACAAACTAAACACCTTTGACAGATGCTTTCTGCAATTGTCCTGAACTTTGCATTGTACCAGGTCTGCTTGAACGACCTAACCATCGCATCCCTCCCCAAATGTCCCTGGCCATGATACATCCTTGCCATTGACGACAAGATGGAGTTGGGCATTACTGGTCTGCCATCTCTGTAGACCCAAACATGGTCTGTTTCTCTTGGAGCACATCCTGCCTTAATCCAATCTTTTTTCTCTTCCTCACCTGCCTCATCTTGCAACTGTTTCACTTCATCCCATGTCTCTAAGACATTAGTAAACATCACAGAGAGTAAAGACATTTCCCCCTCTCTGTCCCGATTGATGGACTGATTTGTCTTGGCACAGTATTGCGCAACATCGTTGGCATAACGGTTTCCGACCGTTATAAAATCCTCCCCTTGTCCATGGGCAGCACATTTTACAACTGCTAACTCCTTAGGCAGCTGTATCGCCTCAAGCACTTTACCAATCATTTCAGCATTCTTTATCGGAGTTCCACCCGATGTCAAGAAACCTCTTTGTAGCCAAAGCTGGCCAAAATCATGCACCACTCCAAATCCATACTGACTATCAGTCATTACAGTTGTCCTCAAATCTTTCCCAATTTCGCAAGCTTTTGTCAATGCCACCAATTCAGCAACTTGCGCAGATTTCACTCCTTTCAATGGTGATGCTTCCATGACCTCTGAAACTTTGCATACCGCATATGCTGCGCATAGCACACCATTATCATTTCTCAGGCATGATCCATCCACAAACAACACATGATCACTCTCATCCAAGGGTAGATCCCTTATGTCTGGTCTCGGTTTTGTACAGTAATCCAGCACATCCAAACAATCATGATCATCTTCCATCTTCACACCCACATTTTCAATATCTGGCAAAAGTGTCGCTGGATTCACATTTACACATCTCTCAAGAGTCACATTTGATGCTCCCAGAATCACTTTTTCATATTTAGTCAACCGACTATGTGACATGTACTGAGTTCTGCTTCTTGTCAAAAGAATTGCCACATTGTGAGGTACGAATACCCTTACAGGATATCCCATTATGATTCCCTCACTCTGTTCCAGGCTTCTGCATGTTGCTGCCACAGATTTCAGACAACCTGGTAAACCCACAGCTACAGGGTCAAGTGTCGATGAGAAGTACGCAATAGGCCTTCTCAGTAATCCATGTTTCTGAATTAACACTGAAAGTGCACATCCATTCCTTTCACTGCAGTACAGCTCAAATTCTTTCTCATAGTCAGGCATACCCAAGGCTGGAGCCTCACACATTTTATTTTTGAGCTCTTCAAATGCTGCCATTTGTTCTGCATCTAGATCCAATGGATCTGTCATCTCACTTTTTGTCAGTCTAATCAATGGCTTTGCTATCAGCGAAAAATTAACTATCCACTGACGACAATAACCCACCATACCCAGGAACATTCTCACTTCTCTCTGGGTTTTTGGAGCTTTCATTTCTCTGATTATTCTGATCCTGTCATCAGTCACTTTTCTCAGACCCTTTTCAATATTGTGTCCAAGATAATGCACCTCTTTCCTGCAAAATTGCAATTTGGCTGGAGATACCTTTAACCCTCCATCTGCCAGATGATTCAGTAAAGCTATGGTATCTACTTCACAAGCTTCACGTGTCTTTGATGCCACCAGTAGGTCATCAATATACTGCACTAGCACTGAACTCTCGGGCATGATCAAACTTTCCAACGATTTCTTCAATAACTGATTGAATATCGAAGGACTCTCCGTATACCCCTGTGGGATACGACACCATGCTAAGATACGCTGGCCAAACCTAAATGCAAAAATCGGCTGGCTATCATGATGCAATGGAATTGAAAAGAACGCATGACACAAATCAATCACTGTATACCACTCAGCATCATGTGGAATTTGATACAGGATCACTGATGGATTTGGCACAATAGGACAACATGCCACCACAATTTGATTAACTTTTCTCAAATCCTGTACAATCCTAAATTTCCCATTGGGCTTTTTTAGTCCCATTATCGGTGAATTACACGGACTACTCAGTAGTTCTCTCAGGACTCCTTGCTGAATCATTTTCTCAATTATAGGAGTTATTCCTTCAATTATTTCTGGTGTCATTTTGTATTGAGGAATGTTAGGATATGTAATTCCCTCTTTTACTGCAATTTTCACTGGATCTACATTATTCATCAATCCCACATCCTCTCCAGTAAAATCCCAAACTGTCCTTTTCACTGTGTCTCTCAGCTCTCGAGGCAAATCCTCCGGATTAAACACAGCAAATGCACCAATTAACTCACTTTCTCTATTCTCTCGGTACAAAACATCTTCATCTGGTGTCTCAAAGGCTACTCCATCCGGTGTACAAAAAATTGTACAGTTCATTTTGCATAACAAGTCCCTACCCAATAGGTTCACTGGACTCGTGTCACAGACAATGAATCTGTGCATGTCTGAACATTTCCCTATCTGTACTCTTACAGGTTCAGTAAGACGTGTTCTGATTTGCGTATTGGCTACACCAACTACTTGGATTGCTTCATCCGAGAGAGGAAGATTTCTAACATCTGTTGACCTGACAGTTGATCTTGTCGCACCTGTGTCTACCAAAAAAGTAACACTCTCCTCATTTATTTTCCCATCCACAAATGGTCCTGCCTGGTCTATTTCTAGAGTTGCACCAAGTATGCACTCTTCCTCCTCTCTTCGGCACCGTCAATAATCACCCTCAGACTCACTCCCTTCACTCTTTAACAAGTACTGTTGTACTTTAGAACGTCTTGGTTTGTTTACCTGCTCATCATTGTAGAATCCTGAATCCTGATTATACTTTTGTAACCCTCTATTCTGCGGCAAGGGCGGTTTTGGCTCTTGACTCTGCTGTCTCACAACTTTCTGTTGTTGCTGCTGTTGATTATTTCCTTCGTTCTGCACCTGTTGATTTAAGGGTTTATTTTCATTACTTACTAATGGTGGATTAGGACATTCCGATCTCCAATGCACCAATTGGCCACAGTTGTGACAAGGAAACTTTTTTTTCGCTTCCTCAAGACTTCCCTTTCCTTTCCCTGCATATCTAGGTCTATTCCCTGCATTGTTTCCTGGATTATTCGCTTGTTCCACTAACTGTGCTTCCTGTCTTTCCGCAACTTTCACTTGTGCCCACATTGCTTTCTCTTTCAGCTTTCTTTGTTTTGCTTCAATTTCATCACTGAAGTATTTTGCATGCCTCAGGATCTCATCTACTTTCTTACTCTGCCAATCCACTGTGTGCTCACGAATTCTCTCACCAATTTCAGGTCTAAGGCCATATACAAATCTGTATACAAAATGACTCAAATCTTTGTCACCCAGGTGTTCATCTCCACTGAATTGTTTAAATGCCAGTATCAGCCTCTCGTAAAAAGCATGAACTGATTCTTTCGCTTCCTGTTGTGTTCGATCTATTTTAACCCAGTCTGTCTCTTTTGCAGGTACTTTACTCTTCAGGTATACCATCACCTGATCATATTTTCTCATTACCTCTGGATCTGGTGCCCCTGTTCTTGGATCTCTTGGATATTCCTCAGTAGGCCAACTCACAACTATTTTACACTCAGTCCACAAGTCTGCTGGAACAATTATATCAAACAGACTATTCAGGTCAACCCACAGCACTTTTGACAATTTCACAAACCTATCTACCTGCCTATACCACTCGACGGGCTTTTCTCTCAATCGAGGGAAATCATTTGTGAATGATAAAATATCCTGTCTGGTCCATGGAACATGTACATATCCTCCTCCAGGTATTTCTCTCATAGGATAATTATCCACTGGTTTCTCCTTTTCTCTCACTGGAAATGCTGAATAAGTTGTTCTATCTTCAGCCTCATCTCTTTTCTTGTACCACCTATCCTTCCACTTTTCTACATCACCCCATCTTCGCAATAATGCTACCATTTCCTTAATCTGTCCTGTTCTACCAGTAGCATTCAAATTCTCAATATCCTTCTCTGTAAAATCCATCCTGTAAGTTCTTTGTAAAGCTTTCACTTTATCAATGTCAACTCCCTGCTCATTCGCTATTGCTCTTAGCCTGTCATGTGTATTTCTTGCTCTCCAGGTAATATTTTTACACATGAACATTAATTCACCATCATGATGACTCTTCAGAATCTCTGTTGGAACTGTTCCTGTAACAAGCTCTTCTAGTTCTACACGTAACCTAGCTACATCAATTACTTGTGAATCTTTATCCTTTTTCTGTAGAACCTTCATCCAATCATTCAAATCATCAACTGTTATTTCAGCAGTTTTTCTCACTGGAACAACTCTCTTTTGCGGTTCTAAAATCGGCATCCCTGAACAACTAGCTTCACTAGCATCCAATATTTCACTACATGTGTCATGTCTTGATTGTCTCAGGTCACTTCTTTCTGCTCTTTTGCCTGAATCTCCTGAAGGACCAACTGAATTTGTCAGATTATTCCCAACATATGGAATCACCAGTCCATTCTCACCTGTCCTCTGTTTATCAAACACAGGAATAACCGGACCTATAGTTACAGGCACTGTAACAGCTTCCAGATTCTTCGTTAACTCCCTAATTTTCTCAGTCAACTCTGTTGTAGTTCTGGCTAATTGTCTGGCATTCTCATCAAAGTAATGATCACTTCTTACCTCAGGTGTCTCATTTTCTGTCTCACTAACACACACTGTATCTCTTATCGGAGAAACAACTGGTGTACTTTTATCCGGTTCTGGTCTATATGGAGGTGGTCTCTTGTAAATCATGTCATTCAAGACCTCATCCTCATACTCATTAACTCCATATTTTCTCATTTCTGACTCAGGAACCCTTTCTGCTCCTCCTTCAACTGTCCTCATCGGATATAATCCCTCTGACATACTAACATCTCGCCACCTTTTCATTCGATCATGATGAGTCTCACGATCATGTCTCCTCCCAAACATGTACCTATAGTACCCTCCAGATCTCTGTTTTTCTCTCTCATGTACTTCCTCTTCCCATTCCACTAAAGCCTCGAACTGTGTAGGTCTCGGTTTCGGGTCTAGACATAGCATCTTTTCCCGTAAATTTCTCAACACGGCTAGATTAAATGAACCATGTTCTGGAAATGCTAGAACACCATCTTCTTTAGTATACCTAACCCAATTCTCCAACCATATACAGGTATGAAACCCATGTCTTGCAGCCATGAAGGATGCAGGTGTTTTCGGTGGAGGTAACAACTCACCCTCTCTTGTTTTAACATCTTTATCCTTGCTAAACCACTTTTTAATTTTACCAAAAAATGTTTTCTTCTTTTTCTCTTCTTGGTAATACATTTTAGCGTTTACCAAAAAAAAAACTCTCTACTCTTTCCGTATTATAAATATACAATACGAATTTTTCAACCAATTGCAGCGCGATTCACACTAACGCACCAATCCTGGAACGTCTACGTCACTAAATAGCCCTTCCAATCCTTGCGCGGCTCACACTGACGCACCAATCCTAGCGCGAGCACTATTCTGATCTACCATCCAATCAGAGCGCGGTCTTTCTGACGTCAACAGTCGCTGCAGTCGCTTGTCTCCTGTCTTCTGTCACTCGTCTACCCCTCCTTTACAAAATCTTTTCAGTAGACTTCGTGTCAAAATTTCTACAAAATCTATTAGTTACAACATAAAAACATCTCCATTGTCTGCTTCGCTAACCACAGAACAGTAAAGAGTGTCTATTTCTCAAGAGTCAACAAACTTTCATACATCTCCTAACCGTTTCCTCTGGGACTTGTCCAAAGAGTCTTACAGTCAATAAATGTATATGCATCCACGCACATTCATACAAGAAAATATAGTACATGCACACAGAATCCTGCTTCCCGAGAACAGCGCACAATCTGTCCCACTACAGAATTATAACATACATCAACTAAGCAAGCTTTCTTTGCCCAGTTCTTCAAACAAGCTCAGAGAATACCTATTACTCCTCCCGCGATAAGCTTTAACGGAAATCCTTACGGATCCCTGGGACTTAAGACCAGAGTTTCACAGACAACCTTCACTATCATACACACTCCTTATATACTAGAAATATATTCTAATAGTAACATACGACAATGTCACTGATTCCGAACCCAGACAATGTGACGCGCAACTTCAATTGTCACACGTTATTCCTTACAATTCCGTCTTTCCCGAGAGCAGCATATACTTCCCTCTGCCCTACTACGGAACTGCTACAGCTTCCAAGTTCCAGAAGCACTACATATAACTCAACATTACGACTCCAACATATAGTATTAGTACATATACCAACATGAACCAATAATCAATAATCAATAAACTAATGTACAAACAATCTTATCAGATCAAGACAATCATCAAAAACCATCCTCTGCTACCAGGAAATTGATAGAGATCAGGGTGTGTATAATATTCCCACTGCCACGGATAGAGTAATCTCACAGTTACACGCACATGCATACATCATACGCTAGGGCCCATTTCACTACACTAACATACGCTCATATACTCTACCAGCGATAAACCTGTGGAAAGAAAACTCCTAATCACCCTGCATCTATATCGAGGTCGATAAGACCTGGTTTTTGTGACTGTCCTTAAACATAATCTATACAACATATACAGCAATGATCAAAAATGTAAACCCAATAATTGACAAGAAAGAATATCCAACACCATGTTTAAAATTATATTGCTTTATCTAAAATTAGTCAAAGGAAATCAATCAGAGTAAATCATTTTCTCATAGTTACCTATTCTAGCTAAATGTCAGAACGGGTCAGGACAAGTCTCTCGGTAAATGTCTCTCAAGACGAAGTCCCTTCAGCATCGATCCTCAGCAACGCAGATTCGGTACGCGGCAAAGGCAAAATGGCAAGTGGCAAAAAACCCTCTCTAGGCTAACATTTCTTATAGTGTCTAAAACAATGGAAAGATACATTGGAAACATAGAAAAAGCTGTAATGTCCGCCGGACCTGCTGAGCAGAGCGAGAAGGAAAGGATGTAACATCGCTACATTTGAAAATCTCCGCTCAGGGAAAGTTCACATAATAAAGACTACGGAACAGGAACCAAGAAATAAAAAATGTATCTTGTTAGTTCTACTTCTCCTCGGCAATCGAGCCACAGTTCAGAGTTTTTCTCTAAGGCTCCTTTGTTTCCCAAGGCTGCCAAGGACATTTTCATTTCACTTGGAGATCTCCCAAAACTGCTGCTGTCCTCATGGAAAGTTTTCAAACAAGCAAGCAAGGACCATGGTCAGTTAGCTTCAGGACCATTTCCAGCAGGGGTCTCCCTCGTCACAGTTTTCATATTATAAATCACAGCCAGGCTTACAAATCGGCCATCTTTTCTAGGCCATCATAGGCCTCAATAGACCATCTTAATTAAAAGAAACAAAAACAACGTTACCCCAGCATAGTGATTAAACAGTGTTAACCCCACTAATACCCTTATGTGTATGCATCTATCTAGCACTTGCAACATAGAAAAGCATTAATTCGGAAAGCATTTTGTGCTCAAAAATAAACAGCACATAGCAACGTTTAAACATGAAAACACGCACGTTATTTTTAAACAGCACATTTATGCGCACCCACGTGTAACTCTCTCTTGTTAGGACAAACGGATTGATTAATATAAACACACTTGCACAAGACAAATAATTAATTATTAATTATTAATAAATTAGTACAACGAATAGACATGCCAGAGCTTCAAAAGCCACTGAATTTTCAAACTGAAAACTCCGCTCCAGCATAGGCGCCATTGCGCCAACGGACCCGAGGCAGCGGATCGACCTGCTCAGGTAGGATTTTTTAATTTTATTTCAGAACTCCCCCCCCCACCTCCGCGATACACCCCCCCGCGACACCCCACGAGCCGCAACTGCCGCAGTGTACACCAGACTGGTTCAAAAGTGCCTTCTTTAGCAGCAGCTGTTATTTACTGCCCAGCAGGGCCACGAGCGCTATCCAAAAATGTTTATTGTAATTTGAATATTTTTTTATACAGCGTTCACTACATCAGATTTGTCGTTTCGCACCACTGTAGAAGACTGGATTGTTAATGACTGAATTCTGCAATAGGTTTCGAAGTGTGACATTAAACTGTGCACTGCAGGCTTCTCACAGACGCCAGCATTGAGTACCTAAGTCACTGACCTTTGTTAGTTGGAAAATATTGTGAATTAGGGTGCCTTAGCGCTAGTAAGTGGTGGAGCTGATTGGGAAGTGGGGGCCATGCCCCCTAGCTCTTCTTGTCCTGCTGTACCAGAGGAAGGCCCGTCTGCCTGGTGCCTAACATCAGGAACATTGCTTGCATTTTATCATTAAAATGCAATCGCTTTATTTGCCCAAGCAGCACCTGCAGCCTACTTTTTTTCCAAATGAAGTGTTTACATTCCAGCGTTAAATGCATCACATATCCTGTTGCCTGGTCCGGGTTTTTCTCTGGGCGCTGTTTTGGCAACTGTGTATTCTCTAAAGTGGATAAAGTGCAAACACCTTAAGCGCCCAGTCTGTAAGAGAAGTGCTTCGGAGGTTGAACCATAATTTATAAAAAAGACAGCCCTTGTCAATATCTTCTGTTCACTGGCCAGACATTACGTGAAGTTCTTTTTCTACATTTTGGAATGTGCTAGTGCAACTAATGTACATTTCCGACCACTATAATGCAGATGTTTTATTTTTTATAACCTATCCCTTCCATGCACACTCATGGGTAGCTTGAGAAGTACACTTTAGGAGAGCAGAACATTTAGTCTATGCCCTGTGATGTGAGAGAGTTGCAGACTGTCCTAGCTTCAAAGCATACACACCTCGTTGCATTGTGGGACTTGTAGTCCTGCATTTATAATGGCAAGTACAGGACTGCAAGAATGAAAATGAACAGCCATATGAGAAGAAAAATACTGTTTCTCGCTAAAACACTCACTAAACTCAGCTTTCTGTTGTACTGTGATTCCACCGCACCAGGCTTGTCCAAATAGTAGCCAGTGAGTTACCGGTAGCTCTCCTCCTACCTGTAAGTAGCCCTCCTCTGTGCTGCACAATTTACAGAATTTAAAGCTGTTACTTGGTCGAAATAATACATGTGTACTTTACACAAAAATGTATGTAATTTCAGAACTCGTGAGCTGATGTTTGGAGAAAAATGGATGAATTTCCAAGATATATCCAAATTTGATATTTAATAGGTTTCCATTTCAAGCACTCACCTTAATGTTGCTTACATTCCCTCCGCTCTACGCTGTAATCTCCGGATTTTTTTTAAAGAAGTAAATTGTCTTTCAAAACTAGCGTGCGTGCTCCATAGATAGCAATATTATTCCATGTATGTTAAAGACGAGTCGGTAAAAACACTGTACGGGGAATGCTGTAGATGAAAACGTTCCCCGCGCTTCCCATACGCATGCAACTTTCTGCATTCCTGGAATGGTAAAGAGGTTGGCAGATGTTGGCCTGCAGCAGCTCCAAGAGTTAACACTACGGCCCACATTTGCATAGTTTTGCACGAGCGCCCACAGGGCTTTAAAGCATATAGTCGACGACAGCGCCCGTTTGCACTGCTTTTCTTCAAAGAACGCCTACGCAAAACCTTAGTACATTTGGGCCCAGGAGAGAGAGTGTAGTCTTACGGGTGTGTACTGTTTATTTTTTTATATTCATTCTTTATAGGAAGCCGCTACCGAGTAGTAGGATGAGATTAGAGTTCTAGGCAAGGGTGTCCAAAGTGGTTTCAGGAGGGACGTTTCAGCGTGATTTTTCAGAATAACCCATGAACATGTTGATCAAGTCCACTGAGGTTCGTTGTATGCAGATGCGTGTTAAGTTGGGCAGCCCTGATGCAGAGCAGCGGTTACAAGCATCATTTTCATGGAGAGCAGCGAGTGAGCTGGATGGGCCTCCGAGTGGTGGGGCAGCCGTGCCTGGGACGCACTGAGTGCTGAGAAATACCCTTGTCCATGACAGTTCAAAGTTCGCGTGCATGTGATCTACTGTGCGTGTAGTTGGAGACGGCTCATTTGGGTGTAAAGGTGATGCGCTGAGATAGCGAGAGCAGTGGAGGCCACCTCGGTCACTCAACATATCTCAAATGTTCAGGTACCTGGGGTGTCTTATCTAGGGACTGCCCACACTGCTCTTAAGCAACGGTTTATAATGGGAATGGTTGCTTGGTTCATGGACATCTTAAGGGTTTTGGCGGCCTTGTGTCAAACGTATTTTGGGGGCACCTATTCGGAACCCTTTGAATTTATGATCCAATATTAGCTCTTTCTTGCCCTCTTTGGCCAGGTCACTGTCAGTGCACCAGCAAAATCGTCCAAACTCCACATGTGTTTCGTTTACATCTAATATTCAAGGACAGTGACTTGGGTTTTCAGTATTGTAACACAGCAGCAGCAGCTCGCTGATATTGCTGAAAGTAGTCTCCATGACACCCTGCCATTTCTCATATCTCAGTACCTGTTTTGATCTAAAAGCAGCTTTTTATAGATGTTGCATGAAGCACAAACATACACTTTCTCTGAAAATGTTGTAATAGAAAATCATACATCAACCACATTAACAAATATATTAAAGGAAAACGATATTTAAAAAAAATCTATTTAATAATTATTCACGGTCATCAGGACAAGGCTCTCTGCAGAACAGAGTTGGCTCTATCAGTGGTCCCCTGAAAGTCTGGCGCCCTGGGCAGCTACCTATGTTATGCCATCTATTAATGTAATAACTGCACTTTCACAATTGCTTTATTAACCTTCCTGCTTTCTCAAATTTGCTTGAAAATTCACGATTTTTCTTCTTTTTTTTCAAAATTTACTTGGGGGGGGTAACCCCCCCAAAACCCCCTTTTGGGGTTCGGGCTCGCTCGCTGCGCTCGATCGCTACGGTGCTGCATGCTAATTCGTTTGCGCCCACCACTTTAAAATCTCACCCACCGCCCCTGCTATTCGGGTCTGTACTGCACTGCCTCCAAAGGGGATCAACAGAAGCAAGCATACAGTTACATAGTCAGTGCTGGCCCTCACTCGCTCTATATGGAGAGGATGTGTATCATCACGCCGAATCAGTAGGCGTGCACTATATATACCTCTCCCAATTGTTTAAACAAAATCTCATTGTGTTTCCTGCTTTATGACAAATTAAGTTCTTTCCTCTCTCAGAGCTTCATGAAAAACTTGGTTCTCATCTCTTTACTGCCCTCTCTCAACAACTCAGACACCTGCTCCATCCCTGATTTCAAATAGAACTTGGAAAGATCATGACCGTAAAGTACCAATACCCCATCTTACAATGAGATGAGTTCAATGTAGTAGCTGTTTCTAATGGTTCAAACGCAAGAAAATCGTTTACGCAACACAATTCTAGATGGATTTACTGTAATGCTTGATTTTGTTATTTTTTGTTCAGATGAAACAGTAATTGACAGCCAACTGGTGTTTCCTCCCTTCCAAAACTGGACTTCATTAAGGATGTACACAAATATTTTAGACATCCTTCAGAAAAACATAGGTTAAAGTGCAAAAGATTGTGCAAGTATCAGCGTATATACAGCATTTAAAGTTAGAAAAAAACAGCAAGTAAATTTAGAAATAATAATGATCCTAATTCTAAAGTTGTTATGGTTCTGGGACAGTTGCAAGCACTGCTGAAAGAATTAGTTCAACTCCTTTTAGTGGAACTCCACTCTAGGAAAACTATCAAGCACAGACTTTCTTCCCTGTTTGTTGGCTTCTGGTCTGGGTCCAGCCCCTTCCTGTTAGGTTTTTCCTGTTCAGAGACCATACACTTCCTATTGCATGCTTCCTGGTTTTCTAGTATATAGAGAGTCTCTGATCAGCAACACCGGAGCGTTGAAACGCCTCTCGCTTGCTCCTGCTGTTGGATTCTTCACCCCAGACATGCTGTAGCCCTGAAGGTTTCAGCTCTGCTCAAGTCCTACAAGCGTCTACTCTGTGGCTGTCCTGCAGTTTACCACTGTGCCTGAGTCCGAGCAGCCCTAGAATTGCTCCAACGTCCAGCTCTGCCACCTCCCCTCTGCTGCCCTCCTGCAATCTCTAGTTCTCCTTTAGCCCTAACAGCTCTACTCCAGTTCTGGTCTTACCCAAATACAAACATCTGCCTTACAGGATCTGTCCTACAATTGAGAACCTGCACCATGGAGGTATTCTTTCTTTGGGCATTTTCCTCCTGGTTCAGGCAGGCACGACTTTCCAGAGGGCATCCTCACAGTAACCCGTTCTACACCCGATATAGATAATGTTGCTTCAGAATGGGTCACGGTTTCCTCAGATCATCTAAGAATGGTGTTTGAATGTAAATCATTTCAAAAATATAATTTGCCAGCAATATTGTGGTAGAAACGGCTCTGATGACACATTGAAGTTAAGAATATTGTTGTTTTACTTAGTTGTTAATATCCTTGTAAGTTATAATGAATTTTTTAATATTGCTGTTGATAATATTGACTTTTTCTTATATGATATAATGTTATGTTACATTATTTTTCGTTACTTTTATTTGCAAAGCACACTGTCACCCTTGAGGGTATCTTGGCGTTGTGAGGTGCAAGTGTCTGGCCCTGCCTAGCATGTGGGGAATAGCCAGGTCTTCAGCTTCTTGGGAAATTGAAGAAGAGGTTAGGATGCTCTGACGTGGTTTGGCAGGTTGTTCCATGGTTTAAGAGCAACGTATGAGAAGGCCTGAGCTTCAGATCAGGTTCTGCGGATGTGTGGGTTGTATACAAGTAGGAGTCCTGCTGAGTGGAGGTGCCGGTGGATTGGTGGAAGGAGATGCGATATTCTGGTAGGGAGGTCCTAAGTTTGTAGTGCCTTCAACATGTGAATTACGAATTTAAACTAATCATATTTGTGTATTGGGTGCCAGTGGAGCTCCACCAGTTGTGGTGAGATGTGAATTCAGCCTGGGAGGTTGGGAATGCATTTGGCTGTCGAGTTCTGGATAGTTTGTAGTTTCCTGATGAGGTGCTTGATGATGTCAGCGTAGAGGGTGTTCTGGTGTTGTGTGGGAGCCATTTGAAGATTTTCTTCAGCAACTTCAGAGTGAGAAAGCTGGATGCAGCGATGGTGTTGACTTGTAAAGACATGTTCAGTTTGGTGTTGGTGATGATCCTATGGTTTCTGGCATATTTGCTGAGGGTAGGTGTGGGTCTGAGTTCTGTCAGCCACTATTTTGAGTCCTAAGGCGAGGTGTTCTCACAAAATTCCACTACTTTGGTCTTGTTGGTGTTAAGTTTAAGACTGTTGTCTTTCATCCAGTGAGCAACTCCGATCATGCAGATGACGAACTTGTTTAATGTGTTGGGGTCTTGTTTGAGAGGGAGAGTATGTGTTGCATGTCATCAGCATAGGAGAGGATGTTGATGTGGTGTGTGCGAATGACGTTAGTTAGTCGCATCATGTATGCCATGAAAAGGGTGGGGCTGAGAGACATTCTTTGAGGAGCTCCTTGGGTGACATTATGGTGGCGATAGGGGCTTGTAAATATGCCCCTTTGTTTTAAAATACTACAGTGATTTCTTTGGTTCTGCTATCATTTATAATTCTCAATTTGAATTCTAGGTTTAACTTTTTTTAATATTGCTTTCTGGTGCTAACTACCCAAGTATATAAGAAAATATATAATACAAAACCTCCGGCCCTTGCAGAATATCAAAGGCAGGGTATCTGAAATTTCTGTACATGATTGTTGACGTATGACCAGACAATCAAAGCACTCTTTCCCACCTTCAAGAACTCAGCAAAGAAGCTCAGCTGGATTTAGAAGAGATTCCTTACTCGAAACACAACAAACTCTCCCACACATGGTCAGAGAGCTAGTGGCCAGAATAATTAAGCCCACCAAATCCCTCCAAATCCACAAGAAATCTTAGATTTATTTTTAAACGAAACATCTCCATGGGCAATCAAATCAATAAGTTCACAGGATGCTGCCTTTCGATTATGAGAATACTTTGCTAAATCTTCTCATGGCTCCGTCTTTCTATTTTCAAGACCATTGTCCAAGCTCTTATCACATCCTACCTGACGCTCCCAAACTATGAGAGCACCATCAACTTTGGCCTGACCTTTTCTGCCTCGTCTTCTGGGGACTCAGAACTCCATTGTCCATCTAATTCGCAATCTCACTGCAGGTTACCACGACTCTCAGCACTGGCTACCAATGCAAAAAACTTGCTTGATTCAAAATCTTATACTGCTTATAAGGTACTTCACAACACTGGCCCAAATTTACTCAACAAACAGTTGAATTTCCATCAAGCTGCACAAAATTTTTGATTTGCCAGCATTTATCTAGCTTCCACCCCCAACATTTGTTGATGTAAGAATGGAACTAGATTCTCTAGCAACTCTCTTTCTGGAAATCACCCAGAGACCTGTCTCATACCACAGTGCTATTCCCCTTATAACCTGTTCAGTTGCAATCTCTAGCCCAAGGAGGCCCCTACAGGGATGACAGTTGTCTTCTACAAAATTAGAAATAAAATAAGTTTATTCATCATATTGTTTCCCCTAGACGCCTCATAAATAAACATTAAATCAAAGTAGTTTATTAACATAAGTATTAAGAAAAACAAATGTTTGCAAGGGGTGACATTTTGCGCTGTTTTAGGGTTGTCTTGCTATCAGCTATCCTTCTGCCAGCTCTAGCTGCTCGTTAGGCCGCAGTGCCATCTTTGTTCTAAGGCAAATTCAAACTGAATTTCTAGTCTATGAAGTTTGGCATCCCAAAGCTCAGAGGTAAGGAACAGCTTTCCATCTGCTGTTCATGCACCAGTGTCGTCATTAATGATGTCATTTCAGATGTTGAAGTGATGTTATCAATGATCTCATAGAGCATGTCATAAGTGATGTAATATGTGAGGTATTTAGCAGTGCATGGAGAGGGCGCAAGTTATAGTTACTTTAGGGCATGCGTTATAGTTACTTACAATAACTATAATTAGGGACTTTCAGTGGTTTTGGTCTTTTAAAATAGTATGTTTTAACAGACATTTCACCTTATTATAATGTTCCTTTAACCTTTGTTTTTTTCATTGAATTTCTAAGGATTTTTTAAGGTAAAATAATATTATAAATCCTAACTATAACATCACTTTAACCTTTGAGTTTGTTCAGTGATTTTCTCAGTTTTTTAAAACATAAAGTATGATGTCTATCGTCCTGGGTGGAATGGAGTTGTGCACAGGCCCACACCAAAACCCCTGAGGGTGCCCTCCAAGTCACAGGCAAAAGCAGTACACAGCGTGGGGTTGGCTGCAGGTTCTAACTTGTGGCCAGACCATGTGCCCATCCAACATCCACCTTGCTGGCGCCCAACTCCTGCCACGCGTGGCTACCTATGTCATGTAATAATATGAACGGTGTATGTTTAAGTAAGGCAGACCTACTGGCTTTCTCAAAGGCTCACAATATAAAATTGCTGGGCCTAGTGGCTTTATCAGGGGGTCAGCACATCAACATATACAAAGCAAACCTATTGGCTTTGTCAAAAAAATCACCAATAACTATAATCAATGTATATTTAATAAATTGACGCATTGCACTATTTAATAATAGTGATTGTCTCAAATAATTTATAATAAAGCATTTTTAAAACAAAGCATTAAACATGTCTTTGAGTTTTACAAATATTTTACAGCTCACAAAGCGAGGCGACCAAACTAACTACAAGCAGGCCCAGCACTCTAGCTGAAGAGTATACAGCTCCAACAAGGAGCTGTATGCACATAGGAAAGGGAATTCCCTGAGTGACAGGCTCTGTGTCAAGGAGAAAATTGAAATCAAATCCGGCACTGACTCCATGGAGGGCTTCTATACTTGCATGGCATGCAAGGCATGCAAATACGGCGTTAATATAAAGAGAATATTCTTCCCTGTAACTGAAATTTTCAAAATCATAGACAAACATTTGACCTGTCAATCAGATTTCAGTGTTTATGTATTAACCTGTCCTTGCAGAATTCATATGTGGGCAGCATGATGTTTCCAGCCAAGAAGCGCATCCTAGAACACATGCAGGCTATCCAAAATAAGGATAAACAATATCCGGTAGCTCGTCACTTTGAGGAATCACATCGGAGCAATAGAAATCTGCTCAGATTCTGTGTTATAGATCGTGTCTCTCCGACAGTCAAAGGAGGGGAGAGGATTCGTAAATTCCGACAGCTGGAGTCTAGGTACATATTAGAACAAGATACTAAAATACCACGGGGTTTGAACTCCGATGAAGAGCTGGTCTCCTTTTTAGGTGATTAAAAATACTGTCTTGTGGTACTGGGATGGTGGCATTCCAGCCATGAGACTCTGCATTTCATAATTCTGCTTCTGACGTGAAATAGTTTTTAACTTTTATATAGCACTTTAGGTTCACATAGCACTTTACTTTTTAACTTGGACTTTTGGATGTTTGTAATATTTGTGTGGTTGTTTCATCTAGGTTGCCGGAGATACACTCCCCTGAAAATGAATTTCAGCAATTTAAATGTGGTCATCAATCAAATTTCTCATTAAAAAAACAGTTACATTTGTTGGTTACAATTGAACAGATTATTATGTATGATATGTACTTGTAGTTATGTCTTATTAGTAAGATACTACACAAGTAAGTACGGGTAAATATGTGGATCTTATGATATGGTTAGGTGAACATTGGTACGCTCATAATTGTTAATAATATGCGAGATGTTTGGAGCTGTACTGGAGGTTATTTGTGAGGTATTAAAAACATCACTCTTTTATTTTGTAATAAAATCATTTTTTTGGCATTTCTAAAATAACAGTACAGTAGTAGCTATTACAAATGTAGCGTAATTTCCATTAATTATACATCTTGTCATGGAGTAGAATAACTTCTGAGTACATGCTACACCAATCATTATTAAACAGGATCTCATTATTACAGATTGGTTGGTAGGGCTAGGTCTGAGTCCATGCAAGGTAGTCGAAGGGCTGTACCGACAGTTGGGCGATAGCTCTCAGTTTCAGTCCTATACTGTAAATGGCTCTATATGCCAGCCTGATGAAAGTCCTTTTTTTATATCACTGTTTTAAAACCTTATTTAAACCATTCTGACAACTATTTGTATCACCCATGATCAAGGCATGGTTTGGCTGGCTACGAATAAACCACTACTCTGGAGCCATATTTAAAATATATCTAATTATTTCTGAGGGAGGCATGCCTGGTAGAGAGTCTGCTATTGGTGAAAATCAAAATATCTATCTATCTATATATATCTATATCTATCTCTATCTCTCTCTCTCTCTCTCTCTCTCTCTCTCTCTCTCTCTCTCTCTCTATATATATATATATTCACTGAAAAAACCATAGGTTTCACACACGTTATAGTTAGGAATTAGCATTTAAAAAACCTTAGAAATTCAGTGAAAAAACCATAGGTTTCACACATGTTATAGTTAGCTGGACATTTTACTCGTAAAAAACCAATGAAATTGCCCCGTTATAGTTAGTTCAGCTAACTATAACTCGCGCGCCCGCAATGCACTGCTGATGACGTCACATATTACATCACTCATGACATGGTCAGTGACATCACTCATGACATCACTGATGACATCTCAAATGACATCACTGATGACATCACTGATGACATCATCCAGTGAATGTGTGTTTTTCTGAAAATTAAATATGTTTTATATATGTATATCTCAAGGTCGATGGAAGAATAAATGGGTATATAAGTGTCTAAATGGATGATTTGTTTTTGAAAAATTGATTGTGTTACTGACTGATTAAGTGTATCTCTCACTTTGTGTATAAGTGGCTGCATGGGTTGGTGAGTAGCTACATGGGTGTCTATATAGGTTATTAGTTGTTTTTTTGAGTATCAGTCTGAGTGTCTGTATGGTACGGTGGGGGGTATTACGTAGTGCATAGATGCATGAATGAGTGACTCACTGTTTGTATGTGTTGAAGACAGCATGTGTGCAGGACTGTATGGGTGGATGAGTGTGTGTATGGGTGTGTTAGTGAGTGAATGACTGTCTCAATAGTGTCTTCAGGAGTAACTACATATGTTTTAAACTAGTATATGTGACTATTGGTGTATATATGTGAGTATATGTGAGAGGGAGAGATTGAAAGAGTTCCTGTATGAATAAGTATGTGTTTCTATAAGTGATTGTTTAAAAGACTAAGTATGTGTAAGTTTCCGTAGAAGTAAGTATGGTGGTGTGTGTATTACTGTATATGCAAGTAAATGTATGTTTTATTCTTTATTAGCATGAGTGACTATGTGTGTGAGTAACTCTATGGATGAGTGGCATTGTGTAACAGGATGTATAGATGTATGACTACATATGATGAGTGAGTACATGTATGAGTGACTGTATAGGACTGTTGGTGAATGAGTGGATGTGTATGTGGATCTTAGAATTACTGAAGAGGTTGTTGTAACTGGTATTGGTATGTCCATTGTTTTGAAATTTTTAGTCTCTATTTTTGAATGTGTGTATCAAAGCTTATATTAAGGTGAGAGGAGGTCTGCCACTCTATCACAAGGATGATGTCATCAGTGATGTCATCAGTGATGTCATTTGAGATGTCATCAGTGATGTCATGAGTGATGTCACTGACCATGTCATGAGTGATGTAATATGTGACGTCATCAGCAGTGCATTGCGGGCGCGCGAGTTATAGTTAGCTGAACTAACTATAACGGGGCAATTTCATTGGTTTTTTACGAGTAAAATGTCCAGCTAACTATAACATGTGTGAAACCTATGGTTTTTTCACTGAATTTCTAAGGTTTTTTAAATGCTAATTCCTAACTATAACGTGTGTGAAGCCTATGGTTTTTTCAGTGAATTTCTAAGGTTTTTTAAATGCTAATTCCTAACTATAACGTGTGTGAAACCCATGGTTTTTTCAGTGAATTTGCAAGGTTTTTTAAATGCTAATTCCTAACTATAACGTGTGTGAAACCCATGGTTTTTTCAGTGAATTTGCAAGGTTTTTTAAATGCTATTTTTTTTTTTATTCTTCATTTTTTTCAAACATATTTTTAATTTAATTTTCTTATCTTTTATAAAGACTATGCTTAAATTTTTAAAATCCTTAAATATTTTTTTTATATATATTTTTTAAAATAAACATGTAAAATTTATTTCCAGATTTTTTTTTTTTTTTTTTTTTTAGTACGCGTACCGTAAGCTCACGGTAAGCGTACGGTTTACGCAACATCCGTAATCTATCTACGCTGCTTGCGTATAGTTACGCACTTTGCGTAGCCGCGCGTACTGCGCGTGGGACGCGTGCGCGCTTACGCAATACGCGCACGTTACGCGGAAGTGCCGGGGAGTGACTGTTATGCGCATGCGCGCAAGCGCGTGTCTTTTTTACGCGCACGCGTACTTTTTGCCGTAAGCGTACCGTAAGCGTACCGTAAGCGTACGGTAGGTCATGTGATCATGAAACACAACTTTTGATTGGTTGAAAGTACTTTCAGTTCTAGAACTCTCCTACACCACACCCATTCCCCTCATTTCTGCTTGTGATCCCTTGGGAGAAGGAGCTGGTTTGTCTTTGGGATACGATGGCAGAACAGCAGAGCTCTTCTGAGAGTGAGGCTAGCACCAGCAGCACTGTTTTGAGGCAGAGAGCGAGGAAAGTAAAGCCTTCTTATGTTTGGGATTATTTTACTTTTCCAGAAGGCCAGCAAAAGGTGAATGCACCCTTAGTTACTTGCAAGCTGTGTAAGCGTGTACTTTCTAGAGGTAATCCTAACAGGAAGTATTCCTTTGGGAATCACACCATGAAGAGACACCTCCAGGATGTACACAGAAGGACACATGGTCATCTTTTTGGAGGTAACTCTTCAGAAAGACGAGCCAGTACATCCACAGCAGCTCAGCCTGGACCATCACCTGCAGGGCAGACTCCTTCTTCTGCAGGTCAGGTGAGCCCTTCATCTGTGGGGGGAGAATCTCCTTTTGCTGGCCCTCTGGAAATTAACCCTCGGTTTGCGAGGGTTGAAGTACGGTGCGCCACTTGTCACGATCTAATTACTTATAGGGAGACCAGTGTTTCCCTGGTGAACAGTAAAATAGATCAGCACACTTGTCGTACCGTCTAATATTCCCAATCTTTCTTTCCTCTGTCCCTGCATGAACACAACGGTTCTTTTAAGAGCCAACCTTATCTTTCATCTTTTTTTTTCTTTTTTTTTAAAAACTTTTTTTTTTTTTTTTTACCGTACGCGTACGGTAAGCGTACCTTTTTTTTATTTTTTTTAAAAAAACACTAAAAATCATTTATCACATTACAAAGTCCTTGAGAGACTACAATTTTTATTTTTAACTTACCATACTCACTCAAAAAAATATTTATTCATTTGTTTTTTTAAAAAATAGTTTTTAAAATGGTTGTAGTTTCCGAAAATTTTCTATATCGATCTGAAAATAAAGAAAAAAGTATTAATATTTTTTATCCATTTTATAATACAGTACACATATTTACATTTTTTACCAAAAAATATTTTTGCCTTATTTTTGCTGTTTTCAGAATATATTGCATTTCACTATTAATTGTGAAAGCAATTGCATTCATCATTTTACAGCGGGCAAAAAAAATTAACAATCACAAAGATTGTATTAAAAAAGCCCAGAATCTCTTCTCACTTAAACTTATCATTACAGAAATGCATATTATTCTAAAAAAATATCATCTAAAAACAATACTTTTTTCTTTAAAATACCGTCTGATATGTTTGTTTCAGAAGTATAATCACAATATTATATCTCAAATAACTCCAAAATACATCTGATTTTATTTCCTTTAGGCCAAATAGTATTTTTTTTTTTTTCCTGGAATAAATTTCCAAGGGAAAACCATTAAAATTCTAAAGTTTAATCTGTCCAGATCTCACCAATTCTCTGTAACATTTTGGTTCACGAAAATTTTTTGAATAATTTATTTAGTCCATAATAGAATTGCTTACTTTTCCACATGGCCAAATAGTAATTTTTTAAATCATTTTTGAAAAAATTTCCAATGGCAGTCCAATAGCATTCCATAATTTAAAATGTGCAGAAGTTACCGATTATCTCTAAATTATTGGTTTTTGAAAATTGCATTAAAATTTAAAAAAGTCCACATTACAATTGGTTATCTTTCCTTTAGGCCAAATGATAATTTTAAAAATCTTTTTTCTACAAAATTGCAATGGTAATCCAGTAAAATGGTAAAATTATTTTGTCCAGATCTTGCCAAATCTCTCTAAAATTTAGGTTTCAGGAAGATTAGATAGGAATTTGCTAAATCAAAAGGCAAACGTTGTTTGAAAATCAATTGGGAATCATTACACAGTGTCCAGCCTTTTTCACATTTTAGATAAACTGTGTAATGTCCAGAAGTAACAGTAGGTCCATCATGGAAAATTATTGCAACAGTTACAAAAGTTTTTCCTGAAATTGATAATTGCTGTCCTGTAAACTTCTTTATTAAAGTATCCAATTTTGATCCATCAGCTCTACATCGTTGCATCATTAAAATTACATACTGTCCGTATTCCCTTAAAATTAATGTTGATAACATGTCAGAATTACACTCACCACATTTCATGCTATGATTAGCATCTTTAACTAATTTTGCAAAAGTAACTGTTTTACTCTCTGGCAATGTCAAATAAATAAACCTTTCATTATCAACAATAGAGCCACATATATTATAACAATTATCACAACTATGTTCCCATTTATAAGAGAGACCAAAAAAAATGTCAATGGGAACTCCTTCTTCTTCCACTACCTGAAGAAAATACATCAAAAATTCGTGTGCATCTTGCTGTTCATTTTGAGAAAACTGTGTTCGTCCTGAACATACATCTAAAAGTTTTCTAATATCAGTAGCACTTTCTATTTGAGTTTTATCTTTACTCAGCTTTTGAAAAAGGAGACTGAGCTCTGAACAGAATCTTTTTCCCTGATTTACTATTATCTGCTCTTGCAAACTTTCCAGATAAAATGCAACATTCAGCACTACATTAGCGTAGCAGTTGACACCAGAGCTATTTTCAAAATGACATCCTACAACCTGTTCTTCATTGTCCTTTTTCTTTTTGTTTGCAATTACATCACTCCTCTTTTTTTTCCTCTTCTCTATATCTTCATTACAGATATTCTCATTTCTCCTTTTACGAGAAACTACACGTTTCTCCAACACAGGATACTGACCTAAATGAGGAGCATAGCTTCTTCTTAATCTATTATACTCCTTTACACAGTTTGTATCAGCACTAACTTTTGAGTCATCAAAGTCTATCATGAATAAACCTGATAATGTTTTGACTCGTGACAAAGCTACATATGCCATACCTTCTTTGAACACAGTTGAACCAATGTTCACAAATGCACAATCTACAGTCAATCCTTGAGACTTGTGGATAGTTACAGCATATGCTAGTGAAAACGGAAACTGCTTCCTACGTACATATAAGTCTTTCACAAGCATGAAACGAACTGAACAACGACAAATGTCTTTAACTTCCTCTATCTGATCAAATTTTATCTGTAAACATTCAATTCCTTCTTTTTTCTGATAATTAATAAAACCCACAACTCTTCCCATCGCTCCATTCACTAAGCCTTTCTCAACATCCAAATTTCTCCTTAAAAACACTCTACAGTTCATGCAAACATAAAGATTTTTTTCTAATCCTGCTGTTTTGGAGATGTTCTTCTCTAGTGAGTCCAATTTATTTTTCAGTTTGCCTGTTACTGTGACTGTAATTCTTCCATCCTCAATTTTGTCCACTGCTTCCAATTTCCTGATGTCTTCCTTTTCCAATTTCAAAAGCTCCTCATTAAATATTGAGCATTCACGTAGAGTTGGCATTAAGCAGATGACACTTTTGTTTTCTGCAATATTCTTGTATATTTTCTCTGCAACTATTTCTTCCTTTGGAAATAAATTATGTAGCAGCCGACTCTGTAATGCTTTTTTCCCAACATCTGTGAGTAGTCCAATCCTGATATCTTTCAGAATACTTCCATATTCTTCATCGTTTGCTTGCCTCATATTAGTTGTAAGTTCCTTGTACTCAAAGAAGGACCAAATATTTGTATTTCCAATGCTTCCCAATGACTTCTTTGTGTCTTCATGTGTCACAGTATTAAACACTGGTTGTCCTTTAACTGGAGTAAGTTGCAAAAGATCCCCAAAAACTATGACGTGTTTTCCACCAAATAACACGTCATAGTCTGTCTTCAAAATTTGCTGCATTCTTAAATGCACAAAGGCAAGCATTAAGTTTGATACCATGCTCACCTCATCAATAATGAGAACTTGCATCTTCTTCAATACTCGTGAAACTTCCAAGGATGCTTCTCCAGTTAGCTTGTTGAATTGTATTTTGTTCTCATGCTCCACTGGTAACATTAGCAAACGATGTAAGGTGATTCCTTTTATGTTATATGCTGCTAACCCAGTTGGAGCAGTAACCACACAAGACAAAGTAGAATCCGTTTTTTGCTTTAGGTAGCTTCTGATGACTTTAATTAGGAAACTTTTTCCAGTGCCAGCTTGTCCGCTTACATACATCCTGATTGGATGAAATGATGTGCATGAGCACTCTTTTTTGATATGTAGAAATCCGTGATCAATTTTGTTTTTGATCTCTTCATAAATTTGTTGCTGCTCTTGATTCAGTTGTCTTTCCAAATTTTCTAAGTCTATAAATTCTTCTTGAGCTTGATTCATAGCCGTTTCCACTTCATTCATGGCTATTGATGCTTCATTTTCAACGATTGGTTGTCCTAGGGGATCTTGACTGTGTGTTCCTGAACTTTGGCTGTCCTGAGAACTGTCTCTAGCTATTTCTGCTGCAATTGTAGTTTCCTGTTCAATTTCTTCATTTAACATTTGCAGATAAGTTGAGAATGTACTGCATTGTATGCTGTCTTTGCAAGCATTAAAAGAATCTTCATAGCTCTGGAATTCTCCCAGTAGTTCATCCTCTGTACGCCATGGTTTAAACAACTGTAAAAGAGCCAAGTAGTAAAATTCTTTCTTGTCGGTAGTGTCGCAACTCAGCTTCCGGTGATTTATCAAACTTCCTTTGGTTTGCTTCACCAAACATCCTTCTTCACCAACAACTTTATATTTTCCACTGTTGATGTCTTCTGCAGCTTTCCGTGAATAAATGTAGTTCTGTAACACTTCATAGAGACACATGTTCTCCAGATGATGACTTCTCTTGGGATAATATGTGTCCAACATGTTTGTTTTCAATATGTCTGTACTTTCTGGGTCATTCTCAGCCAAATATTCAATTTCTCCAACAGATTTCAGTACCCGATTTCTCATTGCTGCAAGGCCTAAACTTGCCCAAATTATTCTTCTTGACTTCGAGTAGAGACTTGCAGAAGATAACCTATCTGAACATTCGTAGGATCCAATTTCTCGATGCGATAACATCTTCAAACTGAAACTGTACAGCTTCTTACTGACAGTCTTCTCGTGAGAAATCTCTTCCCACATTTCCTTCAATTCTGTTTTTTCTGATTTCGTAATGTAAGACGTTACATATCGAGCAACAGCAATGGAATTGTCAGCAACATACTGTATATCCATGTTAGCGTTCCACATGGATAAAATGACTGGGTTGTAGTCATTTATATTTTTTGATTCTTCTTTTCTTTTAAGGTTGTAGGTATTCTTAGGTGATTTTCTTGTGATAGTATGTCTCACAGCTGACATAAAACTGTTGACTCTTCCATTTGTAAGAACAGGTCTAGGAAATCCAAATCGACATTTAGTGTAGTATTTTTCTTTGCTCTTGTATTTCCGTCGACAGTATTTTCCACACCGATGACTTTGGAAACGTAGAACTTGCTCCTTTAACTTGTTCTCTTCTGTGCTTTTAGGTATAACACATGTTGCATATTCTTCAATGTAAGATAACACTGCTTCATCAGTATCTGTTCCAAACTTTGGGGCATCCTTGATCCACAGCAGCATATGAATATGAGGAGCACCTCTTGCCTGGTACTCTTTTCTCCAAAAGAAATCCACTACTTCTCCAAGGGGTGGATTTTTTTTATTGCAGATGAAGGACATCATAGCCTCAAATCTATGATTGAAATATCTGCAAACATTAACCGGATCCAATGAGCACAGTTCTCCTGCTGTCTTGTATTCGATGTTTTTAATGTTTGAATTGGCCTCTCGTAGAAAATCCAGTAAATCATCCCAAGCGTACTCGGCACAGCTTAGGGTAAGGAACCATGTTGGTGTTCCTAAATTGCGTAACATGCATTTTAGTTCACCATGGCGTCGGTACCAATATTCATTTGTCCCACGCTGACAAGCCATCAGATTGATCAGTTGTGTTTCCAAATGATCATCTCGGTGCTGCACTTTCTCCATAAAATCCTTAGCAGACACATTTTGTAAATGTACTCCACTTTTTAAAATGTGATTTACTGCATAAGACAGTGCAGACAAGTCGCTTTCAAATAAAAGATGGAACAAATAAGGAATACTTTGTCGAAATCTGGGATCTTCAGCATATAGTCTTGTAGTTCGATACTCTGAAGCTGGAATCTGTTCTGGACGTTCATCGTATCGTCCTCCTTTTCCTTTAGGAAACAGCTGGGGAAAACATCGAGCTTCCAAGCTCTCCTCCCATACACTCACGGGATTTCCTTTTGCTTTCTTCATCTGAAAGAGATCAATATTGTCTCCCATAACTTCTTTCGAATGGAGAGGATGTATGCTAAAATGTTCATAAATTTCTTCTTCCTTTGACTTGTCCACTTTTTCAATTTGTCCAGTTGGTGTTTCTGTGTCTCCTTGTAAATCTTCTTCTTCTTCTTCTTCTTCTATATAAATTGATTCATACCATTTGTTATTTTTTTTCAAATACAAATTTGCTCTTTGTACTTTCCGCACATCTACCAGCTCCTGCCAAATCTTCTTATTCTTTGTAGGTACACCATTAACCAGAATAATTAATGGTTCAGTTTCCAAAGTATCCGCATCAATAGTTTCCATATTTTTTTTCAAATCCAAGGGCAAATACACCACTCTACCTTTTAAACCTCTCAGTAAATCTGAAGGAGGTAATTTACCAGTTTTGGGCTCCATACGTACTATGGTCTGGAACGGATGAACACATTGAATGAGTATAGACTCATATGTATTTAATTCAGAAAGTTCAGCAGGAATAGCATCCAATTCTAAATTATTATGTACAGCTCTGGTCGGCATTCTATTTTCCTCTAACTTGTTGTAGCAGTATTTACAAATACGCTGATCTTCACCCAATTCAAAACAATTTTCAAGAAATATATATGTGGCAAAATCCATCCACTTATAATTATCTTCATTTTCACTCTTTCTGTAGAGATCAACATTCCTAGTTTGTTTTCTATAATGAGTTCTGCGGCAACAAATACAAGTAACATTTGGTCTTTCATTAGAGATTATTGCAAATTTTGTTATGTGATCATTAAATGTCTTACTTACACAAGGTTCTACATTCTCTTCCACTTCTGCCTCATTTACTGTGTCCTTCTCTGCACTGTTTTGTTCAGGACCAAAGTAACAAAACTGAATTTCATCAACAACCTTCTCTACATCTGATACCGTTCCTCGGAACAGAGCCCTATTCAATTCATTTAACTTTATTGCTGGACTTTTGGCAAAATACAACCGTCTCACAAACTTTCTCATTTCAGTATGATGAACAGCCAGCATCCTAAAATGATGGAAAACACTATTGCACACTTTTCTAGATAGACAAGCAAGAGAATGACCCTGCAAACCAGTATTCTCTCTCACTCTGCATGGATCCAGACTTTGAAGCACCTTAATCTTTTGTTTTACACTTTTTTTACTATATTCTCTTAGAAACTCTCGAAATCTGTCAATAGATTCCTGACGCACAGTGCAAATACTACTACAATTCCAAGTGTACACTGGGGCTTTAGGACGTCTCCCCATTGCCTCATCTGCCATCACTTGTACCTCATCTCTTGGAACCATTATCTCCTTCTCCATTATGCAACCATTTTTTACTTCGTATGAACGACCTCTGGTGTCAACTGCATGCAGCAAACTATTACTTTGAAAATAGCTCTCTTCATTAAAAAAAGGTTCACTACTTGAACTATGCATCCACTTTCCTAAAAACACTTTACAAAAGTTTGTTCTGTTCACTACTCTTTTGCTTTTGCTTTGTGATTTCAGTACATTAACCATTTTATCTAATGTACGCATCCTATTCAAAATTAATATGAATAGTTTCCTTTTTAATTCTAATGCTTTTGCTGCAATGGCTTCAATTTCTTTTTTTCTCTTGTAATATTTAGCCTTTTGCTTATATTTCTTTATATCCTTTATCAAATTGGACATAACTCTTCTCTGAAACATTTTTCTACGTATCTCTTTAAATGCTGTTTTTCTGTTTATGTTAAACTTTTCAATTGCAGAAGGTATATTTGCATTAACTAAATTCTCAATTTTTTGCTGTTCACTATGTTTTGTTACATTTTTCCGAGAACAGACATTTTGTACATTTTTCTTTGTTTGGAATATTTTGTTTAGAAATTGTTTTTTTTGCTTACCAGAAGATTTTTTCTTTTTCCCAACATCAGCATCTTCTACTAACTTTGGTCCTCCAGTTGTCTTCAAATATAGTTTTTTTTTTAGCGTTTTTTGAACTCGAGATTTTGTAGGCATCTTAAATTTTGTTCACTGTTCTTCAGTAATACCTGAAAAAAACTAAAAAAAAAATCCTTTATTGTATTTAAATATATTACTACATTTCTTTTCACAATAGTCACAAAACGAAATTTCTTTGCCAATTTGAATGCACACAAACTGCTCTTTTTTTTGGGCAAGTGAAAATCTCTTTTACAAACTGTCACATTATGAAACCAAGCTGTTTTTTCAGACCACCACCGTGTGTATTCTCTGTGACTGCCTACACTCCAGCAGGGGCAACCAGCCTTAGTGATGCTGAATGTATTTGCATTACAGACTTAAACCTGAAAACCCCACTCGCTTCTAATTACTGTGCATGACTATACATGGCAAGCACATGGGTGTGTGCTAAGCCTCTGCTTCTTCCCCCAAAAATTCGCTCCTCTTTTCCATCTACTGCAACTGTGAAATCACCAGAGCAAGACGCAATAAATCTCTGCCTATAATTCTTCTATGCACACAGAGTCATGTTTTCACATTAGTGCCAAAACGAAATTTCTTTGCCAATTTGAAAGCACACTTACTGCTCTTTTTTTTTCGGGCCAAGTGAAAATCTCTTTTTACAATTTGAAATCACTTTTACAGACTGACACATTCTGAAACCTTTTTTTTAAATTTATTTAAATGCACATGTCCAAGCTGTTTTTTTTTCAGACCACCACCGTGTGTATTCTCTGTGACTGCCTACACTCCAGCAGGGGCAACCAGCCTTAGTGATGCTGAATGTATTTGCATTACAGACTTAAACCTGAAAACCCCACTCGCTTCTAATTACTGTGCATGACTATACATGGCAAGCACATGGGTGTGTGCTAAGCCTCTGCTTCTTCCCTCAAAAATTCGCTCCTCTTTTCCATCTACTGCAACTGTGAAATCACCAGAGCAAGACGCAATAAATCTCTGCCTATAATTCTTCTATGCACACAGAGTCATGTTTTCACATTAGTGCCAAAACGAAATTTCTTTGCCAATTTGAAAGCACACTTACTGGTCTTTTTTTTTCGGGCCAAGTGAAAATCTCTTTTTACAATTTGAAATCACTTTTACAGACTGACACATTCTGAAACCTTTTTTTTAAATTTATTTAAATGCACATGTCCAAGCTGTTTTTTTTTCAGAGCACCACCGTGTGTATTCTCTGTGACTGCCTACACTCCAGCAGGGGCAACCAGCCTTAGTGATGCTGAATGTATTTGCATTACAGACTTAAACCTGAAAACCCCACTCGCTTCTAATTACTGTGCATGACTATACATGGCAAGCACATGGGTGTGTGCTAAGCCTCTGCTTCTTCCCCCAAAAATTCGCTCCCCCTTTCCATCTACTGCAACTGTGAAATCACCAGAGCAAGACGCAATAAATCTCTGCCTATAATTCTTCTATGCACACAGAGTCATGTTTTCACATTAGTGCCAAAACGAAATTTCTTTGCCAATTTGAAAGCACACTTACTGCTCTTTTTTTTTCGGGCCAAGTGAAAATCTCTTTTTACAATTTGAAATCACTTTTACAGACTGACACATTCTGAAACCTTTTTTTTAAATTTATTTAAATGCACATGTCCAAGCTGTTTTTTTTTCAGACCACCACCGTGTGTATTCTCTGTGACTGCCTACACTCCAGCAGGGGCAACCAGCCTTAGTGATGCTGAATGTATTTGCATTACAGACTTAAACCTGAAAACCCCACTCGCTTCTAATTACTGTGCATGACTATACATGGCAAGCACATGGGTGTGTGCTAAGCCTCTGCTTCTTCCCCCAAAAATTCGCTCCTCTTTTCCATCTACTGCAACTGTGAAATCACCAGAGCAAGACGCAATAAATCTCTGCCTATAATTCTTCTATGCACACAGAGTCATGTTTTCACATTAGTGCCAAAACGAAATTTCTTTGCCAATTTGAAAGCACACTTACTGCTCTTTTTTTTTCGGGCCAAGTGAAAATCTCTTTTTACAATTTGAAATCACTTTTACAGACTGACACATTCTGAAACCTTTTTTTTAAATTTATTTAAATGCACATGTCCAAGCTGTTTTTTTTTTCAGACCACCACCGTGTGTATTCTCTGTGACTGCCTACACTCCAGCAGGGGCAACCAGCCTTAGTGATGCTGAATGTATTTGCATTACAGACTTAAACCTGAAAACCCCACTCGCTTCTAATTACTGTGCATGACTATACATGGCAAGCACATGGGTGTGTGCTAAGCCTCTGCTTCTTCCCCCAAAAATTCGCTCCTCTTTTCCATCTACTGCAACTGTGAAATCACCAGAGCAAGACGCAATAAATCTCTGCCTATAATTCTTCTATGCACACAGAGTCATGTTTTCACATTAGTGCCAAAACGAAATTTCTTTGCCAATTTGAAAGCACACTTACTGCTCTTTTTATTTCGGGCCAAGTGAAAATCTCTTTTTACAATTTGAAATCACTTTTACAGACTGACACATTCTGAAACCTTTTTTTTAAATTTATTTAAATGCACATGTCCAAGCTGTTTTTTTTTCAGACCACCACCGTGTGTATTCTCTGTGACTGCCTACACTCCAGCAGGGGCAACCAGCCTTAGTGATGCTGAATGTATTCGCATTACAGACTTAAACCTGAAAACCCCACTCGCTTCTAATTACTGTGCATGACTATACATGGCAAGCACATGGGTGTGTGCTAAGCCTCTGCTTCTTCCCTCAAAAATTCGCTCCTCTTTTCCATCTACTGCAACTGTGAAATCACCAGAGCAAGACGCAATAAATCTCTGCCTATAATTCTTCTATGCACACAGAGTCATGTTTTCACATTAGTGCCAAAACGAAATTTCTTTGCCAATTTGAAAGCACACTTACTGCTCTTTTTTTTTCGGGCCAAGTGAAAATCTCTTTTTACAATTTGAAATCACTTTTACAGACTGACACATTCTGAAACCTTTTTTTTAAATTTATTTAAATGCACATGTCCAAGCTGTTTTTTTTTCAGACCACCACCGTGTGTATTCTCTGTGACTGCCTACACTCCAGCAGGGGCAACCAGCCTTAGTGATGCTGAATGTATTTGCATTACAGACTTAAACCTGAAAACCCCACTCGCTTCTAATTACTGTGCATGACTATACATGGCAAGCACATGGGTGTGTGCTAAGCCTCTGATTCTTCCCCCAAAAATTCGCTCCCCCTTTCCATCTACTGCAACTGTGAAATCACCAGAGCAAGACGCAATAAATCTCTGCCTATAATTCTTCTATGCACACAGAGTCATGTTTTCACATTAGTGCCAAAACAAAATTTCTTTGCCAATTTGAAAGCACACTTACTGCTCTTTTTTTTTCGGGCCAAGTGAAAATCTCTTTTTACAATTTGAAATCACTTTTACAGACTGACACATTCTGAAACCTTTTTTTTAAATTTATTTAAATGCACATGTCCAAGCTGTTTTTTTTTTCAGACCACCACCGTGTGTATTCTCTGTGACTGCCTACACTCCAGCAGGGGCAACCAGCCTTAGTGATGCTGAATGTATTTGCATTACAGACTTAAACCTGAAAACCCCACTCGCTTCTAATTACTGTGCATGACTATACATGGCAAGCACATGGGTGTGTGCTAAGCCTCTGCTTCTTCCCCCAAAAATTCGCTCCCCCTTTCCATCTACTGCAACTGTGAAATCACCAGAGCAAGACGCAATAAATCTCTGCCTATAATTCTTCTATGCACACAGAGTCATGTTTTCACATTAGTGCCAAAACGAAATTTCTTTGCCAATTTGAAAGCACACTTACTGCTCTTTTTTTTTCGGGCCAAGTGAAAATCTCTTTTTACAATTTGAAATCACTTTTACAGACTGACACATTCTGAAACCTTTTTTTTAAATTTATTTAAATGCACATGTCCAAGCTGTTTTTTTTTTCAGACCACCACCGTGTGTATTCTCTGTGACTGCCTACACTCCAGCAGGGGCAACCAGCCTTAGTGATGCTGAATGTATTTGCATTACAGACTTAAACCTGAAAACCCCACTCGCTTCTAATTACTGTGCATGACTATACATGGCAAGCACATGGGTGTGTGCTAAGCCTCTGCTTCTTCCCCCAAAAATTCGCTCCTCTTTTCCATCTACTGCAACTGTGAAATCACCAGAGCAAGACGCAATAAATCTCTGCCTATAATTCTTCTATGCACACAGAGTCATGTTTTCACATTAGTGCCAAAACGAAATTTCTTTGCCAATTTGAAAGCACACTTACTGCTCTTTTTTTTTCGGGCCAAGTGAAAATCTCTTTTTACAATTTGAAATCACTTTTACAGACTGACACATTCTGAAACCTTTTTTTAAATTTATTTAAATGCACATGTCCAAGCTGTTTTTTTTTTTCAGACCACCACCGTGTGTATTCTCTGTGACTGCCTACACTCCAGCAGGGGCAACCAGCCTTAGTGATGCTGAATGTATTTGCATTACAGACTTAAACCTGAAAACCCCACTTGCTTCTAATTACTGTGCATGGCTATACATGGCAAGCACATGGGTGTGTGCTAAGCCTCTGCTTCTTCCCCCAAAAAATCGCTCCCCCTTTCCATCTACTGCAACTGTGAAATCACCAGAGCAAGACGCAATAAATCTCTGCCTATAATTCTTCTATGCACACAGAGTCATGTTTTCACATTAGTGCCAAAACGAAATTTTTTTGCCAATTTGAAAGCACACTTACTGCTCTTTTTTTTTCGGGCCAAGTGAAAATCACTTTTACAGACTGACACATTATGAAACCACCATGTGTAACTACAACAAAAACAATTCCCATTTCTATTATTCATTTCTTAAGTTACCACATACATCCCCTCTCAAACTGTAAACTCACCTTTAAAATTAGTTAGTTGTGAAAGAAATGTGACACTCAAACAGCAGATTATCAGAGCCAGGATCTCTGTTGTGTTCACCTCTCTCCTCTCAGCAGAACCAGATAATGGCAAACTTTCCCTCTATTTTTCCACACATATACATGTAAGTTTCAAATCTCAGTGCTTCCCCCTTTTTTTCAAATGTAATGACACATTTCTATTGGTTGAAAACCAACCCTTTTCCAAAAGTACCCTGCCCCCAACTTGACTTCTGCCTAGTACCCTTCCCCCAACTTGACTTCTGCCTGCTACCATAGCAACAGCTCATGGAACACTGCTGTGTGCAGTTAGGTCAGAAGTTCGACACACAATGTTTCAATTCCACAGAGCAAGAGTGCTTGACTTTTCAAACCTAACAGCAAATCCATAGTACTGTTCTTTGGTTACACATTTTTTTGTACCAATACAAAACATGCTTCTATTAATTTTCACATACAGCCTAGTTTTTATTCTGGAATGGTATGAAACAGCCAATCAGTTCTTTTTTTTATAAAAAAAAATATGTATGCCTCCATTTCCAAACTGTCTTTCTTTTCATATTGCCATTCTACTGAAAGACACCTCCTGAGTGCATCCAGTTCTCCTTTGAAGATGTTCACAGTGTGGATTGTAGGGCACAGCTATGTCTTCTGGAGTGAAAAGTTTGCAGAGAAAACAGATATGGTGAGAGACCTTGCTTTGCCAAATGTAGACATTAAATGGATTGGTCAGAGAGGGTTAAAGTGGCACCAATTGATGCCATTGGTGAAATCCTTCATTCAAATCCAACACCCTGACCTCATAATAGTGCACTGTGGTGGCAATGACCTAGGCACTTTGACTGGGGTAGGTCTGGAAATGCTTATGAAGGACACCTTTGCACAACTGTTTACACTTTTCCCTAAAACTGCCTTTGTGTTTTCCAACATATGCCAAAGGCAAAAATGGAACTGGTCCAATCATTTCTGTCCTCAGATTGACAAAGCAAGAAAGCACGTCAACAAATCTGTTTCTGCTTTCCTCCGTGACTATGGTATGGGTGCCATTTACCACAACAACTTGCGTTACGACATGCAAGACATTTATAGAGGAGATGGTGTACACTTCAATGATGAAGGGAACAGAGTCTTCCTCATGAACCTTAGACTCTGCATCGGTACTTACTTGTAGGTACCACTAAAAAAATGACTCCATAAACACAACAGCTCTTTTTAGAGCTCCCTAATTTCTAAACTCTTAAATCTGCTTTTCATTTATTTATTTTTTTTTTTTTTACCGTACGCTTACCGTAAGCTTACCGTACGCGTACCCCGTGATTTTTTTTAAAATCAATAAATGTTTTTTTTGTACTTTTCTGTCCTTCTTTGACCCCCTTACAATTGTTAGGGGGTCTGTAACTCTCCTCATTGCCCCCTTTCCTTGTTTTCACTCTTTTTTTTCAGAGTGAAATACACAAAATGGCGGCCGCCGCTTCCTGGTTTCGGCCGATTCGAATGTTTACTAAGATCTAAGAGCCAATCAGAATCGCGCTCGCGCACGTCACCGTACGCTTACCGTAAGCGTACGGTAAGCGTACCGTAAGCGGGCTCAGATATATATATTGATTTAAAGGCTACTTTCTCAGAATCTACTGAACAGATTTACACCAAACCTACAAAAGGCACTTCCTTGACCTAGGGACTACCTCTCTGCCAAATTTTGAGTAATTCTGTTCAGCCGTTCGGGCTGTAGCTCGTTCTAAAGGTCCTATGGAAAAATGCATGGGAAAAACGCGTTTTGGGACCCCCCTTTTATCTCAGCCCCCGCTTGACGGATCCCCCCGAGACTTTCAGGGTAGGAGCGGAGCGTAGCGCCCCACCTATTTTGAGAAATTCGCGAGGATTCGTCGACCGGCGCCAAAGTTATTCAAAATAGAATGTTGAGGTTTTCCTATGGAAACGTGGTCCTAACTATAACTACCTACTGGCGACCGCCAGTAGGTAATATATATATATATATATATATATATTTATTCACACACAAAAAACCAAAGGTTACACTTACAGGTACGTTATATTTAGGTTCACATTTAACACAAACAAAAGCATACAAGAAACTATAACTCATGCCCTAAGATAACTATAACTCGCACCCCCACCATGCACAGTTTTCTCATCAATAATTTTATTGGAAATGTTACAGTCATATTATCAATGATGGCTTAGAAGATGTCATGACTGATGTGGGATAATTAGCAGGCATTGCAAGGGTGCAGTTTGACAAATCTTTATGAAACATTTCTCCTGAGTCCCGCCATATTGTAAATGGGGAGGGGGGGCACGAGTTATAGTTATCTTAAGCACAAGTTATAGTTACTTGAGATAACTATAACTGCTGAATTTCTATAGTTTTATGCATGTAAAATCTGAACCTAACTATAACATCCCTGTAGTCTTTGTTTTTTCAGTGAATTTTTATACATATATATATGCCAGTAGATAGTTATAGTTAGGACCTAGTTTCCATAGGAAACTAATATTTGTTTTTGCAATAACTTTGGCGCCGGTTGACGAATCTTCACAAAATTTTCAAAACTTATGGCCCATTACGGTCAGCTCCTATCCTGAAAGTTGGGTGATTCGCCAAGTGGGGGCCGAGAAAAAAGGGGGAACCCAAAATGTGTTTTCTCTATGTTATTTCCCATAGGAAACTTTAGACACGCCTACAGCCCGATCTGCTGAACAGAAGTACACCAAATTTGGCAAAAAGGTAGCCCTTGGTCCAGAAAGAGACCTTTTTGTTAAATGGTGTAAATCCGTTCAGTAGTTGCTGAGAAAATCAAAAAATAAAAGTTTTGATATCTATGGCCCCCTGCCGATCACGAGCTGCATTCTAATTGGCTGTCAACACTTCAAACCAGGAAGTGTTGGCAGCCATCTTGTGCCTCGGTAGAACCGAGGCACAAGAAAGCAGGGAAACAAATGCAAAAAAAAGAAAAGGGGGCAGGGTAGAAACACCCTGACCCCCTAGGCCTGCTCAGGGGGTCCCACAAGGGCCCCCAGGGCCCAAAAAAGCATTTTTTTATTTTTAAATCAGCCGAATTCATGCTTCGGGCTCCCACGCTTCGTTTAATTGAAGCCCCCGGTTGGGCCAGGTCCTGGGGGCAGTACAAAACATGTGTGGGGAGGCCCAATCCCCCCACACTGCCCGGGGACTGCCACCCCCCGGGGCTTTGCATAAATATTTGCGGGGGCACACCCCCCCCAAGCCCCGGGGACCGCCACCCCCCGGGGCTCTCATTAATTATATAGGCGGGGGCACACTGTCATTGCAAACCAGAGATTGCAATGACAGGGCAGGAGCCGCGAGACTCCCGCCCTGTCATTGCAAACAGCAGTGTCCTGGGGGTGGGCACCCCGGGACACTGCAGGAGCCAGCCCTGGGGTATGGTGGTCCCCAGGGCCATCACTGGCTCCAGGAGGGGGGCCACGCAGCCCCCCCTCCCACCTATGGCACAGCCCCGGGGATGTGGTGATCCCAAAATTTGTATATTAGTGCCCTGGGGAGGTTGCGGTCCCTGAGGCATGTGGGGGGCTCAAGACCCCCCACACAAGTAAATTTTTTTAGAGGCCCCCCAAACTTTTAAAAAACAAGCCCTGGGGGTGGCGGTCCCCGGGGCTGTGGGGGGCCATGTGCCCCCGCAAATATTTATGCAAAGCCCTGGAGGTGGCGGTCCCCAGGGCGTGTGGGGGGTTCGAGTTCCCCCACAGGTACATTTATTTCTTTTACAAAAAAGAAGCCCCGGGGGTGGTGGTCCCCGGGGCTGCGGGGGGGGCAGTGTGCCCCCACCAATATAATTATGTCATTTGAGATGTCATCAGTGATGTCACTGACCATATCATGAGTGATGTAATATGTGACGTCATCAGCAGTGCATTGCGGGGGCGCGAGTTATAGTTAGCTGAACTAACTATAACGGGGGAATTTCTCTGGGTTTTGTATGAGTGAAATGTCCAACTAACTAGAACTTTCCCTTAAACCTATGGTTTTTTCAGTGAATATATATATATAAATTCACTGAAAAAACCATAGGTTTCACACATGTTATAGTTAGCGGAAATTTTACTGATAAAAAACCAGTGAAATTCCCCCGTTATAGTTAGTACAGGCAACTATAACTCACGCGACCGCAATCCTCTGCTGATGCTAATACTGTATTTTGACACTTATTTGCCCATGTCTTCTTCCATACATTTTTAGCTATACATATATTACAAATATTTTTTTTTCATAAAGACACATATGTCATCAGCAGAAGATTGCGGTCGCGTGAGTTATAGTTGCCTGCACTAACTATAACAGGGGAATTTCACTGGTTTTTTATCAGTAAAATTTCCGCTAACTATAACATGTGTGAAACCTATGGTTTTTTCAGTGAATTTGCAAGGTTTTTTAAATGCTAATTCCTAACTATAACGTGTGTGAAACCTATGGTTTTTTCAGTGAATTTGTACGGTTTTTTAAATGCTAAGTTACTTTACGCCATTCGTGGCGTGCGCGCCCACTTAACGCAGTTCGTTCCGTGCGCGCACGGTGCGCTTCGCGCACCGTGCGTGCACAGTAAGCACGCGGTGCTTACTGTGCTTACGGTGCTTATAAGCCATGCACAAATAGTGCCCTTCGGGCACCATTTGCACACGGGGTGGAGAGAGTGTGGATAAATTTTTCTTCGATTATTTTTGTTAAAAATATTGTGGTTTTTCACAAAACTGATAAGCCCTGCACATTTGGAGGCCTGCGGCCACCAAAAGCACAGGGGGTGGGGAGAGTGTGGATAGTGTTTTTTTTTTTAATTTTTTTACTGTACGAGTACGGTAAGCGTAATCGGCGAAATTAGCGAAAAAATAAAAATGGCTTTTTTGGCCTTGGGGGGTCTTGGGGGACTCCCTCATCATGGCTATGTGTGTGTGAGCTGTCAAAACAGCTCCTTTACATGTGTATTGGTTTTATTTAACAACCTAACTCTCAGTGCGAGAGAGAAAATGGCGGCCGCCGCTTCCTGGTTTCGGCCGATTCGAATGTTTACTAAGATCTAAGAGCCAATCAGAATCGCGCTCGCGCACGCCACCGTACGCGTACGGTAAGCTTACGGTAAGCGTACCGTAAGCTGGCTCAGATATATATATTGATTTAAAGGCTATTTTCTCAGAATCTACTGAACAGATTTACACCAAACCTACAAAAGGCACTTCCTTGACCTGAGGACTACCTCTCTGCCAAATTTCAAGTAATTCTGTTCAGCCGTTCGGGCTGTAGCCCTGTCTAAAGGTCCTATGGAAAAATGCATGGGAAAAACGCGTTTTGGGACCCCCCTTTTATCTCAGCCCCCGCTTGACGAATCCTCCCGAGACTTTCAGGGTAGGAGCGGAGCGTAGCGCCCCACCTATTTTGAGAAATTCGCGAGGATTCGTCGACCGGCGCCAAAGTTATTCAAAATAGAATGTTGCGGATTTCCTATGGAAAAGGGGTCCTAACTATAACTACCTACTGGCGACCGCCAGTAGGTAATATGAAAATATATATATATATATATACACATTGCATTATACATTACTATATGCACACACCCATCAACAAGCTTGTACACACTTCATTCAACACTCACACACACTGATCATACATCCACATAAACTAGTTAGGTGCCACATCGAAACCATCCAACACCTATGCACAGCCATTCACACCAATCAATGAATAAATCAGTATTTGTAAAGTGCACTAATCACCACAGGGGTATCCAGGTGCTGCGTGAACTTCCAGGTCTTAAGGCCGCTTCTGAATTTGGCAAGGGAGGAGGAGGTTTGGAGGTAGATGGGGAGGTAGTTCCAGGCCTTGGCAGCGAGGAGGGAGAAGGCGTGTTCTCCAGCTCGAGTACAGTGGATTTGGGGGACGGTGGCAAGGGCCATGGAGGCCGACCGCAGGTTTCTGATGGGGTGGAGGTTGTTCAGGTATTCGGGTCCTGTGTTGTGGAGGGCTTTGTAGGTGTGAGTGAGCCGTTTGAAGTGGCATCTCTTCTTGATGGGAAGCCAGTGCAGGTTGCGGAGGTGGGTAGTAATGTGGCCTCGCCTTGGCAGTTCCAGAATGATTCATTCCGCTGCGTTCTGGATCATTTGGAGGCGCTTGAGGAGGAGGGTGGTGGTTCCAGCATAGAGAGCATTCCCGTAGTCAAGTCAACTAGTGATGAGGGCTTGTGAGACAGTTCTCCTGGTGTCTGTTGAGATCGATCTGAAGATCTTGCGGAGCATTCTGAGGGTGTTGGAGCAGGTGGCGGCAACTGAGTTCACCTGTTGTCTCATGGAGAGCTCACTGTCGAAGATGATGCCGAGGTTGCGAGTGTGGGTGGTGGGCGTGGGTTAAGCCTGGGCGGAGAACTACGCTCCGCTCGCGGAGTTTGAAAAGTTTAGGTAACTTCGCGATTTGCGTAGAGCGCGAAGTTGCAGATTGCTACGCAATCTACAGCATAGCGTAGTTGTTTTGCTTCCTCGCATGCTTAATATTCATTCTCGCACGCGCGGTAACGTTTTACCGTGATTCTGCATTCGCCAACTCGATTTTCTTTCCGTTCGCGTTGTAATATGGCCGCCCAATCCCGCAAGAGTGTGCGAACGCGAACACGTCATTCGGACGCGCGAGCTGACTTCCGGCGGCTGTCTTGGTAAGATCGCGATCCCAAACATGCAAAAACTACAATCTGGCGAAGAATATATCTCCAGCATCATAAAACCTTCTCGAAAATTATTGTTTTGCTCAGAAAAACTTCTCAGATTGTGATTTGGCTGTAGTCTTTTGTGCAAGGAGTCCTTTTTATTTTTTTACTCTTTTTTTTCAAGAGGAAGGAAGTGCCCCTGAGTCTCCAACTTCCTGTTCCTGTCCAGCAAGCTCCTCCCAGTGCTTTGTCCATGTGCTGTTCACTTTCATTTGGATTTGGAGCTGGAAGGATCACTTTTTGTGTCTGTCTGAGGCATCAGATCATTGGATTGGATTTATTTGAGGACTTTTTGATTTGAGATTTAATTTTACAAGTAAGTTGGAGAATTGGCGTACATGTTTGTTTCATTGGGGCTTGATTGTACCTACATTTTTCTGGGATTTTCATTGTTTTTAAAAATTATTGTTGTGGGTGGCCTGTACTTTCAATAGGGGCCTAGTAGTTTTTCTTTGCAATTTCAGCCAGTAGGGTACCCATGGGTCCATGTTTCTGTGGTGTCTGTTGAATTTAAACATCATGTAGAGCATGGATGGCATAGGATTGAATTGCTAAATGTTGTTGTGGTGTATTTCACTGTTTGGGTGTGTGTGTTAAATACCTTTGTTGGATGTGTGTGTGTGCTTGATGCGTAACTTCTTTCCAATCCTTTCGTAGCCCTGTTGATTTTCATTTTTGTATTAAAGCTGTGTTGTTTAGCAGGCCTCCTTTGTCCGGTCATATATAGGCCTGCTTCAGTTCATTGTTTTCCATGGCCTGTTGTGACTATGAGTGCCCATGTGGCTTGTGGCAGTTTTGTGGTGGTAGTTTAGTAGTGTGCTTCTTTTTCCATATAGGCCTGCATGTCTTTTCTTTGTTCCCCTTGGCTTATGCTTGTTTTGTTATTGTTGTGTCCTGGCCATGTGTGTGGCGGCCATTTTGTGAAGACAGGCAGTGTGCTTTTGGCATAGGCTTACATTTTCTGTCTTCTATTTCTTGTTGTTGTGGGTGGCTAGTGGCCATTTTGTGGAGCCATCCAGGCAGTGTGCTTGCTTTTGCCATTCTATTCCAAGCTTGTGGCCTAGTCTGCCAGTAGGCCCAGAGGTAGTCATCATCAAATCATGGGTGCATAAAAACTGTTTGTGTTGTCTGTTGAATTTTATTTTTAACACCATGGATGGCATTGGATTGATGCAAAATGTGGTTTTTGAAGTGGAATTTCAGTTTTTGGGTGTGTGTTAATGAAATAGGGCTTTTCAGTCAGTAGGTAACCCTAGGATTTCAGCTCGCGTACTTTTGGGAACTCTGCACAGCGCGACCAACGCGGACTTACAGTTTTTGTAATTTTCGCGCTCTCAATATGCGTGTTCGCGCATGCGATAACGACTTTTTGTACAGTTCACGATGCCGAACACGCAGAATTTGCAATCTGGCAAACAATATCTCGCGAGCAACATAAAACCTTCTCGAAAACGATGATTTTGTGCATTTTGCTAAAAAAACTCCTCAGGTTGTCATTTTGCTGTAGTTTGGAGCACGGAGTCACTTGTATTTAAAAAAAAAAAATTTAAAAGAGGAAGTAAGTTCCACAGAGACTCCAACTTCCTGTTCCTGTCCTTTGCATTCACTTTTTTGTTATTATTGTGGTGGGTGACGTCCATTTTGTGAAGCCAGGCATTGTGCTTTTGCCATAGGCCCGCATTGTCTGTCTTGTATTCCTGACCTTTTCTTGTTTTTGTGACTGGCCTGGCCATGTGGTGGCGGACATTTTGTGGGACCAGCCACTGTGCTTTTTCCATAGGCCTCCAAGCTTGTGGCCTAGTCTGCCAGTAGGTCCAGGGGTAGTACTCATCAATCATCACGGGTGCATGGAAATAAAACAACTGTTTTTGTGTTGTGTGTGGAATTTCAACATCATGTATGGTATGGATGGCTTTGGATTGACTTGCAAAAGGTGGTTTTTGGGGTGGAATTGCAGTTTTTGGATGTGTGTTAAATAAATAGGGCTTTCAGCCAGTAGGTAACCCTAGGAATTCAGCTTGTGTACTTTTGGCAACTCTGCACAGCGCGACCAACGCGGACTTACAGTTTTTGTAATTTTCGCGCTCTCAATATGCGTGTTCGCGCATGCGATAACGACTTTTTGTACAGTTCACGATGCCGAACACGCAGAATTTGCAATCTGGCAAACAATATCTCGCGAGCAACATAAAACCTTCTCGAAAACGATGATTTTGTGCATTTTGCTAAAAAAAATCCTCAGGTTGTCATTTTGCTGTAGTTTGGAGCACAGAGTCACTTTTATTTTTTTTAAACTTTTTTAAAAGAGGAAGTAAGTTCCATAGAGACTCCAACTTCCTGTTCCTGTCCTTTGCATTCACTTTTTTGTTATTATTGTGGTGGGTGGCCTGACCATGTGGTTGATGGCCATTTTGTGAAGCCAGGCATTGTGCTTTTGCCATAGGCCTGCATTGTCTGTCTTGTATTCCTGACCTTTTCTTGTTTTTGTGAGTGGCCTGGCCATGTGGTGGCGGACATTTGTGGGACCAGCCACTGTGCTTTTTCCATAGGTCTCCAAGCTTGTGGCCTAGTCTGCCAGTAGGCCCAGGGGTACTACTCATCAAACATCACGGGTGCATGGAAGTTAAACAACTGTTTTTGTGTTGTGTGTTGAATGTCGGATATATTGAGCGAGAGCGACCCCTTGTATTTTTCAAGGGAATGGGGTACTAATATCACACCAAAAGATGCAATCCCTCTGCTAAGACACAGTGGTACAGTACTAGTATTTCATAGCACTACAATCAATTCAATTCTACTCCAATCATCATAATATGTTACTCACATTTATTATACAGAAAAAATATTTAAAAACAATTTGTGTACACGTATTTTATAAAAACAGATCATACATTTGCATGAATATAAAAACACAAAATTAAACACCATATACTGTTGGACAAATATTAAAGAAAAACATATAACAGCCTGTTTTGAGCCCGCAAAACAGAAAAAAACATGAGACAATATGCTTTGTCATTTGTTACACATCCTATTGGGCAGTAAATTGATATCCGTAGTTTGTGATATGTTCCACAATTACATCTACTCCTAAAACCACGGTTCTCCCCAGATTGTGTAGTTAAGAAGCGTCGACGCGTTTCGATGGTAGACCTTATTAATCCATCTTTATCAAGACAAGTTTTATAGGCTTTAAGTCCTCGTTATTAGATTCGGGACTTCTCTGTGTTGAAAAGCGATGATCAATTAATATTAGTCAATGATATTCCTGATATATATTATGCACAAAGGAAACAGAGGTCCGAGCTATCTGTCCTCATGGGCATCTTACTTGTCTGTTTCCAGTACAAATATCCTAGTATATATTGAAAGCAGAGTGACGGGGATTCATAATAATTCTCCCACAATGGACGTCACTAGTTCGCCAAATAAACAACGTGCGCAGATAATAGCGCCACGAGGCAGCTTGAGATAGCGTGACGGGGATCCGTAATCGCTTTTCCCTTGATATGCGTCACCTCTGCGTACGATGTTGACCTATTCGAGTGCGGAAATGCTCCTGATTACTCTCGCCTCGATATATACTAGGATATTTGTACTGGAAACAGACAAGTAAGATGCCCATGAGGACAGATAGCAATTTACTGCCCAATAGGATGTGTAACAAATGACAAAGCATATTGTCTCATGTTTTTTTCTGTTTTGCGGGCTCAAAACAGGCTGTTATATGTTTTTCTTTAATATTTGTCCAACAGTATATGGTGTTTAATTTTGTGTTTTTATATTCATGCAAATGTATGATCTGTTTTTATAAAATACGTGTACACAAATTGTTTTTAAATATTTTTTCTGTATAATAAATGTGAGTAACATATTATGATGATTGGAGTAGAATTGAATTGATTGTAGTGCTATGAAATACTAGTACTGTACCACTGTGTCTTAGCAGAGGGATTGCATCTTTTGGTGTGTTGAATGTCAACATCATGTATGGCTTTGGATTGAATTGCAAAATGTGGGTTTTACTTTTTTTCTGGGGTATATTAATATTTCACTTTTTGGGTGTTGTAAATAAATTCCTTTTTATGTGTATGTGTTTGTTGTTGTTGCTCCCTGATGCTGCATCCATCCCATGTGATGCACACATTTTTATTTAGGGCAAACAGGCTACACTACATTCATGTTTTTGTTCTTTGCTAATCTTATCTATTCTTATTCTTCCTGAGTACAGTAGTACACCAGGAGCCCTGGCCTTGTTGTCAAAGTCTCATAAATGGCTACACTGTTGTTGTTCACTGACTTAATAACATTTAATAATTGTGACCACCCACCACACACTAAGAAGTTATATATTATATTAGTTTGATTGTACTATTTTTTGACTGATGCTCTTCTGGCTTCTTTGCTTTTAGGTGCACAAAAGACTGAGGAGGAGGTGTGTCATCATCGGCCATTGTGGTGCCAGACTGACGTCCTGCTGCTGTACATGACATGACATGTGAGTGACCTGACCAGCCATCTCTGCAACTTGTGCAACTGAGTGCTGTTGACATCTGAAGAAGATGCCCCCAAAGAAAGCAGGTAGCAGGTCCTCCGGTACCAAGAAAGATGCCATGGAGAAGAAGGAACAGAAGAAGAAGGAAGTGTCACTTCAGTCTGGTGTGCCGCCCAAAACCTTTTTTGGGACACCAAAAATGAAGCCTGCAGCAGCGGTGTCCGGGGGCCAAGATGGGGGCAGCACCTCCGCATCAGTGGGCCCAACCTACCAACCCAGGCCAAAGCAGATGAGTGTGGAAGAGGTAGCCAGCCTAATGGTGGAAAGCAGTGATGCTGAGCCTGAACTAAACCTATCGCTATCTCAAAGTAGTACACAATCAACGCAGGGGGAAACACAGCAGATAAGTGGTCAACAACAACAGCCGCAACCACCGCCCGCAATAGTAGTTGTTGTTCCTCCCGAAGTAGGGGCAGTTCAGGAAATTGAGCCTCATGCAGAGGAAGAAGAGGAAGCCACTCCTTCAGAAGTTCCATTGTCTTCCAAATCCCCAGCAAGGAAAAGGAGGGTTAGTCCATCAAGTTCTTCGCCAAGCCCCCCTTCTGATGATCTAGATGCCACTTGGAAGCCACAAACTGAGTCTGAGAGGGAGACACGTCCCAAGATCAGGCATGGGAAAAGGAAGGTTCCAGAAAGCCTTACATTTATGGAGGTTGATGTAGAAGAGCAGGATGCTGATGATGATGATGAGCCAGTCATCACGAACATCACTCCCGGCCCAGAGGAGATGGAGACCAACATTTTTACCCTATCCAAAATGGCTGCGAGGGATGTAGCACGCATACCTCCAATACAGGTAACATCAACACGACCTCCAGCTTCCATATTTACATTAGCAAAGGACCGGCAGCGTCCTACATCCAGCACAAGCACCACCTCAGCAGAAGTAAGTAGTGGTACTGCACATAGTCAAATTTAACGCACACCCTCCAGTTCATCCGGCATTGGAAGTGGCACCTCCAGCGGGAGACAAAAGTTAAGCTCCCCAGTGTGGGACTTCTTTACGGTTAGCGAAAAGGAGGAGAACATTGCTATATGCTCCATTTGTCATACCTCTGTTAGTCGTTGTAAGCTTGGTACAAACTATGGTACCGGAGGCCAAATGACCCATCTGACAAAACACCACACAATCCAGTGGGAGGAGCACCTTCGTGACATAAAAACTAGAACCATTGCTGTTGGTGGGGATAAACGAGTAGAAGGTCCGCTCACGGGGGAACAGGAAGAAGAAGAAGAGGGAGACATTCTCTGTGGTAGTGGTACACAAAGTAGCCCTGTCCCCAGCACTGCAGTGGTAACGCCCACATCCTCAGCAACATCTCAGTGGCACAAGAGTAAGAGTCAGCCTGAGACACCAAGGAGTACTGCTTTTTAAAAAAGTGCGACGTTGAGCATAACAGGAAGGAATACCACGCAGCCTACTATTCTTAGCATGTTTACTAGGCCGGAGGGGCAGTACGAACGCAACCACCCAATAGCACGTTTGTACAATGCGAAGCTGGCTAAAATGTTAGCACTGGACCTTCTCCCCTTTTCTTTTGTTGAAGGAGTGGGTTTTCTGGAATTTGTGACAACCATCTGCCCAAAATGGAAGGTTCCCAGCCGCTACTATTTCGCCAGAGTTGCTGTTCCAGCACTACATCATGATGTGCTGAATTGCTTGGAAAAGCCTTAAAACAGAGTGCTGTTCAGAGTATCCACTTGACAACAGACATGTGGACCAGTTGCCATGTGCATCACTGCACACTGGGTCTCTTTTTCGGGTGTTAAAGATAAGATATCTGCAGGTGTTGTCGACACTGCTGAGATTTTTAATGACACTCGCAAACATGCAACTGTAGCCATGTTTACTATGGAGAAATCTCATACTGCTGCAAACATTTTGGATTAATTTAACAGCAAGGTGTTTGAGTGGCTGCGACCAAGAGGGCTTAACGTTGGTTTTGTTGCCACAGACAATGGCAGTAATGTAGTTAGGGCCATGAAAGATGGTGGCTATTTCAGGGTCCCGTGTTTGGCACACTGCATTAACATTGTTGTTCAAGACTTTCTGAAAAATGAAAGCAAAGTCAGCAACTTACTGACCACCTGCAGAAGAATATGTACACATTTCAACCATTCTTTTAAAGCCCGGACGCAGCTGAGGGTCATTCAACGTGAGCATAAAATGCCAATCAAAGCACTCATCCAGGAGGTGCCAACACGTTGGAACACAACTTATTACATGCTTGAGCGTCTGTTTGAGCAGTACATACCACTCAATGCTTATGTCATGAAAAGGTCAGGAGACCCTACTGTGAAAGGCATGACCGTTGAGATGGCCCAATGGGACCTCGTTAAATGCCTAACAGAGATGCTACTTCCTTTTGAGGTCTTCACACGTGAAGTCAGCAGGGAGGACTGTACTATGGGCTAAGCTATCCCATTGTTGTACATGCTAGAGCAAGAGCTGAAGGAGGTGTCTGAAATGTACGCAGGTGTGGATGACAAAGTAGAGGCATATTATTTGGCGGACACCTTAGCCGTTCACTTATCTGAAAATACAAGGATTCAAAATAACATTGTCACATCGACATTACATTACTGCCTCAATTTTGGATCCACGTTACAAATTATTGCTGAGCAGTAATGAAGTAATTCATTTTTCAGAAGTGGATGTTGCCAAGTACAAAACTTTGATAGCTGAGGAAGCCACTGACTTTGAAAACGAATGGCTCTTAATTAGAGGCCCGCCACCCCAGGCCAGAAAAAGTACTACAGGGCACCCAGAGTCAAGTTCTACTTCAGAGCCTGAGAGCAGTGCGTTTGCCTCCCAGCAGTCACCAACACTACCAGCAATAACATCAACAACAGCACCAACAGGATCATCAGCCACATTTAAAAAAACGGCAGGTGATTGGTTTCTACGGAAAGGGTTTTGTACGTCCATTGCTGATGCAAAGGCAAAAGAGTCCAAGCAAATCGGAGCACCCCTGAACATTGAGCGGATGGTCCAGGCCTATTTGGATGACACAACAGAGGTCTTCATGGAGCAAAGCCCATTGGTGTATTGGTATGGGAAAATAAACCAATGGGGGGTGCTCAGCAGGCTGGCGATAAAGTATGTGGCTTGCCCTGTTGCAACTGTCTCTTCTGAGCATGCTTTTAGTGCTGCTGGTGCCATTGTTACTGTGAAAAGGACCAGTCTCTCCCCCAAAAGCGTGGAGAGGTTAACCATGATCAAAATTAATCAGCACTTTATACCACCGGAGTACAAAATACGTGAATCAAAGCAGGAAGAGGAGAGCGACTTCGATTACATAAGTAGTGGGTTACATGACGTACTTCTGTCCGAAACTATATGAAAAATTGTCCTCTGGGGAAAATTTAAAGCACTACCTCAACTTTCATTCACCATACATCCACCATTTACTGTAAGGCCATTCGCACGTGTTTCTGTATTGGCACAAGGACTAGTCTAAGCTGGATTTCTGACTATTGATTTATTATACAAATCTTTATACAGTGTATTTCATCAAGTACAATTGAATAAAATACCTTTTCATCCAAAAAGATCGCAATAAAAACATTTCTATCACAAATACAAATTTAAAAAACAGTATATTATGAGCCTATCTTAATCTATCTACCAGAGTTTGAGGACGAGCTCCTCTTCCCTGACAACTAGGCTTTCAAATTGTTCTTCCTTCCTTTATTTGTGTGTGTATCTGTTTTTCTGGTTCAAATCTAATCACAACAAGTCCATCAACACCGTCTCCTCTTTTTATTTCCCTATTGGAGTTGCACGTCTGTGCATAACTGTCCACTCCACTCCTCAGAGTCCTGCTCCATCTTCCTTACTCTCCCTAAATACATTTCAAGCAAGCCAGACATTGGATGGAGATGGAGAATAGTACAATACATGTTGCCTCTAACAGTCCCTCCATAAGAAGTGAAACGTGACTACAGCTATCTTCTGTTTTGTTTCCGAGCCAAAACTCATCACTGTCAGAAGGCTAGGCATCTGATCTGACAGCCAAATAGAAGAGCAAGACAGGTAATGATTATTATGAATGATGGCATGCATTGCATTGAATGCTTGCTGACTACGAGTGAATGTGCATGAAGTCAAACTATACTAGTTTATCTATAAAGTAAAAGTGACTCAAGTGACAGTCAATGTTTCCTTGTTGTTTAATAACCACATTGTACTCCTACTACTGCAAGTGCAGGCCAATATCTGTTGCAATTTTGTAATATGGAATATATTATAAACTTAATCAGAGTCACTACAGACTGAGTTGGTGTTGGAGAACATGTACCACACAGTCATGATGCTGACCATACTATCTTTGCACACAGTCAGTCAGTTGGATCGGAGATAATTGATGGAATAACTGCGTTTCATGGACTGGCATAAAAGGAAAACACAACAATTGAACAAGAACCACAGCAGACCTAGAGTACATGTCCGTGTAGTGGTGTGGACTGGAGTAGAGTGTAGTGGTATGAGTGACAGTGGCGCATTGATTTAGTCACTTGATTTGGAAAATGCTAGGTTGCTGCATATGCCTTTTGTCTGGCTCTGTTAAGATTTAAGGTAAATGGGGGTTGGGTGCCGGGCCGGGCCTGTGCCGTGGTGGGCCTGTTCTGTGCTGGCTCCTGTCCTGTTGTTGTTGTAGCTTAATGCTGTAGAGTAGACACGATGTATCCAAGCCGCCTCAGTCTGAAAGTGTTCTCTCAAGAGTCTTGTCTTCTCTTCTTGCACTCCACTGTAATTGAGTTTATTTTTTTTAATTCAGTTATTTTTCAATACCCCTTTTGTTTTTCCATCTACACTTAGAGGCCGGCCTTTACCCTGTGCTATAGTGGGAGAAACAACTCACACTTACCTTACCAAGCTGCATCAGGCAGGCAGTGGTACCCAAGATTGATGTGCGGAGTGTCCCTGGAAGGGAGGACCAAGATGAATGAGGAGAATGATGCAACTCCACAATTGGACCAGGATAATACAGTAACTTTAGTATCATTCATCAATCGTCTTTTAATTTATTTGATTCCTTTTTTCTCTTCAATCATTACGACTGTGTGTTATGGTTTGTTTGGTAATTGATCGCTACAACTATTTTTTTTATATTATTTGCTAGCTTTAAAAATAAAAGTAAGCCCGGTACAGCATGTAATTTGGTTCGCTCTGAGGGCAGACAGGCAAGGCAAATTTCATAATAATAATTTCTGCCCTGTACTGTCTAATTGTGTAGTAGTAGTTAGTAAGTACAACTCATTAGCCATCAAGTTCTCTTCATCATCATCATGCATGCATTTCCTTTTGCTCCCTTTATAGATTTCTTGGATAATGGATCATGGTCGTCTTCCAAGATTGTGTTTTACTTTTGTTGTGTCCATTCATACTGTCTGTTTTTCTTTGTCAAACCTTTCCCCAAACCCGCTTCCCATCCATTCATCAATCCCTAACCCTCTTCCCCCGGGCTGTGTGATTTATATTGAGGTGTGATGTGACTACATTAAATGTACACCAACAATTGATCACACGCTTGCTGGGGCAGATGTGGTGAAAGCAACAGTAATTGAATTTCAAGGCAGGGCAAGGATCTTCTTCTGCTTGCAACACCTATGCTGTACTTTACTTTGTTCTACTACTCCTCCCACAGTCTCTCTCAGGCAAGTGACTTTCTCTTTTTTTTTTTCAAATGCTAGTGCCAGTGTCTACTACTACCACCACAACCATGGCATCTTCTCCATTCACTTGGGAAACCAACCATGCAGCCATCACTGTGCCGAACTTCATCATCATCAATCACAGGTAAGATAACTAAGTTTGGTGGGAGGTATAATGGACTAGGAGGAGAGACTGACAGTACTAGTAGGACCAATAACATAACTCAGTGAGGGGTACTGCATCTATCTGTTTGTGTGTTACAAAATCGTCAGATCTTTTAAATCAAACACTGGCTGCGGGCCTGCAGCAGCAAGGAAACCAACCATGTGACATAAATTCGTAAAACAGTAACCCACCCACAAAACATTAACATTGTAAATAATATGTAATTTAATACCCTAACAAAAATAAACTATCCCACTCTGAACTGATCCACCCCCTCCCTAACCCCAACCAATGTCCAAAAGTCCCAGATGTCCAGAAAGAACCCTAACGCCCAAAACCCACCTACCAACAAAAGGAATTAAAAAAGGGGCACATCAACAAGGTCCTAATTTCGGCGGGCTTTCAGGTGTTTGTCAACCAGGATCTTCACCCGCTCCTCCAGGTGCTCCTCCAAGCGTGCCATCCGGAGGAGCATCTGGCGGTGAAATGCCCTGCAGTTACATCCAGGGTGGGGGGCAGCAGTGCTTGATATTGAGGCACGGCGGTGGGAGGCTGCCTGACCACGGCGCCGTAAAACTAGAGGCGGGGCCTGACTGGGGCCCGCGGCATTAGAGGAGTCTGCAGCTGTAGCCGCCTCCTCCTCCTCCTCCGCCTGAGCCACCGGTATTCCTCACAAATGGCCTCCAGTTTACGGCGCTGGGCCCTGGCTGCCAACTCCTTCCGTGTAGGTTTTGGTTGGGAAGGAGGATCTATATCAAGAAAGAAAAAGAACATTGTTGTAACCAATACTCTTAGCAAAACAGTAACACTAAATTAATTCAACACATAGAGGCACAGTATCACTAGCAAGCACAGTACATAACATTTGTGGTAAGTATCTATCCTCCTACTTCCTCGGACTCTAACATTTGTGTGAGTTTCAGGCATTATACTAGCATTCTAGTCGTCTTGTTCTTATCTCTAGTTTAGCGAAATTACATAATCTTGTTGTAGCCAGCATGCCAGCTCAGTCAGCTAAGCTTGCACCCAAGAGAAACAGATATGAGTCACATGATGCAGACTCATGTTAGTTTTATTTACTACTACTGTCTGCAGGTGGGGACAGGCGCGTAGCTAGGAGGGGGCGGTGGGGGCAGACCGCCCCAGGGGCGGCTGCGGCGGTCTTTATAATTTATTTAGGGACACAGTGTCACTAAATAAATTATAAAGTCCGCCGCGGCCGCAACGCGCGGCCGGGCGGCCCACTTTAGTGCAAGCAGCGCGTTGATGACCGTTAATCTGCCCGCGCGGCGCCGCCCGCCTATACTGTTCCCATCCCGCTCCAGGGCCGTCAATCTTGGACAGCGCGCGCCAGCGCTACCAATGACGGTCCTGGGCTACATTTTTGCCCGGCCCTCGCGATGAGAACATAGCGGTGACGCGTCACGCGCGTCACCACTACGCACTCTCGTGAGGACCTGGCCTGGGGTAGTCTGCTCTGCTGCGTCCGTGGATAATTCAGTGCAGTAGTAGGTAAGAGAATGTGTTTCTTTTCTTTAAAAAAAAATGCGCAGGTCCAGCAGGACACGTACTTCGTGTACGCTTTATTTTAATAGTTTTTATCATTATCATGGCCGATGCAGGACAACAATAAGACAATAAAAGATGCCCCAATAACGCTGGTGATTAATGATTCGCTGGAGAGCAATTATTTGTCTGTTAGTAGTTTTTAAATGCAGATGGACTGTATTTTGTGTGGAAGCTCAGTGGGTTGCTGCCTTTGCCACAGAGATCCTTGTGTTACTTGCAGTTCAGAAGTTACAATCCTAACATAGGGCAGTGACCAATGAACTGTCACCAAAGAGCTGCATACAAACATGAATGGTATAGATTTGTTTTGTGATATAGTTAGAACTTCCTCAGTCTTTCATCATTCTAATGTTGCTAAAATGAGTATGTTTGGGCAGAGATACATTTTTGTTTCCCCAGACCAAACCCTCTCAAAATATACTACCCACCAGTATGGATGACATTTGAATCCTACACCTTGTAATCCTCATTAGCTCATGTGACATTCCCTGTAGACTGATTTACATACTTGTATGATTCATTGTCTCTGTATAATGTGTTCGTGGTGTAAAGTGCTGACACACTACACTGATATGAGTAGTGCTAAACAACAAATGCATATGAGAGAGGGGCTACGGAGCGATGAGGGGCACTGGTGGAGGGTGGCAGTGAGGGAATCTGAGGAGGAGGTAGTTGGAGGGGCTGTGGAGCGATGAGGGGCACTGGTGGAGGGTGACTGCAGGGCTCGAGTCGGGGTACCAGGCGAGTGGATGGCGTCCCCTCACTTATTTTAACGGGAGCTCGATTACTGGAGCAAATGGAGCCACACATTTACTCTTTGGCCTCTCTGGGGCGAGATCGGAGCTCATTCAGAATGCTGCTCACGCGCTGGCTTCTCTGATGCAATGGCATCTAAGGGGTGAGCGAGGGGAGGCAATGAGTCTGATGGTGCAAGCCACCTTTCGTGACATCACTTGCTGTTGTGACGTCAGCGTCCCCCCACTTCTTTTTTTAGGACTTGTGCCCTGGGTGACAGTGAGGGAATCCGAGGAAGAGGTCATGGTGTGGAGGGGGAGCTAGGGTGAGATGAGGAGCACTGGTGGAGGGTGGTAGTGAGGGAGTCTGAGGAGGAGGTCATGAGGGGGAGAGGCTACAGAGAGATAAGGGGCACTGGTGGATGGTGGCAGTGAGGGAGTCCAAGGAGGAGGTCATGAGGGGGAGGGGCTATGGGGTGATGAGGGGCACTTGTGGCGTGAGGCAATCTGAGGAGGAGGTCACTAGGGGGGCCATGGAGGGATGAGGGGCACTGTTGGAAGGTGGTAGTAAAGGTATTTACGGAGAAAGAGGTTATTAGTGTGGCGCCAAAAAAGACTTTCGTATCAGCGCTAAAGCCGGCCCTGTCATGGCCTTTCTGTTTTTGTTTATTTAATTAGCAGTCGGGTCATAAGGGCTACTGTGGAACATACTTTAAAGTGCATGCTAATTATATTTACTGCTATATTCAATGTTTTAAGTTTGAAGGTGATTTTACTAATGTTTTTACTGGGAAAAAGCAAAGTGGAGCCCGATGGTGCCTGATATGAGGCTGGGGCCCAAGGTCAGATGTGAGATAAGGTGCACTGGAGAGAGGAGTAGTGGATAATCAAGCCTGTAAGGGAGAGCGTTGCCGAGTCCGGGGTCAGGTGGAGGTAGTAATGAAGAGGGATACTCCCTGAAGGCCCGCACAGAGGGAGCCTGTAAGGGAGTGCGTTGCAGAGTCCGGAGTCAGGTAGAGGTAGTAATGAAGAGGGATTCTCCCTGAAGGCTCGCACAGAGGGAGCCTGTAAGGGAGTGCGTTGCAGAGTCCGGGGTCAGGTGGAGGTAGTAATGAAGAGGGATCCTTCATGAAGGCTCGAACAGATGGAGCCTGAGTAGTATCACTTGCCTGATACTCCCACCTCAGAAACCTCCTCTTCCCATCAAAGGAACATTACATGGAAAGTGATAATATTTAGAAAGAGATTTGGAAAAGAGTGAGTTTTACTGGTCCTTATAAGACTAAGAAGAGATGTCATTTAATGTCAGCTGTAGATGAAGGTTACATGAACAGTGTCATGTATGTGCATGTTTGCATTGTGTTGAGGGGATTACCAGGTAATTGTTCACGCAGCTCTCTGATGGATGTCACATGCGGTTTTTCTGAGTCCCCAGATAGATCATGCAGTCTGTGTGTTCTCTTTTGTACTGCCAGTCACCGCTGTATTCAACTGTGTAGCCTTGGACCGTGTCATGTATGTGCATGTAAGTTGCATGATCAAGGTAACTATTAGCGGCGATACTACGTGTCTCTCGGACCTCTTTGAAGTGCATGCCTTCCCCCCCCTCGCCCCCCCCGGGGGGGGAGGCAATCTGAGGGATAGCCCCGGGCGCCACATGCTCTAGCTACGCCACTGGGTGGGGAAGCTCATATTTTTGTATTACGGGTGGCACTGGCCATGCTCTCTCTGTTACATGAGGGCAATTGCTCAATTTCACTTTCACCCTGCCCTGGGTACTACAAAAAGGCAGATTATTTATCGGATCCAATGATCATTGCTTATATTATAGATGGTAACACGACATCAGGTCAGTAGCGGTCGGTGGTGGGAGTGCTGCCGGGCGGTGATGTGGGGAGGGGCAGGGTGGGGGTAGTAAACTATGGATTATGGACAGTCACAGGTAAGTAAACAATACATATAAATAAATTTTTAAAATGTGTTGCACGCACTGCATCACATTTGGCAGTGCAGTGCGCACAATGAAAATGGTTTTATTTTTATGTTTACTTACCTGTATTTGGCCGTAATACATAGTTTACTTCCCCCCCACCCTGCCCCTACCCACGTCACCGCCCGCCAGCACTCCCACCACCGACCGCTACTGCATAGGGTACTTTGTTTTCATTGATTGTGTAACCAACAGATAGGCCACCCTTTGCAGGCTGGCTGACACAACTGAAAATACATTAACATAGGTAGGGAGTGGTCCTCGGAGTCGGAGGAAGGCGCTTGATAATATATATATAAGATGTGCTTGCAAACTACTGTGAGTCAACTGTATTCTGAAAATACTACTTATATTCCCCTCCGCTTTGCTACTCTGGCGCAGTTTCTTTTACATTCTCTTCAAAGTAAGACTCTCCAGGGACAGTCTCCACCTATGCTGTCTATTGATGATAGTACATCCAGGTAAATCCAGTAAATCCAGATAGTAAATGTCTATCATTCTTTTTTATATATCTCTTAACAAACCTTAGTTGGTTTCACCAATAACCACCCATGCGTCCGCTCCTTCCTTGCTTGCCTTGGCTTTGAGTTTGAACCAAACACCGCTGATGATTCTTGCTATCTAGTATCTACCCATACTGTGTTGCCCACCCAGGCAGGCATCCTCTTTCACCTTCCACCCATCCTCCAACAACCCATGCATCTGATCTGATTCCTATCAGCCACCTATACATGCTTCCAACATATCCTTCTCTGCCAGTCATATTACATCTCGCCCGTCCTTCCTCCTTCCACCCTTCTTTCCCTCTTTGTTCAACTCATCCATTAAGGTCATCTGATCTGAGTTTTATTCTTCTCCATTAAACCTTCACAGCTGAGTTGGAGTCAGATAGAAGAGACCATTGGCTACTCAATTCACGCTGCTAATGCTAAGTAAAGGGTGCCTTCTTCAACCATTGTATAATGTTCACTACAACTTAATAAGACTCGCAGTACAGTGAGTGAAGTGAACACACTTCCATCTAGTAGTAATGTCAAGAAGTAATGAATATAACTTACCACCACCCGCCACTGCTGCTGGCTTCCCCCCTGTAGCTCCTGCAGATGCCGTCTGGTCTCCCGCCCCCTCCGAAATGGCCGCATCGCCATCGCCGCTGGCCCAGCCGGCACTGGTGGTTGGTAGTATGCCTAGAAAAAACATTAAACATTTTTAGATGCCTGTACACCTCCCCCTATTTTATTAGTTTTCACAAGTAAGATTGAAAAAAAAGTTAATACAACATACATCATCACTAGTCCAAATCGGGTACTAGAGCAGTAGAGTCAGTAGACAGACACTAGTAGTGTTATATGGTCCCTAGTGTCATCTAGTCCTACTCTACTCTTTGGAAAGTTAGCCTGAGCCATGTAACCCTTTTAGATTCATCATGTCTACTACTCTTTTTGCGTATATTATACCTCGCAGCTTGTTGTGCAGTAGACACCTTTGAGGCCACATGACGGTTGAGTACAAGTGAAGAGGTCCGTATTGCTTAGCCATCACATGTACATCTTACACTTTTTGCCATGACTGCGAAATGCTTGCATTACTGCAGTATACTATCTAACGCGCACCATTTTTCTCATAATAGGCGGACGATTCCCTTCTACAAACCAGAGATTTGCAGAGCTTATTTGCAGAGCTATTTCTACATTCTACGGTGAGGGGTCTTCCAGAATTCACACAGATCTTTTGTCTTGTCATGCACTTGTAAATGTTTACTGTTTTAATCTTATGCTTTTTGCTGTTGAAGCTGGCTGTAGTAATAATTTCATAGAACGACGTACAGAGCTTGTCACTTATTTGAAAATAAACATTTTGAACTTACACATAGACTCTGTGGTATTTGGTGTGGTGAGGTGGACTTACACAAGTGAGTGAGCAAAAGGGTGTTATTATGTTCTGGGTTGTCTGTCGCATCATCATTTGTGTATCTTTGTTGGTGGTGTCGGGAGTGGGACCTAATGAGACACTATAGCTAGTCGGTCAGGGGATTGTGGGTTCTTCTGACTGAGGTCCAACCTCCTATCCCCAACATCCTATTTTCTTGTGCATAGTTCTGTATATGGCTCTGCAGTATCCCTACAACAGTAGTATTATGTATTATCCGATCCAAAATACTAGTCAAATATCGGTTGGGCATTTTGTTGGTGGGAATTGTCAAAGCCTCAAGATTAAGAAGACTAGAAGAGGACAACCCAAAGGACAGGATACAGTGGCTAAAGCTATTGGTCAATCTGAGTTTTATTCTAAAGAAAACCTTCAATAAAGAGTGGCCACTGGGCAAGCTTAGCTACAGACAGACTAATAGTAGTAGTAGTACAGAGAGTCATAGCAGAGGCAGTTAGAAGGAACTTAGAGGCAGGGATAACCAGAATTTGGAAACAGATAGTCAAGGTCAAAGAAGCTTTTGTAAAAAATAGAATTAGAAAGTGGAACCATAATTAATAGTTCGGAAAAAAATGCATAAAAGTTAGGGAAATATAATTGTTAATATTAATCACTGGAGGACTTACTGGGGCCAGCAGCAGGAGCCTCGGTAAAGGAGCGGTCCTCTCCTGGTTGTTGTTGTCCCCCTGACTCGGACCCTGTCTTCTTGCCCCTGGGTGGTGCTGATCTTCATGTAAGATATAATAAAGAAAGAGACAAACATTAAGGAGTGCTGTGAAACAAATAAATCAGTTGAAAAAAAAGTCAAAAAACATTTTAGGAAACAACAATTGCAATACAATTGACCTGTCTAATCAGATGGATCGACTACTGGGCTGCTTGCTGGATTCACGGATCGTCGACTTATTTATGAACATTCCAGTGTTCCATAATCATTCTGATTCCAAATACTAACGAAGCCTAAGTACCACCTGACCTAGACCACCTATTCTAGATGGGCCAATTGTTCACCAAGTCTGCATTTCCATTTTTTTTAGCCATCAAAAATGCATAGATGAGATGGAGGGCACATGCATAAATTTGTGCATACACCAAATTGTGGGTTGGATGTATCTGTTCTTGTTCTGCTACTGACTGACCCTGCTAAGCCTACCACTCACTAAACAAACTACAAAAGGTTCTACGGAGGACTGGGGTAAGCAGCACTCAGTGACAGAGGAGGTGTCACGCAGACCGTAAAAAAAATATTAACTAATACTAACTAAACCTAGTATCCATCCACCACTATTTCACAGGAGGACAATGGAAGGACTAGAGTCTCTCTAGCAATAGCATTACCTAACTTCAGTTCTCTAAAATAAACTCTTACATTAATCAGCCCAAGCTAGCGCAAAGTTGCAAACAAGTAAGAGTAGTGCCGAGCTCCTGGGTCCTACAATCACAGAAGATTTTGAAACGTAATTTACCAGCAACGTTAGCAGCAGTAATCTTGTTATTCGTCAAAAATGTATACACAACAATACTTATACTAAGTTACTCACCAAGCCCAACGACCTCGACACCTAGCAGATCCAACAGGTCCTGCTCCCGGTCCAGGATGTCAGACCACCAGTGGGCCAGCTGGTTATGGGTGCGCCGAACCCCTGAGCACCTAAACACTGCCCGGCGCACCTTTGCCCACCGACGGTGATGCTCCTGGGTAGCGTACCCGGAGCCTGCCGCCTGCTGCCAAGGACAAGGGGAGGTGGCGCTGGATAAAAAAACAAGGGCGGCCACCTCAGCCTCACCAAAAAGCTGCCGGACCTGCACCCCTGCAGGATGCATTCTGCCGCAAGGCAGGCGGCTCTTGGCCGCAGGCGCCTTGCCCTTTGAGCTGTTAATGGTAGTGTCCTTGGCCATGGTTCTGGGGTGGGTGGGAGGCGGAAAACAAAAGTTAGAAGGGAAGAAGTAGTAGCTTAAAGAAAGAAGTAATAAAAGTTTTAAAAAACACAGTAAAAGTAGAAATAAAATGCAAAATATAAACTTAGGGACAGAGAGAGATAGATGATAAATAAAGAAAGTCAGAAAAACTGTGTAAAATACTAAGGATTTCAAAGATTAAGGGAGGATAGAAAAGTAGGCCCAGAACCATAGCATAGAGTGAAAAACAAGATGGGCGCGCCCATTCGCGACCGCGTGGGTACGTTTGCGCAATATTTCTCGCGAACACGCAATGATCGTCGCGAACAAGTAAAATGCGCTCCCGAACATGACATGCGCATCGTGAACATGCCATACGCGACCCGGAACAGGAAATAAGGCATCGCGAGCAGGCGGGACAATTGAAAAACAAGATGGCCGCGCCCATTGGCGACCGCATGGGTAAGTTTGCGAAATATTATCCCCCGAGCATGCAAACAGCGCCTGGAACACACACAACGCGCTCCCGAACAAGAAAAACGCATTGTGAACGGGCGCCCCAAGCAACTACGCACGCTCGCGAAGCTACGCGTAGCTCGCGTAGTGCAAGAACATCTTCGCATAGCTTCGCATAGCGTGACTACGCCCAGGGTTAGCGTGGGTGCTGGGCCAAGGGCAGAGTGCCACCAGCAGTCATCCCACGGTGAGGGGTCTTACGAAGAAGGGAACTTTGGTTTTTAAGAGTGTTGAGTTTGAGGCAGTTGGTTCTCATCCAGTAGGCGACGTAAGTCATGGCGTTCTGGAAGTTCACAGTAGTGGTGTCTGTGTCTCTGATGAGACAGTATGAGTTGGGTGTAATTGGCGTATGAGATGATGTTGAGATTGGGTGCTAGTGGCATCATGTAGATGCTGAACAGGGCGGTTCTGTGCTGTGGTTGGAGCAGAATCCGGATTGCGAGGAGTCGAGCAGGTGGTTGGATTCCAAGTAGTCTGTGAGTTGGCGGTTGACGACTTTTATCCAGCACCTTGGTCGGGAAGGGGAGGAGCGAGATGGGCCGGTAGTTCTTGAAGGCGGATGGGTCCACTGTGGGTTTTTTCAGAAGTGGTTTTACTTCGGCGTTATTCCATGATTCTGGGAATGTGGCAGATCTGAGCGCCGAGTTGATGAGGCTGGTGAGTGGCGGTCTGATTTCTTTGTGTCTGAGGTTGAAGGCGTTTGTGGGGTAAGGGGTCATTTGGAGCTCTGGAATGGATGGAGGATATGATGGACGTTGTGGTTTCGGTGTCGAGGGGTGTCCAGTCAGTCAGGCAGTGGAGTGGGAGGATGGTGGGAGGAGCTGGGAGATCCTGTTGCGGTGGTTAGGGTTTGAAGTTCTTGTAGATGCTGGCAATCTTGGTGTGGAAAAAGTCGGCGAGTAAGTTGCAGAGGGACTGGGAGGGCTGGATGGTGTTTTTGATGGCGTCTGGGGAGGAGAATCCTCTGATGATGTGGAATAGTACTTTGGTGCTGTTGTGTACTGGAGGCGGGTGGTGAGGTTGGCTTTCTTTGCTTCTTTGATGGTGTGGTGGTAGGATTTGAGGGCTGTCTTGAAGGCTGTGCGGTCACCTGGGTCTTTGCTGGTGTGTCACTGTCTCTCTAGAGGTATGCATTTCCGTTTTTCCTGCTTTGAGTTTGGGGGTATACCAGTTGGCTTGTCTGTTGGTTCTTCTGTTGCAGAGGGTTTTGATAAGCACGATGGGGTCGGCGCTGGTGGTGATCCATTCCGAAAGGTGGGTGGCAGCTTTATTGGCATCGTCGGTCGAGCCGAGGGTAGTGGTGTTGAGGGTTGTTGTCCATTGCGATTGGGTGATGGTGTTCCAGCTGTGGCGGGGGCGGTGGTCTGTCGGTTGACAGTGATGGTGAAGTGGATGATGCTGTGGTCCATCAAGGTGAGTGCAGTAATGTGGCCGAACTGGATTTTTTTGCTGGACGTGAAGATGGGGTCGAGAGTTTGGCCGGCGGTGTGCGTGGGGTTGGTCACGATCTGTTCGAGGACAAAGTTGTCCATGGAGTCTAGGAGGGTGGACGAGTAGGTGTCTGAGGGGTCTTCAAGGTGAAAGTTGATGTCGCAGATGAAGAGGTAGTGTCTGGATTCCAAGGCAAAGCAGGCGCTTCGGGTATGGAGTTGCGGGGGGTCAGGGTACTGGTGGTCTGTAGGCGAGCGTACCTCTGATGGTTGAGTGGACATTGGCTTGGAGGTGGCAGTTGAGGTACTCCATGTCGGGTGAGTGGGGGTTGTCGGAGGTGGTGAGTCTGATGGAGTTCTTGTGTATAATGTCAATTCTTCCTCCTGGTCTGGTTGGCTGGTCTCTGTGGGTCATTTTGTAGCCAGTTGGAGTGGCGTTGGCTATGTTGGGGCTGAGGAATCCTTGAGCCAGCTTTCTATTTGGATTACAATGTCAGGGATGGTGGTGGTGACGGAGTCCCAGAGTTCGATGGCGTATTTGGTCAGTGAGCGAATGTTGAGTCGCATGCATCAAAGCTTGCGGTCGATGGTTTCGTGGATGGTCGGAGAACCAGGGGTTCCGGAGATGGGCGAGGCCGGCGATGGGCGCAGATGGGCTTCCCTTGGCAAACCTTCGGCGTGCCGCTGCGCAGCGGATGGCTTTCAGTAGCATGTAGGGGTAGACGGGTCAGTGAGTGGGGCCTGCGACGCGCTGGTGTCATCAGGCGGGAATATGGTGGCCAGGTCAGGTTCAACTTCAGCCGGGAGTAGGCAGGTCCCTATGGTCACGTGGGAGAGCAGGGTCGAGTGGAACTCAGGCACCAACAAAGACTCACGCATAACATCGCACAACCAAGCATGCCATCAGGCATGTATGCTCACCATGAGGCACCCACACCCATCTTAAGACACCCACACACAACCACCATCACACACCTACACACTGCTCATGAGACTCCTATCGCATGCCGTCACATCGATCTAGTATAGTTGAATCGCCAAACAGGGAAACAGACAAGGTTTGCAATGTACAGTTAACAACAGGCCTGCACATCGTGGCTGGGGAACACAGTGAAAGGCAGAGTGCAGGAGGGTATGGGTGCATAGCTAGCATTCTGGCATTGAAGAAACACAAGGTGGTAGTAGATGGGTGTAGTGGATGGAGAGAGCAGTTTCAACTATGGCGAGCCTATGTACCAGGGTCCCAGGCAGAGCCCAGCCAGACTGCAGAACGCGGCTGCTCCACTAGGCGGCACACATAATGTTGGTTATCCTCACACAAGCTCTTAATATCAACATATAAAGCAACACAACAACCTTTAACCCTGATCACATACCTAACGTTTGCTTAGCCTCTTCACCCAGGCTCTCAGGACTCATTCACTTTAAAGACGTTGTTTTCATGTTAGGGACATACGTGAAAGCAGCCTACCTCCAAGCACTGTCACTTGCTGCTAGATGATTGACAGGTTGTCCTTCACCGGTTCTGGTAAATGTAATGTATTGTAGCTTCTGCTGCCTGTATACCCACCCATACCCCAAAGCGTCCTGAGGTCACCTCAGAGTGGTTAGAAGCACTTTACATAAACCCCACAGAAAATAACATCAAACAAAATACATTAAAATATTTTTGGCCTAAAAGACTGAAAAAATTAACTCACTTTGGGCACAGCCTCACAGGCTGAAAGCGCCGATCCTGGGGTACCGTCATGCACCACTCTGGAGGAGTTTGGTCCATCAGAGGCCTTGAACTTCGTATACTCTTGGGAGGGGGGGGGGGTGTTTACAGCTCACCACAACTGAGGGTAGGTGACGGGATCCCAGTCTCGGAATCAATTGCTCCACAAGTCCCGCGGGGCACGTTATCTGGTTACCTGCCTATTTTGACCAGGCAGTCTCTTCCGGAATAAAGAAAGGGTTTCTTGTTACTGAGAAACAACAGTGTTGAAGAATAGGCAGGTGATGAAAAGAGCAATGTGTCAGCACAGAGCAGCCAGTGCAGAAAGAAGCCCTTGTCCACGCTCTGTTTTTGTTTTAAGCTCTGTTTCCACACAACTGACACAAAGGATGGGAGAAGGGGGGAGGACGAGGTTCTAGATCATAATTCACAATATCCAGAAGGAAAGTTACATAATGACATTAATACACGTTGTGTACTCCACCTAGTTCAAGTAGCAAATATGAAACTTATTTCAATTTAAAATATGAAACCCCATAAACAAGCAGTGGCAAAGCCACTAGGTTTGACTCTCACTCAATCACTCACTTACTCACTCACTCACTCACTCACTCACACACACTCTCTCTCTCTCAAAAGCACTTAAACAACGCCCGGTGCAGTACAAAACAAATACAAGAGTTCGTCATGCACACCAATTAAGCAGGAAGGCTACACTTCAAAATAAAAATGTCCCTTTAAAACAGTGGTTGCTTAGTCAAGAAATAGTATATAAGTGCAGTTCTCTTACTTTGGTTTTTATGTAAAAAAAGAAAAGCTTTAATGTATTTATCGGACTACATGCCCAAATCTGAACACCATAACAAACACGACTAGATATTGCAAAACCGCGCACACTAAAAACACATTTACTAAAAAAAAACGAAGCACATCCAGATATAAAACCCCATGCATGCGATCTGTGGGTCAGAAAGCAATACATTTATTTCGACAGGCTATTTTAACATAAATGTAGTTTTACACCCAGTGGGTACAATTATTAAGCACCCCCTGTAGAAGGGTAGAAGTCAGTCTGCCAATAAAAAGACTTAAAATGCTTCCTTCCACTCACATGAGCCCTTGGCTTTTGGCTGGGACCAAATTTGCAGGGCAGTCGGTATATTTGAAAGATGCCTATAATTTTATTCGCATTTTTTTATAAGCAAAGGTTTTGAGTACTGTTTAGGCGCAATGAATGGCAACAATGAGTGACATTCTGTAACTAATTCTACGGTTGGGCAGTAACTGCAGTCAGGGCCGGCGTTAGCTCTGGTGGCGCCTGGTGCAACAATCTTTTTTGGTCCCCCCCCCCCCCCCAATGACCTCCTCCCCGGATCCCTCTCTACCACCAGGCAAAAGTGCCCCTCATCTCTCCATACCCCCTCTCTCACATACATTTCATTTCTTTTTAACACTCAGCTATCCACATAAAATACAGATCTGTTCTTTGCAACAGGCTCATTAGAGCTCTGAGCTCCTTTATGTTCAGTCAAAACTGCCACTAGACAAAACACCAATATCTCTCTCTCTCTCTCTCTCTAGCAGAAACAATAATCAGAAGAGCAATCTTGACATTTTTTTGTGCTGCTTGAAAGCTGGATGCACAAGTAACTCTGCAGCAGGTGCTTTTAAATCGTAAATTATTATTAAACTGAGCACACCCCCCCTGAGGTCAGCGCTCACCTTTTGGGTCAGCGCCCAGTGCAGCTGCACCAGTTGCACCGCCCTAAAGCCGGCCCTGACTGAGGTAATATGACAAATGCACTTTAGAAACAGTACTATAGAACAAAATCCAGTGCACAAGGAATCATATGAATATTTCAATTGTGAGGGTTTCAAGCCGTTCAAAAGGCTGCAAGAGACACACATATTTCTTCTTGGCAAATAGCTCCTGGTGCCCCCTGAGATGGAAGTCAAGTGGGAGTCGTTAATCAAGCCTGGTGCGGGTCCTGGCTGTGAGTGATTTATGTCCAAAGCCTCAACAGGGGCACCATGCTTTCCCTCTGTAAGGTTACCATCTCTCCCTTTCTAGGACACCATCTTGTGCGCCACCTTCAATGACCCACCTGCTAACTCGATGTGGAGATAGCTGCACTAAAACTGCAGCTCTGATTGGTATAAAGATAGTTTTAGTCTGTGATTTGATAGTGCAGATGTCAAAAAATACAATTACTAACAATATGCATAGAGTGGGCTTTAAGTCTGCCCCCAAACCCTCTGGCTTTTATTGATCAGTCTCTTTCAGCCATTGACCTGAGACTTTGTCTATCGTGTCTTCACCCAGCCCTAGAAATAAATCATCTCTCACCTAGGAGCCCGATGTACGAAGCATTTTACTGCTCATAAATGACCCGTAAAATGCTTTGTTGGCTTGTGCCAACCCTATTTTGTGAGTCAGTAACCTATACGACTCACAAAATAGGGTTTGCGAGATGATATTAGGAAGAGGCGTGTTAATGGCATCCCTTCCTAATGGCGAGTCGCACCGGTATGTAGGAATGTTTTGCAACCAGGATTGCGGTCACAAATGATTTGCAGTTACCACCAACTTCAAGTTGGTGGTAACCCATTCGCAAACAGGAAGGGGTCTCCAAGGGACCCCTTCCCCTCTGTGAATGTGTGCACCAACATTTTTAGGTCTCGCCTGGCGTAGGCTGCGCAGACATGCGCAGTCTCGCCGGCGAGATTTAATGATTTAGGGTAGCTTTCACTAGAGGGGTTTAAGCCCCGTCCCTCTTTTCCATTGGCTGGCGTCACCGTTTATGGTAAACGGTGGCCAGCCATTGGAAAAGATCTTCCAGTGACGTACACTTTTCTCTTTTAGAGCCGTCCCAGTTGGACTGGCTGCCCCGCCTTACTGCTGGCATAAAAGGTTTGTTATGTCTATGGGGCCAAACACATGGCCCCATATAGATAAGAAACCTTTTAGCTCAAAAGGAAGTCAGGCGAGCCAAACCAACTGGGACAGCTCTAAAAGAGAAAAGTGTCTCTGGCTTCTCTGGTGACTTTAACAACCGTGGGCGCTAAACCCCGACATTGTCACGTGAGAGCTTGTGTCTCACTCTTCGCCAACCAGCAGGAAGTGCGTGAATCTTCTGGGAGGGAGGGGCACTTATGGAGGGGAGAGAGTGTATCCCCCATGAGCACGACAGTACCTCTGAGGCACGTGACAGTGAGTGCACGTGTGAGGGCGTGTGAGATCCGCAGAGGCGTGTTTTTTGTCGTGCAATTTTATATAGCTCAAACTCAACCTGGAGGTATAATGGCGCTATACACGAGCACCAGCTGTTACAGACGGGCACATACATGTTTTGTTAGGTGTGGGGAGATTAAGTGATTTGCCCAGAATCACAAGAGGTTGAGCCGCAGAGACTCAAACCTGGTAACCCAGCTTCGAGGTCATATGCTCTAACCGTTAGCCCACATCTTAATGAGTTCAGCCTGCAGGGACAGGGGCCCATGTACTTTCACTCCAGAGTGTGTCACTCCTGGGCGTGTCACTCTTAAGTTTGTCAGTCCTGTGTGTCTCTCCTAAGGTTATCACTCCTGGATGTATCACTACTGGGTGTGTCATTACTGAGGGTGTCACTCCTGAGTGTGTAACAGGGGCGTGGGGGAGAGCAAACAACCCCGTACTGGTCACCATGTTCTATTTGTATGCCGATGCTTGTTTAAACCTGAGAGGCGCTTGGTGGGCGCCATACCCCAACCTTGTCACGTGAGAGCTTGTGTCTCACTCTTCGCCAACCAGCAGGAAGTGCGTGAATCTTCTGGGAGAAAGAGGCACTTATGGAGGGGAGAGAGTGCATCCCCCACGAGCACGAGAGTACCTCTGAGGCACGTGACAGTGAGTGCATGTGTGAGGGCGTGTAAGATCCGCAGAGCCGTGTCTTTTGTCTTGCAGTTTTATATAGCTCGAACTCGACCCAGAGGTATCATGGCGCTTTACACGAGCACCAGCTGTTCCAGATGGGCACATCCATGTTTTGTTAGGCGTGGGGAGATGAAGTGATTTGCCCAGAATCACAAGAGGTTGAGCCGCAGAGACTCGAACCTGGTTACTCAGCTTCGAGGTTGTACGCTCTAACCGTTAGGCCACATCTTAATGAGTCCAGCCTGCAGGGACAGGGGCCCATGTACTTACACTCCAGAGTATGTCACTCTTAAGTTTGTCAGTCCTGTGTGTCTCTCCTGAGGTTATCACTCATGGATGTATCACTACCGGGTGTGTCATTACTGGGTGTGTCATTACTGAGGGTGTCACTCCTGAGTGTGTCACTGGGGCGTGGGGTAGAGCAAACAACCCCGTACTGGTCACCGTGTTCTATTTGTATGACGATGCTTTTTTAAACCCGAGATGCTCTTGATGGGCGCTATACCCCGACTTTGTCACGTGAGAGCTTGTGTCTCACGCTTCGCCAACCAGCAGGAAGTGCGTGTATCTTCTGGGAGCGAGGGGCACTTATGGAGGGGGGAGAGTGCATCCCCCACGAGCACAAGAGCATCTCTGAGGCCCGTGACAGTGAGTGCACGTGTGAGGGCGTGTGAGATCCGCAGAGCTGTGTTTTTTGTCTTGTAGGTTTATATAGCTCGAACTCAACCCGGAGGTATCAGGGCGCTTTACACGAGTTCCAGACGGGCACATCCATGTTTTGTTAGGCGTGGGGAGATGAAGTGATTTGCTCAGAATCACAAGAGGTTGAGCCGCAGAGACTCAAACCTGGTTACCAAGCTTCGAGGTTGACACTCTAGCCGTTAGGCCACATCTTATTGATGCGGCCGCGAGACGCAATATGTGGTGGGGGAAGAGGAGAAGCGGGAGCTGTGTGCGCGCGCGGCCAATGCTTGGAAAAACAAGCACTGAAAATGCAAAAGGTCTCACCTTTGATTAAGTTAAAGCCATTTGCTTTGCTAATGGTATTGTGTAGCAAAGCAAATGACTTTAACTTAATAAAAGGCGAGACCTATTGCATTTTTAATGCTTGTTTAAGAGCAGGCAGTGGTCCATGGACCACTGCCTTCTCTTACAAAATGAAAAGGTAGCTTTGAATTTTACTTTTTGAATGCATCCTGTTTTCCTTTGAAGAAAACGGTCTGCATTACAAATAAAAATTGCTTCATTTAGAGAGCAATCACAGACATGGTGGTCTGTTGACCCCAGCAGACCACCATCCCTATGACTGTAGCCATTTACAATGGGTCGCAAATTGTGTCCTTCCTCATGAATACTGATGAGGCAGGTCCATTTGCGACCCACTGCAAATCACTAACAGTATCAAACACTCTGTTTTACATCGCAGTTTGCAATTTCCTAGCAGTGAATCGCTAAAATCAGCTATTAGGAAATCACAAACACGTGATTTCGTACATCTGGCCCCTGATACTGTTGGCTGTTTGAGTGTTTCTTCTACCTTCCAGTGCTTTGATTGAACTGCTTGAGAGACTACTTTCAACTATAGCCCTCTCTGTCTGCCCCTGCTAATGCTGCATGAGTTTTCACATTAAACCCAGACAGTGTGGTTTTGCTAATGCTTGTCTTGGCTTGAAGGCTACCACACATTAGCTGATGCATTGTTTGGTCCGAGAAGGGCAGGCCTTTTTCTGCAACCACGCTTCCATATCAAGGCTTGCAAACTGGCATAGACACAACTGATACTAGAAACAAACAAATTTTGAGGTAGTTTTCCAGATTTCGACTGGTAGTGGCTGCTTGTTGATTTCATGCTTATCACTGGCACTACCTCTAAGGCTTTCTTCGCTTTGTAAAAAAGAATTCCAAAGAGTCTTAGTTAACTTCCACTTGCAAGCCCATAGGCCCAGTTTGTTTTATTGCAGCATATCTACTTATCTTTCCCATTTAATCCGCAAAAACAGATACAAATCCATATTCCTTGATTTAGAAAACTATATGTACTATTATAAAAAATGACCCATTTTGAAAAAGAATTATACCTTTAAAGTTTTATTATCAGAACAAGCACTCACTGCAGTAAATCAAAGAAAAAACCCAGCTTATTGTTTTCCACTGCAGTTCTTCCTCCCTACAGAGTGAATGAGTAGGTTAATGAAGGGTTAGATCACTGATATGCAATTTGTCTTTGCCCATGCCTTAAAACGTCTCTGATCACACTGCAAAGTGGGCTATCGCTCAAGGCACCCACCTTCTAAGGGGTCCCTGGTAATTTGGTATTTCTATCACTCAATCTCACCTTTCTCAATGTATCTAAATTGCTTCCGTCATGCAGGCTTGAATCAGCAGAGCAGATAATAGGCAATAAAATTCAAGGTTGTTCTGAACAGGGGCTTGAAAATATGCCTGGCCCGGGCCCCACAAATTCTTAAGACGATACTGGGTGTCATTGAGAATTGGGTGAATGTACTTGTTGATGCCCGTATATATGGCAGTTCTGTGAAAGGAAAAACAGGTAAGAACAGTTCCTCTTGATGGCCAAGTTAGTAGGGATCATTATTGGTCAGCTGTTAAATCTGATCTGGGAGGGAAATTTAAATTTCAGATCTTGTTGCCCTCACACACCTGTTAGGGTGTCATGCTTCATCATTGGGCGCTCCATGTCGGACCGGTGCTGCAATGTCCAACGGGCCTGGTGGCATCTTTAGCGGAGATCTTTTGATCTGAGAACGCCGTTATGTGAAGACCATGGGTGAAATTGTGGAGGGCAGTGGCTCCTAAATTATGTGGGGACTCAAAAGAGCTAAAATAGACCCTGGCCCCTAAATGATTTTAATTAGGTTATGTAGGGCTGGGACTAGATAAAACCAGGGAGGCTACTCATGTGATTCTAGGTATCAGGGTAGCCTATAGTTGACAGAGGTCAACATGTTTCGTGTCGTAAGTGCTCAAAATCGAGCGACACTTCTTCAGGACCATGGGACCACCTAGAGGTATGTATACCGCAATTCTTATCAAAGGGTATCCTGGGTCAACCACAAGTAATGCTGAACCTTAATTATGGTCCAGATTTGAAGTCTCCGCCTAAAAAGATGGAGACAAAATGGAGAGGACAAACAAAAACCACCCATTAACAGCTCGATCATGGAATCATTGTCCAAACATCTTGCAGAGGGGTCAAGGTACCACTCCAAAAGGACCTAGAGTTCCTGCTCTCAATAACAGACTAGTTAGAGAGATTAACAATAAAAAGAGAAACATAACATAAGCTAATACAAGTGAAACCATAATGAGCAAGATCTACAAGCAACAAGAGACTTGAGTGGCCTAGCACGCCACAGGAGAGTACAAGGTATCAGTTCTTACCTCAAAAGGAACGAGTCAGAGCTTCATTGATGATGGAGAAGCAACCGGACCACTGGAACGGTCCCACTATGATAAAACAGAAGGAAACAAGGGCATCGCCAGGTAACAAGCATGCTGTGCATCAAGGACGAGGGGCGTGGAACTACCCACTCTATCAACGCTATGAGCGTGGGAGGTGTTGCTCAGACCGGTCAATATGCCACAAAAACAGAATAAGGACATCTATATCCTCTCGACAAAGTTCGTGAAAGACCCAAAGTGAAGTGGGGCTTAGGGAGTGTCCCCGGCTACATACGAAACGGAAGTGACGGTTCCTAAAGTGTCCGGGTTACGGGTGAATGCAGATAAGACATAGGTACTTACAAGTAAATAATGGTGCAAATATTGAGGGTGAACTGTATTATCCTGGTATTAAAGTTAAACAGATGCACCTCAAGGGAGCCGTGCCGAGTGACAGACTGATCCCGTTTTGACTGTGTAAAGCGACCGAGCGCATCGGGGCAGTTCTATACAGTGAACCGGGGAGATAGCAGTGGCGGTGTCCCTCGATTGAATCTTAGTAGCAAAACTGTGTTCTGTCAAAGGTCCGTGCAGGGAACATGCCGTAGGGACTTACCCGAATGTGGCAGCGGGCAGGCCAAAACAGGACGCGTCTTCTCCTCACCTGGATATTACCGGTACTGGAGAGAGTTCCTGTATATGAGCGTGGGCAGCGTAGCGGAGTCTCGCGAGATGGCCCGAGACGGCGCCATCTTGTCCCGAGTGTTGTGCCTGACTATGGACGAGGAAACCACTGCGAGAAATCGGCTATGTGAGTGAGCCCGCAATTGACATAGTAAAGTTGAAGTGGGACGTACCTATGTAGATACGAGACTATATTACAAAGCAAAACGACCCACAATTAGCTGGTTCAGAATAAGGAAGTGCATATTATGAGCCCACTTCCAAAGGGGAATTATGTATATATGGTAGATGCAAAGTTCCTAGAAATTGCATATTTATAAGTGAGGACCCGCCAGAAGACAGCGGGGACTATCCTATATACAGATAGCAAGATGCGGTTGGAAGTGCATAGTATAAGTTCACTTCAAAAGGGGTGATATGTATATCTGGATAATGCAGTGTTTTTGTATGAATCATATTTGGAAGAATAGATACCCGCTAAAAATCGTCGGGGGCCTTTCTATATGCAAAATAGCAACATGAAGTATTGATAAAATGTAGTGTAAATAAAATTATAGTGTCCTCCAGGACACTATAGGGCGTCCTGGAGGTGGGTTTTGCCCCTTATGAATCTTGGGAAGTGTATAGAACGCTGGGGTGCGTGGTTGTAAATTCATCAAGAAGACGGCCTCATTTTTAGAAATCCAACCCAGTGTTTCTGCTGACTCCACGATTGATTTAATCCTCGCGATCAATCTCCCTGTTGGATCCTCTTTTATTTTTTTGTAATACTTTTCATGTGAAAGTTGGCGAAGGCACTCACTGTCGTAGTCTTTGGTATTCATTACGACAATGGCACCCCCCTTGTCTGCTGGTTTTATTGTAATGGTGGGATCTTCGTTGAGAGTTTTTATAGCATCCCTCTCGGCTTTTGGGAGGTTGTCGTAGTGTGACCTTGTGGGGATATTATTTATTTCCTTCAACACAGTCTGTTCGAAGGTTAACACCTCATGCGGAGTAATACCTTCATGTGGTGTAAAGGTCGATGGAAGACGTAAGCCTGAATCCGTGGACTCCAGGGGAGTCTTGTCTTGAAAGAAAGCTCGCAGGCGTATCTTTCTAAAAAAGTTGTGGAGTTCTTTGTGTAGAAGAAAGTGATCCACACGTGGAGTTGGTACAAATCCTAAACCCCTATTCAATGCTTTTGTTTCAATAGGAGTGAGATTTTTGATGGACAGATTGACCACTAGATTTTGTTGTTCTTCCTGCTCCTCAATTCCATTTGTTCCTGCTGTTGGGGGATGGGTTGGTCCTGCCACTGGACTTGTTTGGATTGACCGTCTCGTCTTCTGCCTCTTCCCCTGCCCCGGCCTCTTCCTAAAAAAGACTGTTGGTTCTGGTTGAAGTGGTACATATGTGCGGGCATATGATACATCGGATTCCAAGGTGGTTGTTGGCCGTAAAAGGGATTCATTGGGTATCCATACATAGGTGGTGGTGGTTGTCCCCAATTTTTCTTGAAGCTTGAACGGCTTTCATTACTCGATGTACTACTGTTCGAGTTGTAGCGTGGTCTGCTCTCTACCGAGCTTCCGTCTGAAGAATCTTCGCCGCAGGGCGCTTGGTAATCTTCCTTGATATAAGGGTACACTTTCTCCTTATCAAATCTCTTTATGTCCTTTTGTAGTTTGGAGATTTTTTGACGCATAAGATGGTTCTTGTGATCATCCATCTCGGCATTGATTTCTGTTAACCTACTCTTGTAAGCTGAGATGTTAATTGAGGCTTTTAGGTTATTCTCCGCGATGGTGATTTCAATAAGTAATTTGTCAGCCAGACGCTTTGCAGATTTAATGATAAGGATCAGCCAGTCCCTGGTACATTTCCAGGCCACCAGGGACCATTCCTTTCTGAACCCAATATCTTCCAGGAAGATTCTTGGAGCATTGGTAACCAATAGGCCATTAGGAGCGATGTTTGCCCTCAAGTATTCTGTCATCATCGCACCGTGAAGTGCAATCTTGGTCTGTAGTTTCTTCTGATTCGTAATAGAGTTCCAGTCTTCAGTGGTGCTGCAAGACGGAGTGCTACTGTCAGTTTGCAGTAAGGAGGGAGCCCGTAGGATTTCTGACACCATGTCGTCAGAGAAGCTAAGACCATGGTTATCCATGGTGAGATGTTAAAGGTATATCTCTGGATATTGGAGATTTAGAGTATTTTGCTGCTCGAAGCTCAGGGTAAACACTGGTAAAGAAGTGGTCGTGATATTAGCTCATGTATGGGGATATTTAGGACCCTCGGCAAGAATGCCGTACATAAACGTGTAATCAGGAGGGGGGGACAGGAGAGCTGGTTATTTAAAGAGGTCCTGTTCTAATGCTCCCTGAGGTCTATGTAGGAAAAACAGGTGAGAACAGTTCCTCTTGATGGTCAAGTTAGTAGGGATCGTTATTGGTCAGCTGTTAAATCTGATCTGGGAGGGAAATTTAAATTTCAGATCTTGTTGCCCTCACACACCTGTTAGGGTGTCATGCTTCATCATTGGGCGCTCCTCGTCGGACCGGCGCTGCAATGTCCAACGGGCCTGGTGGCATCTTTAGCGGAGATCTTCTGATCTGAGAACGCCGTTATGTGAAGACCACGTGTGAAATTGTGGAGGGCAGTGACTCCTAAATTATGTGGGGACTCAAAAGAGCTAAAATAGACCCTGGCCCCTAAATGATTTTAATTAGGTTATGTAGGGCTGGGACTAGATAAAACCAGGGAGGCTACTCATGTGATTCATTATGGAGTGCGCCACAATAGCCATGTGTGAGAACTATTTCCAATTCAAAGATCAGTTTTTCCACCAAACCCAAGGAACTTCTATGGGTAGTACCTTTGCTCCGAGCCTGGCCTGTCTCTATGTAGCTGAATTTGAACGCCTCCACCTGACAGACAACATCTTTGGCGACAACATTGTATTGTGGAAACGCTACATTGACGACATCCTGATCCTATGGAAAGGTGACAGCGAGACGTGTGACAGATTCTTCTCATGGGTTAATTCTCTGGATCCATATTTAAGGTTTACCCGGTCTACATCATCTACAGAAATCCACTTCCTAGACCTTACCATAACCTTACAGGATGGCGTTCTGTCAACCAAGACATTCAAAAAACCTACAGACCGTAACAGTTTATTATTGTATGGAAGTTACCACCCAAAAGCCCCAAGGGACAATCTGCCCTTCGGACAGTTCCTACGTCTCCGTAGGAACTGCGAAAAGACCAGCGATTACAAAAAAGAAGCGGCCATTCTCAGTCACAACTTAAGAGCACGGGACTACCCTATATCCATCATAAAAAGATCAAACAAAAGAACACTCAATAACAACCGAGAATCTCTGCTGGAACCAAAAATAGACAAAACTGATGAATACCTGACATGTGTGACAACCTTCACACCGGAGTCAAACATGATCCAGAAGATCATTAAAAAGAACTGGAAGATCCTGTCTACAGGTAAAGTGTCCTTACCTCTACCCAGATTTGCGAACAAACGCACAAGTAATTTACGTGACATCCTGGTACACACCCGTCCAAAGGCAGAAAAAACTACAAAACAAAGGACCTTGTGGGATATGGATCCTGTACGAGGACATTACCCATGCGGTCAGTGCGGAGTATGTGATCTCACGAAGGCGACCAAAGAGCTCATTCTTGAAACAGGCAAAGTCTGGACTCAGAAAAACCACACGAACTGTAATTTCAGTAACTGCGTTTATTTGATCACATGCCCTTGCGAATTAAGATACATTGGCATGACAACACGTCCAGTTAAGACAAGGATTATGGAACACCGCAGCAACATACGGTGTGGAAAATCGACGACAAAAATGAGCACACACTATCTCACTCATCCACATGGACCTAATGAATTGCATTGGACCGTGATTGAAAGCAACCCCTCATGGTCCAACACTAAACTCTTTGAAACTGAGCAGAGATGGATTTTTCGCTTATCCACCCAAGAAAGGGGTCTTAATGATGATATCCCGTGGACTGAACTAACTTGAATCTTTTCAACACTCCACTACAACACATATACACCACCCGTGGATCTTGTCTGTACTATTCCTCTGTAATCTGAGACACATACCATGCACTGTCTTGGCACTCTCAGTGGACACCGAAGGGAGCCTCCCACACATTTTACTTACACTACATTTTATCAATACTTCATGTTGCTATTTTGCATATAGAAAGGCCCCCGACGATTTTTAGTGGGTATCTATTCTTCCAAATATGATTCATACAAAAACACTGCATTATCCAGATATACATATCACCCCTTTTGAAGTGAACTTATAATATGCACTTCCAACCGCATCTTGCTATCTGTATATAGGATAGTCCCCGCTGTCTTCTGGCGGGTCCTCACTTATAAATATGCAATTTCTAGGAACTTTGCATCTACCATATATACATAATTCCATTTTGGAAGTGGGCTCATAATATGCACTTCCTTATTCTGAACCAGCTAATTGTGGGTCGTTTTGCTTTGTAATATAGTCTCGTATCTACATAGTTACGTCCCACTTCAACTTTACTATGTCAATTGCGGGCTCACTCACATAGCAGATTTCTCGCAGTGGTTTCCTCGTCCATAGTCAGGCACAACACTCGGGACAAGATGGCGCCGTCTCGGGCCATCTCGCGAGACTCCGCTACACTGCCCATGCTCATATACAGGAACTCTCTCCAGTACCGGTAATATCCAGGTGAGGAGAAGACGCGTCCTGTTTTGGCCTGCCCGCTGCCACATTCGGGTAAGTCCCTACGGCATGTTCCCTGCACGGACCTTCGACAGAACACAGTTTTGCTACTAAGATTCAATTGAGGGACACCGCCACTGCTATCTCCCCGGTTTACTGTATAGAACTGCCCCGATGCGCTCGGTCGCTTTACACAGTCAAAACGGGGTCAGTCTGTCACTCGGCACGGCTCCCTTGAGGTGCACCTGTTTAACTTTAATACCAGGATAATACAGTTCACCCTCAATAATTGCACCATTATTTACTTGTAAGTACCTATGTCTTATCTGCATTCACCCGTAACCCGGACACTTTAGGAACCGTCACTTTCGTTTCGTATGTAGCCGGGGACAATCCCTAAGCCCCACTTCACTTTGGGTCTTTCACGAACTTTGTCGAGAGGATATAGATGTCCTTATTCTGTTTTTGTGGCATATTGACCGGTCTGAGCAACACCTCCCACGCTCATAGCGTTGATAGAGTGGGTAGTTCCACGCCCCTCGTCCTTGATGCACAGCATGCTTGTTACCTGGCGATGCCCTTGTTTCCTTCTGTTTTATCATAGTGGGACCGTTCCAGTGGTCTGGTTGCTTCTCCATCATCTATGAAGCTCTGACCCGTTCCTTTAGAGGTAAGAACTGATACCTTGTACTCTCCTGTGGCGTGCTAAGCCACTCAAGTCTCTTGTTGCTTGTAGATCTTGCTCATCATGGTTTCACTTGTATTAGCTTATGTTATGTTTCTCTTTTTATTGTTAATCTCTCTAACTAGTCTGTTATTGAGAGCAGGAACTCTAGGTCCTTTTGGAGTGGTACCTTGACCCCTCCGCAAGATGTTTGGACAATGATTCCATGATCGAGCTGTTAATGGGTGGTTTTTGTTTGTCCTCTCCATTTTGTCTCCATCTTTTTAGGCGGAGACTTCAAATCTGGACCATAATTAAGGTTCAGCATTACTTGTGGTTGACCCAGGATACCCTTTGATAAGAATTGCGGTATACATACCTCTAGGTGGTCCCACGGTCCTGAAGAAGTGTCGCTCGATTTTGAGCACTTACGACATGAAACATGTTGACCTCTGTCAACTATAGGCTACCCTGATACCTAGAATCACATGAGTAGCCTCCCTGGTTTTATCTAGTCCCAGCCCTACATAACCTAATTAAAATCATTTAGGGGCCAGGGTCTATTTTAGCTCTTTTGAGTCCCCACATAATTTAGGAGTCACTGCCCTCCACAATTTCACACATGGTCTTCACATAACGGCGTTCTCAGATCAGAAGATCTCCGCTAAAGATGCCACCAGGCCCGTTGGACATTGCAGCGCCGGTCTGACGAGGAGCGCCCAATGATGACGCATGACACCCTAACAGGTGTGTGAGGGCAGCAAGATCTGAAATTTAAATTTCCCTCCCAGATCAGATTTAACAGCTGACCAATAACGATCCCTACTAACTTGGCCATCAAGAGGAACTGTTCTCACCTGTTTTTCCTACGTAGACCCCAGGGAGCATTAGAACAGGACCTCTTTAACTAACCAGCTCTCCTGTCCCCCCTCCTGATTACACGACAGTGCTGTGAAAGGGACAGGGGCTTCCATAATTTGAGGGACGTGTAGAGGCTAGTGATCACGTGGCGTGAGCGGTTTGCGGTCAGGAGCGCATGCAGCGTGGCAGATGTAGGGGTTCTCCATCACCATCGCCCCACTTGCCGCGCAGCACATAGGGTCTCGTATGTAACGTTAAGAACTTGCCAGCTCCTATTCCATAAGTGTCCATGATGTCCTGAAAGGACATGCTGGAACCCTTGCTATAAAGTTTCCCCAGTTGGTCGACTCCTGCATCTCTCTGGGAAACCACATTATACCACTGTGTCGCGCCGCAAAGTCTGGTCAGTTCCGAGATCATTATGAATGGTGAATAAGGCATATGGGTTCCCTTTGCATATATACAAACCTACGCCATTAGGCATGAGCCACAGTCCTCTAGTGTGTCTCCCAGCCTGGGCAGGGTTGTGAGTCTGACAGTCACGAATAGACCCTCTGGCCTCCTAGGACCACGCAAATGGATGCCAGGCATGTGGGTATGCGCAACCAGGCTAGCGGCCATTGTAGCTGCGCCACCATGTAATAAAGCTTGAAATTTGGCACGCCTAGACCACCCTCAGACAGCAGGTGCTGTAGGAGCAATAAGTGCGCAGTTCACAAAAGAAGCTCCTGGGAAGCACTATAGGGAGAGCGGCAAAAAAGTATAGCAGGTGAGGGAGCACCAACATTTTAGATATCACCATGCAGCCCAACGGAGGCAGGGGTAGCGAGCGTCAGAAAGGCAAGGACCAATGGATAGAGCCAACCAATTTGTCTAGGTTGCCTTCCTTGATGTCTTTCTCTGAATGATAGATATGGACTTCCAGATATTTAAAGGTGTCGTGACACCACTGGAGACGAGTCCCCAGGTGGTCAGTGCAGAGCGGAGCAGGGCGTGGCACCAAAGGGAACAAGCATGGCTTGGACCAGTTCATACAGAGCCCCGATATGTCCCTGAACTAGGACTGAGGCCAGGGAGAGAGGTCTCAATTTGGCAAAAGTAGACCAGGACATCATCCGCGTATAGCGATATGATATGATGAGCACCTAATTCTGAGCTACCCCATTGGTGGAGATGACAAGCCAGTGGTTCCATGGCAAGGGTGAAGATGAGCAGGGAGAGTGGGCAACCCTGTCTGGTGCCCCTTTGAATAACGAAGCTGGCGGATATCAGTTGGTCAGTCTTTACCCACGTTGACGGGCTACCGTACAGTGTGCAACTCATCCCAAGAAACCCTGGCCAAACCTCATGAATTCAAGGGTGAGAAAGAGAAAGTCTCATCTCAGGGTGTCGGACACCTTTTTTGATATTCAGTGATAGTGCCACATGCCCATAGACATCGGCGGGAGCATCTTGTATGTGGGGTAGAAGGCAGCGAATGTTGGTGTAAGTGCTCTGCCCAAGTATGAATCCTGAGTGGTCAACATGGACAACAGCACCTATTATTGGGAGGAGGTGGTACGCTAGTACTCTGCCTAGAATCTTACAGTCGAGATTCAGCAATAAGAGAGGATGGTAAGAACTCAAAGCGAGGCCGGAAGTCTTCCCAGCGTCTTTGCCTCAGTGAACATGTCCAGCAGATGTTGTGTAGTTTGGGTGGCAAAGGTTGCATAAAATTCAATCGGGAGCCCGTCAGGGCCTGGGATCTTGCGGTAGGTAATTTGCGAAATAGTGGCATGGATTTTGTCCAATTGAAGGGGCTCGTCCGATTCAGCCCGTTGGAAAGGATTCAGCCTGACCATTGGTAGGTTTCAAAAGAATCTGTGTGTGAACTCCGGAGCAAGATGAGCCGTGGCTGCGTACAACCTCCAGTAATAATCACGAAAGGTAGCATTAATGCATGAGTTTGCACAGTAAACCCAGACAGTGTGGTTTTGCTAATGCTTGTCTTGGCTTGAAGGCTACCACACATTAGCTAATGCATTGTTTGGTCCGAGAAGGGCAGGCCTTTTTCTGCAACCACGCTTCCATATCAAGGCTTGCAAACTGGCATAGGCACAACTGATACTAGAAACAAACAAATTTTGAGGTAGTTTTCCAGATTTCGACTGGTAGTGGCTGCTTGTTGATTTCATGCTTATCACTGGCACTACCTCTAAGGCTTTCTTCGCTTTGTAAAAAAGAATTCCAAAGAGTCTTAGTTAACTTCCACTTGCAAGCCCATAGGCCCAGTTTGTTTTATTGCAGCATATCTACTTATCTTTCCCATTTAATCCGCAAAAACAGATACAAATCCATATCCCTTGATTTAGAAAACTATATGTACTATTATAAAAAATGACCCATTTTGAAAAAGAATTATACCTTTAAAGTTTTATTATCAGCACAAGCACTCACTGCAGTAAATCAAAGAAAAAACCCAGCTTATTGTTTTCCACTGCAGTTCTTCCTCCCTACAGAGTGAATGAGTAGGTTAATGAAGGGTTAGATCACTGATATGCAATTTGTCTTTGCCCATGCCTTAAAACGTCTCTGATCACACTGCAAAGTGGGCTATCGCTCAAGGCACCCACCTTCTAAGGGTCCCTGGTAATTTGGTCTTTCTATCACTCAATCTCACCTTTCTCAATGTATCTAAATTGCTTCCGTCATGCAGGCTTGAATCAGCAGAGCAGATAATAGGCAATAAAATTCAAGGTTGTTCTGAACAGGGGCTTGAAAATATGCCTGGCCCGGGTCCCACAGATTCTTAAGACGATACTGGGTGTCATTGAGAATTGGGTGAATGTACTTGTTGATGCCCGTATATATGGCAGTGCTGTGAAAGGGACAGGGGCTTCCATAATTTGAGGGACGTGTAGAGGCTAGTGATCACGTGGCGTGAGCAGTTTGTGGTCAGGAGCGCATGCAGCGTGGCAGATGTAGGGGGTTCTCCATCACCATCGCCCCACTTGCCGCGCAGCACATAGGGTCTCGTATGTAACGTTAAGAACTTGCCAGCTACTATTCCATAAGTGTCCATGATGTCCTGAAAGGACATGATGGAACCCTTGCTATAAAGTTTCCCCAGTTGGTTGACTCCTGCATCTCTCTGGGGAGCCACATTATACCACTGTGTCGCGCCGCAAAGTCTGGTCAGGTCCGAGATCATTATGAATGGTGAATAAGGCATATGGGTTCCCTTTGCATATATACAAACCTACGCCATTAGGCACGAGCCACAGTCCTCTAGTGTGTCTCCCAGCCTGGGCAGGGTTGTGAGTCTGACAGTCACGAATAGACCCTCTGGCCTCCTAGGACCACGCAAATGGATGCCAGGCATGTGGGTATGCGCAACCAGGCTAGCGGCCATTGTAGCTGCGCCACCATGTAATAAAGCTTGAAACTTGGCACGCCTAGACCACCCTCAGACAGCAGGTGCTGTAGGAGCAATAAGTGCGCAGTTCACGAAAGAAGCTCCTGGGAAGCACTATAGGGAGAGCGGCAAAAAAGTATAGCAGGTGAGGGAGCACCAACATTTTAGATATCACCATGCAGCCCAACGGAGGCAGGGGTAGCGAGCGCCAGAAAGGCAAGGACCAATGGATAGAGCCAACCAATTTGTCTAGGTTGCCTTCCTTGATGTCTTTCTCTGAATGATAGATATGGACTTCCAGATATTTAAAGGTGTTGTGACACCACTGGAGACGAGTCCCCAGGTGGTCAGTGCAGAGCGGAGCAGGGCGTGGCGCCAAACGGAACAAGCATGGCGTGGACCAGTTCATACAGAGCCCCGATATGTCCCTGAACTAGGACTGAGGCCAGGGAGAGAGGTCTCAATTTGGCAAAAGTAGACCAGGACATCATCCGCGTATAGCGATATGATATGATGAGCACCTAATTCTGAGCTACCCCATTGGTGGAGATGACAAGCCAGTGGTTCCATGGCAAGGGTGAAGATGAGCAGGGAGAGTGGGCAACCCTGTCTGATGCCCCTTTGAATAACGAAGCTGGCGGATATCAGTTGGTCAGTCTTTACCCACGTTGACGGGCTACCGTACAGTGTGCAACTCATCCCAAGAAACCCTGGCCAAACCTCATGAATTCAAGGGTGAGAAAGAGAAAGTCTCATCTCAGGGTGTCGGACACCTTTTTTGATATTCAGTGATAGTGCCACATGCCCATAGACATCGGCGGGAGCATCTTGTATGTGGGGTAGAAGGCAGCGAATGTTGGTGTAAGTGCTCTGCCCAAGTATGAATCCTGAGTGGTCAACATGGACAACAGCACCTATTATTGGGAGGAGGTGGTACGCTAGTACTCTGCCTAGAATCTTACAGTCGAGATTCAGCAATAAGAGAGGATGGTAAGAACTCAAAGCGAGACCGGAAGTCTTCCCAGCGTCTTTGCCTCAGTGAACATGTCCAGCAGATGTTGTGTAGTTTGGGTGGCAAAGGTTGCATAAAATTCAATCGGGAGCCCGTCAGGGCCTGGGATCTTGCGGTAGGTAATTTGCGAAATAGTGGCATGGATTTTGTCCAATTGAAGGGGCTCGTCCGATTCAGCCCGTTGGAAAGGATTCAGCCTGACCATTGGTAGGTTTCAAAAGAATCTGTGTGTGAACTCCGGAGCAAGATGAGCTGTGGCTGCGTACAACCTCCAGTAATAATCACGAAAGGTAGCATTAATGGCTGAGAGGCGATTATTGTGCCATCGTCCAAGGCTGAGACTATGGTTAATAATAGTATCAGTTTACAATTACCTTTAGTGTTAGAGCTTGGTTTATAAGTAATGAAGTCAAAATATGGGATATTTATTATCAAGGATATAAGAGTAAAATAGATCATAAAGTAGAAGTAACGATATATAGAAGTAATGGTAATCAAAGTCAAGGCATACATCCCTGGGCGATAGCGTTTCTGACAACTTTTTTTGTCCCCCTGCAGTCCCAACGAAACTGGACGGAGCTACAGAAAGGTCCCATAAAGACAGACATCCACCTTCCCTGTGATTTGTTAGTAATGTACCTTGAAGTCTGTGGATGACCATTGTATTCAGGGCTGCGTTTTCGCATGGGCGACCTTGGCCCAGGTCTAGGTCGCCAATCTTCAGAGGGGTGCATGGACCCATCTGCATTAAGGTAATGCAGGCAGCAGTGTCCCTCTCACTTGACTCCAGTAATTCAGCTTAGTGTGCTATGAATCATTAACATGCCACAAGTGTTTTTTTAAAGCTGCATTAACCCCCTCCCTCCACTATCCCATGCTAACAACCCCTGAAACAAACAATTTGAGTGATTCAGGTGAGTTGGGGAGGTACAGAGATGTGGGTGTTCAGGGGCCAGTGACTGCTCTGATATAATCAGCCAGAGACTGACTTGTGAACACTAAAGGGATCCCCAGTAACAGTTACATTTCTTTGTGCCCAAGATGCTATTGTAGCAAAGACCGACTCTGATTGCATTCCACATGGCTTTGATATGCCCAGAGGAATCGAAGTTGATCAGTGTCTCCTCTAGCATCCAAGATGTCATCTATTGATCTTTTGGAAGAACGTGACTGTGCTTGACCCATTAGGAGGTTGGAGGCCCGTGGATAAGGATATGACATTCTGCTGTAGTGCATAAAGGTGGCATTTTTACAATACAGTGTTAGACTGATGGTTCTATGCAGGGATGTATTGACTTCGATACCTCTTCACCTTCCCTACCCAGTACTCTGAGGAGGCTAAGAAGCCACTCTCAAGAGCACAGCAGAAAAATGGAATTGGGTAAGATACATTCCTTTCTATAGCAATTTTTTGTTTGGACCAGGAAACGGTTTGTCCCATGCGTTTGAGTCTTGAAAAAAATAAACTAACACCATTTACTATACAGTCTTCTGAACTACGCTATTTATTTATTTGAAAATTTTTATAAAGCGCGAACATGACCCGACAGGGTATCAAAGCGCTGTTCATCAACACCCACTTGTTAGGCTGGAGCAGAAAGGTACAATTGAAATCAACGTAACAACAGTAAAAGCAGATTACAGACAAAGGCAGATCAAAGTAAGTGTGTTGGGCAAAAGGTACCTTGCAACAAAGGTCAGGTAGGACAGAAGTTGTGAGGTCATTTCAAATTGTATGTGATGTTACAGAGCTATTGACTCACAACTCTATTCATGATCGAGCCTAAGATTACTGACCCGGTCGGTACCAGAGCAATGTACAACGACGACTGTTGGTTGATCTTTAGAAGGCAGAAAACCATAGAAAACTATGCAAAAACATTAAAAGCATGAAAGGCAAATGGATTTGAACATCAGCATTTTGAACAGGAAGCAGATTGCATTGAGATAGGAGAGGACAAGGGTAAAGGGTCATTTAAAAAGTTTAAGAAGTTACAGAACTATTGTCTCCTGTGGCTATTCATGAGCAGGCATTTGACCTTTTTTTCAAAAGAGGAGGACGAAGGGACTGTTCTGATTTCTGGTGGGAGAGCGTTACATATTCTCGGCGAAAGACCAGAGTAAGCGTGGTTGTAAGTTCTCCTCTTTTTGAACTTTGGGGGTTTCAGCAGTAGAGTGTTTGTACTTCTTAGAGCCTGATTCCTACCCGCTAGGTAAGAGGGCATGTTATGGCGCAGTGCGTTGTGAGTCAAGCAAGCTATCTTATATTCGATTCTTATTCAATGGACAGCCTATTTAGTTGGCGTAGATTAGGTGTGATGTGGTCACACTTTCTTGAGCCGGTAAAGAGTCTGGCTGCAGAATTTAGAGTGGCTCTTAAATGTGCCAGTGTGGATTTGGGGAGTCCAGCCAAGGTCGCAATTTTGTATTCTAAGCGGAAGATCACTGGACAGCTTGTTGCAGGTCAGAGGTTGGCAGGAACATTTTGATTGTCCTTAATGTGCACAGTTGGTAATTGGCTCCTCTTGTTGTAGCACTGATGTGATCCTGCATATTTAGGGATTTGTCCATAATTAGGCCTAGTGATCTAGTAGAGTTAACTACATGTGGGGTGCAGTTGAGGGTTATGAGCTGTTTGAGCCAGTCCTGAATGGGCGCAGCATGATTGTGTGGGGCGAGCAAGAGGAATTCTGTTTGAGTGAATTTAGAAAAAGGTGGTTGAGCGATAACCACTGTTGGGTTTTTAGGAGAGCAAGGTTAAGACTAGCAAAGTCTTCCGGAGAAGAAATGTTCATATACAGTTGAGTATCATCCGCATACATATGGTAATGAATGTTAGATAGTTTCAGAATTTTGGGGAGGGGCTCCAGATACAGGTTGAAGAGAAAAGGAGATAGTGCGGATCCTTGTGGGACTCCAATTGAGACAGGAATACTGTTGGAAAGGTCATTGTTTACTTTGAATCTTTGAGTTCTCTCTTGAAGGAACGAGATAAACCAATTTAACACTGTACCTGATAACCCCATCTTTGTTTCAAGTAGGTCAATTAGTTTGTCGTGTTTGACCGTATCAAATGCTGAGCAGAGATCCAATAGTATAAGTAGGCACGGTTCATTCTGGTCTAGAAGTCTTAGGGCATCGTCTACAATGTGAGTTAAGGCGGTTTCTGTACTGTTACCTGATATGAAGCCAGGCTGGACTTGGTCGAGGAGTTGAAAATGATCAATGTGATTACAGAGTTGAGTATAAACATATTTCTCGAGAAGTCTGGCTAGAGTCATGATAGTAGAAAGAGGTCTGTAGTTGTTAGGCTCAGATCTCACACAATCTAAAATACTTTGTATGATATGCCTTTCAGAGTTGGGTAACACTCTACATCTATATGTGCATGTGAATACAAGTGGTTTTCCTTCAACATTTAATATTAAATGTTAGTCTAAAGTCTAACTCTTCTATGTTGTAATGCAATATATGCATGCAGAACCTAATCTCTTAACTACCTTGAATAATGTTGAATGCAGTTTATAATACATCCAGAAAACCAAATCATGTATGCGGTTCAAAGTCTTTGTCAAGGAATTGGAGATTGTCAGTCCGCAGAATAGAATAAAAAATGTCCAATAATAGATAGTTGGTGGCTCTCCAGTAACAATCAGTTCCACTGAAGAATTTCTGCTGATAACACAAAAAAGATTTTCCAGAGTTGATGGTAGCACAATTCTGTCTTCAAACTGAGTGAGACACAAGGAGACAAAAATGTGCACTGGGAAACAAGGTTAAGCATCTTGATATACTGGAGTTTAAAATGGCCGCCACATTCTAGTTCACATTTGTTCTTATTTAGAATGTTACTCTCACTATGGTGACACCATCTTAAAAGTATAGAACGTTTCTTAAAACTGCATTCAATATTAAATGCATGAAATTGATATTCAAGATATAAATGTTCTGAATGTCTAAATGTAATTGTACCTAATGCCTATGTCCATCTACCTTCATTGATCCTAAGATGAATCCTCTCCTACTCTGATCACGGGGAGTACATTCTGTCTGGGTACATGTTCATGACATACAGTACACAAAGGTGATCTATTACCACATTGCACATCACATACATATAAGGTCATCAGAATCATGCCCAGTACAACCTCTTAGTAGAATGGATTTATATAGTTTTCCATTCAGTGGCCACTTTTTTACCTAGGCAATCCTATCAGATAGGTATGTACAACCAAAATTTAATTTCAACCTGCCACTATTGTGCAGTTTAATTCTGAGCCATCAGTCACCATTGATGCTATCCTTGTATCCTTATCCTCTAACCACACCAGAAACATGATCTCAACATGTTCCAGTGTTATACTCTGATGTTATACTCTGAATAAAGATACACTCTCAGCCCAGACTAGTCTCGGACGCGTGGTGTACTGTTTGGGCCCGATTCACAGAACTAATTTAAGACAAAATCCTAAACTTACTACCATTTTGGTATTCACAGAAGGCACTTACTCATTTTGGTAGTCACAGAAGGCACTTACTCATTTCGGTATTCACAGAAGTTAGGAGTCCTAACTTTAGGACTCCTAAATGCCTTCTGTGAATACCGAAAGTCTTAAAATTAGGATTTTCTCAATTTAGTTGTAGTAAAGTTAGGACTCCTAACTTTAGGACTCCTAAATGCCTTCTGTGAATACCGAAAGCCTTAAAATTAGGATTTTTCTCAGTTTAGTAGTAGTATAGTTAGGACTTCTAACTTTAGGACTCCTAAATGCCTTCTGTGAATACCGAAAGTCTTAAAATTAGGATTTTTCTCAATTTAGTAGTAGTAATGTTAGGACTCCTAACTTTAGGACTCCTAAATGCCTTCTGTGAATACCGAAAGCCTTAAAATTAGGATTTTTCTCAGTTTAGTAGTAGTAAAGTTAGGAGTCCTAACTTTGGGACTCCTAAACTGAGAAAAATCCTAATTTTAAGACTTTCGGTATTCACCGAAGGCATTTAGTAGTCCTAAAGTTAGGACTCCTAACTTCTGTGAATACCGAAGGGAGTAAGTGTCTTCTGTCAATACCAAAATGAGTAAGTGCGTTCTGTGAATACGAAAATGGTAGTAAGTTTAGGATTTTGTCTTAAATTAGTTCTGTGAATCGGGCCCATAGTTTTTACCACCTGTGCACTCCTCGTTGAAAAAGAGAGATAAATACATTTTTCTGTGGGGGTGGAGAACGAGTATCGCAAAGTAGGCTGCAAATATCCCCAGTCGGGCATTAAATAACGTTAATATAACAAAAAAAGGTGTCCAGTGTTATGTTGGAATGTTTTGCGTTGGATTAAGTGTATTAACAAAGCATACGGAGAAGAGCCTTGGACGTTCAGCTTGAACATGGGGTGAGAAGCCTTGTCAAGGGCATAGCTATCAATGGTGCAGCAGGTGCAGATGCACCGACTATCTTTTACTACCAACCTTGGGTTTTGGGTCATTTTCTGTGTTTGCATTAGGGCTCTTTGTGCTCTAGCGATGCCTCTGGCACAGGTATGAGTTGGGCTAGAGATCATACCAAACACTGTCTTCCAGGTGGAGCTTAATCGACACTGTAACAGTGCAAGTCCCACACAAAAAAATTAAATTTAAGTCAGCTGCGTAAAGTAAATGACTCAATTTGTCAAGTTGCTTACACTGAACATAGTTATCCCTCACAGATAAGACATGCTGCTTTAGAATTTCCACCATGGATTAGATTACACATGATGCTTATCATTTTGTGGGCTGAGAGGTGGGTAGGAAAATTGGAGGGTTTGGTTGTTTATAAAACAGGTAATGCGTGAATATTCTTGTGCTCCTCATTGGCCAGAAGCATGTAGATGAAGTTATGTGCATCTTCACAAATAAAAACAGTTAACACCAAAATTTGAACAACAATGAGCCCTGATGTTGGTAAATTCCTAAATTAGCTGGACAATTCACCCCTTCATTGCTATATCATTTTAGTATGTCTAGTCATGGATGAGAAGATGGGCAAGCATTAGTGATGGGTGAGTGCTAGCATTTTCTCTTTAGGGGGCCGTAAAGAAACCTTGGTGGGCCATTAAGGTGAGTGGGTACAGGCCAAAAAAACAACATATTTAATAGATCTGATATTTTATTTATTGGCATCTGTCCTCATTTTACATTTTTAACACAGTAATCAGCACCCAAAAAGGTACATACTTCGCGTTCTTTGGTGTGCTTCCGGCTTTGGGGTAGGGAGGCTGCTTGTCAAATCTTTAAGATGCATAACTTTAAGACTGCAGCATGCTCCTGGTCATGTGCAGCAGCGGAAATGTTTCTGCTGACATACAGAGCCACTTTACAGCTTTTCATGTTTTAAAAAAACTTTGGCAGCTCTTTGCTTTGCAAAGCAATGAAGTTTAAACTTATGATGCAATAAGCCAGAATCATAATTCAGTTGTCAGGATATCGATGCTGGTCATATCAGCTAATAAACTCTATTGACTTCACACCTTTTCTCAGGCATGAAAGTAGCCTATGTCAATGGTGTTAATCATTAAAATAAACGGTAAGGAAGAGCCCCCGGAGCTGCACGCTCCTGTGAAACATTAGGGTGAAAAACACTTGTTTTTCAGTTCTGAATGGCTATGGGTGGGCCAGAGTATTTCTTGGGTGGGCCTGGCAGTCCTGACCCACCCTCTAGGACTGGCCCGTGTGGGCACTTAACTTTATCTCAGCCACAGGTAATTACTCAGAACTGCATTCCACTCTATTGTGCTTATGCCCACTATACCACTCTAAATAGAGAACGGCTTTATGCAAATTAACCATGGGCCTGCTCCAATAGGACCTGCCATTCGTGATCTGTAGGTCAGTTCTCCAGGTGGGACCACAAGCAAGTCTTGGCCTATGTAGGACTCATCAGTGTAGTGGAGTTTGATTCCTATTGCACCTTAAGCAAAAGCTTAATTAATCTCAGCCACTAATGATTGCTCAGGCCGCATCTATTGGCCTCTCTCTGGACTCCCTTCAATCTCTGCCTTTAAGGCATCTTTGTCCTTTCAAATTATTGCATGCAACTTTCCATGTAAGACACTTTTGTCAGGTACTCGAATAAATAGCATAGCCATGTTGGCGGTGTGCTGGTAACCTACCCGCCTTCTTTTGGTAGGTAATAAAAGATCTCAGTAAGTGAACTTTTTGCTTTTGAAATCTGTGTGACATACAACTCAGGTTTTTATCCTTTTTATTCTGAAAATTGAAAAACATTGAAATGTGTAATCATGACACCTGTTAAGTGCAGCATAATGAACGGAATGGCTTTATACAAAATATGACATTATGACAAAAAGCTGCTGCAAATTTGTAATTTTCTTTCAGCAACTCACGTTCTGCACTCGAGTCCATTTGCTACTAATGCCAAGAGACCCGAGTCTGGCGGGAGACTCCCGATATCAACGTCCAAAATGGCTATATTTTGGCTGTCACCCGCCTGAAATTGCCTCTCCTTCAATAGGCGCCAATGGGAGGAATACATTCTCCCGATTACTTTTTAAAGTGTTGGCATGTATGCAAGTTTTAAATAATGAACACTGTTTTCGATACAACAGAAAGAAAAAGATGTGATGTGCACAATACCCAAGCTTGCAATCCTTTTCACGCATTGGCACACCGCAGTGTACACTGGCAATCTGGGAAATGTACGTCACGGAAGTTGCTTTTTAAACGTAAGGTCAACAATCGGCCAGATCCAAACCCTGGAATGGTCCACCTACAATGACCCTACTCATTTATTTACACATTTGATGACTAAACGGGTCAGCGTTTGACTAGTGCGCCCTTTCTTTCCGTTCATGAGGAGAGACGGTAAGACACTTGAGTCAATCGCCGAGCCTTCTGACCGACCAACAATGGAGAAATGCAATCTGTGTAACCCACATAAGGGCCACACGCCGCACCCAGCGTGCCCTCAGCACTGCCACAGGCGGTCAGTGTGTCAGAGCCACCACCACATTACTCTCCATGCACTCAGCTGCCCGAGAACAATCACCCCTACCCCTTCCATGCAACCAGATCCGCCCCCAGAACAATCCAGAACAGCCAGGGCCTGCCTGTGTCCTCAAGGAGTTATCCATGCTGCTCACAAGACGCCCTCTCACAAAACCATCCGTCTTACATAGTTGCTTTATTGTCGACATTTACTAGGTTTGCCGGAAGCCTTGGGCCTGTTCTGTCACAGAGACCATTAGTAAAACTATTTCTGAAGGGGGTGAGGGTGGGGTTATTCCACTTTGTATGTACTGCTTGGGGAACAGGTTTCAAATAGTTACCAACACATACCACGCATTTGAAAACCATTGGGACTTACTTTTTTTTTTTTTTTTTTACATATGCCTAATATATTAGCAAATTAACATTTTTTGCACAAATTTGAAAACATCAAGAGTCCTTTTGATATGTGAAGTTCCAGAGTTGCTGTGTTGTGCTGCATGAATGGGAAAGAGCAGAACAGTCCCACATCTTCAGATATGGTGCTGTATCTCTCTCACACCATGTGGTTCACTTTATTCTGCCTTGCCCCATGCACGCACTCTCACAATATAGTGCAAGGGTGCGTGTGTGATGTCTGACATAGGTTTTGTACTAGAGGGATACCCTTCCAGTACAAAATACCATGCCTAGTCATACTTTAAAATGTTTTGAGGTTTATATTGTGCTGAACAGTACAGTACAGATGCAAAGTTCTAAAAGTTTGGAGAAAAAACACTTCTCTCCAATGTTACCCTTGCCATCAGGAGCCATACATTTTTAGTAAAGATGGCGTCAGAACCATGTTTAGTGGGCCACAGGGAAAGCAAGGGTTATTGGGACCAACTGTGGAGGTTGAGGCCTACTACTCCTTCTAGCATGTTGATATTATGATATTATGCACACTAGGACCATTGTGGTTCTGGGCGGACTCTGGGAGGTGGTAGGATGTGTTTAATGGGAAGTATGATGTAATACACAGCAGAAGCTCACAATCAAGGACCCAGGACTGGATAGGCACCACTTCATAGGGCAGGACTCACAGATGGCAGAGTCAGTGTGCTGTTGCAAAGTTGTAGGAGGTCTTTGATGGCCTTAAGACTTCAGAGCAGAGGGCAGCATTTCCCTAAGTCTACCGATACAAATTACACCTCACTTGTGTGGGTGGGCCAAGTGCACCAGGGAAGGGATAAAATGTGGATAAGAAAATGTTGGGCATCCATGCAAGCCACATCTCCCTGGACTCCCCCGGGTGTCTAGTTTTAGAAATGACTGGATTTGGTAAGTTTCCCTAGATGGCTGCTGAGCCCGAAAACAAAATAGTTTTGGCCCACTTCCTGTCACGGGCACTAGGTCTACTCACACAAGTGAGGTACCATTTTTATTGTGAGACTTGGAGAAACGTGGGGTGGACAGAAGTTTGTGGCTCTCTGCAGATTCTAAAACTTTCCATCACAGAAATGTGATGAGAATGTGTTTTTTAGTCAAAGTTTGAGGTTTGCAAGGGAGTTTGGGTAAAAAACGTGCTGAGCCCACCTTAGGTGCCCATAGGTGTCTAGTTTTCAGAAATGTACAGGTTGGCTAGGTTTCCCTACTTGCCGGCTGAGCTAGGGTCCAAAATCTAAACGTACCCACATCGGAAAAACAGGATCAGTTTTTGCTCAACAAATTGTGCTGCATCCATTTGCATTTTGGGTAGTTTCCTGCCTTGGGCACTAGGTTTTCCCACATAAGTGATGCACCTGAATGCAAGGAAGTTTGTGACTTCCCACAGATTCCATAACGTTTCATCACAGAAATGTGATGAAAATGTGTTTTTAGTCAAAGTTTGAGGTTTGCAATGGATTCTGCGTAAAAAACAAATGTGATGAGAGCCACACAAGTCAGCCTTCCCTAGGTAACCCTAGCAATCTAGTTTTCAAAATTCTATACGTTGGCTAGGTTTCCCTAGGTGCCGGCTGAGCTAGGGTCCAAAACCTAGAGCTACCCACTTTGCAAAAGGAGTCTGTTTTCGGTGGAAAAATGTGATGCGTCCATGTTACGTTTTGGGTCAGTTCCTGATATGAGTACTAGGCCTACCCACACGGATGTATGACGTTACAACGCATGCTGTTACAACACATGCTGTTACAACGAAAGTTTTACAACGCGAGTGCATTGACAACGTAGGACATTACAACGCAAGTCTTTACATCGACTTGCACTAGATGGTGTGCTAACATTAAAAAAGTGTAATTTACTATTCCAACTCCAGTCCACGTAACAGTAGGGAAGGTGTTGGGATAGTAAACTACACTATTTTTAATGTTAGCACGCCATCTAGTGCAAGTCGATGTAAAGACTTGCGTTGTAATGTCCTGCGTTGTCAATGCACTCGCGTTGTAACCGTTTTGTTGTAACGGTAGTGCGTTGTAAAAGTTTTGCTGTAAAGGTTGTTCCCCTACCCACACTAGTGATATGCAAACAAATGATGGACGGAATACTGACTAAATCATCTATTCACCCTAGTCAAGAGATCTGGATTAAATCCATCATTCTTTTGCTCAACATGCCACCCCAGTTTAGACAAAGCCATATGCAAGTCAGTCTTGACCCTGTAGCTCAAGGGAACGGTCCACCCCGACCTGCCAAACCAGGTCCTTCCTGGACCATAAACAAAACATCCTGGGACCGGTTTCGGGGTATTACCCCTTATCAGCCAGGCTAGCTTGAATCCATTTGCACAGTGAGCAAGGGACCCATGTCCTGGCATACCCATCCCACTTAGGGCGAAAAGTGCTAAACAAACAAATGATGGACGGAATGCTGACTAAATCATGCATTCACCCCCAGTCAAGAGATCTGGGTTAAATCCACCCTTATTTTGCTTACTATGCCACCCCAGTATAGACCCAGCCATATGCAGATCATTCTTGTCCCTGTTCCTCATGGGAACAGTCCAGCAGACTGCCAAGGCAGGTCCTTCCTGGACCAGAAACAAGCATCCTGGGACCGGTTTCAGGGTATTACCCCTCATCAGCCAGGCTAGCTTGAATCCAGTGACACAGTGAACAATGGACCCATGTCTAGGCAAACCCATCCCACTTTTGGCGAAAAGTGATATGCAAACAAATGACGGGTGGAGTGCTGACTAAATCATGCATGCCCCCTATTCAAGAGATTTGGAATAAATCCATTGTTCTTTTGCTCACCATGCCACCCCAGATTAGACCCAGACATGTACAAATCAGTCTTGGTCCTGTTCTTCGTGGGAACACCAGTCTGAACTGCCAAGCCAGGTCCTCCCTTGACCGGAAACAAGCATCCAGGGACAGGTTTCGAAGTATTACCCCTTATCAGCCAGGCTAGCTTGAATCCAGGGGCAGAGTGACCAAGGGACCCATGTCTGGGCATACCCATCCAACTTAGGGCGAAAAGTGCTGCACAAACAAATGATGGATGGAATGCTGACTAAATCATGTATTCATCCCCAATCAAGAGATCTGGGTCAAATCCCCCGGTCTTTTGCTCACCATGCCACCCCAGTAGAGACCCAGCCATATGCAGGTCAGTCTTGACCCTGTTCCTCATGGGAACAGTACAGCCGAACTACCAAGGCAGGTCTTTCCTGGACGGAAACAAGCATCCCGGGACCGGTTTTGGGGTATTACCCCTCATCAGCCAGGTTAGCTTGAATCCAGTGGCACAGTGAGCAAGGGACCCACGTCTGGGCAAACCCATCCCACTTAGAGCGAAAATTGCTATGCAAACAAATGATGGATGTAATGCTGACTAAATCACGCATACACCCCTAGTCAAGAGATCTGGGTTAAATCCATTGTTATTTTGCGCACCATGCCACCCCAGTTCAGACACTGCCATGTGCAAATCAGTGTTGGCCCTGTTCCTCATAGGAACAGTCCAGCCCGAACTGCCAAGCCAGATCCTCCCTGGATGAGAAACAAGCATCCTGGGACTGGTTTGGGGGCATTACCCCTCATCAGCCAGGTTAGCTTGAATCCAGTGGCACAGTGAGCAAGGGCCCCACGTCTGGGCAAACCCATCCCAATTAGGGCTAAAAGTGCTATGCAAACAAATGATGGATGGAATGCTGACTAAATCATGCATTTACCCCCGTCAAGAGATCTGGGATAAATCAGAAACCAGTTCCAGGTTGCTTGTTTCCAGTCCAGGGAGGACCTGGCTTTGCAGTTTGGGCTGGACTATGTGAGAAAGTGCCATCTTTCTTGCATGGTATGCCCCCCCTTTTTGCTGAAGTGCTGAATGTACTTTGACTGAGTGTGCCCTGGACTCCTGCCAATCAGGTGCCCAGGGCCTATGTTCCTTCCCCAAAACACAAATTGGCAAACCCTGGCCACATGGTAAATGGTACCCTAGGTACCCAGGGCCTTGTGACCAGGGAAGGCCTCTAAGGACTGCAGCACTCATTGTGCCACCCTTAGAGGCCCTGTACCCTTACACACACACACACTGCCCTTGCAGGCTGGGTGTCTGGGTACAAGACAAAACAAAGAGTCGACATGGCACACATCCCTGTGTGCCATGCCCACCACCTACACTGCCATGGGATACATTAGCCACCCCTCTAGCTGGGTGCCCTATGCCAATGGTGTGGGCACAGGAGCAGGAGCCCTGTGCCCCTACAGTACCCAGGTCCATTCCTGGGCACTGTAAGTGCAGTGCTGCCATTTAAGAGCATGTGGTGCTGAGAGCTTGTCAAACATGAACTCCACAGCACCATAATGGCAACACTGAAGACTGAGAAGTTTGGTATCAAACGTCTTAGCACATTAAATCCGCACTGATGCCAGTGTGTGATTTAATGTACCAAGCACCCCAGAGGGCATCTTAGAGATGCCCCCTAAAACCTAACCTTCAATCCACGTCTGTTCTGAGGCTGCCTAGGCTGCCACACAGCAGACATGTTGCTGGACCCCTGGGGAGGAGAGCCCCTGCTCTCCTGGGCCTGCAACAATGCACATCCTGGGCGAGGTGCTAAATCTCCCCCCCAGGATGGGCAGGGGGAAGCTTCAAAGGCATGCCGCCTCTGTGAGCTTCCCCAGGCCACTGCAACCCCCCACTCTGGTGGTAAGCTTGGCCGGAAACCCCAAATAAGGACAGGGGATGTGCCAGCCTGCCAACCCCACCCCTCAGGTGGGGGAGGCGAGGTGAAGCACATCTCCGGGCTCTCGCCATCTTGAAGATGGGAAGCCCTGCCCAATCAGGATTAGCCCACTGCCCCCCTCCCACAGGAGAGAGGCAGGATAGGGGGTGTACCCACACCAGGACAGGGACCCATTGGTCCCTGTCCTTCACCTACCTGTAACGCCCCTAAATCTAGTATTTAGGGGCACCTTGAACCTTCCTTCCCCAGATTCCAGATTACGAAATCCGAAGAAGAGCTAGAAGAAAGAAGACCTGCCCTGCAGCTGCTAAGAAGGGGAAGACACCAACTGCTTTGGGCCCAGCCCTACCGGCCTGTCTACCCTCGAACCTGCTCCTGCTCCAACCCGGCATCTCTTGTGGTCAGCAACCTCACAAACCCCGGAGGACCTGGCTACCTTTTGACTCTAAGCCCACTGGGACTCCCATGAGTAGAGGCTCTACTCAAAATCTACTTCTAATCCCTGGCAGCAGCCCGGAACCGCGAACCCAGCACACTCTGCACCTGCCAAGCCTGGCCTGTGCCGGAGTGAACAAAGAGCACGAGGACGACCCCACGGCGACTGTGACCCCGAGTCCGGCATCCAAGTACCTCCCTCGACACTCCTGAAGAAGCCTGCAGCCTCAGAACCAGGTGCCCCCCCAACCGCAATCAACAGAGGGTAAGATTTCCCGACACCAAAAGGCACCCCTGCACCCGGCGCCCCACGGCCCCCTGTGCCCAATTCCCGGGGTACCTACCTATCCTCCAACTACCCAACTTACCTCTCGAAGTGGTGGTGGCACCTGAGGAATCTTCGTCCCCGAGCTTGCAGTCTTTTTCTAAACCGGAGCTTTCTCACTGAAATCAATTGAGCGCCCGAAGGCTCAAAAGCACCCTGCACCCAGCCGCCCAAGTGGCCCTGGCAGTGCAACCTCTACACCGATCTACTTCCCCATTTGCCCTGAGTAAGTGACCAGGAGCCCAGCTCCCACAGCTGCGTGGCCTGCTAGTCAGCAGCCACCAACCAAGGCCCCCCTACCTCTCATAGGATAACATTGGGCCCAACTCTCTCTGCATCCGGCCGCCCTTGTGCCGCTGAGGGTGAACCAACTGTACCTACCTGACCCTGGGAGACCCCTGAGTCTATGCCCAGAACCTTAACTCTGCCAGTCGAGTACTTACCTTTAAACCAATAACTCAATTTTCTCCAAAGGGTAACATTGACTGGTTTTTCCTGAAATTTCTTCCAAGTGTGGACTTTTCAAAACTAAAAATATTCACCAAAAATCAGCCAAGTAACGAAAACGAAAATACTCACCTGCTATTAGGTGAGCTCCCAGTGCTAGATCTTGGTGCCCAGTTGTAAATACTTACAACTGTACTTACCAGTAACCCAATTTTCTCCCATAGGAAATGATTGACTGTTTTTCTGTGAAATTTCTTCTAAGTGTCAATTTCTGCAAACCTTAAATATTCTTTAAAAATTGTATAATTTCTGAAAACGTAATTACTTACCTGTTTTGGATAAAGGTCCCAGTACTGAGTCTAGGCACCCAGTACTGGATTACAAAAGTAACGAGAACATACTATACCTGCAACTTGAATTTTCTGCCATAGGGAATCATTGACTGTTTTCTATGAAATATTTTCTGTCAACTTTTAAAATAGCAAAATATTGTCTAAAAATCATCACAGTAATTAAGTCGACTTTTATCACTTGTTTCTAAGTACTGTCCCTGGACTGAATCTAGGATCCAGTCCTGGAATTCCAAAAGTAATCCAAAAAGTAATCTATTGCAAATAACTTGAAACTTCCATTGAACTCAATACATTATTGTGTTTAAAACTGTGTTGCCTATTGCAACCACTTGTAACTTTCTACAAAAGCCAATTGCATATTGCAAAGGTATTTATATAAAGCATCTCATCCTGAGAAAGTATATTTCAATACCTATTGTTGGTTCTAAAATAAAACAAGCATATATTGTTTTATATATAAACCATTGGCCTAGAGTTCAGTTATTGAGTGTGTGAGACCATTTGCTGACTGAGTGTGTACAACAAATGCTTTACACTGTCCTCTGATAGTGCCTTACTGCTCGACCAAGCTACCACTTTAGAGAGTAAGGTTATATCTAACTTTAGCCTCTGCCAAACCACTGGGGACTGTGGACTCTGTACACCCTGTACCTATTTGGGAACAGTATATATAGAGCCACTTTCTAACAGACTATTCCTATGAGAAACAGGGTCAAGACTGATTTGCATATGGCTTGGTCCAAACTGGGGTGACGTAGTGAGCAAATGAACAATGGATTTTTCCAAGATCTCTTGGTTGGGGGTGAATGTATGATTTATTCAGCATTCTGTCCATCATATATCAAATAACCACTGTTTCTAAACTCCATGTCTTGTGCCCATTTTGGAAATACATAGGTTTCCTTGATACCTATTTTTCACTCTTTATATTTTACCAAATGAATTCCTGTATACCAGCTACACAATGAAAACCCATTGCAAGGTGCATCTCAGTTTTTGGCTCTGGGTACCTTGGGTTCTTAGAGAACCTACAAGCCCTATATATCCCAGTAACCAAAAGGATTCAGCAGACGTAACAATATGTTGCGTTCGAAAATCTTGCATAGTTAAAAGAAGTTACAGATGAAAATGTAGACACAAAATATTTTTATATTTCAACTGTTACTTTTTATGGAAAAATCTTGACGAATCTACACTAATGAGCTCTTGCTGAATTCAAAGTCTTATCTAGTTTTCAGGAATGTATAGCTTTCTAGGATACACCATGGATTTCACACCCGTTTCCACCACCAACTGGAAGGAGGTTGAAAGCACAAAAAATAGGAAAAATTGTCTATCTTTCAATAAAATGCCAAAACTGTGTTGAAGAATTTGGTTTTCTGATTGAAGTCTGCCTGTTCCTGAAAGCTGAGAAGATGGTGATTCTAGCACTGCAAACCCTTTGTTGAAGCAATTTGCAGGAAAAAAAGCAGACACTTTCTTCTGCAGCACTGTTTTCCTATTTTTCCCCCCAAAAAAACAAATTTAGATGTATTTTGGCTATTTTCTCGGTCCCATCCAGAGGAATCCACAAACCCTGAGTACATTTAGAATTCTCATGATGTTGGGAAAAAAGGAAGCACATTTGGCATGGATACCTTATGTGAACAAAAAGTTCATGTTTGTCACAAGGGGTGTCAAACTAAGGCTCCATTTCAGCTCTGGGAGCAAAGAAATATGTTACCCACGTATTGGAAGGTTAAGCGGTGTACTGGAATTACGGACTGCCAGGAGCAGACACTCGAGTCTTTATCGAGACCAGCACGGATTTGGTTTTATTCACCAGAAGTCTGAGGACTCTGAACATATGTCGAGTGGTGCCAGTCAACGAGGGCCCAAAGTCTGTGGGCTGGTAAGAAAAAGCAGCTATTCGTCTGTGAATAGTGCAATTCTCTCCTCGGGCCCATCCTCCCATGACCACCCCTGTATTTGGGCATCCTAGCATATGAGCTGTCTGAGGGGTTCGACTGCCAGGGCAAAGAGGAGAGGGGAGAGAGGGCAGCCTTGTCAGGTGCCTCTGCGTTTGGGGAAGGAGGTGGAGAGTGAACCATTTATTTGGACTTGTGATGATGGTTAGGTACGTATGTACCTTAATGAAAGTATGCCCCCATCCCAGCACATTCTAGGACACTATTCAGGAAGAATCAATTAACTGTATAGAAGGTCTTCTCAAACTCTATCAGGAGTAGGGCAGAGAGATAACAGAGGCTGTGTGATTGAGAGAGGACCATCGGAACTGTGCGAATGCAGCATCGGGTGCTTCGAGCCGGCATGAAGCCACATTGGTTGGGATGGATCAAAAAGGGCAAGGTTTGTTGCAGCCAGTTAGCTAGGACCTTAGCGAATATCTTAATCTCAGAATTAATTAGGGAGATAGGCCTATAAAAGGAGCATTTTTCCAGTGGGTGGCCTGTTTTAGGGATAAGCACAATTGTGTGTCAAGCTCTGGGGGGGAGGCACTTTGTGTGGCTGCTTCGGTGTACAATGCAAGTATATGGGGGACTAATGGATTGTGGAATTTACAGTAGTACTTGATAAGGAAGCCATCTGGGCTGGGTGCTTTACTTGTGTCTATATCCAAAAGCACAGCTTTTATTTCTTTGGCTGCAATTTGCTGTTTGAGGTCTCGGGCTAGTGAAGGGGGCATCGTGGGCAGTGAGATCTCAGCGAACAATAGGTGTCATGGTTGTGGTCATATAATTCCCGGTAGAAGTCAGCAAGCACTTGCACTATGTTGGAAGTGCAGAACTTCAGTCGACCCTGAATCTTCTTTGCTGTGACAATTGGAACATGCCAGACCAGGATTTGTGTGGCTTGATGTTGGATATGAATCACAGTCTGGCCACAATAGACTTTAAAATGAATATGCAACCCAACAGGCTTGACCACATGAAAGACCGTCTGGAAAAACCTTATGATTGTCTCAACCAACATGAGCATCAAGTGTTTGACATAGAAGATGGTTCGACCACCAGAAATGACCAACTGTTGTGTGTGGATCAATGGGAATACTAATCTTTTTGCAGACCCCAAACTTGCCAAAGAATTCTGGTGCAGGCATGTCCCGGTGGTGCAGCAGGAAGGAGCTGGGGATCACAGAAGCCCTGAGAGTCACCTCAGTGACAATGACTAATTGGCAGTTGGCAAATGTATTTAGTTTTGGAGATGGTAGCATGACGATGGCTCCTCCAAGGCCATACTACTTCACTGGCAGGTCAAGGTGACACACGGTACTGTACTTCTGATTCATTGATGCGGACACCTCCAGAGACAATTACCTTCAGCCACCATACTCCTGGTGGAGATTTATTTGTGCAGCTATTTGGCCCTCACTGGCATTATCCCCTGTCGACTTTAGTTTGTTATGTCTGGTTTGTTGGCGAACTGGTGGGTGTGTGGTACGCCTCCACTGATCTCCAGCTATAAATGGTGTTTGTTTTGGTTATTAGAGAAGAAAGGGTTGTTGTTTATTCTCTAACATTTTGGGGTTGTTGGAGTGAGCAAGACTTGAGATTGTTGGAGTATGGTTTAAAAAAAAGAAATATAAGTGTGATCCTGGAGACTTACTGCAACTTTTAAAAATGTTCCTGGGGGGGAGGCTGATGTGCTCCTTAGAGCCCCCACAACATTTAAATAACGCTTTGTGACTAGGGTTCGACTGTGGCGGGCGGGTTTGATTGCCTCCCCGGAGTGCCTCCGGTGTGGCGGAGCGGAGGGCACATTCCTGCACACGGTTTGGCACTGTTCATCACTGGATCGTTTCTGGAGGGGGGTATTCTCCTGCCTATCGGAGGTTTTAGGGTGGACACTTCCACGCACACCACAGTTCGCCCTGCTGCATGTGATGGAAGGGATCGGGGGCAATGTTTATAAACGGCATCTTATGCAGCTGGGCCTCACATTGGCGAAACGTGATATAGCCAGGAGGTGGAAGGATACAAAGGCCCCCTCTGTGGCTGCCTGGAAAAATGGCCTTGACTTCTGCATGGGGCTAGAACAGCCAATTTTTGTGGTCCGGGGATGTCCGCGTAAGCACTACAAAATATGGCAACGGTGGGCAGACTATAGGGGCTTGTGGCTGGAGCCTCCGATCGCAGCAGATGAAGGAAGAGATGTGGAGGAGGGGCCTGGCACGGGGGGTGGGGGGTAGCCTGGGATGTGTGTGTGCTAAGACTGGCACTTTTCTATTTCTGTTCTGGTTTCTCGTCTATTATTTCCTTTAGTCCTATGTTATCAACTGGTGGACTGGTCTCAGGGGTCGTTGTGCAACTCGGGGTGGGTGCGGGGGGAAAAAGTTGGGGATGGAGGGTCAGATATCCTAACAGATGTTTAATGTCAAATATTTTGGTTGCTTTGTTTTATAAAATGGTCAGTTGCTGTCTTGCAGATGTATAAATTGATACAGCAGTGGCCTCTGGGGTACAGAGCCCTGCGTCTTCTCTGCAATTTGCTAATAAAATAAATAATAATGCTTTGTGGTGCCACTGCCCTTTCTAGTGGACCCATGAGTTTAAATAATACCTATTAATAGCCCTTGGAGAGCGTTCATTATGGGGTGCTACCTGATGGAAGCAGGGAATATGAAATGAGTACCTACTACGCTCATTTCATATTCACTACTTTTTCTTAGATTTTTAGAGAAAACAAAATTCCTATGGAAACCTGGTCCTACCTATAGTTACACAGTAGCTGCTGCCACTGTGTAATTGTATATTTATACGCATATTTCGTTATCTATATGTATGTGTATTTATATTACACACTGGGGATAGTTATGTCAGAGTTTCCATCAAAAAGCCAATATCTTTTCTTAATAACTTTGGTGTCATTAGACAAAATATGCACAAAACTTTCCAAAACTAGAATTTATCCAGTTTAGGTTTAGCATGCCAGATTTGTCAAGGTGAAAATAAAGGGGGAGGAAAGAAATGTTTCCTATTTTAACTCAAATAGGAATATTTGCTGTCCCCTCTAGAAAAAAACGTTAAACTGAAATACAGCAGACTCGACATGAAATTAGAACTTTACTCAGAGAAGTGACTTTGCTTAGTTTGGCACATCCACTCACGGAGCAGGGCAGGGGCAGAGTGGCATGCCCACTCAAGTGCGCAGTGATTGTTTGGTCGGCCCGCTCAGGACGCACAAAGCAGTCATACGCACTGTTCTGTTCGCAATGCAGGCTGCATTACAGCCTGCATGGAGAACATGCCCACACCTCCAGCCCCTGGCTGAATACCTCGTCCCGGAGCCAAGGACCAATCCCAACGCTGCATTGCAGCGTTGTGATTGGCTTAGGGGAGGGAGCCTGGCTGCCTACTTCCTGTTCCTGGAAGCAGACTCAGGAGAGCAGGAGCAACAAAGACATGGGACCCGGCCTCGAGGTAAGATTTCTCTCATTTAAATATTTACAACACCAGCTCACACACACACACACACCCACGTCCACACCCCATCCAGTGTTCTTTCTGACGTTTCCCACCTCCCAGCCGTCCTTTCCCCCCCGCAGGGCTCCTCAATGGCAGCCGTTGTGCGGCCATGCGCAGCAGGCGTACCATCTGTGTGCCAAAGGTATATATGGAGTTACGATGCATACCATTATACCGCATTCCATTACAATGCATACTAATACTAGGCATATTGCAAAAGCAGGGAAGGTGTTAGATTGAGGAGATGTAAACATTGCTTTTCCCACTTCAGTGAGTGCAACCCTAAAACTAACCCTTGCACCAAAAAAGCAAACCCTGAACCCTAAAATTCATTTTGAGCCCCCAAAACACACCCTAAAATCATAGTTGACCCAAATGCACACCCCAATTTTCAAGATTGACCCCAAAACACTCACCAAATTTTTACCTCATAAAACACCCCACGTTTCATCTCCAACACCCGAAACCCATATCCACCCTGAAAATTAAAAATACCCCATTACTGACCTCACAATGCGTTGTAATGGAATGCGATGTAAAGGCACCTGCGTTGTTGGATTTGAGTTCTAAAGGCATTATGATGTAATGCCTGCGTTGTAATGGATGTCTCCTGTGCCAAAGGCAAGCCATAGACAGGCCCGTCTGCGTCCTTCTGCCCCTGGACCGTGCTCAGAACCAAGGACCCTTCCTCTCGGACACTTGACCCCTTCGGCGCAGGCACCCTCCTCGCCATCAACCCTGGACGCCACATCGCCTGCCAGGACCAACATCTGCTCCGGACCGGACATCACCATCGCCATCACTGACGGCTACTAAATCACCCGCAAGGACAACCCCGACCGTCTAGGAGGAAGCATTGCCATCACCTACAGAAGCACACGCCGACTGACCACGCACTCTAATGACCCAACGGTGACCATGGAACACCTCAACTTCCAGATCCATACCAACCCCAACCCCATCCTCTGCGGCACCTTCATCTGCAGGCCCCCGGGCCATGGACACCCATTCTCTGATACCATTGTAGACCTCATTCTACACCAGACTCTCCCATCCACCGACTACATCTTCCTCAGCGAACTCAAGTTCCACCTGGACAACCCCAGTGACCAGAACACTACCCCCTCCTGGGGTAGCTCCCCAACATCAGACTCAAGCAGCTACTCACCGCAGCAAGCCAAATAGCAGGGAGCACGGTCAAGCACGTCTTTTCCGCCATCGGGATTTAGAACTACAGCCACACCACCGGACTCTCCTGGACCGACCATCATTGTATACATCACGTCTTAACCATGCTCACCGCACATGACCGCTATCATCGCCCTCCTCGCAGCTGGATCAAGGCTACCGAAGTACGTCTCGTCAACTCCCTCAGCAATACCACTCCGCCAACGCTTACAGATGATGACCCCGCAGCGGGCAGCCGCCACCGATGGATCTCAAACTGCGCCGGTACCCTGGCACCCCTGAAGAACGGCACTGCATCAGTACCTTACGCCTGCATGATGGCAGGCGTATGGGTGACGCAGTGCCACAGGGATAGGCTGGCCCCATACATTGCTGGAGTTGCGTCATGGTTGTGACACGACTGCAGCAATGGGTGACTTTAGCGCAGACAGATACGTCAGGATTCCAGACGTATCTGTCATTACTTGCGTCATGGAGCGCTGTCCAGTAAATACAGTGCATCAGTGGTGTCGCAAGAAGGGGCAGTGAAAAGTGTTGCAACGTTGTCTTGTCACAGCGCTGCAACACTTTTCATCAGTGAGGCCCAGGATGCGCACTATCTTACTGATGGTGCGCATTCCTGCCCTGTAGTTTTGTCGCAGGGCAGCGCAGCAACATTGCTTGCAGCGCGATCCAGCAACAAAACCTTCTGGAATGAGGCCCCAAGGGTTATCTCCATTTTTAAAACCAGCTATTTTCTGGTCTTAAAAAACGCCTCTAACTGCAGTTAGAGGCAGTTTCTTTGGCCCTCCAAACTTAAGGAATCCCCTTGTAAATATCGCTAAGTGGGGTTAGCCGCAGTTTTTGCATGGAAACGCCTCCCTATCATGTCATTATCGCTAACAGAAGTGGCGATCTTTATAATGGACGTTTTTGCCGGAAAACTGCCGCTAACAGAGGTTAGCGCCAGCTTGTACATAAGGCGATAAAAAAATCTTGCCGCAAAACCGTTGGAAAAGTACTGCTAATGCGGCGTTAACTCCTTGTACATATGCCCCTTATAGTGTGTAAGTGCTAACAGAACATTTTGGGGTCAGATCTCTGGCTGGGAAAGAGCTAGAGAGTTCTTGCTTTCTGTGTGTACCCTTGTTATATGTTACATTTAGTTCAGGTGTATTAAAGTGCTTTCCAAACTTTTTGAAAACACTGACTGGACATCCAATATTGTTCTCTTTTATTGTGTTCCAAGTGTCTAGCTGTGTTCGTCGCCTTGAAAAAATCTTGGGCTACTCTGCCTCGTTAGCACTGACATTTAAGTGCTTGGTAGTTCAATTAGGAATACAATAGCACTGTTTGCCTGGAACACGAGTGGTAAATTACTCCAGTTATTGGAGTTGGACACCAGTAACTCTCGATTGCTCTGGAAAGACAGGAACCAGGACTCACAGGTGGATTGGAAACACTGGGGTGGATGGACAGCGATGGAGTTCCAGACTTCTAATGGTGGTCAGCTCCTACAAATGTCGGTGCTTCGCATCTTGAGTGTTCTAGAGGACTTACTTGTTGGGGGAGCCATCTCGATGATGATAGGGTCAAATCACTGCCTGACTCACGGAATCAGTGCAAACAATTAGAAGTCCACATGGCAGCGGGCAAACATGCGATCATTCAGGCCCTTCTCAATCCTTCTCAATCCAGCTAGAGCTCACCAGTCAAAGGCTGGGTCCAAGGGTGTAAACAATAACAATAAAAGGTGGTGCCTTGAGGGTGTGTGCAGTCACCATTCAGCTCACCTGCACTTGGTGGTGTTTTTTTGGGACAGCCCTCCTCTGGTATGTAGTGAGGGAGAAAAGGTTTTATGGTGATGTGTCCACACCTCTGGACTTCTTGGGTTGGCTGAGATTAAAATGCCAGCAAGTTGCCAGCAACAGCCGGACTAGCCATCACAGCTTCGGCAGTGCCCTGAGTCTAGTTTCCAACAGGAGTAAGTGAGTCGCCCTCAGCTACAAATCCTGTGAATAGCAAAGCCGGGCCCACCCAGGTGCGATCATTGTTATTGGAGCTCTTCCTTGGGTTTCTGTGGATCTTGTAGTGTCTTGGGCCACTAGGTCCACATGCTCAATAATAATAGGCACAGACACAAGTGGTGTAGAACTGCAACTGGCCCAGGGCACGTGCGCCTGGCCTCTTTTATTAGCAAGGTCACCTGTCCGGTGACGCCTGTGATGGGTGGGTAAATAGTGTGCGTTAACACCAGGCGACACTAGAACGTGTCCAGCAGGACACTACAGATCTCAGCTTATGTGTTTAGCACATGCGTGGCAGCCAACAGCCAACAGCCAATCAGCGCCAGTGCACTTTCCAGTTTGAAAGTTCATCCCAAGAGGCTGGGCACAGTTTCCCTCCTCAAGGGGTCTACTGCGAATGTCAGGCCTTTCCTCTTCTCAGACTGCATAGTTGTGGGATGTACATAAGGGCGGCTGGCCATATACAACCTCAAGAGAACTGCTCTGGTGGGAAAACATGCATGCCCCTCAGACATACTGAAAAATGTCAATAATACATGTTACAGTTTGACGAAGATGTGTCAGCCCACTGATCGGTTGCCTAAAGACAGATGCAAACGCAGTGCAAATCTAAAGAAAATCATACCACCTACCTCGAGAAAGTTCATATAATAGGGGGCGGCCTTGAGAAACCTCCCCCCGTGAACAAACTCGGCCCCTCCCTGAGCTGCCCCCGCGCACACCTTCAACGAGAAGGAAGTATGGCTCTTTGCAAACCTGTGAATGTGCGGTACCGCCACGCATAGCCCGCGGCACGATTGAGTAACAGTTCCATTTAAATGTAATGATATAAACGTCTATTATTCTCTTCCTCCTAACTGTTCCTGCCTTTCAACTTAGTCAATTACAATTCTTATGAATGGCTTTGAGTAAAACAGTCTCACTATTATTGTCCCCCTGGGGCTATCATTTTCTACTATAGTCCGGAAATATTTCTTTCACGATTTACCATTGTATGCGCACGGATAAATAATGCATGTTAAACGTATACACAGAACACCTAAAGCAGGGCACAATGGTCAATGCGTGTGAGATGATTATGAGGCATTAGTTGATAATGTGATCCTGACACGCGTCCCCTGGGATGGAAGCCGCATGAAACCCAATCTCCTCCCACCGAAGAGGTGTTTTCTTGGGCGGAATCGGGGTAAATGCGGAAGGGGCAGCTCACTCACTCTCACTTCACGTAAGACACACGACCCATGAGCTGCGCGAGCTACGGAGCAGGGGCCCAGAGGGGAAGAGCCGGGCACCGGTGACAGCTGGGGAGACGAGGGCAGCCGCCTACTCCGTGAAGAACCACTTCCATCAGAGAAGGTAACTGAGGTGAAGCAAGCACACATTGCGCACTTCCGGCCCTACGGAGCAACTCCACTTGTCTTGTCCACAGACTCGAGAGAGGAATGTGGCCTAATGACCAGAGCTGCCGAACTCGGAGCTGGGGAACCAGGTTTGAGCCTGGGGGTGGCTCAACATCCTGTGATTCTGGGCAAATTACCCAATGTCCCCAAAAATGAATGTGTCCTTGTGTAATGTACCTGGTGCTAATGTAAAGAGCTCCAATAACTTGGGGTCGAGCTCGCGCTATATAAAACTGCAACAACAAAAAAACGCAGATTAGGAAATCACTCAGGAAATTCATCCCAATCTAACGGATTGACACATTGGCATTCTTTTTTAAATGTAGCGCCGGGACTGACATGGCAGTATACCGCTGCTATATTTAAATTCGATATTACATTGAAGATTTCATGTGCGCCACTCACGCAAGATTTTAGTTAATGAGGTATACAGTGTTCTGGCTCCCCACATTAACCATTCTTAAAGTTATGCACCTACAATTAGTTAAGTGGTTAGTGTCACAAATGTTTTTTTCAAGCATGGTACAAACATACTTTTTGGGCGAGGATTGGATAATCTAGTTTAAGGTATATCCACAAGTTTGCTTAATTATAAATTCCTATATGAGTGTTAATGTATTGTACCATGTGTATAAAGCAGGAAACAACAGCTGCTGTATATCAGACAACTTAGAGAAATATTAAAGATCGTGTACATTCGGTGGGATGTTACATATTGGCACTGCACTATATTCATGTTACATTACATAATTTGAAGTAGAGCGGAATTGTTTTTTTTTCTCTCCAAAAATCACAAGATTTACAGCCAAATTCCAAAGGGGGGGGGGGAGGGGGGTTAGATCCCAGGTGTCCAAGTGCCATGGCCAGTCATTTGGACTCTACCACATTCTACCCCTGTGTAATAATCTGTTCATGTGTGATGATTGCTTATGTTGTTTTTAGGGTACCGCCTCCACTTCCCCTAACAACTGCCCAGTTCAAATGAAGCTACAACAACCCCCAACACAACTCTCAGAGTTCACACCCTTATTGAATTCTACAAAACGCTCATTAAACGAAACTGCTATTCATTAGACCCCATATTATTGATAATGTTATAGGTTTAGTGCGAATGCCATCTGCAACTGCTTTTCTTCATTTGACTGCAAAGATGCTTCCTACCTAACCCACAAAGCTTTGCATCTAACTGCTAGACACCTCATAGCTGACAAATAAAACATTTTTATTGAGCGCCCAAAGAGCTATTGCATTTTTCCAGAGGTGTTCCTTAGTTTGAAAACAAATGTTACCATAGTCATTCTGTGAATATTCCCTTAACCTTACCCAAGTTAGTCCCCCATTGTTTTCTTTATTTGTTACGTAATATTGGAAGGTCTTTGCTATGTTCGCCAGTTGTACTCGATGGCTCAATGTGCAGGCTGGTTTATGCTGTCCTAATTAAGCCTACTTTGAAAAGGGGAGAGTTTGGGATTGCAACCGGTGAAAATGTGATTGGTGGTACTTGTCTTTGAAGATATTGGTGTATGTCTGCATATCCGGATGTTACAGTGCAAACGGTTGTCTAATGGTTGCTGGTTTCCCAATAGCATGCCCTCTGAAAGGAGGTTTGAGTCGTGCACTCTTCCTGCAACTGGTGTCTGCTGTAATGATCCGAGTCCCGCGTGAGCGGAACCCGGAGCCTGGCTGGGAGGGCATCCCAACACTGTATCGCTCTCTGGCCAGGCGTGGTCAGAGGGATTAAATAAAGGGGCAAGGATCGCCCAGGGTCCTTCTACCCATAGCTACTGAATGGTATGTGTCTCTATGTTTATTCCGCTCCCGTAGTCAGGCCACGCACTGACCCCATCACATCTGCGTCTCTTATCCTTCTTGCGCAGTCTGTTGTCTGCTGGTTGTGGTTGTATCCTAAAACTGGAGACTCTGAAGGTTTTGGGTCTTGAAACCAAACTCTATCCATGTGAGTGGGCTCTGTTGGATCTGAATTTTGGTTTGGATATTGCATGCATGTCAGTGTCTCTTGTCCATAGTATGTAGACTGTTGTCTTTTGGGTGCCTGTTTTCCAGTGGGGGATCTGAATAGGGGTTGTGACTTGAAATCGTCAAACAGACCTTAGAAGGATTGTCAATGAATTATCGAGTTTCAGTTTATGGGTTCATTTCAGTGTCTATGTGTCCCAGTGTATGCGTATCCCTACCCCTGTGGTGCAGAGTGTCGTCTTTGGTTGTGGTGTTCTACTTTCCTGTTTGTGTTCTTAGGTTTTATGTTTTAGTGGTGATGAGTGTCAGTGTCTGCCCGCCTGCAGTTATCAATCTGGGTCTTGATATCATCGGTCAAACTGTTATTTGATTTCTGTCGTGTGTTATTGTTATGGTTATGGTGTGTGCGCTTGTTTCTCTGTCTTTATAATATATGGACAGTTGTCTGTGGGTCTTGGAGTTCCCCTTCAGGGGTTCCATATTGAAGGCTGTGCCTAGAAGTCTTCCACCAATCCTGTGCATGTGAAGAGTGGGTAGTGAGTTTCAATTCTTGTGTGGAATTAAATACCTCAGCTCTACTGTTTGTCTCTTCATGTCCCAGTTATCATGTCACTCATCAGTGATCATGTTGATTTCTCCATGTCCTCGTGGCTTTGGTTTCCTGTTTCTTGTCACTGTGTATAAGAAGGACGTGAGGCCACATGGGCCTAAATAACTTTACAATATGGCCCTTAAATGGCTACCAAAATCAACCTAAATGCTCTTACAGTTCGTCACTTTTTAATCTTCCATTCCTATTAGTTCTGAAAATGGTCTATAATTTTTTATTCAAATGCTCACCTTTCCCCCAAAGCCACTGTTTTTGCATAACTCATCCCCTTTTGGTACTATTCAAAAATTCTGTTTGATTTCCTTATTGCATATAGCCCTAGACAGTTCTAAGCATAGCTTTGGGTCCACCTCCTTCAATCACTGGCTTACTCTGACCAGCCTCTTTCAACCATTGGCTTGACACTTTGTCAATCATATTTTGACTCATTATACTAGGGTATTCATCTGTCACCAAATGCTGAAGGTTGTTTAGACTTATCCTTCTGCCTCTGCTCCAGTGCTCATATTGAACTGCACGAGGGACTGCTTTACATGACAGCCCCCCTGTCCACTTCTGCTGGCTCCCTCCCATGTGTCTTGCTGTAATGTATGACATCTTCTTGTGTTAGCATGTTAGCTCACTAAATCCAGACCTATTGGCTCTCAAATGCTTGTGTTTATATTATATTGAGAATCCATATTGTGGTCCTTTACTAATTCTCAAAGGAAATTAGCTTTCAGCGCCGGGCTCTGATGAAGCTCTTCTTCGGTTTGTGGTGCTTTCATCGCCACTGAGTGGAACAGACACTGTCAGGTGCATACATGGTAGGCGTGCTTTTTCACCATCTTTTCAGTGAAGATGTAGCTGCCACAGGCAGTCCGTATTTCTCCACCTGCCCTGCCTACTCAACCAATAGTCACACTTACTCAACATCATACTAAGCTTAACCAACCAGGGGCCAGACTGGGGAGCTAAAAGCAGCCCTTGCAAAAATGCTCAAACTAGCCCTGCTCCCTTCCTCTCCTCGGTCTATCTCTCACCATCCATCCATTCTCCCCCTCCTTCTCTCTCTTTTCCCTCTCCAATCTCTCATGTCCTCATCTCTCTTTCTTAAAGCCCTTGCTGTGCCTGCTTTAAATAATCTTGGACGCTGGTTAAAGTGACAGAGGCATTAGGAGCGGCCTGGTCTTTCAAAACCTGCCTCCAATGGCTGAAGTCCACCAGCAAAATGCCAGCTGGCGTACAAGGCTAGTCCTGTACCAAACCACCTAGTGCGGGGCTTCCCAAACTGGGGGTCACCACTCACTGGTGGGTCGGCAGCAATTTCTGGTGGGTCGTTAAAGAGCAATAAATATAGGTGTCTATATTTATCTTGTCACATTTGCTGTGCTTCAAAGACCAAGGTCAAATTCCAGGCTATGTATTCTGCTAAATTGCTGCTTATTCTTTTAACATGGGGAATGGCGTTTAGTTTTCTTTCTCTGACAGCAGAGTGAGAGGCGTTTTTCAAGTGAACTATGTGACAATCTTGCTAGGGTGCAGGAAGTGTGAAAGAAAAGGCTGTAGGATATCCTTTTTTAACACCCAACAACATGTAAATAGCTGTGAATGAACTTTTCACATAATTCAGAATATATCAGCAGTTAGGAAAGCAAAAATGATGCACATTTCTCAGGGTGAACCTTACCATATTTTTTGTGGCTGGTTTTTACTGCACAAAGACATTTCAAAAGGGAATGTGGTCGCTATACATGATCGTATCCAAACATCCCACTTGTGTATGACTTTCAGGTGTAAATTGAGAAATATGGATGTGGCCTAACGGCCAGAGCTGCTCACTCTGGATCTGGGGAACCAGGTTCAAGTCCTGGCATTGGCTCTGGACAAATTGCTTAATTTCCTGTGTTTGAAATAAAATTAATGTGACTTTATGTAATGTAAAATGGTGCTCATGCGAAGTGCTCCAATGCCCTTGGGCTTTTTCATGTTATATAAAACTGCAATAACACTACCCTTTCAGGCTTAGAATGCTGCAAAAATTAAGCGAAAAAGATGCAGAGAACTCTGGGTAGTTCCCATGTTTTGGTGGAGAGCAGCACCAGTGACCCTCTGAATCTGCTAATTTCAAATGTCTGTTTTTCAAGCAAAGTGTTAAAGGATGGGATTAGCACAGTGCCATTTAAGCCAAACTCGATTGGGACACCGTTTCTTGCCACTTCCACAGCAAAGTCTTTGAGCACAGGATTAGCACATTACCATCCACAAGGAGCTGTAAAATGACAAAAGATTTTTTATAGTTCTTCAGAGAAGAAACCTGTTTGAGGTGAGCAGATTCAGAGTGTTGCTCTCCTTCTAAACTTGAGAACTATCCAGAGTCCTCTGCCTCTTTTTTGCATAATTTACGCGGAATTCTAAGCCTGAAAGGGTATTCTTTTGACCTATAATGTGGGCTACCTTGTGACTGGAAAAAGAGAATCTTCTCTGAAGAGCTATAATGATAGCAAAACACATGTCAGGGTTTGCTTTTATTCATTCAGGTTGGCTTGGATGGTATTTTACCAACCCAAAGCTGTAATGCTGTGCCTGGAGTGGTAAGGGGCTTTTTTGATTTTACAGCTCAGCTTGGATGGCACTGTACTAATCCTATGGTTAAAGACTTTGTTGTGGAAATAGCAAGATACTTAGGGGCTTATTAGGATGGCGGGCTGCCACCTTTGTGGTGCTGGGGCCAGCCGCCAGTGGTGCGGCGGTACCACACCGGCAATTAGGATGCCACCGCCATGGTTGCGGTGGCATCCCCATTATTGTGGCGGGCGGTGCACACAGCACTGCCCGCCACAATGCTGTGGCTGCACACTCCGCATTTGCATGTACAACGTGGCAGGCACCACGCGGTGCCTGCCACGTTGTGCATGCAAATGGAGGGGGGTACCACCCCCCATGTGCCTCCCCTAACATCCTGGGGGCCCGCAACGGGTCCCCAACTGCGAAATCCGCATGCCTGAAATGCTGATCCCCACATGCATAGTAATATGGATGGCGGTGTCTAACAGACACCGCCACCATATTCAAACCTTTTCCGCCCGGTCGACTCATCGACCGGGCGGAAAAGTGGCAGACAGTCTTTCCGTCCGCCGCGGTACCCCCGCCAACATAATCAGGCATTCAGTAAATTGCATGCGGGCGGTGAATAATGGCGGGAGAGGATCGCCACCGCCATATGGGCGGTGACGATCCGCCCGCCATTATAATAGACCCCTTGATGTTTGTTAATGTTTTTTCATGTGACTTGGTTCAATTGGGTCATAAGTTGGCTGCAACACTTCCTGGTTTGAAGTGTTGGCAGCCAATCAGATCTCAGGTACGAGATCAGGAGGAGTCGCGGATCCTCCATGTCCCCAGCTATACAACTGGTAATTTCTTTAAATATCTCCAAAACTACTGAATGAATTTACACCATTTACCAGAAAGGACGCTTTCTGGCAAATTGGGTGTAATTCCGTTCAGCAGTTTAGGCTGTAGCCGTGTCTAAAGATTCCTATGGAAGTTAACATGGAGAAAAAGCATTTTGGGGCCTCCCCTTTTTCTCATCCCTCGCTTGAGGAATCACCCAGAAATTTTCATCACATCAGCTGAAGTAACTGCAAAATTAGTTTTAAAACTTTTGCGAAGATTCGTCAAACGACACCAAAGTTATTGGCAAATGATAAAATGCTCTTTCTATGGAAAATACATCCTAACTATAACTACCTACTGGCGACTGCCCGTAGGATATATATATATATATACTTTTCCTGACTGCAGCCTTCGCCCAATAAGTGATCAAGTTGCACTTACCTTTGTGAGGTCTCTTTCGTTAGGGGCAACTCTTGTGTTTGGATTATTACGGCTGTGCCTAGCCGCGAAGGAAACCCGCCGTGTCAAAACGGACCCTTGCATCGCCAGGCTGACGAATGCGAATGGGCGAGGTGCTTGTTGGATGATGGCATTAAAGTGCAGCAGTGTACAGGCAGCAATTTTAGCAACCCACTGTGGAAATAATCTTGTTTTATGTCTGAATCCCACGCCGGCTCACTGCAGTAAGATGTGTTTCACTACAGATCCCAGAAGGCCACAGAAACGGCCAAACCCACTGAGGACTGGTTATCGTATTTAAATAGTGGCACCTGCGGCAGCGCGATTCATGCAACATCGAGCCTCTGAAGAAGTGAATGTATCACGAAACGCGTCAGGCTCGTACGCTGATGCTTTTATTGCTTGGACTTTTCCTGACTGCAGCCTTCGCCCAATAAATGATCAAGTTGCACTTACCTTTGTGACGTTTCTTTCGTTAGGGGCAACTCTTGTGTTTGGAGATATATATATATACATATATATATATATATATATATGTACTCAACGCAGATATATATATACTCATATATATATAATACATATATTTAATACACATATATATATGAAAAACGACCTACTAAGGAAATAACACAGATGAAATGAGCAAACGAACATTTGAAATTGCTATTCCTCGCATTAAGAACTAAAGGTTCCATCATGCACTAAAATGTTTGGCACTGTGTATACGCCCACTGGAGGGCGGTGTGATAACATAATAAAACCGGATATGGCACACGTGATGCGAGCTCCAAATGTGATGTTTGCAGCCCTAGAGGAAGAGGTTTTTACCTGGAAACGCGTTGGGCAAAATTAATGCTATGTGAAGCAAAAAGGCAGGCTGCATGACACTTGAGCGCCGTCGAGTGATCTCCCAAAGCTTAAGGCCATTGTTCTACATATATATATATATATATATATATATATATATATATATACATATATATATTCACTGAAAAAACCATAGGTTTCAGGGGTGTTATAGTTAGCTGGGCATTTCCCTCGTAAAAAACCCTAGAAATTCCCCTGTTTTAGTTAATTCACCTAACTATACCTCGTGCCCCCGCAATGCACTGCTGATGACGTCACATATTACATCACTGATGACATGGTCAGTGACATCACTGATGACATCTCAAATGACATCACTGATGACATCATCCATTGAGTATGTGTTTCTGAACAGTTTTAATATGTTTAATATATAAAGGGAAAGGCCTGTTGAAAAATAAGTGGGTGTACAAGTGTGTGAATGGATGATTTTCTAGGTGCGTAACTGACTCTATAAGTGAGTCATTAAATGTATCTTACTGCAGACTAGTGACTAAACGTTGTGAATGTCTGTATGTGTCTGTGTGTTGGTGTATAAGTGGCTGCATGGTTTTGTGAATAGCTATATGGGTTATTGATTGGTTGTCTGAGTATATGTATGGGTGCCTGAGTGTTTGTGTGGGTAGGGTGTGTGTGACTCTGTGACTAGATGTGTGAGTGGGTGATTCAGTGGGTGCATGGTTTTAAAAGTGCATCTGTGATGGACTGTATGGTTGGGTGAGTGTATGTATGGGTGTGTTAGTGATTGAATGTATATCTCAGTTATACATGTGTCACTAACTACATATGTGAAACGCAGTGCATATGTGTGTAAGAGTATATAACTATCTATATGTAAGAGTGTGTGATTTTGGGAGTGGCTCTATGCGCCATAGTGCAAGGATATCTGTGTCATGTGCTGTTTGTTTTTCTGCAGGAAGACACAGAATTTTTTTGTATTTTTATGAGTAAGTGAATTTGAGTGTTTTTAACTGTATAGGTGAGTAAATGTTACTGTGATTAATTATTTGCATGACTGATTAGATGTGTCAGTACCTCAATGGATGATTGGCGGAGTGTGAGTGTCTATATAGGTGTATAAATGCACAGAGTGACTGTAAGTATGAGTGACTGTACAGGTGAGTGAGTGGAGATGTATGTAGACCTAAGAGTCAATGAGTGGGTGAGTAGTTATTGGTAATGGAGTATCTATGGTTGTCAAAATGGCCGTCTGAAATTTTTAGTCGGTGTATCAAAGGTTATATTAGGGTGTGAGAAGATGCTCTAATTTATCACATGGATGACGTCATCAGTGATGTCATCAGTGATGTCATCAGTGATGTCATTTGAGATGTCATCAGTGATGTCATCAGTGATGTCACTGACCATGTCATGAGTGATGCAATATGTGACGTCATCAGCAGTGCATAGGTTTCACACAGGTTATAGTTAGGTGGATATTTCTCTCGTAAAAAACCAATGAAATTCCCCCGTTATAGTTAGTTCAGATAACTATAACTCGCGCGCCCGCAATCCACTGCTGATGACGTCTGTAGGACCTGGGGTCTCCAGGCCCTATGGGGCGGTAACGTGACACGAGCGGTCGGGCCACCAAAGGGCTGTGTGTAAAGCAACCATACAACACACACCTCACATGGGACAAGGAACACACACAATAAGTGACGCCACAGGGTAGGAGTTAAGTAAATACTCAAGTTTATCCAAGTAGATCACGTTAGATGCAGTCCATGAGGTAGCAGTACATTTCATAAGCTGATAACACAATTCCTGGCGATATACCTGTCAGTCAGGAGCTATAACAGTTGGTCATACCTTACATGCAATTAATGAAATATCAGTACTGCCTGAGGGACAACTACTATTCACGTAGGTGCCCACGCGCGCTTCACTTTCCTGTAGCGCCCTAGGGGGGGTGATTACAGTGCTGTGCGCGCTACCTGGGGACGACCTCAGAACGGGGCATCTAGCACCGAGAGCTACTCGTAATAGATGTCATTTAGCATTTCATTATGGAACATGAATAACAGCGCGCAACTCGTAATCAATAGCACGTAACACTTCAATATGGGCGTGAATACCAGCGCGCTACTCGTAATCAATAGCACGTAGTACTTCAATATGGAACATGAATAACAGAGCGCTACTCGTAATCAGTAGCACTTCAATATGGCACATGAATAACAGAGCGCTACTCGTAATCACTAGCACGTAGCACTTCAATATGGCACCTGAATAACAGAGCGCTACTCGTAATCACTAGCATGTAGCATTTCACTACGGAGTATAACTAACATAGCGCTGCTCGTAAGCAATGACATTTAGCACTTCAGAACGGAGCAGGGATATCGGAGCGCTACTCGTACTCAAGAACAGTCAAGGCTTCCCACCGGGCTGTCAGCAGGGAGTGCACGGGACTCGCGGAGCGAGTCTCTCAGCTCCGGTGCAGTTCGTAGGGCACCACGCTTCAGTACTGTTCAAGGGGGCACAAGGAAAGGATCCCTCGGCGGGGTCTCTCTGTCGCGATGACAGGGGGAACTCCAACGGAGAGGGGACCCGGGCTGAGGGTGCGGTGCGGCTCCCAACCAGTAGGGGGCGCACCAGGGGCAATCCCAGCCTCCGGGCTTACCTCGTTCTCGGCGTCGGATGGCGTCCGCTCCAGCGACGATGGGGAAACTCGGTCCAGGCCTCGCGCACCTTCTCACACAGCTGCGACGGCAGCGGCGGGGCCCCGGGCTTCTCACGGGCCTCGCGACTCTGCAGGGCACTTCTTCCGGCCTCCGGGCCGCGGCGGTGAGCGCGCTGGCTTCCACGTCACCGGGGGGTGCTCAAGTTAAGGATGGGGGTTCTGCGCTCAGCGGAGCACGCTGCCGGGTGTCCCAGACCAGGTCAGGGAGCGCAGGGGTCACAGCGCTAATACCTGGTCGATCCCCGGTGGCTCTTCAATCTGCTTTGCATACGGCTTCGGGGGTCAGTCTGGACACGCAGTCTCAGCGCTTGGCATATAAGTTTTAGAGTTCAATCTGGACACGCAGTCTCACTGCTCCTTCCGGCCTGGTCACCCCCACGCTCCTGTGCCTGTGCCTGCTCCTGCAGCCCCAGCCACCCGAGGGCCGCCAAGCCTGCTCCAGCTTTCCCGCCGCCCCAGCCCGTGGCCCCGCCCTCCCGCCAGCCGATTGGCTCGCGCTCCCGCCTCCCCGCAGACCCTCCCAACCGGCTCCCTTCTTAAGGGGAGCCTGACCAGAACCAGGGAGTGACCACTGCGCCTTCCGGCCTGGTCACCCCCACGCTCCTGTGCCTGTGCCTGCTCCCGCAGCCCCAGCCACCCGAGGGCCGCCAAGCCCACACCAGCCTCCCGCAGCCCCAGCCACCCGAGGGCCGCCGAGCCCACACCAGCCTCCCGCAGCCCCAGCCACCCGAGGGCCGCCAAGCCCGCTCCAGCTTTCCCGCCGCCCCAGCCCATGGCCCCGCCCCCCCACCAGCCGATTGGCTCGCGCTCCCGCCTCCCCGCAGACCCTCCCGACCGGCTCCCTTCTTAAGGGGAGCCTGACCAGAACCAGGGAGTGACCATTGCGCCTTCCGGCCTGGTCACCCCAACGCTCCTGTGCCTGTACCTGCTCCCGCAGCCCCAGCCACCCGAGGGCCGCCGAGCCCACACCAGCCTCCCGCAGCCCCAGCCACCCGAGGGCCGCCAAGCCCGCTCCAGCTTTCCCGCCGCCCCAGCCGTGGCCCCGCCCCCCCGCCATCCGATTGGCTCGCGCTCCCGCCTCCCCGCAGACCCTCCCGACCGGCTCCCTTCTTAAGGGGAGCCTGACCAGAACCAGGGAGAGACCACTGCGCCTTCCGGCCTGGTCACCCCCACGCTCCTGTGCCTGTGCCTGCTCCCGCAGCCCCAGCCACCCGAGGGCCGCCGAGCCCACACCAGCCTCCCGCAGCCCCAGTCACCCGAGGGCCGCGAAGCCCGCTCCAGCTTTCCCGCCGCCCCACCCCGTGGCCCCGCCCCCCCGCCAGCCGATTGGCTCGCGCTCCCGCCTCCCCGCAGACCCTCCCGACCGGCTCCCTTCTTAAGGGGAGCCTGACCAGAACCAGGGAGTGACCACTGCGCCTTCCGGCCTGGTCACCCCCACGCTCCTGTGCCTGTGCCTGCTCCCGCAGCCCCAGCCACCCGAGGGCCGCCGAGCCCACACCAGCCTCCCGCAGCCCCATCACCCGAGGGCCGCCAAGCCCGCTCCAGCTTTCCCGCCACCCCAGCCCGTGGCCCCGCCCCCCCGCCAGCCGATTGGCTCGCGCTCCCGCCTCCCCGCAGACCCTCCCGACCGGCTCCCTTCTTAAGGGGAGCCTGACCAGAACCAGGGAGTGACCACTGCGCCTTCCGGCCTGGTCACCCCCACGCTCCTGTGCCTGTGCCTGCTCCCGCAGCCCCAGCCACCCGAGGGCCGCCGAGCCCACACCAGCCTCCCGCAGCCTCAGCCACCCGAGGGCCGCCAAGCCCGCTTCAGCTTTCCCGCCGCCCCAGCCCGTGGCCCCGCCCCCCGCCAGCCGATTGGCTCGCGCTCCCGCCTCCCCGCAGACCCTCCCGACCAGCTCCCTTCTTATGACGTCCCCAGAGCGACCGCGCAGCGACCGCGCGCAGCGGGAGCACCGATTGAGCGCCGAAGGTGCGCCAAAGGTAAGCCCGTCTACGCCAGTCCGCGCCTGGACCGCGTCCAGCGCCAGGACCCCTGGCCCCCGCAGACCCCAGCTCACCCGCCGGACGTACGACGCCGCCACCCTCAACGCACTCAACGCCGGCCGAATCCCAGGATGCTACCGAGCCACCCCGAGACGCACCCATGGACCCTTCTGCTGCAACTCCTGCAAGTTCACCTGCATCCGGACCTGCACTACTCCAGCACCAACCAAGACGAGCAGCAGCCACCTGAAATGCATCCTGCACAACACCCGCTCCGTCCACAGACACGCCGTCGAGCTCTGGAACCTGCTCGACACCACAGCCCCAGACGTCGCCTTCCTCACGGAAACCTGGATGAACATCTCTTCAGCGCCCGACATTGCCATCGCCATCCCAGACGGCTACAAGATCATCTGAAGGGACCGCATCAACCACACCGGAGGAGGCATCGCCATCATCCACAGGAACACCATCCGCATCACGACCAACACCGACGACACCCTCGCACCCGCCGAGCACCTGCACTTCCAAGTCCACATCAACCCCAAGACCACCCTCAGAGGCACCCTCATCTACAGACCCCCGGGACCACGCACACAATTCAGCGAAGACATCGCCGACTTCATCAGCCCGCACGCCCTCCCCTCCGCTGACTACATCCTCCTCGGGGACCTCAACTTCCACCTGGAGAACAACAACGACCGCAACACCACCACCCTGCTGGACAACCTCGCCAACCTCGGACTCAAGCAGCTGGTCACCACCCCCACCCACTACGCCGGACACACACTCGACCCCGTCTTCTCATCCAGCAAGGACATCGCCTTCAGCCACGCCACCGGACTCCACTGGACGGACCACAGCTGCGTCCACTTCAGCTTCAGAAGGACCACGATCCACCACCACCAGCAACAGGTTGCACGCAGAAGCTGGAACAAGATCACAGCCGACCAGCTCGCGACCGCCCTGAGCAAGAACCCACCCACCAGCGCAACGAACCCCAGCCAAGCGGCCACCAACCTCACGAAGTGGATCAGCGACTGAGCAGACGACCTCGCCCCTCTGAAGACCCCGCCTAGCAGACCCGGTAGCAAGAAAGCCCCATGGTTCACCGACGAACTCAAGAGCTCCAAGAAGAACTGCCGAGCCCTCGAGAGAACCTGGCGCAGAGACCCAACACCGGACAACATGACTGCCCTCAAGCTCGCCACCCGAAAACACCACCAACTCATCCACGCCACCAAGAAAACCGCATTCAAGGAACGACTGGACAACAACGCACACAACAGCAAGGAACTCTTCAACATCGTCAAAGAGCTCTCCAACCCCAACGCCGGTAACAACGACATCACCCCTTCACAAGACCTCTGCAACTCCCTCGCCTCCTACTTCCACAACAAGATCGCGGACATACACAACAGCTTCAGCACTCAACCGACGCATGCCATGACCGAACCACCGCCCCCCACCACCACCCTCCGCGCCTGGACCCCGATCAGCACCGAAGACACCGTCCGCACGATGAACTCCATCCACTCCGGATCTCCTACCGACCCCTGCCCTCACCACGTCTTCAACAAGGCCGACGCTGTCATCGCACCCCACCTGCGGGACATCATCAACACCTCCTTCGAAACCGCTACCTTCCCGGAGAGCTGGAAGCACGCCGAACTCAGCGCTCTACTAAAGAAGCCATCAGCCGACCACACCGACCTCAAGAACTACCGCCCCATCTCGCTGCTCCCGTTTCCTGCAAATGTCATCGAGAAGACCGTCAACAAGCAGCTGGCCGCCTTCCTCGAGACGAACGGATCCCTCGACCTCTCGCAGTCTGGCTTCCGGGCCAACCACAGCACCGAGACCGCCCTGATCGCAGCCACCGATGACATCCGAGCTCTGCTTGACAACGGAGAAACAGCGGCCCTCATCCTCCTAGACCTCTCCGCAGCCTTTGACACTGTCTGCCACCGTACACTAGTGCAGCGACTCAGCAATGTCGGAATCCAGGAGAAGGCACTGGAGTGGATCATCTCCTTCCTCGCCGGAAGGACACAGAGAGTCCGCCTCCCCCCGTTCAGATCTGAAGCCACCGAAGTCATCTGCGGCGTTCCTCAAGGCTCCTCGCTCAGTCCAACCCTCTTCAACGTGTACATGAGCCCCCTCGCAGACATCGCACGCCAGCACAACCTCAACATCATCTCCTATGCCGACGACACCCAGCTGATTCTCTCCCTCACCAACGAACCCACCACCGCCAGAGCCAACCTCCACGAAGGGATGAAAGAGGTAGCCGAATGGATGAAGAACAGCCGCCTGAAACTGAACTCGGACAAGACGGAAGTCCTCATCCTGGGATCCTCACCCTCCGCCTGGGACGACTCCTGGTGGCCCCCCGCCCTAGGCAGCGCACCCAAACCAACAGACCACGCACGCAACCTGGGCTTCATCCTGGACTCCACCCTCTCCATGACCAGACAAGTCAACGCCGTCTCCTCGTCGTGCTTCAACATCCTGCGCATGCTACGAAAGATCTTCCAGTGGATCCCCACCGAGACCAGGAAGACGGTCACCCAAGCCCTCGTCACCAGCCGTCTGGACTACGGCAACTCCCTCTACGCCGGAACCACCGCCAAACTCCAGAAAAGACTTCAGCGGATCCAGAACGCCTCAGCACGACTCATCCTGGACATCCCCCATCGCAGCCACATCTCCGGACACCTGAGAGACCTGCACTGGCTCCCGGTCACCAAGAGAATCACCTTCCGACTCCTCACCCATGCACACAAAGCCCTACACAACCAAGGCCCAGGATACCTCAACAGCCGCCTCAACTTCTACGCTCCGAAACGCCAGCTTCGATCGACCGGCCACGCCCTCGCCACCGTCCCCCGCATCCGAAGAGCCACCACAGGGGGACGGTCCTTCTCCTTCCTCGCCGCCAGGACGTGGAACTCCCTCCCGACCCACCTCCGCCTGACCCAGGACCACCTCGCCTTCAGGAAGCAACTCAAGACCTGGCTGTTCGAGCATTAGCGGACCCCCCTCCCCTAGCGCCTTGAGACCCTCTGGGTGAGTAGTGCGCTATATAAATGCTTGATTGATTGATTGAGTGCTTGGCATATAAGTTTTAGAGTTCAATCTGGACACGCAGTCTCAGTGCTTGGCATATAAGGTTTAGTTCTCAGATGTCAGATGAAGTCTTGTTGGCGTAGATGTATCTGGCGCCCTTAAAGGGGTTCTGTTACGGGGGTAGGGATGGAGAAGGCGACTAGGTCCTTCCTAGTCAGGCTGGGCAGAGGTTCTCTGGGTCCTCCTACTGCTGGGCAAGATTAGTGGGTTTCACAGGGTCCCTCACTCACTTAAGAGGCAGCACCTAAATCCTGTCACTCTCAGAGGCATAAGTCCCTGGCTAGGCCCTACCGCCTACACTCCTGGTGGATTCTTCCAGCTCTGCTTCACCCCACTGGCCAACTCACCACAAAAAGTTCCCTCCCTCACTTAAGTAGCCCTAGGTCAGGTGACCTCTGGCCAAGGCGGCAAAAGAAAAACCACACCTCCCTTCTAGAAGGTTCCAGCACATTCCAGGAGCTTCCCCACTCTACCTATGGGACAAAAAGGCGGGCTGGAGTCGCAACATTGTTGTGGGGTTCCAGCCAGCTCCTGGCAGCTAGGGTGCTACTATGAAAGACCACTCTGCAGTAGCAGGGGCCTGTGGCAGCCATCTTGGGAGAAGGGAGCACCTGCACCTTAACACTGATTGGCAATGAAAAGGCGCCCGGAGACCTAGTCCAACATAAAAATGAGGGTGGAAAAAATGAGGCACGATCAAAAATGGAAGGGGAGACCACCCTAGGGCTGACAGGTCCAACAACGTCACATATTACATCACTCAAGACATGGTCAGTGGCATCACTCATGACATCACTGAGGACATCATCCTTGTGATAGAGTAGCGGTCGCGCAAGTTATAGTTATCTGAACTAACTATAACGGGGGAATTTCATTGTTTTTTTACAAGAGAAATATCCACCTAACTATAACCTGTGTGAAACCTATGGTTTTTTAAGTGAATTTGCAAGGTTTTTAAAATGCTAATTCCTAACTATAACGTGTGTGAAACCTATGGTTTTTAAGTGAATATGTACGGTTTTTTAAATGCTAAGTTATGTATTTCTTAATATATTTTTTCTTTTTAATTTTTTTTACCGTGCGCGCACCGTGCGCGCACCCCGCGATTTAAAAAAATAAATGAAATGCTTTTTTCCCCCTGGGGGGTCCTTCTGTGACCCCCTGACAAAGGCTAGGGGGTCAGGAACTCTCTTCCCTGCCCCCTTTTCACATTTTCCACCTTTTTTCCCCCTTTCCTTTTCAGTGCGAGAGACAAAATGGCGGCCGACACTTCCTGATTTCGACCGATTCGAATGTTGACTGACATCTAACAACCAATCAAGAATTTCGCACGGTGCGCGCATATAGATATGTATATGCTTTTAAATGCTATTTTCTCAGGAAATACTGAACAGATTGACACCAGACCTGCAAAAGGCACTTCCCTGGACTGAGGACTACCTCTCTGCCAAATTTCAAGTAATTCTGTTTAGCCGTTCGGGCTGTACCTTCGACTAAAGGTCCTATGGAAAAATGCATGGGGAAAACGTGTTTTGGGACCCCCCTTTTTTCTCGGCCCCCGCTTGATGAATCACCCCGAGACTTTCAGGGTAGGAGCTGAGCGGAGCGCCCCATTAGTTTTAAAAATTTCGCAAAGATTCGTCAACCGGCGCCAAAGTTATTCAAAATAGAATTTTAAGATTTCCTATGGAAACACGGTCCTAACTATAACTATCTACTGGCGACCGCCAGTAGATAATATATATATATATATATTAATTACACCAAGGAAGTCGCAACTGTGTAGTAATAGTTCAGGAATAGGATTAGCTCAGTGCCATCCAGGGCAAGCTAGAAAGTGACAAAGTAATTTTTCAGCTCAGCATTTTAAACTCAAAAACCCACTGAAATTCAGCAGTTATAGTAAACTGAATAACTATCACTCGCACCCCGCCATGCACAGAGTTGTCATGAATGATGTCACTTCAGACGGCATCAGTGAGGTTATCAATGATGTTATAGACTATATCATGAATAATGTAATTTGTGAGGCTATAAGCAGTCCATGGCGAGGGCATGAGTTACAGTTACTCCAGTTAACTAACAGTGGTCAGTTTCAGTGTATTTTATGTATAAAATGTTACATTTTTACTGACACTTTTACCTAACTGTAACATCGATTTTTCGTTGAATTTCTGTTTTGGTTTAAAAAAAATGTAAAGTAAGATATTATTACCATAACCTAACTATAACATCACTTTAACCTTTGTTTTTTTCAGTGAATTTCTGATGGTTTTTTAAAAACAAAAAGTAAGAATATAAAGGGGCGTCATTTTTTGGTAAGCCAGACCTACTTGCTTTGTCAAAGGGTCAGAACACCAAAATATAAAAGGCAGACCTATTGGCTTTATCAGTGGGTCAGCACATCAGCATATAGAAAGTAGACCTATGTCCTTGTCATTAAATCACCACAATAATTTATCAATAACTATATTCCAATTTATTCCCATGTACATACATGGCAATCATTAATCATAATTACTATTACAAAAATAATTGAAATAAAGTATTTTACTCTAAACAGCCATGAACATGTCTTGGAGTCTTTCTTTAACACTCTTCAGGCTACAAAATGCAGCCATCGAGTCAACAACAAGGGCTCCCTGCTCTCCAGCCGAAGAGCATTCAGCTCCAACTCAAAGGACTTTAAAAAATATTATAAAGCCACCTGGGGTCATGTATTCAATGAACCGGTAGACCTACTGCAACTTTTATAAAAATGTTCCTATGGGGTTTGGTGCGCTCCCTGCGGTCCCCACAAAATAAAAAAAAGCTCTGTGGTGCCTTTGCCCCTTCTAGGGGCACCATAAGGTCCCTTCCGGGTACCCAACAACTTTAAAACTGTGGGGGCCGCAGGGGGAAGGCACATGAACCCCACTGCCTCGCCGACTCCCCAATCAGCAGAAGCCGGCAATCTTTTTTATTGTTTTGTGAGTGCCTTGGTCCCACGTCGAGCACCCACAACACTAAGTGGCCTTAAGCTGGGAGGGGAAGGCCAAAGGCCCCAGCGACTCTGGTAGCTCCCCTGTCAGAACCCATCCTCGAGGCAGCCAGCTGCATTGATTTGCTCCCACCTGGCAGAAGCAACTTTTGTTTCTGCTAAAACCAGGTGAGAGAAAACCACAGTGGAGGCCCCCAATATAAACCTGACATATCCTAAACATCTAAGGAAAATTTTGTACACATCGCACAAAATATGAAAAAATGAAATATATATCTTGTCCACAAATAGATCTTAGCAGTGTAAATTGGAATGAAATCGTACCAGACATTATGATTTACATCCTCTCATACATCCAGTCCAGCATCAACAGAGAATGGGACATCATTGTATCAAAGTGTTCTTGGGCTATATCCCTGTAGTGTCAGATATCATGCCTAGTTGTCTGGACTGCAAATGTCCACACTGTGATTGTGCTCATGACGGTCCCCGAGAACCTTCATTGTGATGGAAACAATTGTACAGAATGTAACATTAGCGATAAAAAGTCAGTTAATAACATATAAGTCTTCATGCCCACAGTTGGTGAGGCAAAATCTGCCTTCTATTTGTACTTCGATGTCAAAAGAGCCAAAACATCAAGGCTAACACATAGAGAACACCATTCAAGGTCCTGGGGTACCACCAGACCAACCCACTAAGGTTATTAACTGTGAATGAATCCTCCACCAAGGTGCATTTGTCCTAGGAACAAAAGGGTAGGATGTTCCAGCTCCGAGGTTTCACTGTAACTCTAGCATCAACAATATGACTGTCATGAGATTCCCTTCCTGCTCTCTCTGAAATAAAGACAAATGAACCCTTTTTTAAAACATCTATCAAAAAGGCAGCAGGATGTAAAACAGAGCAATACTTAAACAGAACAGCATACAATTAGTGGACATTTAATTCTGCGTCAGTACTCCAACTTAAGGTGACCTTTGCTTCCAAATCTATAATGTACCTTGAGTCATTCCTCCTGAGTGTCAGACCCATGTTGCCCCCTCCAATGTTAAGTGGGGTCTGTTGAATGGCATAGTAGGAGAGTTTATACATTTTACTGAAATGCATTCCTTAGAGAGGTATGGCCATGGGGGAGTGTGGATCATTTTAGACTATAGCTCGCCTTTGTAGAAAAATCCTTATCTTCACGTGATGTGTGGTGCTGCCCACATACCTCTTATTGCACGGTCATTTTGGAATATATACAACAGACTGGGAGATAAAGGTCAGAAATTGAGTAATATAGGTTGAATGACACATTTCCATGTATGTAATATTTGTCCTGCCCCCTCAGTGGCCTGCCTAGTGTGGGCCCACTGCTCAGTATGCCCCGGTGTCTTTCAATTAAGTTCCTGAATTTTCAGGAACTACTCTTGGATGAAGTAATGAGTCTGGTTGTCTCACCTTGCTCACTGGTGACATTGTTTTGGGTGTGGAAAAGAATCTCAATCGTACTCTTCATTTTCACCCATTCCATAGCTCTGTTCAGGACCCACTGGGGCTACACCCCTCTTTGAATCTCTTAACCATATTTTTCTGTTCATTGAGGAAGTACTTTCGGTGCTACAGCTCCTATAGGGAATACTTCTCTTGAGGGTCTCTGGGTGGCTGCTGACAGCATGCAGGAGAGTGTTACCAGCTTTGGGTTTTCTAAAAATAGGCTGGTCTGTAATCTGCCACCTTTGACTTCAATCAAACATTCAGAAATTCACTCCTGTCTTTACTGATGGTACAAGTAAAATCCAAATTCAAGGTGGCATTCAAAATGCGTAGGCAAAGAAAGTACAACAGAAACTGTGAGGATTGTGAAAGTGGATGCATTTTAACATCAGTTGAAAGTATGACAAAGGGAGCAATCTGGAGAGATAAGGAAGACCTCAAATATACACACTACGACACAATGAACTCGGAGAAGGGTTCAGAAATAGCTGAGGGCACTGATATATCTGGAATAGGGCAAGACAACACCTCAGAGAGGGACAGTGTCCCTAAACAGGCTACTTTTTAGATAAATTTCACCTCTTCAGGAGGGGACAAAACATAGTGCAGGAGAGAGGCAGTGCAGAGGATCGAGAAGATGAGGAACAGAAGACAGAGGAAAAATACTTCTAAATTTTTCCACAAGGCCTGGTTATTTATTAGACACTTTGTTAGTATTGGTCCCTACTCGAGTTGTACTCATAAGCAATTCTTTAGCATAAACAGTTTTGAAGCAGAGGAAAGAGCCTTCTCAATTTTTCCCCTAGACCTTGCACGCAGAGCAAGAGAACTATTAACGAGTACAAATCAAGGAAAGACCAAAACTACCAGAGGGCCTGATTATGGTGACGGTGGGACCGCCACTAACAGCCCGTCGAAAGAAAATGGAAACAATCATGGAGGAGCTGAACAATAGACCGAAAAGGACACTATTGATAAAGTGATGGAAACCAGACTAGGGAGAATGGAAATGGAAGTTAAAATACGTGGCAAAGAAAATATAGTTGAGACTGATAAAAAATACTCTGCAAGAATTTGAAAGGGGGGATACCCTTGATGTACACAATCAACATTGGGGATTTCCTTGACAAAGTGGTGTTTCATATGATAGAACTTTCCCCAGTAATTGTAAACCCAAATTGAAATTTATGCCTCAGATGCCACTACACTACAATGAAAATATAATTAAATAACTGAAAAAATTCAATTCAGGAAGACAAAATATAACATTAGCTGAACCTATTTACCAGGACTAACCAGGAGGAGGCTCCAGAAAATTGTGGAACTGGAGGCAGCACTTCTCCAATTGGAGTCTCAATACTGACGCCAACCTGACAATCGACAACATAAGGGTTCTCTACTCCAACTCTGCGTAGAAGAAGCCAAGGAGTATTGGATCACCTCACAGGCTAGAATTCTTGAAAGGGCGATAATATCAGGAAACTGCTGCACTGGTTAGGACCCAGGAAACTGTCACGAGAATAAGCCCAACCGCTTATCAGTGACCTACCCCTCGCCATCTTCTCAGCACCAGATAGAAAGATGCTGGATCAGCCGATAACATTGCATGTAGTTGAATTGGCTACAGCAGGCATGCACACAGGTAAGACACCGGGGCCAGATGGCTTCCTGGTCGAACACTATTCCAAATGTAAGGCTTTGCTCGCCCTGCATCTCTATAAACTTTACCTTGAGGCTGTTTAGAGGGGTCAGTTCCCCCAGAAATTGACCTAGCCAGTATAGCTGTTAACCATAAGACCAGGAAGCACCTACCATCTGATCTCACTGAGTTGAAGATCTTTGCCAAAATACTGGCCAGTAGACTACAACTTGTGCTTACTACGCTCATTCATCCAGATCAATGTGGCTTCATGTCTCACTGCAGAACCCGGCACTGCATCCACAGAGTACACACTACATTAGTACAACACCACACACTTATTGACCCCTTTTCCTCCTCAATTTTGATAAAGTTCTTAATTCACTAGACTGATTGTCCCTATTCCAGGTCCTTGGGAGGATGGGATTTGGGCTGCATTTTCTCTCGCTATTTAAACTACTCTATACACACCCAAGAGCCCAAGTATGAGTCAATGGCATCCTCTCTCCCACAATTCCTATTGGCATCTGAACTAGGCAGGGATGCCCGCTGTCTCCTTTATTATTTGTGTTAGCAATTGAACCGCTGGTGAGAGGGTCGATTGCGATGCACAGATTTGGGGGTTTCTCTAGCCAGCTGGCTTCAAGGATCACATTGCGCTATATGCTGATGATGTCCTGATATTCATGTGTCTGCCCCAAACCTCGGGCCTTCGCCTACTTCAGACGCTGCACCATTATGAAGAGGTTTCAGGTCAACAGTACTAAATCAATCCTGGTTCCAAACCTTTTTCCCCCTTCTTTCCCTCCTCTATCCTTCTCAATCCAAATAGCTGTCTAACATATCAACCACTCAAATTACTTTCATATTTCATTATACTAATTCAGCACTAATTCTTTATGGGTTCTGGAGTAGCGTGCTACTTGCCAAAAAAATGCTTCAACGCCACATAGGGGGTAGCAAGTGCTATATAAATGCAAACCTTTTTCCTCTTCTATCGCTCCACTATCCGTCTGAATCCAAATAACTGACTAACATATTCACCACTCAAATTACTTTCATATTTCACTATTCTAATTCACCACTAATCCTTAATGGGTTCCGTAGTAGCGTGCTACTCACCGAAAAAGCGTTTTGATGCCTCATCAGGGGAAGTAAGCGCTATATAAATGTAATTACAATACAATACGATATATTTTACGGGTGGCGTTGATGGATGTTTTTAACCTGGTTAATTTGTTTTTATTTCAGGGAGAAAAGGAAGGGATCTCATGACAGTGTTATGGTAGTTTCTAGTGATGTGGTTAAGCCTCATGCCTAGAGCACTCTACCCTATTATTGCTTGGACACGGTGCACCTTGGTGGAGATAAGAATTATAGTGGGTTGGTCTGGTGGTGCCTTGGTCCTTGAATAGAGTTCTTAATGGGTCAGCCTTGATGTTTTGACTCTCCCAACCACAAAGTATAAATAGATGGCAGATTTTGCCCTACCGGTGGGCATAGGGACTGGACCTTGGAGGATATTTTTTCATATGGTAATCACAGACATCATATTGCTAATGTTACATTCTGTATGATTGGCTCCACCACAATGGAGGTTCTCGGGGGCAGTCCTGTGCACAATCACAGTGTGAACATTTGCCGTGCAGGCAAGTAGGCATGATATCTGATACTACAGGGATAAAGCCCGAGAACACTTTGATACACTGATGTGCCATTTTCTGTTGATGTTGATTCTGGACTGGATGTATGAAAGTTTGTAAATACTGATGTCCATGGCGAGGTATGCAAGAGCTTGTCATTTAGATTAGATATCCCTTCAATCGCTAATGTAGTTAGAGAGTAGACCTTAGGAACCAGGTATGAGAATGTACAGCCAGCTCCTAAAGCCTGAAACAAACTTCCTCTTCTCATTTGAGCACTCTGACTCAGTCCTAGAATTCAGGAAGAAATTCAAAACATAGCTCTTCACATAGGAACTAGACAGGCCACTCAGCAACGCCCCTTTCTCTTCTGCACCAGGATACACTCTCGATGCTGTCTCCTCAAGCACACATTACATCAAATCACATCACTTCCTACCCAGTGATGAACATTATGTTTGGAACCTCATCTGTGTGTAGTCTAAAATGTTGTTTTCTTTAGCCCATGTGTTTAATTATGTTTAGAGTAATCTAGCGAATATCTTTTCTTCTGAGTCCAGTAGTGATATTAATTGGTAATTGCTCAGATCTGATTTATTTCCCTTTTTATAAATTGGTTGTTAAAGTGAGCCCTTCGAAGATGGCAGGCTACATTTAATGGTGTTGCTAAATAAGAAGAGAAGATCCTTTGTCCTTCATTCGTGTCTATTTTGATATGTTACCTGGTATTCCCTTTGGTGCTGGGGCTCTAGATGTGTTACTTGATGTGATAAGGTTTTAAATGTAATGCCTTGAAAGACTTATTCTAATTGATTCCCAAGTCAATAGTGCTAATATTGTATTGGTCTTACATCTGCACATGGACAGTATGTATATTTCAAACTACACTCCAGATACATTGAAATCTGAAGAGTTTGCATCCTTGTTGCCTCCATTGCAAATTAGAAGTCAAAATATTCTGATGTCTGTACGTTTTATGGTGAGACGTAATTCCATCCTTCTGCTCTCTAAAACCCTCTCCTTTGTTTGAACAATCTGCTGTGAATAAATGCGTCAAACATGACGGAGCCATACAGCAAAGTTACAAAGTTTTTTTTGTCCTGTAAAAGAAAAACCCAAAGCGGGATTTTCTTCCTTTAAATTAAAAAATACCCCCCCCCCCCTTGCCATGGGATACCTTGCCAGTGGAATCTTGGGTGCTAAAATCTGCTGTTCTACTATCAGTGTTTTGTATTGCCATAGGACCATGCATTGAAAATTAACTGTAGGAGTGATGGGGGTATGTCCTGACCAACAAGATGGTGGCCATAAACTCAAGTAGTTCCATTCTGATCTGACACATCCGACAGCTCCTGCCTGTCCAGCCACTGCCAAGCCCATCGGAGATGATATAAAGGACTGGGTGGATGGAGTTGGCTGGCATGGTGCTATAAAGAGCGGCAGGAGCAGGAGGGGGCCGTTGTTGTGTCGGCAGCACACACCCCTATGAGCGGGAGGCCCGTAGCTACTGGAAGACATGGGTGGGCAGAATACCCATGGCTACTGGAGGAGATGTGGGCAGTCATGAGCCTCAATGTCACAGTGGGAAAGCCGACTGCACATGTTATCCTGTAAAGATGCAGGGAGTAGGCACTGGCCTTCCATGTCACGCTGGGGGTCAGTGGTCTGCCCAGACAACCAAGTGGGCATTTCCTATTGGCCAAGAGATGGAGAGCACATTGCTGAGAGGACCCCTTGCTGAAGCAGTGAGCAAGGTTCCCCTGGGTTTTTGCCCTCCCCAGACCTTCACCACCATGGTGACTTCGCTACCTTGTGCCCCTCTGAGCCTGAGAATGGCTTGGATGATGCAGGAGTAGAGCCCTGTGATCCGGGCAGGCTTGCTGTATGGTCAGGTGGGTTCTGGCTTGGATGTTGGTGCTCTCTATGGTCCCAGGGCCAACTAAAGATACATGGAGCTGCTGTGATTGGGAAAGGGCCCTTCTGGAAATGATAGTAAGGGGCCACCCGACTCTGCTGTGGGCCTGCCCCAGACCCTCCTTAAGACAGCAGCCATCGGTGGACCTACTAGCCTTGACCCGCAGGGGTAGAACATTTTTGCACCTTACAAGAGGAGTGTGGCCTGACCCCGCGGGGACTATGAAGAGAGGCTGCGGTGTTATGCTACATAGTGGGTCCCTGGACCTCCCACATGGTAGATGACTGGACTGCCTGAACTGAGCGCAGGTACTGATGCCACTAGACAGTCACGAGGGTGGTCTGTGTCTTCTGTGTGGGAAGATCCCACCTTGAGGAAATAGGACTCTGCTGACCCACGGAGGCTGGGCACCTGGGACTCTCCTGGGGGATCCATCCCCCATAATTGAACCTTGGCAAGATGAGGAAACCGCAGGAACAGTCACACTCCAAGCATAACAAAACTAATAAATTTGCTAGGCCTGCAGGGGATCAAAAAACTGCTTCCGATGGTTACTGAGGGGGATATGGCGGGTCTGGAGGCCTCCCTCTTCACCCCTGAAATAATCTTCCGGGCAATCTGTGTATGTGCACTGCTCTGGAGGACAAGATTAGAAGTATGGAAGTCGCAGATTTAAAAAAGGTGGCTTAGCGAGTAACTGAAGCGGATAACCAAATTTCAACTGCAGAGAATATACGTCGAATGCTGAGGGCAGGGGGGTCTACTTCATAGTCAAGACATCGCAGCTTGAGAAATGAACAGAGGACACAGAGGGCAGGTCAAGGTGTAATAACCTTCGGTAAGTGAGGATACCTGAGGGCCAGGATGGCACACACTGTGACAAATTTCCGATGGACTGTTTCATATCCTGGATTGCCCCCGACAACCTATCAATCTGTTTTAAAATTGAAAGAGCACATCATGCCTTGATGCTTCGCCCCTCTCCTGTTGTGCCTCTATGAGCCATGATCACCCACAACATGATAGAGATGCTATGCTTTGTGGTGCAAGAAATAAATCTGATCTCAACATTGACTCTTCCAGAGTTATGACATTCCATGACAGCACAGCCATGGTCAAGCAGCAGGGTAGGTGGTTTGAGGCTGTCAAGCAGAAACTAAAAGCAATGCAGTTGTCCTATATGCTCCTATTTTCAGTGAAGCGGGAAGGCATGCACCAAGATTGATCCCATTTGTTTGAGTTACCAAAGCATGCCTAGAATTGGGACAAGGAGAGAGTCAGGGAACTGAAATAGACAAGAAAGGGCATAACCAAATCCCACTGTAAGTATATGTTAATATACTGGTCACAATCCTGTCTGCAATGTACATCAAAACCTGTCTGTAGCTAGACCACAAAAAATGGTATGCAAATTCTCCCTTGTTTCTTTGCATTATCCACGTATGAGGGAAAACATGTTCAGCACATGCCATTTGGATTTGCCTGATCTGGAAGGGCTCCACCAATGCAGATATGAGAAAAGTCTGGGCAGAGCACTGCCAGACCCTTTAGTCACATAGACTGGGGAAGAGTGGGATGTAGCCAAGCCAGCAAGTACAAGGCCAGGCTGATCTAAGAGTAAAAACCTTTGGTGAACAGTGAAGAATTTTGTGCATGTGCAGAGCTTGGGAATTACCACCCTTAAGACTGATAGCAAAATTAGATGATTCACTACAGATATTTCACCACTAGGGAAGTAGAAACAGCAATGTTTCAGCAGTGATTTCACCTTGAACCAAACTGTAGTCAATGGAGACTAGTTTAGTTTCCAGAATGACCAAAAAGGTAGAGTTTAACAATCAGTTGGATGACAAGCCTATCCCTACATGTTATGTCTATTATACCAATATTTGGAGTAAGGGTGATAAATCAATTTCACGTAATCTACTGCACAGTTTCAGATGATAACCACTTTCATCCAATGGCATCTTGGTCTTGACTTAAGGCACTGCCGTAGGGGGCTAATGCCTCTTTGCATCATGTTAAACTTCGCGGGTCATCTAGCTCACCCACACTTAGGGCCTGATTACGAGTTTGGCGGTAAATGAACCGTCATCGAAATAGCGACGAACACCCCGCCGCACAGTTGGTGGTCCACCCACCGTATTGTGATGTTGGCAGTTTGCTGAATGAAAGACTGCTAGGACACCACTGGCCATTTGCCGTCCGCCTCAATTGCAGTAGGGGAATAGCAGCTGTCAAAGGGCAGTAAAGAGAAGCTCACCGCCGTCTGACGAGTTGGCTTACCGATGAGCCGACGTGGCAGGAAGACTGCCTGATTCGTGTCGGAAGAATTGAAGGAATTGGGGAGCATACTCGCCCATTCGGTTTTCTTCCCTTCAGTCTCTCATGTGGATCGCTTTCTCCAGGGCCCCCCTTCACCGCAGCATCTTGATCCTGAAGAAAATTACCCTGTTTGTGCCGAAATCCAGGTAAGTCAGTTTTGTACTATTTACCCATTGACTAGACTGGGCTCATATGGGCCAGACTCCAGCAATGGTAAAGTACTAGTGGTGGGTACTTTTTTACATGGGTCATGCATATGTATTCATTCAACACTTGAGCAGTCAAAATAAACACACATGCATCGATACATATAAAAAAATATTCCCTGACGTCAGAAACACCGCCGCTGGGCGTCCGGTAACATCGCAATATGGCTGGCGGGGGACCCCTGCCACGGCGATAAGGCCACTGAACTCGAAATCAGGCCCTTATTCAAAATCGGCAAGGTTAGTTTTCAAGATCTGACAAAGTGGTCAGTAGAACACTACTGTGATATTGAGGTGTGTGGATCTTTGTATGAGGAAGGCAACATATACAGCGGGTATCTGAAAATCTGCCAACTTGTCACCAAACCGTTAATGAAGCCCTTAAGACTAGTTTGCGCTCAGTCTTTCATCAGATATGAAAAAGGTGTATTTGCTTTTCCCAGAAATCAAAGCTGCCAGTATATACATAAGCACAAATATGTTTGAAAGAGCCACACCGTTTTCAGTAAAACGTTCTATTGTGAAATAGCATTATAACAAAAATGGTAAGACTAAAATCCAGTAAAATCTAATTAAACCATTGATGCAAATACATCTGATTTTAGTATTAGAAATCCATTGGTACCCAAAGATTGATAGTCTTCACCCCGGGCTTGTGGCATCATCCTATTGGCTAGAAAAGGTAATCCTGAACCTGGCATTATGCCAACTATTGTCTTAAGTTTTGGAGATATTGCCATTTGAAGATGCAGTCACCTTTCCCTTCAACTTGGCATCTGACTAGTAGCCACCGGTGCCACTGAGACAGCCCCACCACTGGAAACAAGTATATTCTGAGAAACAGATCCTTTCAAGAAAAAGGTATCACTGAGACAAATAATAGGAACTATCTCACTATGTTGCTATTTGTCCCCTGCTTTAACTTTAGGGACCAGTTGGGTCTGTTCCTGCTCCCAGGTCTCCAGCGTTTGCCCAGGTGTTCACGATTTGTCAGACGTCTAGCCACCAAATCACAGTAAGGAAGTTTCAAGGATTACTGAGGGTGAAAATCCTGTTGTTGGTTTAGTGGATCTTTGGCATATAAATTTGTAAAGGATAAAGGTTTGGATTCTTTTTTAGGAGTGTCTCCTTTTATTTATGAACAAAAAACAGTAGTTTCCATTAATTGATTTTTCAGAAAGATTCAAGCTTTGGGTTAGATTTAGGGTAGGTTTGGGGAATCTATCTGGCCAGTGAAGGTTGAGGCAAGAGATTAGGAGGTGTGGTTTCAAGGTGCCAAGAAGAGGGCAAGATGAGGAAAGCTCCCCAAGAGACGAATCACACAGCTCCTTTTGACCGTCTAAGTATGTCTCACTTGATAAATTGCCAAGAATTGAAAAAACCTATGGCACTGTGCGGTCAGGTATTTTCTTTTATGTACATTTACAAAACAGTCAGAAACTGAGCCAAAGTCTCTATCCTCCTTCTCGATGGTACTGATTGTCAAAGCCACAATGCACCTTATACGTGGCTCCAAGCACCCCATAAAAAGGAAAGGGGACACCTCCTCCTGGTGCCCCATGTAACAATAATTTTGTTTATTTTTGATCCCGCTACTGACTATCCAGGCAACCAGATCTTTATATAGTGCCTGAGATCAAACTATACATTTTGGGACAGAGTATATCTGTCCTTGGGGAAACTATAAAAACTGCCAGGAGAACTTATGGAAAATATTTTGATTGTCCAATAGGTGCATGTCGACCATATGAGCTCTTAAGTCCCACCCTAGAATGAACTCGTTCTGTCATGTTGAAATAGTAACATTGATGATTTTTCTAAATGTATTGCTAACAATTTAGAGTAGAATTTATGGGTTGCATTAATCAGAGATAAGAACATGTAAAACACATAGGGGGTCATTCTGAGTTTGGTGGACATGGTACGCGGCCATAAACATGGGTGGGTGCCATGTTCGCCAAACTGATGGTCCTTCCGATCTATTTAAAGTCAGGTGGACTGTCATGTTTCTGCTGGTGGAAACTTTGCACTAATGGCCCATTGGACTTAGGACTGTCGGTGTAAGTACATCACCCTCTTCATGCCATGTAGAGAGGATGGTCTGATGTATTTGGTTTCTGTTTGGGCTCACGAGAGAAAGCCTGGAGGAAATTTTCAGGGCGTCTGGATTTGCATTTTGTTTTCTGAAAACAAACTCCTGCTTGCAAGTTTGTTTTTGTAAAACACAAAAGTTTGCTGAATGGCCCCATGAAACATGTTGAGTGCTAGCAAGCTTTTTGCGCTTCCTTTGAAGACATAGAAATCTCTGCCAGCCTGCCAGAGATGTCTAAATAAATTGGATGATTGGTCGCCCATCAAACTCTAAAGAAGGGCCTTGGGGCCTCATTATGAATCTGGCGGTAGCAAGACCGCCAGACTCGCTGTGACGGTTCACTATCCGCCCTATTACAGCTGTCAAAGTTGTATCGGCGGTTGACCGCCAACTGCGCCTGGGAAAAGTTGTTCCCTGGTGGTGGTGCAGCTATGCCACAACGCAATATGCTGAGCGGAGACTGGCGCAGTCACGCTCAGCATATTACGAGTTTGGCCGCTGCCAGCATTTCATGGCGGTAGCCGCGCCATGAAAAGGCTGGCGGTGGAGGAACAAAGGGGGGACCTACAGGGCCTCCAAGGCCCCCCGCCATGGGCATATATTCAGGGGGGCCCAACATGTGTCTCCCTGTCTGTATTCCCACAAAGTTCTAGCACGACATGGAAGTCCACGTGCATGCCGTGCTGGAACCTTTATGCTGTTCCCATTGCTGTGCCTGTTTTCCAGTCACAGCCATGGGAAAGGCAAAGAACCTCCAGACGTATTACGAGTTGAATTAGTGTTAAACGAGTTCAACATGTAATACGGCCGGCGGTCCTTGTGCTGGTTTGGTGCCGCTGTGCCGACAGTGAGACGGCGTAACTGCTCCAAACTTGTAATCAAGCCCCTAGTACTTAGGATTTTTATTTTTTTTATACAAGTGAATGTTCCAAATTTATCAACTACAAGGCCCAAAGTCAAAGTTAGAAACCTGCTCCAAAACATTGCAGAGATCACTGGCGTGGTTGCCCCATAGAACTCCACTGAAATTTAATCTGCACATTCTTCCGATAGTTGTCAAAATGGCTTTTTTGAGATTTTGGGTTATTAATTTGTGATGGTTTACCCCAATAACTTAATAATGCAGTATCTTGCTCGACCAAAAAACATTTTCTATGAGAAAATCTTGCTCAACCACTCGTAGCTGTAGCACAAGCACCAGTTTTTTTTGCTCCAGAGAAATGCATGTCAAATATTTACACAGAACCAAATCAATATTAACATCAGAAATTCAAACAATAAAAACCGAGACCAATTTAGTGCAAGGGAGAAAATGTAATAAACAGGTTATGACAGCAATTGATTAAGGTAACCAGAGTTATGAGTTCTTGATCCTTTCACGCAAAATTCAGAGAAAGTACAAAGAGACAATTAAAGTAAATGATTGCAGTTAACCAGGACTTAGGTGCGATTTCAGGCAGACAATGATGGAGTGGGGGTCTGCTAAGCATTGTGGGTTACACCAGTCAAATGCTTTACCTTGGGACTTACCCTTTCTTCTCACAGTCTAACTCCTCAGCAGGGTAAGACAGGATGCAAAAGCTTGAGAGGGTTCTATGAATTTGAACACATTGAATCAGGGTTCAGCCCCTAGCCATCACATTTTATACCAAAAGCTCTGCGCATAGCAAATGAGATTCTGAAACCACCAGTGGCGGCTGCTCCCTTTAGAAAGTGGTGAGCACATGCATTACTTTCAAACCCTCAAAATTAGAAACAAACTTACCTCTCTTGAAGATCTTCTTCAGCACATGTTCGGCTGCAAACACACCCAAAGTTCCTCCTGCCTCATGCTGCCTGCTGGACAAAAGCATTTGGCCAATCCAAGCACTGCTCTCTTGCTGCTTACAATGCTAAACAGCATAGGAGCAGTACTAGGACTGGCTGTTGCTGGCAAAACAGCACTTCATCGGACACCTACTGGCGGTGCTTCTTCTCAGCTGCCTTTCAGCTGTTGATTGCAGAAGCCTGAACTGCACATCAGGCTGGCCACAGTGAAAACATAGCCATTCCAACATGCACAGTTCAGTTAACACAGCCTGAACTGCTGCTGTGACGCCGGGAGAGAGAACTCCGCCATGGCCCGCCCACTAGATAATTGAGAGTGGAAAGCATGAGAGGGAAAATATGTACTCTGTATGTGTGTGTGTGTGTAGTTGTAGTGAAAGAGCCACTCTTGTAGTCTGGCACCCTATGATGACCTCCGACCACCACCATTTTAACTGACTTCAGTGTGTTATTTTACCCTAGCCTTAATGTAGGATGGTCCTGCATATACTTGCTTCTCTTCCATCCTGTAATCTTGCTGTCTTTCTTTGACATGGCCTCATGTCATCCTGCCTTCTGACTTTACCTTGCTTCAAACTTTTCTGTGTGCACAGTGGTGCTTGTAAGTTGTGTGGATGAGAATTATACGTGCTGACTATTGCCTTTGACAGGGCCTCATGTCTGACTCTGCCTTGCTGCTGCGTGCACAGCCGTGCTTGCAAGTTGTTCGGGTTATTCACATTCAAGGTCTTGGTGTTTTACTGAGCGATTGTTTTTGTTTAGTGTACTGTGGAAGGCCTTGTGAGAGCTTCGTCAAGACAGAGGCTGGAAGAAGTGCGAATGGAGGAAGAGACTTGAGAGCTCCTTACTGCCATGGAGCTGATTGCTTGGAACTTGGCCAGTTCTGGTAAAATTCCTCTGGCGGTGGGAGGAGGTCTTTCACGAATCTTCTAGTGTGTTTAAAGCTGAGAGTTGCAGGCTGAGAAACTGGGAGTTTGGATTCCGAGCGAGGGCAGACGTGTCTATCTCGGACTATGAACCCTGGTACTGAGCTCTGAACCCCGGCTGTGATTCCCCCTGTCAGAAGTGGGCAGTGTATGCACCAGGTGATGTATTTAGTTGTGTGGTTCTTTGATCATTGGAGGTGTTTTCTTTGTGGTGTGAGAGGTGCACATCCAGAGTACTCCTCTGCTCTATATATATGTATATCTTTCTGATCTCTTGCAGGACGTCCAGTGTATATTTGCCTTGATTGGGTTTCAATCATACTATTGATATGTTAGAGTCTGCTATGATAGGTGCATTTGGCTTACTGTGTGGTGCTATGTACAAATAAATACATCCCAGATATACCAATTCGTCTTTTCCTTGTAGCAGGAGGTGTGGACTCTTCTTGGCCAAGTATTCTGTTGTAGAAGGATGGGTGAATTCCCTTCTAGCAGGTAATTGTGTTATAGGAAGTTGGTCTAATCCTAACAAGTGATGCGCAAATTATTGTTTTCTTGCCTTGCCTTTGGGGGAGTGTTGAAAGTTTGCCCACCTTAGGAAGTGCTGTGTATATGTTATATTCCATAAGTTTGGAACTGATATTCTCTCCCTGGGAAAGTGACGGTACATTCCTTGGTCCAGGGGAGATCTAAGGTTTGTCATTACAGTAGTGGATTGCCGTGGGGAGGTCGGGGGTCAACGCTCCTGCGCTCCTATGGACGGGGTGACTATGCTACCTTTTCTGAGTCCCATATTCTATTTTGAGACTTAGCTGCTTTTTGGGATCTTGAAATCTGCCAGCAGAGTAGGGCTGCTTTTTGGGATCTTGAAATCTGCCAGCAGAGTAGGGCTGAACTCAACAGGCAGGCATGGCTCCACGAGGCCTGATATCATCACCTCCAGTTTCTCCTAAAGCCTTTTTTATTTAACAAAATGTTCTCACAGGACAGACCTGAAACTCTTGCTTGCAGAGTTCCCACACTTTTCTGGGGAGTTTCAGCGTCAGCCCCCGAGCTCCAAAGGTTAAGAAAATGACTAAACCCCACTTTCCTGCAATTGTTGGAATAGTCCTGGCTTTTCCTATAGCTTCCAGGGAAGACTCCTATGGCCCGGTCTCACACCTGCAAGGACTCACTGATCTTACCATCTCTTGGCACAAGTAGAGGGAAGATTATCCCTCAGTCTTTTCACAGGCAGGTCCAAACAGAAGTTCTTTCTTTTGACCAGGTCCAGCTGTGCTCTTATGAGATGGTGGCATGGTTATATTTTTATCAGTCACTGTTGACACCCATCCAAACAGAATTCTCACTCCTCAGTCATCCCATGTTTGCAGCAGTTCCTGCATACCTGCCTGCAAACTATCCCAGAAGCCTTTGTTCATGTTGGTATGCCCCATGCTCCACAGTCCACAGCTCCCGAATTCTTCCCAGGGTTTGACTTTGGAAATTAAAATTTACCCTTGCCAATACCCCACTTACTACTTTGGAAACATGATTCCCCACACCTGATAGCATAGACGAGAATCCTTTGCAAATCCCAGTTCAAATGCCCCCTTAACCCTAGCCAGTTGTTAATTTAAACATGCCTGAAGAACCAGGCCAACCTTAGTCCTTTGTGTTGCAATCTGTGCACACCAAACTCCTATGTTGTAGGATAGGTGGGTGGTGATTACTTGTTCCAGCCTTCCTGCTCCCACAGCCAGTTCTATTTTATCTTGGAAGAGAGGTTGTTCCACACCTCTTCAAGAATTAATCACTGCCAGAAGGGAAACTAAGCAGACCTGAATTACAGCTAAAGCTTAGAGGCAGTATAAAGACATATATCACACAGTTACCTTCACATATATATTGAACAAACATCTGCCTTCACTACTGAAGTAGAATTTTGATAAATATTAAAAATAATCTTTGAATTGATTCTCTAATATTCTCCTTACCCAATTGGTGGAAAGTAGTTTTTAATCAGAATCAAGTCACATGAGCATATGTAGTGATAATAGGACTTTGTGGTTGGTTACAATAGGGACTTACTACTTTTAATATTTAGCCTGTCCTGCTGTTATTATGGGTTTTAAGATATCCATAGTCGTGGCTTAATTAAGAGTATAAACATAGGCTACTTGATGTGTCAAAACATCTTTTTTGACATGTGGTACTGCAGTGTTACAAGCTTCAACCACCTAGGCCACAATGGTAGCCCTAAAACCAGGTTTTTAATTCTCATTCTCACATGTTGATGGTGTAAATGAACACTGCAGCCCACATGAGACATTTAACGTTTATGCCAGTGTTGCATACTTTGCATTAATTTACTGTGATCGTACTTTAAATTTGAATACCCAATTGTGTTTTACCACATGTTTAAGGGTCAGAGGCAATGGGGGGCTCAATCCACACCCTCAAAACCTTGTCTATAAAACTTGTGATATTTCTCATTTCCAAGTTTCTCCTGCTATAAACCCTGATAATACTCTTTAGATATCTTGATGACTTGAACCGGTTCATTAAGATTAGGGCTCCCGGTTTTATAGTATTTCTTTTTTTGACATTTCCGTCTGTATTTATCCATATTTATTTTTTGTTAACTTTATATGTATTTATCCATATTTAATATGGGTTTTGTGAAAAATAAAGCTGCAACTGGTATATTTCCACATCTATTTAACCAATAAATATACAGTCATGCTTGAATGCCTGCCAGGTTTCAGTGATATGAACACCCGCAGAAGATAAATCTATGCACCTATATGAAAATATGCACATTTCAGTATCAGCCTTGTGCATATCTACTGCTGTTTAAGCCTCTTTACTAAAATTCCTTTTTTTTAACTCCCTTAACTATCAATCTACACAGTTATTGGCCTGGCAGTCATAGCAAAGTGTATTTACAATCACTCAAAAAGCACCCAATTTCCGTTTTTATCCACATTTAAAAATAAATACAGACAAGAAAATAAATGGTTTTCTGTCTGTATTTATCAGTAAAAATCAGTAAAAAACGGAAAACAGGGAGCCTTAATTAAGATCAAACCCCATAACATCATAAATACTGGTAGTAAATCCCTGCGACACTGTTTTGACCTTCATGGTTGCTATTGTCTGTAAGTGCAGACTTAGGGCCTTTTTCCGAGTATGGATGTCCACAGGACTGCCATTTTCACAGTGGCGGTCTGCCCACCACCACACTGTGGGCCCGGCCGCAATATTACGAGTGTGGTGGCAGACCACCACAGGACTGCTGCGTCTGCGGATCTTGTGGCGGTCAAGAAGAAGCTGGAATATGCTGGTGGTGCCGCTGTGGCACCGCCGAGCATATTACGAGTTCCCCTTCATGCAGGAATGTGCAGTCGGCGCTGTCAAAGCAGTAGTCTTCATGTTAGGGTCTCCCATGAGCCTAACCAACCATCACCATTATAACATAACATAACATGTGTATTTGTAAAGCGCACGTTCACCCCAATGAGGTATCTTGGCGCTGAATAACAGATGTTTATTGTTACCCAACTCAATGGTACTCATTTTATCGACCTCAGATGGATGAAAGGCTGAGTGGACCCACCGGGATTTGAACCTGTGACCATGAGGTCACACGCCGCTGTGTTTGGATAGTGACGACGGGTCGGGAGGCACGGCGTTACTAATGGGAAAGAAATGAGGTGACGACTTCGGAGAATCAATAACCCTATGTGGATCACCTATCATAGCGATCAGGAGAATTCTGAACTTGGATTGCTCTACTGATATTGGAGAATTACTACATCCCGGCTTTGACTTACTACGGGCTTCTTATTTGAGTTGGCAGACAAACTGAAAGGTCTCCGTTAAGAATATTTGTAAATTTTGGAATAACATATGCACCATTTTGAAAGAAGTATTGATCCAGGTACTTTTCAGACCAACATAAGATTGGAGCATTTGACGATTGCCCTGAGGAAGCCCAATTCGGGGTGAAACGCTTTGGCTGCACTCTGTGTGTACTATTCCATCACATATGGCCCAATATTCCATTAAAGGATCAAATCTATCACCAGTTGAAGAGTCCAGATCGATGTATCCATTGTGCATTTGTGCATTTTGAAATGTTTATGTTGCCTCTCTGTGCTTTTTTAAGTGTTTTGTAATCGTGTGGTCTTTTGGCAGAAGATCAGTGAGGTGGGCAACTCAGACCTATAACTAATCCAAAATGGTCGCACACTGCTGACCTACCTGCGTGTTACCCCAAAGAACTGTGGTCCCTGTAGTCAGCGTCGGCGAGTACACCTATGCTTGTGTCGTGAGTGCAAGTGTGAATAGCGTGTGCCATCCCTGGACACATGTTTCGAGGTTGTTGCCTCTCGTCAGCAGGGAGTAGGAAAGAGTGCAGGGTTGCTGTGTAGGCTGCTAAAATCATTATCAGGTATGTACCTCTCGTAGCAGCGCAGGTGCGTAACCTAAGCCCGTCGGCTTCCCGGCTCAAAGAGCCACTAAATAACTAATCCAAAATGGTCGCACACTGCTGACCTACCTGCGTGTTACCCCAAAGAAATGTGGTCCCTGTAGTCAGCGTCGGCGAGTACACCTATGCTCGTGTCGTGAGTGCAAGTGTGAATAGCGTGTGCCATCCCTGGACACGTGTTTCGAGGTTGTTGCCTCTCGTCAGCAGGGAGTAGGAAAGAGTGCAGGGTTGCTGTGTAGGCTGCTAAAATCATTATCAGGTATGTACCTCTCGTAGCAGCGCAGGTGCGTAACCTAAGTCCGTCGGCTTCCCGGCTCAAAGAGCCACTAAATAACTAATCCAAAATGGTCGCACACTGCTGACCTACCTGCGTGTTACCCCAAAGAACTGTGGTCCCTGTAGTCAGCGTCGGCGAGTACACCTATGCTCGTGTCGTGAGTGCAAGTGTGAATAGCGTGTGCCATCCCTGGACACGTGTTTCGAGGTTGTTGCCTCTCGTCAGCAGGGAGTAGGAAAGAGTGCAGGGTTGCTGTGTAGGCTGCTAAAAACATTATCAGGTATGTACCTCTCGTAGCAGCGCAGGTGCGTAACCTAAGCCCGTCGGCTTCCCGGCTCAAAGAGCCACTAAATAACTAATCCAAAATGGTCGCACACTGCTGACCTACCTGCGTGTTACCCCAAAGAACTGTGGTCCCTGTAGTCAGCGTCGGCGAGTACACCTATGCTCGTGTCGTGAGTGCAAGTGTGAATAGCGTGTGCCATCCCTGGACACGTGTTTCGAGGTTGTTGCCTCTCATCAGCAGGGAGTAGGAAAGAGTGCAGGGTTGCTGTGTAGGCTGCTAAAATCATTATCAGGTATGTACCTCTCGTAGCAGCGCAGGTGCGTAACCTAAGCCCGTCGGCTTCCCGGCTCAAAGAGCCACTAAATAACTAATCCAAAATGGTCGCACACTGCTGACCTACCTGCGTGTTACCCCAAAGAACTCCATGTACCAGATTCCCTAGGGGCGACCCGGAGGAGGGGCTAGCGGAGTGCGGTCCATTGCGATTGTTTCTAACTCAGACCTATAGTTGATTTACAATTTGTGTATAACGAGGTAGTGCGGCTTTTAAATATCCCTTTCTGCCTTTGATTTTGGTCGATCACAGGCCCCTGCAGTGGACGCATTAGTCCACTGAGCCACCAGACCCGACATTAGACTGCAGCTGCAATGCCCTCCCACTCGTAATCCGGCAACCGGGCACTCAACTGGCTTGGCACTCCTCCTGTCGGCGCACTAATGTGATCCGACAGTGGAACCGTCAAACTCTTAATAAGGCCTCTATTCTCATACCAATGAGTTCTAAGTGTTTTCACAGTTGAGATCTACAGATAAAGAGGTTGCCCGGACTAAAGTTTGAACAATCTTTTAAAATAGGCAAATGTCCCACTCTCATAATGTATCACACCAACAGCTTCATGCAGTAGAAGTGGCCACAAACACGTCAATAGGGAATTAATTAATCCATATTTTCTACTTCTCCTTTCTCTACAGAACTATATCGCTTACAAAGAACAAGCCAAACACATTTTGTTTTCCCGATTTAAGCAATTTAATAAAAAAAATTAAATAAGAGGCGACTGCTTTTGTACATGCGATGTGGAGCTCAAGGTCTTGCTGAATGATCTAATTTGGAATACTCATATAAAAGCACATTGGACACAGTAGTTACTTGTTAGCATTGCTATTGTGACATTGGTGACTGAATAGTAATAGTCAATATGGTGTTGAAGGTGCAGTTTTACTCTGATAAATATTTTCAGAGAAAATTAAGAACCTTCCACCATAATTGTGGTCAATATAAGTATTTATGTATTTATTTGTTTGTGTATTTATTTCGGCATTGTTATAAAGCCCTCACAGCCTGTGGGTATCAGTGTGCTGTACATAAAGCAATATGTAGGTATTTTTCAATATTTAATGGACTCAGAAACATTTGAAAGATTCACTAAAAATGATGAGCATGAGATTCAAAAGACAGAGGACAGAACTGGAAAGGCAAACTATGCACTGTGGAAGTGAATAAGGAGGTGTTTGGACAAAATATTGAGGTTTAAATATCGTAAGACATAAATTTTGTTAAAAAGAGTCTACAAAAACATTGTGGGATATAATACCGATGGCAAGAATATCATTTTTTTAGTATATAATATCATTGTCAAGCAAATTGTTGTTTTTAGTATTGTTTTCTTTAATATAGTTGTAAAACAAATTATTTAATAATGAATGTATTCTTTTTTAATTAATATATACATTTTAGGTGTTAGTGTTGTTAGTGCAATTGTTATTGATTATTTTAAATATAGTTTGTAAGATTGAGCATTTTAATAATGTATTTTTTAATGTAATTAGTTATTTGTCGAGTAGTAGTAAGTTGTTGGGTTTGTAGGGGAATAAGGCGAGAACTTAATCAAATAATAAATCATTTAAATTTTATTTTACTATAAATTAAATATTGAAGTGATTGTTAATTATGTTAATTATTTAATTGTAACATACGTTTTTTTGTTCAATTTATTAATTACAATGTATATTTAAATGTTATTAGTAACAGTAAGTCATATTTAGTATTGGGTATGTAAATATAATATTAACTCAGTTTTTGTTAATTAAAATATTTAATTGAATATTAATGATGTAAATGACATTTTGTTTTAAATGTTAAATTTTTTAAGTGTTTTGTTATGTGTATGTAAATTTTTAAATATTTATTAGGCATGTTTAAGACTGTGTTGTTTAGGGGAATTGGGTGGGATGGTATTACGGTTATACATCTTTTCATATTAATTGTTTTTTATATGAGATGGGTAAAAAATTTTATGTACTACAATTTATTAATTTGTCTTATAGGTATTGAAATATTTGTAGTAAATGATTAGGACTCGTATTCTTATATGTAATCCTTTTGAAGCCCAACCCTTTCCCTACTGTTTCTTAGACTGGAGTGGCAATAGCAAATCTAACCCTTCCGACACCAACACTTTCTAAGCTGTTGCTTTAACCAGCGTGGGAACTGTATATCCAAACCCTCCGAAGGGCAGCACTTTTCCTATGGTTGCTTAGATTGGAGTGGGAATAGTAACTCTTACCCTTCTAAAGTCCAACGCGTTCCCTACTGTTGCTTAGACTGAAGTGGGAGGAGCCAATCTAGCCACTCCAAAGTTCAATGCTTTCCTTACTGTTGCTTAGACTGGACTGGGAATAGTACATCTTACACCGTCAAAGTCCAAAGCTTTCCTTACTGTTGTTTGGACTGGAGTCGGAATAGTAAATCCAATACCTCCTGAAGTCCAAAGCTTTCTCTACTGTTGCTTAGACTGGAGTGGGAATAGTAAATCGAACCCATCTACAGTCCAGCGCTTTACCTAATTTTGCTTACAGTGGATTTTAAATATTTAAAATATTGTTTGTTTCGTTTTTGCTTTTTTAATATTTTGAGTTCAGAAATGTTTATAATATTTTTAGAGAAATGTTTTTATAAATATGTTTTTACATTGACTATATTACCTTAGTTAATAATTTTATATATAAATGTGTACTTGGTTTTGTTGTTTCTGATTATTTTTGAAAAGGTGCAAACAGTATTACAATATTATCGAATGTATGCAAAATTGTTTTTATTACTGAATTTAATGTACAGTATAAATAAATAAAACAGATGTTAATGCGTTTATTTTAATATTTTAATTAGGTTAAATATTTTTATTGGTTGTATATATGTTTAATTGTTAGTTTACTGTACACTTAATTTTCAAAATTAGAATCTTTAAAACAATGGTGTATTGTTGAGAAATGTTTAAATATATAATCGATAACTTTATTTCGGCCGAAGACCATAAAAGTGCAAATAAAATACATACAAAATGCATGAATCGTAAAAACAATAAATAACAGCAAGTTAATATACTATTAAAAACAAATTAAACTGTATAGTTATCAAGTGGTAAGATCAATAGAGGACGACAATATTTACCCAAAACTTTTCCTTCTTCGCCACATACCAAGTAAAAAACGGGAGACAGCAAAAACAATGGGGGGATGAGTATCATATGTTAGAATCCTGCATGCCTGTATACAATGTCTAAACCCAAGGTTCCTACATAGTGGGATCAACCAATGTTTCCTTATCAATTGATAAGCAGGGCAGAAGAACATAACGTGGCATACATCTTCTCGGTTATAATTACAAGCCGGGCAAACAATATTTTCTGATTTTGCCCATTTATGGGTAAATACTCTGAGTGGTAAGCTGCCATGTCTTAGCTGTATATAAAGCTTCCTCGCGAGGGGTAGATAGATTACGTCTAGGAAGACTTCTGCTCGCGGTTCGGCTTTTACTAAGAGGAACTCTCTGGAAAGTCTCCCCAAAGAGCTTGATCGATATAGGGCAAGTAGTTTCTGTTGCCTCAGCTGACTTGTGAGTTCCAATTTACGTATCCCTAAACAGGACACCTCCAGGGACTCCCAGAGCTCAATCCGGCCGATCCTTATGCTGAGATTCTTGATATGGTGTAACCACGCAATATTCTTATTTTTTATAAGAGCCCAAACCTCTAGGAATTCCTCTCTGTATGGTGCTAGTTCAGGCACTGACCAGAGTCTTTTCCAATAGAGCATGGGCCGTACAGCTGCTAAGTCTTCGATTGATTCCAACCCCAGATCAAATTGCAAAGGAATGAGTGGTGTACTTAGCGGCAGACCCAAGAGGCTTCTTATAAAGCCCTGCTCAGCCCTAAGGAGTTTGGATATATTTTTGTGGCCCCAGAGTTCAGCTCCATACAATGAGGCCGTTCTGGCTTGTAATCGATATATTTCTATAACCGGAGCTGCCGGTTTGAAGACCGAAATTCGCTGGACTTTACTAATCCCCCCCATAATTTGGGACAGCCTGAGCGTTGATTTCGAAATTTGAGAATCCCAGTCGAAGTTCTCCGTCAAGTTGATCCCAAGGTAAACAAAAGTCTTAACTCTGTCAAGCGCGGAACCGTTGAGAATGGGGTTTGGGCGGGTCTGCTTCGGAGGATTGAAAATCCTAAACTTGGTCTTATCCAAGTTTATCTCTAATCCTCAAGCAGTGCAAAATGCTGCAAAGCCATCCAGGGTACGCTGAATGCCCGATGATGTTTTGGATAACAACAAAGTGTCATCCGAAAACATCAGAGCGGGCACTCGGCCGGTGGCCAACCTGGGGGCATCGTTGTCAATTACATTGGCTAAATGGTCCACAAGACCATTGATGTAAAGACTAAACAACGTTGGTGCCAAAACGCACCCTTGTCGTACACCCTTCCTGACTGGAAAACATGCAGTCAGATCGCCATGCCTCCCGCACCTAACTTGGGCATAGTTACCATTGTGGAGTCTAATTAAGATGTTCAGTAGATCGGGTGGAAGACCCATATCCGCTAAGACTTTCCACAACTTTTCTCTTGGGACGAGGTCGAAGGCGGCATGCAGGTCAACGAAGATGAGGTAGAGGCTACCACCCTCCACTCTCACCGTTTTCCAAAATAGGACCTGCAGCCGAAACATTTGGTCTATAGTTGAAATACCCGGCCTAAACCCTGCCTGTAGTGTGGTCAATATTTCGTTTTCTTCCATCCACCCTTGAATTCTGTCTAGAATAATTCTACCCATTAGTTTCTGGGAAGTATCTAGAAGGCTAATGGGCCTATAGTTTGCTGGGGTTAGCGGACAGCCTTTCTTGAAAATGGGGACAATCTCCGATCCTAGCCAAGTGTCTGGTGGATCAGTCCCCATAAAGATTGAATTAAATAGAACCACCAGATACGGTGCCCATATTTTAGGTTGGGACCGAAATAGGTCCCCGCGCATCTTATCTAATCCAGGAGCTTTATTAGGTAGTAGCTGTGAGAAAGTGGGTTTCTGTTGCAGTAACCCCCCCCTTTTTTTTGCCTAAAAGCTGATGCACTTTTCCTTGTTGTGCCCTGGGCTCCTGCAAATCAGGTGCCCAGGGCCTGTGTTCCTTCCCTAAAATACAAACTCCAAATTGACAAACCCTGGCCACATGTCAGCCCCTAGTAAATGGTACCCTAGGTACCCAGGGCCTTGTGACCAGGGAAGGCCTCTAAGGGCTGCAGCACTCCTTGTGCCACCCTTAGAGGCCCTGTACCCTTACACACACACACTGCCTTTGCAGGCTGAGTGTCTGGGCACAGGACAAAACAAAGAGTCGACATGGCACACATCTCTGTGTGCCATGCCCATCACCTACACTGCCAAGGCATATGTCAGCCACCCCTCTGGCTGGGTGCCTTATGCCTATGGTGTGGGCACAGGAGCAGGAGCCCTGTGCCCCTACAGTGCCCAGGTCCATTCCTGGGCACTGTAAGTACACTGCTGCCATTTACAAGTACATGGTGCTGAGAGCTCGTCAAACACGAGCTCCACAGCACCATAATGGCAACCCTGAAGACTGGGAAGTTTGGTCTCAAACTTCTCAGCACATTAAACCCGCACTGATGCCAGTGTGGGATTTAATGTACTAAGCACCCCAGAGGGCATCCTAGAGATGCCCCCTTACAGCTAACCTGCAATCCACGTCTGCTCTGAGGCTGCCCAGGCTGCCACACAGCAGACACGTTGCTGGACCCCTGGGTGGGAGAGCCCCTGCTCTCCCGGGCCTGCAACAATGCACGTCCTGGGTGAGGTGATAAATCTCCTCCCCCAGGATGAGCCAAGGGAAGCTTCAAAGGCATGCCGCCTCTTGGAGATTCCCCAGGCCTCTGCAACCCCCCACTCTGGAGGGAAGCTTGGCCGGAAACCCCATACAAGGACAAGGAATGTGCCAGCCTGCCCACCCCACCCCTCAGGTGGGGGAGGCGAGGTGAAGCACATCTCCGGGCTATCGCCATCTTGAGGATGGGGGGCCCTACCCTATCAGGATTAGGCTACTGCCCCCCTCCCACAGGAGAGAGGCAGGATAGGGGGTGTACCCACCCCAGGACAAGGAACCATTGGTCCCTGGCCTTCACCTACCTGTAACGCCCCTAAATCTAGTATTTAGGGGCACCCTGAACCTTCCTTCGACAGATTTCAGATAGAAAACTACAAGAAGAGCAAGAAGAACAAGGACCTGCCCTGCAGCTGCTAAAAAGAGAAGAAGACACCAACTGCTTTGGCCCCAGCCCTACCGGCCTGTCGACTCTCGAACCTGCACCAGCGCGGCATCTCTCGTGGCCAGCAACCTCACCAACCCCGGAGGACCTGGCTACCTGTTGGCTCTAAGCCCCTGGGTCTCCCATGAGTAGAGGCTCTACTCAAGAAACCTATTTTTAACCCTGGGCAGCAGCCCGGAACCGCGGACCCAACACACTCTGCACCAGCCAAGCCTGGCCAGTGCCGGAGTGGACAAAGACCCTGAGGACGACCCCACGGCGACTGTGACCCCGAGTCCGGCACCCAAGGACCCCCCTCGACATTCCGGAAGAAGCCTGCAGCCTCAGAACAGAGTGCCACCCCAACCGCGATCAACCAGAGGGTAAGATTTCCGACATCAAAAGGCACCCCTGCACCCGGCGCCCTGCGGCCCCCTGTGCCCAATCCCGGGGTACCCACCTAACCTACAACTACCCAACTTACCTCTCGAAGTGGTGGTGGCACCTGAAGCATCCTCGTCCCCGAGCCTGCAGCCTTTTTCCAAACCGGAACATTCCCATTGATTTCCATTGAGCGCCCGAAGGCTCAAAAGCACCCTGCACCCAGCCGCCCGAGTGGCCCTGGCAGTGCCCTCTCTACACTAACCTACTTCCCCACTTGTCCTGAGTAAGTGACCAGGAGCCCAGCTCCCACAGCCGCGTGGCTTGCCAGACAGCAGCCACCAACCAAGGCCCCCCTATCCCTCATAGGATAACATTGGGCCTAACTCTCTCTGCACCCGGCCGTCCTGACACCGCTGAGGGTGAACCAACTGTACCTACCTGACACTGGGGGACCCCTGAGTCCATGCCCGGAATTTCAACTCTGCCAGTCGAGTACTTACCCTTAAACCGCTAACTTCATTTTCCTCATAGGGTAACATTGACTGGCTTTTTCTTCAAAAATCTTCTAAGTGTGAACTTTTCAAAACTGCAAAAATTCACCAAAAATCAGCCAAGTGACAAAAACGAATTTACTCACCTGCTCCTAGGTGAGCCTCCAGTGCTGGATCTTGGTGCCCAGCCCTGACCCTGAAAAGTGTTCACAACTATACTTACCTCTAACTCATTTTTCTCCCATAGGAAACCATTGTCTGCTTTTCTGTGAAATTTCTTCTAAGTGTCTATTTTTGCAAATTTGAAATATTCTTTTAAAATCGTACCATTTCTGCAAACGAAATTACTTACCTGTTTTTGATAAGGACCCCAGTCCTGGGTCTAGGTACCCAGTCCTGGATTACTAAAGTAACGATAAAGTACTCTACCTGCAATTTGAATTTCTTGCCATAGAGATCCATTGAATGTTTTCTTTGAAATATTTTCTAAGTGCTAACTTTTGAAATAGCTAAATATTATTTAAAAATCATTACAGTTATTAAGTCGACTTTCATCACTTGATTCTGAATACTGACCCAAGGCTGGATCTAGGAGCCAGACCTGGAATTCCAAAAGTAATCTGAAAAGTAATTAATTACAAATAACCTGAATTTACCATTGAGCTCAATGCATTGTTATGTTTAGGAAATAGGATTGTTTATTGCAACCAACTGTGACTGTTTATATAAATTTATTGCTTAAGACAAAAGTATTGATATTCAACCTCTCATTCTGAGAAAGTATATTTTTATCCCCTTTGTGGTTCTAAAAATAAAACAAGCATATATTTTATATATATAAACCATTGGCCTAGAGTTCAGTTATTGAGTGTGTGAAACCATTTGCTGACTGAGTGTGTACAATAAATGCTTTACACTGTCCTCTGGTACTGCCTTACTGCTCGACCAAGCTACCACTTTTGAGAGTAAGGTCATACCTGACTTTGACCTCTATCAGCCTCTGGGGGACTGTGGACTCTGTACACCCTGTACCTATTAGGGAACAGTATATACAGAGCCACTTTCTCACAGTAGCCTTGCTATTGCAGACTCTACTTCCTTGAGGGTAATGACCTCCGACTGATCCAAGTGAAACTCGCCCCCATCCACCAGGGAGTCCTCACTCCGTCCGCCGTTCGAAAACCCCAGCAATCAATACTCCTGCTGGGGCTCAGAGACGGCAAACAGAGAGCGGATCGTGGTTTCACCAAAGGCCGAGTCAGTCCCACTCACCGGTCTATGCTCGAAAAGTAAATCGGGATTAGAAGGGAGTGTGGTATCTTCTCCCGAATCACCATATAGTGCTCCAAAATGCGCTTCCCACACTCCGGATGCTATGTTTGCAATTGGGGATGAGCCTCCCCTACTCACACCGAAACTCACAATAGCCCAAAATAAATATATAATATATGTATCTATGTCCATAACATATACATGTTATAGATAAATATATAAATACATGTGATACATATATAACATGTTTTATATATATATATATAAAACCATATATAAACATTAAATAAAATAATTACATGTATTAATTAAACATGACATTACTTTTAAATAATAAAATTCTTTAAAAACATTATTTTAAAGGTGATACTTCTTTTTAAAAACCGATATTTTTACCTGTGTCTGACTGATATTCTAGTCAACAATATTTTTGACACAATGGGGCCGATTCCGATCCGGGTCGGAAGTGCACTGAATGCGATCCGGCCGGAAAAACTACAAGCCGTACGCGTGTTTTCCGCCCGACTCGTACAGCTGTACGAGCGAGCAAGTACGATGTGAGCTACATGAAATTCACCGACCGAGTCGCTTCCGGGTCCGAACCGCTCCGTACGCCTCGGTCGCAAGCTAACCGCGGCATGCAATGGATGCGATTCCCGACCGAGCCAGTACGATGCACGCGTCGGACAGCCTGTGCGAGCCAGAGTGTCCGGCTCGCAAATCGTCCGGGTGGTTGCCTTTGGGGGTCCGCGTCGGACCCCCTGTCACTCGCAGCCCTATGACTCGGATGCAAGGGGAGACCCAAGGGTCCCCCCAACACAGGCATGTGCGGTGCAGATGACACCAACGCGTACCCACTGTAGGGGGCGCCCTTGCGCGAGACGTACCCATTCAGTCAATGAGAGCCCATGTACACATCGTACGACCGGCTCCCATTGACTTCTATGGGAGTCCGACTGAACCAAGTCCGGCAGCATATGGCTGCATCGTACTTGCTCGGTCGGATTGCAGGACTCTGGCTCGGTCGGAAAACACTCCGGATCCGGCTCGGTCGGAGTGCTTTCCGACCCGGATCGGAATTGGCCCCAATATGTTTGTAGTTTCCTTTATAAGTATGGGTCCACAATATTTTTGCCATCAATATTTTTTTAACATGACATTTGTGTCACTCTAAATTAATGTTCACAATATTGTGTCAGTGAACTGAATAGGTTGTATCATTGGGGTGCGGAGGTAGAGGGTGTCTGGCAAATGGAAGCATGCAGTAACTAAATATATGAGAGGAGCAGTGAAAATCGTTCAGCTTTAAGTTTAAAAGGAAAATGTTTAGTCTGCATGAAAAGTAATTAAAGACTCTAACCATCTAGAAGTGAGTTCTAAAGCATTGTCGCATTCTGGAAAAGGTTTGTATGGCCACTTTTTTGGGCATTGAAATGCTGGCAGTCTACTCCTTGATTATGTAGGCTTCTTATGTTCTTTGATACGTGAGAGGTTTGTTGGGGAATAGTGTCTTATAGCTGATACAAGCTAATTTACATTTCCTTCTGGCTGCAGGCGGGAGCCTGTGTAGGTTTTTAATTGTGTTGAAACAACAGGCCATAAAATATACTTAGTAACAGCCTGTCTGGCTAACATCAGTTTCTACAGTTTTAGAACTAGCCAATCAAGGTGCCAAAAATGCTTATATATTTCACATAAACAATTGTACTTTGCACAGCACATTCGGGCAGTTTGTAAATCACTAATCACAAAGCATCAATAAAAGACACCTTGGAAATAGTGATCCCCCTAGATAGATGCCTGTGAGGGGTTGCCTGTAAGGCACTAAGAACCCAATTATCCATCATCATCGCAGATTTGGGACCAGCCGACCTCCGGTCAGCAGTCCCAACCGCATAACTACAATGTGACCACACATGGTGTGGTCGCATACTCCCATTTCCCTATGGGAGATTATGCTGCTACCATAAACAAGCCGTAGCACAAGCCCCTAAAGTGTAATGGGAGTTTGTGCAAATCCCAACCGGAGGCCGAATGTCGGAAAGCACGGTATGAAAAGCCTGTCGGAAACCGACATCCTAATCCCGATGGCAGAAATACTGTCCTTTTGGGATTATGTGCCGGTTTGATTGGCCGACGGGCTCCTTGAGCCCGTAGGAATGATCGGCCGGTTTCACTTTTGACCGCCTAGATTCTAATTAGGCGGTCAGAAGTGAAACCGTAGCTGTCGGAAAGCCTCTGTCCGACATCGAAATAGGCCCCTTAGTGTGTGCTAAGTCATATGCGGCGCACACGTCCTTGAAAGGGGATTCTTGACCAGATTTCACATACCCAGTAGGTGATTTATTTGGTCACAGTTGTAAAAAAGGGCCATATTTATGCTCCTGGAACAATGAAATGTGGGAATGGGACAGTTAAGGGCATACGCTGCCTTGCCTTGTAAGCGTTCCGCATGGTTTTCTGCAAATGGAGGTGGAGGGTTGTGTCACTGAGACGTGTACTGATAACAGAGCCAAACATGGTTGTTAAGGCACACCGAAAAAGTTTTATTTTCATTGTACAACTTATTTTTCTTTTGTCGTTGTTAAATGTTATTACTTCTCATTAATTCACAAACTAAACCTGCTGAGTCATTAAGAAGTTAGTGTGAATATTAATATGCTGAAAAGTAACAAATTAAAGTCAGGCTTACATCATCTGTAATAATATAGAATTATCATAAATTGTTAGTAGTTGTTAAAAAGTGACTACGAGAAGCTGATATACTTGCTCTGCTTACTTCGGATGCTTCACAGAAATTCTGAATTACTTGAAGATGGCACTGAAAATGTGATCCCTGTCAATTGTTACTTATGTATGGTCTCCATTAGGTTTTGTCACAACCTTCCCATCCTATGTCTTTACCCCATTTTGGAAGTTTTGAATATGGAAATAAGGCAATATGTGACACTAAAATGACAACACTCACATCAACATGGCCATTACAATTAGCCGGCATGAGTTCTACCTGGCAGATATATTATTTTGTTTTTGTCGGTCTTAGCAATTTTAGTGTAAAAGCCATGTCCTGATGATGCCAAATCGACGTATCTCTGTAAACATTAATATTTCTGTTATTTCTTTGACAACTTGATGACTGTTGATGAGTTATTGATGTGATACAGGTGCACCAAATAGACCATGAGTGATGTGCACTCATATGTTGGATATTCTATCTACATTTATCTCAGCTTCACATCAAAAGGAGTTCTTAAATTTCGAACGTAGACTAACCATTGAAACACTTAGACACTTAGCAATTGAAAAATATTTATTTTACTTAAAAAAAAATTGTGTGCTGCTCCCACTGGACCGCTTTCAGTGCTAGAACGGGTGAGAATTCCTTTATTCACCAATTTCCATAGAGCCCTTAAAAGAGCCCACTGACCTACTGTCTAACAGGATGTTCCACGTGTTCTGCATTACTAGTCCATCCCGCGATAAAGGCATTCTCTACTTTACTATTTATTTGAAACTGTCTTTTCCTAACATTTAGCAGAAAAGTCCCTTTTTAACCAAGTAAAGTCAAAGATCCGCATGATTGAAACTTCCATTTTCAGAGCCAGGAAACTGGGGTCAACGCTGTGGTGGTGTTGCTTTAAGTGCTCATAAACTACGGCAGATAACAGTGAAACCAACACATATAAACAATTAAAATGCATTTCTTCTATTCTTCTACTCTTTAAATTGCCTAACATAAATATTGACCTACTTTGTGCCCTCCCAGTGTTGCAACTTCTAAAATGAAGACTCAGGCAGACAATGTTGTACTTACACTAGAAAACGTTGATGTAGGCTTGTTAAGATCTTGCTGCCCGTGACTTGAAGCCCTCACTGTTGCTGCACTTAAATACTTAAGAAATGCAGCAGTTAGTGATCTATAACAGCTTGATCCGATATGGTACACCAGTGCTAACATAACAGTGGGAGAATTGGTGCCTTTGCCTCAGATCCTCAATTCCATTTTTGAATCCTTTTTAGACATAACCGTCCTACAAAACAGAAAAAAACATAAAGACTTTTTCTTTCTTTCAAAAAGAAACTGGAACATTTTGATCCAGTTACAGAAGCTCCAGTGTTCCTAGAGATCTGTGTGAAGCTTCGTCTTTGTTCACAGCACTCTGGCCCACATATATTACTCAACCTTGTAACTGTGTTGTAATTAAGGCCTGCAACACATTTGCCTTTTCTGCATTTTTTCTGGACCCTATTTTTGCTGGTATCAGGACACTGTGAAATGTGGCATTGCTTTTGAATCACACATTGTGTGTACTCTTGCCCACAAATGGTATTGTCAATATTGGTTTCACCCTATTGAAATTTTTTACTTTCCCATAAGGTCATAGAAATTAGTACAGAAAATTCACCAATTGCATTAGAGACTTAAATGTCATATGTGAGCTACAGTGTGTATTTACGCCGCCCATATGTATAACAAAAATATATGGCTGTTAGAACCATCAGTTTCCTATAGCTGGACTGCATTTTAAAGGTTCCGAGTGATGTATGCCAAGGAAAAATGTTTTTGCCATGTAGGAAAGGCTATTTATATTTATTAATAAGTTACCCCTAAAGTCTGCCCCGTATCCGCACAAGGCAGAGTGCCTAATATATACAAATCTAGCACACTTGATATTTAAAAGGGGTGTCCTCACAGTGACTGCTGCCCTAAAAGCTATTTCATAGTGTAGGATCAGCAACATTTTCCATAACACAGGCCTAGTTGGGATTTAAAATACCTAATTCTAGATCTCTACCTGGGAAAATGATAGCAAAGTCATTCAAATGTATTTCCAACCTAATTTCCAATATCTGATGTAATGATGAAATCAGATTTGAAATAACTTGAGTGGAAAAGTAACTTAATAAAAGTGATCTTCAGGCTGCCTGAGCCAAACCCGGCTTAAAATCAGTTATGCCACTCTTCACACCTGCAGTGCTGGAATGAACATCCTTGGCTGGTAGAGTTAACCACTGAAGCAATCGCTGATACCATGAAATCCAAGGTTGTCCTGTTGAGAGCTTTTGGTGCCAAAACCAGTGGCTTTAGCAGGACCACCACAACAACATATCCAGCTTTGAGGGACCCAACACGAGTTTGGTGGTCTTGGAGCGGGCCGTCAGTTGTAATCCTGGCGGGCGGTCCTGTGGCAGCGATCCCACAACGGAGCCTTTCTAAGGCTCATAGGAGATCCTCAGAAAGGCACCGCCGTAGGAGCGCTGCAAGTCATTCCTGCACGGACAAAATACACAATGTTGTGCTTTCCTATCTGTGCAGGAATACGGGGTGCAAAAATACAGGGAGGCACACCATGTGGCCCCCTGCATGCACCTCCCTGCACAGAGGCAACAGGGGGCTCTGTAGGGCCTCTCTTAGTTTCTTCACCACAACCCTTTTCATGATGGGGTCACAGTGAGGAAACTTGTAATATGCACTAGCATATTACAGCCTCACACTGCTGCGGCACTGCCACAGGATCAGGGATCCCTGGCAGTTGCTGCAGTCCTGTGGCGGTCCCACCACGGTAGTTGTAATACGGCGGGTCGACTGCAGTCTGGCGGTCCTGGGACACACACCACAGGTTTGGCAGTCCCATGGACAGCTGAACTTGAATTAGTCCGAAGGTTAAAACTTTCACAGGGATGACCTCCTAGATGTATATGACCCACTTCACCCTGAGGCCTCCGGTTGGGGGCAGAGGGGGTACCTAAGGGACCCCGTGTAAAACCATGCGCTGTGTGGCAAGCACAATAGGGTGAGCAAATTTGCTGTCATAAGAATGCTTGGGTTCATTCCAGGGTGAACTCATCTGCGAAAGGTGGAAAACACCCACAACACTCTAGTTTTATAGGTATTCACCAAAGTTTTGCAGATTGTTTAAAACCAAGAAAATAATCGGAGCTGCACTTCTATTAAGTGCAAGAGGAAACGGTTCTCAGAATCGGAGTCGAGGGAGACACACACCCAGAGTTGGTGGGTTTAAAAAAAAACAATTACAAAGTGAAAATCACTTGAACATGACACTTCCAAATGTAGACATTTTTTCCATATATATAAATGGTAATACTACTGAGTAACCCTCCTAGGCTACAACCAAAACAATTTTTGAAGTATATTACTGGCATGCTTTGTAAATTCCAGGTAAGTCAAAATGTAGGCATAAGCCTTCTCGTGTAACTTCCCTTTCTGTCATTTGTGAATCAATTGCAAAGTTATTAATTCATTAATGAATATTGCAATTTGGTGGACTTAACACAAGAATCTGCCCTCTCCTAGAGTGACTCTGTGTAATGCTAGGCGTGGAGATTGTACTCTTCACTCTCCCTTAGAGACTTATTCAGTGGGAGGTGATGGGCCACTTTGTACAGGTATGGAGACTTCATTTTTTATAGCTAGAAGCAGTCCCTATAGAGAAACATTTGACCCTGAAAATAAAGACTGAGTTCGAATTCTTGAATTATGTCCTCGCAGGGAAGGGTCTAAGCACATTGGCAGTGCTGGAGAAACTTGCAAAGTCTCTGTCATGACAAGTTTCTATACGAAAAGTTGGGGTCAGCTACTGAGTGTTCATTTGTTTCATCTTCTTGCTGACACTTTCTTTTTTCTGGTTGTCTTTGTACAGGGAATCAAGCCCGATGATGAGACTTCATATGACTCAGGTTTGGGATTTATGTGTTTGTTTAATTTCTGCCCCACTCTATGCCAATGCACCGTAGAGCAATATGATTATAAAGTGATGCAAATGTAGTTACTCTAAATGCTTTGATAAATATTTATTGAATGAGTTAAAATGGGCAATAGCACATTTTAGAAAACTATGCAACAACGTAGATTAGCATGAATTGAGCGGAAGGATACAGGCATAAATGTTTACCTAGTGGAGAGAGACAATCACAATGGAGGGCACCAGAACTTTACATATCGCTGTAACAAAAAAACCTTAGCACAAAAATTGACAACCAAAATATCGACTAGGTAAAAAATTATATAGGTTAAGTGTAGGTTTACTTCACATCTCTCTACTTAAAAGATAGACATATATATCTATTCAATGTATGTAGATGTGGAAATCAGACTAGTAAACAAATTCTTGCCTATATATACTTGCCTTTAGATATTTTGGTAATCAATATTTTTGCTGTGATATTTTGGCAGCGTGTTATTAAAAGTCTATAGTCTGATGTACAACCAAATCACAAAGAATGGGGGAGGAAAGTAAAGGAAGAGACGCGAGTGGACAAAGTTAGGGAAATAATTGGGTTTGTTTCATGGGTTTTAAGAGTAAATAAAGAAAATATCTGATTTCAGAGGTTTAGGTGTTGATCTAATGTGGTTTGTTAGCGTGACATACATTACAAAAAGAGCCCAGGAGAGACGAGTAAATTACTCTGTTATCTTTGTGAAAAAGTAACTTGATGAAGGAGGTTGTGTAGAACCTATATTCTTGAACACTTTAATATGAATGTCATTCACAAAGTCTTTTATTCACTGTCATCACAGAGATCGTATCACATCTGACCTTGTTTTTCTTACATTTTATTTTCCTACATGCCCAATCCCACCCTGTTGCTATCCTCTTCCTCCTCTTAACACCTCTACCTGTGAGTTCCCCATCTCCTTACTCCCCTTGCTCTGCTCCACGCCCTTCACATTTTTGGTACATATTTCCAATTCCTTTACTTTTTGATTTAATGAAAGCAAATATCAAGGACAAAATATTGAATCCAAAATGTTAAACAGTAAGTATAGATTTCTTATGCCAGACTCCACATATATATACCATGACAATATATATAGCTTCAAGGTACATATATGTGGAGCTAAGAATAGCAAATCTATACTGCCTCTATATGCACTTTCCTTTCCATATTTTGGTCTTCAATAGTTTGTCTGCTATATTTTTGTACCATGACATTCTTAGCCTCAATATTCAGAAGTACAATCTTATTATTACTATTATCGTTATTATATCTTAGATTATTTGTGCATATGAGGCAATTTAAATACATGCAATTGCAATCGATAATAACCTGCTGTTAACCAGCTATAAGTATTGAGCAGCTGTTTTCTGTGCAATACTATAAAGAGACGATATTAAGAAAATCCAGTTTTAGGAGGGTTGAAAGGAAAAAGAGGTGATAAGAAAAGAGGGATCGGGAGGATGGGGAAATAACGGCAGGTTCCTTAGTAGTGCAACTTAGGGCAATAAGTGTTTCTAGGCGGTTAATGTAAGTATATGCTACTGTTTAAGCATTTGCTGATGTATTTTAAGTCCGAGTGCCTAAGTGTGCAGGCACATCCAACTGCAATTCGAGACAAAACAAATTACAAACGGGGAATAAATGTATACAGGAGTCAGATAGGCCAAGAGCATGAAATTACAAAGGATTGCTTTTGAGGTTGGAAGATGGGTAACTCCATCACAAACGTGTTGGATTCACCATCTGGCCTGTTATAAGTACCATATTATATAATGCACTTGTAATAAGGTAGACAGATTATCTGTCACTTTTGCAAGGGAGTAGCCTGTCTGCCAAACCCTAAATAAGGCCATTCTTAATGTTACCTTGGTATGATGATGGGTAAGGCAAAATTAATTCTACCAAAGCTAGTTGGATGCTGTTACCGCTTCCTTCTACTACATTGTTATTGTCTCAATAGCTGTAGCTAACATAGTGCCTTATAGTTCAATTAATACCACCAAATGCACCTTTTTATGCCTAGCAGAAATTATTTCTTGCAAGTGTACAGGAATTTACAAGTGTGAATTTCTCTGCCCTGAGAATGGATAAGTCTGCACTCGTAAGTCCGACTGCCAAGGGTGGGAAGTAGGCATTTCAGGGAGTGGTTTACCATGGACGTTTGGGATCGGCCACAAAAATATACATTAATACGCATTCTCAAACTGCGAATTGTCCCCTTTCCACCATGGAAATGGTCAGAGATTTACTCCAGCAAAGGGCTGGAGTAACTTCCTTCTAAGGGTGGGAAGGGGACTAGATCACCCTACATTTGGAGGGGGTTTATGTCAAGAGGAAATAATGGTTTCCTCGTGGAGAAAAAAAAGGAAACGTGTCTTTGCACAGAGGACTCCATTTACCCAGCACAAACTTCTCAGCTGTGGAGGACTCCATACTGGGGAAAACCAGAGCCCTTGGGAATTGTCACATGACATTCCTAGAAGCAAGCAAGGATACCTATGCTTAGCTCAGGTTTCCAGGCATACATTTGGAAATGTTTGAGTGTTACAAATTGTAGATGTAAATCTACAGGTGCAGATTTATTACTTTTTCATGAATAAAACCCATAATCTCCTTAAGTTTTGTTTGGCTAAGGGATAGATCTTTGATCATCACAGTTATCACATCTTCAGCATTTGTCTCCAGTAAGGAGGCAGACTCATGAACATCTTTTGGGTGTCAATAAGCATGATGTGCCAAGAAGACTAGAGTTTGGGTTCAAAATGTTCTTTGCTGTTGCTTAAGTTAGTGTGGAAATATTAAATGTGACTTCCCTAAAGTCCAACACTTTTACTATTGTTGCTTCGGTTGGAGAAAGGATAGTAAATATGATCCTCTGATAGCTCTGAGGAATGCCCCTGGCGGGTTCTCTGGCACTTATAGTGGGCAGAAACATGTCAGCAAAATAAAGGATGGAGGGGTCATTGTACCCTAATAAAGCCGGTGATCTAATGATCCAATTGTAATCATACCTAAGGTACCACTAAATAAAGGATATACCTGCAGTATACCTTAAGGCATTTTTAATTAGGAACTGGATCAATGCTTTATCCAGATAACTAATATATATTAAAAACTCCCTCATATACTGAGGTTGAATCCACTATTGTAGCATTATCTTAGCAGGGTGGGATAAGGTGGCCAATGATAAAGCATGCCACATTAAATGGGTGAGTCCACCTCATCCAAATATATTTATACCCAATGGGGGTCTTGCATCTAGGATAAATAACTAGGGCTAGGGAAATTCACCTCCTACAAACAATATACACACCACACCAGTTAGGTTTAGCTGTCTGTTTGGGAGGGAGTGTGGGGTTTAGTCCTCATTTTCTCTCAAAGTATATTAATGGAATAGTAAATATGACACCAATATCCCACCCCCAAAATTGTCCAACATATACCCTACTGTTCCTTAGATTAGATTGGGAATAGTAAATCTGTCTACCCCTTTTCCAGTGCCCTCAAAGTCCAAATCTTTCCCTATTGCTTCTTAGGTTTGTGTGGGGATAGTAAATCTGACCCCTCCAAAGTCCAACATATTCCCTTCTATTGCATAGGTTGAGGTGGGAAGAGTAAATCTGACCCCTCCAAAGCCCGATATTTCCCCTGCTGTTGCTTAGGTTGGATTGGGAATAGTAAATCTGTCCACCCCTTTTCCAGTGCCCTCAAAGTCCAAAGCTTTCCCTATTGCTTCTTAGGTTTGTGTGGGGATAGTAAATCTGACCCCTCCAAAGTCCAACATATTCCCTTCTATTGCATAGGTTGAGGTGGGAAGAGTAAATCTGACCCCTCCAAAGCCCAATATTTCCTCTGCTGTTGTTGAGGTTGGAGTGGGAATAGTAAATTTGGCTCCTCCAAAGTTCAACATTTCCCTACCGTTGCTTGGGGTGGAATGGGTATAGTAAATCTGACACCTCTAAAATCCAGCACATTCACCAAGTTGCTTAGGTTAGAGTAGGAATAGTAAATCTGACCTCTTCAAAGGTCAATGCTTTGCCAATGTTGTTTGGGTTGGAGAGGCAATAGTAAATCCAACCTGCCCAAAGAGCAACACTTTCCCCATTGCTGCTTAGGTTGTAGTAGGGATAATAATTCTTACCAAGCAAAATGATGATGGATTCAACCCAGATCGGTGAGTGTCTGAAAAGTTTCATCACTCCGTCCATCATCTCCTTGTGTTTGATTTGTTCACCCTAAGTTGGCAGGGTATGTCCAGACTTGGGTTTCTTGCTCACTTTGCCACTGGATTCAAGCTAGCCTGGCTGATGAAGGGTGTTACCCAGAAACCAGTCTCAGGATGCTTGTTTCCGATTCAGGGAACACCTGGCTTGGCAGTTCGGGCTGGACTGTTCCCATGAGGCACAGGGTCAACACTGATTTGCATATAGCTGGGTCTGAACTGAGGTGGCGAAGTGAGCTAAAGAATGATGATGGATTCAACCCAGATCTGCGACCGGGGTGAGTGTCTGAAAAGTTTCAGTGCTCCGTCCATCATCTCCTTGTGTTTGCGTAATAATTCTTACCCCTCCTAAGTCCAAAGCTTTCCCTACTGTTCATTAGGTTGGAGTGGGTATAGTAAATCTGAATCCTTCAAAGTCCACCATTTCCCCACTGTTGCATAGGTTGGAGTAGGAATCTTAAAAAAGTATTCCTCCGAGTTTTAACATGTACGTGAAATGTTTTTTATTTTGAGGTTGGAATGTTAATTTTGCTTTATTTATGTTTTTGTCTTCATTTTTTATTTTAATGGAGTCTAATTAGCTGCCTGATATTTATTTCATATTTTGCTATGTTTATTAAATTGAACTTAGAATTGTAGAAATGTATAATTTTTTGTTAAAGTTTCATCTGTATTCATTAATATTTGCAGATTTTGTGGTTATGTTTTTATTATCATTTTTTTCTACTATTTTTTTGTTTTATTTTTATACATTTCGCGTGATTTTTATTTTATTGCCCCTGTGTTCTTAACATCATCAGTATATGTAAAGGTGATATTTAGGGGCACAATATGTTGCCCACAGTATCACTATATTTTTTTTGACAGTGTTATGTCATAGATTCGACTAAGCCGATGTCTCAGAGCAGTTCCTCTTTTTCTGCTGATGATCTTTCTGTTTTGTTTGAGTGCCTCTCTTTTTTTCCATTGGGCAGTTTAGTTTCATATTTGAAAAAAAGGATGCGGTGGAAGGTTGCCTCTATTAGTTTCACCCTTAGAGGTGTCTGGATGATTTATAGAGATTATAGAGGATGGCGAAAAGCCTTGCTGTAACTTAAATGCCTGCTTTGAAAATTCTGGAAGTTGACCCCTTGTTTCATTGGCAGCCAATAATTTGTTTAGGGCGATGCATGGTTGTGTTTTTTTACCATAAAATCGCTGCAGAATTCTGTTCAAGTCATTATTACATTTTTATGGGATGATGGAGGGAGCAGTGACAGTTGAAACAAGATTATGGGTTTTTCCATCATTTCAATGTTATGAAGGAGACCTCCACCAAGACAGTATCAAAGGTTTAAATTTCTCTACTGCAACAACGATATTCTCAAACAATAATTTGAGGATGTATTGTAGGGTTTTAACAAGGTACAATTTGAAGTGAATGCACAACTATTTGAGTGATGTGGCATTCCCGATTTAGGCCAACATTAGAAATGTTCTCCTTGTAGCAAGATAGGTTGACTGGAGTGAGTGATTCCAGACCTATCTTGCGAGAAAGCTATACATGCTTCAATGCTCTACTGAAATACTTTGAGCCAAATTCATTGAGAATGTAGCACACACTGTATTTCAGAAGAAATTTGCTTTGAGAGAGTTTGGTGGTTGTGTTACCAGTGGGATAGTGGTTGGGATAGGGCTATTAAGTAGTGTAAATGTATGATCAGCGAGCAGAGATGCTACAATGCCCTGGAGCCCCACATTTAACCTATTTTACGGTTTAGGACTGCATACAATAATGCTAACAATGTTCACTTTTGAGAGTATCATCCATGCTTCCACTGGCACACATAACAAACCCTAAATACCGCTAATATAACAACATGCACTCCAAAACTTCCATTTTAGTTGAATTCACACATGAGAAAAGGTTTGCCTTACTGACTCATCCCTACCCCATGTCACTAACTAGGATGAACTGCTGCGAAGAACAGCTGGAAAAAAAATATTTGCGGGGGTCATAAGGTTAGAGGAAGTGTCAACAGCACACCCACCCCAAGATAACCCCAAAGAAATTGGCAGCAAATCCCAGTTAGAGGTCACAGAGGAGGTGAAGGGACATGGGAACCTGGTGAAGTAAGATGGTATGCACAGACTGGGGGTCTACAGAAGGTAGGTCTTGACACAGGCAAGCACTGGCAATAGCATGCCTGTGTCTTCGAAAGTGCTGGTCCACAGGGACAGTCTACAAAACAACACACTTGATCATACCCTAACCACAGCCCCAAATGGAGCTTCACTAATTCTGCATACACAGGAAACTGGTGGCATTACTCCCAGAATAAGCAGAAAAACACATGCACCAGTCAATGTTCGCATAAAAGAGGTAAAGTTTGAACGAGTCCTATTTGGTAGTCAGGAAAAGTGACTGTGTCCTACATATATAGTAAAGGTACAATTCTTGGTGTCAGAGCTAGGATAGACTTCCTAAAATGAACATGTTGGAAAGAGTGATGGATGTGATCAGTAAAATATTATTTCTTTCCCAGCAGCTGTCAATCCTTCTAGAGAGATTCCTGTGCATTCCCTCAGGGACTAAGTCGATGAGGAGATAAGTAGCATCACCTCAAGGTGATAGTGTTAGGGATGTCTAAAGCAGGATGTCATGAGAACATGCGGACAACTGCGGAGGAAAGAGGAGACCGCTAGAGAGAAGTGTCTTCTCTTTGACCCCCATAGGCTTTGGAGTCCGACACACCCCACCCCCAGAGTCTTCCCGATCGGGGAGGAGGGGACATCGTGACAAAAAGTCAGCGTTTTAGTTTTGGGAACCCTTGCGATGGAGGACGTCAAAGGTGAAAGGTTGGAGAGAAAGGAACCATCTCATGACATGAGGGTTGTTTCACTTGTTTCTACACATCCACACAAGAGGGGCGTGGTCCGTATAGAGGGTGAACCGACGCCCTTCCACATAATACCTCAGTTTTTCTATGGCCCACTTAATGGCGAAACATTCCTTCTCGATGATGGGGTAAGGTTCCTCTCGAGGGAAGAGTCTCCGGCTGATGAAAAGCACGGGGCGTTCGAGACCGTCCTTTGTAATCTGGGACAGAACAGCCTCGATGCCAACATCCGAGGCATCAGTTTGTAGAATGAAAGGGCAGTTGTGGTCAGGGGAAACAAGCACGGGTCCTTGAGTGATGGCGTCTTTTAACCTTTGGAATGCCGTTAAGGCGGCGGGTGGGGGTTGTATCAGGAAACGGTTGGGAACCCCCTTCTTGAGGAGGTCCGAGAGAGGGGCAGCTATCTCCGCATACAGGTGAACGAATCTTCGATAGTAGCCCAGGAGACCCAAAGAGGCCCTGACCTCCTTTTTGGTAGTGGGAAAAGGGACTTGAGCGATTGTTTTGATTTTTTCTTGTTGAGGTTCAATGCAACCGTTTCCTAACAGATACCCCAGATACCTCACCTTAGAAAACCCCATCCTAGATTTACGGGAGTTTATGTGTAAACCTGCCTTCTGTAATGCCAGACACATTCGCTGGCAATGTTGTAAGTGCTCTTCCCAGGAAGAGCTAAAGGTGATAATATCATCCAGATAAGCAGAGGAGAACGACCTGAGCGGTTGTAACACTTTATTCATCAGGCGTTGAAATGTCGCTGGGGCACCGTGGAGTCCAAAAGGCAAGACAGTGAACTCAAAAAGACCATCTTGGGTGATAAAGGCGGTCTTCTCTTGGTCACACTTGCGTAATGGGTCCTGCCAATATCCCTTCGTCAGGTCAAGAGTGGAAATATACTGTGCGTCTCCTAGCTGTTCTATCAGTTCATCCACCCGAGGCAGGGGGTAGGCATCTAGCCTGGAGATTGTGTTGACCTGGCGAAAGTCGATACAAAACCTGATACTACCATCAGGATTAGGTACTAGAATGATGGGGGAGGACCAATTGCTATGGGACGGCTGTATCACTCCCATTTCTACCATGTTTTTGATTTCAGTGGATACAGCCTCCCTTCGTCCTGCGGGTATCCGGTAAGGCCGTAGCCGAATTGTTTGGCCGGGAGGGGTGTCTATGTGGTGCTCGACCAAAGTGGTGCGTCCAGGGTGGTCTGAAAAAAGTGATGCAAAAGGCACCAGTGTCTCTAATAGGGTGTCCTTTTGTTTGGTTGTTAGCTCTTCGTTTACTATTAGGTGCTCTAGGGTGGTTGGGTGGGATGTTTGAGGGACAACCAGATGGTTAGCGGAGGGAGGAGGGCCTATCCACTTTTTCAAGAGATTGATGTGATAGGTCTGGGTGCGATGTGGTGTGACCTGCAATCGATAGGTGGTGCTTCCTATTGTCTCTACAACCCGGTACGGGCCTTTCCACTCGTTTTTAGCTTTACCCAGACCCACTGGTAACAACACCAAGGCACAAACACCTCTTCTGAGGGACCTCCACTTCTTTCCCTTATCGTATTGCTGCTTGTGTTGGTGCTGCGCCTTCTCGAGGTTTGTCATGGCTAGTTCCCTTAGTTTACCCAGGTGGTTTTTTAATTCCTGGGTGTACTCGAGAACCTCGCTAGTGTCAGTAGTGTCTTTTTCCCAGGCCTCCCTTGTCATCTCCAACAGGGTCCTGGGTTGCCTTCCATACAACAGTTCAAACGAAGAGCAACCCAGACTGCTTTGTACCTGTCCGCGAATGACAAAAAGGGCCAAGGGTAGAAGTCGATCCCAGTGTTTCCCTTCGCCTGACAACATCTTTTTTAACGTCCGTTTCAAGGTCCCTTTATACCTCTCGACCAGGCCGTCGGTTTGGGGATGATAGACTGATGTACGCAACTGTTGAACGTCTAACATCTTACAAACCTGGGTCATTAGCCTAGAGACAAAAGGGGTCCCTTGGTCGGTTAGTATCTGACGTGGGAAGCCTACACGCAAAAAATACTCTAAGAGTTTGTCGGCAATATTGGTTGTGGTAGGGGACTTTAGTGGGAAGGCTTCCAGAAACCGTGTACAATAATCAACCAGTACCAGGACATACTGATAGCCTTTACTGGAGGCAAGGATCCAATCAGATCCATACCCACCCGTTCAAAAGGTTTGCCTATGATGGGGAGGGGTTGGAGAGGAACACCAGGGGGTTTATATGGATTGTTCCTCTGACATATCGAACATTCCTGGCAGTATCGTTTTATGTGTGCGTATATGCTGGGCCAGTAGAAATAGCTTAACAACGTCTGGGTGGTTTTTAGGGTTCCTGTGTGTCCCGCTAAGAGGTGGGGGTGTGCGAAAAAACATATTTGTTCCCGGAATTGCTTTGGTACCAGGAGCTGGGGTTCTTCTCGTGCACTCCCTACACGATATATCAAGCCATTGTTTATCAGAAAGCAAGGATACCTGAGTTGGTTGGGGTCTTGTGGCAAGCGAGCCTGCTGCCAAGGTAGGATCGTTAAGTTGTGCCCAACGGAAACCTTTGTCCCCCTCCCATGGCTCTTGGGTTAAGAGGGCTCTGGGGATATTTTCAGTCGCTTTATAAGCCTCAGGAGACTGGTCTCAGACTTTTGTTAACAACAAGTAAAGGAACCAGGGGTTATCTGTACCCAAAATGAGCTCCTCAGGAAGGGACGGGAGAACCCCGACATTCACTCTGGAGACTGATCCGTCCGGGCATTGAAGGGGCAAGTTGGCAGTGGGATAGGCTTTTACATCCCCATGGATACACCGTATAAAGACCCTTTTTCCCTGAAGCAGCTGTCCTGGTTGTACCAAATCCCCCCTGACTACTGATTGTCTACACCCTGAATCAAGGAGGGCGGTAACAGGATTATAGTTCAAGTAAAGACTCACATAAAAGCAGGTCCCCATTTCTTCTGTGTACAGCAGGGGACGGGGTATATAACTGACGTCCATCGGTTCTTTCGTCCGCTTTTTCGGACATGTACGGGAGATGTGTCCCCAGTCCCCACACTCAAAACACTGGGGTCCTCGGTTCATGGGTGTCTCGTATCTGGGTTGTCTTGCTCAGTCGGGCTTCTTGATAGGGCGAAGCGGTTTTCGAGGAGCAGGCAGGGATCTCGCCGGTTTCCCAGTCTCCCAAGAGGACCCCCTGGCCTGAGCCCGAGAAAAAGAGGCGGCCATCTCGACAGCCTGTTCGGGGCTTAAATTGTTATGTTAGCGAAGCCAGCGTTGGGTGGGGTATGGCAATGCTTCAATAAACTGTTCTAGGTATTTGGCATGCATGACCTGTTCTTTCATGTTTGTCTCAGGCTTGAGCCACAAATCTGCAGCTATCTTTAGCTTAAAGTAAAGGGTCTTTGCTGAGTCTCCAGGAGCCCCCCTCTCTTTCCGAAACCGTAGCCGATAGGTCTTAGCGCCGAGGCCGAGGTGGTCAAGGATTTCTGACTTGACCTCTTCATAGGGGGTGACCCCAGCAGGATTGGCATCACCCGTCAGGAGCAGCGCAAGAAAAAAACGGCCATTTGGCCACAGGCCAGCCAGACGCCCTTGCTGCCCTTTCAAAATTCATCAGGAAAGCGTCAGGATCTTCTCCAGCCACATATTTCTGAAGTGCAACGGTGGGGACAGAATCCATGGTTTTCATAGATTTTTGACCAGCAGAGGAATGAGCCGCCTCCTCCCCAACCCGTAGTATTGCATCCATTTGTCCCTTCATGAGGTCCTTAAACATTTCGCGATCCACCTGCGCGGTTGTGAGTTGCCTCTCCACAATCCACTCCAGTTTTTTTTGGCCCTCAACCATGTGTTGAATCAAGTTCTCCATTTTGGGCTCCCAATGGAAGGTAGGGACCGGGCAGAAACACCACGTGTCATGAGAAGCGAATAGAAGTCTCAGAGAATACGATATGTTTAACTGGTTTCTCTTTATTTCGTATTTTAAGGACAGTTCGAGGAGCGCTTTGTATCCCTTGGTTGTAGTCTTCAGGGCTCGTCTCCTTCTAGTCAAAACACGCCACCACGTCTTTAGGGCACAGGACTCCCGGATGGCTCAAAAGAAAACAAAAGAAAGAGGCACTTGTTAGTGCAAGCGTTGAGGTCACTGTGAGGGGAAGGAGTGAGGGGCACATCACCTCCTACAAAACAGAGTGCGGGATGGGGAAGCCGTCACCAGGGAATATCAGGAAATTAGGACGGAGTATACGTGTGGCCGGTCTCCGTTGACTATAGACCTGCCACCGTGTGTTCACCTTCCTTTTGCTCTGAGGCCGACAAGCCCACCCGACACCCGGATCCCCGAAGGCGTGTACGCACCTGTTGAAGCCACGACCCTCCTAGGCCGTGGCGGGGCGGTGTGTCCTCCTTGTGGTCCCGGGGCTCATTCGGCAGGCACTCATCTGACCCTCCTCTCTTTGGAAGCACCGGCTCTCATCCTTTGGATTCGTAGGGGATCCTGCTGAAGGCGCTCTCTCCCTTCCGGTCGTCGACACAGCCTCTCTCTCGTCCTCGCAGGTGATATGGCCCTCCGGGATTGGTCCGTCCGCCCTCCATGAGGCGTGTCCTGTTTCCGCAGCGGAATCCTTAAAGGGCCAGATACTTTCATACCCTCGGGTTCTCTCGGCCTCGGGTCCCGGCAACTGCGGAGGAAAGAGGAGACCGCGAGAGAGAAGTGTCTTCTCTTTGACCGCCATAGGCTCTGGAGTCCGACACAGGACTAAGCATGGAAGACCTAAGCTTATTATGAACACTAGAAAACAAAAACCAGTTCCCTTTCTATAAGAAGGGCTCTGAGATTAAGTTTACGAACAAGGTTGGGCTGAAAACTTAGAATTGCAACACAATCTACTCTACAGCATATTGTCAATGATAAATAAATAACTATATTTTGTATATTTCAATTAACTTACAATATTTTAAATATTTATAATAATGTATTTAATATATAAACACAGAATACATTATTTCTAATTATTCCTTGAAATATATTAAAAAATAACTATATATATTTATGCATTATTTATAACTAAAACAACATTTAATATATAAAATATATATATAAGTATGTATATATTCGTACATGCATATATATATAAATTATATTAAACGATGAGTCAACTTAATAAACAATTGAAACATCAAAGAAACTGCCAATGAAATTGAACTTAAAACAAAATAACTCATGCAAAACTTTACTAATAATATTACCTGTTCAAAAAGACACAAAAGTGTACTTTAATTTGCAGCAAAAATGCCAAAACTTGAGGAAAGTGACATACTGCTGTATTCAACACATATCTGAGGAAGAATCAAACTTCAAGTAACACAAACTAAATTATTAATAACTAGATAATGTAAATGGTTAACTTTAAACAAATAGTATTGAAATGCTTTTTATTTAGATATCCCTAACATAGGAAACAAGAATGGAGCAAAGCCGAAACACAAAACGAAAATAAGAAATTCACCTTTCTAAACTACAACTCAACAAGTACATTTTAGCAAGTAATTATTTAGAACTTAGCTCAAAATAAACCAAACCCCAGTAAAAAATAAAGCTAGCATAAAATTAACCCTATAACTTGAGAAAGCTATGTTTTAATTAAGTAATGCTAAAAAACTTTTTTAAAATAGATAAAAATCAAGAACCAATCCCATACCTTTCCAAAAAAAGACCTCAGCAATCAAACATTCCTACAAAATAAAATAAACATCAAATCTGTAAGCATAAAATGTAAAAAACTGTAACGCACATATAATTCTAGTGCTACATAAAAATATGATTTTTTCAAACATTTAATTAACATAACTCTAAAATCCACAGATATAATGGCAGGAACAGCTACTTACAACACATCTCAAAAAGCAAAACTGTTATTCTCCCATATGGAATATACTTATAGTCTAGAGAGCGCAAGCTCAGACAATATATATTGCAAAAAGACAAAGTATTATTCAAATTCTTGGTATGGGAGGGCTACTGCTAGGAGCGATGTAGAATTGAGTGTTACAAACCATATTCACCTGCCAAACGTGACAGAATAAGTTAGGAATGTTTTACAAAACCTCAGGGAGGCAAGGGCTCATTTCCAAGAAACTACAACATCTATTTTAATAAAATCATACCAAAGGTTCCTGACTACAGTGCAAGACAACTCCTGGATATCCCAAATTTGAAAAGACTGAGAAAATGAACAGAAAAACTGCAACTGAAACCCCTGTGACTCCTAAAGAAATTCAAAAACATAAATATCCCTGAAACACTACCTACAACAAATAACAAGTAAACCTTCCTTCTGTATGACAGCACTAACAATGGCAAAAAACAATAATTTATGCAACAGAAAACAACTTGCTAAAATTACGATAAATTAGCACATGAATGGCATATTTAAATTGTGCTGTCCACCTTTTACACAGGTCTACACCATACACATGGATACTACAATACAAACATACCTTTATGCAATATAGGGGCTGATTACGATCCAGTTTGGAAAGCCTTCCGAACGAATTGGTTCCGGAATACTTTCCGGATGACTCAGATCAGGGGAGTCCGATCGATGGATTTGGATGCTTCAGGATACAATTTGGTCGGACTCCAATTGACTTCAATGGGAGCCTGTGTTCTGACTGAATACACAGGCTCCCATTGAAGAAAGGGGTGGCTGGGGAAAAACGTGCACCAAGGGGGGGCCTGCTACAGGCCCCCAGAGAGAGATTCCAACAACCGTTTTATACTGGGCAAATCGAATCAGAACGGCTGTCCAAATCGGTCATCGTAATCGCTTGCTCGAAATCGAGTCCATAGAGCTTTACGATTCGGCTCCGAAAGGCTCGACCTGTCCGAATGCCTTTAGGGACTGATTTGGATAGCCCTTACAGTTTCCCGGCATCATGATCAGTTGTTCGTAACTGTGTACGATTCTGTCAGAAACAAGGGTTCCAAATCGGATTCGGCAAGCCTGAATCTGATTTGGAACCCTTCGAAACGAGATCATCATTGACCCCATAATGTGAGATTTTTAGTCTGCTTATGGCCCCACTGTCCTCAACCTGATATAGACCAGGAAATCTCACTGGTCACAATTTCCGAAATATATAGCAAACGAATGCAGGAAAATATTCTTCGACCTCAATAAATCTTATAAAGAATAATTTATTATTCTATTAATTTGATAAAGCAGATAAGTGCACATCAACCAATACAAATTTTTTCATTGATTTTATAACAACAACCAATTGATGATATGTATGTGTGTCAGAACACACAGGGGCTGGTTATGAGTTTGTCACAGTTGCACCGGCTCTCCACCGGCACAGCTGCACCAAACTCACGCAAGTACTGCCTACCGTATTATGAGTTGAACTCCTGTGCGGCGGACGGTCCTTTGCTTTTTACATGGCAGTGCCTGAAAAACAGGCACCGCAATGGGAATGGCAAAAGAGTTCCAGCACGGCATGGATGGTGGCGTCCATGTCATGCTGGAACTTTGGGGGAATACAGTCAGGGGGCACATGTTGTGCCCCCTGAATATATTCCCATGGTAGGTGGGGCAATGGGGCCCCCTTTGTTTCTTCACTGCCAGCCTTTTCACAGCGGTGCTCCCCCCATGAATTAGCTTGTGGTGGCAGAACTTGTAATATGTTCAGCTGGACTGCGCCAGACCCGCTGAGAATATTATATTGTGGCACATGGTGATGACTGTTCCCTGGTGGAGCCAGGGGTTGTCCATCACTACGACTTTCAAAGTCGTAATGCAGCATACGGTGGACGGCCACCGCAAGTCGTATGGTGATCAGAAGACCGCCAGACTCAAAATCAGGCCCACTGTCTTTTAATTGGCAGTGTCAGCTATCCATTTCAAAGTTGGCAGTCAATTATGGTATTTATACCCAGTTTCGATGTGAGCAGCCTGATACCCAATTTCCGTGTAAGCAGCCATTTCTTTAGGGCCAAAAAGTATTGAAAGTATCTCAAAGCTCTCTGTCAAGGGTTAGATTAACTATTCCCGCACCAATATGAGCTATGGTGGGGAAGGGTGTGTAAGAGAAGTAGATCTACTATTCCCATTCCAATCTAAGCTACATTGGGGAAAGTGATGGGCATTGAAGGGGCTAGATTTACTAATCCCACTGCAATCCAAACTGCATCGGAGAAGGTGTTGGGCTTTAATGGACGCTGATTTACTATCCCCACACCAATCTAACCTACACTGAGGAGAATGTTGAACTTTAACAGTTTACATTTATTGTTCGCAATGCATTTAAACTACATTGTGGAAACCACTTGATATTGACGGGGTTAGATTCACTGTTAACACTCCAGCTTAAGCTACATTATATTCCCTTTCCTATATAACCTACTTTGTGGAAGGTGTTGGACTTTAACTGGGGTAGATTCCGATTGCTTCCTTGGGGAAAGTATTGGATATTAAAGGGGTTACACTTACTATTCCCAATACAATTGAAGCCACATTAGGGAAAGCATTAGACTTAAATGGGTGTATAAAACCTATATCTTATCTAATTAAACCATAAACTAATCAAAGTGTAATTTTGAAAACCTTTAAATAATCCCTTATTTAATTGTATTATAACAAAAAGAAAAGAAAACCTCTATAACTATCTAAATAAAATAATAAAGTAACTCTACAAAAATAAAATAATAAAAAATTAAAAAGTAAAACAAATACAAATAAATAAATCAAAATGTAACGATTTTTTTAAAACATATAAACACTAACTTAATCCTCATTTTTAATAATAAAAATCAACATTAGAAATAACCAAAATGTCCATAAACAAAAATGTAATTTTGTTTCTTTTTTATTAATTCTTTTAAAAATAAACATAAGGTAAAAATATTCTAGCAAATGTTAAAATAAAAACAATATATTTTTTGTTTATTTTATTATTATATTTCAAATAAATATTTATTATTATATACTTTATACATAATGTATAAAAATATATATTTATGTTGAATGAAAACTTTTTTTGAAAATACATTGCAATTAAAACCATCATATTTACCAAACAGATGTTTTTTAAATTCTTATAAAAATGTCCAAATAATTTCTAAAACTCTCCCCACAAAATTTTAATAGATGAAAAACTTACATTAACAAACTCCATTAATACATAAAAAAGTAAATACAATATAAATAAATGAATACATTCTAAAAATATTTCCCCCCCAAAAATGTACATATGAAAATAAAATCAATCACCCACTCATAAAATAAGCAAATATTTGAATACTACAATAATATTAAAAAAAATAACATAAAGCAATTACACACAATGGTATTTTTAACTAAAAAACAATATTATTCCCTATGATATTTGTGATGAGAATTTTTTTATGTCATAAAGGCGACAATATTATGGTAAAATTATATTTCTAAAATGTTATACTAGTCAAACACTGTCTGCATATGACGTAAAGATTTTCAGCTGCAGTACAAAGAAGATACATTACTCGATCCAAACCAAGCAATTTAAATCAGTTAATGATATATTATATTTTTATCTTATTGCTACTCATGACTACAGGAACAAATACTCCAAATTACATATTATTCCATAGGTATTTCCAGTAATAATATATGCAGAAACAGTGACCTATGTTGACTCGTGCATATACATGCAGCATCAGTAACAAAAAGTTCCTTCCACTGATGGAAAATAATGGGCAATCAAATTAGGAAAAGCATAGTAGTTGGCATAGATAATGTATGGCAGAAACAGGGCACAATTATCCATGGGAATTGAAATGATCAGAAAAAGCAGCAAGTTAGGTAGCATCCTCACATGTATTAACAGATGTCTTGTAAAATTACTTCGAGCCAGTTTGAATATATTTCGAGGTCCTGAAAGGTCTTCATATTTTCAAAAAACAACCTATCTAACAGATGGCTTTTCCAATTCTCTACCATGAGGGCCAGCAATTCAGATTCTCAAAAATTAAGCATGTGACCGTATTTTGTCAATTTGTGTGAATCGAACATCTGCTCCCTCCCAATTTGCATAAAGGTATGTTTAACATATTTGATCTGCTTTGCAAAGGTTGAACCTGTTTAAACACACCAGCCCGAATTGCTCCTGCACGCCCAACATCGATTTGTTTAAATTGATATCTATAATACTAAAGGAGCTAATGTAATTATCTTGTAAATAAGTAATGTATGCTTCTTCACCTGTAAAAGTGGGTACGGATTAAGGTAAATCAAGACGTCTTCTAATAAATGTGTTCACCTCTGCTTGTAATGTAGATGTGTACGTATATCTTGATTGCCCCGCTCCATGAACAGCTGTGGGAATACTTATTAAGTGAACTGAAGAATTTTCTGGAGCACAATGGGTCCATGTACTGTCATGAGCAAGAGTTCTAAACGCGACTGATTGTTATCAGAAGCAAAGCGCTCAGTGAATTTTTGCATTATCAGGAGCAGAGCTTTGAGTGAATCTGGGTATAGTCGGAAACAGAATACGACAAAGTGAAATTCCAGGGCATAACAACTCACAACCTCATGCATTTTCAAGCAAATGTTTACCAGCATCACTCAATACAATTCTGTATGAGATTTGCTTTAAAACAAAAGGCTGAAAAAGGAACTCTTCCATGCAGCAGGAGCATTCCCCCATTTGTCACGTAGAGCTGAGATCATCTAAAACATATATCATTTCTTGGCAACACAGTGCTCTTCTCTTGTAATGTCTGAAAGGGGTTCTAGTACTGAACTTCCAGGAGATTATAAGGCCAAAAAGCGACCATTGTTTTCCCCCACTACTTCTCAGGCAATGGCAGACAAACACAAATCTCTGACTCTTGATGTCCTGTTTATAATGAGCAGGATACCTAGCTGCAGGGACCGGGCAAATTTAACTGGACTGAATTAGGGAACTTTGTTCATCTGTGCAATAGCCAAACTAAGCAGGCCTAATTAAAAATATTCACACCACTAAAGCACAACTAAGTGAATGAGTAGGAGTTAGGAGTAGGCTTTAACTTAATCTTGGCATTATTGGAAACTGAGATCTTAGGGGCCCATTAGGATGGCAGTCGGAAAATCTCCCCGACCGCCATGGTAGCGGGAAAAGACTGCGGCATAATCGCGGCGGTCGGATTCTGGTGATTAACATTGCGACGGTCGCTGCTGTCAGCAGCACTGCCGCGATGTCAAAAAGAGCATGTTCTGCATATCCCTGCACTGCGTGGCAGGCACTGCACAGTGCCTGCCACCTTGTACAGGGACATGTGGGGGGTACCATGGGTACCCCCCCGTGCACCCACACCCCCCAACACATTGAGGGCCCGCAATGGGCCCCCGGAACATGTCTCTGCATGCCTTTCCATGGCAGTTCCACCGCAGCGGAAAGGCTGGCTACTGCCGGCATCATAATCGTGCCGGCGGTGCTTGGCCCTGATGTGCAATAATTGTAGCGGTCCAGCTCCTCCCACCAGGCAAGAGGGCGGACTGCAACCGGCAGAAAAGTGGTGGGCGGAAAACCACACTGCGGCGGTCAAGACCGCGATGCTAATCGGACCAGCAGTTTTCCGGGTTTCGATGGCGGGCGGATGGCTGCCGCCGGTCCGGCGGTTGCAACGCTGGACTGGCCGCCCGCCCGCCATCCTAATAGACCCCTAAGTGAGTATGGCTATTGTTGTGAGAAGACTGCCGTGGAAGTCAACATATCATCAGAAGCAGAGCCCTCAGTGAGTTTGTGCGGACTGACAAGAACAAGCTCTGAGAGGCACTAGTCAGTATCAGAAGCAAAAATCTGATTGAGTTGCAGGTCCAGATTCACATAGAGCTGAGCTGTATGTGAATCTGGATATTGTCAGATGCTGAGCCCTAAGTCTCATTACTGTCAGATCTTTGATGCACACAGTTCTAAGCAAGACTGGTTCAGAATATAATGCCAGTGCAAATTAAAACTGACAATTTCCACCCTTTCAAAACATATCAGAATGCCAGATTGTTGATGTATTGATGGTGTCCTTTCCTCCGAAAAGACACTTCCTTATCTCGAACTATATTGTTTATGGGCTTATTCCTCTGTGAAATGCAATACTAAAAATGTATGTCTTGCTTCCTTAATAGGGAAATGTTGTGAGCTGTCCTTTAAATGAAGAGGTTGTCAGTATTCTTCTTCTCTGACATTGTTATAACATGTTCTTCCTTCTTCTTGTTTCCTTGCAGTCCCTTGCCTTCTTCTTACTGGCTGTCTGCTGTGCAGGTAGGTGGTCCACATTCCTTCATCTACTTAGGTATTTAAGGAAGTCCTGGTCTGTCATGCTTACCACACTGTGCAAGTAAGAGCAAACATGTTGTACCTCAAGGAGACTCATACTAAGGAGAAAATTGAAGCAAGGGTGTAAGACAGAGTAAGTGTAGTGGCATTTCAAGGCTGCTACGGGTCCGGGTCCTAATGCAAGCAATGAAAATGCAAATGCCCCCTCCTGGTTGGGATGTAAAAGACAGCATTTAATGGGGTAAGATTGACCCCCCCCCCCAGGCCTGTGTTTCAAAGTTACTGTACCAACGCGTGCGATGTAAGTGGGATGAAGGTGCGTAGGTCTTACAAAAGACTCAAATTAAATTAATTGTAGTAACAGTGAAGAAGCAAGAAATATCCCACTTCTAGCAGGAACCTCATTACGCGTGCCCCAGTGCAAGAGAGGTGTTAATTCCACACCCCTGAAGTTGAATACCGCGAATACCATCAGCATCCAAGGTTGCAAAATTAAAGGGAGTTCAAGACTGAACCATGAGGTTCACTTAGTAATGAGGACCTACTTCGTGGAATCAGTAATTCTCGTTCTGATTCTTGTAAGAGTTTCTCATTCTCTTCCATAATTTACCCCAGAGACTTCGACTGCTTTCCAAATAAAAATCTAAAGGCAATGTATGAAAAGTCTGCAGAATTTTTGTAATTCCCGTTGGGACTGGTAACTCTTTTTAAAAAAAAAAAAACTTTATATAACGAGAGATGCCAGCATCCATAAATGCACAGCATCATAAAGAAGCCAATGACTGCCTCTTAATAATTCTTAGAATATCATGGACACTTCCATCTAATATTTCAAACCCGCAAGAAGGTAACCAAGTATGGTAGAGGGCCTAGACGAAATAGAATGACAGTGTCTGGTCTTAAGAGAAAAATGCTAATTCTCTGAGATCTAATAGCATTTGGGGATACCCAACTTATAATAATGCCTGAAGCAGCACACATTGGATCTACATTGTGATACATGAATTTGCTTTGCACTTATTCCTACCCAGAAACATTAGATAACTTGACCTATACTAGTGGTATTATTCAGATTAGCAAGGGACAAGTTGTATGACATATTTGATGCAAAGACAATTGTAGGCCACAGCGGGTCAACAAAAACTCCTGCCTAAATTTGGGGCAGCTGGATGCTGGTGTCCACATGTTGGTAGAGTGGATCCTGGGGCACCCAATTGTTTATTAATATCTACAGAAGCAAGAGATGGACAATGCCCAATGCTCTAAATATATGCTTTGCATTGTAGTGGTGTGAATGACACAGCAAGAAAGGGGCTCATTGGTGTGCCAGTCCACTCTATTTAGAGATCCCCAGCTCCCTGACAGGTATTTGTGCACTGTGACGGGAGTTGTCCGTGTGGCAGTTCTCCCGCACAGAATGACCGAGCAGGCACTATGTTTAAAGTGCCTGCTAGACAAACATTTTTGTTTAGGGAAACTAAATTCTCAAAGGCAGAGTTTGTTTTCTCCAAACAAAAAACAAATGTGCTCGACATGCAGAGCGTTTTCTCCCTACACGACAATTCCTTTCTACATTTTCCCTGCCTGTGGTCGCCATGTCTCACATGGCAAACAAGGGCAGGAAAATTCATTGACAGTCACCGTATCCTCAGTAGGGTGGGGCAACTGTAATTGGGACCCGATAGTCCTTATTGGATGGGCCGCCGGGTCAGAAGTTCACATTGGCAGAGCCTCTGCTGTGCAAACCTAGGGGCAAATGTATAAAAAAGTGGCGGAGCGCAGGTCAGCTCCAAAATTCCTAACAATTGCGCTCCGTCACTTTGGAAACGCAGAGATTCGCTGTATTTACAATAATATGGTGCAACCCTGTGTTTCTCCCTGCGCTGTTGTTAAATTCAGCTGTCTAACACCAACGCAGGCACCCTTGAACTGTAGTGCAAGGGTGCCTGTGTTGAGGAAATTATTTTTTATGTGCCAGAAGGTGGCCATTCCTGCACATAAACAATCCAGAATGGCTAGCTGTAACTTCTATGTGTGCTCCATTGTGCAGCACACATAATAGTTACAAATCGTCATTTTTTAAATGTTTGGGTATATGCAAGAAAGGACACCTTCCTGCATATCAAGAATCATTCATGGCAGTTTGCTGTTTCTATGTGTGCTGCACCAGGCAGCATACATAGAAACAGCAAAAACAAGGAGCAATAAAGCATTTCTGCTCTTTTGGCCATGTTAAGACTAGGTTTTCCCTGGTCTTAATTTTGGCGCAGCCTCCAACTTACACCACCCTTGTAAATAGGGGGCAGTGTCAAAATCAATGGGTGTTGCGGCTGAACACCCACCACTACCCCTATCGCACGCCTCTTTCACGCTAAGTGTTGCGTAAAAGGGGGCCTTATTTACAAGGCGGCATTAAGCCACGTTAAGTGGCTTAACGCCGCCTTGTAAATAAGGTGAAGTGTTAATCGCCACAGGAACGTCACTAAAAGTGACATTCCAGTGGCGATAGGGGCTTGTAAATATGCTCCCTGGTTCTTCCCCAACTATAAATAAAGACGGAGAACTGCAAGTTTGGTGTGGGAGGAACACCACTGATTTACAGCAGGCCTCCATCTCTTCAAAACTCTAAATGCGACTGATAGACCAAAACGTCTTCTAAATTCCTTACCTGGTCCATTGTTTAAGATTCAGTTTATTGCAATGAGTACATAAAGAAGAACCATTAAGCCTCACTCATAAAATCCCAGTACATTCATTTTAATAATGAAACGTCATGAAAAGTCATAAACCATACATTGTACCACTAGAGTACAGTTAGTATGGAGTATTGATATCTAAAACAAAATTGGACACACTGAGCAATATCATATCAGAAAATGAACGACAAACTGAGATACCTATTCACAACATGACACTTTGATCAGTTTAGATAAATGTCCCGGTCCATCAGTGAAACCCTGATCATTAGACTTAACATTGCAATTGACAGTATGCATGCTGAGAGACGCTTGATCTATCAGACTACTAAGGAGGTCATATAGACTCTTGCGTGAGGCCAGCCAGGTGGACATGAGATGCTGCCCTCAAGTCTCCCACACCTCCACTTCCCTGCAAGAGAGGACTACCTGCCATATTTAGAAAACATCTCCCGCTCTATTTTGTGACAGTCATTTGTTTGTGAAACAAACTTTCAAAGTATGAGTTTGTTTCAAAAACACAAAAAACAATGGGTGTGATGCACAGGAAGATTTCCTCCTGCACCTAGGAGCCATTGTTTTTTTTCCCTGTTCTAGAGCGCCAGGAGGAGCAGAGCAGGCGATATCAATAGCAGTAGCCCCACCCTAAATAGGGCAGAGTGACTGCTACAGGGTCCGAGCGGCCCTGTGGTGGGTAGGCCACCAGGCCAAGGGTTTCTCATGGTGCAACTCAGCAGCTCCCCCGCTCCAAATGAGGCGAGGCCAGTGGTGGCTCCTCCGCTACGGTGCAGGACCGTCCTCCCACTGCTTTTCAGCAGTGTAAGGACAAATAAAATGATAATAACTCAATGTTATTATCATTTTTTTTTCTTGTTGTAGGCACGGCAGCTTTGCAAGGTGGGTCTGCTCTGCTGACAGAGCAGGGCAGGGGAAGAGTGGGTTTCACTCCCTAAGTGTACATGAATTTTTGGCTGGCCAGCCAAACATTCATTCGCACTTAGCATGATCTCCAACCAGAACATGCTTTGCAGCGTTGTGATTGGCTTAGGGGAGCCTGGGTTCTTCCTGGGTGCTTCCCGTTCCGACTGGAGTGAGGTGTGGAGAGATGCGACGAGAAGGACGCGACAGGCAAGGAAGTAAGTTTCATTTAACTTTTTATTTACCTCCTCTCACCCACCTCACCACCCCCACCTCTGCGCCACCGCCGATCCCTGCCGGCCCACTGGGCGGGGCAACAGCGACTTCGACTGGGTAGGCATTTTGCCAGTTTATGGCAGAGCTCTTTCTACACCAAACTCTAAATGAGCCCCTAAGTATGCCTAGTCATAACACTATCCTCCACTCCCAAGCCACAATTGATTTTTCATGATAAATATGATCTTCCTATGTACCACTAAAAAGATCGCTTCTACCTCTCATTTCAAATCTATGCGAAGTGTCTCTTGAAATGTAATGTTTTCTCATAAACACAGATAAATGGCAATCTGTTGTTTAAGCAGGGGATTATTATAGATATTATCTTTCTATGAATTGCCCGCAGATACTAAGACTACGATGTACTAGCGAGAAAAACATAGTACTCGTGCTACAAAATGTTATTCACAAACGTAGGGCCAGAGACTTCGGCATCTCCTGTCGTTTCTATCCGAAGGTCTCTGCCACAGTAGCCGATAGCTCCACACATGGAGGCATATTTTTTAGTATCAAATACGGGAATGACAAGAGGGGTTGGCTGTAAAATGAGGAATACCTACCATTAAATGGTAGGGTTTAGGGACATTTAAGGAGGGGTTTAGGAAAGGACATGCTAAAACAAATAGACAACCACAATAGAGTATTACCTATCTATTCACAAGCCATACTTTAAAGCCCAGGTGTCAAAAGAGGATCAAAAGTACTCTAGCCCAGACTTGAAGTAAGTCAAGAACCACACATAGCCAGTCATTGGTAATAAAAAACACTTCCATAGAATAGAACATAATGAAGGTAGAGAAATGAAATAACACCCTACAGGAACTAATGTTAAACTAACACAATTATTTGGACATTTAATCTATCTATGTATTATCTATCTGTCTATCTATCTAGCTATATAAATGTGTGTGTGCATACGTGAGTGCATATATATATATATATATATATAATATATATATATATTATATATATATATATATTATCTACTGGCGGTCGCCAGTAGATAGTTATAGTTACAACCTAGTTTCCATAGGAAATCTCAAAATTCTATTTTGAATAAATTTGGCGCCGGTTGACGAATCCTCGCGAAATTTTCAAAACAAATGGGGCGCTCCGTTCAGCTCTTACCCTGAAAGTCTCGGGGTGATTCGTCAAGCGGGGGCCGAGAAAAAGGGGGGGTCCCAAAACGCGTTTTCCCCATGCATTTTTCCATAGGACCTTTAGTCGAAGGTACAGCCCGAACGGCTGAACAGAATTACTTGAAATTTGGCAGAGAGGTAGTCCTCAGGTCAGGGAAGTGCCTTTTGCAGGTCTGGTGTAAATCTGTTCAGTATTTCCTGAGAAAATAGCATTTAAAAGCATATAAATATCTATACGCGCGCACCGTGCGCGCACTGTGCGCGCACCCTGCCATGCGCGAGCGCAATTCTGATTGGTTGTTAGATGTCGGTAAACATTCGAATCGGTCGAAACCAGGAAGTGTCGGCCTCCATTTTGTCTCTCGCAGTCTGAGGGGGTGAAAAACAAAGGTGGAGAACGTCAAAAGGGGGCAGGGTGGACAGTTCCTGACCCCCTAGTCTTGGTCAGGGGGTCACAGAAGGACCACCAAGGGAGAAAAAAACAATTTTTTTTTTCAAACAAATCGCGGGGTGCGCGCTCCGTGCGCGCTCCGTGCGCGCACGTTACGCACTGCGTACCGTGGGTGCTCGGTGCTCAAAGTGCACCGAGTGCGCACAGCGCGCGCACGGTGCGCGAAGTGCCCCGTGCGCGCACCGTGCGCGCACGGTGAAAAACCTGAAAAAACAAACATTTAATAAATACATAACTTAGCATTTAAAAAACAGTACAAATTCACTGAAAAAACCATAGGTTTCACACACGTTATAGTTACGAATTAGCATTTAAAAAACCTTGCAAATTCACTTAAAAAACCATAGGTTTCACACATGTTATAGTTAGCTGGACATTTCACTCGTAAAAAACCAATGAAATTCCCCCGTTATAGTTAGTGCAGGCAACTATAACTCATGCGACCGCAATCCTCTGCTGATGACGTCAGATATTACATCACTGATGACATATGTGTCTTTCTGAAAAATAAATATTTGTAATATATGTATAGCTAAAGATTAATGGAAGAAGACATGGGTAAATAAGTGTCTAAATACAGTGATGTAATATCTGACGTCATCAGCAGAGGATTGCGGTCGCGTGAGTTATAGTTGCCTGCACTAACTATAACGAGGGAATTTCATTGGTTTTTTACGAGTGAAATGATCATACTTTTATTAAGAAAAATAAAAATATTATGAATTCATTCAACATATATCTTTAAAAAAGTTACTAAATAGTAAACAAAAATAAAAGTACAAATGTTAGCGGGGGTAGGAGTTTTAAAATTGTTGTTGACATTTTTTTATTTATACCTTAAATTAATATTTTAAGTTAAATAAGAATTGAATACATGTTTATTTGATGAGTTAATGTGCTGTAACATTTTATTTGATTTATTCTCGGTTAATAAATATTTTAAACTAATTTATATTGATGTTATACATTAAAATAGTTTTCATAATTGTCCCAATACTGTCCCATAGGCAGATCTCCGCCACTGTGGCAGGTATCTCTGCCTATGCTTGCAAATTTACTAGAAGTAACTTTACACTTACAAATTCTGTTGTAGGAAGCGCCACTCCATGATTTGAGGAGGTGGAGACTTTACACATTGGTGTAAATCTACACTCACAAATGGTGAATAACAAAAAAGTGGTGAATTACACCTAGATGTAGTTGTAAAAATACCTGTGAGTAAATATGCATGGCTATATTCACCTTTGTGATTAGGCCACTTACAATGAGTTATTTAGTTGTGCTCCAATGTGCCAATCTAGGGTCTCCAAGTGAGACAGAAATGAAATAGGGCAGAAGTGGGGAGGAAAAAGGAGCTGGTGGAGACATGTATTGACACTGGACAACACAGGTGTGCAGTGGCACCACGTGGACACTAGACCCAGTTAGGGTGTGGTACAAGGGGGTCTCCCCTTACCTACCAGGACACCCTGAAAGACCCCAGTCCAAACATAACAAAGAGTAATGAAAAAAAGTGTGGGCTAAGGACAAAGACTGAAAGTAAAAAGACCCCTGGTTTTGTGCCCACCTGTTGGGCTCTGGGTCCTAGAGAGGGCACAGAAAGAGAGGTGTGACTCAGGGAGGAAGCACAATGTCAGTCTCCAGGCAGCGATGAATGGGGTTATCAGCAGGACCTGCAACGGATCTTGCTCGAAGCTAAGAGCTCAAGAATGTATCAGGATAGCCCTGGCCCAGATTCAGACAATGGGAAGCTGTCAAGGCTCCGGATATGGACTCAGGCAGGGATTATGATGTTTGTAAACAAGGTCACTGGTGCAGGAAATGGCACCAAGGAGCAGCGTGTTTATCGTCCGGGGGAATTCGGTTTGGCAGGAGGCCAGACTTTCACCATTGTCCTTGTCCTCGTATTATTTGGTCACTCCACCTCCTACACCTGATGTCCCTGGGGTCTGCTCGTGTTTGTCGGCCATGGAAGGTTTCTGGATAAAAGGAGGGCTTTTTGGATTTACAATTACTTATTTTTTAAAACTACTAGGAATAATCAAGCAGTGCAAAAGAAGCATTTGGATTAACTGACTGGTACAAAAATAACATTTACACTGACACCATGGTGAAAAACCTATCAGACTAGTGCAAAAATGTTTAGGGGCATAGTCATGAAATTATCACGCAGCGCAGCAGGTCACCTTGCTGCGCTGAATGATCAGGAAAGGGCAGGAATGCGCCGTACTTAACAATACAGCACATTCCTGTCATTTGCCTGCGCTGGTGCGCAATGTGCCTCCTAGTGCCAACGCAGGCACCCGTGCACCATGGTGCAAGTGTGCCTGCCTTGAAAGCAGGATTGTTTTTGTGCATAAAGGGGCACATTCCTGTACAAAATCAATGCAGTGGTAAATCTGGGAATGCACTGAAATCCATGGATGGATACATGGGATTACCCACGCTCAATCCATAGAACGCCACCCTGAGGCAGAGTAACGCAAGGCACCGATTTGTGCTGCATTGCATTTCTCCAGATTTTTCAAGCCATGAAGGGCCACGCAAGGTGGCCTTGCGTGGCTTGGTAAATCTGACTTCTGTTTTGTGTCGCCGTTGTGTGCCATGAGAGCGACTCCTCAACTGGGGAGCTGTAGCATCTTGACGCATTCCCAGGTTTACCACTGATGGTAAATTTGAGAATGCGCCAAAATCCATGGGTGGATGTGTGGGAACACCCACACTCCACCCATGGAACACCTCCCTGGGGCACAGTAACACAATGCAGCGATTTATGCTGCGCTGCGCTGTGTTACTCTGGATTTATCAAGAAACGCAAGGTGGCCTTGCGTGGTTTGACAAATGAAACGTAAGCGTTGCGTCGCTCTTGCGCCCCATTGCATGGAACAAGGGCAACACAACTCCTACATAATATGCCCCTTTGTGTTTTTGTTCTGGCGATTCAGTGCAAATGACATTGCCAAAGAGTACTGCATCACTGGGTGTTACCTAATGTGTTCCCTTATCTGTCATTATAAGCATACCTGTTGCTGTCATTTTTCTAAATGAGGTGTGCCTAAAATGCTAGATGATCAGAGAGAGGGAGAAGCAGAAGTGATGGTCTTGTGAAAGGATGGAGATAAGCAATAGTGTGAAGCAGAACTTGTCTTTGCAGGATGCCTGTTGCATGATGTAATGACACTGTACGAGTGGTTGAACATGTGGATTCAGGAAGGACTGGGGTGTATAAGTAAAACTGTCTGGAAAAATTGAGGTTGTTGCCTCTGCTCTCTTTGTGTTTTTTTAATCTTCCGTCGTTCGGGGGAAGGAGAGTAGTTTTCTTTTTAGGATCTTGTGTCCAACATAGATTTAGGCGGTGGCAGATCAATGCCAAATTTACAGGATAACCACTTATTATTTTCTTATGTGTATTTTATTGGGGATATTTATAGCAACTGCACCTTTCCCTGGAAGGCACTAGGAGGCGCACATAGCAACATGATACAATACTCACATGAGAGGTGAGAACGAGATGCAGGTATGTTTACAGTGTGAAGACAATTCTGTCAAAAAGAACAATCCCTTTGGACTCTACAACCAAATGAATTAAGTGAGCACTCCAAGTTCGATAAACAAAGCTTTGGGTAAGAAAAGCACCCAAGCAACACCTGGTCTGAGTAGTAAAAAAAGAGAGAATATCATTCCAGGGTTACCAAAAATATATGTTTATGAACTTGGAGTGCTCACTTAATTCATTTGGTTGTTGAACCCTTTTAAAAGCTTGATATATTCTCCCTGTTGTTTGTGTATGAAATATTTTTATTATGTGTATTGAAGATACATATGTTTTTTAATCTTTTTGTATATCTATTGAATCTATAAGGATCCTAATAATAAAAAACATATAGAATTTATATTATGTTTTTGGTCTCTATTTGGTGCGGACGAGTGGGTTGTTGAAGGATGGTTGTAAATTGTTCCTGTATGTTTTAAAGAAAGAGTCCAAAGGGATTGTTCTTTTTGACAAAAGTTTCTATTTTTGGTGTCCTGTCCCTTTGCTTGAGTAGGACCCCTCTCTCTAATTTCTGGACAGTTTGAAGACAAGCCAGTACAAGTGACCCAGAGGGAAGAAAAGGGATGGGGATGTCGTCTCATATCTTAGTACGATTGTGAAGGGGTGGGTTTTGAGATACTTCCTGTATTGCACGAATAAGTGAGATGGTCTGAGGTGCACAAAGAGGTCATTCTAGAGACTTGGACCAAATACCAAAAACAGTCTGTTGGCACCTCAGACCTTTCTTAGGCTTTTGGTTTCTACTCTGGTTAGGAATATGCTCCTTGTTGTGTGAGTGCCACATGATGCATTCATTTTAAAAGCCAGGTAGCAATGTTTTCTCAGGTGAAGTAGATCACGCAACAAGTTTTGAAGTGGATTCTGTCAAGGGGACCTAGAGAATTCACATTCTTCAAGGTAGGAGAAATGTTCTCAGACTCTCTTTGGTGATTAGTTGAGCCACTCGATAAAAACTTGATTGGTCTCAGCACGCAGAGCTTCGTTACCTCTGTCAATCTGTGACAAGTTGAGGGTTTGGACTGTTGATCAGAAGTCCATAGATGGAAGGAAGGTCTTAATTCTTTGCAGTAACAGAAGCCGTTGGAATAACCGCTGATGTGGTTTTTGTGATTTACTCAATGGAGATCAAGTTCTGATCTGCCACACATGCCCAACAGGGTTCTATCTGTCTCATTCCTGTTGCGACCATGTTGTAATACAATGTTGTTATGCTTATGTTGATGCACAGAAGCTCTGCCATGATTTTGAGCACTCTGCCTTTTAACTTATAAAATACAAACTCTATTATTACTCTTCTTGTGCAGGTGGTGACACAACAGTGGGGAACTCTTCTGTCAGTAAGTACTTTTCCTGCTCTTTCACATAGACGCTTTTCCTATTTTTGATATTTCTAGCAAACTGTTTGCCTGAGGTAGAATTTGCTAAGTCCAGAGTAATGCTGTGGACTGGATTACAGGGTTATGCTTGTAAGTTTACTTTCTGGTGGTCAGGAGAATGAATGGTCACTTGTGTCATCTGTACCCCGAAACAACTTAAGACAAAACAAACAAAGTGATGAATGGAATGCTTGGATTAATCTCAGCCACTGGCAATTACTCGGATTACCAGGCCAGGTCTTCCTTGAACTGGAATACAAGCAACCCAAGATGTAATACAGAAAAAGTTCAAACATATGAAAGCCTGCACAATTTTCCCAACGTTTATGTGGTTTCATTTACATGCTAAGAACTCAATGTGGTAAACAGCCGCATTGCAACCAAGTGGCCATTTACAATTCACACTTGGCAATGTACTGAGAGGCAGAGAGAAGTTGCTGAAAACAGTCTAAAAGAAGCACTGGCAACGCCAACAGGAATCACATTGGCTACCAGCCTTTTGGATTTGTCATTGCTTCTTTTGTTATGGCTTTTGCAAAACATTGTAGTTGGGAAAGCTGCTGAGCCCTCGCAATTTCCCAGAAAGTGGCTAAAATCTAAAATATTTTTTGATCTCAAAAAGCACACATTGGCATAGTAGTTCCCTTAACTGAAGAGAACTACTTTGGGTGTGGATGTGCTCCTTGTAAAGCGACTGAAAGTTGTTACTCAGTGAAGTTAGCCAATGAAGTGAAGTGGGCTGACCCATTGGTCCATTATGTATGCTGTAGAGGGTGGAAGAAAAACGACCTAAGAAGAGACTAATCGATGAAGAAGGCAGACTGGATGCCCTTATAAGTAAATGGATATTATTTTATAAAATCAAAAGGTCTTGGCTAATGGCAGACCTCAAAAGTTGTTACCATATTTAACAGATACAAAGAGAATTCAATCTACCAAAAGGCACAATCATTAAATTATTAACTTTTCCCTAAAACAGTGCTTAGTAATTCATCAACAATATCTGCATAACATGAATGTTTGCTACAAAATAAAAAAGACGATGTGCTGGGCCTGAGCAAAAAAATGGGCAAAGTGTTTGGATCTCTAGTCTAATACTAGAGATATTTATCATATACTTAAATGATATATATTCCGTGAATAAACGTGTGGATTATAGACTACATGAATATATAACCATCTTTGATTTTTACATTACACCAGACAAGATATTAAGGTGGAATCGGGGAAAAATAAAAAAACATGAATGCCTCATATGTGGAGCTTATGGTGCCTAAGGTGTCCATATGTTATATATTCGTCCCACCTTAACTAAATAAATTTTGTCTTATCTTTCAAAAACAAAATAATATGTTGGAATTAACTTTATCAAAGGATCCCCAAACAATTTTCTTTATGCATGGGCAGAGCAACCGGACAATAAAGGCAGGAAATGTGTGAGGTATACCCCATAGAATTACACATGGCACTATGCATCGAAAGACCAGCACTATTTATTATATATCTATATAGTAGCCATGGACAGGCCTTCTCAAACTACGTTAAACTCAGGTTTGCCTTATCAATCCTGCATGTCAGAGAAAAGCTGAAATCAATCAAACCAAAGGATGTCAATCCACAATAAGGAGCTCCCCAGCTCCCACTGCTCACCCTGGATTATTATGATATTCTAGCTCCAGTTCTGACTACTTTGGTGCGAAGAATTCTTGATTGTGAGTTTAGGAGCGCAATTACACTTTTGTAGGGCGAAGTATTTTTTTTTAAAGTCTATATTTTTGTGTCTACGTTTCTGCAGTATTCATGTTTTTAATTTGTATCTTCATATGCTTCCACTTTCCAATCATCTCTCCAATATCCTGGATGTACACCTAGGTTTGCAAAATATAAATCTCGCACATACATACATGCATACATACATAAGCTAAATAAAATGGCTTGTTGGAAAGGAAGCCCTAAAATAAATTTAATTTTATGTCATCATAAATACCTGAATCTGATTAAGGACTGGTAATAAGCTGAGCTATGATTTTTCAGTCTATATTCAAAAGAGAAAAATGACAGTTACTTGGACAACACAAAGGGTCTCCCTCATTACCGTCTTAGTGAACATAATTCCGTTTACATTTTATAGCCACATTATTGTTTACAGAAGAAAGTAGCAAGTGTATCATATTTTCATTTATTAGCATATTTTAATGTAATAATTCTGGTACATTTCTAGTATTTAAAGACTGGGATGCAGCCAAAGTGTTTGCAGTGGGGAAAACCAATCATACAGGTCCAGTGGGTCTACAGAAAGGGGTGGAATGTTCTGTAATCTAGAATTATAGATAAAACAATTAGGTGCCTGGACAATTCTACTAAACGTTTCCTTAATGCTCTCACTGTGGCATGCAGGCACATTTAGGTCAACCACCTGGATAGTTGTTCAACAGAACTTAGTAGCAGTACAGCGCTCAGACAGAGCATAATGTACAGTATTTGGAGCAAACAACATAGATATAGAAATCCCAAGTAAGCTGATCAAAAGTGGTCTAGTTGTCCAATGGAAAATCCAGTCAGTGAAACATCAGGTATGAAAGTTCTTTTAGGGGCCCATTCACAGGGTAAAATTTGGATTAAGCGTAAATTCGGTCATACACATTTGTTTACACGCTGAATGACCATACTCACAGCTGCCAGGAATTCACAAAGGGAAACCCCTCTATGCATGAGTGTGGAGTTATTTGCACACACAAATCCCATTTACGTGGTGGGAAAGTGGATGTTCCAAAGGCATGGTCAGCCTTGGACGTTTGTGCACGCCCACAAATGTGGCTGTTTGTTGCCATTCGCAAACTTCTAACCTTCCCCTTTCCACCATGACAATTATCAGCTCTTGTGGGATGTAGAGGAAGGCACAATTATTTTCTTTGCAAAGGAAAAAATGCATTTGCACAGGGGATCAGATTTAGCTATTGAGAACTGCACATATTAGGAACAGGATCCCACTAGGTATGTCACATGACCTTTCAAGATATACACATGGAAACATACTCCAGGTGCAGCTTTTCATAGGCATATTCATAGGGATGTTTGTGACTTCCAGAAAGTAGTAAATCGGCAAGTTCTGATTTAATACTTTCATTGAGATTAAGACCCATTGTCTCTAATGTAGATTTTATTCCCTCATATATCCTTTAGTCTTTCCTGCACAAAAGTGGACATTCTCACTTAGACTTCGTAAATCTGAAATAATTCTTTGTGTGTTTCAAACCCATTTTGAATGGATTCAAGAATACTTATTTATAATGTCATTATGCGTTTTTGGGAACACAGTGATGAAAAATGTCATAAAATGAACTTAACATCTTTGAAATTAAATAATTATTTGAAGAAACATTGAGTGAGTTATAGGTAAGCATATAAAGTAGCAATGGAGCACAAAATATGACTCAGTTTGATCATCCAGTGCTTCTTTTACTTAAGGCTGGGCAAATTAGTCTTGACAAAATGCGAGATGTGCAGTTTTTGATATTATGTCCCAAATTAAATTAAATGCAACGCCCCACCACCCCCACGGTCACCGCCACCATCACCCCCCACCCCTCTGGTTTCCGCAAAATGTTTTCCACAGAAAATGGTGATCGTGTTCAAAAATGTAATGTCTACTGATAAAAAGAATTTGATTCATCTAAAAGATTGACATAAATAATGACAAAAATCATTAAATAGTGAAAATAAGATTCAAACTCCACCCCCCTGGTCCGCATTGTGGGAAAGCCATGGTTTTGCAGAGCTCCGATATTCACTCTATGACCTTAGGGTTGGGATCTTTTGCTAAACGGATTGATTTACTATATTGTTTTTTTATTATTATTATTTTTTTATTTAACATATGCTCAGTATATTGATTAACTCTGTTGTTTAGAATGGTGAAATTAGTGAGTTACACACTGTGCAGCACAGGTTAAAAAATCAAGCACTTCAAATATGGTCTGTTTATTTCCAATTTTTTTTCTAATAGCCTGTTGGACCAGGTGGTTTGATGGGAATCGACCAAACATTAACGGCGAAAGTGAGCTTTTGAGTGAACTAAGAGCGAAGTTTCCCGGATTAATCTGCTCTAATCCAATTGGAATTACAGCTGAGAATACCAAAGGTCTGTCTGCAGAAGTGGTGAAAAACAACATTCAGTAAGTGGTTCCTGGCATAAAACTAACAGGGAATTTAACTAGGTTAGGAGCACAATCCTACTTACCTGCAACTCAAATGGGGGTAGCCAGTTGGTGTAGGTTTTATCCATTGCTTGTCATTTGGTCTACCATGCCCTTAGCTTGCTACTCGAGCTATCTGGCATTGGCAGCAACATAAAGTAGGCAGCGCGTCAAGAGCTCAGACTAATTTTAAGTAGTCGTCACACCTTGTTCTGCCATTAGTTCCTCAGTATTCAATAAGGCATTGTTGAGGGGTAAATATGGGACACTACTGTAATATTTGGAGGCAAAGGATGTGGAATCTCACTTCTGCCACCATGGCATTCTCATGATTCTGTGTAAATGGCTATTATCCTAACCGTTGACTCCATGACTCAATTGAGGGGTGCAGACAGATCGAATGAGGTATAACCACCAAACTCAGGCACGGAAAAGATTTCTTCGCCAAGTGGATTACAGAAGGTCTTGAAAAAGCTCTGTGGAATAAATAGTATCCACATAGCCACTTCTGGAGTACATGCTGGTGCCAACTTCAATACAGACCTGTTAACGATAACTTGGGACACAGGTTGGAGAAAGTTCCATTTTTCTTTTCAGCACCACCCTGTTGCACATGAGTATTTAAGGCTGCAGGAGATAATTATTTTATAGGATCTGAGTAACCTTTTATTGTTTTGTGATTCATGGGCACTCAGCCTGTAGCAGTCCACAGTGCAGTCTAATAGATATTTGTATCCATGTATGATCCAGCACTTCTGAAAAAGGGTTAATAATTGTTATATATTACATACAGATAAATGTTTTATAATGACATACATACATTTACTGGCTCTTAACTGTAATGTGTACACTAAGGAAAACTGTAAGAAAATATGCTGGATGACAGGTTCGCAAGAGGTCATGGAGATATGGAGTTAGGGCATGAACTCAGGAAGGCTACGCATACACTGGAATGTTGTACTAACTAATATAATTCAGCATGGTATGTGTGACTTTGAAAAGAAGCCATTAATATAAACACAGGTTTTAGAATCCTTACATTTACTGATCTGAGGTCAGAGCCATGAACCTGCTCTGATGTTACAGCACTGAAACAAGGGACCCTAATTTCTCTGCTTTCTGTGGTGACAATCAGCCTTCACCTAGCGTGCCGTAGAATGCTTGGGAATGAGGTTGGTGCTCCCACCACCCTCCATATTCCCTGTCAGCGGCCGCTCTCTACAGACCCCAGCTCCCAGTTAAAAGTAGACTGTGCTGACGAGAACTCTCATAGAAGTTGTGACAAACATATACAGGCTTCCCACTCTATACATGGGAGAGTGAAAGGTTGGTAATTCCGAGAGTGGGGGTTAATTACAGGGCATTTTCTATAGCTACAATTGCCAAAAAATTGGTTGAATAAGTTAATATCATTACAAACAATGCAAAGTACTTCAAATAAAATATACAAAAGAACAATGGTCAATCCTACAAAAAAGCAAAATCTAGAAAAGAAATTATTCACAAACCCAGCTGGATGGCAATGGTACCAATCATTCATTTTCTGTTTCAGTAACAACATGACTCACTGCAAATATCTGTAATCATGAAATTATATTGTAGCAGCTCATTGCTTTTTGTCATGCCTAAATGATTCCATACAGGCTTAAAAACACATCTAAGAGCAGTATGTAACCCTAGACATACCCTATTTACAAAGGTAAATTTGCATGCGTAGATTTAATCACGTATAAATCTACTCTTACAATTTGTATTAACTTTACTACACTTGGCTAATGACCATTTCTGAGAGAAAATTGTAGATTTACATGTCCAGGAATGGAGTCAAATTTAAGAGTACAGAGCTCCTACTAGTATCTTTTCGCACCGTAGGCAGAGGTTACCTATGGTAAACTGCAAAACGAAGTTTTAAAAGTTTATTAAAAATTAAAATAATCAGTCCTGACCCTGTGCCTCATGGGAAAAGTCCAGCCCAAACTGGGAAGACCTGGCTTGGCAGTTCGGGCTGGACTGTTCCCATGAGGCACAGGGTCAGGACTGGGTCTGAACTGAGGTGGCGAAGAGAGCTAAAGAACGATGATGGATTCAACCCAGATCTGTGATTGGCGGCGAGTGTCTGAAAAGTTTCAGCGCCCCGTCCATCATCTCCTTTTGTTTGCTTTGTACACCCTAAGTTGGCAGGGTATTCCCAGACGTGGGTCCCTTGCTCACTTTGCCACTGGATTCAATCTAGCCTGGCTGATGAGGGGTGTTACCCCGAAACCGGTCCCAGGATGCTTGTTTCCGGTTCAGGGAAGACCTGGCTTGGCAGTTCGGGCTGGACTGTTGCCAAGAGGCACAGGGTCAGGACTGATTTGCATATAGCTGGGTCTGAACTGAGGTGGCGAAGTGAGCTAAAGAACGATGATGGATTCAACCCAGATCTGTGACTGGGGGTGAGTGTCTGAAAAGTTTCAGCGCTCCGTCCATCATCTCCTTTTGTTTACTTATAGTCTGTACTACTCATGTCCAAAAGTAGCTGTAACTTGCACCCTCACCATGCACTGCTAATTACCTCCAATATTACACTACTCAAGACATGTTCAATGACATCATTGATGAAATCACAGCAGCATCTGAAATGACATCATTGATAATGCGTGTCGAGGGCCCAAGTTATAGTTACTTTAGGGCACAAGTTATAGTTACTTGAGATAGCTATAACTGAAGAATTTCAGTGGTTTTGTAAGTTTAAAACGGTATGTTTTAACTGACATTTTCACCAAACTATAACATCCCTCTAACCTTTGTTTTTTCAGCAAATTTCTAAGTAATGCAAAGTAACTATTGCAAAATAAGATAATATTACCATACCTAACTATAACACCACTTTAACTTTTGATGTTTTCAGTGAATATATGCGAGCACACACTCGCACACACACGCACACGACACACAGGTATATATATTTTACTGACTAGCACATATCCATCTACATATAAGTTGGCAAGATTTCAAGACAGCAATTAGTATTGGCTGAGTAAGCTTTCTCAAAATAGTGCAACTTGAGGTTCACTCAATGGGGGACAGCCTATAGAGTTAGGTGGCTCCTACTGAATTCTTTATTTTTATTTTTTGGGGGAGTTTTATATAGGGCGAACTAGACCCAAGAAATCGGGTATCAGAGCGCTTTACATGATCACCAGTTTCGTTACGAAGAGACACATTCATTGTTGTTAGGCACGGGGAGATTACATTATTTGCCCAGAATCACAGTATGTTTTAGCATCATTGCCGAAACTCGACCCCCGTTCCCCAGCTTCAAGGTCGACCGCTCTAGCCGTAAGGCTACATCCTCTCCCTTTAATTGCCAGTAAATGAAACTGCATCTACCATACTGCATTGTGGATAACTGATTCAAAATGCAAAAGAGTGAATTTCATCATTGTTACCTGTTAAATGTTATTGAGGGCTCCTTCTTGGGGGAAGTCAGTTGGTTATTGAAGCGGGCAAGATGCACTATACCTCCTTTGGTATTTTACTGCAGCAATCTATAAGCAGTGTGTAAGCACCCTCAAAAGGAATTAATGCTCTTCTCTAGAGAATGGCAAAAACATTAAACATTTGTCAGTAGATTTGCAGTACTGACTGAGCAAGGTATTGACTGCTAATACAAATGAAAGGTGAGTAAACTAAATTGTGAGTGAATTGAAGTGCATCAATCACAATGCACTGAAACTGGACTGATGCCACATGATGACATCTATTTTTTTGTGAAAAGGACCAAAAGACTCCTTGGGTTGAAAAAATGACTACAAATTAGCTTGCATATTATGTAGTGTTATTTGTGTTTATTGAAAATAACAGCTGCTGAAATTTCACTCTCTAGCAATACATATCTGTAGTTGGAGGTCTGCAGTGAGACTTTTCACAGCTAGAGGTATAGAAAGAGATGTATATAAAAATAAGCTGTATACCAAATATTGGTAAACAGATGTGGAAAAGAGAAATCCTTTGTCACTATTGTTATATTATCAATGATATCATTGGTGAAGTGCTGTGCAATTTCACCAGTTATGTAATCTGTGATTTCATCTGTAACAATTTTTGTGAGGTCAATATCAGTGCATTTGTTATTTATATCATTTATGTTTGCGCAGATCAACTCAATGTTTAGAATTTAGTGTGCGTTGTTAGATTCTGGATCTCAACCATAAACATCCCATTGCAAAGAGACACAAACCTAAATGAAAGGATAACGTTCAAGGTAGAAAGCATCAGAAAAGTAACACAAATATCAGGTATAAATATATATGTATAGAATGCAATAGTCAGATTTTAATATGTAATGATGTTAAAAACCTCAAAGTTTGCAGCTACAAAATGATTTCATGCAAAATGTTTCTCAATTATTTGAACTTATGTAGGAGTAAAATGAGACTAATAGAAGCTGGAAGCACAGCCATCATACATCAGAAGCATTGCATTTTGAAAGAGCTCTATCTGACATAGTCAATTGAAGAGAGCTGTTATGAAGTTTCTCTTGGCAAAAGCACCAGTAAAGGTAAATGAGGGGTTATGGTAGAGCATAGGAAGAAATATAGAGAATGTATTGATTGTGCTTCTGGTGCTGCTTGTACCAACCACAGGAAAGTGTGCTTGCTACCATTGCTACACAATGAAAGACTAAACACAGTAAAAAAACCTCTCTGTGGCTTGTTATGTACATCTCATTATAATTACCTAAAATTGTAAGTATATTTTTGTCCTTTTTTAAAGGTAATATCTGTACGGTTTAAAGTGCTCTTCCTTTCCCTCTGATTACATTTCTATGTTATGTTTTACTCCTATTTATATGAACTCTAAAGGTACTGAGTTTGAATCTACCTCACTATAAAAGGGAGAACAATGTCTCCATTTGATTTACACACTGTTGTATGTATTGATCTTAAGAGCAGTGTGACAGAGGATGTACGGGAACAGAACAGAAGAACATATGCACGGCATGTATTTTACACATTCATAAATAGATGTATTGGGTGGCACAACCTGCATTCTTTCAGGTTTCTAACAAATTATTCTACTGGGAGATTAAACAGTCCCTCTAGATTTGTAAAATTGCCTAATAATTTCATGTGACACCACAGTGGGAGGTTACTATATCGCATGTGATAAATCGCATGACAAAAATATTACATTCACTGCACCAGGTACCACACATTGCCGAGGAATTAACAATAGGAAATATATTCTGACCTTCATGATCTAATGGTAGACGACACAATGGGTTTGGTAGGTTGATTTTGTTTACCTCTTTTCAGTGACATGCAATTGCTGTCAATGTCCACCAACCATTGATCTATGTCCCAAGCCTAACTTTTGTGTTTTTATTGTCTTCGCTTTCAGGTTAAATGCTTCAGTTGGACTCATCTGCCTAAACAAAGATCAAACCGTTAGTCAATGCAATGATTACAGAGTCAAATTCCTCTGTTCAGGAGAATTTTGTACAGGTGAGAGACCGGGACAATGTGCCTTTAATAAAATCCTCAATTGCCAACTGAAGATCAGGTCACTAGTTAGATGAGAATTGTGAAAATGTAAAATACTTGATCGTGCTAGTTCTTGAACAGTCCCTTGAGATTCACACCATGTCAGGACTTAAGTATTGTCAAGAAATATGCAAATATCTTTCCATTGAAAAATATTGTAAGCAGATATAACTAATTGGTATTCAATGTGGAAATGTGGAATATCTAACGGGATTTGCTCACAATATGTTCCACTTTTCAGTTCAGTTTAGGTAACACACAGTTTGTTTTCTGAGTTCTCGGAAAGCAAACTTTTGAAATTGCATTTTGAAGAGGATTTTATCCGTTCTTAACGATTGTTGCTTTTTGAAATGAGGTGACTTTCAGTGTTCTGATTAACTTAGTGTGTCTATTGTTTTTATTATAAAATATATAAACAAATATAAATATTCAACTTGAATTTGAACATGAATTTACTTCATTGTCAAAGGAGGGAAGATATCCCTTTTAGAACCTATTTAGGGAGGATTTTTCATGGTAATGCATTCAAAGGATTTCGGGAAAATTGGTGTTTTTGTACTCTCTTGAATAGGATGGAAAACTAGATGAAAAGTAATGTGAGAAAATATAATAATGACAGACATCAAGAAAATGGCAAACAGAGAGTTGGTCTACTTAGTAATTCAAACTTCAACAGTACATTTTTCATATAGTAAACTTTACTATGCAACTTATCATCTACCTGAATTAATTTGTGTAGACTCACTAGGGTTAAATATGTTGAGGCTTATATTCATGATCTTTGGGAGGGAGAGGTTGTTTTCACTTGAGAATGTGACTAAAGGGATCCATTTGGTAATTGGTTCTATAAGGTAGATTAACTGAATAAAAAGGGTTGTAGTGCTTGTTCAACTGATGTGTTTCAGCCAATGTACAATAAGTCCACACTAACAAGTCAAATACATATTAACCTCCTTATTAGGAGTGCCTTCACTGAAATGTGTGACAAGTCTGGGGAGTTTGTAAGAACAGTAGTGACAGCGACTCGCTGCCCTGTCACATTAGAGTTTGATGTTACCAGTGTGATATTTGAAAAACATTTGCATCAAGCTGCCTTTTAAAAGGTTGACGTTTATTTTGATGGTTGGGTGCAGTGCACCCGTAGAGGATCTGCAACTATATTGAGTATGTGGCCCAATACAAATTCAACACCTTTGGACTCCAGACAATGCTTATATTGTCTCCATGTTGCTGCAAGATTTATGAAAATAACTAGTCCCATTCAACGAGTAATACAAAATTATTTGGCCTAGTATAGTCAGTCTCCACTGCAGATATTCTCCTTGGCTTTAAGTAATATGTTTAATTTTTTTTAAGTTTCAGAAGATATCACCAGTTTAATTTTAGGAGTCACATTCTCTCTAGCTAACTTCAATCAACTTGTGGACCAATTAACCGTGTTTCTGCTACCCATCAAAAGCAGCTGCCACTCCATGTCCTTACTAGATTATATACTGGTTAAAATGTTGTTAGCCGAAGAAGGCTCCACATGTTTTATGTTATGTTAAGTAATTTATAGAGCAGCTGGTAATTTCAGACCAAAGTGTCCCCGCACTAAGAATTAATCTCAGGTGCAAACTCAAGCAGATGTCCAAGACGCAGTTGTAATGGCTTGGTGTCTTGGACGTCTGCTTGAGTTTGCACCCAAGATGAATTCTTAGCACGGGGACACATTGCTCTGAAGTAACCAGGCACGTTTATAAATTACTTAACATAACATAACACATGTGGGGCCTTCTTTGGGTAACAAGAATGTTACTGGGACATAATCTAGTAAGGACACGGAGTGGTAGCTGCCCCTTGTGGTTAGTAGAAACATGATTAATTGGTCTACAGTTGATTGAAGTTAGCTAGAGAGATTGTGACCCTAAAATACACAGGTGATGTCTTCTGAAACGTTAAAAAAATTAAACATATTGCTTAAAGCCAGGAGAATATCTGCTGTGGAGACTGGCTATACCTGGCAAAACATATTTTGTTTTACTCGTTGAATGGGACCAGAGTTATTTTCATGAATCTTGCAGTAATATGAAGACAATACAAGCATTAGCTGGAGTTGAAAGGGGTTGAATTTGTATTGGGCAACATACTCAATGTAGTTACAGGTTCTCTACCGATGGACTGCACCCAACCTTCAAAATTAGTGTCAACCTTGTAAAGGCAGCTTGATGCAGGCATTTTACAAATTTCACAACAGTAACATCAAACTACAATGTGACGGGGCAGAGAGTCACTGTCACTACTGTTCTCACAAACTCCCTAGACATGGCCCACATTTCAGTGAAGGCACTCCTAATAAAGAAGTTGTTAGTGTGGACTTGTTTATTGCTCTTGCACAAAGCACTACTATGAGAATTCAAGTTACATTTTTGCAAAAAATAAAAGACGAGGAACTGTCTTAGTCATTATGGAACTGATCACTCTGTCTTCTGTTTCCTTTCTAGAGTGCCAGACAAAGTGGCTAAATGCGTATACAACAAGAGATAACAGGGGAGAATATGAACTTTTGTGCCTTCTTCGGAAGAAATTTCTAACCGACATGTGCAAGGAACCTATTGCCATCCAGGTGGAAACAGTCTCTGGACAGTCAGTCACCAGTACAGGGGACGTGATCAAACTGTAAGAAACCTTCCATCATCACATAGCAGATGTAGAGGAAATAGGCTTAAGGCCAGGAGTATAACTCCCACTAGGCAAACAATAGTCACATTTCAGGCAGTGATCAAAATGAAGACATACACTCATTGCACTGAAACTCTAGGCAATAATAATGAAAATAACCAGTTTTTTCATGTTCAATGTCAATATATTCTGGCCAATCACATCATCAGTGCTTGATCATATTTCGGAAGAAAATTGTTGCACCAAGGCCATCCCTTGATAAGAACAATCCCCTCTGCTCAAAAGCAGCATTAATAATCCTGCTGCTTCTCAAAAAGCCAATGGCAAACAAAACCACTCCTCATTCCTTTTTTCAGAACTCTAGAAGTATAACAGATTATCCATATATAAACTATAAATTATTCACCAACCCTCCCAGCCACGTTTCATATATATATAAAACACACACTCACACACATATACAAAACAAGTCAGTGACTCTGACACACTTATATTATGTTTCAGTCTGGAGTTTGATCAGATTTAACATATAATGTGTACAGTGACACAATATACATATGTACGCTTTACACAGGAAGAATGGTGCAGTCCCTTCCATTCTCGAATTAAATAATAACAATTTAGTGTGAGATCCTTCGGTCACAATGCTAGCTGTACCCGACAAAATTCTTCGGCACTCATTTTGCACGTGTGCTTGAGTGTGCACCCATACCACTACAGCCTGTTCAGAGATCCTTGCGTTGACTGTCCAGAGCAGCTGCCCTCATTTTAAATGGCAGGCACTGGATGTACAGCTCAAAACATTTTACCAAGAGCATTACAGTGGGAGACGCTCCATTTAGGATTCCATGCCACAGCAAATGTCCAAAAGCAAAAAACGGGACGTTTTTCCAGGTAGATCCCGAACCTCACAGTAGTGTCTTGGAATATTGGAGGTTATCATGGAAATGGGTAGCTATGACTGGGAATGCTTCAGTGGTGCAGCATCTTCTAGATTAACAGTTAACCACACCATTGAGGCCATGCAATGTCCTAAAAGATGACCTCTGGGGGATCTAGACAGCTGGACAAACATCAGCTAAAACTGTAAAGTGATAGAAGTTCCCCCTAAATCTAAAGATGTACAACCACTTTCGTTAACCTTTTATTCAGGTCAAGGAGCTCATTTGCTGAACATGTATAAAAAGAGTGATGCACTATAAACATGATCCCTAGATGTGCTGACCCTTCTTGACTCTGCCTCATGCTCGCCAGGTGTGGGGTACTGTTGGAGCACCAATTCCTGCTCCCATAACCTGCCCAGGGCATGGGGCATTCTCAGGCAACTGCCAGAGCACACAGTTCCCTGAGTCACATTAGGAACTGGTGGGTGTGTTAGTGGATGGAACCGCTGCAGCTGCCGAGGCTCTTACGCAGAGCAGACAGTAAATACACCTATCAAAGCCCAGAGTTCCATTTCATATTGGATCAATTTATTTATTGGGCTTTTGTAAAGAATTCTGCCAAAGCCACTTCCGAGAGGTCAAAGTGGAGAGGAGTGCGACAAAGTAACAGAAGTGGGTTGGAAGCGCAGGGAAAAAGAAAGTTTGTAAAAGTGGATACACGTGACCCAACCAATAGGATGATAGATTGCTTTTCAACTTTCTGGTTAACAGAAAAAAAGTTTTGCTTTAGCTGCCTTATGTAAAGGAATAGTTCCAGAAAGAAAATGTCAGTGACAGGGAGCTGCTAAATGTTCATATACATATTTTGTGTGCGTCTGGATATAGACAGTAAATAGATCACAGATGTACTGATATTGGAGTGTGCACATATGTGTATTTGCAGGTTCGATGCAGACAATGGCTTTGCTTGCCTTAATGAAGATCAGAATGGGAAGTCCTGTCAAGATTATAAGGTTCGCTTGACGTGTCCTCTGGATTACTGCACAGGTAAAACACATCTACTGCTCCTATAGCTCTTGTATTGCTTTCACACACACCTACTTCTTATATTAAACCAAGGGATTTAAATGTTTCCTCTCCCTTGATACCAAAACCTGGAGGCTTCTATTGAGGAACCTAGCTGTCGCTGCCCAAAGGAAGCTTCTAGAGATTAGATTGTGCAGTGGAACAAAAAATAAGTGATACGCCCAAAATTATGCAGTGTGTCACCTGGGAACACTTGACCTTAAGTTTCAACCACTAAATTTAAACCCAGTGCATGGCCAATACACCACAACAATTCAAAACTATTTGATGTTTGGCAAGAGCCAATTTATTATTATTGTTAGTCCAATGCAAGATCCAACATAGTGTCCTTATTAATGCCAACATGTTTCACAAGTATTTCAGGCTTCATCATTGCAAAACCCTCCATTCTTACTCACTTTTTGCTCTTTCCCGGTCAACCAAAGTATATTCTATAGAATTGGTGCTTTTTAAGCTCTCATTTCTTCTCTGTATAAAAATTGGCTTTATCTCTTTCAAAAATTAACACATATTAAAATATTGGGATTCTAAAAGACTGTATGGAGCTCCTATTTCTGGTTTTGGCTTTTTCTTTTTAGATTTTGCTACAGACGCTTTAGGAGTCTGGCAAGACCTTCCGTCAGCACAATAGATAACAAAAAATGGTTTTGGTTCAACCTCTTCAGTTACTTTTAGGGGTGCCCCCTTCAAGAATTCGCTTATTGACCGCCATATTATGTATGAGCCTGCAGCAGTTTGCCGATACGCCTATTTAGTGCAGATGTAGCTGAAACTATTGATGAGATAAAAGTAGTCCTTTTATTTATGTATTATATGTTTGGTATTTGGAGCAGCTCCCTCGCATGATGCTGCTCTGCAGCTCCCTCTCTCTATTTATTTGCTTATTCCTGCCGTAGCATCCCTCTAATGATGCTGCGGCCAGGCTTTCCTGTCCATGCAGAACTCTTGGCTGTTCATTTCTGGTGGCTGGAGGCATTTGTACCAACAGGGTTGGATTAGAAGAGGCATCTTCCTGCACCCTTAGGAGATCGCTGCTTACCATCGATAGCAGTGACACCAAGGAAGATGAAGGGACACAAGAACAACAATCAATACGTGCAATGGGAGTCTTTGTTCTTGCTTATCTTTCATAATCGTCCCCCCTCTGCCAGACTTCCCAAGTCAGCTACCTGATCCAGAGCGCACTTCTACTGATAATCTGTATCCCCAGCACCACCTTCTGAGAACCGATGACCAACCAATATGGGGTATGAGAGAACCAGTTATTTGTATGGGGCCAGAGAGTGAAAGACAAAAAACATAATCTAGTAAAAAACTACAATATCCAGAAAACCATCATGTTGAATTACCAATGCATTTAACACTGTTGTACAATCACTATAAATCACCCCTTCCCCCATTTTTCAAGTCCTTCCTCTTTCGTGGTGCTAGAGATTCAGTTTAGCTGGTGCAAAAACAAACATGACAAGGAAAGTACAGATGAGAAAAAAAGGATAACCAAGATCCAGTCTCCATCCGCTAAAGAGTGATCAGTTGGTCCGGTGAACTGTTGTCTGAGAAACGACAAAGAACAAAATACGTGATACCAAAGAAAAGGGAGGGAAAAATAAACACAAAGAAGTATGCCACATAATGTTTTTTCAGAAGTGGGACAGTACTTGCTTTTAATTAAGATTAGGACTTTCCAACATTAACACTGTCAGTCAGTCAGTCAAGAAACTTTGTTTCGGTTCACAAGGTAACCATAAAGTACATTGAAAATACATTATTAAAATAAAACTTAGGACAAGCCATACACAGAAATGAAAGCCTCCAAGAGGAAAAACCCATTGGGACAGTATATTGAGGCTATATCAAACCACTTTTAGAACTGCCTACTCTCCAGCATTTGTAAGATCAAATAAAGTGCAAATGCAAGTGAAAACGATTACATGATTCATAATAACGATTACTAAAATACAAGCAAGAATGCATATGTAAAATACGTAGCACTACTGCAATTTAAAGAGCATAGTTTCCACATTTAAAAAAAAGCAAATATTTATAAAATAGGATGGGCAGTCAAGCTGTTGCAAATAGACCAAAGCAGCCCCGGATCTTCTAATGCCCCTGGTCCTGATTATTGGTATTAAAATCCTTTTAGTAAAAAAAGTAATACAATTGGTAAAAAAAGATAAGTGCAAAAGACTCTGGGGCGAAGTTTTGTCACAGGGGCATAACAATATTTTAGAAGGGTGAAACTGCCGAAGGGAAAAGCTCAAGTGGCATCTCACAACACCGAAGCTAAAACGGGTGAGTAACATTCTGTCCCACGTATTATCATCCATTACAGATACACACCAAGGTAATAGTGCTGCGGAGCACAGCATACTCCCTTAACCCCCCCACCCCATGCCAAGCCTATATTTGGCTATTTGGGGTAGTTTGTGTTTAGGCTCCATAACCTTTTGTCCACATAAATGGTCCATGCCAAATTTGCGTTCTTTTTCCCAGCATCCTCGGGTTTCTAAAGGTACCCATGGTTTGTGGATTCCGCAGAAGGGGCCCGAGAAATTAGCCAAAATACAGCTACATTTTGTTTTGGGGGGGGAGGGGGGGTGGAAATATTGCTGCAGAAGAAAGTGTCTGGTTTTTGTTCCTGCAAATTTGTTTCAACAAAGGGTTTGTGGTGTTAAAATCACCCTCTTCCCAGTTTTCAGGAACAGGCAATGTTTGTCAGAAACCCACTTTTGTCAACACAGTTTTGGCATTCTACTGGGACACATACCATTTTTCCTATTTTGTTGTGCTTTCAACCTCCTTCCAGTTAGTGGTAGAAATGGGTGTGAAACCTATGGTGGATCCTGGAAAGCTACACATTTCTGAAAAGTAGACACAATTCTAAATGCAGCAACGGGTCATTTATCTAGCAACTTTAAGATTTTCCTTTAAAAAGTAACAGTTGAAATACAACAAGATTGAAATTGCGTTGAATAAACAGCCATTTGTGCAAACGTTTTCACCTGTAACTTCTTCTAACAATGGCAGATTTTCTAAAGCAGTATACCGTTACATCTGCTGGACCATTCTGGTTGCTGGGATATATAGGGCTTGCAGGTTCACCAAGAACCTGGGGTACCCAGAGCCAATGACTGAGCTGCATCTTGCGATGGTTTATCATTGTCTACCGGGTATACAGCAATTCATTTGGTAAATAATAAAGAGTGAAAAATAGGTATCAAGAAACTTCTGTATTTCCGAAATGGGAACAAGATATGGCGTTCAGAAGAGTGACTATTTGCACATCCTAGCATGTGAATTAGAGGGCATTTTTCAAAATGATTTCTTTATTACACACTGTCTTACATTTGGAAGGCACAAATGCAGAGAACGCCAATTGGTAATAACACTTGCTCTACTATTCTTTGGTCCCATACGTCTCTCGATAAAAATGGGTCCTCACTTGTGTGAGTAGGCCTAGTGCCTGCAAAAGAAATGGCCCAAAATGCAACGTTTTTCCACTGAAAACTGACCCTTTTTTGTAGTGTGCCTAGCTATGGATTTTGGGCCATAGGTCAGTCGGCACCTAGCAAACTTGTACATTTTTGAAAACTAGACACCCAGGGAAGTCCAGGATGGGTTGACTTGTGTGGCTCTCACCAGGTTCTGGTACCCAGAATCCCTTGCAAACCTCAAAATGTGTATAAAAAACACATTTTCCTCTTATTTCTGTGATGGAAAGTTCTGGAATCTGAGGGGAGCCACAAACATCCTTCCACCCAGCATTTCCCCAGGTCTTCCGATAAAAATGGTATCTCACTTGTGTGGTAGGCCTAGTTCCTACGACAGGAAACTGCCCAAAACCCAACCAGGACACATCACATTTTTCCACTGAAAACTGATCCTTTTTTTGCAATGTGCCTAGCTGTGGATTTTGGGCCCTAGCTGAGCCGGCACCTAGGGAAACCTGTACATGTTTGAAAGTTAGACACCCAGGGAAATCCAGGATGGGGTGACTTGTGTGGCTCTCACCATGTTATGTTACCCAGAATCCCTTGCAAAGCTCAACATTTGTTTAAAAAAACAAATTTTTCTCACATTTCTGTGATGGACAGTTCTGGACTCTGGGAGGAGCCACAACTTCCTTTTACCACCCAGCATTTACCCAAGTCTCCCAATAAAAATGGTACCTCACTGGTGTGGATAGGCCTAGTGCTCTCAACGGGAACCTGCCCAAAACATATTGTGAAGACATAAAAATTATCTGTCACAAAACGACCTGGTTTCACAAGGGGTTTACCTACGGTTTTGGTTCTGGGCTCGGCGGCCTTCAAGGGAAACCTACCAAACCCAGACATTTCTGAAAACTAGACACCCAGGGGAGTCCAGGGAGGTGTGGCTTGTATGGATCCCCCAACATCCATGCAACAGACCAGGGAGAAACCCTGGGTGGTAGAAACCTTGTGCCTGCCAGGTGATCCCACAATTTTCCCACACAGAAATGTGAGTAAAATATGATTGTTTTAGCTTCGTTTGAAGTTTGCTGGGGATTCTGGGTAAGAAAACGTTGAGGGATCCACACAAGCCACACCTTCCTGTACTTCCCCGAGTGCCTAGTTCTCAGAAGTACTCTCTCTGACGCATAGTATCAGAAAACGTCAAATATAATTATATGTTTGTGCAAGGAGCTGTCCAAAGGTCAGAACACAAACCCATAATTATTCAAATAATAATAATTTACAGGTCTAAATACTTCAAAACTGATGTACAGATAAGGATATTCAGGCCTTTCTCACAAGAGAGGCAGTCCTTGATGATTTCCCTGTTAAAAGAGGCAGGTGGGTTAATCCAAATTGAGCACCACAGGAGCAGGGCTGCCAGTTTAATTGAATCTTCCAAGTAATCTACCCCAAAGGTGGGGCACGCAGGTGACACCCGCAATCGTCTTCTAACCACCTCAAAAGGATTGGTGTTGATAAATGAATGAATAGCAAGATTTCTAGACTGCACAACTACTCCGAGGAGTATCCCGGCGCTGAGTGGAATGTAAGAGAGCAACAGCTATCGAAACTAGAGAGTGACAAACCAGGTCTTGAGTTGCTTTCTTAAAGGCCTCTCACTTTCTATTTGGCATAATTCCGCAGGAAGTCTGTTCCAGGTTTGTGGGCTCAGAAGGGTGAAGGATCTGCCTCTTGTTTTTGCCAGCCTGACCCTTCGTATTTTAGCCAGATGGCCTGGGAAGAGCACAGACTTCTAAGGAGAGTGTAGTGTTGAATCCTGGAAGACAGGTACTCAGGGCCGGAGTGATGCAAAGCTCTGGGCATAAGAATCAGATCCTAGAACAGGATCCTTTTTTAACTGGGAGCCAATGCAGATTCTTCAGGTGTAACAAGACTGAAGCTTGTCTAGGTAGCCTGAGGACCAAACAGGCCTCTGTGTTCTGGACCATTTGTAGGTTCATCAACAAATATAGGAGTAGGCTTGCATAAAGGGCATTGGTGTAGTCCAGCATGGACACTATCAAGGCCAGGATCACTGTTCTCGCAGGCAAGGAGAGGATCTGGAAGAATTTTTCAGCAGTTCCCATAAGACCAAAACACGTGCCGACTACCGTGTTGATTTGGTTTTGTAGTGTCTACTGTGTGTCAAACTTGACACCAACGTTTTTTGCTGCGTCAGCTTGAATGTTGGGTGGGGGGCCCCCTGGTAAATGAGCTTGCAGGTTGAGAGTGAAGTTATGGCCAAAGCTGATAACCTCTGTCTTGTCAGTGTTGCATTTGAGTTGGTTAGTACTCGTCCACTGCAATACAGCTGATAGACAGGGTTTAATGGCATCCTGGACAATTGGTGCACCTTCTTTAAATGAAAACAGCAGTTGATTGTCATTGGCTTAGGAGATTATCTTGGCCCCAAAAGACTCGACCAATGCCACTCGAGGGGTCATATAGATGTTATATACGGTTGGGCTACTACTAAGATATTATGGTAAGTTGGGGTTCTCGAAAGTAGGACTGCATCATCCGCATATAATAAGACAGGAACGTGTTTCCTGCCAACAGAGGGGGCATCAAAATCTTTGCTAGACAGGGCACCGCCTAGGCCATTAATATATAATAAAAACAAGGGGGCTAGGACGCTCCCCTGGCATACCCATTTCCCCAGTCTAAAGCACTCTGTACGGTCACCTGTAGGGCCAAACCAGACAGACGCAGATTGTTCATAATGCAATTCTCTCAGGAACTGGGCCAGATCACCCTCCACTCCTAGGCTGGTCAGAATCTCCCTTAAGTTGGACCAAACCACCTTGATGAAGGCACAGGATAGGTCAATGAAGGTCAGGCAGATGGAGCCCTTCTAAGCAACAGTATATTTGCTTATCAACAGGTGTAAGGTCATACATTGCTCCATCGTACCAAATCCCTCACGGAACCCATACTGCACCTCCGGCATATTGTCAGATTCCCTGGCCCAGACCAGAAGTGTTTCCAGGACAACTCTCTCCACCAGCTTAACTGCCGAACCCAGTAAGGATATTGGGCGGTAGCACCCCAGGGATTGAGGGTTGCCCTTTTTAAAGATAGGCACAATGACAGCAGATCGCCATGTTTGAGGAATGCCCGTCTTACTAATGGCATTAAAACAACTGCACAACAAGGGATCCCATTAGTCCGGGGATGATTTATACAAGTCTGTGAGTACCCTGTCCGGTCCTTGACCTTATTAAGGGGACTTTTGGTGATCACTTCCCTGAAAGGGGAGCCAGCTCCTCCTCAGCAGGCTGGGTTAAGGTCTCAACGCTGTAGACCACTTTAAAGTGGTTGACCCTGGCTTCTTGGCAAATTGTGGCTAACTTCTCTAAAGGAATTAAGTCAATATCGGTACAGATGTTAATTCCTAAATATCTCACTTTGTCCATTGCCTTGGAGCTACCTTCTATCCTCCCCCTCCTAGATTCCATGACATCACTTTTGTTTTATCCCTATTGAAAGTATAGCCAGCGAGAGATACAGAATTGTCAGCAATTTGTGTTCAAAGTTGGGGATAGCGAATTCAGGACATTTAGTGAACAACAACAAAACATCCGCATATAGTGCTACCTTCTTACACACCCATAACCCTTCAAAAGGAGGTATGGTTTCATCTGCTCTAAATTTCTCGGCTAGAAGTTCAATATATGGATCAAAGAGATTTGGCAAAAGAGGGCAGCCCTGTAGGGTACCTCTTCTTATTGGGATGTTTTGGGTCAGACAGGTATTCACCCAGATTCGAGACGTGGGGTTATTATACAAGGTCTTTAAAGTGTCAATAAACAAGGGTGGGATGCCAAGAGTTCCTAGACACATCCACATATATTCTCTGCATACTTGATCAATTGCCCCGCCTGCATCTGTGGCCACTTCTGCCAAAGACAAGGCTGAGAAACTGCTATATCAATAATACCAATAACCAGATGGGTCAACACCCCCAACTGCCTACCTGGTATGAATAATTTCCGGTCACCATTATCTAACTTCCCAACAACCCCAAAAGCCTCCTTGTTAGTATCCCTGCAAGCATTTTATAGTCAAGATTAAACAGTGAGATAGAACTGTAAGAATCACACTTAAGAGGGCTTTTATGGGGTTTTAATATGACCACTATGTTTGCCTCACCCCAAGAGGCAGGTGGAATCTGGTCACCTATCACAATACAATTAAATAGCTCCTTCCAAATGCTCTACCAACAATTTATACACTTCATCAGGGATACCATTTGGCCCCACAGGCTTTCCCCTGGCTGTATTTGTGGTTGCTGCTGCACTTTCCTCATCTGAGCTCTCTCAGGATAGAACTTCCTAATCCTCTGATTCCAGTGACTCTGAACCCATGCACAGCTAATTACCCCACATAATTCATCACTCACAACAGCTTTTGTGACATCATTGATAATATCACTGCAACTAAGTGATGGCAATTAAGTTATTGATGAGAAAACTGTGCATGGCAAGGGCACAAGTTATAGTTACTCGAGGTAACTATAACTGGTGAATTTCAGTGGGTTTTTGTAGTTTAAAACATTACAATGTTACTGAAATTCTTAACCCACGATATGGAGTGGTGCACCACCTGATGTGTAAACAAAGTTGTTTTTCAAAAAGTTTTATAGTCTTGCTTAGATTTTCTCAAACAGTCTTTTATTTGCAAAAAATCCAATTTCAGGAAATTGTCAGCCAACGCATTTCATTCATAACAATGAACTTCTTCAGGGCATGAGATTATGTGGCGTCTTGTATAAAATTAGGCATGTACTGTGGGCTGCGTGGGCCTCCTTGATAAGGGCTCGCAATCTGTAGGACACGGTATCTGCAGCCTTCTGCTCCGTCCAGTGATACCCACGCAGCCCGAAGTACACGCCTAATTTTATACAAGACGCCACATAATCTCATGCCCTGAAGAAGTTCATTGTTATGAATGAAACGCGTTGGCTGACAATTTCCTGAAATTTGATTTTTTGCAAATAAAAGACTGTTTGAGAAAATCTAAGAAAGACTATAAGACTTTTTGAAAAACAACTTTGTCTACACATCAGGTGGTGCACCACTCCATATCGTGGGTTCAGCATTCCTCTGCGTTGCAGTTAGCACCAAACAACGGCAGGTGCTGGAGTGGTCAATGCACACCCAATCTGAATAACTGTTGATCTCAACACAAAGGGTACTCAGCAGGAAAGTGCGGTCACCTTGTCCGCCGTTGTCCGTCACTGTACTCTGATTGTTACTGAAATTCTTAATTAACTATAAAGTTACTTTAACCCTTGGGTTTTTCAGTAAATTTGTGGAGCTTTTTAAGGTAAAGTAATATTTAATTACCATACGTAAAGTCAACCCCCACCGTGCATGGCCTTTGACATCCAACCCATTGGCGGAGTACCCCTCCCGAAGCCACTTTGGGGCCTGGGGACCCCATTCCCCATTCCTTTTTTTTAAAGGGGGGGCATGCGGCCCCCATTGCCAACCCAGTAGTGGTCCCGGTAACCTCATTCCCAGGGCTAAAACATATGCCCCCCTCCTGAGCCAATAGTGGTCCAGGGATCCCATCCTGCAGAGCCAAAACATATCTGTTGAGAGGATGGGGACACGTGGCCCCTCTCCCCGAGCCTTAATAGGCCCCAGGGACCCCATTACCTAGGGCCAACTTGTTAGAAAAGGGGAGGGCCATGCATGGGGCTTAATAGGCCCTGGGACTCCATCTGGGGCCTCACTTAACTTCCAGAGAGGGGAGTGCACTGACCCCCTTCCTGAGCCCTAATGGGCACCGAAACCCCATCACCTGGGGCCATACTTTATAGCAGGCGCAATGTGACCCCTCTTCCCGAGCGTTAGTAGGCTCTGAGGACCCCCACCCCAGGGTCGAAATCTATTTATATGGGTAGGGGAGCACGAAGTCCCTCTCCCCAAGCCCTAATTGGCCCGGGGACCCCATACCACAGGGCGGGATATCATTATTAATGGGAGGGGCAAATGGATATTGAAGAAACATTTAAAAATTAATCTGTTGACTCACCTGTTATTGTAAAATGCTCATGATGTATAGGAATGAATACCATGAATACTTACCATGCAATGTAATAACTGCTGATGTGATCCCTCAAAAATGAAGATAGCACACCTTTCTCATCTGAAACAGGAGTGTGATATTAACTTCTTAACTAAAGAAACTTGAAAATTCTCCTAAATTGCTTTTTGAGCTCTGAATGGTAACCTAAGATTGTGCTGCATGCATTGCATTTTTGAACATTTTATCACCTTTTCTGTACATTCACTAATGAAGGTGTGGGTTTGAACAAGTTTCTTAAATGTGCAATGGTGGTACCTGAACAGTGGTTCTCAAGAAACATGACCTCCAAACCTCCATTAAGAGGGGTATTTTTGTAGCCTTTCAAGTATAATATGTACAGCTTTTACATCCTATAGAAAATTAGTGTAGAGGTGGTCAAATCTAACAAATATATTTTTTGGAACTCTATGTGTAGATTGTTTAACAAATACATGTTGGGTAAACTATGGTTTTGGCTATGTTGTGATTAGCCAAACTCCACAATTTTAAACAGACCTTCATTCCAGGTTCCTATATTTGACTTTATTGGGATCACTATTAAACTGCCTGCATTATCTTTTTAAGAAAAACATGAACCTGAACATGGTGGTTGGTATTTACTGATAATCATTTGAAGAGCCAACCAGAACCCGTTCTGCATTGTGATTTGAAGTTGTAGGTTGCCACAGATAGCAATACATTTCTGGGCATAGATCGTCAATCGCAAATAAATATGAGTTCTAAGAATGTGTTTGGAACCATACTCAAGTACAGACTGAAGCCTGTGACTACTGTTGTTTGTTAGCCTGTGTGTGATTTTGTGTAGTTTACGGGCTTTGAAAGCAATGAATCTGGTTGCCAACAACAATTAAGTAATATGTTAGCATCCTGGCTGGATAGTGCCTGAGTAAGGGACCCTCATAACAATTTCCCCAGGCAATGCCTCGACGTAAATCTTTCAGAAGGTATCCCGCCAAATGTAGGGATGGTACAACCAGGGATCAAAAATTAAACCGCTCGAAGGTCATGTTCTTCATGAGCCATACTAATTTATAAATGATCATCCTACTACTACTACTACTACTACTACTACTACTAGTAATACAATATTAACAACAACATTAAAATAATGTTATTAGTATTATTATAATTTTTTGTTTGAATAGTAGTAGTATTAATAGAAATAAATTAGCATCAATATTGTCAACATTAGTAGGTATTATCTCTATTATTATAATTATTAAACCTTTTTACATCACTCTTTTTACTGCAGACTACTGACTCTGGCCTTGAAGTACTGCAAATAACAGCTGTTCATCAGTGTTAAAGGATTTGGGGGCATATTATCAAGGACGGTGTTAAAAATTATCGCCGGTTTAGCAGCAGAAAACTGCAGCTAAAGCGGCGATAATGGGCTTGATAATATGCCCTTGAGAATTCCAATAGAAGTCCATGTTCTGGTGTCGACATGGGCTTCTATTGGAATTCTCCAGGGCATATTATCAAGCCCATTATCGCCGCTTTAGCGGCTTTTTTCTGCCGCTAAACCGGCGATAATTTTAACGCCGTCCTTGATAATATGCCCCCACATTCGGTATAATGTAACAATGCACATGCGATCAACATAAGCCACGAAAACCCTTGATGTGATAGGCTTTTCTTCAGAAACCTTTTCGGGATTGTATCTTCTCTTTTTAGCTCCCAGAGAGTGTCGAACAGTCTGGTTCAACTCCGACCACCCCAGCAAGGACAAGGCAGGAGACAACGAGACACTCGCTCACGTCAGAAACAAGTACCCGGGGCAGATGTGCGAAGCACCGACTAGCATTGAAGCATCAACATGGTCCGGCTTGTTACCATACCTGACCAAAGACGTCATCGAGTAGTAATTATTTTCATTTTCCATTGTGCATGCTTGTTATCTTGTATGAAAGTAGTATGTGGTGGAAAGAACAAAAGAGCTCTCAAGGGGCTTTGGCTTAAGTAGCTACTCATTCTTACTGCCTTTGACCTGCAGTCTCCATATTCTACAAAGCTCCCCTCTCAGCACAAAAAAGAGCCACCCCACCAACGCAGGCTTTTATTAGACATCAACCCACCAAAATGCTGGGGTAAGTGAAGTGATAACACACTGCCTCCAATCACTCCTCTGTTTTTTGTAACATATTTTTATTGGCATTTTTCATATTTGCACATTTACAAGTGGAATCATAGCATCCCACTGTACTGTAAGTTACATTACAGAGTTGTGTCCGGTTTGTATAATCCAGTCTTCCGGCCCCTCTTTGAATTTTTTTCCCTGGCACCAAATCTAACCTTTAGGAGTTGTCGCTTCTGTGTCATCAGCGGTCTTATCATGCCGTGTTGTGTGCCAAACCTCTATATGGTCTTACTTCCTATGACATACATCTCAGAATGAACATATCTGTGCTCATTTGATGGTACTATTTACTCTGAATGGGAGCCTCAATGGGGGTGTTCTCCAATCATGCCTTTATATCAGAATTTGATATTAAAAGAGAAACATAGGGAAATTAATCCACAAACTCAAACTTTTAACAAACCCATGCATGGTGTCTTGATGCCCCACTGGATCTATGTCTATCTAAGTCGTGGTGCAGGAAATACCGGGCAAGAAAAGGGGGGAGGGGGAGTGTGGGGGAAAAGGGAGGAGACGGGGGGAAATGGGGACCGGGGAACAAAGCAGCCGACAGCGGGACCGTATTGCATTTGGTTCGCAGCTCCCTGCTCTCGTTACAACAAGGTCGACTATTAGGCTTACCCAAGTGTTGGTCACTCGTGCTTCCTCCCTAGTGTCCCAGCCCCATGGCCTCTATTCTGGGTGACCACTGTGGTTATTGCATGATCCTGTCTCCTATTTGTAAATGGGGGGAGTGGGGTCGCCATCTCGACGGCTCACCTACATTCAGTTGTTATTAGTCACTTGTCTGTAGCATATCCCAGTGTTGATCCCCAGAATCATCGTCTCTCACAAGGTGTTCCCAGGTATCTAGCATCTCCCTTCACTGCTTTAAAATGGGGCGCCGCCTCAGACACCTCGTGTCTTCCTTGATCAGTGCCCTTCTGTCTGCATCTCGTCTCCAGTCCTCGATTTTTGGGGCCACTATGGACTTCCAGGCCATAGCCAATCTACTCATGTCAAAACATAAGACCAAATCTAAAAATCTGTTCCCAACTTTTCGCTTGAGAGGGTGTGGGAAGAGCCCCAGCAAGCAAACCTCGATGTTGGGCGAGAGTATGCGTCCTAAAGTCTTGTGCTTTGCACTTATCACTGCTTCCCAGTATGGTTTCAGGTCCGGGCATGCCCATGTCATGTGGATAAAGTCAGAATCTTTGCCATTACACCTTGGGCATCCCCGAGTTTCTCCACTGTATACCATTCTTATCCTACGAGGTGTCATGTCAGTGATGTGTAAGAAGTTAAATCGTGTATACTTCAATCTGGTGTTTCGGGATACTGTTCTGTGATGAATAAGCACTTTGCTCCATTCAGAGTCAGACAACTCTCTGTTTAAAGCTGCCTCCCAACGTCTACGCAAGCTTGTCAGGGAGTGACGAGATGTCTCAGATATCGAGCTGCATAGCCACTTTACTAGGTGTAAAGCTGTACCAAAGGTTAAAACGGAGTGTAACACTGGGTGTGTCTTAGGTTCTTCCCTACACCCCCCCCCCACACACAGACCCTGGAATGTGTGCAACAGTGCCTCATATCGGAGGAACAGACCTAGCGGGAGGTCTGCATCAGTCATTGTCATCTAAAGGTGCAAGTGTGCCCTGGTGGTAAATATCTCCTACAGTGGTTTAACCCACATCAGTCCAGGCCTTCAGTTTGTCAGCTAAGAATATGGAGAGTGGGTTTCCGTGTGGAAGTCCAATCAATGACAGTATTGGGGAATATAATGGCATGTCTGCCATCTTGACCACCCCTCTATGCCAACACCTCAGGGCAGTCACTAATAGCGGTGTCTTGGTTGTGGCTTCTACTTTAGGGTTAAGCAACTTGGCCATAAGCCATGTTGAACCGGCCTCGCTCCCCGCCTGGTCTGCTGGTCTGTGTCCTCTAGCCGTATCCCTTCCAGCCACTGGGCAATCCACTGCAGCTGGAATGCCAAGAAATAATGTTCAAAATGTGGGGCTCTCTGTCCTCCCTCACTCATGGGGCATTGTAGAGTTGTCAGGGAGACTCTGCGCCTGCCCGTATCCCAGATGAGATCTCTCAGCAGGGAATCTAATTGACAAAACCAGATTCTTGGGACTGTAAGCAGGAGGTTTATAAAAAAATATTGGAGGCGTGGGAGCATGACCATTTTGGATAAAGAAATCACAGGTAAGTGCAATGAGCGCCAAAAGGCAACACAGGACCTAAGAGCTTGAAGCGCTCTTCCGAGGTTTCCTTTTTGGAGATCCTCCAGGTTGTGATGTATATGATTCCCTAGGTATCTAAAAGTGGCTTGGGCTCAATTGAGTTCTCCTTGGAGGTTCCGGGGTCAGGGAAGTGAAGGGTCGATTGGGAATACATATGTCTTACTTCGATTAACTTTTACACCAGACACCAGGTCGAATTGTCTTTAATAAGTCATGGGTTGTGGTAGTTTCCACCGTTGGTTCTTTCAGGTAAATTAATAAATCATCTGCATACAAGGAGATAATATGGTCCCTTCCTCGTATGTATATTCATATTTCCTCTCTGCCCCTTTGAAACATCACAGCTAGTGGTTCGATTGCTAGTGTGAACAAGAGCGGTGATAGGGGGCAACTCTGTCTAGTCCCCTGTGGGTTTCATATTGCTGGGAAACTGTCTTGCCTATCCAAACGCACCCATTGGTTCCATGTATAGCAGAGACATCCATTTTAACCCCATACCCATCTGACGCATCACCTGGGACAGCTAATCCCACCTCACTGTATCGAAGGCCTTTTCCAGGTCGATCAACAGGAGCGCCGCCTGCCAGAATGGCAGTATATCTGGGTGATATAATGCCGAGTACAATCTCCGCCGGTTGAGGGATGTATTCTGGGAGGGGATAAAACCATTTGGTCGGAATAAATCAGGGCAGACATTTGCGGAAGCAGGCGGAGCGCCATAATTTTACTAAGGATTTTTAGACCCAAAAAAAACCAGTGGGTGGCTTCTAGGGAATTAGTTTTAGGGAGGGGAACCACCATTGCATCCAGTAAGAAGTCTGGAAGCCTCCCGAGTTCTAAAACGTCCGCATACAATGCCACTAATCTGGGAACCAACATCGAGACATTTGCATGTTCCGTCACTGGTCCACCCATGGCCTCACTAGTCTGGGGGTCCAGCCTCCGGATCTGTAAGTCCCTCAGGAAGTCTCTCTGTACAGTCTGAGGGATAAGGGGCAGCACCCCATACAGGTTTCTGTAATACTCACAAAATAGGATATTTATTCCATCCGGTTCATGTACTATGCCTCCCTCTTCTCTCGTTACTCGCTTGATTGGGGACCCCGGGATTCTGGCCTTATCTCCTAGTCTGCCTGGCTTCCTCTTGCACTCTTATGTGGTATTCGTACCCCTTGCGTTTTCCAGTCAGTGCAGTCTGTCCTCTGGCGTCCATAGTTCTTCATGTATTTCCCTTTGCGCCCCATCTACTGATCCATGCAGTGTCCTCTCACTACAGTTTTAAATGAGTCCCATTCGAACAGCCTAGTGGAAGCTGACCGCGTATTATCTGCAAATTAATTGCCAATGGCTGTGTGAAGTGTTTCCCTGTAACATACATCCTCTAAAGCCTTTGGGTAGTTTCGCCATTGGAGGACTGATCTGATATTGTGCGCCGAGGTATTCAGCATGGGAGACCGCACCGCACAAAGTATGGGAACACAGAAAGGCATCTAGTTGTGTGTGTACTTAGTGCAGGGGTGAGTAAAAGGAGTAGTCTTTCATAGAGGGATGTTATATCCTCTAGTCCCCAGTGTGTCATCCAGTCTCTTAGCCCACTGGCATTACGCTGGGCTTGGGTTCCCGGCAGAGGAGGGGTCGGACGGTCCAACAGTACATCTGATATACAATTGAAGTCTCCCCCAAGGAGAGGGGTATGTCCCACTAAGTCAGCCAAGAGAGCCGACAGTTTGTGCAGGAAGGGGATCTGGTCTTGATTAGAGGCATATCTACTGTGAAGTGTTAACTCTCATCTCCACAGCGCCCATTTACCAGAACATAGCGGCCCTCTTTGTCAATGAGTGAAAATTGGGGTTCAAACGGGATTCCCGCCCTCACCCATATCAGTGCCCCCTTAGCAAATGCCAAAAAGGAAGTGATGATTGTCTGCCCTCTCCATCGCCTGCACAATGCCTCTATTTCGCTGTGTATGAGATGTGTTTCTTGCAGCATGTCTATCTGCACTCTGCGCCTGTGTAGGTATCTATGGACATTGTGTTGTTTGTTCGCTGATCTCAGCCCGCGGATGTTCCATGTCATGAACCTTAAAGTGGTATGCGGGTCTGTCATTTCCAATCAGGTATTATGGGTCACCTCCCCTAATCCCTCCCCGCCCAACCCACACCGGCCGAAAACAGGCTCTTATGCATGTAAAACGAGTAATTACAACATAAAACGTACAACTACCCCCAAATGTAACTCCCTGTCCCAAGAGCAACTGCCAACCGCCCAAACTGCAAATTAACCATCTCGACGAATTGGAAGTCCCGACCCGGTCTTGAGTCAGTCCTCCAATAGGGAGGGCCTGTTTGGTCCTGAAGTAGACTTACTCTTCAGGAACGGTCTGGCCAAGCCCATTTCTATCTACAGGCTCCTATGCTTTGGATGCCACCAGGATCCCTTACCGGGAAAGCAGGCGCCACCACTCTTAATTATCGGTACCTTATGATATCATCTTCTGTCCCAGGAGTAACGTCTGGCATTTGGATACTATCTGCTTGAGAGGACTCCGATCTGGATATTTCAGTTCCTCTTACTGACGGGGAGCCAGACTCTGTGATGTGCTCAGACCCCTTCATAATTGTTGCCACTGCTTGGAGGGCAGCCGCCCTTTCCTGTTTGGTTTGTGAGGGGGTGTTTTGTTTTGTAGGGCTTCTCCTGGTTTGTTTCCTGGGTCTTTTCCTCTTCTCTCTCCCTTTCTTGGTCCCTGCTGTGTCGTCTGATGGATGAACCCCTGCGTTATAGGCTTTGATCTAGTCTCAAGCTGCTGTCGGGTCTTTGCATAAATGAGCCCTACCATCTAGCATAATCCGCAGCCTAACAGGGAACATCAGGGAGTATTGCAGGCCTTCTTCTGTTAGCGCTCTCTTGATTTCAAAGAAGGAAGATCACTTTTTCTGTACCTCCACCGTGTAGTCTGGGAATATGGAGACCATGCTGTTATTGACTGTGAAGGGGCCCGTTGTTCTGGATTTGTGATGTAAAATGTCCCTGTCTTTGTAATGTAGGAGCCTTGTCATCACCAGGCATGGAGGGCGCCTTGGAGCCGGCGGTCTGGCCGGTACACTGTGTGGCCCTTCAAGCATGTAGAAGGGAGTGAGACCTTCTGGTGCAACAGCAGTCTTGAGCCAGTTTTCCAGATATGCTACCATGTCCATGGTTTCCACTCCCTACAGCAGCCCAACTAAATGAATGTTATTGCGCCTGTGTCTCCCTTCGGCCTCCTCCACTCTACGCTCCAGCGCACACACCCTGTCTGTAAGTTCAGCCACCTGGCGAGAGGTCGTTGTACAGGGCCAAGGTCTGCGAGAGTCGCCTCTGCAACCTGGACCTTCTCTGCTAATTTATGGTGCTCCGCTCTGAGTAGCCCAAGCACCACAGACAATATGCTGATGTCTTGGTGTAGTGTTGCTTTGGTGTCTTCAATGGCTTCTAGTATTTGAGTTAATTGCTGTTGTACTGGGCATGTGGGGGTTTCCGACCCATGCCGGTGCATTGCCAGGGTCTCTCCCATATCTACTGTGTTCTCTGTGGGCCTGGCTCTAGTTTTGGCCATTCTCACTGTGTATACTGTCCGACTTAGTCATGGGGTGCCTCAAACCCTTATGTGGGCAGTGAGGGTATATAATGGGGTCAATCAGTGAGTTCCCAGGGGAGAGGCTTGGATATTTGGCTGGCAAGTTAATGAGTTCCTCACCCAAACCCCAATAGGTTGCAAAGGCCCCCTCAGGGCAGCTGTGATGTTTGTTCTAATGGTTTTGCTGTGACCCCCCACTGTCTGTGTCGCCCTCCAGGGAAGATGTCTCTCAAATGATATGCATGCACCACTGATGAGTCACTCCCCTCTATGTGGGTGTGGCTGTAACGTACCCCTTCATAGCCCCACTTCTTTTACTTAATATAGCTCTGGATGTAGTTGTTACCCCCCAGTGCAGTCTCTCATCCTGAATCTCCAGTGTTCAGGGAATACCGAGGCTGAGCTGTGTCCTAGCTCCTGTTGCTGAAAATATGTTTTAGAGGTGCTGCTCCCCCGTGGTTGCACTTCACAACTGGAGCCCTAGGTTTTGCCAGCATTTTGAGTCCCATTCATCTCCCACTGCTGCTTCCTTGTGATCCCGCGGGGTACTTCGCTTACTGCGCCTGGAGAAACTCAATATTCTCACTGGCTCTTGGACATGGGAGCCTTCCCTGGGTCTTATCGGTCGGACTGCTGCCACTGCCCTACAGCCCCACTCCTAGTTGTAACCCACCGGGCCTCAGCTCCGTCTTGCGCTGGAGTCCACATCAGCTCAGTTTCGAGCTTTCTCTTTGCCTGGGCTCCGCTTTGGCACTCTCTGCTCCATCCGCGTCTCACGTCCCAGGTTGCTGCTGGAGTATACCCAGCTTTTCTTTCTCATGGGGCAGATGTGTGTTGATACGACTCCCTGCTCTTCCGAGACATCACGTTCTTGGCGTCCGAGCAGGGTTCGTTGGCTCCCTCACCTGCCAGGTGCGTGTTCGCTGTACAATCCACTCTGTGATGCCCTCTGCTCAGGTAGGTTACAGGCTTACAAGTTTACTGCGCCATCACGGCTGACGCGACGCTCCTTTCAGCTCCACTCCCCACTGTGGTATGACTGGAGTCTCGGTGTCTGTTTATCTGTGCCGCAGCGGTACAAAAGGGGGTGGTGATGGACGGAGCATCAGAACCAATCAAACACTAACACCCAGTCAACAGATCTGGGTTTGATCCATCACCGTTCTTTAGCCCACTCTGCCACCCCAGGTCAGACATGCCATATTCAAATCAGTCTGACCCTGTGCCTCATGGGAACAGTCCAGCCCAAACTGCCAAGCCATGCCTTCCCTGGACCGGAAACAAGCTTCCTAGGACCGGTTTCTGGCATTTCAGCCGTCTTCAGCCAGGCTTGCTTGAATCCAGTGACAAAGTGAGCAAGGGACTCACGTCTGAGCATACCCTGCCAACTTATGGCGAACAAAGCGGTACAAAAGGGGGTGGTGATGGACGGAGCATCAGAACCAATCAAACACTCACACCCAGTCAACAGATCTGGGTTTGATCCATCACCGTTCTTTAGCCCACTCTGCCACCCCAGGTCAGACATGGCCATAAGCAAATCAGTCTGACCCTGTGCCTCATGGGAACAGTCCAGCCCGAACTGCCAAGCCATGCCTTCCCTGGACCGGAAACAAGCTTCCTAGGACCGGTTTCTGGCATTTCAGACGTCTTCAGCCAGGCTTGCTTGAATCCAGTGGCAAAGTGAGCAAGGGACTCACGACTGAGCATACCCTGCCAACTTATGGCGAACAAAGCGGTACAAAAGGGGGTGGTGATGGACGGAGCATCAGAACCAATCAAACACTCACACCCAGTCAACAGGTACGGGTATGCTCAGACGTGAGTCCCGTGCTCTCCATGCCACTGGAATCAAGTTTTCCTGGCTGAAGAGGGGTGAAACCCCGAAACCAGTCCTAGGATGCTTGTTTCCAGTCCAGGGAGGACCTGGCTTGGCAGTTCGGGCTGGACTGTTCCCATGAGGCACAGGGTCAAGACTGATTTGCATATGGCTGGGTTCAAACTGGAATGGCATGGTGAGCAAAAAAACGATGGATTTAGGCCCAGATCTCTGTACTGGGGTGAATGTATGATATTGTTCTGCATTCTGTCCATCATTTGTTGTTTTTGCATTTGTCACCCCGAGTGGGACGGGTATGCTCAGACATGAGTCCCGTGCTCTCCATGCCACTGGAATCAAGCTATCCTGGCTGAAGAGGGGTGAAACCCCGAAACCGGTCCTAGGATGCTTGTTTCCAGTCCAGGGAGGACCTGGCTTGGCAGTGCGGGCTGGACTGTTCCCATGAGGCACAGGGTCAAGACTGATTTGCACATGGCTGGGTTCAAACTGGAATGGCATGGTGAGCAAAAAAACGATGGATTTAGGCCCAGATCTCTGTACTGGGGTGAATGTATGACATTGTTCTGCATTCTGTCCATCAATTTGGTGTTTTTGCATTTGTCACCCCGAGTGGGACGGGTATGCTCAGACGTGAGTCCTGTGCTCTCCATGCCACTGGAATAAAGCTATCCTGGCTGAAGAGGGGTGAAACCCCGAAACTGGTCCTAGGATGCTTGTTTCCAGTCCAGGGAGGACCTGGCTTGGCAGTTCGGGCTGGACTGTTCCCATGAGGCACAGGGTCAAGACTGATTTGCATATGGCTGGGTTCAAACTGGAATGGCATGGTGAGCAAAAAAACGATGGATTTAGGCCCAGATCTCTGTACTGGGGTGAATGTATGACATTGTTCTGCATTCTGTCCATCAATTGTTGTTTTTGCATTTGTCACCCCGAGTGGGACGGGTATGCTCAGACGTGAGTCCCATGCTCTCCATGCCACTGGAATCAAGCTATCCTGGCTGAAGAGGGGTGAAACCCCGAAACCGGTCCTAGGATGCTTGTTTCCAGTCCAGGGAGGACCTGGCTTGGCAGTTCGGGCTGGACTGTTCCCATGAGGCACAGGGTCAAGACTGATTTGCATATGGCTGGGTTCAAACTGGAATGGCATGGTGAGCAACAAAACGATGGATTTAGGCCCAGATCTCTGTACTGGGGTGAATGTATGACATTGTTCTGCATTCTGTCCATCAATTGTTGTTTTTGCATTTATCTGTGCCGCAGCGCCTGCTCCCTCATGTAAGTCATCTTGGGACAGCAATAACCAAGGCACAGGCTGGATTACGCAGGATAAGTGCAGCGATGGCACGGTGCAGGCTCACACGTCTGTCATCTTCAGCTGTTAACCTGCCTCCACTCACTCCTGATGACATTACACAGATGATACTCTCAGTGGCAGCTGGAATCTACGGGGAGCGGGCGTGGAAGCGTGCGCACAAATGTAAATATTTAAAAAACATACCTGAACGGACGTCCTCCGTTCCGGACTCTACTCAGGAACTGGATGCAGTGCCGCTACCAATCCTAGCGCTACTCTCATGTTGTGAGAATAGTGCCCTGATTGGATGGAGCGGCCTCACTCTCCACTCCCGGGGTCTTATGACAGCTAGGTTAGAGGCTTCAAGTGCATGTGTGGCTGGCCGTAGCAAAACGGGTGGCTAAATGGACATGCGCATTTTGAAAAGTGCACAATCTGCTCACCCTCCATCCTGCTGCTGTCGTTCAGCAGTGGCCCGGGCTCCATCCTGATGCTCCGTTCAGGACGGGAGGTTGAAAAATAAAATGGCAATGAATTACCCTTTATTTTTCATTTTTGGTTCAAGCGGGGCGACGCTCCTCCGCTCCAATGTAGGAGCTGCCCCCGGACAGTCTTTTCCCACTATTAGCATCCCAATAGTCTCCTATCGGGTGATGAGTATCTATGGAAATGGCAAGGAATTTTTCACAATTATTCTATTAAACTGGCAAAGTTTGAGTATGTCTAGACTTATTTAAATATTGTAGTTAGGTTCTTTTACGGTTTAAAAATGCAGTCAAATACATAATTGCCAAACATACTATTCTGATCAGAAAAGCCTGAATGAGTAAAAGTATCCACACTGGAATTATTAGAAATGGAGGTGGGGATTCTGACGTATATTTGGAGCCCCTTCCCTTCTGACACATACTCCCAGCCATGATATAAATGACAAAAGATGTTAGTGATGACCCATTACAGAGTAGATTACTGTCGCCCGCTCATTTTCTTCTGCTTAAAACAAAGCGCTGTTATCAGCATAATGCCGTAAGTCTGTCACCGCCCGGGATCACTTGAGGCCCCCCTAGGGGGGTCCGCCCCCAGTGTAAGACCCCGTTCTAAAGAAAGAATAAATGATTAAACATGCAGCATGTATGGCGATCACATACATTTTTTAAAATTCATTATAATGTTGCAGTACTTATCAATGAGGTATGGAAATATAACAACTGCTGTAGTTTACAGTCATTAAACATATTGCATTGCATTCTTTTTCTCATGCAAGCTAGCATGATGGTTAATATATACGCAATAATATACCCTAAACTATAAAGTCTGAAGTAGAAAACTATATAAGACTATTATAATTCACTTAAGAAATCCAAGACCATATAGAGGCAAGAGTATGAAAACTGGGTACTTTCTAAAAGCCCAGTGTGACTTGCAATAACTATTTTAATTTTACATATTTTTTATTTTTAGTAAACATGTTTAGGCTCCAAATATCCTTGTGTGATTTAGATCAACTACTCTTATGTACTACTGACCGACATGGATAGATTCTGATTTTCATTCCTATTCATCATCAGATACTAGATGTGTCCACTATATGTCAGGGATGTTTACCACATTTGTGCCAGAGATACCCAGAAGTATCCAAGAAACATGTCAAGGATGAGCCACTATTATGTCAAGGGTAACGGAATGTCAACAATACCCACAGTATGCCAAGAGCGGGTCATTGTTCTACAAGGGATAGCAGGTTGTTGTCAAGAATACCCACAATATGCAAAGGGGACCACTGGCATGCCATTGAAAGCAATATTGCTGTCAAAAATACACAAAGCATTTCAAATATGGGCCACTCTATTGGAAAGGGAGAGTCAAATTGTTGTCTAATTTGCCCACAAAAGGTTATGGAATTTACACTTTTATAGAATGAATATTATAACAGTAATCAAGAATGCCCACAGTCTGTTATGGATGCCAACTAGTATGCCAAAGATGGGCACAATGTTGAAAGGGCTGCTCACCATATATATTATAATTTGTATTTAAGGTTATTTTTTTAGTGCAACTTGCACCCTGCAAGGATCTCTTGGCACCATAGTAATGCATACTTGTGGCAGAAAAATTGTAAAAATGTGACAGTATTTCAAAGAATAGGAGGATAGCCAATACATTATAAAAGGACAACTATTACCCCAGACATGGCCAAAATATTGTCAAGAATGTAACCGTATATGAAGGATAGACCACTTTCATGCCAATGATAGCTTGGCTGTTGTCACCTTCATGCAATACATATAAATATCAACCAGCCCAAATGAGGGTGATTCCAATAAAAGTGAATGGAGAAAACGGTTTTAGAGGGTGATGCATGTTTGCAAAGCAGGTGACACTCTAGAAGCCTATGAAACCACATTGCTTTTAAGGACGTTGAATAGCATTAAAAAGAGAGTGTACCAAGCAAAAGGACGGTGAGGCCACAGGTATGGAACATAAACCTGCAGGTGCCTTGGGAACACCCTTGTTCGTATTGGGTATTGATGTGTGCAGGGTTCATGGCCTTGTTGATCCTGCCTCAGCCACTGTGTCGCTGCCCTTGCACAAGCACGTTTGAAGTTTTTGGAGGGCCCAGGTCCACAAACCTGAGGGCTCACTCATAGGACGAAGACCTGTTTCAGAGCTTTTAAAAATGTCCTGCAGGAAATAGAATACACAGCACATCTAGCACATGGATCCCTCTGGAGGCATTTGCTGCATTAGATGCCTCGTCATGCGCCATGAATAAATGTTCAATGTATGTGCAAGGTATCATATTATATCTGAGAAGGTTGGAGAGAGCAGCATTTAAGTATATATCTTAAAGGCTAGTACACATTTCAATACACATTGTTCCTGATGGTGCATTTAGCATATACACTATTTGCGAGCATTCTTACTGGGATCCACGCATGGTTAAAGATGAGCCAGACTATTGTGACAAATATTGACAACTTCCTGGAGTCCCTCCAGCAGCCTACGAACAGTGATCTAAAAGACTTCAGTGGCTGACCAAAAACTGAGGACATCATGAGTGGAGAAAGTTATGGGTTCAGGGAAGTGGGTCTTGCTTCATCTCAAGGTGTAAACACTTTTGCTCTGTTGATATCTGTTAAGATGTCTTCAGTGGTTGGTGAGATGTGCCTGCCTTCTAGCCGAGTTAGGCTACCGCATGGCCCACACAGCCTAATCTCTTTAGCTCCCTGTTGTTTGATGGCGTACACTCACCTTCTCTGTTATATCTATCTTCCCTAGCCTTTCCAGTTCTTGCTCCAGCTACTCGCGCAGTAGGACGGTGATGCATTTGCGCAGGACTGCCACTGGTTGGTCTGTTGCATTGTCAGTATCGCCTACTTGAGTGTGTCAGTATCTTGAAGCATTGTGCTGAACTGTGCAGTCGCTGCCTATACACGATAACTGGGCACTGAGCGGGGGATTTAGGACACTTTTCCCTGCCTGTCAGCACCTCAGGATGACCTGAGAAGGAAGGGAGCGTGGAAGTTCTGTAGGTGTTCTCTTCTGAGGATTTAGAGCAGGGACACATGGAATTGAAAGAGAGCCCATGTATTTTGGTAGTGTCTGGTGCAAGATGGGGCAGAGGCTGGCTTCAGGTGGCATATGTCTTCAGCTTAGTTATAGGAAGGGGCGCGAGACTTGATATCACAGAAGACCCTGGCCGTGCCCAGTCTCAATTCTGGAACTAAGGACAGTAAGAACAGAAGCCTTGATTGCATCTCATCAGTTTGCTCTGCGAGTCATGTTATGCAACTGAGAGACCCCGGATAGGTAACACAAAGGGGTGCAACACACAAAGAAATGTCTGGGGCAAAAACGCACTAGCCGATACATTCTAATATACTTCTCTATGTATGACTCTACATGTAAACCTTTAGAGTAAATAAGTGGAAGTTTGCCTTGCTGTAGCCTTCCAGGTAACGGAATCTGTGTTTACAGTGTACCAGCATTATCACTGCTTTTTATTAACCTATTCAGTGTACAAAAAAGGTGCTTGCGCTATTACTGTCCACGCAGGTCTGAGGGACGTAACACAAACTCAGTGAGTCCTACTGCAAAGTATGTCCCACCCAGACAGACTTTCAGGGTAGGTGCCTGAGGGGCCTCTCAGGACCAGGAGACCAGCAGACCCCTGCATAAAGGGAGGAAAGCCCCTGTGCTACGCCCTGGCAGATCCTGGTCTGTACGCCAGGCACTAATTCCCCTGTGCTCCCGCTGTTAGGGCTACTTCTGGGCGGGCGAAGACGCCGGCCATTTTGCAACCTCCTTTCTTTCTGTTCATGATGTGTGTGCTTGAAACAGGAGAGGCGGAAGCTAAAGCTGGATGGTTGGTGGTTGGATCATTGTGTTGAATTTATTGACACCTGTGTTTCACTGCTATGTTCTCTCTTCTCTCCCAGCTATGATATCTCCAAGGGCTTTCTCTGCCTTTACAACCATAGGACTGAAAACACGTGCATGGACTACTACGTGAAGTTCAGCTGCCCTGCTGATTTCTGCGGAGGTAACTTGGCATCACTTGAGGAGGATTAGGAGGCAGTGGAATGGTAACATGGGGGCGAGATTACAGATAACACCATGAGGAATAGGCTAGAGTGTACTTTTTATTGCATATGGCAACATGGCAGGAGATGCAACGTACTATGGGCCTGCCATGACTCGAAATCTACACATTACCTCAAGTATGTGTATTGAGATTGTCTCCGGAAATGTGGTTGAGAATTTAAGTTTATGAGGATCAATGATACAACTGTCAATGTGAGTGGTGGGATGTATGCACTATATAGTATGGAAGTGACTTCAGTCCATGTAAGTGTGTATCAAGAACTCCTAGCTCTTGCAAACCGTTTCCTGTTCACTATAGGCTAACAGATCTTTCAGCCTAGCCCTGTGTTCTTTGCTAAAAAAAATCAATTGACTAGGACGTGATGATTGTGCCATGGGTCCAAATGCAAGCATGGCACCAGTACTTATCGTGAAAGCATCAATTATTGGCATGGAGTGAGCCCCTCACAGCCATGGGCCTCGGTGGCACTGAACCTCTTGCACTATGGAAAGCCATGCCTCTGTCCATTGACTTCGCATAGAAGCTACGATTATATTTCAAGTACTCAGTCTTTACACACCAAGACATCCAACTTCATACATTTGAACACACAATAGTACAGACTCAGAATAACCATAGCACAGCAACACAAACACATACTCCAACACATTAACCATAATACGCCTACATAGCCAACATGTACTAGGGTTACATAGTGCGACTGTAAGAACTTTGGACCAGATGTTCCAAAAGAATAGTAGCAAAAATGCCCTGGCGCATGGGGTGCAGAGCAACCAGCCTATTGTATATTAATTAGGAGGGCACTTTTGGCGACCCTCTGTGCTTCCCTTCTCATACATGGATGGTGGCCTCCAAGAAACAGCAGGCTATTATCTCAATATCTGCATTCCCTAACATAAAGCTTTTCTTCTTTTGAAGCAGCAATGTTCCTTAAAGGGACCTGTGCTGTTTTAAAAATAGGTTTTCAATTTGGGGAAGCATTGGAGGGAGCAGGCAATGGTTCCCTGACCACTAACTCTTCCCCCAAGGCTGCCAACACAATTTACAAAGGAGAATGTGTTCCAAGGGGACACCATCCCCTTTACAAAACAGTTTGCACTTCCTTTGAGGTCTCAGTAACCAATAAATGGTTTGTAGTCGCATCTCTTGCTGCAGACCTTTCATAAATGCCACTGCAACTTGCAATAAGGAGAGGACGCCTTTTTCATGCCCCTCCTAATTGCCGTTCGGAATGGATCACAAAACCGATTTTGCAGGTCAGAAAATTAGCTCTCTGATGAAGAGAGACTGCAGTTCAGATAACCTAGTGGAAAATTAGCTCTCACACTCCTAACTGGGGGTAATTTTCATATACTGGTTATGAAGAGTCCAGGGGCCGTATTACGCATTGTCATTGTTTGCGCCCAGCGCACCTTTTAAAACATGCGCCAGGCGCAAACAATGACAATGCACATGCCTCCAGGGCAGCAGCAAACTAACCCTGCGCTGGGGACAGCGCATTCATATGAAAACACAGAGCGGCTGCTCCGTGTTTTCACAGTGCAGGCGGCAGCCGCCTGTACTTAACAGGGGAATAGAGTTCCCCCTGCAGGCGGGTGCAGTCAGTGACTGTACCTGCCTGCAAGGGGATGTCTGGGGTGGTCCATAGGACCCCTTTTCTCCCCTCCCACTAGAAGGCGGTGCACCATGAGTGCATCCCATGAGAGCGTCTTTGCCTCTGCGCCTGCGTCTGTAATATGGCGCGGGTGCAGTGGCAAAGGAATTCCCTCATTTGCATAGGTCATGCCCCTATGCAAATGAGGAAACACCCTTTGAAGATATCGTTGGCGCTTTAAGTGCTCCAATGCTATCAGTATTACTGAAGGGGATGCACAAGCGTCTGCGCTCTCTTCCGTAATATCAAAGTGCCCCGGGGGGGTGCAAAGCAGGCACACATGCTTGTTGTGCCCCAGGGCACTCATTGTAATATGCCCCAAAGTGTATGATGTCTAAGCTCTCATTGGTATCCTCACAGATCTGGGTCCAGCACCCACCTGGACCAAAGTGGATAGATCTGTGGGACAGACCAAGCATAAAGGTCACAAACTATTCCTATTCCAGTTATTTAGTCCCGGGCCGCCTATGGTGGCCCACAACACTCCAGCCTAAAGGAGCAGGAGAGATTCACCTACCACAGGGAATTATCCCCCCGCGTATGCCAAATATATGCTGAACAGCAGAGGACTTCTAATTGTCCAGAAGGTCTCTCCAGCAGGCCTCTTCTTAGATGATTCGGGGTTAAAAGAGCTAGTAATGCCTGGGTTCTGAGCACTGAGGTGGCATGCAGTGTCTAGAGAGATGCACCACCTGAGAGGTGCAGCTATGGCAATCTGTGCTGATGGTGTAACCAAACTAGTCTTACAGACATGATGGTAGGAGGTCTTTTAGGTAATGACTCCAGGTTTGCCAGCCGGAAAATAAGAGAACCTCTCGCAGCAGGGCTCTTGTGCAACCTACTTTCTCAAGGGATGGTGGGCAGCATTCACAGCCAACCCCAAGGAAGGGCATGATTTACAATTCAGTCTTTTCCAAAAGATTACAGTGAGGTATGGAAGCCATCTGACTCCAGTGTGGGGTGATCCTCCTCTATTCTGAAGGAATTCTAGGAGAACACTAGTGAACGCCATAGCAGCTAGTCCTCTTTCTCTGTCCATGCACAGCTGCAGATGTAGTCTTACCATTCCTAGGACCTCTGTGAAGCCAGCACTATTCCAAGAGCTTCAGTCAAACAGGTGAGGTCTCCTATACATGGGTGTACTGTGGTCACTGTGGATGGGGACCAGAGCAGTACTGAAGTACATGGATCCTTTTCAAGTACAGCAGACAGACTACTCAGCCTCTCCTGAGGTGGGAGGAAAGGTATCGAGATTTCATGGTGAAGGTAGAAGCATCAACCCTGTAGCCAAGCTTGTCGCTAGGGGTTCACGGGCAGTCTGGTCCTCTCGGAGACATGCAACCCATAAGTGCCACATGGATGCAGTTCCCTAATGGGCCATCCAGACAGGTGAACATGAGGCGTGAATATATTACGTGAGAAACACACATTGGGGTAAGATGATATGGTAACTCCTTAATACTCCTCCCGAAAGTGAAAGAAAAAAAAACTACTGTATATTTTGTGTTTGATCAATCCTAACTAGAAAATAACAAAAACTGTAAAGCCCATTACAAAAAAGTAAAGGATGCAGATATGTGGTCATTGGCAAGCTGAGCCACACGCAATCCCTGTTCTTTTAATAATGATTTCACCTTGTTTAAAGGATGGAAAGTAGATGACGTTGTATCATCATTTAGCACAGGATGCTTATTACATTTGGGAAATGACCAGCAGAAACAGTACAACTGCATGTCTGCATCCCCACTCTGCTAGCCTGAAAATCTGCGGACATCGCAAGGAATCTGTGATGTTACCATTAACCACCCTTGTAATTTCTGCAAAAGATGCAGGGCAGAGAAAATATAGGATCACCTAGTTACCAGAATGTTTACCTTGCTGCAGCATTATCAACAGATTATGAGTTTATAGCGTGGCCACAATATATATATTCCTATGTAAAACTGCTCAATCTATGTACATGTCTAGACATTGAGGGAGGATTTACAGAAGAATTGATTGTTGTTCTTGTTATTCTCCATACTGTTCTCTCACATTCTCGCTTTGTCCCTCCCTGTTTGCTATTGCACAGCAGGTTGCAGAACGCCTTGGTTCAATGTGGATAAACCCACTATGAATGGTGATTTTGAAACTATGGAGAAGTTGAGGAAGGCTTTTGGGGAAAATATTTGCTCCAACCCCATTGGAATTGAGGCACGGACTGTTGACGGCGTCCCTGCATCTGAGACTGGACAACTTTTTGACACGTAAGGAATTCAAAATATTTACCAAGTATGTAGGTGCTTGTGATAGAGATTCTAATTTCTACTCTGTTTTTCACAAAATGTAGACATACAATTTAGAGATAGGTAATGTGCGTTATGATAAATTCACCAAAATAAAACAAATGTATAGGAAGACAAAAAGAGAGAGGTTCTCCCCTACAGTTAAAGCACCCCAGGGAAATTTGATAAAGAAGCATTTCTCAGAGTCCAAAGATTCCACGTTACAGTACTTACCTGTGAAGTGACTCCCCATAAAAGGAAACATGCCAACCACTTGCTACTTTTTTATGGAAAGAAGCTCGTCCTGCCATAGATTTCTCTTTCCTGTGTATTCTTTCTTTTTGGATCTACCCCCTTTCTTCGCATTATCCATGTGTTCCTCTTGGTATACTTCCAGTATTTAAGTATTGAGGGAGGGGGCGATGGTAAATGAAAATTTCCAGTGAATATTATGGCCTGTATCCTGTTACCACTAAAGTGCAACTCTAAAGATCTGACATAGCAAGACTGCTGTGTCATAATCCTAAAAGATAGAGGACTATCTGCTAGACTTGGCCTCTTTTAGTGTGGTTTCCCCAGACATTTTGCCTCTACTTCCTGTGTTTTGATGCTGTGCTGGCTTAGATGCTTTGGGGACTTTGCCACTGCTGATCAGTGTCAAACTGCAAGTGCTTCCCGTGTAAATTGTTTTTTGTGATTGGTTCCCCCTGATTGGCATATTTGATTTACTGGTCAGTCTCTAGTAGAGTACACTTAGTGTGTCAGAGCTGGTAAATCAAATAAATACTACTAGTAAGCCTGCAGCATTGATTGTGCCACCCATGCGAGTAGTCCTGTAACTCAGACCTGCCACCGCAGTGTCTGTGGACAGTTGTTACCTGCCATGTCTACTTGGCAAGTGCACCCACTTTCCAGGCCCTAACCTAACCTCGCCTTTTCTTACATGTCTGTCACCCCTAAGGTAGGTACCCCTGTGGGCAGGGTGCAGTATATGTGAAAGGTAGGACATGCCCTGATGTGTGTGGCATGTCCTAATAGTGAATTACTGCCAATTTAGTTTTTCACTGTTGCAAGGCTACCTGTTCCCATAGGACAGAATGGGGAGTTTGTTTATAACGTCTTCTAAACATAACTGTCCCTGGGAACAAGGTAGGAAAATAAAGTTTAGTATGGCTGAACTCAGAATGTTAAAGTGCATCTTTTAGTGAGGGTGATTTTACATTATGTGTTTGAAAATACCACTTTTAGAAAGTAGGTATTTTCTTGCCTAACCATCCAGTGTGCCTCTGCTAGGATGTGGATTGACTGGGTTTGGAGTGTCAGGGGCTGGGGAGGAGAAGTGGCTCCAGAGAGCCTGATGAGTCAGGGCTGGGCTGAATAGACCTGGGCTGCATTTAGAGTAGGGGGAGGAGATTTCCTTTCACCTGAATGGGGCTGGTCTGCTTTCCTTAATGCTGTCTCCACCTCCTGCCATGAAGCAGCACCAGAGAGGACAGAACTGGTTTTGACTGGGCACAGGGCTTCTCTGCACAAATAGAACACATACATTTTGGGGTATAAGTATTAGACCTAAAACCCCTGAAGGTTAGACTATTTCTGGAATCAAGAGGAACCTTTGCCAAGGAGAAGAGCCGGAGAAACTACAGAGAAGTACTGCCCTTGCTGTGTGTCTGGGGTTGACCTGCAGTTGCTATTTCTGCCAAGGAAAGGAGAAGCACTTTGCTGCGTGCTGTGTCCTCTGTTTGAGGAAAGTCTCCAAGGGCTTGAGTAGAGCTTGCCTCCTGTTTTGAAGTCTCAGGAACACAAAGACTTCACCCCAGCTCCCCTGAACTTCCTTGCTGGTAGTTCCGACCTGCCAGGAGTGCCTGTGACTGTGTGGGGCCTCTAGAGGTTGTTTCTGCTGCTGAGAGCTGAAAAGTAACGCAACAGCAAAAAATTGCCACACCACTCATCTTGCAACAATTTTTCCGACGCAACGCCGTGGTGCAGGAAGAATCTCCCCGCACCGCTGCGCCGCTGCTGAAACCGACACAGCACCTCTTGCCGCTGCAAGAATCCACGCATCGAGGGATCGCGGCTGAATAAATCGACACAGCGCTGCTCGGCACCGCAGCATCGTTTGTTGACGCATCCCAGATTTACACGCATCATCCCTGTGCGGCACGTTTTCCCAGACGCATCACCCCCAGATCAGAGTCGTCTCAGAATCGACGCATCGCTTCCCCCTACCGACTGGACCCGACGCACTGCTCCCCTTGTGTCTAGCGGAACTGTCGCATTGCATCCACTCTCTAGAAATAAAGACACTACCCAGGTCTTTGTGAACCCCAATGAATTTCACATCTTGGGTTGATCTCAGGTGGAATTTCTCCATATTGATAACAAATCATTTCGGCATCTGTGCTTTGTGCAACAACTGGTTATAATCCCCTGACTTGGAGAAAGAAAAGGCAGAAATTAACCCATTATCCAAGTATTGAAAAATACATTCTTGTAATACGCGCATAATTCTAAAAGTAGGGCAAGTACTTTGATAAATTACTTAGTGCATACACTAACCTAGAAGACATACCCAACACTAAAAATGCTGGAGGCCTACAGAAGACCACTTGAAGCACTGGTGGAATGTTTAGAATGAAATACGGAGATATATTTTACAAATATATGCATCCATACTACAACGTTTTGAGGCTGGACCAATAAAAGGCTAGTCTGCAAAGTGGATATTTTGATCGGGCATTGGAGGATCACCTAGTTATTGACCTGTAGTCGAATAGAGCAGAACAGCATACATGCTGGTTCTTTCATCCTCTTGTGACACCTTCTTAATTACATTCTTGTGTAAGAGAGCCTACAAATCTTCTTCTGTGTTGGATACAACAAGCAACCGAGGAAACAGTATGTGATTCCCTATAAAGACCTCGCTAAAATCTTTGCAGTACCCTTATCTTATCACTAAGCAAACTTCTTTGAGTGTTCTGAGATGGCAGCATAGTCATACTTTGAAGGGGGTTTGGTCAGTTTGACTTTTACATTGACAGACACTGTTAGAAATGGGATTTCTGGTTGGCTTGGGAATGCGCCTAAGCCAGGCAGAAACCTCCACTCTGGTGAAGGCAAGGAAGTTACACGCTGAAGATAAACCCTGCTCACACCCTTGGCAGCTAGGCACGAGCAGTCAGGCTTATCGCAGAGGCAATGTGTAAAGCGTTTGCGCAACACACACACACAGCAGCAACACACTAGGCACACTACAAAAGAAACTCCACACAAGGTTATATCAAAAATAGCCTTTGTATTATCATAAACACATTAGAAACATAATCACACATTTACACTGTGCCAATTAGCACTAGGCAATATTCACAGGGGATTATATACAGGACAGGGCCAATCGGGCCACTGTCAGAACCATCAGAACAGGTAAATATAAAACATAACCAGTAACAACTGGAATAATGACCTCAGCATTATCACATTAGCATTAGACACCATCCTAAAATATTATAGCATGACATTAGACATAAACACATTAGGCTCAAACCTCATTAGCATAAACACATTACGCATTAGGCCTCACCAGCATAAACACGTTATGCAATCACCTCATAAGCATAAACACATTATGCATTAGGAATCATCAGCATGAACACATTACGCATCAGTCATGGTGCATAAACATATTAGGCAGGAACTCAGTAGTGCACCACAGTAACACTACTACAAGGTGCATACATCACCTTAGGGCCTTGCGCCCTTTCACCATCACACCTATGACCCCAGGCCAACTGGCCTTCCACTGGGGCTCAAATTCCCTGTGTCCAGAAATGTCAGGGCGTAGCTGCCAAGGCAGCGAAGCAAGGTGTGCAGTGCACTGGGGCGAGGGATGCAACTCACCCCTTCCTCATCTAAAAAGAAATGGCCCCCAAACATTGCAGCTGCCTGCGCTCTCGCAGGGCAGCTGGGAATGGCAATGGCACCACTGTGCCTCTGACCTCAAAAAGAAATGCCCCCAAGTCCCACTCCGATACTTCTAAAAAGTATCTGTCCCAAAACGTTGTAGCTGCCTGCAACTGGTGTGCAGCTGTGAAAAGAAAACAAGCACGGGCACTCACTGAATCAGCCCCACTCACCGGGCTCTCTTGGGACTAGAACGGGCACCCACTGTGCCTTGGGAGCACCACTTCTCTCAAATCAGCCCCACTCACCGGGCAGTCTAGGAACTCCTCACAGCAGGGAAAAGGCACCGACAAAGCCTGCTCCCCGCCCCACTCACCGGGGCTGCTCGGGGACTCCTCTGGTCTTGGGGGGGAACAACCTTTACAACGCAACTTTTACAACGCACTACCTTTACAACGCATTTTTTACAACGCATAATCCATTACAACGCATGACATTACAACGCATGACACTACAACGCATTTTTAAAAACTACCTTTACAACGCATTCCATTACAACGCATACTACCATTACAACGCATACCATTACAACGCATAATATTACACTACACTATCCAACACTTACCCTACTGTTGCACCCCCTTGAGTTAGAATAGTAATTTTTACCCCTATACTGTCCAACACTTACCCTACTGTTGCACCCCCTGGAGTTAGAATAGTAATTTTTACCCCTATACTATCCAACACTTACCCTACTGTTGCACCCCCTGGAGTTAGAATAGTAATTTTTACCCCTATACTGTCCAACACTTACCCTACTGTTGCACCCCCTGGAGTTAGAATAGTAATTTTTACCCCTATACTATCCAACACTTACCCTACTGTTGCACCCCCTGGAGTTAGAATAGTAATTTTTACCCCTATACTATCCAACACTTACCCTACTGTTGCACCCCCTGGAGTTAGAATAGTAATTTTTACCCCTATACTATCCAACACTTACCCTACTGTTGCACCCCCTGGAGTTAGAATAGTAATTTTTACCCCTATGCTATCCAACACTTACCCTACTGATGCACCCCCTGGAGTTAGAATAGTAATTTTTACCCCTATACTATCCAACACTTACCCCACTGTTGCACCCCCTGGAGTTAGAATAGTAATTTTTACCCCTATACTATCCAACACTTACCCTACTGTTGAACCCCCTGGAGTTAGAAAAGTAACTTTTACCCCTATACTATCTAATACTTACCTTAAATGCAATTTAATATTATGCGTTGTAATGGTATGCGTTGTAAAGGTATTATGCGTTGTAATGGAAATGCGTTGAAAAGGTAGTTTTTAAAAATGCGTTGTAGTGTCATGCGTTGTAATGTCATGCGTTGTAATGGATTATGCGTTGTAAAAAATGCGTTGTAAGTGCATGCGTTGTAAAAGTGTGCGTTGTAACGTCATACATCCGTCTTGGGCAAAGGCAGGACTCTCCCGATCTTCATCACGAGACGGGGGGCAGGAATAGGGTGACCAACCGTCCGTAAATTTCACGGACAGTCCGTATTTTCGGCAGTCTGTCCGTTGTCCGTGAAGGATTCTTTAACGGACGCCATTTGTCCATAATTTTAACCAGGCACCGGTTGCACCACCCTAAAGCCGGCACAGCTTCCACCCACCTCCCTGCTTGACTCCGATGCTGTTGAGGTCGGGTGTAACGGACTCTGATGCAGCACCAAAGCTCAGATACCCAGCTGCATTGGAGAGGCACAGCGGGACGGCAACCCTCACACCTTCAGCCCTTGATGAGCTGTTAAGAGGTGTTTGAAGGTGACTGAGAGGGAGGGGCTGCAGCTTCAGGAGCAGGGGCATCTATTCAGATGCAAACAGCCCTGAATGCGCCATGTCTCTGCAATTTAGAGGGGCCTCACACATTCCCTTTCTGTCCAGGGCCCCAAACATCCCAGAACCGGCCCTGATTACACTGAGGCAACAAGTGGTTCTCTTCACAGAGCTTAATTACTGTTACTAAATTGTAAGCAAACCTCCCTTCTTCAAACATGCAGTCTATAATGTAATAAAATAAAGAAATGGCACAAACTCACCCACACTGATTAAGAAAGTATGGAGGACAATCGGTTAAATCAGTTCTCTTGGAGTATTTCCTTTAAGTACTGTACATCACAGTGGGGGATGGCAAAACTAACATTTTAGAAAGAAAGCCTGTCGTCTCGTTGTCTTGTCCAGGAGGTGGTGTGGAGCCCGACCCTACCCTGGAAGAGACCAAGATGATACTAGAATACTGCATGCCCACCCCTGTGCCCACCCTGGTGGATCCTGTTCCCCCTCCTGTGATGGCTCCTGCCCCCATCCCCCAGTGATGGCTCCTGTCCCCCCATGTGGTGGCTCCTGCCCCCGCCTGTGATGGCTCCTGTCCCCCTCCCCCCCACCCCCTGTGGTGGATCCTGTGTCCGCCCTGGGTGGCTTCTGTCCCAGTCCTGGAATGGCTCCTGCAGGGAGGATGAAGTTCTTGATGGGCCTCTTCTCAAAAAGGCTCAGCTCAAAATTAATATGAAAAGGTGAGCGAGTGAGTAAGTAAATGGATGACTGGATGAATTAGTGAAAGGGTAAATGAAAGATTGAATAGATGAGACAGGATGGATGGATTGATGAGTGAGTGGAAGGATGGATGAGAGAAAAGGTAAATAGCTGGATGTATGGGTGGAAGGGTAGCTGGATGGGTAAAAAGGTGGATGGATGAGTGAAAGGATGGATGACGAAAAGGTGGATGATGAGTGAGTGAGTGGGTGGATGGATGAGTGAAATGATGGATGGATTGATGAATTGATAAGTGCAAGGGTGAAGGGATGGACGGATGAGTGAAAGGGTGGATGTAAGGATGGATGAGTGAGTGAAAGGGAGGGTAGGTGGACAAAAGGATGAATAGATGAGTGAAAGGATAGATGAATGAGAGAAAGGATGGATGAGTGATAGGGTCAATGGATGGATTCATGAGTGGATGAGTAGATGGCTGGGTGGATGGATGGAAGGAAGGATGGCTAAGTGAAAGGGTCGATGGAGAGAGAAAGGATGGATGGATGACTGAAAGGGTGGATGGGTGGAAGGATGGGTGACTGAGTGGATGGATGAGTAAGTGAAAGGATGGCTGGATGGGTGAAAGGGTAAATGGCTGGATAGATGAGTGCATGGATGGATGGGTAGAACAGTGGATGGATGAGTGTACAGATGGATAGGGTGAAAGGGTGGATGGACGGATAATGGATGGATGAGTGAAAGGATGGATGAAGGGATGGATGAGTGAAATGATAGATGGAAGGATACATGATGGATAGGTTTGCAAATGGTTGAATATGTGGGCTTACTTATATACTATTGCGCGACCTCCTCTGATGTGTCTGTAAAACTTATCTATTGTCCTGAAGTTTTGTCCTGAATTTTTACCTCCTGTCCAGAATTTGTGTCCTGAATTTTGACCCTTTGTCCTGAATTTTTACACTCACCGTCCTGAATTTGCACCAATGCCAGTTGGTCACCCTAGGCGGGAATGGAGACCGCAAGGCTCACAGCTCTTCTGTGGATGCGGGGCTTCCCTCGCTGATACAGGAGCCCCGCCCCATGTCAGGCACAGCGTTGCCTGACTTACTCTCCGGCCAAGCTGCTTTTACCAGCCTCCAGACGGTCACTTCCACTTCCTCGCCCTGCCCACTGGCTGCCATTTGCCTGACTTCAGCTCGTTGCGGCGGCTCCCTGTTTCGGATCGGGCCGCGGCGGTGATTTCTTTTCAACGCCACAGTGCGGGGTGGGCACCCGCCACAAAATAAAGACAATTGCGGGGTGGGCTCCCTCCATGAACCCGCTTTAAACCAAGACCATTGTGGGGTGGGCACCCGCCATCGGCATCACAATGCGGGGTGGGCACCTGCTTTTAAAATATGCATAAAACGGGGTGGACACCCGCTAAATAAGCACACAAGCAAGGTGGGCACCCGCTTTCAAATAGTCTCAAATGTGGGGTGGGCCCCCGCCAGATCAGCAAAAATGCGGGGAATCTCCACGTTGGGATTCCCTCTAAATGGGTTGCAGCTCCGCGCTGCGAAGCCCCAGCACTCTTTCCGTCCGGGGAGAGTTATTTCAGCGCACACAGGGCGCTCTGGTCCAAAAGTTCCAGGGGGCAAAGGCTGAACCCAGGCAGGCCAGCACACAGGGCCCTCCAGCAGGGAGGCAGTCTCTTGTGGCGGTTCCTCCTGGGGCCCAGCAGCAGCAGTCCTCTGGAAGCACAAAAGCACAACCTTTCCATGGGGTCACAGCCCCTATATTATATTACATTTCTCCTTTGTCTGAGCTGGCGCGGGGCTTGGGGGTACCAGTCCCAACTGGTTCTGGGGGGTTTTGGAGCACTCTGTTTACAGGGCTCCTCTTTCCCTTTGTCAGGTGGGGGCTCGGTGATCAGACACACCACAGGGGGCGAAGCCAGCATTGTACAGGCTAGGCACAGACCTATTCAGAAACCAGGGACTTCTCCTCCCACTACTCCAAATGCAGATGTCGCATTCAGCCTAGCGCTGATTCACCCTGCCCCTCCTGGAGCCACACACACCTCACCAGCCCATCACTCAAAAGTCAGACATGCAATCCACATCAGGCAGGCAGACACATAGCACACAGAAATGCCAACTTCTAAAAGTGGCATTTCTAAAATTTTTAATAAATCTGCGCACACCATTGCATGGCATTTATTATCACTATTCCAAATATACCAAACTCGACCATGCTGCTCCTCTCATATCAGGAATTACTACTGAAACACTTATCAGGGAATCCCCAATGCATTCCTATGGGAGGGCAGCCTCACAGTAGTGAGAAACCAAAATGTCTGTTTGTCACTACCAGGACATGTCACACACTTAAGTTACATGCCCTACCTTTTACCTACAATGCACCCTGCCCATAGGGCTAGCTAGGGCCTACCTTACGGGTGACTGACATGGAGTAAAAGGGGGGGGTCACAGACATGGCACACACTTTGGGTGCCACGTCACAGCAGCAGTAACACTGCACGCACAGGCCCTGCAATGGCAGAGGCCTGAAATAGGTTTGAAAGGCTACTTTGGTGGGTGGCACAATCAGCGCTGCAAGCCCACCAGTAGAATTTAATTCACCAGCCCTGGGTATATGAGATACCACTTTACAAGGGACTGACAGGTAAATTAAATAGGCCAAACAGGTGTAGACCAATCTTACCATGTTTATTACAGAGAGCACACACACTTTACACTGGAAAGCAGTGCTAAAGGGCCCAGAGTCCTAAAACCACCAACACCATGTCAGAAAAAAGGCTAGGAGAAAGGCAAAAAGTTTAGGGATGACCCTGCAAAAAGAGCCAAGTCCAACAGACACTATGCACAATTGTACTAGCTGTACAATTGTGGATGGGGTCTGCCAATATAAAAGGTATTGGTCAGTCTCTGAAAGGATTTTGCAGAAGTTATGGGCAGCTTGATAAGCTATTATTCGAGAGGAGTATTGACAAAAGAAGGGAAAAGCATGTTCCTTTCACATTTTCTTGACTGATTCGACTAATAATATCCCCAATAACTTCAAATGAATTAAGAGAACACATTAAATGGTTCCTTCCAACTTCCATGACTTCATCCATGCATGAAGTCTTGTAGAGGTAAGAGAGATAGAAGTTGTAGTGGCATAGAACCATTTTTCAAATGTAATATTAGATGCAGATCTGTCCCGTTCCTTCATCATTCCCAAATGTGCACATGAATCCTTTCCTTATTGGGTGATATCGAAGAACTTGTGGAAATTCTTGAATAACGTCTGCATATACACCTTGCAGTTAAAAGAATCTGGTAGAACCACATTATTAGAGGCGAATCTCATTGTGTAGCTGCTTCTTTATCATGGCTACCTCATTTTCTAGATCAATACACAACTTCATTGACTTTGCCTGGGCATTCCGATTCAGAAGGAGAGTCTATGAGTTGCATTCTTTTTTGCTGATTATTATCTCCTGTGAACTCCAAGAATGCATCGCTCATTGTAATTGCAATCTTCTGACTCTCAGAAACGGACCACTGAAGGCTTTCACACCATGTACAAGTCATCAGGGCAACCTTCTGTCAATGTTAACGGCGAATTCTCACGTCTTATAATAACCTCGATGTTAGAGACAGGCAAACTTATGTCTGCACATCCAACCTCTTGTCTCCTAGTATGCCTTGTGCCAACTGTGTGCCCAGGACACAGAACCCCTGTAGAGAGCTAGCCGCACTGACCAGTTGTGTTTGGTGTATATTGGCAACGCTGTAATTGTGCTAGCACTACCCAAGACAACTTGGGTATGACCCACAGTAAAGGCCCCAAAGGTGCTACTTGTGAAATAAAGTAAATGCATAGATGACAAACACATCTTACTTCGACAGAGGTGTTATCAGAAATCAGTCTCTGCAAGAGACTGGCTCAAGGATGTCAATTAGGGGTATTCGGGGGTAGTAGTCTCTACCCCTGGCTTATCCTTTGGTACCCCTTATATATTTTATTTTTTATTTTATTTATTTTATATAGCACCAACTTGACCCATAAGGGTATCAGAGCGCTGTACACGGCGAGCAGATCAAACAAATAGAATGCAATAAAAAAATACAGATTCAGTATATCAATCATCCTAGTAAATTCGGTGATCCAGGGTAGATCAACTTGCAAGTAGACAAGCCGACTGACTTTAAGATAGCCCTTAAAGTAATCTGTTCATTAGAAGCATTTTTACTTCTCTTTTGAAGGCAAAAGTAGAGGGGTTTGTCCTGGTGTCAGGTGGTAAAGCATTCCAAATTCCTGGGGTTAGACAAGAGAAGGAGCGGTTGTCACATTTTGTTTTTGTTGAACTTCTGTGATTTGAACAACAAGAAGTTAGTGCTTCTTAAGGACAGCGTCTCACCAGATGGATCAAGTTTTGGGGCCCAGTAAACAGGGGTTTTATTATGGAGGGCCTTGTGTGTCATGTGAGCTATTTTTACCTGGATTCTTACTTCAAAAGGGAGCCATCGTAGATGGTTTAGAGCTGGGTAATTTGATCAGATCTCGGCTGAGTTCAAAGTATCCCTTAGTTGAGTCAGCTTTGCTTTGGGTAGGCCTGCGAGAATAGCACTCCTGTAATCTAGTCAGGAGATGACTAGGGACTAGATGGACTGCTGATTGAAAATCTTCCGGCGGCAGGAAGGGCTTTAATTTCCTTTATGTGTTCAGGTTGTAGTTGGCTACCCTATTGGTTGCACTGACATGATCTTGCATGTTCAAGTATTTGTCTAATGTGATCCTAATGATCTAGAGGATTTGATAATGTGTGGGGCGGAGTTAAGAGCTGTGAGTGTTTTAAGCCATTCTTTCATAGGAGCTGAGTGATTGTGGTGGGCTCTCAGGAGGAATTCCGTTTTGAGTGTGTCAAGCTTGAGATGATTGTGGGTCAACCATTGTCAAAATTTCAGTAAGGCACAGTTGAGCACTTTGATGTCTTCGGGTGAAGAGATTTTCAGATACAATTGTGTGGCATTGGCGTACATGTGATACTGAATGTTTGAGACCTTCAGGAGCTCCGTAAGAGGTTCCATGAGCAAAACCGAATAAAGTGTGTGAGAGCGAGGATCCTTGGGGAGCTCTAATCATGAACGCAGTAGTGTCAGACAGAGTTTGATTTACTTTGATTCTTTGTGCTCTCTTATGTAGAAAGGAAGAAAACCAGTTTAACACTGGACCTGACTGCCCCATACTATTCTCAGGAAGGTCAATCATACTGTCATGGTCGACCATATCAAAAAGCAGAGGAGAGATCAAGTAGTATAAGTAAGCAAGGTATGTTCTGGTCTAACATTCTCAGAGCATCATCAGAAATCTGTGTCAGATTTGTTTCAGTGCTATGACCCGATCTAAAATCAGATTGACAAGGATCTAGGAGTTGAAAGATCTCAATGTGTTTGCAGAGTTGCAGGTGTACAACTTTCTCTAATAGTTTTGCAAGTATTGGGATATTGGTGAAGACGTGATAGTTGTTTAGGTTGAATAAATCCATATTTGGTTTAATTAAAATTTGGGGTGACATGTCCTAACTTTAAGCAGTCACGAAACATGCCCGAGAGAGCGAAGCATTGACAATGGTAGTCCAGAAGGGGAGAATGGAAGTTATAAGCTGTTTGACAAACTTGGCAGGCAGAGGATCATTGAAGCAGTTAGATGGTTTTATCGATGTTAATGTTTTGAGTAAATTGGCTTCATCAGGGATTTTGAAGGAATTCCAGGAAGTGTGTTTTTTGGGAGTATAGCCAATAGTGGGGGAACTAACATGTAGCTGTACTGGTAGAATATTGGGCTGGACCAGAGTTGGCAACATCTGGGAGGCGGGATGCAACTCAGATTCAATCCTTCCTGTCTTTTCAATTAAATAAAAAGATAATTCTTCACCGCTAGGAGGAGGCCCAGAATTTACAGAGTGATGGTTTGATTTGTAGACTGCTTGTTATTTAATGATGTTGAATAGTTTTTAGGTTTTTTTTTTTTGCATAGTCCAGTTGCGCCCTAAAGTATTCTGCTTTGGAACTACGGATGTTTTTATAATAGGAGCTTCTTGAGGTCCTCAGATTTTTTAGGTGAGCAGTGGAGGGAGATGTTCTCCATGATCTCTCCGCAAGCCTTACATTACGCCTTTCCTTGTTTAAGCAAGCCATTTAACCAGAGTTGGGGGAGCATCTTCAGTATACTTTTTAGTTGCTTAGGAGCGATTGTGTCAAGAATGTCTGATATGGATTGGAAGTGATGCTCCGTGAAATCATTCACCTTTGCTGTGCTTGGAAAAGAGGAGGAAAGTTATTGCTAATAGAAGTTAGATTAATAGTTCTCAAGTTTCTCGACCATTGTTTGGGTTTGAGAGGTTATCCCTTTCTAGTCAACCCCGTAACCAGGTTGAAGAAGTTGATTTGATAGTGGTCAGAGCAGTCCCATGGTGTTATGGATTCCAGTTGGATGGCATCATCCTTAGCAATGATTAGATCAAAGGTAGAGCCTCTAATGTTTGTTGTTCATCTCATGATTGTGTAAGGTTAAGGTTATTAGTGTTGTTCCAGTGTATGTTGAGATCACAGAGGAAGATGTGGTTGGTGTGCTGGCCCATGTTAGAGGAGATGGTCTCCATGAATTGTTAGATGAAGAGAAGGTTATTGCCCAGGGGTGGTAAATCGTGTGGAGTTTGCATTACTACATTTTTCGATACATAGGTACATTCGATACATAGGTATTCACAGGAGGGTATTGGCCTTGTTGTGATTGTTTAACTGTAAGCATGTAGCGGTAGATGCCAGCTAAGCCACCACCGGCTTTTCCCATTCTGTCTAGTCTGATGATGTCATAGTTGGGTGGCACAAGAAAGTGTAGGATGGGTGATGAGGAATCATTAGGCCAAGTTTCCATTAAAATTAGGGGATCAAGGTCTTGTGCGAGAATGAAATCTGCAATGTCAGTAGCATGTTTTACCGCAGACCTGCAGTTAAGAAGCAGGGTCTGAGATGAGATTTGGCTACTAGTGAATCTTGGTGAGTAATGGTCACTTCTAGTAGGTTGTATTTGTTAATGGACCTAAAGTTGGTACTAGGTTCTCTTAGCAGGTTTGAGGTAGTGATTGGGATGGTATCCAGTGTGGGTGATGAATCCTTATTGGTAGTGGAATTGCACTGCTCTTTTTACCCTAGTCTTGGGCCTATGAAGGCAGTGACAGGAAGAGATATAGCATTCTGTCCAGACATTTTCACCTACAAATCATTGCCATCAGTTGTGTCAATCCAATTAGCTTCATGGAAACAAACCAAGACTACAACACCCAGAATTCAAAAGGCTGACACACAAAAGCCCAGGAATGGAATCTGGGTCTGTAATGACATGGAATTAAATAGGCTCCATAAACAGACAGTGAACAGGGCTCAAAAGTCTTGTTTACAGCCTGTAGTTTCAACTCCTCCCCATTCTCCAAGCCCCTAACTAGCTAAGGGAGGCACAAGGCGTCAACCCTGTGTTATCAAAAGGGGTAGAAAGGTGTGTGGTATACTTCTGCTGCCCAAAGCATTTTGTTGACTCGGTGCAAGATTCACAAAGGTAAACTTACACTTTTATGTTAGTTTGCTATTCACAAAGGAATTTTACTAGTAGTATCTTTACAATTGCAGAGTCTCCTCAGATAATAAGATATGATTGTCCTATCTTTTATTGTGCGGAGATTTCGCAGTCGTAAAGATACTACAAGTAAAATATCTCGGTGACTAGCAAACAATCGTAAACTTACACAAAAGTGTAAGTTAACCTTTGTGAATCAGGCCCCACGTGTTCGTAAACAGACTAACTAGACATTATGCTGGAAGCAGTACAAGGGTTTACTAAGCTAAGAGGAATAAAAACATTATAAAAACAAAAGTGGAAGCTGTGGGTCAGGGAGATGGAGATTACAATAAAACAACTGTCATATGGATTGCCTGTCTCCTGGTTAAGGGCGTACCCTATAGGTAGGACTTAATTTGTAAACTAAGTGCCGGTGCCCAAAGATTTCTCAGAAGCCCGGAGATGGTGCTCCCTAATGTCAGGGTTGCTGAATATCAAGGCTGCGTGGTCTTGATTCCACCTCATGGCTCTTTGATCCACCACGAGACACTTCCTGCCCTTTTATCTCAATTTTGCAGGTTATTGTTCTTCCCTGCTTTCTTCCTTTGTCACTGTTTTCAGTTTTTTTCATCTTTCTTTCCCGTTTTTTTTATTTTTCTCTTTATTACTATGGGTCAAAGTCTTGCCAGGGAAAATTTGAGTCGGACCCCAAAAATTAGAGGTGGTTGGCCCCACCTTAAACCCCCAGCTGAAGGTAAGTACTGCTTATAGGTAGGCACTGTGACCAGGAAGGCAGATGAGGTTTTAACCATAAAAGACTGAACATTAACTAGCAGAGGAATGACCAGCACAGACCACATCTCTAATAATGCTAAGTAATTTATGAAGAATTTGAGACTTCTAATATTCATCAGTTCTGTTTGCCTAGACATAAATATAGAATTTTTGACAAAAAGGAGCTTTTCGTGTTGAACAATGTTGCTTTCAAAATGTGTAATTGATATGCCACGGCCTCCAGTGCGAACTCAAAAGACGCCTTTCACATCCCAAGATCGCTTTCCAGGACCCTGATTTAGTTCGAGATTCTTAACCCTTTTCAGTTTTTAACCTTAAAAAATTTAAAAACAGGAGAGAGGCACTTGTCCCGAGCAGGTAGTTCGAAACATTGGAGGCAGAGAGGAGATATCCCTGCAGCATATTGGGTCAAATGTACGACCCTATTTTGCATGCCATGGGTTTGTGACACGTTTGACATGCAAAATCTAATAGGGCCATGTACAATCCCTATTTAGCGGAATCGCAGTTTTTTGCGACTCGCTAAATAGGAATTGCGAGTCGCTATTAGGAAGGGGCGTTCCAAGGGCATCCCTTCCTAATAGAGAGTCAGAGGCCAATGTAAGAATGTTTTGCAACCACAATTGCGGTCGCAAAACACTCAGAATATACTTCCCTCTTCAAGAGTGTGGTAAAGCACTCGCAAATGGAAAGGGGTCCCCAGGGGACCTCTTCCCCTTTGCGAATACAGGGGAAAATATTTTTTAGGGGCAGGCAGTGGTCCCAGGGACCTCTAAATGCCCTTAAAAAATGAAACAGAAAAATGTTGTTTATCTTTTTTTTAAATGCATCCCGTTTTCCTTTAAAGAAAACGGGCTTCATTTTAAAAAAAGACTGCTTTATTTAAAAGCAATCTCAGACATGGCGGTCTGCTGAGCCCAGTAGGCCACCATACCTGGGAGGGCCAGCCATTCCTAATGGGGTCGCAAATTGCAAGTGCCTCATTAATATGCATGAACCATGCAATTTGCGACTGATAAATGCCATGGTCGTACATCAGGCCCATTGTCTCTAAACTAGAAATTATACAGATCAGTTTACTTGCCAGCAGAGGGCAGCATTGTTGTTCACATTCTAGAGAAGGACCTGTGCTGTTGGAAGTGTATTGAGTTATTTTCCCTCACTTTCTTTCCTTCTGTCTCTAAACAGATATGATGCCACATTCGGGTTTGCCTGTGTAAATAAAAAACAGGTCGACGGATCGTCGTGTCTAGATTACGAGGTGCGGTTTACCTGCCCCTTTCAGTTTTGTGCAGGTAAGTGTTTATTTATGGTAGTGCTGGGAATTAAGGGAATGTGGGAGAAACTTGGCGCGTGCAAACCAGAATGATTGTGAAATGGCCTTTGGAAACCTATCTCATTATCAAAGCATGGGGAGAGCATGCTACTCACCCCCACAATCCTGTCAGAGCCTGTCGTAAAAGCCCACAACCCCACAATTGCCTTACACCCCCACCTCCCTCCCGTGACCCCAATTGACCTACACCCCACTCAGATTTACCACCTGCTTCAATTAGACAGTACATCTGACTAGACATGTCTCCAAAGTTTGGAACAGCCAGTACGAAAGTACCAGGTTACCCCTGTCCACATGATTATTCCCCGTTCTGGGCAAATTATCGTGTAATTGACGGGCTCTTATTCCAGCCCTGGAATCTGCATATCATAAATCTGTTGCACTCATCCCGTGTGCATGCGCTAACCTAGGCCCCATGTCTTTGACAACAATCAGTTCTGAACCAAGAGAGGCACAGCCAGCTCAACCTCATAGTGACAGAGGCCTACCATCTCTGGGGGTGTCATGCGTCGTAGAGCGCTGCAGCTGCAGCATATTGGGTTAGTGAATTATTGTAGTGGGCCGTTTTACCTGTGAGTCATGAATGCACTCCTGTTGGTCCATTCCTCTAACGTACTGCTGCTAATGATGAAGTGGAGTGATGAGACAGGATTTCTTTAGACATGCCCAGTGCCCTTCCTGATACATTGGACTGTAAATGACTCTGACATATCCCAGCTGTCTCCTGACCACAGTGTTTGTTTCCGTACGACTGAGGTGGGAGACAGTCCTCCAGTCCAATGTGTGCCCGGAGGGACGGGCCAGCAATGATAGTATTAAAAGCACACCAGCACCCCTGCAGCGCGGGTTCCGCACCCCAGCTGTTGCCTGATCGCAGTGTATGTTTCCTTACTATTGGGGTGGAACACAGTCCCCCAGGCCAACGTATGCTAGGAGGGGCGGGCCAGCACAGATTGTGCTAAAAGGGCGCTAGTAGTCCTGCAGAGCGGGTTGCACACCCCAGCGGTCTCCTGATCGCAGTGTTTGTTTCATTGTAACTGGGGTCGGAAAGAGTCCCCCGGTCCAACGTGTGGCCGAATGAGGGGGCCAGCACTAATCCCACTTAAAGCACGCCAGCACTCACAAAGCAAAATGTTCCGCATCACAGCTGTCTCCTGACCGCAGCATTTGTTTCCCTACAACTGGGCTGGGACACAGTCCCCCAGGCCAATGTGTGCTAGGAGGGGCGGGGGCAACACCCATCGCGCTAAAAGAGCGCCAGCACTCTTGAGCGTAGAGGGCGTTACCGTAGTCCAGTCTGCTGGTTATGAGTGCGTGGGTGATGGTCTTTCTGGCTTCAGGGAGGATCCACTTGAAGGTCTTGCGGAGGATGCGGAGGGAGTTGAAGCAGGTGGAGGCATTGATCTGGCGAGTCATGGTGAGGGAGGTGTCTAGAATGATGCTGAGGTTCCGGGCGGGGTCCGTCAGGTGGCTGGGTTTCCGAGGGTGAAGGGCCACCAGGTGTTGTCCCAAGCGGTGGGGGAGGGTACAAGGATGAGGACCTCTGTCTTCTCTGAGTTGAGCTTTAGACAGCTGTTGCTCATCCAGGCTGTGACATCTTTCATTCCTGGGAGCTGAGTTGGTGTCATCTGGGTTCTTTGTGAGGGGGAAGATGAGCTGGGTGTCATCGACGTAGGATACTATATTGAGCCCATGCTGTCTGACAATGGCGGCGAGGGGGGCCATGTAGATGTTGAAGAGCGTGGGGCTGAGTGATGATCCTTGGGGTACTCCGCAGTTGATCTCTGTGGGTTCGGAGAGGAAGGGTGGAAGTCTGATCCTTTGGGTTCTGCCGGCGACAAATGAGCGGATACAGTCAAAGGCGGTTCCCCGTATGCCGGGGTCGTGGAGTCTGGCTGCAAAAGTGTGGTGGGAGACAGTGTCGAAGGCTGTGGAGAGGTCTAGCAGGATGAGGGCCACGGTGTGGCCCTGGTCGAGTACCACGCAAATGTCGTCGGTGGAGGCAAGGCGAGCGGTCTTGGTTATGTGGTTACTGCAGAACCTGGACTGGGAGGAGCAGAGGATGGCGTTCTCTTCGATGAAGGTGGTCAGCTGGGTGTTGAAGAATTTCTTGGTGACTTTGGCTGCGAAGGGAAGCAGAGAGATGGGCAGGTAGTTTTTCAGGTCAGTCGGGTCAGCCGAGGGTTTCTTGAGGAAGGGCTTGACCTCTGGCCGCTTACAGTCATCAGGGAAAATGCCGGATTCGAAGGAGTCTTAATGGTGCAGCGTAGTTCGGGTGCTATGGCGACGGCGGGTCTGTGGAAGATGTGCGGCGGGCAGGGGTCCGTGGGGGCTCCTGAGTGGGTGCTCTTTATGGTCGTGGTGGTATCTTCTGTGGTGACCGGTGTCCAGGTGGAGATGGTGGGCTGGCTGTCATTGCTGGGTGGGAGGGTGGTGTCTGGAGTCTTTTCGCTGAAGTTGCCATACAGGGCCTTGATTTTCAGGTGGAAGTAGGAGAGGTCCTGGGATGGCATGACGTCCGTGGCTTCGGTGGGGGGTTTGGTGAACTGCTGGAAGACGTTGAAGAGTTCCTTTGAGTTGCTTGCATTGGTGAGGATTTTGATCCGGATGAGGGTCCTCTTGGTGGTTCTTATGCATTGATGTTATTCTGTCATGGCGTTTTTTTAGGCGTTCTGGTCTTTGGGGGTTTTGTTGTTTCTCCAGCGTTTTTTCGAGATGTCTGCAGGAGCGTCTGGCTTCTTGGAGGTCAGTGGTGAACCAGGCGGCCTTCAGGGGGTGTTGTCTGTCGGGGTGGCGGAGGGGTGCGAGCTTGTCTGCACAGTTGGTGATCCAGCAGTGTAGTTCCTTGGCTGCATAGTTGGCGTTGGTCATGGCGGGAAAGGGGGGTCGTGGATGAGGGTGGAATTGAGGTGCTCCTCTGTGACCTTGCTCCAATTCGTTTGTGGCGGGCGCAGGGCGGCTTGTGTGCTGTGGTGGTGTTGAAGGAGAAGTGCACGCAGTGGTGGTCTATCCAGAGGGGCTGCGAGGTGTGGCTGAAATGGATGTTGGTCCCTCCTGCGAAGACAGGGTTGAGGATGTGTCCGGCATTGTGGGTGGGGGTGGTGACGAGCTACTTCAATCCGAAGTTGGCGAGATTGTCCAGGAGGGCTGTGGAGTCAGGGTCACTGCGGTTGTCGAGGTGGAAGTTCAGGTCTCCAATGAGAATGTAGTCCATGGAGGCGATGGCGTGGGGTGCGATGAGGTCGGCAATGGTGGTGGGGAAGGAAGCACGAGACCCTTGGGGTCTGTAAGTGAGAGTGCCGCTAAGCGTGGTTATGGGGCTAGTCTGGATCTGGAAGTGGAGGTGTTCGGTGTTGGAGAGGAAGAGGGAGTCGCTCTTGCTGCAGGTGGAGAGTCAGAGGGAGCTCTTGTGTGCGATGGCCTTTCCCCCTCCTGGGCGGTGGGGGCGGTCCTTCTTCTACATCTTGTACCCGTCGGGAATGGCGGTAGCGATGTCGGGGCCGGAGGCGGCCTTTGTTCAGGTTTCCGTGAAGAAGGAGGCGTCTGACAAGAGGGTGTCGAGGAGGTCTCAGATCTCAACAGCGTAGGGAGCGCACGTTGAGGAGGATGCACTTCCCGGCTTCGGTGGTGCGTGTGGCAGTCGTAGGGGTGCTGTGGATGGTGAAGGATTGTCTGCAGTGCCGGCAGGAGAACTGGCCATGGGTGGTGTTCATCGTCGACCGCTGGCAGTTGTTGTTCCTTCCAGGGTTGAGTGCGAGGAGGGCAGCGTAGTCGGAGCGGTGGGAAGTCGGAGATTCAGGGTCCTTGGTACTGGATGCAGACGGGCTTGCCTTTGGCGCACCAGTGGCGCGCCCGCTGCACTTCCGAACAGTGGCCGCCATTAAATAGGGAAGGAGGGAGGGAAGTGCAGCTGAGAGGCAGGAGTGGTAACTGGCAGGGGGGCGGGGCCACGGGGTCAGCAGAAAAGGGCACAGAGAACAATGAGCACAGGAAAAACAGGAAAAAATCGACTGAGATGCAGAAGTCACAATGCAAAAAATGTATACACAGGCACAATAACAAGACAGTAAAAAGATAGAGGTAAGACAGAAAAACGGGCACAAAAGGCAGAAAACGGGCACAAACACAGAGACAGACAATAGCGGACCAGCAGAAGAGGAAGGCTCTCCCATTGGACCACCAGGGATGAGGTGCAGGTAGGAGCCTGCGGGTGGAGGAAGGCCTCAAACACCTACCTGCACAGGGGCAGCGGCAGCAGCACAACATCTACGCCCAAGGACAGTATAGAAAGCCATTTATTTTCTGAATTCTCTTGCTTGTAGTAATTCTGTTTTAAGGTTTGTGGTGAGAAATGGGAAAAAGAAAGCAACACCAACACCTACATCATTAGCTTCCCCAGCAGACCACATGAACCCGGGCCCCCGTTCCACCCTGGATGACAATCTTCAGCAGGCGGTAGGGGTCTTGAGTAAAGAAATTGAATTGGCAGAAAGGAGACTGTCATTATCTTTGCCCCAAGTACAAGAGCAATAACTACTAAAAGCACCCCTCCCACTCTTTCCCCCTCAGAGTTGGACAGAGTGGGTAGAGGGACGCATACTAATCCGATCGTGGTGGATTTAGCAGTTTTGGGAAATCAAACTAATACTATATCCCATGTGCCATTATTAGCTACAGTATCAGTGTTTTGTATCCATTTGCAGTGTTTGAGGCCCTGCAGCAGTTGTTGTTAGTTATTGGTTCTTGTTTTTCTCTGAAAGGCAAGGGTGTGAGCGCCAATTGCGGATGGTGGCACAAAGTGAGAGAGCTTTGGCTAGAGACCCTACAATCATACTGTGTCTGTGTTGTATTTTTGTCAAGGCTGTGGTCAGTGCTGTTGGTTCTGCAAAAGAGACAGCCTTAGCAGTTTGAGAGATTGCGCAACCTATCTCTAGACGTGCAGTTTGGGTTGTTTATTGGATAATCTAATGGCACTATTATGCACCTAAATGCACATAATGGAGCTAGTATTGGTTAGAGTACTGTATGTTTGGAGTCTGTAATTGTACCGTGGTGGTTTGAAGTGGAAGGTTTAATAGAGAATGCATGGGAACGTTGTTTATGATTGAAGACAGGGGAGTCCTCTTCGCGTTATTGTATCCTACAATGCAATTTATGCTGATTGTGACAGTGCTCCGTTTCAGTAGTCAAACATATGGTACGTGAGCATCCCATGCTTGAGAGTGTGCTGCTGGAATAGAGATGGACGTGTGAGATGAAGAGAGGCTGAGCAAAGACAACCTGTAGGACATGGTGGGATCTGTGTAAAGAGACGTCGTAATATTCTACCTATGCCACAGTATAATTATTGAAGCATTTTTACGTGCACTTAACTCTCCCTGATAACACATGTACATTCATTTTATAAATAGACACTTTGTACAACAACTTAAGTTGCCAAGTATATGATACTGACACAGATGTAACTTAGACATTCATTGATGGCTCAGCATTGAGCTGAACACCAAGATTACCTTCAGAAATGGAAGGAATGGGGCAGGAGGAGAGTGTCTCATACCAACATTTTCATGACTCTAGGGGGCATATTTTTAAGCCACTTTCACCACTGGAGCATCACTTTTTTTGACGCTCCGGTGGCATTGCGCCATTCTCCATATTTACAAGGTGGCGTTAAGCCAGTTAACTTGGCTTAACGCCACCTTGTAAATATGACCATTTCTGCCGCAGTCCTCTGCGGCAAAGGGGCATCCAAAAACTGTTGCTGTGGGCATTCCACCGCAATCCCCATTGCTTTTTGACGCTGCCCCAGATTTACAAGGCTGGGAAAGCACCAAAAACTATAGGCAGGTAATACCTGGTCTTGGAATGGCGATACGAGGAGCAATTATTAATTTCGGCTCGTTTTTTGCTCTTTTTACGTGTGTAGCAAAATGCAGCACACATAGAAAGAGAAAATCGCCATGACGGATTGTTTATGTGAAGGTAGGTTCCCTTCCTGCACATAAACAATTGCCCCTGCAATGCAGGCCCCCTTGCAACACGGCGGCAGGGTGCCTGCACTGGCGCTAGACAGCTTTTTTAAGGCTAGAGAAAACACAGGGGTACGCCGTATTTTTGTCAATATGGCGCATTCTTGCATTTAAAAAATGTCGGAGTGCGGTGCTGCTATATTTGGTGTAGCACCGAGCTCTGGCATTGTTTTGTACATATGCCCCTAGGTGTTCATTGCCACCAGATATACAGACCCCATATTTACTTAATTTGAGTTTTATGTAATTGGGCTGCTTCAAGTTATGATTTGACAGCAACCCGGTCTGAACAGTAGCCAGTCCCAAGACAAAACTTTGTGGTGAACAATTTGTATATCATCTATGTAAGTGAAAAATGTAAAGTCTGAACTAGACATGAGCTTAGTCAAAGGGTGCATATAGCTGTTGAATTATACAGGACTAAGAGAAGATCTTTCTGGAATCCCACAAGAAAGCTGTCACGATGAGGGCACGACAACAGATCCTTAGCCAGCCGACCAAGGTCCTGTACTCAACTATGTTAAACCCTGGTGAAGGTTCGTGTAAAGTGACAATGAAAATACCACAAACATCAGTTAATAAGAAGAACTCATTCATAAGGAAGAACAGAAAGAGTGAGTACTGATTAAAAGTCTAAACGCTGTCTGAGAGCAGCGCAGGCACGGCCTAGAACCTCAAGGAACTTGAAGCTGACTAAGGATCCCTTTCTGAAGAGGTCTGGCTAGGTATGCTATCTGGGATTGGAAATGATGTGAAAGTTATATGGAATACCAAACAAGGGATGGTTACTTTAGAAGAGGGAACAACTTTCTAAAAATACAACAAGAAGTAAATGTAATTTGAGAAAGGCATTTACAGCAGGAGGTGAATTGGAATTACTACCTCGAGTATCAGTTTCAAAATATGTCATGATCAGATATCTTAAGGAGCTAAATATATACAAATCTATCCACAATCATGTTGATATTATCTTGTTTGTGAGAAAATGAAACTGTGTCAATTGTGCCAACTGGTGGAGGATTGCGACATAATCACAGAAGTATGCCTTGATTATGGCCTGGTAATCAGAAAACTAGGAAATGGCCTCAGTATCAACCATTCATCTTCAATCCAACCTCCAATAGCCCAATGACTCCCGAATAAGGTCACGGAGAAAGTTAACACAACACCTTCCGGTAGGAACTGAAGCATCAAAGGATCTTGCAAAACAGACGATGATACTCCCCCAGTTCACACAACCCCTGATAGATCTTCCAAAATGTATTGTATTTTTTAAATTTAATTTAGTTGTTATTATTTACATGCCATACTCCGACGACTAAGCCACGCATACTCACCTCAAAACAATTACTAGGAACAGCAAGCAGTAAAGTCAGATTAGCAAAAGAGCCTGCCCTCAACAGATTTCCTTAAAGATAACAAGAGCTTCTCTTTCCGTAGGCATAGATGCATTTATTCCAGAGTTTGGGTCCTAGCAATGACAGTCTCCAGTCACCCTGAAGTCTACAGTTAGCTTAAGCGACCACAAGAAGGCAGTGGTCCATGGAAAATAGTATCCTTCCAGATTTTTACAGGTAGAGCATCTTCGTCAGATAGAAAAGTCACTTTTCATGCAGTCATTTGAGTACAAGTTTTTTTTAGAATTGTGAATACATACTGCCCTTTACTGATAGATACTGGATGGACCTACTACAATTGGAAACATGGTCTACTTTACAGAATCCAGTGATGAAGCAAACTGCAGCATTGTTACCTACAGCAGTTGAACCATCTATATTTCTGAAAGACCTCCATTTAGAGGCCAATGTTTAATTGATGAGTGCTGCTGCCACTATTTTGTGGGGTGCTGAAGATAAAATTCACAGTACCCTTCAAAATTGGTACATCTTGGAACCAGCAGTCCCGGACTGTGTCATCAGTATGAGGTTTAAGGCTCGTGTCCTCATCCTAAGTAAAGCCATATGCTCTGTGACTAGTAAAGTAATTGAGGGATGTGGCCATAAAAAAGGGTTGCACATATCTGCTTTGGGCCAGGCAGAATGACCTTGGCCTGGACTGCAATGAGCTTCAGCCCACTGACTCCCGACCAACCAGTGATCTTAGTTCTGTTCAGGCCTAGTTCTTCTAAAGTGTCTGTTGCGCCAATCACCTGCACATAAGTGGTGCCCGTGCAACGGACTCTGCAGTAACTTTATGGACTCTGTTGAAGAAGGTAAAAACCATCTCTGCCAGGGCCAAACTAGGCTACCAATATTTGTTCCACTCTACTAATACCGTGCAGACAAACCTCAGCAATTGGTGGATCAGAGGAAACAGAGGGAAGGCACATTGCAGACCAGCAAGCTTCTTCAGGAGCACACATACACCCCCATACCATATCTTCTTGAAACCTTATGCACAATTGGGATAGCAGATAGTTCTACATACCCAAAGTCAGCACTGGCCTCCCAAATATGCAGCACAGATAATGCAAAGAGTTTGGACACAGAGACAGATCTGTTCTTATTCAAGACCAGTCCTGTACAATCTGTTAGTTTTTGCTGATATTCCACCTGATATGTTCTGCGGGCAAATTAAGAAAATATTCTTCTACTTCAGTTCCTGAAACAATCAGAGGCTGTCCAAGAAGTCTGAATCTTGTTCCTCCATGTCAGTTGAGATACATCTGGCTCTCCCTCTTACAGTAGCGGCCACTCGTACTATGAAGTGGTGGGACAGGGGAAGGCGGAACACCCAAAAACATAACAAGTATAAATAAAAAATATATAACTTACCTGCTCCGACGGCCCCCGCCTTGCTCCCGATCTTCATGTCCTTGTCAGGAGCCTGCTGCACACTGCGCAGGCTCCCAATCCCAGGGTTACTCACATGCTGCGTATGCAATTCCCAGCATGTGAGCAGCGCTGGGATTGGTCAGAGCGCCTCGGTTCGGCGCTTAGGCACAGACTGTGAACGTGTGTTGGTTTCTCCACACAGCTGTACAACACAGCTAGGTGGAGAGAGGCTAAGTGCGCATGACGGTTTGGCCGGCCGCAGAGTGCCGGGCAAACCGTCATTAGCACTTAGCAGTGCTACCACTACCCCCTGCTCCATGGTGCTGCAGCTGCAGCGTCAGGATGGGAGGCCATGCCCCTCACTCGCAGCCTGCAGGGCTAAAAATAAAATGATAGTAAAAATGTTTCATTATCATTTTATTTTTGTCCTTTGACTCTGCTGGCTTTCAGAAAGGGGGGGGGGGGTGACGTTCCTCCTCCATAACGGAGAAGCCGCCCCTGCCCTCTTATGCATCACAATGCGGGTCATCCCTGGACACAACTTGGCAAGTTGAAAAAGCCCCTGAAATTTAGTCCTCATGTTTGTTTTTGTTTTTTGTTTTTTAAATAATTTTTTATTGTTCCACAATAGCCGTACAATTACAGTTATAAACAAGCATAAGAACCAAAGATGATTATACATAACTACCATTGTAACAAAACTAATCATAATTATTTACTCATCAAAATAATCTTTTAACGGGCGCCAAATAGTAAGGCCAAATCGTCTCTTACGTAATTTTTTCAACATATACATACTAATTTCAAGGTTATACAAATTAAATAACTTAGATCGCCATATATCAAAACTCGGTGTTCTTGACTGTCTCCCAGAGTTGTCCTCCAGCCCAGACAGCTGGAGTCTGTGGCTACGGTTCTCACTCCAGATAATCCAAGGGACTCCCTTTAGGTCTGATAGCAGCAAATAACATTTGAAAGACTCTTAAAGTGAGTGAGACACGAGGACTAAATCTTCAAAATGCAATGTTGACGGGAATGATTGAGAAAGAAGCTATGCCAACTCATCTATTCATTCATGCACTCATTCATCCCTCCAAGCGCTTACACGTTCTTATATTTACTTGTTAATCCACTCAAACACATACACAAACCTGCCATTCATGGAAGAAGGAATTTCACTTAGCAAATAGACAAACCTATTGACTTTGCCAGTGCATGTTTCCTACATCTTCTCCCTACAGGGATCCTCTGGTCAAGTGGGAACTCTCCCTAATCATACTAGCTGCACTACCTTCCATTTTGTTCTCGGTGGGAAAAAGTATTCTTTTTACTAGCAAAATATAAATATTAGGAATTTATAGGAAAAAAAGTCAGCTTGCTGTGCATGGAATTTTTAGACTTCCTCTCTCTAAAGGTTAAAGAAAACTCTATACTTGGTATCAGTCCACTTCCTCGTGTTTCTACTTACTGTGTGTTTTTTCCTTTTTTTATTAGGAAAACCATGTTCATGAGCACTGTGGTCACTGTGAGCAAGAAAGAAGAGATGGGGGAAGTGCAATCCTGATTTCAGAAGAGAACAGACTATGCCACCCACTCTGGAGTGCTTAAAATACACAGGATCGTAATTATTTAGATCAACATCACCACAAACATGCTGAAATGAACATAAATGATGTGAAATAACCCACAATGATATCACATATATTAAGGACCACCCACATATGAGCCTAATGCTCGTACATACAATAAACAATAGATTGTCTCACGTCCACAGTCATTTTCAAACATATATTCAAGAGCACACATACATGATTCAATGTCGACAGAGGAAATCACTTGTAAACAAACACTTACCTACACACACAGCACCGCACGCACCCCTTTGTTCAAATTATGGTTAAACTGTGTTTCAAATTGTGTTTTATTCTAATGTCATTAGCATCAATAAAAGAGTAAATATCCAGCATTATAGCAAAGAGATGTTAGAATATGTGATTCTCAATGACAGATAGAGACTCCTTTGTGAATTTGCCATTATTTTGTTATTTCACAGTTGCTAAAGACAGTAATAAAACAGGTATATTCTTATATTTAATTGAGCTAAGTATATTGCGTTATGAAGTTTCATATTGGTTGTATCTTTTTTAATTCAGGTTTTTGAAAAACGAGACTTTATATTTAAAAGAAAATGTAACACTAGTTTATTGAGTTTAAACCGAAGGGGAATGTACGTAGTCAACTGCGGCCAGAGTACCATATTCTATGTAATTTAACAAGTATGTTTAGTGATCTGTGAGGACCGCCCTTTATAATTGTAGAGCTATGGCCTCTCCTAGGGAAGATTGCACATAAAATATGTGCGTGCTGGGTACATGTTGGAGGTATGGGTTGCTATATAAATAAGGCAGTCTGAGCATCTGACATGTGTTTTATGCCTTGCAAGGGGCATTGAAAGCACTGTATAAAGACCTCTATAATATAACACAATAAAGTATCTCACATTACTGGAGACATCAATCTACCCAGCAACTCCAGCCCTAAAACCATGGGTCTTTCTACTCAATAACCTAGAAATAAAACACCACATCACCAACCGCCTCACTCCAAAAGCAAAACAATGTGCCTCATCCTCTCTGTATCCCTCAACATCCACTGCCAAACCCTCATACTCCTGGACTAATCATCTTGCTGTTACATTCACCATCACACATGCCACTCCCCCCCCCCCCATGAAGGGTAGCAGAAAAAAGAGAAATGTAACTTTCATTTCAACAACATTCATCTAGAAGAACTCCAAGAAGAAGTAATCAACCTACACAGACACTTGCAGCCATCAACGGATGCCAGCACACCTCTCAGCATCTAGAACACCTCTCGAAAGAATCACATAGAATGCTGTGCACCTTTAAAACCGTGTGCCTCTAAGCCTAAACTGCAACAACAAGAAGGTCATGGATGGAATACTTAAATAATCTCAGCCACTGGTAATCGCTCATTTTTCGTACACCATGCCACTCAAGACACTGGCCTGCCTTATGTAAATCTGTAGCGACTCTGCTGCTCATGGGAACAGTTTGTCCCATACATCCAATCAAGGCCTCCTTCAGAAGGGACGACAAGCAATCCCAGAAATATTTTGCCCTACTTAAGCCTCATCAGTGAGGTATAGCTTCAGTCCTATGGCACATTGATCAGGGGACCCACGTCTGAGTATACCTGTTGCACTAAGGGCATAAACTGCAATAACGGCAAGGTGATGATTAGAATGCTTGATTTAAGCCATAAGCAGCCTAGTACACCCAAGAACTAACTGACAACAAGCGTGCCATATGAAGACAGGAGAAGAAATGGAGAAGATCAAAATGCCACACAATGGAGAAGATCAATATACCCTTCTGAAAGCATTCCTTTCCTATTGTCGATCCATCATCACCACAACTAAAGCCACAAACTGCAAGACCATCAAAAGAGCAATCAAAAGAAGAAAAGCACTCTTTAAAGCTGTTAAGCAGTGCCAGCCGTATCCCAGAATCCACTATCTGACCATCAGCTCACAGATGCAACACTACCAACCTTTTCTTCACAGAGGAAATCCACAACAGTGGGCCTAACATGACCCTTTCATCACCATATGCCACACTACCACCTACACCCAGCTGCAGCAGATCCAACTAGTCATCTTTCAAAACTATTTCCCACACAAACCTCTCCAACATTCTCAACTCTCTCAAAACATCCTACAAAGATGGTGTGATTCTCTCCACCAAGCCTCTGCGAGGAGTAGCACGTACACCCTTTCTCCACATTGTCAACACCTCACCAACCTAGGGCACCTTCCCAGACAGCCTAAAAGATAGATACATCATCCCCCTGCTGAAAAATTCTGTACTAGATCCATCCAACCTTGCCAACCTCTGCCTTGTAGCTCACCTCCCATCTGTAGGAAATATCATTGAAAAAGGCATTCACTACCCAGCTACAGGAGCACATAAGCAAGAAAACCCTTCTTCAAGGCTATCAGTTGGGGTTCAGACCTCACTGCAGTATTGAAGCAGTCACATTCCAAGTAGTCAACGAAGTCCACTTCCTCAATGACAAAAACAACCTTTGTATCCTGGTCCTGTTCAACCTCTCCAAGCTTTTGACATCTTAAAACATCCTGCATTGATCCACACCAGGCACAATCTTACAATGGACCTCAGCATCATCGAACCTTACCAATCAACAGCAATTCGATCAGATCAGATCCCGTAATGTCCCCATCACCTGCAGAGTCCCACAGGGCTACATCCTGTCACCCATCACATTCAAACTTTATACGAACACTTGGGAGCCATCCTTGCAGAGAGCAACAAGCTCCACTAGTATGTTTTTGACAACCAACTCTTTCTTAAAATCATCTCAACCTACAACATAGAGACTCAAAGCCTGCCACAAATGCTTCCAAACCTTGAAGTCTTATGTTAAGCTTCACAAACACCAAATTCCTCGCTTTTGCCAATAATGCAGAACATTCTCGGATTCAGTCATGGCACTCCAACTTAAAATTAACAGGCTTCACACCACAAATGACAGAACAGGGCAAATTCCTAAGATTCTCCCTCAACTCAAACATCGCATTCACAGAACACATTGCCAAGAAGACCAAAACAGCCTTGTTCTGACTAACTCTCCTGAGAAAGTGAACCTTTTTCTCCCAGGAAAAGACTTCAGAATGACAGTTCAAGCTCTAGTCATCTTCCACTTACATGGAGGCAATGCCCTTAATGGCGTTCCAGAGATCACTACCAGTCTCCTGAACTCATCTTTCACACAATAGCTCGGCTCATCAAGTTGCAGAAGAAATCCAACCACATCACCCTCACAATACAGGATCTACAGTGGCTTTCCCTGCCTGCCTGGATTGTATTCAATATCAGCTGCATCACTTACCAGACCTCCATACCAAGATCCCTGTCTGCCTACAACATCTGGAGCTCAATGTCAAATGAGTTTCGATATTGCCAGATTAGAGAATAAACACTACAGGAAGGAGTAAAGAAGGCTTTTCAGCTTACTTTCCCAGGATCTGGAACAACATCCCTTCTCCGACATTAGAAGCTGCCTACAATCTTAGGAAAAAACTTACAACTCATCTCTTCAATACTACCTAAAAAGGCTGGCTTCTCACCCTCCACTAGCTTTACCTTCTCCCTCTCTCTCCTCCTCCTTTGTATCCCCCACAGGGCCTTTCCCCTGTACATCACTCCGTTGCACACCAGTTAGTTTTGCGCTTTAGAAATACCTCAATATACCTGCATACAGTCTGTAAGTGTCACTGATTACCCAGTTGCCCGGTCGATAATGTCCCTGTAACACCTACAAACCTACACTTTCGAAACCCCAAGCCATATATTCCTGCATCTGATTGGCACGCCCTCAGTTCATCAAATGTGGTTTGTCACATGTGCATCATTTCTCATCTGTGCTGGGCAGGATGATGAGATTCACATACATCTTGTGGGCCAATAAACACAAAGCTCACAGCCAAAGAATAGTTAAATAATTTAATTTCCATTTTAAGAAGGAAATGGTTTGGAAAGGGAAGTGAATGGAACAATTTGACTGAATTTGATCAAAAAAAATTATACTCGAGAATTTATCAATGAAATTATACCTCTGTAGCTAAGTAAAACAAAGTTTTAGGGTCATACGACGTCATAAGTGTACATTGCATTATAGTTATACATTTGTAAAAACATCTTTAGAACAAGATGAGACTGATATGATACATAAATAAAAACCCTAGAAGCATTTAAGACACATTATCAAAGTCCTAACGAGGCGGCAAATGTTGATTAGATATTATGTATGTGTATTTTGCTCTAAATCCATTGCGAAAATGAAACTTGGCTTATTTAATTTCTAACCAGTAGTTGAATTAACAGGACTGTCAAGTCACTGCTCACTATTCTTATAATCACTGTGTGCGGACTGAAGCCCTACGGACCTATTGCATGGCGTGGAATGTTTGCACACTTCATGATACAGAGGGCAAAATATAGGACTGAATTAGTAATCACATTAGGGATCCGAGCCCTAGTTGAATCCATAGTTTCATCAATCAAATGTTAATGGGTAGCTTCGTTACTTGGCAAATGCCTAAGTGCAGTTAATTGAGATACAGGCAATGAGCTGAGAAAACCATACAAGGAACCAAACTGGATCTAGACTGTACGCCCACATCTGAGAAGGAAGCAGGAGGTCTGCAAACAGTCTTGACACTTCTAGGTTTATGCAGAGTCACTTTTGAATTGCTAACCATGCTTTCCTATATGAGCTGGCCTGCACTTGCCCAGCATGATAACAGACTCCACACAGATACACAGGCCCTTCTGCGTGCTACGCCTCTGAGTCTTATATCTTGTTGAGGATGTGTCCTGTGTGCACTTTCAGAACTTGATGTTCTACCACAATCCAACAGTCAGAGCATTGGTTGCAGTGGGCCAGGTTTGTACTGCTCCTAGGGTGGTGATATAGTTAATTGAAGACACTCATTCAAAAATGGTCATTCTGAACCACACTGGACCTTGTTTTGTATTGAGTCTGGGATGGTGAGAAGTTCAATCAAAAACACTAGCACAAAGTTAGAAATTATGAACTTTAGGACACTTGACAGGAGAAATGAACCATTTTCACAAAGCTCGAACTTGCTTTAAGAGAAGGGGTACAGCTGATGCCTAGAAGCAGGAACCAGTGAAGAGTGGCAGCACTCCCTCATTAACTTAAATATTAGAAGGTTTCTCTCACTATGATTGTCAAAAACAGGTAGAATGAGTGAAGCATATTAACAAATGCAATCATGCATATGTAGAAGATTAGAGTTTACAGGGATAAGCCCGGGTCAATTCCACATTCAATCTGTTGTGCCACTATTGCGCCTGCTCTGCGATCACAGTAGAAGAGTCTGGTCAAGTTTGCTGGGCGTGTGCTCACTTCTTCGAAAATCACTCACATGGCTCGAAGGGGAGCGATTGGCATGCCAGCTCTCTCCTCATTGGTTGAGTGATTTGCAGCTTTCTTCCTATCATAGAGGCGGCTTGTCGTGTGTTTGTGGTGCACTTTATCTTTCCCTCTTTAAAGTGCATCCTTGGATAATCGTTGATCTGCTTGGAACTTGGAGGTTTTTTTTCTGACTTGCTGATTTTTCCCTAAGCATTGGGGCCCTTTTTTGCATTCTCCAACCTTCTTGCATGTTATTGTATTGTGCAGAAACACAGTGGCTTTAGGAAGGCGCCGCCCTTACCTCGCACCTGCCAAGTACAGAACAGTTGAAATCACGCAATGTCCTGCCCTCAGGAGAAACAGAAGACATTAGGCAATTAGAAAGTCTTGCTTCTGTCTTACAAGAATGATACAATCTATTGTGGCCCTCTGCCCCTTAATTAGAATGCCAAGATCTTTAAGGTGAGAGTTTCATGGATGACAGTGTTAAAGAACACACAAACACAATCAGGGCCTTCAAAGTGCCACCATCAGCCACCAATCTCAAATCATTGATGAAGGAGATATTAAAGCCTAAAACCTACCTGGACAGTGTCCAGAAAAGTAGTTAAAGAAACAGTGGAATCTTATGATTATCATTTGTTCACCACTTTGACATGACATTGAGGATTAAACATTGGATGGAAGTTATCTAGGTTCTTGTAGGAAATGCAATTTTCTTGTTTGGTCATCCTGGATTTTTCACCTTTTTGCTGAATACTATTTTTGCTGGCTGTAGAACTCTGCAATATACCCCTGCTAACCAGTTGTGCCAGTGCTCTTCCTTTTAACATGGGTTAATTGACATAACCTAATTGGTATATTTAACTAGCCTATAACTTCCCAGTATATGGTACAAGATGTACCCAGGGGCAGTAGTACCTATTGTGCCATCCACTACAGTGGCAATGCAAACGTGGCCTCCGGCCGACCATTATAGTCTGACTGTAGCAGTTTAAAAACTGCAATTCGGCCTGTCAAAATAAGCCCTTTTGACAGGTCTAAATATTCATTTTAAATATTAATATGTTAAGTAGGCCTTATAGCCCATAAGGTAGGGTGCATGTTATTTAAAAGTAAGACATGTAGAAATTTGATGTTAAACATCTCTTTACAGTGACTAGCACCCAGAAGCTATTTTCACTGTAGCAAGGCTGCCTGTCCCGCAAAATATAGTTGCATTATTCATAGTAATAATGTTATAATTGCTTAGGAAACAGCTAGAAACATGATTCTTGTACTGGTAATATTTTTTAAAAGCTCAGTTCAGTTGTGAAGTCGGATTTGTAATAAATATTAAGGAAAAGGTACATTCAGAAAGTTAAAGTTTTCCTGCCTGGATTTCCTCGGGCCTAATTTGCATTAGCCTCCACCTGTAGCCCTCTGAGAGCTTAAGAGCAGACGCAAAGGCCGAGTTGTGGGGAGGTGTTTTCTGTTCCTCTGGCAAGATGGCCATTTGTGCAGTGCATATGAAATGAATTTACTTAATTTACTTCCCTTTCATAAGCAAATGTCAGATGCCGTCTGGATTAGCTCCTTCTTTTGTTCTTCCAGTCAGGCAGACAGCAATCCCATTGAGGAGGGAGTTGCCCCCAGAACTGGTATGAAGTTACCGCCGAGAAGAGGTTGCTCATTTCCCTGACCACACCTTTGGGGTGGGCATACCTGCCAACTTTTAAAACCTTTTCTCCATGTGAGCAGGGGGCGGGGACTTGAAGGGCAGGGCTTAGTGGTGAGCCCATCGAGGCACTTTTAAATGAACTGCCTCCAAGCATTTAACCCCCCTACCGGCCCCCCCTCGCCCCATCTGACAACACCAATGGACGTAATGGACATCGGCTGTGCAGAACCTCAACACAATTAGATGGAAACCTGCTCTCTGCAGGAGTTTCCAGCTAATTGTGAGATATCCGCTCCTCAACAAATGACCGTAAGGAGGGAGACGATATCATGTGACACACAGTGGCGCTGTGTGAGTTGGCAGGTCTGGATGGGCACATAGGCTCTGTCTAAGGGAAGAAGGGTTTAGGAAGAGAGGGTTAATATAGAATTGTTTCTATCAAGGCACACAGGAAATGCCACAAAAGTGGATAGAGTAACCCCTGGGAATTTTTACCCCATAAGTTATGATGGAACAAGAGCCACCCCCACCCACACACTGGAGCCAGGTGTAAATGTGGCATTCTCCACTACCCTCCTCCGAACACTACTGGTTCCAAGGAAGATGAGAAGAGGGATGAAGCTGCTGTCTGACACCTGAGAGGAGCCCAACAGGACTGGACCTGCTGCTTCCTCTATCCAGGACAAGGAAATGGACTCCAAGGGTCTTGAGGCTGACCGCTTCTTCAAGCTATAGCGATACAACAAGCTACATGAGGGCTTTTCCTAGAAGTGCCCAGCTGACCAGTAGCAACTGGACCTGGGCTCAACCTCTGCCTGACACCCTGTGCGGTTCCCTATGGGGGTTTTAGAAGTGTACTCCTTTGGTGGATTGGGATTTAAAAGATTAAGTTAGAAGGTAACATCTTTGACCGTGACAGACCTGGTAAGTATATCTGACCTGCGGTCAATTGGGGTCAGCCTCAAATTATGCCTAGATCATGGTTTACTACGACCATTGACAGTCATGGGTGGTTTATGCTTTTTGGAGATAATATTTGTGATTTTGATATCACTTTGTTTATTAAATTTTACATCATTTTTCTAATTTTGTTTGAGATTTTTAAACCTGCCATTGGTCCAAGCTTCACTCTACATGCAGAAAAACTCTTAAAAACTCAACAAGAATCAAAGTACCATTTAGAGGTGACAAATTGCCCTGCATGTGGTGTTCAGAGGTGGAAAATGCACTGCCAAATCCTGGGGGCTTCCACCTTTGAAATTTAAGCTGAAGTTTAGTCTCTTCAAATCCCATCTTGTCAGATTTTCTCCACATAAACATATGGATGGAAGAGAGGTAGCACTACATGCCCTGGCATGTATGTTGGGGCCACACACCCAAGCCTGCCCTGTGCCCATGCTCCTTTTGCTGGTCAGGTCAATCTTCCTCACTAACATCCGAAGGAAGGGCACTCTACTCTACTTAGGACTCCAGGTGTCCTTCGCTGGGACAGATTATGAGCTATTTGTATTGGAAGCTCAAAGCCAGACACAGAAAAACAACCATGGGAAGGAAATATTATTTCCGAGGCAACAGATAAGGCCAGTGCCAGGACAGGGGCACATTCTAGGGGGAGAGAGCAGAAATGGCTTTCACTAACCTCAGTGGACCTCCATTTTGGATTATACTGTGCTTTCGTTAAAATGCACTAGCCTTATTGTTACCACAAACATACAGCACAAATACAGCACTCGACAGGAAGAAAGTCTTCCTATGTGCAAAAGGCTCATTTGATTTCACCACTATGACAAGCAGACCGCTCATCCAATGGTGCAGTGAGGAATGTCCATACATCTGCCAGCTGTTACCAGAAGCCATCAAACATCATTCACCCCAAAGTTTGGTGACTGGAGTAGTCACCCTCAACCAGGGGTGAAGGGTGCAGTTTGTGTGCATTCCTAGTTTAACATAAGCTGCTAGAGGGAGCAACTAAAGTAAACTGGGCGAACCAATCACTGGGCTTGAGCGTTGGGTCTACTAGATAAGGAAAATACCAGGTCAAACAGAAAGGAAGGATGGCAAAGTTCAATTTGTCTTAGACAGCATTGTACAAACAGATGGTACACTTCACACACCTTCAAAAATAACATAACATTATTCTTTGTATTTCAGCGATAAAATGTGCGCTTATCACTGCCAACTGAAGAACATGTTTGTGTGATTTAGAATGTGTGTATCTGTTTTACCATCTATCATAATATTTTAAGCTAGTCTGATAAAGGATATCAGAACCAGGCTTTTTTGGAGAACAGATAGCATCAATCATCTCTTTGCACAAGCCAATACAATACATTGGAACAATAACTTCTTATGCAGAACAACATCACTGCTTGACATAACATAACCTGATGGGGCATCTGACACCCCTTACTCCCAGTGAGATAAAGTGACCAAGAAGAAGAACTTACCATATCAGTATATGGGGAGGGGCTCCTCTCAAATTAATTCCCATAAAGGCAAAATAACACAGATAGCAATTGCACTCTCATCACCAACTTAATATATGCAAAAATAAAGTTGTGCTCTCAGTTACATTTGTTTCAGGGATCACAGGAGAACTAGATGCAGGACTGGAGTCAAAAGATTGGCATTAACCAGTCGGCTACTCCCCTTAGTTGTCCCTAAGTAAGGAACCCTCATTTCAAAGTTCAGGTTCTGCTGTGACAGCAGGAGTCCAGCAGATGTGCCATCAGAATGATGCAAGGTCACACCTCAGAAGCCATGAGACATGAAAAGGCCACTGTGAAGCTCCCATTCCAGCAGCTGCAACCATGGCTGCCGGTAGCTGCTCTGTGTCACATTTCACCTGTGCCCAGAGACACAGGTCTCCATACAGAAGAAAATAAAAACCAATCCAAGAAAATACTTTGACAGAGAGAGAGAGAGAGAGAGAGAGAAAGGATAGGATGGATTTGGGACAGACAAAGATACACATTCCTATGGATTTCACTTAGCTAATCTCATGCATATACATGGCACTCATAAAACTTGATTCAAATGGAAACGTTTTCTAGACAGGTGCAGATTCATAACATCCAACAATCCATTTAATACAAATGATATCCAAATATTGAATAGAAATACTGTAAATGTTTCTACTCGATATCCATAAATTAATTCTTGACCCTTATTTTTTATTTGCCTAACTTGCTTTGTAGCAAGGCAGCAGCATTACAAGTTAAGGGCATCAAAAAGATTATCAAAAGCTTAGGCAATAAAAATCAGGTCAAGGACACAAGAAGAATGGGACAGGTTTCACAGAGACATTACACAAATGGTCTTTGCACAATTGTGCATGCCTGTGTTTGCCAGGGAACCACCGTTCTCTGGTGGTGGCGCGGCGGTCTTGAGGCAGTAATATGCTTGGCAGAACCAAGCATATTATGACTTTCCTCACCGCCACTGATATATCATGGAAGTCTTTTCTCCATGAAAACAGTGACGGTGAGCAAAGAAAGGGGGCCCTACAGGACCCCCTTGTGCCTCACTCTATGTGGTGACACACAAGGGGGTCACTACATGTGCCTCCCCTGTTTGCATGCACCCCCAGTTCCAGCACGGCATGAACTTCACAGTCCATCCCATGAGGAACTTCCTTTGACGTTCCCATTGCGGTGCCTATTTTAGAGGCGCCACCATGAGAATACCACTAAAAACTCCCGCCAGTGACTAAAAAATTCACAATGCTGTAGACGATTCTCATGCGGATTTGGCGGTGCAGCGGCAGGCGGTCCCGCTGCCGCACCACCAAACTCGTAATCAGCCCCATAATGTCTTGAGTCTCATAATTCACAGCACAGAAGGATCTCATTCCACAGTGGAGATACAAACAGAAGCCTAACGTCAGTGCTCACAGAGAATAGTCCACTGTAACTTTAAAGGCACTACCTGAAGGGTGACTGTGCAGTGCACAGATTGTCTTCGGGAATTGTTCTTTTCTACTGCATGACTTTCCAGGAAGAGTTATTCCGATTAAACATAGGTGGTCCATAATATCCCTCTTCAACTGATGTGATTTCTGAGATGAGGCTATTGTTGTTGGCCATCATTTGACATTTTGGATGTGCAAGCCTGTATTTCTGCATGCAGTATCCCAGACGAGGCCTTCTAAGCTGAAAGTGATGCTCCAAATGTAGCCTACAGACCTGCATTTATACCTTAGCTAGGGCCTCCAGACCGTGACACAATAGCACAGACGTGGCTAGATCTGAGCACAATTGTACAGATGTGATCTCAGAACTGGTGAGAGGGCAGGACCAAGGAAAACACTGTAGATGAGGTGTCCAAAGTGGCACACACTACCCCAAAGGAAGGCAACAGAACAGAATACGTCACCAGATGAGGCCATCAGAAATGCAGAAAATACTTTCTCCACGGCTTCAAAACTGTACAGAACATTCTAAACGTGGCCTGTGCCATTTGGCACAATAATCTAGATAGGGCCTTCAAAACGTGGCACAATACTACAGATGTTGCATCTAGAACTCCATATAACCCTACAGATGTGAGCACCAGAACTGGGCAGAAAGTATTCCGCAAGAGATGCCAACGGGCCAGAGACCAAGGGTGGGAAGGCAGGCTCAATCACCAAATCGGATGGATAGTTGCAATCTCAGGGGCAGATTCAGAGGCCTCCACAGAACACATATACAGCCAGGATTCAAGACCAGTTCACCAGATCTATGTACTATCCAGTGGACCAGACCATGGCTACAGACTGCCCACGCCCAGCCCATAGTGGTGGCTACTACGGACAGTGACCCAAAAAATAATAATAAAACTGACTTATCACTGACGCGATGCGACATCCTCCTTCGGTCTTCTGGTAGGCTCAAACGCAGGACCCCGCAACAAACTCCCCTAACCAATCCTGGCGCTGCTCTCACCAGCATGAGTAATTGCAACAAGGAAAACAATGGTTCATGTGGAAAGATATACTGGCTATTTGTTATTGGCTATTTTTGTTATGGCTTTGTGTAAGGACACCGAAAGAGAAGACCAATTATATAAAACACAATCTGGAGACCAATGTTGTTTTTGCAAACATTGCAATTATATTCTATCACAGCTGGAAAAAAGTGATTGGTGCCTCAAGTGAAATCAGAACCGATGTATCAAAAGTGACAAAATTGTGATATATTTACAAGGTTTCACAATCAACCATAACAACCATTTGCAAAATATATAATCATTGTTAACAGTCTTCTGACTTAATAGTAGGGGCTGAGAAATGGTTAGTTTTGATGCGTGTTGAGGGCGTTTCGACCCCACATCCAGTAGGTGGCCTTATCAGGACCTAACAATGAGGGACACCTAGGATAAAGTAATACAAATTCATATAACTCTACCTATTGATCAGAGAAACGAGAGGAAGTACATGCAGAGACAGGAGTTGTCTGCACACTAAGGGGCTGATTGTGATGCGGCCCGTAAAGGCTCCGACCAATGGTCAGAGTCTTCCGGGCCGCATTGTAATGGGCCGCTTGGTTTACTTTACGACTGCTGCATTATGATGCTGGCGGTCGGAAAGTAAACCAGATGGTCATTCCGGCTGGCTTACGACAGGCACATGGAGCCCGTCGGCCAGTCAGAGTCGGCTCGTAATCCCAAAGGACGGGCCATTCCTTGGACAGCCGGCTCAGCGCATCAAAATAACCAGGAAGCTGCCTGCACCACGCCCACCGTTCTGAACCCACTGTCTGCTCTTACAATGCTCTCTCTCTGACATACACTAACTGCAGGGCTTTAAATGGAATGAAAAGGCTGGGAGGTCTCTCAAAGGGGCGTGGACGATGTAATTAGGGGCATGGCTTAAAAACACGTGACCTAAAAATCTGTATATAATAAAAGTAACATTAGACCTACAACAAGCAGTACTATTGGCTTTGTCAATGGTTGTTAGTTAATAAGATAAATAAACAACAACTATGGCTTTGTTGTATACAATATGAAAAATGCATCCGTTCTGAAATGATGAGACTGTGAAAGAACTATAAGGAGTCTCTTTGAAGTTACCTCAAAGGCTGTGAAGAGTGGTGCTGCTGCAGAGGTAAGATTTTTTTTCACCGGAGAGTGATGGCAGAAATGTACAGCCCAATAGGGGCCGCTCCAGCACCTGCTTTTTGAGAACTGCCAGCTCCAGCAGGACCCGGCCCACTTGAAGCCCTGTCTAACAGTCAGTCCGTGAGGCAGTTAGTGAAAATAATAATAAGTTCACAAAAAAAAAGAGAGAATAACAGTTTTTTAACACGCGTTATTTTTTAACTATCGGCTTCTCCCGATCACTTTACCCAGGGAGGGGGCCTTAAAGGTGGGGGATTGGGCCCTGGGCAATTATCGAGTTAGGCTCTACCTGACATCTCTACACTGAAGGGAGGATCAGTCAGTAATGAGCATTTAGTTATCTTTGGAATGCACAAAGGACGAGGGAAGTGCCGCTCACCCCAACTCTTGCTGTCTCTGACGCATTTGTTCCCCGCCATTTTGCATTGGGCTTGGCCCACCCTTTTGTGGGCGCTGACCGCTGCCCAACTCATCAAGGAAACACCAGTAACATCGACAGCAAAAAAGGGGCAGAGCACACTAGGGCCAGTGTGTGGTGGGCAAGGGCAGCAAGGCAAAGTGGCTAACACTTCTCTTCTATTTTCAGAAGTCCAGTGAACAGACATCCAAGTCGGAAATACTAAAAGGGAGACGCAGAACATTGTAGCAGAATTTCGCTGTTTTCAGTCTTGGAACGCACACAAGCATTCTGACGTCTTCTCTGAATTGAGGGACACGGTATCCGACGATCGGTCATGGAGAGCCAAGGGTCACCACCCCTTTTCACACAGACGTCGCAGGTGGATGATTCGTTGCCGGAGGCCACGCAGGAAGCTCAGTGGGCGGCGTTTATTCAGATGGCCAAGGGGAAGGGCTTGTCTTGGTCCACGGGAATCCTGTAGACCGTAGAAGCGGAGGACTCTGGCGTCGTCTGCGAGCCACCCCCTCCGGAGCTGGACCTTAACGTTGAGGCCGGGCCATCGAGAGCTTCCAAGCGGGTCCGGAAGCCAACGTCAAAGGACTTCCCGGCAGACCCGCTGCCTGCCAAATCCAGGGCCCTGTACGCACAGAAGGAGATGGGCCCCCAGCAAGCTACCTCTCAGTCCTTGGGGCCAGCGACCCAACAAGACAATCCGGCCTCATCTATGTATGCTACACGAGAGGACCTTGGTAAGCTCACTGACACGCTCAAAAACTTCATGGCAGAGCTAAGAGGGGGACAGCTAAGCCCCTGCACTCCACCTTTGAACAACAGCACTCCTGCGGGGGGGTAGGGGCTCAGGCAGCTGCAAGGGTGTGGGCTAGCCAGACGGATATGCAGCATAACCTGCTGGTGGCGCCTGGCCCAGTCATCTCTGGGGCGTCGTCTGGAGTGTCTGCCACGCTTGCATCATGTAAGGCTCTGGAGGGAGCGGGCGAGGCTTCCCTTTCCACTACACCTGCCACCCTCCCAGCGCCTCCTAGCGGACAAGAGGCAGCAGTTCATATGGGCAGTGCGCCAGTTAGCTCCCAGCCTGCTGCCAGTGTGCTTGTTAGCTCCCCTGCTAGTGCTAGTCAGGCTGCGCTAGGAACGCCTTCTTCCCCGGCCAGCTCGGTGCTGCTGGTAGTCCCACCTGCTCAGCAGACCGCGCCCCCCGCTCCAGTTCAGCTCGTCGCAGCAGCTCCGTTACTGTCTGGTCACTGCTCCTTGGCCTGGCAGGTTCCCTTAGCGGCTAAGGAGCTTATCTGGAGGCGTGAGCTGATAGACATCTTCTCTCTGCTCTTGTTGGCTCAGGATGGGGTAGATGTCAGAAAAGCGGGGGTCAATGAGGACGACAAGAAGGTTAAGTACCAGCAGTGGCCAGAAAAGACCATAGAAAATTGGCTAGACGCGTTTGCCATCTTGTCAGCAGTCATCCTTGAGAAACATCCAGACCAGGCGCAGGGTCTGATTCAATACGGGGCTTTAATCCGCACTGAGGCGGTGAAGTGGGGGGGACAGGGCTGGGTTACCTATGACAGGGAGTTTAGGAAGCGGATGTCCTTGTGTCCAGAGATGCGGTGGGATCAGAAAGAAGTACAGCTTTGGCTGGACCACATGGGATCACGCACGCTGCTGGTTGCAGGGGCACAGACTAAAAGTCAGGTTACCAAGGAAGCCAGCGGTACTACCTCTCACTCTGAGACACGGGGGACAAACAGTCCTTTCGGGGGGGGGGGTACAGGTGGAGTGGGGGCAATAGAGGGGGTTTTAGAAGATCGTCACCTGGGACCTGCCGTTTATTCAACACAGGGTCCTGCTCGTGGGGTAAAACTTGCACATTTTTACACGCATGCAACAGATGTGGGGGGCCACACCCAGCGACTTCTTGCCACACACAACAAGGAGGCTCCAACAAGGGCAAGCAAGACTCCGCTAGTTAGTGGGGGGATCTCGGGTCCCTCCCCCTCTCCCGCCCCCTCCCGTGAAGAAGCGAGTACTGGGTCCACTCAGTTTTCCCCTTGCAACACACCACCTTTTTGACGGGGGACCGACACCAGGTAGATGGGGGCACGATCAAAGGTCCCTCACCAGTCTGTTTGTCTAACCTCTTACCTCTCCTCAGACAGTACCCCCTCACACAGGACAGTCAGTTGCTTCTATCTGGATTTTGCGAGGGCTTCAGAATACCTTTTGTGGGACCGGAAGGGGCGAGAGAGGCCGATAACCTCAGGTCAGCCAAAGAACTGCCTGAAGTTGTGCGGGCCAAAGTAGAGAAGGAGAGGGCACTTGGGAGAGTGGCGGGCCCTTTCGTGCGCCCGCCCCTGGAGAATTTTGTGGTCTCCCCTCTGGGGGTGGTGCCCAAGAAGTAGCCTGGGTCTTTTCGCCTTGTACATCACCTCTCTTACCCAGAAGGGGGCTCTGTCAACCATGGACTGGAGGTAGGAGCTTGTTCTGTCACGTATTGTACACTGGACGTGGCGTTGGACGTAGTCAGGAGGGCGGGCAAGGGCGCATGGTTAGCTAAAGCGGACATCGAATTGGCGTTTCGCTTGCTACCGGTGCATCCAAGCAGCCAGCACCTGCTAGGTTTCAAGCTAGAAGGCAGGTACTTTTACGACCGGTGCATGCCCATGGGTTGTGCCGTCTCTTGTGCTTATTTCGAAGCATTCAGCAGCTTCCTCCAGTGGGCCCTGCAGACATGCTATGGAGTCGTAGGGGTGACCCACTACCTAGACGATTTCCTATTCGTTGGGACGGATGGGTCACAGGACTGCAGCAATGCCCTCGAGGATTTTGAGCGGCTGGCCAGTCATTTGGGTGTCCCTCTGGCGCCAGGGAAGACGGAAGGTCCTACGCAAGTTCTAACCTTTTTAGGGATCGAACTTGACACCTTAGCAGGGGAATCCAGGCTCCCAGCGGACAAGGTCCAGGACCTTGCACAGCACATCCAGTCAGCCTTGGGGGAGGTGAAGGTCACGTTGGGCTTCATGCAGAGCCTGCTGGGCAAGCTCAACTTCGCTGCCAGGATAATACCTGCGGGGAGGGTCTTCGCACGGAGGATTGCCAGGGCCACGGCTAAGGTCAGGAAGAAGCACCACCTAGTCAGGCTAAGCAAGGGGTTGAAGGAAGACCTGGGCATGTGGGCAAGCTTCCTGGACAGCTTCAATGGCGCAGTTTTATGAAGGGCACCTTGGGCGGGTTCTCCTGATCTGTCCTTATTCACAGATGCGTCTGGCAGAGAGGGCTTTGGGGTCATCCTGGATTCAGAGTGGTGTGCGCAGAGTTGGCCCAATGCCTGGCGCAGGAAGAAGATCACGGCCAACATTACAGTACTTGAGTTGTTCCCTATAGTGGCGGCCTTCCACTTATGGCCCTCTGTTCTGTCTGCACGCAGGGTCCTTTTCTGGTCCGACAACCTGGCGGTGGTCCAGGCAATCAACTCACAGTCTGCATCCTGCCCGCTTGTATTGTGTTTACTGAGGGAACTGGTGAGGGTGTGTCTGGTGAACAACATTGAGTGTAGGGCGCGACATATTCAGGGGGTGCAGAGCATAGCGGCTGATGCTCTCTCTCGTTTTCAGTGGCACAGGTTCCGGGAGGCGTGGCCGAGAGCGAGGGAGGAGATGACCCCTTTTCCAGCACATCTATGGTTCCTACTGAATCTGTCAGGCGCTTGAGGGGGATGGGCGAGCTGTCGTTAGCACCTCGGACTGTCAAGCGATACAGGGCGTGTGTGAACAAATTCTGTTCCATAACTGGCGCATGGGACGAAGGGAGGTCATCCCTGGAGAGCAGGACCCTGGACTTCATTTTGTGGGCAAAAGACCAGGGGAAGAGCCAACCGTGGATCGGGGGACACCTGTCAGCAATAAGCCACCAAGCAAGATGAAGGGGACAGGAAGACCCCACAAAGTCCTACCTGATCCGGGCGGCACTCAAAGGCTGGGCCAGGAGCGAACCTAGAGCTCCGGACAACAGGGAAGCCATAGATTTCGTAACGCTGCAAGGGATGCTGGATTGGGTTGGCAGGGCGACCCACTCTGCTTTTGAGGCAGCCCTCTTCGCGGCCACCTTTAGCCTGGCCTTCTTTGGGGCTTTTAGGAAGGGGGAACTTGTAGCGAGATCAAGACAGGACACGTCGGGGGTGGCATTGAACGTTCAGGACACGGCGTTGGCAGGCGGTTCCCTCACAATTAGACTTCGGGGATCCAAAACGGACCAGGCAAGGGTAGGGAAGCTCATTGTGCTCAACAATCTGGAGATCGCCAAGTATTGTCCGGTGCGCCTAGTCGCGGCCTACCTGGCGCTGCGGCCCACAACAGAAGGTTACCTGCTAGTGCACGCTGACAGTTCTCCCTTGACCAAACACTAGGTACAGCGCGTAATGGCGGTGTGTTTAGAGCTGTCTGGTAAAAGGATCCAGGGCACTCGTTTCTGCAGTCACTCATTCCGTATTGGGGCAGCGACCACGGCTTTCCAGGCGGGTTTTCCGGTGGAAAGCATCAAACTGGTGGGGCGTTGGGAGTCCAATTCGTACAAAAGATACATTCGCCCATAAGGGGCCACATGCACACACGGAACAAGGAAGGGTTTAGTTGTGTCAAAGAGGTTGCGACTTACGTCGGTGTTTATACTTTTGGTGTGCTTTTGCATGTGTAATGACGTTTGCAGTGCTCTGTGTAATAAATTGATTTTCAAAATCCCTCATCTTTACTTGCCAGGGAAGACGGTCTGGGTGATGGGCCATTCAGGAGTCCAGAGGGTGTCTCAGTGGGCGAATATGAGAAAATGGCGTCACGGGCTCACAGCCACAAGGATAATATGGATTGGGACACCAGACATGCGTTGGAATAGCTTGGTGAAGAGAGTCCTTCAGAGTTTAGGGGAGGGTGTCCCACCGCCCGATTTATTAGTGATACACCTAGGGGGGAATGATCTGGTCCGCCTGGGGAGAAGGGACCTGCTTCACGAGATGAGGGCCACCATGTGTGATCTGAGCAACAAGTTGGGGACTTGTGAATTATGGTGGTCCGAAATCACACCACGGGAGGTCTGGTGGGGCGCGCGTTCCAGGGATGCCATGGAGACCTCGCGCAGAAGGGTGAACAGCGCTATGCGGAAGTTCACGGAGCAAAGTGGTTTTGGGTTCATACGCCATGGGATGCTACATGCTAAATGCACAGGGTGCTTCAAGGCAGATGGGATTCACCTGTCCAAAGTGGGCATGGACTTATTCTTGTTGGATCTGGGGGAGGCCTTGGAAACAGCAGGGTGTGAGTAGGTAGCGCTACATGGTGGGGGGGCCCTGGGGTGACGGGGGCCACACCAGGGCTGTGGCGGAGTTACAGGGCGATCCAAAGGCTGTAAGGTACAGATGGGTACCGTCTACGGGAGCACAGTAAGGGTGCTAAAGCCAATTATCCCCAGGGAGGTCCTCGCGGGGGATCCTGGAGGAGCGACGGCGCCCCGTTAGTCCTACGGGCGGTTGTGCACATGAGCAACGGGGGGTTGCCTGCAACGCTCCGCCCCCCTCATAGCTGGGAGGGGCGTGAGTAAGGGGCAGACTGGCGGTCTGCCGGAGGGAGGGGCTAACCCCTCCCCCAAATGGACAAACACCAGTTGGTCGCGGCCACCGGGTTTTTATGGCTCATCAGGTGGGCAGGCGGCGAGGGGCCGCCTGCCCTGGGATCGCCCGTAAGATAACCCACCATGATGACATATTGTTATGTTAATAAACCTGCAGCAAATATCTCCACCAATATGTGTGTGTCTGAGTTATTACATGTTTTGCTGTGGGAGGGCTGGGGATTGTGCCGATATTGCCACTATGAAGGGAGGATCAGTCAGTAATGAGCATTTAGTTATCTTTGGAATGCACAAAGGACGAGGGAAGTGCCGCTCACCCCAACTCGCCCCTCGCACCCCCACCCTGAATGGTACATCCTGCTCTGCAATAGAAGGGCCCGTGTAACGCTCCTGGTTCATTTTGTCTCCTAAGGGAATCTACCTGTTAAAGATCTCCAAATTAGTAGATGTCTCCGTAGCTAGGAGTGAGCAGCTACGACGAGTCCAGTCTTTTTAAAACTTCCATTTACAAATATACAACCTCAACTAATCCTGCATAAGGAAGTGTACACTCCTGTCCCTGAGTGGACTTTCACATCCAGGCATTTATAATGAGGAAGCAGAGCTGGTGGCATCTGGCTAGACATGTTTACTGTGCCAGGGGGTGCACTGTTACGCCTCTCACAAAAAGAAATGGATAAGCGTATGAACTCACATTATTACCAGGCTATCCATCACTGGTTGACGAGAGAGAAAGGATGTGTGGATGAGTATTATGAAACCACGTTTTGATCGATGGTGGGAAAAGGTTCAGCACATAATGATTTGTGAGAATGGTGCTGGATGCAGGGAGGCGGGAGAGGATGTCTTATATATTTACTATGCCGGGGAATGCACAGCAGTAACAATAAATAAGCTTAAAATAGCTATGCACATCTCTAGAAACTTTAAACAACTCTGAGAAGCAGCCAGATTCCCACAATTTCTGATATAAGACCACTGACAAGTGCACCAAAATCTAAATGTGTAGCAAACGCAACAACAATTCCCTTGGATCAGTCTTGAAATGAGGAATAGTTTTATACATTTTATTAAAAAGTACTCAAAACAGTGGTAAATATACTCTAGCTCTCCCACCAGCCACAATCGCACTATCACTGAAACATCTCGCCGACATAACCTCTACTCTGCCCTTAGGCCAAACAATACTAGGGGGCGACTTTAATGCAGTCATGCAGCCATCACTCGACACTACTGGCACACCCTCTCCCGCTGGGATAGCACATGCAAAAAGACTAACCGACTGGGCAGCCATATTGGGCATTTGCGACATGTGGAGAACCTGGAACCCCTGAACTCCCCATTACACTCACACCTCTGCAGCACACCACACGCAGGCAAGAATTGACATGATCTTCGTGCCTGCCCCCGAATGCAATAGAGTAGCAGACATAGTTATTATTCTCAGAGGAAACGCCGATCATTTGCCCCTACTTATGCATCTGGGCAAACCCCCTGGCGTGATCCACCAGGTATGGCAGGTACGCCTGGTTCCTACAAAACAAGGAGATTAAAAAAGGTATTGAGAAAGAACTGCATCAGTACTTCCTCACTAATATCGATTCTGTTCCCTCCCCGGGCACCATCTGGGAGGCAGGTAAAGCCACCACCAGAGGAGTGGCACAAGGTCTGCTCCGGACACAGCACATAACTCAAAATTGCCGACTGACTCTCTTAGAGTTTGGAATCCGAACTTGTCAGATCCCCAGACGAAACACAAGACAGGCAACTTGTGATAGTCAGCGAAGAAATCAAGCAAATCTTGCTGAAATTGGCCAAACTGCTTTGGCGTTCTTCCATCACCCGAGTTTATGGTTGGGGGGACAAGAACGGGAACCTGCTACACAGATTGACTTCTTACCCCCTGGCAAACCGCATTGTTCCCGAGGTCCGCTACCCCACTGGAACTACCCAACGCCCGTTGCCCGCGATTGCACAAACGTTCGCTTACTATTATGCCTGCCTCCATTCCGCCCGCAGAGGCCTCCCTTTCAGACTTGCTCGAAAGCGAGGAAGTCATCTTTCCCTGCTTAACACAGTCTGAGGCAGCTGATCTGGACCTCCCCTTTACCCCAGAGGAGATAAATGCTGCGATCTCCTCACTAGCAGCCCGAAAGACGCCGGGTCCTGATGGACTCTCCCAGGAGTGCTATGCCGCATTCCGGGACCGCCTAGTTCCTCATCTCTCTGCGCTACTCCAGCACATCATGGACATTGGGACATTTCCCCCTGAAATGGATATAGCGACGATTGTAGTTATCCCTAAGCCTCAATCGCTCTAATCAACCTGCACAGAATATCGCCCGATTTCCTTAATTAATATGGAAATTAAGTTTTATGTCAATATTCTCGCCCAACGTCTGTGTCCATTCCTTCATAAATTGATTCACCCGGACCAGTGTGGCTTTATGCCGGCACGAAGCACCAGACACTGTTTGCGATGCCTCTATTTGGATCTTGCAAACCGCCAACGGCTTAACCCCTATCTTGCGCTCCTCCTGGTCGAATTCGAAAAGGCCTTCGACACAGTGGACTAGCTTTACCTAGAGGATGAGCTCACAATGATTGGTCTGGGTCAACATTTTCGCGACTCTATACGTGCTCTGTACTCCCACCCCAGAGCAAGAGTACTCGTCAATGGGGCTCTCTCGGAAGCCTTTTTGATTCAAAGAGGTACAAGGCAGGGCTGCCCCCTCTCGTTGCTTCTTTTCGCTTTAGCGATGGAGCCCCTAGCGTGCCTTATTCGTGCAGATGACCGAGTTCAAGGCTGGACCTGGGGAAGCCATCACACTGATAAAATTGGTGTATACGCAGACGACGTCCTGCTCTTTTTAGCGGATCCAGCCCACTCAGGCCCTAGATGTATTCAGATCCATCAGGTGTGTCTCAGGCCTCCGGCTTAACCCAGCAAAGTCGACTTTGATCCCCCTCCACCTCTCCAGAGAATGTTTTGATTGGCAATCAACCATCCCTATCAGACGACAGTCATTCAAATATCTGGGCATATGGGTCACACTGCTCCCCGAGCTAGAATGAGCACTAAACATTAACCCCCTTGTTAAAGAAGCCAAGGAATATCTCCGTTGCTGGCAAAATCTACCACTGAATCCACTCGGGAAGGTCGCGCTATTCAAGACGATGATCCGCCCCCGTTTTTTATATATTATCCAAAATACCCCCTTCCACTTCCCACTGAGTTGGTTCAAAGAGATCGATAACATGGCCACCAGGTTTTTATGGGGCGAAGCGAGGCCACGCATAGCCTTAGCCTGATGTTGAATCCCACCCTTTGATGGAGGAATGGGTATGACCGATCTCTACCTTTATTATCTAGCTACTCAATTGCTCGTCCTCCATGATTGGTTTACAGGGGGCTGGTCTGACTAGGCCTACAAAACCGAATTGAGGGACATGGACTTCCCCAACATCGAGGCCATCCTATACGGCTGCCCTATACCCAGAGCATTCCCGACGGTGACCTGGGCAGTGCTGTTGGCCTTGTGCAAGGCCCTACGACACACAAACTGGGACAACCAATTGACTCAACAGACACCTCTCTGGCAGGGCAAGTGGTTGGGTGAGGTGGCGACACTGGAGGGTTTCAGGGGATGGGAACACATCGGTATATCACAACTGGGGGACATTTGGACGAGTGATCACATAAGGACATTTCAAGACTTACAAAAGTGCTACACCCTCCATACCTCTCAGTTTTAAAAATATTTACAGTTGCGGCACGCCCTCAGCACCCACCTAACCACAGGCACCGAGCTCCCCGAGTTTAGCCCTCCAGAGACGCAAATCATGATGGGAAACCTAGGTAAGGGAGGGGTATCACAGATATACCGCACCCTAACTAACAATGGCACGCATCACTCAACTCAATCCGACACAGATGGGAGGAATGGTTGGGCCCATAGGAGGACGAGGATTGGAGGGACGCCCTTATGCCCCCCCCAAGACCATTACCACTTCCACGAAACTCAGACTAATTTAACTATACTACTTGCATACCGCCTATCTCACCCTCAAACGTCTTCATAAGGCAGGCTTTTCTTCTTTCTTTCTATCTTTCTTTCAGAGCTTTATATAGCGCAAACCTTACCCGAATCGGGTATCAGAGCGCTTTACATAGCACCAGTTGCATTACATGAGGACACATACATTTTTGTTGGGCACGGGGAAATTAAGGCCTACACATTTCACCAGAATGTACACGCTACAGGCAACTTTCAGCAGACTTCTTTCACATGGTTTGGTCCTGTCTCCGAATCACCACGTTCTGGAGTAGGGTAGAATCTGAACTTACAAATTTCCTAGGTTGGCAGGTGCCCCACAACCCACTACAACTTATCCTGGGAGTTATGGACGCCCTAGATGGGTTCCGGGCAGACAAACTGTTCCTGGGAACGGTCACCATGGTGGCCAAACGCGATATTGCAGCAACATGGTCACAATTTGACCCCCCAAGAGTAGCTACATGGCGCCGAGGGGTGGACTGGTGTGCTGCCCAGGAGAATCCCCTGTTCATAGCCAGAGGTTGCCCAAAGAAACATGAAAGGATATGGGGCGAATGGTTGCAGCAACTAGGTTGACAAAATCTCTATGTATGTACATTCTCCCTGGCAACACTGGATAGGTAGCGTGGTTTGTAGTTTCTATGCATGTATATGGGCTGACCATACAGATACGTTCTGCAAAGCTAATTATGATGATCATCTGTGCTGCAATGTTAATGTAAATGTTAATTTATTTTCCTTTGTAAATTTTCTTTATCAACAATCAATAAAATTGATGATCAAAAACATATATACTCTAGCTCTACACATGGCCAACGACTGGTACTGATGCATACTCCCATAGAAAAAAACAGTGGCAGGTACATAAAATAGAACGCCATAAGTAATATTCTTAAAATACAATTATTTATTGAGACTTTTTAAAAACATGTAAAAATTCATGTAATATAAAAATATATATAAATAAAAAATAACTATTGATAAAATATTTTAATGACCTTTTATAAATGTAAAAATTAATATAACATTGTTGAAAAAATGCATTCTAACATTTTGTTATTGTTGATATATAATAAATAAATATAAACATTTTACTTTAGGCTGCATTTATTTAATACATCTTTAAAAAATTATTTAATATATCAAAATTAATTGAATATTTGTTTCTTGATCATGTTAATAGTGCTGTTGCATTTTGTATTTTGAAGACAAGGGACAGGGTTTTAAACGTATGTGGTACGTAATTGACGCCTGCAACGAGTGTACGTGTTCTTTAGCTGTAGCGTACGTGAGACAGAAGGGGGTTAACCCTGATCCCCCTGAATCATCGACCAGAGGTCACACATAATTGCTGCAAGACTGTGCACACGTCAATATCAATTGCAGAGTAAGTACTCTGTGTCATAAATTTTCTCAGATGGAACATTCAATGTACAGAAATGTAATAAAAATAACGATGAACAATCAGGAGTATTGTGTTCTTCTTTTAATCCTGAACGGTTGCCCAGCCAACACGTGTTTCGTGTGGGGAGGTACCCTAAGACTTCGTCAGGGCTTAAGGCAATGAAAAAGAGACCTTGGATCTCTCTGCTGGTTGTACCGTCCTGGCTGGCTAATGAAAGTGAGTATTTGTCCAAATAAATGAGGGGTCCAAAATCAAGACCATAGGTGGAGCCAAAATCTGGGCTTCACTCTTCTCCGGCTGCAAAAAGGAGAAGGGTGTTTCTAGGCCACGAGTGGTCCAAATTGGGTACCGTGAGGTGGAACCGTAATGGGGGCTTCTCTAGTCAGCTGAGTGCATCCAGGCGGTGTTGCGGTGCCTGGGGTTCGGCAGTGCACCGGTGTGATGGCCGGCTCTCGTTCGGTGAATTCAAAACCAATTTAGGTGTCTGTAACAGCTAGTACGCTATGTGCACGAGTTGTGCATTTACGACATTAACCAATCTGTGTACAATTTAAAATGAACTATCTGAACCAGACTTAAGTGAGATGTATATATTGTAAAGAACTTGGAAAGAGACATCTTGGGAATTATTGTGATGAATTTTGTATTAGTATGCCCTTTTTTAACAAATAGGTTCTGTATGTAATTTAATATTTTTTTCACTATAAAAAATCTTTTTTCTTTTGTATATTTTTCAGGTGAGATGTATTATAAAATCAGATCAATCACTTTTGGACGTAAGCACGAGGGAATTCAACGTGTTAACCAGATTGTGGTTACAATTTGCCCACTGGGGCGGAATGTGGAGTGGGTCTCTTACAGTTAAATATAGATATTTGTAATCAGCATTACAAGCATTGTAAGATGGCCGCCAATAATCGCAAAGGGAATTGCTATTGGTGTATTGGCCTTTTCTTCATGTTTACTGAACAAACAAGCGAGGCCCGTTATGTCAATATACATTTTTTCATCTGGCCCACTGGGGCGTAATTTTGAGTCGTTTTCTGGTGCTGTGCTTTATTTCAGTATTTATTTACACATTATTGTAAGTAGTATGTATGAGGCATTTATAGCTATAAGATGGCCGCCAAATAATTGTTAAGTGAATAGGTATTCCTCAATGCACTTGTCCTTTCACTATGTTTATTGCACTAAAAATCAAAATAAAAAAGATACTGTTGCTGCGTTTACCTCAGCGTGATCAAGGTGAAAGCTGAAACGCGTTGCTGGTGCAGTCAGTATTATCTTTCTGCAATTTCAAAGTGTCCTGGCGTTTTTTCATCGTATTTGAAAAACTGGTACCTATATTACAGGGTGCCGATACCCTGTGCGAGGACCGCCCCACAAAGACAGCCTCTACGCAAGTATCGGAATCGATGTTGGTGTATATATATATATATATATATATATATATATATATATATATATATATATATATATATATATATTACCTACTGGCGGTCGCATATAAGAGCACAGCATTTCCCCAAAAAATTTCAACAGATTACCTATCACAAGGAAGCGCTTAATATGTCCTCCATGTGCGCACGGTGCGCGAAGCGCATCGTGCGTACATGGCCCATCTAGCGTAACGTGGGCACGCGGTGCGCGTAGCGCACCGCGTGCTCACTGTGCACGCACGGTGCGCGAAGCGCACCGTGCGCGCACGGAACGAACTGCGTTAAGTGGGCGCGCACGCCACGAATGGCGTAAAGTAACTTAGCATTTAAAAAAACGTACAAATTCACTGAAAAAACCATAGGTTTCACACACGTTATAGTTAGGAATTAGCATTTAAAAAACCTTGCAAATTCACTGAAAAAACCATAGGTTTCACACATGTTATAGTTAGCGGAAATTTTACTGATAAAAAACCAATGAAATTCCCCCGTTATAGTTAGTGCAGGAAACTATATCTCACGCGACCGCAATCTTCTGCTGATGACATATGTGTCTTTATGAAAAAAAAATATTTGTAATATATGTATAGCTAAAAATTTATGGAAGAAGACATGGGCAAATAAGTGTCTAAATACAGTATTAGCATCAGCAGAGGATTGCGGTCGCGTGAGTTATAGTTTCCTGCACTAACTATAACGGGGGAATTTCATTGGTTTTTTATCAGTAAAATTTCCGCTAACTATAACATGTGTGAAACCTATGGTTTTTTCAGTGATATATATATACACACACATATACATATTTATTTAACATTAAATTAAATGTTCATTTGTTTAAAAAGTCAAAATAAGGCACTGCAACTGGCACAACCACACTGGGCGCTGACCTGGGGAGGGGGCACTGGCCTCAGGCAGGGGTGCTGTGTTAAGCAATAACTTACAATTTAAAACCACGGTCAGCAGAGTACCTTGTGCATCCAGTTTTCAGGTAGCAATAAAAATGTCACGACAACGCTCGTGATTAATATTCCTGCTAAAGAGAGAGAGATCAGAGTTTTGTCTAGGGGCAGTTTTGACTCGCCATAAAGTAGTGCAAAGGGTTAATATGCCTGCTGTGTACTCTGCAAGTCACAGATCTGTGTTTTATGTGGATAGCTGACTGGATTACTGCTTTTATCACAGGTATCATTTTGTTACTACAGTTCATAAATTACAACCCTAATATAGAACAGTGACTGTTAAGAACTGTCATCAAAGAGCTGCATGCAAACTGCATATAATAGGTGAGAATGCTATGTTCCCCCCCCCCCATTACCCCACCCAGTCTTTCATTAACTGTTCCTAATGTTACTTAAAGGGTTTGTTTGGGTAGATATACATTCTTATTAGTAAAGCCACCCTTTACCATTTATTTAAAATAAATTAAATGTATGTGCCGGAGGTCCTATGGAGAGAGGAGGGGCCCTTTTGCCTGGTGGTCATGAGGGAATCGGAGGAGGTGGTAATGGAGGGTGCCAAAAATAACTGTTGGACTAGGCTCCAACAGCTCTAAAGCCGACCCTGTCCCGCCTTCACTAGTTTCTATGGAATGGCGCTGCAGTACCTGTGGTTGGCAGTGTATGGTGCTAGACGTACTCCAATTCTGAGCCGGAGTACATTCACTACTGTTTTGAGTCTTTTTTGGCTATAGTAACTTCACCTTCATAAAGTTGGTTCAGGTGAAATGGCCTAAAGTAGTACATTTACTACAAAGCTTAAGAGTAAATTTACTTACATGTAAATTTACCTTTGTGAATAGGACCTCACATGTTTAGGTCTTGCCTGCGCTGTCTCTGCGAGACATTTTGTAGTCTGGATATGGGCTTTAAGCTCTGCCCATTTTCAAGTACTGCCCCTGTCACTTGTGTTGTTACTCAGACAGTTTGTGGCACTATTTGTTTCTTTATGCCAGACTACTGGAGACCAGTGCTCGTGGTTTACAAAGTTCTGTTGTAAATAGGGCTGTAAATCTTGCTCTTATCTTGCCCCTTTGCTGTGCATGTAAAGACCAGGTCTGTTTTCTTTTGATCAGCAACATTTGTTCACCCGATCCTGTAACTGTGCAGGTTCAACCATTGCTTAATGGTGTTTGTTACAGTTTGCATTTAGTAAATGCTATCAGCATATTTTTTTATGGAGCCCACGCCAAGGCCCGAACCGTTGCCCCGAGGACAGAGGTCAGCAGCTGTGTTTATTATACTACATCCCCTCCGCTCCTGCGCCAGAGACCTGGAAAGGCTTGCTGCATGCCGTGACGTTGCGCTGTTTATTTCCACCTTGTTTAAGAAAGGTGATGAGCTGGTCGTCCCATCCGGCCCCACCTCAGAGCCATGGCATGCCAGCCAGCCCCTGCTTTGGGTGAGCAGCGGTGACATGAAGGGCTAATTGCCATTACACAAGTTCACATTCATTTCCTTTTCGTAGAGAGATTAAGTGATTTGCCCAGCCTCACAGTATGCTAGTTCACGCCGATACTTGAGCCTGCCTCCCCATTCTGTGGCATCTCAATCCAGCCACCTCATTTCCACTCCCTCCTCCATGTACCGACGAACAGATTTATTTCCCCCTATTTTTTTTTAAATCTAATTTTAAACTTAATTGTCAATTTTATTTTTATCCTACTTTGTCATTATGCACTTTATTATAAGCCATTAGCTGGTCTCAATGTCATACATGGCCTCTAGATGTCGCTGTGCTACACCTGGTATGTAATATCCTGAAAGCCCACGCTCTGGTGCCGCAGATAAACTACACACAGTAGACCAGCTGTGGATTACGGCTCATGCTGTCACCATATGCCTCATAACGCAACCAGGAGCTGTCACCCCACCTCAATATTTTGTACATAATCACAATAAATCGCGAGAATTCTTCCTATTGCAATAATCTTTACTTTCTCATTCCTCTCTGCTGTAAGAGGAGGGAAGAGTTGTCTTAAATGTAACTTTGAAATACGTTTCTATCTGAACCTAAGATACCTTTGCGGGCTCGAAGAACCATTTACGCCACAGAGACTGTCTGCAACCCCGTTCTCCATTCGCATTATGGAAGGAAGGCCTGTGAGTCGGTGGCATAGTATCATATAGTGTGCATGTGAATTGAAGCAGCACAGTCAGTACTGACCTGATTATAATATCTACACCCCAAATGCTATACCTGCAATGTACATCACATAGTCTTCTAGATCAGCGCTGGGGTTCTTCTGCAGAGAGGCTGTAAAGGTGTTTTTCAGTAAATGCTGGAGAGCATTTTTGGGCTTCAAGCGAGTTATTGTTAAACTACGTTAATTGGCAGTAAAGCAGCAGGGTTGGCACAGTTTGGTGGCTTTGTCATTGCAGGTTTCAATTCGAGGGGTAATTGGACTTCCTTGAATTCTATGAAGGCGGCTCAACCTCTCACAGGTGTGAGTTCCCAGGCCCAAACCCGTCTCTTTTGTCTCAGAGAAAGCATGCAGTCGGTGCACAATCAGTAGAACTGGCCAGAGTGGATGGGCCTGGGGTGAAGGGTGCTGTTGTTAGTAGTCTCTTGAATAGTCCTTGTGTGAAGAAGTCGGACTAATAAGGAAAGATTGGAATGGGATTCTATTCTAATCATAAATCGAGCATGTTGTGAGGTCAATGGGGAGTTCTGATTTCCTTAAGCACCTTTGCAGGGTTCTTCAACATTTCAGGAGAAGTTTATTTGTGTAGGATTTATTGTTTGCCAATCTAAATCAGTGTATAGTGAGATGAGCTTTCTAATAGGGGTAGAGGTGATGCACTGCCAGTACAATATCCGAAGGTGTACAGACCTGCCAGAGCATAGATGGCAGCACTAATCTTAGATAGGTTTCTGGCCCACATAACTGACTGGTTACTCAGCTAGTGAATTCAATTCTAGGAGTGTGTGAAATTTGTGTAATTTCCTTTCGCAGAAATGATGCCAAATTTAGGAATAATAATGCAAAACTATGGGCGATAAAAAGCTGACATTTGTAGCCATATTTAAGTACAAAATGCAACCTCACATCCTTTTGGACGCAAGGAAGAATTTCCCGCAAAAAAGTCTCATAACCTATTTTCCATTTTCTGGTTGTACAGCGCGGCACCATCATACGAATGGCAATAGCGCCATGCAAGTATCATCATGCCACTGCAAACTTAGAAACAAAAGTAAAACATATTGTCATTTTCAAATCTGAGGAGATTGAAAATGGGGAAAGCGAAAAACCTTGTTTAAATAAGTCGACTAAAACTGACCTTAGTATCCTTAGCTGGAATGTTGCAGGGCTGGAGTCTAGATTATCGGCTCCCGATTGGTCAAGGATACTACTGGATAAAGACATAATAATGTTTCAGGAGACTTGGGCTACTACCGACCTTCACATAGAGGGCTTCCATTGTAATAGTGTAATTGCAACTAAGCTCGATTTTGGCTGCCCTATGGGCGGGTTATTGATTGGTATTAGGACAGCGGCAGGTGGAAGTATAAAGATAATGCCAACTAACAACCCCAATATTCAGGTTATTGAATATAAAAGGAAGGCTCCCATTTTTGTGATTAATTTTTATAATAATGATTTTTATTCAAACCCAAATAAAAAATTTATAGAACTTTTTAAATTTTTATCTGACATGATTGAACCATCAGATAATAGCAGGGGTAATAGGATTATCCTAGCAGGGGATTTTAATGCAAAGATTCCCAAATCTGAACTAAATGAAGGAAATATGCAAACTGACCGTGCAGTAAAACGGGGCATAGAATTGGATTGCTTTATTCGTGAGCATGTTTTAACTAACGTGATGGATATAAACCATATCTCTACAATTAATTATGTTCCGACATTTAGAGGTAGAGACCACTCTTCAACCATTGATTATATTTTTATGTCACCTGAGTTAATTGATTGCCTTTTAATGGCTAGGGTTTTAGAAACTGCCTTTGGGGATCACAATGCACTAGTGGTAAAAATCAAATCGGGTCCCTCTCCAGTATTTGCACGCTTTTTAGGTGCTAGAGATATTATCCCCGTTACAAATAATCTGAGGTTGAAATGGAGGGGGGTTGATAGTGGAAAGATAGTTGAGCATGTTATAAACAAGCATCAACATCTGATTGATTCATGCACATTTTCAGATGGGAATAATCTAAGGGTAATTAAAGATTTTACTAGTTTATGTATAGTCATAAAGTCACTCCTATCTGTCCCTAATCAAAGGATAGATAAGGATCCCAGGTGGTTTGACAGAAATTGCTCAGTTGCCAACAGGGCCTTACGTAAGGCACTGAGTGCAAAACCGAGACCCCAATCGGAGGTTAGGGTGGCAAGAAAGAAATATAAATCTACGATAGAGGCACGTAAGGCAGCGATTCTGAAAGAGCACTGGGAGGAGCTATCTGATGCCGCAACAGGAAAGAATGCAATTACTTTCTGGCCTGTAGTGAAAAAGATGCGTAACATGGGAGACCAACTATCTACAATTAGCTGTACTATCCCGAGTTACCGGTGGGAAGATCATTTTTCAAAAGTATATGCCATAGCCCCAAAAGTTAATGATGAGTACATATCTGGTCAATTGTTTTCTATACAGATTAGTTTAGGTGAGGTGACTGTGGCCATTAAACAAAGTCTTGGCAATAAGGCCCCTGGGCCAGATGGTTTCCCAATAGACATAATTAAATGGAAACCTGAATTTTGGGCACCTACTTTAATGAATGTTTTTAATAGCCTACCTCTAGTACCTATGCCCGACAAATGGTCTACAAGTATAATAGTGCCAATATATAAGAAAGGGGAGAGAACAGATCCAGTAAATTATAGACCTATTTCACTCTTAGATAATACTCTGAAAATTTTGGGACGAGTCTTATACAATAGAGTAAATACTTGGGCAGAGGAATCAGGTACTTTGGACCCGTGCCAAATGGGTTTTCGAAGTAGGGTTGGGACGACAGAGCAGTGCCTGAATTTAAATTTAGTAGTTGGCAAATATAACATCGCCAGGTCGTCACCAATTTTCTTAGCTTTTATGGACTTATCGTCCGCATTTGATTTTGTGAATAGGTCTAAACTGTGGTCTATTCTTGTAAATTATGGTCTAGATGCGCCCCTTGTACATTTTTTGGCCTATTTGGATACTGATACAAAAGCCCAAGTAAGGATTGGGATTGCGGGGGAAACCTCTGGGGCCATAAGAGTGGAAAGAGGAGTTAGGCAGGGGTGCGTCCTAGCAACCCTGTTGTTTATTATTTACATTAACGGGTTAAGTAACTCCCTAAAATCGGCAACTACGGATGTTCCAAAAATAAGGGGGGGGCCGTTACCAACATTGCTTTACGCAGATGATGCGGTCCTTATGGGTCTTACACCGAACGCCCTGCGTATTCTGGTTAAAAGTTTTGTACAGTATATGGATAACTTAGATCTTAAAGTAAATTTAAAAAAATCTTTTATTATGTCTTGTGGGCCAGGGAAAAGACAGCTTAGTGCTATTTCGGTGAGAACTGATAAGTTATATTCCACAAATACTTTTCCCCATTTAGGAATGGTTTTTGCTGCGAACGGCTCGTGGAGTGGACATTTGGCCCACGCCACGAGCAAGTTCTCAAAAGCCATTAATTCTATTCTCAGTCTCCAACGGCCTAAGAAAATAGGAGCTACTAAAGCAATTTTAATTTTTTTTAAATTGCAGTGTGTACCGGTAGCAACATATGGGGCTGAGATATGGGGTTTGGCTAAGACACCTAGTATCCAAACCGAGGAAAATCGTTTTTGTAGGAAACTCCTTGGAGCCCCTATTGCTACATCGGAGTATATTTGTCACTGCGAATTAAATTTGCATTACATAACAGATTTTATTACAAAAAGACCGGCCCTGTTCTGGCTGGCAATTTGGAGGAATACAGCGGCCTCTTTAACCCATGAAATTATAAGAGATTTTTTAAACTGCGAGAAAGGGATGAGAATCCCGTGGCTTGCTGGAGCTTTTAAGAAACTATGCAGTGTGGGTAAAGGCCACTTATTTATTGATCCTACTAAGATTGAGCCCACAGATAAAAATGAAACTAAGTTTGCACTGTATGCACTTTATAGTAACGTGAGACTGGAAGCGGAATTAACTAAATCAACTGTCCCGTCTAAGGGCAGGTACTGTTAGATTTGTATTATGTTTTCCATTAGGTTATTTTTCATCGAAATCCGAAAGTATGTTATGCCCATGTGATGGAGTGAGTCTACAAAATGATTTACATTTCTTCTTTTGTTGTAAATTTTATCTTAAATATATTAAATGGTATTTACTCCCATATTTTAAGAAACAAAGACCACTTTCCCTGGAGCAGTCTTATGTGATGTTGCTCACCCTGCATACTGATGAATTGATTTTTCGTGTTAGCACTTTCTTGAGAGTTGTAACCCATGTACGCAAAACAATGGAAAACCCTTGAAATAATCTTGTTGCCAAATAATATGTAACCCTGCAATGTGTGTTGTTTAAATATATATCTAGAATTATAATTACTTGTTGGGATTGTATATATGTGATTGCTTTTATGGATTTGAAAAATTCGAATAAAGATATGAAATTGACTTGAATTAAATCAAATCTGAGCTCCAACTTTCATTAAATGCGAGACCGATTGCATTGCAAATGCTTGTTTAACCTGTAACAACTTACATACATTATCTTTTCTGATCATTTACTGGAACCTTCACAGCTTCTGGAAGCGATTTGGGGCATGCCTCAAATTTACTTGGCTTTATTTATTACTGCCATCAAACACAGCTGATTTAAGCTTCAACCATTTGGTGTCTTATGGTGCATCGCCATCTATTGACACATATTGAAAAGACGTCCTTGTTCATGATTCACAAAATCCTCAGATAAATGTACCTGTAATCTTCATTGACATGACCTTTTTATGGATAGGTAGATGATGTGGCAGTGCTGAGGATAAGGGCTCTGGTCGTGATGCCACAAATGAACTGGGGCAGCTGGGGTGCGAATTGGGATGTGATGTGGTATACTCATTGCCAGAGATATGGCACAGTTCAGGGGTACTCCTGCCCATGGACCTTTCTGAAGCTGAACTGAAGTAATGCTGAAAGCAAGCATGTGTTCCTGAACAGGCAGTTTAGTCATGGGAGTCATCAACACCCACACACTTACCTAGGTAACAAAAAGCAGTATTTCTTTGGGCAGAAGCATAAAGTGCTGCACTACAAAGAGAAGCAAAAAGAGGACTAAGAAAACACCCTTGCAGGACTCCTCAACATTTCCATCACCACGGCCACCGTACCCAATGCTTGGAAGCATGCCAAAGCCAAACCCCTCCTGAAGAAACCCTCAGCCAACCCCAACAAACTCAAAAACTACTGACCCATCTCATTCCTTCCCTTCCTCGCCAAAGTCCTGGAGAAGGCCATCAACATCCAAATCCCAAACTGCCTTGAAGAGAACAACCTGCTCGACCCCTCCCAGTCAGGATTCCGACTAACCACAGCACTGAGACCGCCCTGATCACAGCCACAGATGACATCAGATGCCTTCTCGACCATGCCGGCTCATCTGCCCTCATCCTCCTCGACCTCTTGGCGGCCTTTGACACGGTCTCTCAACACATCCTCATCACCAGACTTCACTACATTGGCATTCAAGGCAAGGGCCCTTGACTGGATCACCTCCTTCCTCCATAGATGAACTGAGAGTATCCTCCTTCTACCCTTCGGCTTCGCAACCAAAGACATCATATGCGGCATTCCCCAGGGCACCTCCCTCTGTCTCACCCTCTTAAACACCTACATGACACCTCTGGCCAGCATTGCCCGCACCCACGAACTCAACATCGTCTCCTACGCCGACGACACCCAGCTCGTCCTCTCCTTCTCCGAAGACTTGGTACGGTTCTGGGAAAGAAGCAGTTTCTAAAGAGCTCAGGACACTTACAGAAGGCAGATAGTAGCATCTTGTAAGTTGATTATTTTTGAGTCTGTGGAGAAAGTGCCAAAGAATCATGAGAGTATTGTATTTGGGCCTGTAGTGACAGCAAGACTGTACAAAGATAGACACAGGTTCTATAAAGACTCCCCTTGCTTTATGCAATGATGGTATTGATTCATGGACCACTTTGAAATGGAAGCGCCCATCTTAAAGGGGTTTGGTAATAGACATTAGTTCATTATGTGTGACCATGAATGGATTGGTTGCATAGGCTCCTGGGGCACAGTCTCTGGAGATTTAGAGGTACACATGATTGATTAGTTTTTAGGATAGCAACCACTCTAACTTAAGGTATGTGTTTGAAGCTACCATTATTGTAAAGCCCATTCTTAGCAGCACTCTTGTCTCATTTCCCCCAGTGCACCCTCCCCAAGGTGAGTATATACTATAGGTTGGTGCAATTTCATGCCATGTTATGGTGAGCATAATGCAGCCTGACTCTTACCAACCAATACCATCTTACAACTAACATGGAATGTGGTACACAACCTGATTGGGGGGTTGGTGTGGGTGGGGAGGGGGGGAATGTGACGCTCGGCCCGAAAACTCTAGTACAAGGGAAATGTACCCCAAGACAGCAGCGGCGCCCGCTACCCGCAATTGCTTACCTGATGTTTACCGCAGCCGTGGAGATGGCTTCAAGGACCTGGGGTATGGCTCTGGGAATAGAAATCACAGTGTATGAAATGATATTTGCAGTATGCCAAGTAGCTTACTATTATGCTTGACATGTCACAGCTGAAATGTCTAACGTGGAATGTACGGAGTCTTAACGACCGTAGAAAGGCGAGACTGGTGCATTCATACCTCATTAGACACGGGATTGATATTTGTCTACTACAAGAAACGCACCTAATGGGAGACATGGCATGCATGCTTCGACACAACAGGTGGGGAGAGGTTGTGGACTGTGGATATTCCAGCTACTCCCGGGGGGGTAGCGATACTGCTCCGTAGGAGACTGCAGTGGCGCACACACAACACAATGCTGGATAGTGAAGGTCGATACATAATTCTACAAGGTACGCTGTACAACACGCCCATGGTAATAATCAATGTATATGGCCCGAACACTGATGCTCCTGACTTTTTTCAACATGTCGGACGCCTGGAACAGTCCTTAGCCCCTGCTGCGGTACTCTGGGGGGGAGATTTTAATGTAGTGCTCTCGGAAGGGGTAGACAGAAGTGGTACATCTCGAGAACACCACCAGAGGGCGGCCACTTTGATCAAGGACATCAAAACGGAGCTGGCGCTGGTAGACTCTTGGAGATCTTTGCACCCCACACTTAGAGAAGGCACATGCATGTCATACCATCGCGATACATGGTCACGACTTGACTACTGGTTATTATCTAGGGATATGCATACGTGGGTCACTGAGGCAGCTCACCACTCACGCACCCTGTCGGACCATGCTCCTGTACAACTGACACTTAAAATACCAGACCCATATATCACCCCATTCAGCTGGAGATTCCCATCGGGGGCGTTGCTAGATCAGGTGTTCCGTGAGGAACTACGGGGGAAGATACAAGACTACTTTACAATTAATATAGCTACGGTGAAATCATACGGCGTACTCTGGGAGGCGTTTAACGCGGTGATACGGGGAGACTGTATAGCACTCAAGAAAGGGGTGCTTGGAGATATCCGCAACACACTTCAAAGATTGGAACGGGAGATAGGTGAGCTCGAACGGGCTCAAGAGCATTCCTGGTCCCAGACTACAGCAGCGCTAATCCGGACCAAAATGTCAGAATTCCAAGCGGAAGCGGATAGGGAGACAGCATATCTATATAAACATGCCACAGCGCGCCGGTATGGAGAGGGTGATAGAGCAGGGAAAACGCTGGCAGGCCTACTGAGAAAACCAAGAGGTGCCGACTATATAACCGAATTAATTACAGCGGAAGGAATGCGGGTCAGAACGCCGCCGCAAATCCTTACTACTATGTCCGGGTTTTATGAGAAGCTATACACCTCCCAGACTACCGCTTCACACTCTGACGTGGTGGACTACTTGGACACTGTGGCGTTGGCATGGTTTAACGACAGGGCCAGGCAGCACATGGAACTACCCATCACGGTTGATGACATCAAGCAGGTGATTAGCGGCATGCCGGCGGGTAAGGCGCCGGGGGTCGACGGGTTGACGGCAGCCTTTTATAAGGAATACGCTGACCTAATAGCCCCTCATCACCTACAGGTGTATCTGGAGGCGATGGAGAGTGGGCGTCTCCCGCCCACTCTGCGTGAGGCTACCATCATAGCCCTGCTGAAACCAGATAAAGACCCCACGACGCCTGAATCGGAAAGACCCTTATCTCTAATAAATTTAGATGCAAAAATATACGCCAAACTTGTGGCTAACAGACTGCAACCTATGCTGACGCAGATAGCACTGCCGGATCAATCAGGTTTTATACCAGGCCGCTCTACAGCACACAATCTGCGTACGCTATTTGGCCTGCTGCATTATCTAGCCCCACAGGTCCAGGCCGTAGCCACATTGCTAGATGCCACAAAGGCGTTTGACTCGCTGGAATGGTGTTTTCTGTTTACACTACTACCCCGGTTGGGATTTAGCCCCTTATTCACTCGACAAATACAGCTGCTATATGTGGATCCTACTGCACGAGTCAGGATTAATGGACAGATGTCCGAACCGTTTGCTATAACCCGGGGCACAAGGCAGGGGTGCCCGCTGTCGCCCCTACTATTCGCCATTGCCACGGAGCCCCTGGCGGCTCGGCTACGTCAACACCACGCACAGAGGGGTATAGGGTTCACGTCCAGGGGGCTGTTGATATCTATGTACGCAGACGATATGATAATATATCTTACGAACCCGAAAGATAATTTCACAACTGTTATGAGAGAGTTGGTCCGATACGGTGGGCTTGCAGGAATCCAGATTAATTGGGCAAAATCGGTGATCTTCCCACTCACGGAGGGGACCACTCCGGTGGATGTAGAGTTTCCTATACAGTGGGCGGAGGCTGAGGTCAAATACCTGGGGATAAGGGTGAGCAGGTCCCTCCAGGAGATATGGCTTGCTAACTATGGGATAGTGATGGACTGAATAGAGAACAAGATAGTGAGATGGAGACAGCTACCCATCTCACTGATGGGACGTGTGTCTCTTATTAAGATGGTAATACTACCAAAATTACTATATTTGTTTGTTAACATCCCAATGCCATTGAATGCACACTTCTTTCGGAAACTGCGCTCCAATATGATAGGTCTGGTCTGGGCTGGTAGGCAGCCTAGGGCTGCAGGGAAGCTGCTAAGTTTACCATTTAATCAAGGCGGGTTGGGGGCTCCCGATTTCGAATTATATGCTTATAGCGCTCAGGCGCAGTACTTGCATTTCTGGCAACACCCGACGCCATTTCAGCCACATGCGGCGATAGAATTGGACAGGGCAGCCCCCGTGCCACTGCACACGGTGGTATATCAGCCTTACAAACGAACGTGTTTAGAAATAGACAAGGTGGAGACCGTGCAGTGGGCTTGGCGCAGAATTGCGCAGCGTGCCCGTATTGGGGAACTCTATGCCCCAGCAATGCCAATTGGGGGAAACCCGCTATTAACTCCATTAATGGATAAAGCAGTTGCCTCTAGAGCGCAGACACGTGCATTGGACACAGGTAAAGATCTCTTCCCTGGCGACACGTTTCTGTCCTTACAGCAGATGTGCGGCCCAGATACCCCTACGGCGTCAGACATGTTGCTGTATTATCAGTTCAGGGCTGCATGCCGCGCCCGATATGCATCGTTTCCACAGGTCCCCCCCTACACTGCCAGCACTGGAGAACATACTGACAAACCCTTCACCCAAGAAACTGATTACGCGTATTTATAAAATAACGCAAAAAGAGTCACCCTTGCTCATATGCACTGCACGGGTAGAATGGGAAAACGACCTCAACTTCAGTATAACGGAAAAACAATGGCAGTATTGCTGTTCACAGTTAGAAAATGTATCCCCTAGCTATAGACTCAGATTGATTCATTTTAATTTTTTACATCGATTGTACAGAACACCTGCCCAACTGCATCGTATGGGCATTTGCCCGGACACGGCATGTTGGAGATGTGGGGTACGGGACGCCACTTTTGCACATCTTGCATGGAGTTGTAACCCGGTTGAAAGATATTGGATGGAGGTGTTGAGACATATAGGACAGATCACACATGTCGAGTTACAGGTGTCCCCGCTGACAGCGTTGTTGGGTCATGTTGCGGATGTCCCGAAAAAATCTCGCAAACTTACGTCCATGCTACTTCTGCTGGCTAAGAGACAGATCGCGCTTACTTGGAAGAAACGACAGGGTCCTACAATAGCGGCATGGGTAAATAATGTCATATATTGCAAAGACCAGCTGTCCACTTACTGGGAACTAATGCCTACCAGATCCAGACCTCTAGATATTTGGCAGCCATTCATCTCTTGGCTGGAGGCGGGAGGTTCGGACCTTTGCAAAAATTAGTAGTTTGACCAGTGGGCAGAGGGTTGCAACGGGAGTTGGAAGTTGTCAGTCTTTCATGGGTGTGAAGGAATGTGGTACAGGAGAGGTGTGACTCCAGGCTCGGTGACATGTCCGGACATGGGCGCTTCGATAAATTATGACACCACAAGGCATAACATGGCAAATAGGGTAGCGGAATAGATCATGTGTGTAGGGTATGCGTGGGGTGGATGGGGGGAGGGGTTTTTCTATTTGGGTGGTTATATTAAGTTGAAGTGTGAATACAAATATGACACATGCTGAAACGGACTCATCAACAGGCGGAGTGATACCTCCGCACTCCAACTCGTTTTTGTTAGCTGCCGGCCCGTTGGGTTGTAGGCATGTAAGCTGTGTATTAGTAGACCAGTGTTCTTGCGATTGATGCTGCCGGCCTCCGGGTTGTGTGCAAAAAGCTGTGCTGAGCACTTTTGTTTCCAATACATTTTTTTGTTAAAAAACATGGAATGTGGTAGTACCTTGTTTTGATTCATTTATTTATTAGGAACAGCAGGACACGAACGGCTGTCGGAATCTGTCTTTGGGGGTCTGTTGTGGGCCTCCCTTCACCAGGAGGCATCCGATGGGGCCCCTTGGGGGTACCCAATGGACACATTTTACCACCCTTGCTTAATGTGGCAGGCACCATGGGCTGCCCGCTACACGATGCAAGGTTTTCCCCAAAACCCTTTTTTTCAATGGGAGCCTGTGTTCTCGTTCGGAACACAGGCTCCCATTGAAGTCAATGCAAGTCTGACCGAATGATGTTGGGACGCATCGTAATTGGTCGTTTGGACTCACAGGACCCGAATAGTTCAGAAACAATTCTGAGACCAATTTGTTCAAAATAGAATGGCATCGTAATCAGCCTCTTAGTCTTGGAGCTGGAGCATCCACTTTTCTATATGGGTTGGTGGCTTAGAGGAGGTGCCTCTCATCATGGGAATTACAGTTTGCGGTCTGTATTTACAACAAAGGAATGTCATTAGACATAGAGGTGGAAGTGTCAGCATGCTGAATGGATGGCAGAACCTCTTTTTCATTTTGAGGGTACATTTGATCAGTTGAGGTCAAAGATCGACTAGCATAGACCTCCGAGGCTCAGTCTCCGTAGGACTATTGTTGTGATAGAACTGTTCCTATTCCTGTCTGTCTGGCGTCAATGACCAGGGTTGTGGGTTTTGATGAGTGAAAATAGGCTAGTGTAGTGTCTGCTAACACTGTCTTTCGGTGCCTGAAAGTCCTTAGTTTGCTCTTTGCTGCACGTTCACGGAGTCGTGGACTTAGGTTTGTCAGATCTGGTATTAAGCGAGCACAGTAGTTGACCAAGCCTAGGAAGCTTCTCATTTCTGAAACACAGGAGGGAGCTGGGGCTTCCGTCACATCTCTCACTTTAGCACAGCCAGGGGCCACTTCGTCTGCCAAGGACGTTTATCCCAAAAAACTCATCATTTGCTTCAGAAATTTGCACTTATGTTGGTGCGGAGTAAGCCCCAAGTCTTGGGTCCTGTACAGTACCCCTTTGAGCCAGTCATGGTTTTATTGGATTGTTGTGGCATACACAAGGATGTCGTAGCTCACACTGACGATTCAGGGGAAGACAACTAGTATGTCTTGTGCAGCATTTGGAAAACTCCTGCAATACTGGAAATACCGAAGTGTAGTGTCAAAGCCCTTGTGTCGAGAAGGTAGTGATTACCTGGATTCTGGGTGCAGAGTCAGCTATTGATACCCTGATCAAAGGTCTACCTTGGAAAACCAGCTAGTGCTGCTCAGCTCCCAGATTAGATTGTTGATGGTGGGGGTGAGATAACATTTGTGGCGAATTGCTACATTGGGTAGCCTAATGTCCATACAGATGCAGACTTCACCAGGCTTCATAAGTTTCTTTCCTGTGACGACTGGGGTCACCCATGGGGTCAGCCTGCTGACTTTTTTAATAATCCTTGCTATTTCCAACTTGTCTAGCTCGACTTTGAATTTTGGTCTTAAGTAGAACGCTATCCTGCAATGGTTCTGTGCCACCAACAGAATGGACCAGTCAATATTTACCTGGACCACTTTGTCTTTCATGCACTTATTCCCTTTGAACAGATTAGAGAATTCAGCAAGGATGTGGGCTAATTCTTTGATGTGAAATCCGAATGCAAACTGAACAAGTTCCAGTGCCACAGCAGTGTGGCTGCTCAGGAGCACGCCCTGCTCACCTTTTGCAATGTAGATGGTAGTGTCCACCCTTTCATTGCCATGCAAAATCTGGGTCTTAAACCTTACCAGCATGGGGAGAAGTCTAGTTGTCCATATGCAAAAACCCAATCCTTGGCCTCAGTCAGGAGGTGTGGGGTTGTAAAGTCTTGGTATGTGTCTGCCGACATGATGTTTATGGAGGTGCCTGTATCAATGGTTGCTGTGACAGGGTTAGTCCCAATTTGTATGTAACTTTGCGGCATGGTGTCGTCAACTGTGAAGACAGAGTGTAGAACATGCCATGTGGAGCCATCGTCCATATCTTCCTGGTCTTCCCTCTTCTTCTGTAAAGTTTAAACATTTTCCCATTGGCTGCTCAGCACACCCTGGCATCCAACGTCTTGCCTCAGGGAGGTTAAGCAGAAGTAAACTGAACCAGAAGGCATTCTAGATTCTATAAACATCCTAGCAACAGTGCAACACATTTGAAAAGCAATAGAATAGCAATACATAGAGATTATAACACTACCTCTGTGCACTCCCCCTCATCCTTTTATTAACTCTGCCCATGTCTTGGTGGGTGAAACTGACCCGCTGTGAAGTGTCCTCAACACACCCAGCTTGTGGGTGCCATGTCATCGTCTCTTGTCTATGAAGGTGAGCAAGGTTTTACCTCTTTTGCCTGTCACCCAGAAGCCTGGGCCAGTTGTGATTCCTGACCATGGTAGGAATTGGCTGTCCACTGCCCTATATCCAGGGATAAAGGGTGAGATTTCACATTTCCCCCCATCATTGTGTGACTAGCTCTGAATTCCTTCTGGGGATTATCTGCTTAGGACTCAGGAGATGCAAAGCCAGCTAACATTGCACAGGCGCATCAGCTCATGGCCACCCTCCAGCACCTCTGTGTGCAGCTCCACAGCTGCTCCTGCAGGCAGGGGCGGCTCCTCCACTAGAGTGGAGAAGCGTCGCTCCACTGCTTCTCGCAGTGCGAGAAGGGGAAACATAAAATGGTAATAACTTTTATTATTACTAATTTATGTTTGGTTGCGGATGGGCGGGGCTGCTCTGAAAGCAGGAGAAGGGAGGAGTGGTATGCCTGCCCACTCCCGAGTGCACAAATGTTGTTTGGTTGGCCCCCTGGAGCCGCCCAAACCAGTCATGCCCACTCTGCCTTTTCTCCATGTAGGCTGCTAACAAACAGGAAGAAAAGTAATCCTTTCTCCCACCTGGTTGAGCTGGGGGGGGGAACCAAGACTCAGATCCATGTGTCCAGGGTTTTCACTCACAGTTGCCGTGATACATCGAGGCATACTTGTTACATATTGCAATCTTATTAACAGGAAATAAACAGTGTCATGTTACGTGGTACTTGCCCATGCAATTGCGCTAGCCATCTTGTATAAGGGAAATATCCCCAGTGGTTAATAAGACCAGTTAATTTGTCTGCATTTTACTTTTGTACTCTGTCCTTGGCAAGCATGAGCAGATCTGGGTACTCACTCACTGGTACCTGGAGGAGTCCCAACATGGTCTAACCGTCCACTTACACTGCTTCCTAACTTATATCCTTTCCTCTAAAGACCCTTTTAAAGCCAAGGCCTGCCCATTATTTTCCAAATACAAAAGCTGACAAGATAGAATGCACCTCCTCACCGGCAGAACTGAAAGAATCAGACTGCCACCCTTCCTCTCCGAACCAACGGAAATCAACTGCGGAGTACCCCAAGGATAATCGCTCAGCCCCACGCTCTTCAACATCTACATGGCCCCCCTCTCCACCATCGTCAGACAGCACGAACTCAGCATAGTATCCTACATTGACGACACCCAGCTCATCCTCTCCCTCACCAAGGACCGCATCACCACCAGGCTCAACTTCCAGGAAGGAATGAAGCCAAACTCAGAGAAGACAGAGGTCCTTGTGCTTGGACCCTCCCCCTCTGCATGGGACAACACCTGGTGGCCCAGCACCCTCTGCGGGGCTCCCAGCACACCGGACCACGACCATAACCTGTACTCGACTCCTCCCTCTCCATGACCCGACAGGCCAACGCAGTCGCCTCCAGCTGTTTCAACATCCTCCGCATCCTTCGAAAGACCTTCAAATGGATCCCCCTGAATCAAGAAAGACCGTTACCCACTCACATAACCAGAAGACTGGACTACGGAAACGCCCTCTACGCCGGGATCAACAAGTCCCTGCTCCGCAAACTCCAGACCATACAGAACACCGCAGCCAGACTCGTCCGCGGCATCCCTCGACACAAGCGCATCACCCAACACCTGCAGAATCTCCACTGGCTCCCCATAGAAAAGAGAGTCACCTTCAAGATACTCACCCACGCCTACAAATGCCTTCACAACACCAGACCCAAATACCTCAACAAGAGAATCTCCTTCCACACACCCAAGCGAAACCTCCGATCCGCAGACCTCGCCCTTGCTGTAATCCCGCAGATCTGCAGAGCCAGAACAGGGGGAAGAGCTTTCACCTATTTTGCAGCCAAGACCTGGAATGAACTCCCGATCAACATCAGACGCGGCCCCTCCCTGAACATCTTCAGGAAGAGACTAAAGACCTGGCTCTTCGACTGCACGGAGCTGCTAAACCCCCCCCACCCTCAAGCGCCTTGAGAACCTCACGGGTGAGTAGTGCACTTACAGTTCCCCTGATTGATTCATTGATTGACCTCTCCCTGCGCAGAGTTTTACAACTTCTGACCGATTCAATGTTGTTCGGCCCTAAAAAGGCAAATCAACAAGGGGGTGAGCCTAAAACGCCTGTTAAAGACAACCTGTGCACATTCCAATCGAAGTCTGAAAGGGCTTAATAACCAAAGGAAAATTGTCTATCTGTGAATCACATTTTTGGTCAATCCAGCTCCCTAAACAAAGGTAAGGCACAAATGTATGAGATTTTACATACATGCTTCTGGGACAGAATACATTACATAGTTAAAAACAGGAAGTACACAGGTGTCTTAGATTATAAAAAATGAAATTACATTTGTAACAAGAATGTAAACTTGTATACCATTCCAGTCAACAAACTTTATTTCGGTCATATGAGGCCATAAAAAGTAAAAAATACATATTCATATATAGCTCTGATAAGACAAATGATGAGAGTTCATTGATAACAGGTTACAAAATATAGCCAAAGAAGCATTTTAGTTTGTCCAATATCTTTACACCAGTTAAAAACGAGGATGATTAAACCCAGATAACATTTTTTAAAAATTTTAAAACTAAAAATGTCAAGATTGCGGATGACATTTTTTACAATTGCTGAGAGGTATTAAAAAAGACCCTACGCCTGTGCCGCATAGAATTATGGAATCGAGACACAGCAAAAACTATGGGGGGGTGTGTGTCAGATCTTAAAATTCTATACATCTCCAAACACTGTGTACAGCCCATGTTTCTACATAATGGTATGAGCCAACGCCGTCTGGCAGATTTGCAGCCAGGGTAAAAAAAGAGAACATGAATGTTGGTCTCATCAGGGCTGTTGCAAGCGGGACACCCAACAAAGGGATCTTTTGACCAATTATTCGTAAAAGCATTAACCGGGTGGGTCCCTGTTCTAAACTGGATACACAGCTTCCTGGCCATAAAGGGCTGTATATCAGCAAGAAAAGGCTCAAAGAGATACTCGGCTTTTATGTTAAGAAAATCAGCCGTTAAGTGCCAGAGTTTGGTGTTCCCCTGCAGATCGACTAGTTAGAGAAATCTATATGCCCTTATAAGTTGAAGTCGAGATATTATCGGGGACACTTCCTCGGGATTGCTCCACAGGTTAGGCATGCCTATTCTGGTGCAGGCTTCTTTGATGTACTTGAACCATGGCAATTTTCCAGCCCCCGGAAGTCCCAGGAGCCCCTTGAGTTCTGTTTGGTAAGACGTTAGTTCAGGGGTCGCCCACAATCTGCGCCAGAAGGTCAGTGGTCTTAGTCCGATCTCCTCTGCAATGGGTTTGATTCCTAGATCCAGGCGCAGGGGAATGAGGGGAGTGCTAGGCAGTAGGCCCAAGAGCTTTCTCATAAATTCGTTCTCTATTTTGGCCAATCCGCCAGAGGGGGGGTCACCCCATAATTCCGCCCCGTACATTACAGTACTCCTTACTTGTACTTTATAAATTTCAGCAACCGGGCCAGGCGGTTTGTATAGGGAATTCCTAAAGGTTTAAGTGATTCTATGTCAGGACCGGAGACGAGGATTATACTCATCTTTCTTCACTTTAATGATTAGCAGCACTTCAAAGTTAAACAAAAAAAACACTGTTCCCATGAACCATAGGGAACAATAACACAGAACAATAGAGTGTCCATGGATAGATAGTCCTCCTTTCATGCACCAATCACAGGGCTCCTGGAAGTATGTAGTCCTCTGTCTCTACCCATTCCTCCTCTTTCTTTGCTGCTTGCAGCCAGATAAGTGCCTTGTTTCTCCTTTTCCTCATAACTTGTGGATATTGGTGTTAACATATGCTTAGTGTGAATTTGACAGTTCAGATACGTTTATGCTATGCTGTTGTATTGCTTATCTTAAACGTGCGCGCTTCGCCTATGTGCCAAAGTCTCTGTTTTTATTGTCAGACTATGCTGTGTCGCGCGTCTACACTAATGCGCTTTGTTTAAACAGCGTTGACAGTTTTCTTTGCGTGTTGTTGAGCGAGGTAACCGCTACTCGGTTTTCCCTCGCCCGGCCGTTGGAGCATTCGAGTTCCCTAACGGCCGTTGGTTCTGTGGTGCTTAGGCAGTGTTTATTGGTTTCTCACGTGATCTCACGTGAACGCTCGCATAACACGAGTCGGTACCTGCTATTAGGCAGCGTTTTTTCTCGGCGGTTTTCTAATCGCCTGTGGGTCTGTAGTGCTTAGGCCTGCACGCACGCTCAAGAAGGGAGTATGTATTGCGACTTTGTAGTTACTAGGCAGGTTGCCCTTTATTTTTCACTGCACCAAGGCTGTTTGTCCCTTGGGTTTCATACCCTTCTTGCAAGCGAGCTCTGCCCGCACTTGAGTTAGGCTGACACCCAGCCCCCCTTGATATAGAGGTTACCCTGTTCTGTACCCACTCACCTGCTCGACGCTCCTTTCCTGTCCACAGGGAAGCGTACGACGATGAGGCCTATCAGCAGGATGGCGTGCTTGTCAGGACAAGCTCCTTGACATCCTTGGGCCCGCCACAAAGATTCTCGATATGGCTGAGGAAGCCAAACTGTCAGGCTCCCTGATATCCCCCAGACACCCTCTCTGCTTGGGCCCAGCACGTGGTGGTGTTCCCAGGGAACGCCAACTGTGCGCTCTCCACTGAGAGACGCCAGAGCTTACTCATCAAGGTGAACCCTAAGCTCAGAGACTTGGCCGATTCCGAGGAGGGCTCCGTAGCCCAAGGCAGTCTTTTTGGAGAGCCCTTTATCAAATAACTGGACAAATTTGTTAATACCTTTACCTCTTTAGACAGGGCCCAGACTTCCATCAGGAAGGTTTTCCGCCCTCATGTTTTCCAGGGGGCCGGACGAGGCATGGTCCGCTCATCCGTCCGTCCTAATCAGGGCAGAGGGCAAGGCTCTGGTAACAGCAACTACCAAGACCAAGCCAGATTCGGGAACTTCTACTCGACCAGAGGTCGCCGAGGGAAAAACAGAGGCGGTCGGGGCAGTGGAGCCTCCAACTCTTCCGGTGAGTGTTCTCCCTTCTTCCCTTCTAAAAGTGGGGGGCTGTCTGGCATATTTTTTCCAGGCCTGGACTTCTGTCACAGGGGACGCCTGGGTGCTTCAAACTGTCCGAGGGTTTCACATAGAGCTCCACGGGGAGCCTTCGCAACTGGTTCCCCCACGCCCTCTCTCTTTCTCGGCTGCCGACATGGCGCTGGTCGATCAGGAAGTCTCCGCCTTATTAGGCAAACAGGCGATCGTGGAGACGCTTCCGCACCCCAGAGGTTTCCTCAGCAATATCTTCTTGGTCGACAAGGCTGATGGGACGCAGCGTCCAGTCATCAATCTGCGGGAGTTCAATGGGTGGCTGGTGTACCGCCACTTCAAGATGGAGGGCATCCATCTCGTGCGCGATCTCCTCAGGCCCAATGATTGGATGGCGCACCTGGACCGCAAGGACGCTTATCTCGCGATTCTGATTTTCCCTCCTCACAGGAGGTTTTTGCAATTCCCCCGGCGGGACAAGGTGTACGAGTTCACCACCCTTACATTCGGCCTTTCATCTGCCCCTTGGTGTTTCACCAAGGTTCTCTGGCCTTCGATCGAACGCTTGAGGGCGTCCGGCATGCACCTGATCATATACCTGGACGACATCCTGATTATGGCCCGATGTCCCTGGGTCTTATCGACTCACCTTCAGACGGCGGTCGATCTCCTTCAGGGCCTGGGTTTCATTATCAATGAAGCAAAATCCATCCTGGTTCCAGCCCAACAGGTGGTGTGCCTGGGGTTCGTGATCAACTCGGTGGCATCCACCCTCAGCCTCCCTTCTCGGAAGATGACCAAGATCCGTCACGAGATCAGGAGGTCAGTTGTGCAGTCACGCCTGTCCCTGCCTCAACTGGCCCGCATTGTAGGTCTTCTATCAGCCTCCATCCAGCTGATTTTTCCGGACCCTCTGCACTACAGGGCCCTGCAATGCCTCAAGGCCCGCCACCTTCGCAGGGGCCTCTCTTACTCTCAGAAAGTCATTCTCTCGGTCGAGGCCAGGGAAGAACTCCAGTGGTGGCTTGCCAATATGGAAGCCTGGAACGGGGGAGCGATCTTCGGTTCCGCGCCTGATATCGTTATCGAGTCCGACGCCAGCAGGTCCAGATGGGGCACACGGTGTGGAGAGTTTGCTACCGGAGGTGTGTGGTCGCCACAGGAGCAGCGGCTCCATATCAACTGTCTGGAGCTGTTGGCGGGCTCATCCGCGATCAAGTGCTGGACCAAGGACTCGGTCCGATCCTGCGTCCTCCTCAAGATGGACAACATATCAGCGGTGCGTTACATCAACCACCTAGGGGGTACCCGCTTGCGAGCCCTTTCCGACCTGGCAGCGAATTTCTGGCAGTACTGCCTAGACCATCACGTTTCGGTCACGGCGGAATATCTCCCAGGTCACGACAACCAGGTGGCAGATTTTCATACCAGGCATTTTCAGGATGTGAGCCTGTGGAAACTACACCCGGGTGTGTTCGCGGACCTCCAGAGCACCAGGGGTCTGTTTTCAGTGGACCTGTTCGCATCGCGATTGGATTTCCAGCTGCCCCAGTTCTTCAGCTGGCGGCCGGACCCCCTGATGACGAGCACAGATGCGTTTCTCCAGGACTGGTGGGAAGAGGCGGGTTACGCCTTTCCCCCGTTCACCATGCTGACGAGGGTTTCAGCCCAGGTTCGTCGCCAGGGGGCAGACATTGTGCTGATATAGCCGATTTGGAGATCTCAAGCTTGGTTTCCAGTTCTTCTGGAACTTTCCTGGGATTTTCCACTCCCACTACCCCGCTTCCCGACTCTTCTCCTCGATCCCGACGGAGTTCCTCATCCGCTCATTGCACAAGGATCCCTTGCCCTGATGGCTTGGCGGATTACAGGGGACGGTGGGCATTCCCGGGCCTTTCGGGAACGGCTGAGAAGTTCATGTCCAAGGCCTGGGCCGATAGTACGGTCAAGCGATACCGTTCCACTTGGAGGCGATGGGTTCATTGGTGTATGCGACGGGGTTTCAATCCCGCAGCGGCCGATGTGACTTCGATCTTAAACTTTTTGGCCGCCTTGACGGACGACGGTTTGGCTTATAGGACCATTAATACCTTTCGGTCAGCCATATCAGCCAGTCACTCCCTGGTGGATGGCTCCCTGGTGGGCGAGCACCCTTTGGTTTGTCGCCTCCTTCGAGGCATTCGTCTTTCTTTGCCGCCGGAGCCTCGATATTCCCAGCTGTGGGACGTCAATCAAGTCCTGAACCTGTTTTTGTCATGGCAACCGAACCAGTTTCTGTCCAGAAAGGAACTTTTGGCCAAACTGGCAATGCTTCTTTGTCTTATACCTTGTAGGCGGGTTTCGGACGTCCGGGCTCTGGATGTCTCAGGCAGGATAGTCTCCCCTTCTGGGGTTACCTTCACTGTCCGGACGAAATGCGTTACCACCTCCATATCCTACCCAGCTTTTCCGGATTCTCCCAAGCTCTGCGTGGTGTCTTGCCTCAGGGATTATGAAGATATGTCGGAAGAATTCCGCCCTCCCGGGGAACGACAGTTGCTTATCACACTAAAAAAGCCCCACAAGGCAGTCTCCTCCCCCACGATAGCCCGTTTGGTGCGGTGGGTGATGCAGGAGGCGGGAATTGATCTCCGGGCTTTTGGTGCCCATTCTACCAGAGGGGCCATGGCCTCTAAAGCGTTTACCCTGGGAGCTCGTGTAGAAGACATTTTCAATGCGGCAGATTGGTCTTCGGATACCACCTTTAAACGGTTTGATTTCAAGCCGGTGCTGGATATGGCACATTTGGTGGCGAGCAAGCTTTAAACTAGCATAATCCTCGCCTCCGGTCTTGACATAGAATGGAAGATTTCCTAGCTAACGTAACGGAAAGTTTCAATTCTATTAAGGACTCGGAGGCGAGGATTATCCCACCCAGGGTACCATTTCTGTGGTTACCTTTCCTGCCCTCATACTGGGGTAAGTAATTGGTCTTTTTTCTGAATGTTGGGTTTTTATGATGTACCCATTGAATGTGTTACAGGGCCTTCCTCTCCCTGTAGGGTTAAGCCTTAGCCACCGCTCTCGCTTACACTGTGCTTTGCTTCTCCAGGCGATTCTGGCAAACAAGATTCGTGAGGATCTGGAACTGACTGGCCTACAGCGATGCAAGAGGAGGAATGGATAGAGACAGAGGACTATCTATCCATGGACACTCTATTGTTCTGTGTTATTGTTCCCTATGGTTCATGGGAACAGTGTTTTTTTTTTGTTTAACTTTGAAGTGCTGCTAATCATTAAAGTGAAGAAAGATTAACATAATCCTCGCCTCCGAGTCCTTAATAGAATTGAAACTTTCCGTTACGTTAGCTAGGAAATTTTTCATTCCCCCCACTATCTGCGCTAGCCTCAAGCCTGCCTTGTCTAGTTGTGGGCCCCATTTGAACGTAAACTTTTATACAGCTCAGCAAGCTAATCAACTTTCTCATCTCAGGAGCCAAGATATACACGGTTCTAAAACATCAATTGACATGCCTCTCTCTACATCGCATTTTTGATCTTTTTGTGATTAACTGAGCTCTAGCCCACAGCTTATGCTGCTTCTAGCCAGACCTAAAAAGGACACATTATATTTAGAAAAGTTCTCAAATTGGCACCTCAAATCATGTGACCAGACTTGCTATCGTGTCCCTCCACTGTCAGTGAAGACCCCTACAATAATGTGACCCTTGCTTCTTTCTCCTGCCACTCATTGAGAATGTGTTGTGAAACAACACGTAGGATGTAACAATATTTAAAATACCATGGCTGTATGCCTGGTAATGTTTCTATTTGTGACCTAGTAAGTGACTTCTTTTCTTGCTAACCACGCATCAGCTGAGAGCATGTGCACTAAGTTTATTTTCACCCTCCTGCATTTGTCTTTATTTCTCCTGGAACAGTTTGTTCTGTGGCCAGAAAGAAGGAAGTATGCATGTGATTTTAAAGGAAAACAGTAGAGTGTCAGGGGGGGTGTAGCACAAACTACAGCTTCTGTGCCTAGTGCCTTTGAGTGCATTACATTTTCTTTACTTGCGTCTAAAATACAATTTATAAATAAAAAGTGTCAAAACCATTACGTCGGGCTAGTTGTAGATATATATGTGTTTTTTTTGTTTTACATACCCATATATTGGTGAATGATATGTTTGGATGGCGTGACTGAAAACGCACAGATAGACACACACCCATGAAGTCCGACAGCACACTTATGGTATGATAGAGCAGGAAAAATCTAGGTTGAAAATCTATTAACAGAACTGATAATTTGCCTTAGACATTAACGTAAAACACACAGAAGAGTAACATGTCGGAAAATGTACTTTATTAAACCTACAGAAACTTGGGTACAGAGTTAACATACATCTTGGTTTTTCTTTAAAAACGTCATGAAGAGAATTGGTGCAAAATGCACTAAGCTTTCGTTTCTATCGTATTTCCATGGCTAGCCCAGACTAGGTCTTATTTCTCTTTCTATTGTTCCCTATTTTCTCACTTTAATAAATAAACAACTTTAAGAAATGCTGAATCATATACAATAGATGACCCAAATGTGATTTGCTGAAACTTGTCATTGCTATAGAATGTGTTGACTTTATAAAATGTATTTCTATTTACCAAGCTACATGGTCTTATTGTATGTAGCTTTCCTATGCTCATACAATGCTGAATAGTGAACAGTATATTAAAACAATAATGATTACATAAAAATGTGAATCACATGATTTAACCAGGACATTTCAAATAAAATGATTCTGTCTTTAGAGTAGTTCATTGTTACACAGGGGAACACTGAATAGTTAATAGTTAGATATTGCTGAAGTTGCTCATGGGAACCAAAGACAAATGTTACAAGTATATGAATATCTAGCTACTAACTGATACTTTTAGGTAGTACCCTGTCCACATCGTGTGTTTACAGTGGGAACGAAGGAAGAAGCTGCAGACCACCGGACAATTTCTCTTCATAGAATTGACATGATCTAACACCGAAATGGATTGATACATGTGTTTTATATAAGTGTGTGTTTCCTAGTTATCAGCCCAACCTCTTTTGAGCTTTCGAGGAGACTTTCCTTTACACTTGGTCTTTTTGCTGAGAGATTTGCTGAAAGCTACTGCTGACAGGTCTTTGTTATTTGCCACTTTGGCGGTGACTTTTCCTGATTTACCTTCTTTTCTCATGCCTTTACGGGTGTAGCTACCCCAGCATCTGTTGCTCGCATACGGAGGGTCGGCTGAGTCTTCCTGAACTACCCTTTATGGGGAGTTTGATTACTTAAATGCTCCATCAATCTCACTCTTTGCAAGAAAAAATCATAGTTTCTGCCTAAATTCTGAACTGATATATATAGAATAGGGACTCATTTTCTTTATGGAACACACTCGTCATTCGTTGCATTATTTTCGACTTTAACAATGATTTTATTGATATTTCTGTAAACAGATTTATCTGAATTACTAATTGAATACATTCAAGAAAAACAAGTCACTAATCTCATAAGGAGAAATAAAAGTTTGTGAGCAGATCCCAAACTCTCATCATTGACTGAACAACTGTAATGATGATGTCTATTGAGATGTTTTTGATTTATGCTCCATTCTAAAACGTTGGCCAAGATCCATTCACCTGAAGACGAACATAGCGCCGAGTTGGAGCCACCTTTGTAAGTCACGGGTTGAACTTATTCAATTAATTTGACTTGCGCGCCATTAGGTACATGCAGACACAAGCGAAAGTTTGATGAATTGATGGTTGTGCAGTTATTTACAAGTCTCAATAAATCGGTATGTATATAGCATGGCTACTCACCCGTAAGGTTCTCAAGGCGCTGTGGGGGGTGGGGAGGAGGAACTGCGGTTCAGTCGAAGAGCCACATCTTGAGGTCCTTCCTGAATTGAGGTAGTGACGGTGATTGCCTGAGGTGCAGAGGCAGGGTGTTCCAGGTCCTTGCATCGAGATAGGAAAATTATCTTCCTCCAGACAAGGTCTTGCAGATCCGTGGGATGGTGGCCAGGGCCAGTTGTGTGAAGCGGAGATGTCTGGTGTGTAGAAGGAGAGGCGGTGATTGAGATATGCAGGTTCGGCGTCGTGGAGGGCTTTGTAGGCGTGTGTGAAGAGCCCGAAGGTGCTTCTTTTATTGACTTGGAGCCAGTGGAGGTCTCTCAGGTGCCCGGTGATGTGGCTGCAATGGGGGATGTTCAGGATGAGTCTGGCGGAGGCATTCTTAATGTACTGCAGTTTCTTAATACGTTTTTGAGCGATGCCGGCGTCGAGTGCATTGCCATAGACGAGACTGCTGTTGACGAGCGCATGCGATACTGTTTCATGGACGATAAGGCGTTGATTTGGCGGTTCATGGAGAGGGAGGAGTCCAGGATGATGCAGAGGTATCGCACGTGGTTCGTGGGTGTTGGAGGGTTTCAGAGTGCTGCGGCCACCAGGGGTCATCCCAGGGGAAGGGGGTGGAGCCCAGGATGAGGACTTCGGTCTTGTCTGAGATGAGCTTGAGGCAGCTGTCCTTAATCCAGATGATGACTGCCTTCAACCTCTTGTGCTGTCGTTGGCGTAAGAGACGATGTTGAGTCCGTGGTTTCTGTTGATGGCTGTAAGTGGGGTCATGTAGTTGTTGAAAAGGGTGGGGCTCAGGGAGGAGCCCTGAGACACTCGGCAGCTCATCTCTGTGGGCTCTGAGTGAAACGGTGGATGTCTTACTCTTTGTGTTTGGACGATGAGGAAGGAGCGGATCCATTCCAGGGCTTTTCGTGGATGCTAGCACTTGGAGTCTTGCGCAGACGGTGTGGTGAGAGATTGTGTCGAAGGCTGCCAAGAGGATGAGGGCTGCAGTCTCTGCTCTGATGAGGAGGGTGCAGAAGTTGTCTGTAGCAGGGAGGAGAGGGGTCTCGGTGCTGTGATTGCTTCTGAAGCCGGATTGGGAGAGGTCCAAGATGTGGTTCATGTAGATGAACTTGGAGAGTTGGGCGTTGATGGCCTTATCGATGACCTTAGCTGGGAAGGGAAGCAGAGAGATGGTTCTGTAGTTCTTGAGATCCATTGGGTCGGCAGAGGGTTTCTTCAGCAGGGGTTTGTTCTCTGTGTGTTTTCAGTCTTCCGGGAAAGTGGTGGAATCGATAGAGCAGTTGATGGTGTGGCAGAGTTATGGGGCGATGGAGATGACGGCTCTGTTTAAGATGTGGTGAGGGCAGGGATCCGAGGAAGTTCCTGAGTGGATCCTCTTCATGATCTTGAGGGTGTTGTAAGAGGTGGGAGCTGAGCAGGGTCTGCTGGGGTCTGTAATAGTTGGATGTGATGGTTGCGGATGGGGGGGTGGGTATTGGGTAGCAAAGCTGTTGTAGAGCTCCCTGATCTTGCAGTGGAAGAAGGTGCCAAGGTTGTTGCTGAAGTCTTGTGAGGGAGTAATGTCGGCTGTATCTGTGCTGGGTTTGGCAGAATCTTTGACTATGGTGAAGATTTCTTTGCTGTTGTGTGCTTTGGCATTGATGCATTCCTGTATGGCTGTTTTCTTTGTTGTTCTGATGAGATGGTGGTGTGCTGTGACGTCAGTTTTGAAGGCTGCGTGGTCTTTCAAAATCTTGCTACTCCTCCATCTTTTCTCAAGCTGTCTACTGGTATGTCAGGACTCTTGAGGGCAGGGGAGAACCAGCTGACTTTCTAGGAGGGCTGCTTGACTGAGGGTTTAATAAGGTGAGCCAGTGTGTTGGTGCTGTTGGAGATCCATAGGTGGAGGTTGCATGCTGCGGTGTTGGCGTCCGTAGATGTCGGTGGTGGAGGGTTGCTGAGGGAGGTGGGGAGCTGGCTTTCGGTAACCTTGTTACAGCTTCTGTAAGGGTAGCGGTGGGTGTGGTGGTGTACGGTGGGTTTGGTAAAGGAGAAGTGGACTGTTGAATGCCTGTTGTTTTTGCCACTGTGGCTCGGTAGGGGAGAGGTAATATAGATACACATATAGGTGGATTAATGAATGGCTGGTTTTGGGTTACTGGATGAAAGCTCAGGTGAAGGTGGATGATGGACTCAAAGTAATAGGTGGATTGATGCATAGGGGTGGGTTGATGTATGTTGAGGGGTGGATGAATGTTTAGAAATGGAAGGGTAAATAGTTCAGTACATGGGTTGATGAATATGAGAAGAAGGGTGGATGGACAGATGACTGTGAGTGGATAGATGAGTGCCTAGGGGCTGGATGAAAAATGCATGGATCTGATTGCACGGAATAAGTGATTTTCAATAACAATAAACTGTTTGTGATTAATGTCTATTTCATGAACAATAATTTCAAATCGAATCTGACGCTGCGACTGGCAATCGCAAGCTTCCAACATGACCCACATGAGTCCAAGCCCTGTCTGCACAGCATCCTAGCCTCATTGCCTTTGGACTGACTGCCCGGTCTGCCGGGCATGGCCTGTGCCCCTCCTCCGCTCACACTGCTGCACTGACATATAAGTACTAGTAATTAAACAGTGAGCAAACAAGACTCCATCTTATAAGTTTACAAAACATGATTGTTGTGGATTGATTTCCTTCACTTCTAGTGACCCGTAGCAAAATAAAATGAACCTGCGCAGGGCATGCAGGAAAAAATATGCTCAATCGCCTACAGAAGTTGGAGTTCCACTTTATCAATGCCCGTCCACACAATGTAGCAAATCTGCCCCAATTCTGCAAAAAAATGAGCATCGGGCAAAACATGGTGGCAAAGACACAGAGAACTTTTAAAAATCAACTACGGAACATGCACTAGGAAGACTCGCCGAGTTATCAGCCCTCCCCTTTGCCCTCTTCCTTCTTTATAAGCTCCTATTTACAGCTTACCTCTCATGTTCTTGATTCTTCACCAAAAGTGAGCAACTAGAACTGAAATGCACTGAGGGTAAAGCTTTCGGGGTAAAGAAGCACATTTAACATTTGTACATTTGTGCCATCCAAGAAAAAAACTTTCGAAATAAAATATACCAACAATTTTAAACCTGCCATCAGTAATAAACTTGGCTATTAAAAACAAAAAATGAAGAATTTTACAACGTTTGTTCGTATCTGTAAGGCTTTAGAACACGTGTGGTCCATTGAGAAAGCCAAATGCTTGTATTTATGGCTGCTAAGAAACAAAAAATAAATAAAAAGAGCGAAATGTCAAACTAGCAAAGCACAAGGCATATGAATGGAAACTGATGATGTTTGTGTCCCTTCTCCGGTGTACATTTTTTAAAAAGTTTGAAATTAAGGCTCTCTGCTCTCATTCAACCAACATGTTTCCTTTAAGCCGAGGAGTCCCACAGCTCTACTGCTACACTTCTATTTGCCTTCACTCTTCACTCCCCAGAAAAGGTGCAATATCTACAAAGCACCCACAATTATGTCTGCTCCACAAGCACATAAAACATTCTTCCAGAACGAGTATTTAATTTAAAGCATTCCACTGTTAGGTGACTAAGTTAAAATCGACATCAAGAGATTGTCTTTTCTCGAATTGTTGAGCTGAAAGAATTTGGGGACCTATTTACAAGCCCCTATTGGCACCACAACGTCACTTGGCGATAGGAGCTTTGCCTTATTTACAAGGCATCATTAAGCCACTTAACATGGCTTAAAGCTGCCTTGTAAATAGGGCGCCCTTTCACTCTACACTTAGGGGCCTTATTAGGATGGCGGGCGGACGAAAGTCTGCCCGCCACCCTAGCGGTCCCGCACCGGCAATTAGGATGCCACTGCCACGGTGCCAGTGGCATCCCGCATTTTTTACATTGCGGCGGGCAGTGCTGTCAGCAGCACCCGCGGCAATGCAAAAAAGGCATGTTGTGCATTTGCATGCACAACGTGAAAGGAGCCTTCCACCTTGTTCGGGGGGTGGGGGGTGCATGTGCACCCCCACCCCCAAACACCCTGGGGGCCCAACCCCCAAAGAAAAAACGCATGCCTTTCCATGGCGGAGTCTCCGCCATGGAAAGGCAATTCACCGCCATGAAACTAATATGGAAGGCGGTGCCTGCAAGGCACCGCCACCATATTGCTGGGCTTTTCTGCCCGGTAGGCAATCGGGCGAATTCCAACCGGCGGAAAACCGGCGGACAGTCTTCCTGTCCGCCGGGGTCCCCCCTGCCATCGTAATATGGCGGGGGGGAAAGTTATGCGGGCGGTGACTTTTGGCGGGCGGATCGCCACCGCCATACAGGCGGTGGCGATCCGCCCACTATTACCATAGACCCATTAGTGTGAAAGGGGTGAGCAGTGGGTGTTGTGGTGGGCGTTCCACCGCAACATCCATTGATTTTTACGCTGTCCCCTATTTATAAAAGCTGCGAAAATAGGAGGCAGTGCCAAAATTAAGACCAGGGAAAACCTGGTCTTAAAAAGGCGAAATGAGGAGAAATGCTATATTTCTCCTCGTTTTTGCTGTTTCCATGTGTGCTGCCTTGGGCAGCACACATAGAAACAGCATAACGCCAATGCTTGTTTATGTGCAGGCAGGTCTCCCGTCCCCCTTCCTGCACATAAACAATCATTAAAAAAAATACTGTTTTGCAACTACTGTGTGTGCAGTATTAAGCAGCACACAGAGTAGTTACAAAACGGCATTCAGAGATTGTTTATGTGCAGGAAGGAGGACCTTCCTGCACATAAACAATCTTCCCCTCAACACAGGCATTCTTGCACTATGGTGTACGGGTGCCTGCGTTGGCGCAAGGCTGCTAAATTTAGTGCTAGCGCAGGGGGAAACGTAGAGCATCACGATATTCTAGTAAATATGGTACAGCCAATGTTCCCTCTAATTTTTTTCCTCTGTGAGCGGCAGTGTAGGGTCTCTGTGCGCTGCAGCCATGGCTATGTGCGCCAGGAACCAGACCATATGTGTGTGCAGCGCCAGATATCACTCCAAACTTTTGCTTGAAAAACCAATCACCCCGCAGCCCAGCTCTGTTAAGAAGAGAAATTGTATTCCTCTGTCTGATGTACCATTTCCTATACATTGATTTACACACTATGATTCAGTGTCTCTCTGTAATGTGTATGCAATGTAAAGTGCTTTACACCTTTCAATGGTATGAGTGGTGCTGATAACAAAATAAATATGAAAGAGAGATGGGTTATGGGGACTTGAGGGACACTGTTAAAGGTTGGTAATTAGAGTATCCATGGCGGTGGTCATTGGGGCGCCAAAAAACATTGTCACACCAGGCGGCTCCAGCACTAAAGCCTGCCCTGTTCAAATGGCACTAATAATTACAGTGAAATTATGAAAACATCCCACATTGCAATTTGAAACCTTGGCAGCTATGTTGCTGCATTTCTTTTCTTAATAGGGCTGGGCTGCGGGGTGATTGTGTGCACTTGCTAAGGTTTTCGTGTTAATTGCTGCTCATGATGGGTGCTGCGATTAACATGAAAACTTTAACAAAGGCACAGGGATATCTTAAGGATTTTGAGGACTCTGGGCCAAACTTATTTCTGGGGCCTCTGATCAGAACAGCTTTTGATTTATGATCCAATTTCAGCTTTCTTCATGTCCTTTTTGGTCAGGTCACCGACACTGCAGAGGCCAAATTCTAAATGTGCTTCCATCTAATATTCGGGGATAGTAATATGTGTTTTCAAAATTGTAACATAGCAGCCACAAGGAAAATGAGAGGATACTAGTGAGAAATAGGATTTTGTGGCGGAGAAAGGGGGAGAGAGGAAAAAAGGATAAAAAAAGTCATGGCGCAAAGTTGAGAAATGGAGAAGGGTGTAATGGAGAAATTGGTAAGAGAGGGACGGAAAGAGAAATGCAGACAAAGGATGTGGAGAACTGGGAGGGAGAACGGAGAATGGAAAACCAGTAAGAGAGAAAGCAAATAACAGGTAGCAAGAGGGAAATGGAGACAAGAATGGGATGGGGGAGAAGGGGAAAGTGGGTAAACGTGGAGTGGGACAGATATGAGGAAGAGGAAAAAGAAGAGAAGGAAACGGCAAGAGCAGCTGTGGAATGGAAGAAAAAAAGGACAAAAGATGTGTCAGAGAAGACAGCGAGTGTGATATGGCAAGACTTCAGAAGTAGCATCTCTGCATATTCATGTTGGGGTTCTAAAGGAGACTTTTTTGCCATCTTGTCATTTCTAAACGCTCGCTCTATGTAACCGTGCTCACTTGAACGAACTAAGAAGGGTGGAAGGCTGGTTAGGCCTTGACAAGGTTTTGAATCTTGCCAAGATGCAGGTCTGAGCAGATGGCAGCTGCAAGTGTGTAAATGACTGATCCATCTGTCTGGAGTATTCTCTTCACTAACACTTGCTCATTTCCTACAACACTCTCCAAACCACTTCCTGCAGGCACGAGCTCGGGCTGCAGGTGCTATGAATGGACTAGTCTTGCACTGGCACGGAGTCTATCCAAAGTGACCCCCCTGCATGGAAGACCCAGCGCTTCCCGCAGCTGTTGGCTTCCACCGAGAAAGCTCCCTTGTTCGTGACATTTCCTCCTGGTAGTCTCCAAATCTCACATGTGGTGCCAGGTCTCATGTGCTAGCTGGCAGATTCAGACTCTTTGTTAATCAGCACCTAAAGTGCCCTTCCTCACATTCTGATTGTGTGATGTTCCTAGCTGACAGTGGGTGACTTATGATGGACACTACGTTAGGGGCTTTAAGTGGACCGGGTCTCACCGGTGCTGAGCACCGGCAGCTTTTTAAAGGGGGTCTCGAAACATGTCTCTATCGGGCTCTGTTTTGTGCCCTGGCACAGGCGGTCCTCTTTTTTTCCAGACTGCAGTGACAGAAGGCACATCAATGTGCACGTGCTCACACTGCTCACTTCTCATTAGTAGAGAAGTTATGGCATGACGTCATGCCAGGTGAGCGTTGTAGGGGAAGGAAATCCTACAAAGAGTAATTTTCTCTCTCGATTTCCCTTCTCTTTTTGAAACTCAGGGGCAGCAACATTGTCATGGTGTCACCAGGGCTTTAAGTGGAAGCTTTTTCAATATTATATATAAGCCCTAGTTGCTGCTTATTTATCTTATGCAACTAACAACCACTGACAAAGCCAATAGTCCAACTTGTTGTAGGTATGATGTTACTTGTTGTATCATATCTGGATGCAATGACAGAAACAACAAAATACAAGTCGGGCGGCACACTATGCTAAACACATATTTTTTAGCTTAGATGTTTTTAAGCCACGCCCTTAATTGCATTGGCCACGCCCCTTTATGAGACCCCCGGGTTTTTCATCCCACTTAAAGCCCTGGATAAAGGGAAATGATGTTGATTTAGGCGTAACATAATATTGTGTCAGACTGGACATATATCTTAGTTTGGGGATTTGAGCAGTTGTAACCCGAGTGGATTGGAATGTGAGCGTATGGAATAAAGGGCGCTTAATATTCAGATACGATTAAACCCTGTGTGCATAATCTCAAAGCACCAGACGAGTACAACTCAGAGCTGCCCTTATGAAGAGTGTTGCACTCTCAACCGCAGGATATCTGAGTTCAAGTTCCATAGCTGTAATTGCCTTCTGCAAGAGTTACTTACTGGAGGGCCTCAGAGCAGGTAAACAGGCATGAGTCAGCAGTGGCACATTAGAGTTTATAAGTGCTAGCCAGGGAAAGGCATAGGCCGTAGTTAGAGAGGGAGAGAGAGAGTAAGAGAGAGAAAGAATGAGAATGAACACCTTAGACAATGTTTTCTTCAGAAAACATTTGTATCATAAATCTGGATGCAATTACAGAAACAGGAAAATACAAGTTGAGTGGCACACTATGCCCAGCACAGAAAGTTGAATAAGTCACACAATCACCCCCACGCTGTGCTCTATTAAGAAGAGAAATTCAGCAAGTCTACAAACATGGCTGTGCTTCACACGCCGTGTTTGTAGAGTTGCTGCATTTCTTTTCTTAATAGAGCTGGGCAGCGGGGTGATTGTGTGACTTAGCTAAGGTTTTCAGGTTTAGAGTGCGCCCCGCAGCGCACTCTAGGTACAAAAGAATAAAGCAAGTGCCCTCCATAATCCCACAGGCTGCCGCAAGACTTACCTGCCGCTTCCTCGTCTTCTTTTCAAATTAGTTTATTCGTCCAGGAAATACCAGTTTTTCGCGCCGCTCGCTATATTGAAAGTAGCGATCCACACACGGGACTGCGTGCTCATGGCAACCGCGGTTCGCGGGCGTGCATGCGCGCAGCTTAATGGTAACAGTGGGTGCAGCCCTGCATTTTTAAAGTGAAGGAGCGTCCTTGGCGTTCTTGGCTCAACAACAGCTTTGCCTCTTTCTTGTAAATATGCCCCTTAGAATCTAAAATGCTTTATTAACAGGTTTCGATCACAGGATGCTTTCTCTCTCTTGAAACACAACCACTATGTCCTCCTTCATCTTCCTCATCCCTGTCCTTACATCATGAGGTTTACCTTGCTACACAGACAGGATATACCTACCTTAGCCCTAAAATAAACTTTCAAACAAATACTTATACCCAGTCTCTAACTCAGTCTACACCTCTTTCCTGGGAGTATTAAACTAGGACCTCACCTTCTATTTTTATTGGATGATTCCGGGTCCGTCCTCTTACAGATGAACCCTTTGGCACATGCCTGTCGTCCAATCTTTTTGGGAGAAGGAGGCTGGTGGATTGTTTGAGCTCATTGGTTCAGGGCTGGCGTAAGACACACATTATCCCCAGACGAAGACTCTGTCCTTTCCAAAGGACTAGGGTTCGTACCAACACCGAGAAATGACCTCTTTGCCCTACACATTAAACTAGCCCAGTTCTTTAGAAGGATCAAACTGAAAAGCTTCTTTGAGGATTTGGAACACAGCCCGCAGGAGACACCCAACATGGGACTAAAGAAGAAATCCACATTCTTACCACCTACACCAGTGGTTCCCAAACTTTTTCGACCCACGGCTCCCTTGACCTATTGGCCGTTGGCCACGGCTCCCCATTATTTTACTTTTTTTTTTGTGGGTGAAGGGATGTAAGCCCAGCTTTGGGGCTACTTCCGTTTTTCACCCTGAAAATAATTGGGATGAAGCAGATGAAGGCATTATAAAATCATAGATGTAACAAATTAAAAATATGACAGCTGTTTAATGAAAAACTTGAATTGGTTAAGTAAGCCAGAAACATTAATCTGAGGTCTGCATATGAAATTTCTAAAAACTAACTTTCGTTTAAAGAAATTGCCTCTAAAGGGGCTCATTCCAGGGAGCCAAGGGTGGAGGACGACTTAAATATTTCTCATTTACACCTTTCGCAAGATTGCGTTGATCTGCCAATGCAGCATGCCAGCAGCAGTAGAGTGAATGTAGAGTAGTTAGTCAGCAAATTATTTGTCATCCAGTTCAATGCAAGCACTCAAGTGGACATGAATAAATATACCGAAAAAGCCAATGGATGAACACTCCACTGGGCAGAGCCAAGACACGAAATGACACCTTTGTGCAATGCCTCAAGCGCACTGAAGGTCCCAAACTAGCACTATGTTAGTAATGATGAAATGTTATGTTGTAAGAAAAAGATCACACTCCAAAATTTTCATCAGAAAATTGTTAAGTAAAGGTGCCTAAAATGTGTGTTGTGCTGCAGTTCAGGACACCACTTACACAACCGGCGCATGACCTACATTTCCGATGGGGCGCTTTATGACAAACTGCATGATGGAGGTGGAAGCTCAGTGTCTACAGACAGACTGGGCCAAGAAAGAGAATCCACAAAGTAAATTTTTCACCGAGATACATATGGGTCAGAAATAAATTGAGTGCTATCAAGTCAAAGTACAAATGCCAGCGTGTGTTACAGATACTGGGAGAAAGATCGAATCACTTGTTCCTGGAGAAAGTAACTGCATCTGACTGACCCCTTTGGGTTGATAGTTCAATTTGGACACAGGTCACTATTCATCTAAATCGGTCAGAAGTGGTACAGTACTTGGTGGTCTGTGTGCAGTGCACAAAAGCAAAAGTGGCAAAACTTGGCACACTCAGAAGAGAGGGTAAGAGACTGAGCAAAAGAGCATTTGCCTCTCAAAAAGCTATTAACTTTACGGGGTGTTTATTTCCATTGGCTCTAAACAAAGCATTTTTTTAAAGATACAAAACCCACACCAAAGTTCACATAGTGCCAAGAAGTAACTCAGTTCCGTGAGTGTGCTGTACAGACTGCTCACTCAGAGTTACTAGCATCCACCTAAATAGCTGTAGCTTTAGGCTCGCTGGACCAATGCTGCTAAATTTCACACCAGATGAAACTCGTTTTTGCAAACCGCCTTCTGTCCAGTCCACTACACAGCTCCAGGCCCTGCTGTTCATATACAATCCTTGAGACAATTAGGAGCTTAGCAGGGAAGTGTCTGTTCTTTTGTGCAGTGTATCATACCCAAATCCCCCTCAACATGCACAGCTACCAAATAAAACACTGATACCATCTATGGTGGGAATGACTTGACTCTGATGTTAAGATAAAATAATTGGTGCGTTTCACAGTACGTGCATCACACCCCGAATTTGTGATGCATGCTGAGACGTTTGCTGGAATCTCCCATCCACCCCAACCCAGGCCTTCAAACGCCCCCCTTGGTCCACGAGGCCTGCTGCAACATCTGTAGCTCGATTGGCTCCTGTAAGACACAGCCTTCTACTGACGGAAACAATTTCACTCAGCCATTAACAAAAATCCGGAATTTGGGTGCAGCTGGAGTTAAAATGACTAACAAACAGCAGCAGTAATCTGTGCGTGTGAGTAATGCAACCTACATTCTATTGGTGTCTATTCAAGGCAATTGGTTTCATGTTGCGAGGTAAAAAAACTTAACGTGTATTTTGCAGTGAAATACTGAAATACTCCTTACCAATGTGCTGCAGCTTCTGCCTCAGAGTTCAAACAGCCTTTCACACTGTTGCATTTGTTGGCATCTCAGCGCGCCCGGGATGATGGGAACTGTAATTTGAGCTTAAAGTTTGCCCGAGACTTTGACTGAGAGGACGCACATTATCAATATTTACAGCATCTGTTCGTGGCGCCCCTGTTTACTTTTAAAGGCGCACCAGGGTGCCGTGGCGCACAGATTGGGAACCCCTGACCTACACAATCGATCCCCTTTCATGTGATGGCCTTCGAACAGGCAGTCCTAAAGGAGATAGACACAACTGACTGCCAAAATAACAAGGGCTTCCAGAATCTGAGGAAGGGTGAAAGAAAAGCACTTATGGATCTCAAGGAAAATATCGAACTTATTATAAAACCAGCAGACAAAGGCGGAGCAATAGTCATTATGGACAAAGGGATGTACCATGCGGAATGCATTCGACTGTTGTCTGATGAAAATAGCTATGAAGTTCACCAGACCGACCACACACCCAGACTTATCATCAGAATCAAAAGCATGGTTGATGAGGGTCTTATGAATGATTGGATTACGAAACATGAAGCAGAGTATCTGGTGTGTGAAAACCCTTGCACCCGAGGTTCTATACTCTCCCCAAGATTCACAAAAATAGATTTCCCCCACCGGGGTATAGTGTCGGGTATTGGCTCAGTACTGGAGCTCCTGTCACAGTTTTGCGACTGGTTCCTGAGACCAATTGTACAAACATCTACCTCATACCTGAGAGACATAAAAGACGGCCTTTGCCTACTCAAAGATATGGAGATTCACCACATGTAAGACTAGATCATCACAATGGATATCGAGGCTCTATACTAATATACCTCAGAGACGTACCTCTATCGTGGTCGAACATATCCTACTTGAGAGGGAGTAGGACAACATGACTTCAAGACATTTTATCCTAGAGTGTGCGGAACTAGCCCTGACAGAGAATATGAGGACACGATATACCATCAAATTAGAGGTACTTCAATGGAGAGCACGTTCGCTCCCAGTATGGCAGGCCTGTACGTGCACCAATTTGAAGCAGACCAAGTCTTCCACCAGGACAAGCCCTACAGGACAAAACTGAAGCTTTGGCGATGGTACATTGACAACGTCATCATAGTGTGGCACGGCAACAGAGAACAAGCCGAGGGTTTTGTTGAATGGGTTAATACCAGAGACGAACACCTGAAGTTCACGCACACAATCAGCAAAGAAGAGGCAGTTTTTCTGGATTTGGTAATAACATTGACCAAGAAGGCATCATAACTAAGGTCCACAACAAGACAACGGATAGGAACAGCCTCCTCCTTTTCGAAAGCTTCCATTCGAAATCCCTCCGGCAAAACCTTCCGGTGGGTCAGTTTCTTAGAATAACTCTTCCCTTGAAACATTTGACGAACTAGCTGAGACACTGGAAAACAAACTGATAACTCGCCAGTACCCTAGAAAATGAATCAAGAAAGCAAGGAAAAGAGCAAGAAATAACAACCCAGACGCACTGCTTGAGAACCAAGAAAAGAAGGACAACGACAGACTAGTGTGCGTCACTACGTACACCCCGATATCAAACGAAGTCCAGAACATCGTACGGAAGCATTGGCAAATCCTCAATGGAACAACTAAACACTGGCTCCAAACCACTGTTTGCTTTTAAGCAAAACACGAGTTTGCGGGACGAACTGGTCCATGCTAAGACACCGTCCCCACAGACCCAGACAACACTATGGGGTAACCAAAGACCAGTCGGTCATTACCCATGTGGCGACTGTATAGTGTGCAATTATACTAGTACAACTAAGGAGGTGGACATCAAGTCAGACAGACCATGGGTGCTGAAAAATTACAGCAATTGTAACAGCGGAAACATAATTTACCTGATCTCGTGCCCATGCAACCTGATGTATGTGGGAATGACTACAAGAAAGGTTAAGATACGTATTAACGAACATGGTGGCACCATCAGCTGCAAGAAGACAAACACCAAGTTGACACAACACTACCTGGAGAAAATCCAGAGGGATGTGGATCTGAAATGGGTAGTTCTTGAGGTAATCAAAAGGACAAGTCCGGACAGCCAGAAAAAACTACACACCCGGGAACAATGATGGGTGTATCGCCTCAGAACATGGGAAACCGGATTAAATGATGACATCCCATGGTTACACATTGGGAAATAGAGTAATTATGAACACAAGCTCACTGAAACACAAAACGCTGCTATGAATGATGTGACTACTTAGGAAACATAGCCCTTACAGACTTATAGTTAGAGTTTAGGGGAATACACCTTTTCAAGGGAACAAACAGCCTCCCTGCATCCCACATATCATCATTAATATTTACCTCACAAGGAGGGATGTGACTGCCTAGAAAACATGGCTTTTGTTAATTCAGTGCCGGAGCTGAGGGGAAAAATTCCTTTTGAAATAACAGACAACCTCCCTGTATCCCATGTATTAACATTAATTTTACTATTTTTTGTCATCCCGGGAATGCAAAATCCTCCAACCACACTGTTACCGGGAGGGGCATACCTTGAGATAAGGTGGGGCCCTCTGTGACCATAGTAATACCAACAGATGGCCTTTTTTCAGGCTTTTAACCTCTTGCATATAGAAGTGGGTGTTCAATTTCCGTACAGTATGATACGTAATAACCGAAAATTAGCCAGAATGGGTGCATTCTTAGGAAGTATACATCTACCTAACTAAATCACATTTTGCTTCCTTTATTAACTAGGTTTTTCAATGCGAGCAACATAACTTATACCCAAAGATCTGGTTCTCATCCCATCTCTTTTATGGATAGATATCCCCCCGCACCACGTCACTTGTGACGCTCTGTACTCAGCGGCACGGGCAACGCCTACACGCGCTGTACAGCAACGCAAAGCCCAGGCAGTCCCCACTGGGACAACTGGGCTCGCACGCATGCAGCGGTCCAGCGTGGAGGTGAGCGCACAGCTGACGCGAGGCCCAAGCAGTCTCAGCCGGGACACCGGGGCACACACTCGTGTTTGAAATACCGGCTGCAAACACAGCAATCAACGCAAGGGCATTTATGACGCGAGGATCAGGCACCTGATTTGAGAAGCATGCAGGATACTTTCCGGCCACCAGAAACCCACTAAACAAGCCTGTGGGCTTGCGTGCTACCAATCAAACAATTAAGGGACCTATTTAAGGTTACAATCCCGCACACCTTCTTTCCACATCGGGGAAGAGGAGCGAACACAACTGGGCAGACTGCGAAAGACGCACTTTGAGGCAGTAAGAGTACAAGTGGTGGTGTGAATGTGTGCTTGTGTGCAATTTTAACTATTTCCACAGGGAAATACTGAACGCACAATTATCTCCCAATAAATTAAAAATTTTCTTTCAGAGTGTGTCTACAGGGGTCTCTCCTTCACCCTCCTCCCATGGGGTATTTAGGAACTTCCATTAGGGTAAGGTTGTGAGCTGGTCTCACACCTTTGTGCAAAATAAACTGTGTGTTTCACGTTTGCAGTGACATGTGTCTCACAAAAAATAGCCCCTATATGTATATTGATGCATGTGGGGCAATGTTCATTGTACTCTGACCGGATATTTCTCAGATAAGCTCTGATTCATTCCTGATAGCAATCTCATTTTCTAAATTACAGGTTTAAGGAAACTCTTTCAGGTAGAGTCTTACACAGGTCAACCTACCCAGTGGTAATTTCGAACCAACTTAGGTAAGATAGGAGCCCACATTCTTTATCCCGTCCTGATGAATGCCGTGGACCTTTTGAGGCATTTAGGCAGAAACAAGTTGACGACTTCAATCACTGTGGTGATGGGGTACTAATTCCCCCATTTCCCATTTTTCATTTTTAATACCAAGTAGTTGCCTGTCTAAATAAATGTATTTTGGCATTTACATTGGTTTTTAAAATAATCCCTCACTTTCACGGGCCCCCATTTAGATTTAGAAGTGCCTCCCTGTTTCCAGGTGTAGGCCCACTCTCTACCAAACAAAGTTTCTAGGGAGCGAGGACTGCCAATGATGAAGCATGACACCTGGTGGTGTGTGAGGACAGTCCTTCATTTTTTGTGAGATGTTCGGTACCCTACCAAGTCCCTTGTAAACCCCCGGTCTATTTCATTCAGGGTAGCTTCTTTTGTGTATACATGTTAAGGTTGGAGGCCAGCTCACCCTGAATACCCCATGCCTCTAGTTCCCTCCCATGGGACTTCCCAGGGTTAGCATGCTGCTTGGCTTAGGAAAGGTCAATCAGCTACCTGTGTTAAGGTGGGCATCAAAAGAGTATTCTGACAGAACTCTGGGTCTCCAGATTTGAAAATCATTTATTACGTTTGGGAAAAACAGTAATACACAAACATGTCCCTGCAGCTGATGCCACTAACTAAAGCACAAACACACTTAGCATAACTGCATCTATGCGAACTAACCATTGAATTCACAGCGAGTGAAATACCATGCTTGTTTTAAACTTTATTGAAAGAAAAACGAAATAATGTTTGGTAGAATAATGGGACATATTTACAACAAAATGTCGGGTCTCGTTGGTGTGCCAAATTTGGCAGCACTGCGCTCCGACATTTCGAAAACACAGGGATGCACAGTATATACTACAATACGCCACACCCCTGTGTATTCCCTAGCGCTGGTGCTAAATGTAGCTGCCTAGTGCCAACGCCTGTACCCTTGCACCATAGTGCAAGGGTGTCTGAGTTGCAGGGAATGATTGTTTATGTGCAGGAAGGTGTCCCTTCCTGTAGATAAACAATCCATATTGGCCATTTGTTACTTCTATGTGTGTTCCAGAATGCAGCATACATAGAAGTAGCAAATTATCATTATTTACTGATTGTTTATGTGCAGGAAGGGACACCTTCTCGCACATAAACAATCATTAATGGTATTTTGCTCTTTTTATGTGTGCTGCAGAATGCAGTACACATAGAAAAAGCAAAAATGTTTTGCCATTCTAACACCTGCTCTTGCGCTGCCTCAGATCAAAAAGCAATGGGTGTTGCAGTGAACAGCCCAAAGCAACACCCAATGCATGCCCCTTTCACGCAGAATGCGTGAAAGGGTACCATATTTACAAAGCGGCGTTAAGTCACAAAAAGTGGCTTAACGCCCCTTTGTAAATATGGTGCAGGGCAGTGCGCCATAGTAACGTCATTACAAGTGATGTTCCACTGGCGCAATGCCAGCGTAAATATGCCCCAATGAGTGTTGTCGTTTCCTACAGTTGCATTCTGAGTTCTGTCAGGAGGAACTCAAACATCAGATCAAGGCATAGATTTCTGATAAAGCATCTTTTAAAAGGAAGGAGTAGGAGTTTTCGGGAACACACTTAAGAAAAAACGTGGTTGAGCCGTTGAGCCGTTGAGCACTGCAAAACTACTGGTAAGGTATAATGGCGTCTCATTCATGGGTATAGGTGGGTTTCTTCTGCCATCCTCATGGTGGTAGTGGGCAACTGAATGTGGGAAATTCACCACATGCTGGTTTATTTCTGCGGAACTATCAAACTAGTGGAGCTGTTGCAAAGCACGGAGGTAAAAAGAGTGAGACAAACAAAAACAAGCATTGGCATAGCCAATCGTTCCCAGCTTTAACAGCCATGCCATTGGCGTTGCTAATATTATTTGAGAGACAACACAGGGGTAGGTGCAGAGAAAAATGCAAGGGTAGAGAGATTAAAAGAACAAATGCACTGTCGTTGAGTACTAATTACTAAATAAAAGGAATCCCCTAAGGCGTGCAGTGGAAGGTTACGACTTTACCACTCAGAACATTGTGAGATGGAATTCCCCCTGTGTGGGACAAACCCTAGAATAGGGAGGTAAGCAAATGAATCAAGAGCAGAAAATTATCAGACAACTGCGATAGACAACAGAGCTATCCTGTCATGTGCTAGCAACTGACCTAAAGCCCCATCTAAGTATATGTTATGTATTGGAAAAATAGGTGTATTGGAAAAATAGGTCTGCTTAGTGACACCTAAAGATGTCTGGAGCCAAGAGCTAAAAAGTAAATAGAGAGAGGTTTGTAAAACCTAAACAGAGAAATTGCCATCCCACATGCCCCTTTTGTAAAAAAAAATTAGGTAAAGGCAGGCTGTAAGTACATGCAGCATGCCAGGTAAAAACCACAAGCATTGGCAAAGTCAATATGTTTCGCTTATTGTCAAAGCTTTTTTAGTATGTTGTACAAATTTTGTGCAAAAAGATTATTATAGCATAATATATTATCTAATTATATATGTGTGTGTGTGTGTAGTGTGTTATATGGTATGTTATGGTATGGTATGTATGGTATGGTAGGGCCTGTCATGGTATGGAATGTTATGTCAAAGAATAATATGGTATAGTATTGTATAGCCTGTCATTGTATGGTATGGTAGAGTATGTTATGACTTGGTATGGTATGGTAGAGTATGTTATGACTTGGTATGGTAGAGTATGTTATGACTGGTCATGGTATGGTATGGTATGGACAAACAAGGAAAAAGCACTTTACAATACAATGTTATTTTGTTCCATCCAACCCAAAATTGTGCAAACATAAACCCATTTAAAAAAACGCTTTTTTTGCATAAAACATTTTTAAGCATCCCCAATCATCCTACAAATCTTGAAATATGCCAAAAATCACTTTGTTGTAAACTAAACAAGTGATTACTTAATACAGATAGAGAAAGCCATTAATGTATTTTAAAATCATTGTTAAAGTCGACACTAATAACCTGTGGTCTACTGGTGTTGCTATGCTACGTCAAATAGTAGAAGGGGAAAGGATAAAAAGTAAAACGGAACAAACATGAACACAGGAATCAAAAATGAGTCAGCAAATAAGAGTGCCAAAGAATGGTAAGCAATGGGCAGGGCTTAAGCCCCCGTCAGCAAACAAAAACATCTTGCAAGTGACAGCACATGTGCTGTCTCAGGTGAGATCTAAAAACAATAGTGTACACAGAAAATCAGAAGAATAATGCAGGTTGATGGGAGTCCTTCATCAGTGCCAGATCATGAACCTTGCCAAGCCCACCGCTAAAAGTGGCCCCCATGGTGTTAAAGAAGCAGCACAGAGTGTACGGTAGTAGGAAAGTTGAGAGAGTGTTGTGAGTTTGTCCTCTGCAACAGCAGCTATCCAAAAATGTGGGTCAGGACAGACAGCCACCAGAGCTGTCATCTGCCCCTTAGAGGCAATCATGAATCAGATGAGGAGCAAGCAAAAAGTACAGCAGGGTCTAGAGCATTGCAACGCCTATGCTGAACAACAAAACTCTGGTATGGTCTGAGGGTGATTTAGTCACAGATGGTGGCACCTTTGAATCCTCAGCAAAAAAAGCATTAGAGAAAGGCTACCCGAGAAGTGCTAGAGTAGGGCACTTGGCATGTATGTTAAAACCTTGTACATTGAGTCGTAATGGCATCAAGTACTGCTATTGTCTCGCACTGTGATCTTACTGTTGGTGGGAGCTGTAAAGGTGGGAAGGAAAAAAGTAAGGAGGAGTTTTTGTGACTCCAGGGGTGACATCTAAAAGGGCTGAAAGGAGCCAGCTCAGGTTACCTCGGGTGGGACATAATTCTCGTAATAGGAACAGACCCACCTCCACTCTGTTAACGCATTAGATGCAGACCTAGGAGTGAAAAGTTACTTCAGTACATCAACAGTAAACAATGTTTAAGAGAAGCTGGAAGGGTTATCAGCTGAGCTTATGTTATAGGCAACTCAGGGCAGGCTGAAAGCACTGGAGGGGGAAGCAGAGGAGATCTCTCGCACGATGAAAGAGATAGTCACTCAAAACGATCGCTGTGGAGGCCATGGCAAATCTTAATGAGAGAATTGAACAGCTTGACAACGTGTTGCGAGTCACTCACCTGACAAGGTGGATGCGCCTTTGGAAGACCTGTAGGACATCTGTAGCATTGGCCAGCTTGATACCCACACAGTCTAATTTGTTGGAAAAACTGGTGAAGAGATCGTTTAGCTCTCTCTATGGGATGGTGATGAGCTCAATGGAATGGAGAGATCATGTCCTTCATACGGCTATCCAGAAGAAAGAGGTGCAGCAAGGTGATCGTGGCTTTTATTCATTCCAGATCTTCAACTTTTTTGAGGAAAAATTATTTACTGCTTAAGTAGGAAAGGGTAGCAAAGGATTGCCATGTGAAAAGTAGACCACAAAGAAATAATATCTGTATTTTCATTGATGGCCTCCTTACTCTTTCTTGTCAAGCCACTTAGAAAAAGGTCTAACTCTGCTTCGGTGCAATGTCTTCAAAGCCATAAGCACATCATACTTACAATATTGACGGTTACCCCAGCCCCAAAAATACTATCATCCATGCAGATCATATCGCTATCCATGGATGAGTCAATGACTTTATTAAAAAGCGTCATTGGGTCAATTTTCACCCATGTCCGGCTAAGGCCTCTGTATGTCACCAACTTTCACCTAGACCAAAGTATTGAAAAAAGTCATGAACAAAGGATTATAATCGCTCCAGACAGTCAAAACTATCAAATCTATTATGCTAGATGCCCATCTTGCTGTATTTCTGGGCACAGGTGGATTAACGTCAAACAGGGATTCATTGAGAACAGTTAAATTCAAAGTTGCAACAATCTTTAATAAAACATCACCTTGGACATCTCTGTGACAGCTAAGTGTTGGGTGGAATCCAGTAACTCATACTGGGAACAGTTAGAGTCTGAGAAGGAGGCATTGCACACTCTACCTATTTTGGCATTGACGTCACCAGCCAAGAACAGAGCTAGACTGTAATGGGCTGAGCAGTGAGTCTCCACTCCATTCTTTGAGGTGGCAAATACAGGTGACTCACAACATCAGGCTGAAAGTGGCCCTGAGAATGTAGGTACGGCATCCTTTAGCGCATCAGGTATGCTCAACAAGAGGACCGACCAGCGTAACAACAGAAAGTTCACACTAGATTGTTCAATGCTTTAATGATTTATAACCAAAAAAGAATAGGACCGGGGCGGGGGTAGCTTCAGGGTGGGGAGTGTTTGGGGTGCCAGAACCCCTCCAATAAATTAATTATCCATTTGCTAGTTAGGTCCAGGGCCTCGGAGATGGGTTTAGCAGTGTCTATGTCGGGTTTTCCCTAAACACCTCTATCACAGGCAAATTTCTGTCTTAATCTGTGAAGAACTTGTTTAGATCTGGCACTCCCTTTTCCTCCCACATATGACATACAAGGATAAACAAAACCATTTATCAGTCTGCATTAAGCCTAATGACTCTAAACGGCCTATTGCAGATACCATTTTACAGATAGATCTGCGCTTCTCAACCTTTTGGCCCTAAGAGAAAATGTTTTCAGTTGTTTGTGTTTTTTTATCACGTACTTGGCATCTATCTTAAGAACTTTGTCAAAATATCTTTGCTGTGATAGGCAGGCTAAATACCAATGGTTCTCTGTTCTATAGTTTTTCTGCTTTTATGGGAGGGGAGATTTAAGAAACTGCGGTATTAGTTGGGGGGGGGGGGTAGGTTCCCTCCTCGTGTTATAACCACAACCCTTGTTAGGGTGAATCACTAAAGTCCCTTAATAAACCTGAGCTCAACACCCTGATAGCTGTGGCACAGAAAAGACAGGCTTACATTAGAAGGAATGCGTAAAGTATTCATGTGGTCCCAAAACGGTAATAAAGTCAAGACAAAACAGAAGAAAAATTCCAAATCCATTTTCAGAAATAAAATTACACTAAAACGACAATAATCCAATGAGGACAGAGACATGAAGTTTTAAAGTTTAAGGTTCAATATAGGGTCAAAAAGCATTAAGCACCAACCGCAGTCATCTGGCTGCCCTTGACATTCACCTAGGCGCGAGTTATAGCCAACTGTGATGGGGCGCAGGTAGGCAACAGAAAATAGGTTCGACCCAGTCGGATATTTTACCTTTTTGATTTTGTCTCTGAAATAGAGGTCAAAACCCTCAGTGGGGCAAGGTTGTAGGCTGTGGACGAAGATAGCCGCTGGATGAGGTCTCGGTGAAGTCGTTGACTTTTTGCGGGAAAACTCAGAGCCGGAGAAGTTTGAATTTCAACCCCAGAGAAGGTCCCTTGGTGTCAGGATACTTTTGGCGCCCTTGCCCGTTGAAGATTTCTATGTTAGTACTAAGTCACCTTTTTAAAGCTCAGATTTTACAAACAGGCAATGCTGCAGGCAGCAGCTGAAGAGGGTCTATGAGGCCAGATATCTTCTCTGCAAAGTCCTGCTAAATCAGATTTGCTATTGTTGAAAAGTTGCGTGGGAGCAACCTGAATCTTCAGGCCAGCGGCTATGCCCTTTTATCAGACTTGCTTGGCAGGGTGGCCCTGGTACTCCAGAGGTCTTTGGAGCCAAAAAGATTCTAAGTTCCAGGTTTCAGGAAATGTTAGGAGGATTACACTTTGACACACCCTAGGGTTTCAGGACCTCAGGAACAGCACTTTAGGGTCAATACTCACTACGTCAGGGACCTGGACCAGGGTCAAGGGCAGTTTGAGTTGGAACTTCTCAGAGTGCACTTTCAGTAAAGGCTTCATAAAACTTGTTGTGTCCTTGTAGCTTGAACGGGAGGTCTGCTGTATGACCCTAGGAATTCACTTGCTTGTCCTTTGTACAATAGGCAGAATAGTCCATGTTCTAGGCTTTTCTCACATCTCAGACAGCAGGTCCATTCCTCTTCTGATTTTCCACAGGTCTGGAAGTGTTCTAAAGAGGGTATTGTGGGTGCCGCATTTATGCATGGCACCAGTCTGTGTGTGAGGGTGGTTACTGGCTCTTCCTTAAGCAATGGAGTGAAAGTTCCTAGGGGTAAATGTACCAACTTTTGCAGAGTTTTCTGTGTGTCCTACAGCAGACAATCCCACAGTGCCCTTTATACCTAAAACAAAGAAGACAGAACTCTTTTCCCCCTGTACAGAGCTTGTATGCCCATCCCAGAGGTGTGGCTGTGAAAATGAGCAACACTCCATCTGTGAACACTAAAAACCAGGTACGGCAGCAGCTTCTCTCCCACTGGGATTGGTGCCTGACAAGGAAGTGGGTATAGGGGGATAAGGAAGGGCCTGCCCAGGTGTCAGCAAATATATGCCTGTGACTGGGTAGGCCTCATTGAAGTCAATCAAGTTCTTGGTAACAGCCCACTGGATATCCAGTCAGAAGACCAACATCCCTAAGGCTTTTGTACCGCTCTGGGAACAGTTGTTATACCTCACCAACCTTTTCCCTTCTATGTATTAAAAATTCAATTTGACCATTAGATTGAATTTTGAATACCTATTAAAAAGAGTCTTTGAATTTGATGCCTAGCAGCTGTTTCTGAACCAAAATAATGATTATCCACTGTAATAATGTAACCTAGTGTTTTCCAATGGAACAGCCAGCATTGCTACAGTGAAAATAGCTTTTGGAGCTTTTCACTGCCAGCCCATGTTTAACATTAAACGTTTACATGCCCTACTTTTAAATACCATGCACTCTGCCTTGTAGTCAATAAGGTCTACTTAGGGGTGGCTTATAAATATTTAAAAGGAAGGTTTTGACCTGCCAAAAGGTATTATTTTGACAAATCAAATTTGTTGTTTAAAACTGCAACAGCTAAGCTACAAAAGGTAGGCTTTCAGCCATGTGTGCTCGGTCACTGTAGTGGATGGCACAATCTGTGCTTCAGTCTACTTACAGGCCTTGGCTACACTTTGTACCATATACTAGGGACCTATATGTGAGTTAAATATGACAAATAGGAGTATGACAATTTCATCATCTGGGGGTACACCACTCAAAAGATGGTTATTCTCTACAAGTATCTCCTCTGACAGAGGGCAGTGAGAGATACCCTCCCCCATGGGAGCTCTAATCACTAAACCGGAAAACCCTGGAAAGACATCAGCATTAGTGTGGTTAGTCCCAGGGTGATGTTCCACTATAAAGTCTATACCCTGTAGGAAGATGGACCACCTCAACAGTTTAGCATTCTTACCCCACTTTTACATCAACCATCTAAGGGGTCTATGGTCTGACTGAACCTGGAAATGAATCCCAAACAGGTAATTCAGTGCCCAGACCACTGCAAATGCTTCCCTTTCAATTGCACTCCACCTTTACTCCCTAGGTAGTAGCTGCCTGCTGATGAAGGCTACAGGTTGGTCCCGGCCCTCATCATTCAGCTGTCAAATAACAGCTCCAATACCATGCTCTGAACCATCTGTCCGCACAAGGATCCTTTTGTGAAGTCAGGTGCCTAGAGTACGGGTGCTGAACACATGGTTTCCTTCGGGGTGTTAAATGTCTTTTGGCACAACTCTGTCCAGATCACCTTCTTTGGATGCTTCTTGGAAGTCATCTCAGTCAGGGGGGCAGCATTGGTGCCATATCCCTTGACAAATCTCTTGTAATACCCAGTCCAGTGATGCCTAAAAAAGCTCCCACTTGGGTCTTGGTGGAGGGAGGCAGTGAGTGCCCAGGCTTCACTGGTTTGTAATCTGAGCTGAACAGTTTCTTCATGGCCTCCACTAACTTGGTGGCCCAGGCTCACCACACATCACTGCCCTATCTGGCACTTAATGCAGTCCTGCCAAGTACCACGCATCAGGCGTTAGACTAACGTATTTCAGTGTGGTGATCCGCATCACCACACTGAAATGCATTGTCACGCATTCGCATTGTAGCTCAGTCTCACTGGCGCTGTGTAAACTATATCATGGAGTGACACTGTGGCAGCGCGCAGACCGTGGCTTCGCACGCTGTTCCCGCTGCAGGGTTGGGTCTTGCAGCTGAGTTAAGGCTGTTAGGCTCGCTGCACAGTGCAACAATGTTTCATTGTGATTTCCTCAGCACAGCTCTAACACAGCCTGATGTCACAGTAGTGCCCAGTCTGATAAATCCGCTACCTTGAGCGCTAATATGCAATCTCCCCAATCCAAGATGGCGCGTACGAGTTTCGCGCGAGAATGCGGGCGTTCCCAGTATAAAAATGGACACGGGAACAGTACACTCGTGACCGGCGGAGAGAAAGAGCTCCGTGAGGCTTTGGGTGGTAAGGAGGCGTGTTTGAGAAGGAGGGGGCTGTGTGCGAGGCTGACTACTCCATCTGTTTACGATCTCGCTATCTAAATTATGCTGTTTCAATAGCATGACCAGGGTATAACTGTGACCATACCCTTTCAGAAAATGGGGGTGGAAGCATCACAGAATTGAGGCTGGAAGCCATGGGTGATAGATAAAATCCCCTTGTCACAAACAACACATCCCACCTGTAGATAGCTTTCCGGTGTATACATCGGAACTTCCGAGACATCCATAGGCTGGCCAGACATAGCTAAAAGAAGGGTCTCCCTCATCCCAGCTGTGTGTGGGGGGGTGCGAACTATGGGTGATAATACATCGACATGATGAAAGCATATCCTGCCTTTTTAATTTCCAGCGTTAAGGAGTATGTAGAAAAGGTCCTATAAAAGGAGAAGTTTCACTAAAACAATATAAACAAGGGGTTTGATGCATCCGTGTGAGATCGTATATTGCTGATAAGACTATGTGAAGAAGAGAAATTTGATCACATTATAATTGCCCTATCTGTAGATTCGCATTACAGCTGAATGCCGAACCACCACGAGGACTCACACAGGGAGCCCGTGAGTGACCTGTAAGAACGAGCTGGTACGCGAGACCATGGCTCAATAAGGGTAATTGATGGATTCAAATGAGAGATATATCTCCATCCATGTAGAATGGGATGTGAAAGAGTTGAGTGTTGTGTGTCTTTTACTTTTGTCAGTCCCCGAATGAAATTTTAAGCAGTGTCCCCTGCGTGTGCCAAGCGACTGGAGTTGCCCTGACGAAATCGCCACAAACATATTTGGCGATGAAACATGTTGGCACAACATAATGGTATGCACATTAAGCAACCTTTTTAAGTTTTTGAATTGGGTGCACATCTAAGGAAGAATAAAGTTTGAACCTATTGAGGGTGCATCTTCTTCATTTTTTATCTTCACTATTCAGTCGCACTTTGGTATGTGATTTCCTCACCACTTACCTTCACAGTTTTGGCTTATTTTTGTGGACACGTTGTTTATTTATTATTTTTTGGAGCGTGATGGCAACCAATGATGATAAGAGTGGGCAGAGCTGATGAGTACCAATCAGCAGGCTCAATTGGGGTTGCGCACGTGAGGTGCCATCTCACATTTTTTTACACATTGTTTTCCATATTTTTTCTTTGATTTGTACTAGAAAAAATACCCGGTGTATTGTACGTGAGTTCTTACACCGTTAGGTTCATTGGGGTGATTGCCAGAAGTAAAACTTTTATTAATTTAAAACTGAAGGTGACTAGCTTGTTGGTGACTACCTCAAATTTAAAAATAGGGGGAGTATAATATACCTAAAGCGATAGGATTTGAACCACAGCTCACAATAAATATACCTTCTGAGACCTAGGCCTGTGTTGATAAATATGATAAATCCATTAGCCTGGCACTGCGGGGGATGTCACGTCCTTTTGTGGAAGGCGCAGAGTTTGTTTTGGGAGGAAGCGGCTTGGGCTAGCTACTGGTGTGTGGTCGCTGCAGCAATCATGGCGCTAGCAGCGCTGCCTGCTGCTCGCACCTGCTCGGGCCGCCCTCGTGTGCAGTTCCACGGTGAATTTAATTATTCATTACCTCAGCCTCATGTCATGGAGTCAGTGACCGGCGGTTGCAACTGCCACCCAGGAAAGTCTGTCACTGGACAACAGCAGACTTGATGGCAGCTAGGCCCTGGCCTATAGGAGGCGGGAGTCAAACCTGAATTGCCACGGAAACTCTCGGTCTGCTTATCAAAGTAAGTACCAGCCACCCCAGTGTGTGTGTGCTTTTACGCCCTAGCCAAAACAGCATGTGCTGAATATTTGACTAAACCCATTTGTCCACAAGCAAGCCAAAATAAGTGACAATGGTGATTTACAAAATGTCAAGAACTATTATGCAAACCTTCACAAATGCCATAAGTCTGCCTTGTTATTTGAATGTGTTTTTTCAATGATTGGCAAGTTTTGTACATATATGTGTCTTTGGGGAACGCATGAAAGGTTGAGAGAATGTTCTGTACATTGGTCATGGAACGTCACGTCCGGTTCATGCCCTCTCGCTGTGTTTCTATATAGTGCAACCACTAACACAAGTAGCTCCTGTTGTGCACGGATCCTTTCTTGGACAGTTTTTCTCGCACCCTGCTGAGACTGTGGTATTCAACTCTCAAATGGATATCAAGTACACCAAAACCAAATAGCAGTTTACGGTGTGGGATAGTACACAACTCTACATCTCCAAAACCACAACTACCTCACATAGCTGCAAACTAACCACTTCGCTCCCTAACCGTTTGTCAAGGGATGGGATCACGTCTGTGACCATCTACACGAATGGTACTGTCCTGATTCAAGCAAATAATGAGAACCTAGTGGCTTTCGACTCCCTCTTCCTCACACTCCGCTCCACTCTTCCGCATATGCCTCATTCCTTCCCGACCCAGTTCCCACCTACAGATAACCGACCCCAACAGGAAATCCAAACTGTCCCCGCCTCGCAGCACACCTCCCCTTCCCGCCACCTCCGAGCCACCCCCCACTCTAGTGCCTCCACTAAGAGTGTTCCCCTACTCTCAAAAGAACATCAAACCCGACTTCCTAATTTGATCCACCCACCGCATCTCCTTGAACCCGCTCAGCCGCCATCGTCCCCTAATAACACTAGTACTCACCCAGATCTTAGAAGGTCGATTACACGCCATGACACAATACACCCTCCTCCCAGGGTACAAAAAGGGAACAACATGCTCTACTCCAGTAGTAATAGACATCTCATCATAAACACGACCGTCACTACACAGTTCGACATCCCCATGATGCCCTCACCCCTTCCCACAACACCATGGCGCAGCATCTCACTTCACTTGAAAACCAACTAGAAACAATTTCCCGGGGCTTGAACGAAATCTTCACCAACCTCGACAAGGCCCGAAGGCCCCAACAATCCCCCTCCAGGTCACCATCGTTATTCAACTTCAACCACCACCAGTGCCCCACTAGGCACGTAGCAATCCCCGTGACACAGGTACAGAGACCCCCAAGATCGGATAAGGTGGACTTGTCCCAAAAAATCCTAAGAAACACAGCCTGCGTCACTAGAGCTCAGAGTCTCTCAAATACCGACATTGAACCCATCTCCTCTAGACCTACCAGGACTGAAGCTGCGATGTCCGACCAAGAAGCGGCCAATCTAGCCTCCTCGTATGATGCACCCCCCTTTGACTCTCCAAAATCCAAGATCCATGTGATCACGGGTTTCGGAAGAGACCCTCCGTGCACAAAACTCCCCAGACTGCCTTTCCTCACCTCCCTTCCCAGGGCACCCAAGGAATTGAACCCTAGCAAAAAAGAGCTTTCCACCAACTGCATGCTCATCAACTGCAGATCGGCATCCATGCATGCTACCGAACTAGCAGAAGCCATTCTCTCGCAAGACGTTGACATTGCGTTCATCACGGAGACCTGGTTCAATGACCTCTCCTCACCATGCTTAGACATGCTTGTGCCCCCAGGTTACTCCATTATTAACAAAAACAGAAAAGACCAACGAGGGGGTGGCGTAGCCATCATCCATAAGGACAACATCTCCATCTTGGAAACAGACTCATGCAAATACAACACCTTTGAATGACTTACCGCTAACATAAAGACCAAAGATAATGGAACACTTCTCGGTCGCCTTCTCTATCACCCACCAGGCAACACCTCAGCATTTGGGGAACAACTATCAGACCTGATTGCTCACTGTGCTCTCGGAGACTCCAACAACCTAATTCTTGGTGATCTTAACCTGCGATGGAACGAAACACATAATCCGCTAATTCAAACGCTATCCAATCTTCTCGGTGACAATAATTTAACCCAACATTGCACAGAGGAGACGCACTACAAAGGAGCTACCTTTGATGCCATCATCGCCCAACGAGACGCAATCTCAATCGAACACGTATTCCCCGCGGACTGGTCGGACCACCACATGATCCTATTCCATATCAACCAACAAATTCCCCCTCAACCCCCTTTGCAAAACCCCCCCAAATGGGTCAGAAACCTCTCCCAGATTCCCATGGAAGTCCTCGAAGAAAGGATAAGCTCGCTCCTTCCCTGCCCCAACAACCACCTCTCCACTACCGAACTCACGGCGCAGTACAACTCTAACTTGGTGACTATGCTGGACCAACTCGCTCGCTGAAAGTTGAAAAAAAGTAGTGCCATTCCGTTCAGGTCTTGGTTCAACACTGACTCTCATTCCGAAAGGAGAAACCTAAGAGCCAAAGAAAGAAACTGGAGGAAGAACCCTACCTCCTCTCTCCGCGAGCAACTCAAAACAGCCCGCAGGAAATACAACAATCACATCAAAAACAAGAAACACGCATTTTTCCGCTCTGCGCTGGACAGCGCAAAAAATACACCTAAAGAGCTCTATAGCATCATCAGGCAACAAACCTCCAAACCCGTTATCTCCTCAATACAGGCGTCCAAAGAACTCTGTGACAACTTCGCCAACTTCTTTAACGACAAGATTACTAAGATCGAGCACTCTCTGGACACCACTAATACTCGATCCACTAAGAGCACCATGCCCGGAGCGGTCGTTGTCGCTCCTTGCCCCTCCTCCAATTCTTGGCTAAGCTTCCGCCCCATTCAGGAACATGAGATAACCACGCTGATTTCCAACTCCAAACCCTCCTCCCATGTCCTTGATCCCATTCCACCCCTACTAACCAAAAAGCTGAAGCCCTCCATAGCACCGCTTTGGTGTGCGATAACAAACAGCTCCATGAAAAATGGAGACGTCCCAGACTGCCTTAAAGTAGGTCCTGTTGAAAAAACCCGGCCTTGACACAACGGATCTGAATAACTTTAGACCTGTATCTAACCTTCCCCTTCTGTCCAAAATCCTAGAAAAGTGCGTACTCCAACAACTAACCCAACACCTGGATAACATCAATCTCTTGGACTCCCACCAATCTGGTTTCAGAAAAGGCTGTAGCACAGAAACCGCGATCCTCAACATCATCGACGATATCCACCACTCACTTGACTCTGATCAATGCTGCCTCCTCATTCTCCTTGACCTATCGGCAACATTCGACACAGTAGACCACAAACTCCTCATTAGGGCTCTCCAAGAAAGAGCAGGTCTTGGTGAGGCGGTCCTCCAATGGTTTTCCTCATTCCTACACAATTGCACTCAAAAAATAAAAATTCAAAACTTTGCTTCTGACTCGCACCCTGTCAACAAGGGAGTCCCTCAAGCCTCAGTGCTCTCCCCGCAACTCTTTAACATCTACATGGAACCTCTCACCAAACTACTCAGAGCAGCCAACATCCGTTTCCATCTTTATGCAGACGATACTCAGATATATCCGGAAACCCCTCCCTAAGTGACATTCAAAGACTCAATGACGTGCTGAGAGATGTCCAACACTTGCTGTCCTCGAATCACCTTATACTAAACCCCGACAAAACCGAGATACTTCTCATTTTGAACAAGGAGGAGAACCCTCGAATTGTTGAATGGCTAAAGGCCTTGGACGCGCTCAACGGGAATCTCACCCTAGCTGACTCTGTCAAATCACTAGGCATCACACTAGACCCGAAACTAAACATGACCAGACATATCAAGAATTCGGCCAAGAACGCTTTCCTTAACCTTAAACTACTGAACAAAATAAAACCCTTCATTCCGCCTAGTGATCTCAAACAGGCCACTCAAACACTGGTACTGTCAAAACTGGATTATGGGAACGCAGTTCGCTCAGGAATTGCAAAGTCACACCTAGCTCCCATCAGAACAACTCTGAATGCGGCAGCCAGAATGGTCACTAGAATCAAGAAATTTGACCACATCTCTCCTGCACTCAGAGATCTTAAGTGGCTCCCAGTTGAAATGCAGATTAGCTTCAGAACAACCTGCCTCACTCACAAAGCCCTACATACCGGCAAACCCGAATACCTGGCGGCCAAACTCATAAAAGCCAGTCAGGCCAGAAACCTCAGAAGCTCAAACTCTCTCCTTCTCATCCCACCAAAAACTCGAAAACTAAAAACTGCGGCTCGATCCTTCGCCGGAAACGTGCCCAAAATCAGGAACTCCATTCCCCCTCACATCAGAACCATTCTTTTTTTTGTAAAATTCAAAAGCCAACTCAAAATCCTATTCCTTAATCGTGCCCTAGGGAGTAGATAGGAGCACTCAGAATGGGGGTAACAGACGTTCCCTTGACTACGAAGCAGACCCCTCAACAACGCCATGCATTATTATTGTGTCGTTCTCCTGTCTCGTTTGTTGTAATCTCTCCAATGTATCCTCTGTAAAGCGCTCCAATACCCTTGGGTCAGGCCAGCGCTATATAAAACTTCTAAATAATAATAATAAATAATAATTGTGTTGTAGTGTTAAAAGTAAAACTACAGGCCCCAAAATTAAACATGCTTCTGGCTCAAACACCATTCTGGCTGGTATAGTCAAGCATGACATAGAGAGAACTTGGCAACTATGGTCTAACCTACAAAGGTGGGTGAAAGTAATGGCCTGTCCCAGTCACTGTTTTTGGTTAAATAATGTGCAAATCCTAATCAAAAAATACATCAAAGCGTGTGTACCATCGGGATTGCGCATAATTTTTACCGCAGAGCTGGCTCTTTGCCTTCCTTCAAAGATAGTGTTCTGAAAGTCAAGTCGTTGAGACTATGCTATCAGCCTAGCTGTGGCTAAATGACCGCCTCCCACGCTCTGCTTCCTAATGCAGCCCTGCTTACAGCTCATGTGGTCTGTGGCAATTGAGTGACTCCGCTTACCTACTTACCGCAATTTTGGCTAGTCTGATAAATTAGTTGTTTAACAATTATTTCTTATGTTTTGAAGCAGTTATCTTAGACTTTCTCGTTGCTCAAATGGGTGTAATTTCTGATATTTATATATTTCCCTCCTCGTGATTGCTTGATTTTGCTCGTATGAAAGTGTCACTCATAGTCGTTGAAATGTCACTCATAATTACACTGAAATTATGGAAAAATGTCACACATAGCAAACTGAAACCTTGGCAGCTATGTTACTGTCATTGATAGGTGTGCCAGTGGCAGGGCTGGAAGTGCTTCTTTCAGGTAATACAGATAGTCCAGGTGGCAATCCCATCTGAAACAAGCTGAAGCCTATAATGCCATCAAGGTAAGCTACGCTGAAGTACTCCAAACCAGCCAGGACCCGGTTAACCAAACTTTATTAGGTGGCAGGGGCATTCTTCAACCTAAACTGCAGAACCCTGAATTGGAAGTGCCCTTCTGGTGTGGAAAATGCTGACCTCTCATTGGCCCCTTCAGTTAGAAAATCTTCCAATACCCAAACATCAAGTCATAGGTGCGGAGGAATTTGACAGCCGCAAATCTGTCAGGGAGCTCGTTAGCTTTGAGTATAGGATGAGCATCAGTCTTGGTGACTAAACGGATGCCCCTGTAATCCACATATATCCCCAGCTCTAGTGTGCTACCCAATGAGGCAGCCTTGAGCACCAGTGAAACTTGGCTGGACCAGGGATAAAGGCAGGCTCAATTACCTCCTTCTCCAGCACCTTGGATACCTCATATCTGATGCTGGTCCTCACTTTGTCAGACAGCCTGTACATTTCTTTTTAGAGGCATGCAGTCTCTTGTATCAATCTCATGAGATCACCAATTGGTGAGCCCTGGGGTAAGTGAGAAAAGAGAGGAGAACTGTCACAGTAACTGGAGACAGCCACTCTTCTGCTTTTTTTGTTTAGGGTACAGGGTGACTCCTTCTCCTAACCCATCTTGCTCTTTGGAAGACAGGAGGTCTGGGAGGCGTTCACTCTCCTCCTCTTCACCACCATCTGTTAACATTAGCATTGTCACATGAGGCTGCTCAAAGTGTGGTTTGTAGGATCTTTAAGGGGTTCCCGGACTTCTCTAGTTCCGCCAGGTAGGTTGCCTCACCCTTTCTCTTTGATTTCATAGGGCACTGTCTATCAGTCCTAGAGGCCTCGGGGCTCCATGACTCATAATTTCTTGCAGGTTGGTACTCTACCAAAGTGGTCTTTTAATCGTACCATTGCTTAATCATCTCCTGACTGGCCTCTAAATTTTCAGTGGCCTCTTTCATGTAGCGCCCTACCTTGGCTCTGATGGCTAACATGTAACTGACAACATCTCGTGGGGCCTTCTTGGGAGCTTGCTCCTACCACTCTTTCACAAGACTAAGAGGTCCTCTGACAGGAAGTTCCAAAAGAAGCTGAAAAGAGCTGAAGCCCACTTCTTTCTGCCTGCCTGTCGTACCTCTCTGTCGGCAAACAAAAGGCATAAGGGTGTCCAACTTATGTCCCTAGGGCTCGGATAAGCCATAATCATGCCTTTCAAGGTATTGTTGAGCCTTTTAACAAGCCCATTGGTCTGGGGTGAAGAACCTTTAAGTAATCCCACACTTATTCCACAAGGCCTCCATGTAGGCAGACATGAGCAGGTGCCTCTGTCAGATGCTATGTGATTGGGAACACCCACTCAGGTAAAGATCCACAGTAGGGCCCTGGCCACCACAGGTGCAGTCACTGTCCAAGGGGTATTGTCTCAAGGCACCCTGTGATCCGATTCACCAAGACCAGGATAAACCTGTTCCTTAGGGCTGTCTTGGGGTCCAGATGCCCAACAAAGTCAACCCCACCCTCTCAAAGTGCGTTCCCACCACAGGTAAGGGTTGGAGAGACTGTCAACACAATACAAATATCCCTAGCCAAACGAAGAGGAATTCTGCCTCTTATGGCTGTCTTCTGATTAGCAAATTTGGAAAAAGAAATTATTTTTAATAAGCCCCTCACCCACTCTAATAGTGACATGCTTCATCATTGGGTCCCCCTCAGCCCCTAAACGCTGAGGTGGTCTCAACCATATTCCAGGAAGCACTTATGAAAACCTTCTAGGGAGTAGTAAAAAAAGAGATAAAAATACCTATCAAGGGCCAAAGATATCTTTTTACTGGTAGGCCTCTGTAGTATGGTTAAAAAAAGAAAATCACAGGAGGAGGGATGTCTAGGTTGAGTATGGTCCTATGACCCTCGCTTATTCGGTCAACATGTTTCAGCCCTATCACTGGCTTGCATAAGGTCCTGGGCTTTCGTCATGATTTATGGATGTTTAAATGCCACAGATTATTTGCAGCTAATAGCCACCTTATGTGAAAATCACATGCAGTATGTGAATATCATGCATGGCTTCTGGAGACTTGCCTGACCATGCTTATTGGTAAAATCATTTATGACCACTTTGGGTCACTACCAAAGCTCCTCAGGGGGTTGGGGTGGCATGTCTCTGTAGTCACACAGTCGTCAAGGTTATCATGCCACAGCCTCATCTACTTGGGCTTGCTCACTCCTGGCTCTGGGTTGAAAGGAGCCTTATTCTTTACCCTTGAACTACCATTGGCCTGAGAAGTTACACAAAATCTGTAGAACACATCTGATCTCGTCCTCATCTGAAGCTATTGGAAGTGGTTGACCAGGCTGTCTAAGGCTTTAGCCTGTCCTAGATTTCCTGCCAAGGGTATGCCAGTAGGAAGGCCCTATATCACCAACACTCTGGTTGACCCAGGTTCAGGGACCTTAGAGTCACTATGCAGGAGACCATTCTCTTGATAAATATGCTGATCACCAGAGGTGCCGTCGATTTGCTTGGCCTGCTGCTGTAGGCCCTCAATGTTGGGGCACTCCCTCTGCACCTGTGCCGATTCTTGACACAACACAACATGTAGGTCACTAACTACATGATCAGAACATGCGATCCACCATTTAGTTGTGTAGGCAGTCGTTTTCATCAAGGTGGTTAAAGGTGTAGGCAGTAATGTCAGGCAGATTATAAAATAGCGATATTCTTCAAGACCAGGGAAGCACAAACTTCCTTTTTATTACTAGGTAGTCTAGCATTTATGATTTTCTGTACCTTGGAGCACTACGGTAGAATCACCGAATTCCTCACTGCAGGTCAGTGATTTTGGCCTTATTTTTGTCCTAATGAACACTTTCCTGGGTTAGCCTATGTTCCACAAATCCAAAAACAGGCAGAGACTTTGTTTAGGTGGTGGGCATGAACTTTACAAAGGCTAGTATTCATAAACATGTCATCAGGGTAGGTCCTTTGATATGCAAGTGGCGGCAGTAACATTTTGCTTATAAGGCACTGAAACATAGCCAGTGACTCGCAACCCAAACTGTGAACCCTAAACTGGTGTAGACCCCCCCAGGGTGGAGAATGCCATTATCTCCTTATCATGATGATGAGGAATCTGCTAGTTCTATTTGGTTACGTCCAATGCAGATATGTATTTGGCCTGTCCCAATCCTTCAAGAAAGTCTTTCACATTAGCCATGGGGTAGGATTCCAATTGGGAGACAGCAGTTGTTTTTCTGAAATCACCATGGTCTCTAGCACTAATGTCAATGCTTTTTCCATGACTACAGGAATGAGAAAGGGTCTCTGGGATATTGAGACACAGTTGAAATGCAGATATGAAGTAAATTATCCACACTCTCCATTTGTTGAGCAAGGAAGGTGAAATACTGGGAACCAGCCCCTTAAATTTTATTTGCATTGGCAAGTAAGGTCTAAGGAAGCAAGAAGAGAATGGTCCTCTTCCCCATCAGGGAAGCGGAAGTCTACCATGTCTCTCGACAATGTTTTTGTAAAACTGCAAAAATGCCTGGCTAGTCAAAATACTGAAATTATTTTTTTTACTGTCTTCAAACCAAGACGAGCCTTTGGAAGGCTGTTGTGTGCCACCTTAAGTACTAAAGGACCAATTTTGGCTGTTACTAGCAGCTTTCCCCACTTGCTTTGGAGTCCATCTGATAAAGCAGTCCTCTGTCATTACTGAAATACATGTTATTGCCAATTTAGCTTTTCTGCCTTAAATGTTTGAGTGAAAGCCCTAGTAAGATTTATGTCTTCCATTTGGTCCTCCCTGAATACTTCCAGAGAGATAATTAATGCTTTTGATATGAGTTCTTGAGTTTTAGATCTTTTCTTTTCTTTCTTTGGGTGCCCACCATGTTGCCAGATTGATGTTTGAATTGCTATCTGTCCCTCCCCCTTTGGGTCTTCTACCATTCACATGCCCACTTTCCAAAGAGCAATCCCTGGTAAGAGTGAGCCACATGGTATGTCTGGAGTCCAAGAAAGGGGGAAACGTTCTGGATGGAGGTTTCTGACAGAGGCATGGATATGGTCTTGCTTATATCATTTTTTGTCCCACAGTTCCTTCACTGTAACGGTACTCTAATCTTTGCTGGCTACCTCTGTTAGCTTCTCCGCCCTTCGGACTGGAACAACCATCAGCGCATTCTCAATAACCAACAAGTCACCACACCATCCCTATAATTACACATCTACCACACCAATTACCAGTGCACAACAGAACACAAGAAGTCATGCAAGGTAGTCGAATATGCTGTGGGGATAGTACTAGGACAACTGAGTCATCACAAAATAGACCTTTTTTCCAAGCGCACTGATCACTCCTCTTATATTAAAGAAGGAGGTTTACCTGGTTGAGTCCCACCTTGCCTCCACTGTCACAAGCTTGCTCACACAGAAGACGACCTGACAACCCAGCAGTCTCTAATGTGAGTTAAAATAATGACAGGCAAGGTCTGTTCAAGGAAGCTGTGGCCCAGCCCATCATCAGAGGATGCTCGTCACAATGACATAACTACATGAGTACTGGTTTTGTTCTAAAACACCATATGTATGACACTTCTCATGTACAGTTAGTCAGAGATAAGTTATTTTAGAGAGCTGCCTTGAGTGAAACATGCATTGGAACAAGATTTAGGAGACCAGCAGTCACAGATAATATAGCCTTTGAGCTCCACCTAATTATAAGCTGCAGTATCTTTATGAGTGCGGAGTCTCCGTACATAAAAAGATAGGTCTTTTTATGTGCAGACACTCCGCACTCGTAAAGTTACTACTCGTAAATCCCTTTGTGAATAGCAATCATTTGTAAACTCACACAAAGGTGGAAGTTTACCTTTGTGAATCAGACCCCAGGTGTCCAGTTTGAAAGGTAGCTGACAGATAGCATTGATAGACTGGAGCTGGAAAATGAGTTTGGATACTCCCGACATCATAACGCAAGATGATGGGGCATTGCATTGGGCAGAGAAGAGGGTCAGAAGCATGAACAATGAAAGTAGGGTGATGAAGGTCCTAGTGGCCCCTGAGTGGGTCCAGAAGTGTAACTGAGAGACTGGCCAAGATGGATGTGCCATGTTGGCCACTCCTATAGCAGTGCCATGCGAGGGCTCGAAACCATACACGCAAATCATAAAATCTATTTCTTTGCTTAAGGCCCCAATAGGATCACACCACTTCAACAACAGCATACTCTAAGAGTCCCCTTTGCTCTTTGACCTCTAGTATTGCTACTACTATGGCCTTGCCGATGTCTTCTTCTTTTGAGGCAAGCCAGGCAGTGGAATGCATGGGTTGGATGTGAATTCATGAAGACCACAGTCTTGCCTCTCACCACTTTCTTCAAATAGTGTGCTAGGGCCTGACTACCCTTTGGTATCGCTTTGTTCACCCTAAGTTGGCACAGGATCAGACTGATTTGCATATGGCCATGTCTGAACTGGGGTGGTGCAGTGAGCAAAAGAATGATGATGGATTAAACCCAGATCAGTTGACTGGGGGTGAGTGTTTGATTTGCTCAAACGCTCCGTCCATCATCCCCTTTGGTATCGCTTTGTTCGCCCTAAGTTGGCAGGGTATGCCCAGACGTGGGTCCCTTGCTCACTTTGCCACTGGATTCAAGATAGCCTGGCTGATGAGGGTTATGAATCCGAAACTGGTCCCAGGATGCTTGTTTCCGGTCCAGGGAAGACATGGCTTGGCAGTTCGGGCTGGACTGTTCCCATGAGGCACAGGGTCAGACTGATTTGCATATGGTCGTGTCTGAACTGGGGTGGTGGAGTGAGCTAAAGAATGATGATGGATTAAACCCAGATCAGTTGACTGGGGGTGACTGTTTGATTTGCTCAAACGCTCCGTCCATCATTCCCTGTAGTATCGTTTTGTTCGCCCTAAGTTGGCAGGGTATGACCAGACGTGGGTCCCTTGCTCACTTTGCCACTGGATTCAAGATAGCCTGGCTGATGAGGGTTATGAATCCGAAACTGGTCCCAGGATGCTTGTTTCCGGTCCAGAGAAGACATGGCTTGGCAGTTCGGGCTGGACTGTTCCCATGAGGCACAGGGTCAGACTGATTTGCATATGGCCATGTTTGAACTAGGGTGGTGGAGTGAGCTAAATAATGATGATGGATTAAACCCAGATCAGTTGACTGGGGGTGACTATTTGATTTGCTCAAACGCTCCGTCCATCATTCCCTGTAGTATCGCTTTGTTCGCCCTAAGTTGGCAGGGTATGCCCAGACGTGGGTCCCTTGCTCACTTTGCCACTGGATTCAAGATAGCCTGGCTGATGAGGGATATAAACTCGAATCCGGTCCTAGGATGCTTGTTTCCGGTCCAGGGAAGACATGGCTTGGCAGTTTGGGTTGGACTGTTCCCATGAGGCACAGGGTCAAACAGATTTGCATATGGCCATGTCTGAACTTGGGTGGTGGAGTGAGCTAAAGAATGATGATGGATTAAACCCAGATCAGTTTATTGGGGGTGAGTGTTTGATTTGCTCAAACGCTCTGTCCATCATCCCCTGTAGTATCGCTTTGTTCGCCCTAAGTTGGCAGGGTATGCCCAGACGTGGGTCCCTTGCTCACTTTGCCACTGGATTCAAGATAGCCTGGCTGATGAGGGTTATAAACTCGAATCCGGTCCTAGGATGCTTTTTTCCGGTCCAGGGAAGACATGGCTTGGCAGTTTGGGTTGGACTGTTCCCATGAGGCACAGGGTCAAACAGATTTGCATATGGCCATGTCTGAACTTGGGTGGTGGAGTGAGCTAAAGAATGATGATGGATTAAACCCAGATCAGTTTACTGGGGGTGAGTGTTTGATTTGCTCAAACGCTCTGTCCATCATCCCCTTTGGTATCGCTTTGTTCGCCTTAATTTGGCAGGGTATGCCCAGACGTGGGTCCCTTGTTCACTTTGCCACTGGATTCAATATAACCTGGCTGATGAGGGTTATGAGCGCGAAACCGGTCCCAGGATGCTTGTTTCCGGTCCAGGGAAGACATGGCTTGGCAGTTCGGGCTGGACTGTTCCCATGAGGCACAGGGTCAGACTGATTTGCATATGGTCATGTCTGAACTGGGGTGGTGGAGTGAGCTAAAGAGTGATGGAGTGAACCCATATCAGTTGACTGGGGGTGAGTGTTTGATTTGCTCAAACGCTCGTCCATCATCCCCTTTGGTATCGCTTTGATCGCCCTAAGTTGGCAGGGTATGCCCAGACGTGGGTCCCTTGCTCACTTTGCCACTGGATTCAAGTTATGCCTGGCTGATGAGGGTTATGAATCCGAAACTGGTCCCAGGATGCTTGTTTCCGGTCCAGGGAAGACATGGCTTGGCAGTTCGGGCTGGACTGTTCCCATGAGGCACAGGGTCAGACTGATTTGCATATGGCCATGTTTGAACTAGGGTGGTGGAGTGAGCTAAATAATGATGATGGATTAAACCCAGATCAGTTGACTGGGGGTGACTATTTGATTTGCTCAAACGCTCCGTCCATCATTCCCTGTAGTATCGCTTTGTTCGCCCTAAGTTGGCAGGGTAAGCCCAGACGTGGGTCCCTTGCTCACTTTGCCACTGGATTCAAGATAGCCTGGCTGATGAGGGTTATAAACTCGAATCCGGTCCTAGGATGCTTGTTTCCGGTCCAGGGAAGACATGGCTTGGCAGTTTGGGTTGGACTGTTCCCATGAGGCACAGGGTCAGACTGATTTGCATATGGCCATGTCTGAACTGGGGGTGAGTGTTTGATTTGCTCAAACGCTCTGCCCATCATCCCCTTTGGTATCGCTTTGTTCGCCTTAATTTGGCAGGGTATGCCCAGACGTGGGTCCCTTGTTCACTTTGCCACTGGATTCAATATAACCTGGCTGATGAGGGTTATGAGCGCGAAACCGGTCCCAGGATGCTTGTTTCCGGTCCAGGGAAGACATGGCTTGGCAGTTCGGGCAGGACTGTTCCCATGAGGCACAGGGTCAGACTGATTTGCATATGGTCATGTCTGAACTGGGGTGGTGGAGTGAGCTAAAGAATGATGAAGGAGTGAACCCAGATCAGTTGACTGGGGGTGAGTGTTTGATTTGCTCAAACGCTCCGTCCATCATCCCCTTTGGTATCGCTTTGTGCGCCCTACGTTGGCAGGGTATGCCCAGACGTAGGTCCCTTGCTCACTTTGCCACTGGATTCAAGATAGCCTGGGTTATGAACCTGAAACCAGTCCCAGGATGCTTGTTTCCGGTCCAGGGAAGACATGGCTTGGCAGTTTGGGCTGGACTATTCCCATGAGGCACAGGGTCAGACTGATTTGCATATGGCCATGTCTGAACTGGGGTGGTGGAGTGAGCTAAAGAATGATGATGGATTAAACCCAGATCAGTTGACTGGGGGTGAGTGTTTGATTTGCTCAAACGCTCCGTCCATCATCCCCTTTGGTATCGCTTTGTTCGCCCTAAGTTGGCAAGGTATGCCCAGACGTGAGTCCCTTGCTCACATTGCCACTGGATTCAAGATAGCCTGGCTGCAGAGATTATGAACCCGAAACTGGTCCCAGGATGCTTGTTTCCGGTCCTGGGAAGACATGGTTTGGCAGTTCGGGCTGGACTGTACCGATGAGGCACAGGGTCAGACTGATTTGCATATGGCCATGTCTGAACTGGGGTGGTGGAGTGAGCTAAAGAATGATGACGGATTAAACCCAGATCAGTTGACTGGGGGTGAGTGTTTGATTTGCTCAAACGCTCCGTCCATCATCCCCTTTGGTGGGGCCTAACTACCCAGCATTTCACCAACAAGAGTAATATAAATGTGCCATCTAGGAAATTTGGAAAGAGTGTGTGCTAGGTATTTATGGTACATGAAAGGGGAAACGTGTGCCTCATGGAATTAGCCAAGAACATGCATGGTTGTCATTGTGGATGCTTGCCAAGGAAACTAACTGGAGAATTATGGAAAAATCCAAAGTGATGCCTACAGTACATTCCAAAATAGTAATGCTTGCTCGCAGGGCATTGAAGAAAACTGCAGTGTGTGCTTGTCGGGGAATTATGAAAACTTACTACACTGTGACCTTTGCATTTGGGATGGTTAAGGAATTGTAGAGAAGGATAGCTAACGCGTCAGTTCACAGTATGTACCATGCAGCTTTGAAAGTTTCACTTGCACTGATTGTTGACAGATCTGATACAGAAACCATGTCTAATAAGGATAAATAAACATTAACTCTTAATCGGATCTAATAAATAATGGAGCAGGGCCAAGACTTATTTGCACATTGCTGGGTCTAATTTGAGGTTTGATTAAGTCTGCTCTTCGACAATGTAGAACGGAACTAATTTATATCCAATTGTTTTACATATTCCAGAAATCTGTTTTAATGTCTATTGTTATCTTAAGATGGCCATCTAAAGCAGAAAATTGATGGAGATTATATGAAATCAATTAAGCTGTTTTTAAGATCATGATTTTGTAGCATTTAACATTGAAGATTGCCAATTGAATTTTGTATGTATATTTTTAATGTATTTTTAATTTTTTTATCTCTATACTTTTATGATCATTTTTTAAGATCGAATAAAGAAGTTTTGATTGATTGATTGTTTGAGGTGGCATGGTGGGCAATCCCCAAAAGAATGATGGTTGGAATACTACCCCGAGTGATTGCCAGTGGTTAGACTTATTGCAAGAATTCCTCTCATCACCTTGTGTGCATTTGGTGCAATGTCCTAAGTGGCGAAGGGTATGCCCAGACGCTGGTCCCTTCCTCACTGTGCCACTGTTACCAATCTATACCTGATTTAAGAGGCACATACAGGTACATACCGGTCTTTCGTTGTTTGCATTCCGGTTCAGAGAGGACCTGGCTTGGCAGTTCAAGATGGGGTGTTCTTGTTAGAGCAGGGCCATGACCGATTAACATATGCTTGGGTCTAATCTGAGGTGACACGGTGGGCAAGAACAAACGGGCTGCCTGAATAAACACAGACACATCTGGGAGAAATGGTGGTCTTATTACAAGTTAACTAATAATTGATGTGCTGCAATGTATCTTTTACAGTGTCCTGATGATTTCCATTGCTATGATTACACTGTCTATTTACTGCGTTTTGTTTTCCACAACAAAATTTGTATAGTTTAATTTTTTTTAAAGTCCAGAATTTCTTCTACGTTTGCTGAAAGTTATTTGGCAAGAACACTCAGGAGCATATTCTCAAGGATCTATCACCGAGTTATCGGCACTTTCGCGCAGCCAAAGTTGCGATAAATTTATTGCACCATTCACAAGCTGGTGCTAACAGCCCATATCACCAGTTTACCTGCGATAGCAGCCGCAAAAAACATCACCACAGATGACAGCGGCAACTATCGCTAATGAGATGCAGAGTAGGCGTTCCCGAGCAAAAAGCAGCGACCACACCACTCCGCAACATTCTCAACGACCAGCCACATCGGCGATAAGACCACAAAACAGGGGATAAGGCGCATTAGCAGCAGGAAATTAACACCTGCTCTGACCTGGTGTAAAGTCGGACGACAACCACCACCAGACAAGTGAGCACAGCCTGGAGCTACACATGAAGAACAACAGATGCCCTGGAGCAACTGAAATGCAGCCCTGAGCCTCAATAGGGCAACAACACCCACCGCCACCACCCCCAGGCCCGCCCTCTTCCCCGGTACCCCCCCCCCCCCTTTGGACAATCACAACGCCTAACATACATGTGTGATCAGAAAAAGGAGAATCATACATTCATCTCAGAATATCCAAATAATCCATTTATTATAGAATAAACCCAAAACAAAAATTCCGAAGAGTCATGGCGGGTCTTCTCAGGATATTCTGTAAGTCACAGCCTGCAAGACAAAAACCTAGATAAGAAGGTGTGTCATGTGCTCATCAAAGTACAGAGAGAGCGAGCGAAAGAGAGAGAGATAAAGACAGAGAGGGAGAGAGAGAGAGGGATAGAGGGAGAGAGAGGGAGAGAGCAAGAGAGAGAGAAAGAGAGGGAGAGTGAAAGAGGGAGAGAGAGGGAGAGAGAAAGAGGGAGAGGGAGGGAGGGAGAGAGAAAGAGGGGGAGAGAGAGAGAGGGGGGAGAGAGAAAGAGTGGGAGAGAGAGAGAAAGAGGGAGAGCGAAAATGCCGACACTGCGGAACCAGGCCTCACTGCTCACCTGCTGCCACAAGTGTGTCTCCAACCACGTGCCGGTACACACTGCAGTCCCCCAGGTCCCTCATCTGAAACTGTTGCCAGAGACATGAATGGCAGAGTCCATACAGTAGCACACGCCATCATCGCTTGCCCGCCCCTGCACACATAGGCTACTGCACCCCAGCCCCTCCCGCCACCCAGCGGAGATTGCCCGCCCATGTGCAATTAGGCCTCACTGCTCACCTTCCGCCACCGGCGTGTCTCCAAGAGGGCCCACCACGTGCCAGAGGGAGCTCCAAGCCCGTGGCCGGTGACCATGGCACCCTCCACATCATGCAACCCGCACCGCGGGCCACCAGGTCACCCACTTGATTCTGGGTATTGATTTCGCTATGGCAGAGAACATATCAGTGCACACGGCCTCATCGCAGGCTGCACACCCGCTCAGCCCTAGAGGTGCCACTAACTCAGTGAACCACGAGGCGACGCCATGTGTCAGTAGGCCCGCACTGCCCGCTGGCTCAGGCCTACACTGCGGTCCAGCAGGGCTCACACTAATGCCACCATTCCGGACCGCCTGGACAGTGCATCATCGCAGGCTGCACACCCGCTCACCACTTAAGGTGCACCTACCTCAGTGCACCAAAAGACACCGTCCCGTGGCGGTGTGCCTGTGTCTGCCGCAGTGTGTCCGGTGCCACCAAGTCTGTGCACCGCAAGCCATGGACCCTTTATGATTGAGTCCCGTGGTGCGGACCCCATCATGTCGCCCCCGGCACTGGACAATGTGCTGTGCCCGTGCCCTAGGCCCTCAGGCATAAATGATAAACACGCAGAGACACCCAGTTACAGAGTGAAAATGGCATCCAGCATGCGCGCCAGGCCCTTTTTATTGGCAGGGTCACATGTCCTGTGACGGCTGTGCTGGATGGGTGTGGTGTCGGTGTAAACCAGCCGTGAGGGAGTGGCTGTGGCATGCTGACAACTAGACCTGTGAGCGGCAGATCCCTACAGGGTAGACCTGGGACATGCAGTGTTGTCGCCCCCCCCCTGTGAGCATAAGCGGAGTGGGCTGGCCTGGCGTATGCAAGTCCAGCGTAAGGTTGTGAACAATGACCCCCGGGCTCTGGGCATGGTTCCGTTCTGGGCTGGACAAGGAAGTAACCAGTGCGTGTGTCTCCATTCTGGTGTCGGCACCACCCGGCACTCAATCGGCAATGTGTCACCCTGTGACCCAAGTCTCACAACATGAGCAACATGGACGTAAGGGGAAATCATTGACCCTACATTCATCCATACCTCCACACTTGCAAGATCATAGACAAGACACATGCGAAAATGAATGTTTAATGCACATTCAGTGGAGTGTTGCAGCTTGAGCAGTACAGGGCCATTCAAACCCCACTTTACATTGTTAGTCCGTGGAGGGCCAGCCAGAGTTCTCCAGGGAATGACAAGTACATCAGTGGAGGAGGAGTTCAGTCCACAGTCTGATAGCTGTGTCATTGGTGACCAAACAGAATATGGCAGTCCATGTCGAGGTCCAAGGTGAGTGTCGCAGAGTGCATCGGGGGACAGTGGAAGGTGATGATGCAGAGGGCAGAACCAAGCAGAAACAGGCCATATGGCGGAGATGAATGCTACTACCTCCTTCTGACCACGAGGGCAGATTCATCTGCATCTTCGTCTTCTGCTGTTGCATGTGCCTCACATGTGGGTGGTGGTGTTCGGTCTCCAGCACTGTGTGGCAGTGACACCTCAGGGGCCAGAGGTGAAATGTGTGCCACACTGTGTGTCATTGAGACATCAGGGGCCGGAGATGTGGGTGGAGTGGTAGCAGCAGCATGCATCAGCGCCCGGCCTTGTTGCAGCAATGCCATGAGGAGGGTCTTTATGGCATTGAAGAACCCAGCTACCTCTCGCTGGTGTGCAGCCGTGGCAGCCGCTCTTTCCGCACGCGTCCGCTCCATGTTCTTCATGAGCCTCCGCATGAGTCCCAACTCCCAGGAGAGCTCGCTGGAGCCACTCTGACTAGAAAGTCGTTCTTGTCTCAGAGTCAGAACTCTGGCGATGTCAGCCATGGTTCATTGGAGTATTTAAAGTCACAAGAGCAACCCTTATGTCCCTGCGAACCGGGTAAGTACAATGTACTACAAAACAATGTTCACAAGGAACTCATTTGAAAATAGTTATCTATCACATACAACATCAGTAGTTGTCTTTGAGTTAATCTCTCACAAAACTAACATGAAGTCAGTACTTCACACAGTAAGCCTACACACAACCAATATTTTACAAAGCCTCAGCCGAGGTCTTTTATTTAGCAAAAAAACTTTTTTTTGAAACACATATAAAAACATATCATATATACATTACTCCTCTCTTATTCTTACATTCGCAGTGCAAAGTGACCCCAGTGAAACCATAACCACACAGACAAAAATAAACAAAAACAATTTTTTATATAACAGTGCAAAGGCTTATTGGGAAAAATTAAACAAGGACAGTTTTATAAATAATATGATAATTCAGTCAGAGCTGTCTCTTATTTTGTTTGTCGACGGCGTTTCGACCCACTTCTAAATACCGGGTCTCATCAGGACTGTAAATATGGGGACTAGTGGAAGGAAGAAGAAGAGGGCGTGTATAACTATATTGGAATCAGAATAAAAATATATACAATTAAAATCTTAGAATGTATTACGCATAGTTACTTGAAGGCTTACCTAGTTTATGGCATACAAAAAGTCCATGTCGGATCCAGTATGCCGATTAAATAATAGTATCCAAACCTATAGGTAATGAACATATACATATTATAGTTCATAGTTTAAATGGAATTGTGACATTTATTCAACAACTCACCACGGAGTGGAATATTTGAATGTACAAATGTGGCACCGTCTCCCCACTGATGACTGTGGACACCATTTCCTCCATCTCGTCCAGCTCCTTCAGTCTGCATTGCTGCCTTCCGGTTGTTTGCGAGTTTCTGCTTGGTTTTGCGCTTGACATCATTCCAGCGCCTCTTGACCTCTTCCATTGTCCTCTTCAGCACTCCGACTGCATTCACCTTGTCCACGATGGTCTGCCATATTCCATTTTTAGTTCCCAGTGACACAGTGGAGGTGACGAACAGTAGTTGATGGTGTTCTATCACCTCTGTTATCAGGCTCCTGTTCTCCTGCGGACTGAACCGCTTCTTCCTACTCTTCTTGTCCTTGCCCTTCCCTGACCCCGAAGTCCAAGGCTGGTCCTCCTGGGGGCTTGTGGGGTTCTGGTTGTCCTTTGCACTTGCTCCGGGTGACTTCATTGTGCTTCTGTTTGGCTTTTGTATGTGTTTGTTTTTTCAACTTTTATAGTGCACTTTCCCGATTGGCGCTTGGGGATTGCTGGCCTATGGCTGGTTTTCGCTGATTTTTGTATCACGATTGGCATCATCGCTGCTTTTTCGCGTTCGTGTTTCGCATTTTTTCAGCGTCACGTTGATTTTTAACGTGTTCATTTGACGCGTTGTCGTGGGACTATCGCATGGTGCCGCCGGCTTGGGAATACCACGTTAACACTGAGTTATTTTCCCGCGATAGACTGCGATGTGAAGAGTTGCTTTAAGCTAATTTTGTGATGAATATCAGACGTTCTTAAGAATATCCCCCTCAATCTTCATGATCTTTGAATCTTAGCAGGGTTTGACCAATGTTACTGTTCTAATGTTCTTCAAAATTCACGTGTCCTTCAGTGTTCCAAATATCTATGGGTAAGAGCTGTCAACTTCCATGTAGGAAGATTTTAAATCGGTTTAGCTTTGAGCAATGGCCATTAAAATTAACAACTGACCATGATTTTCTTGAGAAGATCCCACACCCAGTATGAATTTTCATTTAAATCCTTTCAAACTTGGATCCCTGATAATGCTTAAATTTTCAGCAATTGCAGTTTGCCTCTAAATTGCCCAAGTACCATTGCTAATATGTATTTATGCATATTATGTTCATTGCAATACTAAATCATGCTTTAATAATTTTAAAAACACGTGTTTGCTAATGAGCATTGATGCACCCTGATGCGGAGAGTAATATTATGAGCTCAGATCTAAAAGTGATGAATTATGAGTTGAAGAGAGGGAATTAACTTTCCTAGGGTTATGTTGTTGTGGAAAACAGGGAGAACATCATGAGGTCATGGTGATATAATGCAGAGCTCAGGCACCACCCAAGCATGAGTAGCAAAAAAGCAGAGCAAGAGAGAGAAAGAGGGGTCAGGGGTCACCGAATGATGTGATCAACAACACGCCATCCATTTGCTGATGGGATTACAGGAGAGAAAAGCAAGCTCCACAAATAATGAACTGTGGAATGCAGCTCTTTTTACTAACGGTGTTTTGTTTCAATTGTTAGAAAGAGAGGAAAATATGGAAACTAGAGACATAGCCAAATATCAGGAACCCAATGTCCTGGAACTGATCTGGTATTTAACAAGACAACAATGTAGATTAAGGGAGGGAATTGTTAGAGTTAATGCCTGTTGATTCCAGTAAACTGGCCAATGTTTCCATTGGTTATTTCATCAAGATCACTTGTGCATGACCTCAGTCTGTGCGGCAGCTCCAGGCTTAATAGATTTGCTAATGTAGTCGAGCATCAGACATACTAAGGGAACTTTATTTAAAACTTCCTAGACTGTTACTCCATCCGAGACTGCAGAATCAATTAACTAGGGGTAGGTATAGTCTTTTAGAGAACTCTGAAACTAAGTTCAAATATGGAAACAAGCTTTTCAGCAGAATTGTTATCCTTATTTTCAATCCGAAACAAAGTGTTGTGATTTGACATATACTAGTCGAGAAAACTGAGCTCATCATAAGATAATATGACTGTGAAGTATGACTCTTTCAGCCTCAAAAAATACTTTTATCAAAACTTAGGGCCTGATTAATAACGATACCACAGGGTTCATTACTCATTAATCATCAGGTACAATAAATAGCACCTTTCTTGAATTTTTGGGGAATAACATGCAGATTTTGGTGTTTAACACACCAAAATCCACATGATAAGGTAATTACCACATGGTTTTCCCCAGTTAAATTTCGGCAGGTTTGACCAGCCAAAATGTAAAGAAGGTTGAGGTATTTAACGCATTCGATAATTATTCAACAAAGGAACCTCCGCTCTAGAGTGGCACCTCGCCTCAGAATCCCAAGATACAAGAAAAAAACCATGGGTGGCACATCCTTCTCTGTTCAAGCAACCCAACTACTGAACACTTTACCCCCCAACATAAGATCCACGGATAACCACCTTGTCTTCAGAAAACTACTCAAGAATTGGCTCTTCCCCACATAAGCACTATACGCAAACAGTAATATACAGTGTATCCCTCTGTATATAAGCATTTATTTGTACTATAGATATGTACCTATATATGTGTATTGCTTTGTATAAAAAATGTACAATAATTATGTTTTAAAAAAAGTACAACACTTGAAAACCAGAGTTTATCTAATGCATCTTTGAACTACACATACTTACTTCCTTTATGCATCTATACACCTTCCATGTACTTAGATCTATATATTTATTACTTTTCTCCTAAAAAAGCATATTCAATGCACTACCCTATTTCTCATCCTATACCTCTATTGATATCTTTAATCTACATATACTTACCTCCTTTATGCATCTATATCCTTTCCATGTACTTATGGATTTATATAGGTATTACTTTCTTCTAATTCAGTATATTGAATGCACTACCCAATTTCTCACCCTATACCTCTCTCAATATATCTTCTACCTCAACTCTCTGACTTATCTCAAACTTCTTTCTACTACTCTTTCCAATGCACTACCCTATTTCTCACACTATACCTCTTTCAATAAATCCTCTACATCCACTCTCTCATTCATCCCAAACCCCATACCACTTCTATGATCCCCAAAATAACCCTTTATAGACTCTCCTCTACTCTACCCCTCCTTGCATCATCTGACACCTATTTTACTATACCGTTCCCCCAAAACAAGCCTTTTTGAAACTCTTCCCGCTGACTCTTCCCCTCCACATCCCTTTTTATTCATCCCAAGCCTCCTCCTACTGCTATCACCTCCCAAAACAACAACAAATAAAGTCTAAATCCTTCACTCTTCTATCCCTCCACTATCCTTTTCAATCAAAATAACAGACTAACATGTTCACTTCTCAAATTCCATATTCCACTATACTAATTCACCACTAATCCTTTATGGGTCCCAGAGTAGCGTGCTACTCGCCGAAAAAGCGCTTCAACATCTGATCAGGGGCAGCAAGCACTATATAAATGCAAACCTTTTTCCCTCTTCTATCCCTCGGCTACCCTTCTCTATCCAAATAACTGAATAACATATCCACCACTGAAATTACTTTCATATTTCACTATACTAATTTTCAACACTAATCCTTTATGGGTTCCAGAGTAGCTTGCTACTCACCAAAAAAGCGCTTCAACACCACATCAGGGTTAACAAGCGCTATATAAAGGCAGACCTTTTTCCCTCTTCTATCCCTCTGCTATCCTCAATCCAAATAACTGACTAATATCTACCACTCAAATTACTTTAATATTTCACTATACTAATTCATCACTAATCCTTTATGAGTTCCGAAGTAGCGTACTACTCACCAAACCAGCGCTTCAACACCCCATCAGGGGTAACAAGCGCTATATAAATACAAACCTTTTTTCCCTCTTCTATCCTTCCGCTATGCTGAATCCAAATAATTGACTAACCTATCCACCACTCAGATGACTTTTTTTATTTCACTATACTAATTCAACACTAATCCTTTATGGGTTCCGGAGTAGCGTGCTACTCTCCGGAAAAGTGCTTCATCGTGTCGTCAGGTGTAGTAAGCGCTATATAAATGCAATTACAATACAATGCAATAACAGTCAACTCATAATTCCGACCCATGCATAAACAGAGGTTTACGCACAGAATGGAAAGAAAGACTGACTCATAATCAGGCCAATACTGTTCTGCTCTAGGTGGGTGAGATAAAGTGCTTCAACCTATAAGAAAAGTCTTCTTCATAGCTCTACTAATAAAATGGACGCAAGAACGCATTTTGTGCTAAAAAAAAAAGAGGCACAGGCTGCACGATCTTTAATCACAAACAAAACAATCAATCATTCATTTAAAGCACTGTTTCGCATTAATAGGTCGAGCTGGGCCAGCAGTGTCCAGTCAAAGCGCCTCAGTCACAGCCATGATAAGTGCAGCTGGAGACTAAACAAGCATTGGCATAGCCAATAGGTCTCGCCTTTGGGACCTTATAAGTGTTTAGCCATGCAACAGTTGCATAACTAAATACTTATAAGGTCCCAAAAGCGAGACCTATTGGCTATGCCAAGCGGCCGTTGGGTCGTGAAAGTGATTGCGATCGCAATCACCATCAAACATCAAAGCGGCCGTGTGGCCGCGAAAGTGAAAGTAATCGCGGTAAAGCGCGGCGCGCGCGCCCGCGCACATGCACTGTAGCTCTAGGCTGGCCTGGTAGCACTTTTTGGAGCCCTCTCAATAAGTCTCGCCAGACCAGCGCATGCGCTGGGTCAGGCGAGACCTAAAAATGTTTTGATGCAAGTGGCACATCTGTCAGGGTGCCAGGGACATTAGATCGGAGAATTGAGGCCTCAGGCGCCCATTCGCTGATCACTACCACGTGACACAAAGTATGTGCCTGGGAGAACACAACACAGAGCGCACAGGAGAACCTGAACATCTGCCAACAGTCGATTGTGGGCTAGTCTGGTATAGCTTTCCCACAGTGTACCCAACACCGGATGCCCTGCTGTAAACCTCCAAACACTTTACATAAATAATGTTTTTTTTGCAGGGTGATAACCTTCATGCTGCACACCTGTGTGGGATGGAAGGTGAATGGACCCTGCTGGCTGTCCTTGATGTGTAGACCTCAGAGTGTGAGCGCCCTCTACCCTACCTGCTGCCATAGCCCACAGACCATTGTAAACCTACCTGCAAGGCTGAGTGTGAGGCTCACATGTACCCAGCCTGGAGACCCTTGTCTCCTATCCCACAACAGAGTGTGAGGCTCATTGTAACCAGCCCGTTGCGTCCAGTGACCTAATCCACAGCAAGGTGTGAGGCTCAAATGTACCCTTGTCCGGTGCCTCTGACGTCACGGCCAACAGCATAGTGTGAGACTCACATCACATCTACACAGTCTGGTGCGTCTGGGTTCCTTGCCCACAGCAGAGTGTGAGACTCACATGTGCACAGTCTGGTGCCCTGGCCCACAACAGAGTGTGAGACTTACATCACATCTACACAGTCTGGTGCCCTGGCCCACAACAGAGTGTGAGCCTTACATCACATCTACACAGTCTGGTGCCCTGGATAACATCAAAGTGTGAGACTTACATCACATCTACACAGTCTGGTGCCCTGGATAACATCAAAGTGTGAGACTTACATCACTTCTACACAGTCTGGTGCCCTGGCCAACAGCAAAGTGTGAGACTCACATCACATCTACACAGTCTGGTGCCCTGGCCAACAGCAAAGTGTGAGACTCACATCACATCTACACAGTCTGGTGTCCTGGCCAACAGTTAAGTGTGAGACTCACATCACATCTACACAGTCTGGTGCCCTGGATAACAGCAACGTTTGAGACTTACATCAAATCTACACAGTCTGGTGCCCTGGCCAACAGAAAAGTGTGAGACTCACATCACATCTACACAGTCTGGTGCCCTGGCCCACAGCAAAGTGCGAGACTTACATCACATCTAAACAGTCTGGTGCCCTGGCCAACAGCAAAGTGTGAGACTCACATCACATCTACACAGTCTGGTGCGTCTGGGTTCCTTGCCCACAGCAGAGTGTGAGACTCACATGTGCACAGTCTGGTCCCCTGGCCCACAACAGAGTGTGAGACTTACATCACATCTACACAGTCTGGTGCCCTGGCCCACAACAGAGTGTGAGCCTTACATCACATCTACACAGTCTGGTGCCCTGGATAACATCAAAGTGTGAGACTTACATCACATCTACACAGTCTGGTGCCCTGGATAACATCAAAGTGTGAGACTTACATCACATCTACACAGTCTGGTGCCCTGGCCAACAGCAAAGTGTGAGACTCACATCACATCTACACAGTCTGGTGCCCTGGCCAACAGCAAAGTGTGAGACTCACATCACATCTACACAGTCTGGTGCCCTGGATAACAGCAAAGTGTGAGACTTACATCACATCTACACAGTCGTGTGCCCTGGCCAACAGCAAAGTGTGAGACTCACATCACATCTACACAGTCTGGTGCCCTGGCCAACAGCAAAGTGTGAGACTCACATCACATCCACACAGTCTGGTGCCCTGGCCAACAGCAAAGTGTGAGACTCACATCACATCTACACAGTCTGGTGCCCTGGATAACAGCAACGTTTGAGACTTACATCACATCTACACAGTCTGGTGCCCTGGATAACAGCAACGTTTGAGACTTACATCACATCTACACAGTCTGGTGCCCTGGCCATCAGCAAAGTGCGAGACTCACATCACATCTACACAGTCTGGTGCCCTGGCCAACAGCAAAGTGTGAGACTCACATCACATCTACACAGTCTGGTGCCCTGGATAACAGCAACATTTGAGACTTACATCACATCTACACAATCTGGTGCCCTGGCCAACAGCAAAGTGCGACATTCACATCACATCTAAACAGTCTGGTGCCCTGGCCAACAGCAAAGTGTGAGACTCACATTACATCTACACAGTCTGGTGCCCTGGATAACAGCAACGTTTGAGACTCACATCACATCTACATAGTCTGGTGCCCTGGCCAACAGCAAAGTGCGAGACTCACATCACATCTACACAGTCTGGTACCCTGGCCCACAGCAAAGTGCGAGACTCACATCACATCTACACAGTCTGGTGCCCTGGATAACAGCAACGTTTGAGACTCATCACATCTACACAGTCTGGTGCCCTGGCCCACAGCAAAGTGCGAGACTCACATCACATCTACACAGTCTGGTGCCTCTGGTGCCTTGGCCCACAGCAGAGTGTGAGATACACATGTAAAAAGTCTGGAGCCTCTGGTGTCCTGAACCACAGCAGGGTGTGAGACTCACATCACATATACCCAGTCTGGTGCCCTGGCCCACAGCGGAGTGTCAGGCTCACATGTACCCTGTCAGGTGCCTCTGATGTCCTGCCCTACAGCAGAGTGTAAGGTTCACGTGTACCCAGTCTGGTAACTTTGGTGTCCTGGCCCACAGCAGAGTGTAAGACTCATATCACATGTGCAAAGCGTGGTGCCTCTGGTGCCCTGAACCATAAGAGAGTGTAAGGCTCACGTGTACCCAGTCAGGTCCGTCTGGTGCCTCTGGTGCCCTGGCCCACAGTAGAGTGTGAGAGTCACCTGTTCCAAATCTGGTGCATCTGGTGTCTTTGTCCACAGTAGGGTGTGAGACTAGTATACACCCAGTCTGCCGATCCTGGCGTACTACCCATAACAGAGTGTGAGACTCACATGTACTCAGCCTAGTGCCTCTGGTATCCTAGGCTACAGAAGATCGTGAGCCTCACATTGCATGTACACAGTCTGCTGCTTATGGTCCTCTGGCCGACAGCAGAGTGTGAGGCTCACGAGTACCTAGCCGTGTGCATCAGGGATCCTGGCCCACAGCAGAGTGTGAGACTCATGCGTACCGTGCCTGGTGCCTCTGATGTTTTGGCCCAAAGCGGAGCGTGAGGCTCAGTATAACCAGCTGGTTCGCCTGGTGAATTGGTCTGCAGCACGGTGCTACTCAGCTCTCCAACATTCATTGAATAAATAGAAATTACTGAGTTCCCTGGGTGCCCGGGTTTTTAATGCACGACAATTGTAAATATAAAGTGAGTCATGACCTTAGTGAGGTGCTTTTACTTTTTACTATAACACTGTATCGAAATTTAGGAGAGATGGCCAGGCCAAGTTTCACTAGAGAGGATGTGGCCTTACGGCCAGAGCTACTGACTTTGGCGCTGGGGAACAAAGTTCGAGTCCAGTGGCATAGCAAGGAGGCCCGGGAGGCCGGGGGGCGGACCGCCCCGGGCGACACAAGTTTCGGCGGTGGCGATCTCTCACCGCCCAGGGCCGGTTCTAGGATTTTTGGGGCCAGGTGCAAAGGGTAATGTGGGAGGCCCCTCTAATTTACATAAGAGACACCTTCAGGGCTCCAGAAGCTGCTTTGTGCAGACTCCTCCTAGGCCGCAGCTCCCCTCTCTGCCACCTACAAGCACCTCTTCCACAGCTCATATCGGGGCTGAAGGTGTGAGAGTAGCTTAAGGGCTGAGAGTTAAAACTGGGCAGACGGTAAAGTGCTGACAATGGGTGTCCCGCAGTGTCTCTCAATAGGCAGCCAGGCAGGAGGCCTTGCTGCAGGACAAAATGTGTCTCCTTGCAACTGGCACAAGATGAAGTGTTCCCCTCCCCTAGGCCTCCCCACACCATCCCTGAGAGGCCCAGGTCAAGGGTTCCCTCCTGTAAGCCCAATTGCAAACAGACACCTTTCTTCAATGGGATTGGCAGGGGCACAAGAGGTTTGGTGGTGTGTTGCACTGGTGCGGGCCCCATGCTGGTGGGCTAAGTGCGAGGCCCTGGGCATCTGCCCATACTGCCCATGGCTAGCTCCTGCCTTACCCCCACCCCCTAACTCGTACCAATGGCCGCAGTAATCACGCCAGCACCCTGCCACCCCTAGCCATTGCGGAAATCCGACAGCAACCCCCCCTTACATGTCGCTGTGGGTGGCAAACGCCTGGGCAGCACCGGGCGGCCAATGGTCTAGCTATGCCACTGTTCGAGTCTTGGCATCGGCTCATCGTCTTCTGATCGGGGCAAATCTCCTCGTGCCTGCCAAAAAAACAAAACAATGTTTTTATTAAATGAAAATTGAAAAAATAAATAAACTAGATCTCCATCACGTCACTGGCGCGTCCCCAGCCATATCAGCCTGTCACAGGTACCATTCCGATTGCATATATTCTAGGTCCTTTTAGGGCACTTAGCTTCTTTTGATCTATACGATATGGGAACCTACATCTTTAGGCAGCAAAAGGTCAACTATACAGTGAACACCAGATTGATGGCTATTCTCCCTCACATCTGTAGGATGGTCAACGTGATCCCTGGAATACGTCAGCGTACACAGTGCCCATATAAAACATGCCAAGAGACATAACAGCATTTTTTTAAACTGTGCTTACCAAGCATTATAAGGGACATCATTGTGTCTGCGCAACCTAATAGCCTATCAAACTTTGTGTGTAAAAATAGCCACAGTTATCCTGTTATATGCTCAGTCCTCTATCTGTTTGGTTCCTTGCCATCAAATGATTGATTAACTATCCAATTCATACCCCGTTCATTCCTGTGTTAACGATTAACCTGGTTGAGAAGCAATTGCCTAGAATACATTTTTGTGCATTCCAAATGATTTATTTTTTATTTTTTCCAAGCTCAATTTAACGTAGGAAGATAATAAGGTAACACAACAGCCAGTTATGCTCTCTAGCTACGTCCATTTTGGATTTTATTCAGCCCTAAAAAGTCCAAAATATTTCTAAAAATAGGAATCGGAAAGTTACAGATTTTGGATGGATAAAGTTCACTCTGAGAATTGCGGAGAATAAACTATTTGTTGACTCAGACTGGCTTCTGGATATTTTTGCTTTCCAAGCCACGCCTTCTGTCCTTGTTTAAAAAGTAGTACATAACGTTGGGTCACTGACTCTGGGGACAAAGATGAGGATGGCTGGCAAACTGCACTTGGATTTCCAGTGGATGTTACGATTAAAGCCAGATTTAGGTTGATCCAATTTAAAATATTACATCGAATCTAGTATAGTAGAACATTACTATATAAACATGGAAAGGCAGGTCATGACCAATGTCTTGGGAACTGTAGAGCATCAGGGACGTTCAAAAGACCTAATGGGAATGTCTGAAGGTGCAATGATATGGGACACTGTTCTCAAAACATTGGGGGGGGCTGACCAGACGCATTGAGGCAGACCCCAAGAGGATCCTGCTGGGTATATGGAATGACTCAGTCTTGACAGAATACAAACAAACCTAGTTAATATTGGATTTATGGTAGCAAAAAGAGGTGATGCTCAGAAATAGGGTTATATGGATGTACTGAGAATTAAAGATTGGAGGATACCTGTATGATGATGGAGAAGGAAATATGTTGTAATGTCCTTTAGGCTAGTCCTGTCATGTATACCCCTTTTTTCATACATTGTCCCATTCACACGACAATAACGGTTCTGAACAGGTGACCTTTTACCAAGTAGCTTGCTCCTGCCTCTTTGACACCAGGCTCTTAGTATTCTATCATAATCCCTGTATCTGACGTACATAAGCATGTCCTCAGGCATGGCATAATTATTCTGTATCAGGGTCACCACTTTTTCATCCTCGGCCAACACCCCGCTGTGCATGATCACATTTGTTTGGAAAAACAGTTATGATTGTTTTCAAAACATTTATGATTGTTTTCTGAACAGATTGATTTTAGAAGAAATCCTGGAGTGGCCACTAGAGTATATAAGACCCTTATTCCCCTCTACAAATCAGAGGAGAATTCCTTCCAAGCTGACACGGGGTCCTGCATGCTGAATCTTAGATGCGCAGTGGTCTGACATCCCTTGCAGGGTGTCATCCTCGAAGCAGGGAAGAGGTCCTTCGTTCTCTACCATCAGGTGAGGGGGATGGTTCTTCCCTAGGGGATTCTTGGCTACATATACATGCTACACATACAGATCTAGGCGAGGTACATTTAGGCAACTTACTCAGGGCACGCATTTTAGGAATATTCCAGTCCTCAGTTTAGGTTATCCATGTGTTCATGTTTGAAAATGAGGGGTTCAAGCAGATGCAGGAGACCTCAATGGGCACCTGCTATGCCCCCAGCTACGCCAATTTGGCGGTGGGATAGTGGGAGAAGCAAGTGCTCTGGAGTAAAGAGATGGAACAGTAGACCAACTAAGTCAATATACGGCTCAGGTATATCGACAATGTGTTTTTTGTGTAGGAAGGCAATGAGTTGGATTTAAAAACATTCTTGATGGAATTGAATAAAAATGATGTAAACTTGATATTTACTATGCAACACAGTCCGAGTACAATAGATTTTCTGGATTTGAAACTAGCGTTACTAGATGAGGTAGGGAACTCTGAACTATTTAGAAAAACAACAGCAGGGAACTTGATTTTGCATGCCGCTAGTTGCCACTCTCCTAGTTTTAGGTGGAGCTCCTCTGGGCCAAAAGAAACTGTAGCTCTGAGGAGACATATCAGAAAACCAAAGATTAAATTATTGGGAGACTCTAAGCGAGAAATTATCCCTACAAAGCCCTACAACAAGCTCACCGTAAGGCTGAGACTATCAGAAAGGAGGATGCCCTACTTCAATCCCTTCACACAAAGAAGGGAAGGAAAGGGGAGGGAGGCCCCATAAGGCTCATAACCAAGTACAGTAGCCAGGCAGGAAAAGTGAGGAAATTCCTCAAAAACAGATGGGATATCCTGACACAGGACACCATCTTGAAGGAGAAAATAGGAAGGATCTCTTCAATTCCCTATTTGAAGAATTTATCGCTGAAGGACATGTTTGTGCATAGTCACCTTTCATCATGAAAAACTAATTGGTTAGGCCAAGGCAAAGGGTTCCGCTATTGCAGTGGATGCAAGGGGTGTAGAGACAGTCATAACAAAAAGAAGGTTACCTTGCAGAGAGTCAACAAGAAATGGCATATCCCAAAGCTGATAAATTGTGGGAGAGGGTTTGATGTCTATGCCATAGTCTGCCCATGTGAGAAATGGTATATAGGCTCAACACATTTCCGGTAATGAAAAGAATATTGGAACACTGGAGAGCCATCACAAATAATGATCACTGTTACAGCACTTCAAAACATTTCCAGGAGGCACGCAATGGTGACTGGACATTAGCGAGATATTGGCTTGGACTCAGTTCCCAAAATTCTGAGAGGTGGCAACCGTACATCCACATTAAGTAGACTGGAGTCTCGTTTCATTATGCAGGCTGGTTCCACTTTCCCAGAGGGGATGAATAATGACGAAGAATTACATTTGCATCTGTACCCTAATTATACATTCCTCCCAACCTTGATTTCATGAGTGTTTTTATTGCAGTTTAGGGATTGTTTTTAACTGTGGGGAATGGCTTATGTGGGGAGTATTCATTGTGGAAAATTGTGACTGAAGGGATAACCGGCAACATAGGTGGGAACGAGATGCACAGTAAGCATGTGGACAAGGAAACTATTGTGGAACATTAAAGTGTAATAGGTTTCTAACTAGTTATTGTGTCTATTTTATTACAGGAGTATGAGGGTGGGGCAGACGTAAAATCGAGAGTAGCCACTCATAGACAGTTAAAAGCACTGTAGAACAAGGATGTTCTGTGAGACAATCTCTTCTCTCTTTTTCTAGATCAGAAATAAGTGGTAGAAGTATGGTCAACTAGTAGTAGGTTGGGATTGTTTTTATACATAAAATAGTTTCCACGAAAATTGCCACTAGAGCATAAATGTATGATGAATTACTGTGACTGAGTAACCATAAACAATATTGTGAAGGTGGTAGCAACACACAGAAGATTTGATAAAATGCTAGATATAAAGGTCTGCTGATACAGCTGACTCCCAATCAGGTACTAAACCAAAAGGGATTGATTTATCCACTCCATATCTTCAATTGTACATGTGATAAATGAATAATGATCTTAACACTTAAAAGTTCGTGCCAAGAATGAATTTAGAGTCATTGCTGTAATGAAGAAATGTTTTCCCTGTTCACATATTATGAAGGACAGAGACGGCAATGTTGCTGCCCTAGGAATTTACAAAGAAAAGTTAGATAAAGTGAAATTAGTCACGGTCTATAATTGTGTATAGTATAAATAGTTTTTTCACAAATATGAAATAAAAATGCTTTTCTGTTTGTGAATTCAATTCTGTGACCTTAATAGATTCACTATGAATGTCGAAAGACACATTTCAAATGCAATGTCTTTCTTCTGTTGCCTTAATTGACACGTCCTGTGTGACGTATTTGGTCTTAAAAGGCTTGCAAATGAAGTGATGATCATGTGACAATGACCCCGTGTGAGGTCAAAACGTGTCTTGTTTGTTCTGCTGAAATAAATATTTGAATTGCATCTTATCTGGAGTTGCTCGTCATTTTCATCGCGATCGGTGAGAGTATTTTGCTTGTGTATATATGGTTTTTGTTCAGTGAATATAGATATATATATATATATGTGTGTGTGTGTGCATATATATATATATATATATAATCTACTGGCGGTCGCCAGTAGATAGTTATAGTTAGGACCGTGTTTCCATAGGAAATCCGCAACATTCTATTTGGAATAACTTTGGCGCCGGTTGACGAATCCTCGCGAATTTTTCAAAACTAATGGGGCGCTACGCTCCGCTCCTACCCTGAAAGTCTCGGGGGGATTCGTCAAGCGGGGGCTGAGAAAAAAGGGGGGTCCCAAAACGCGTTTTCCCCATGCATTTTCCCATAGGACCTTTAGTCCGAGCTACAGCCCGAACGGCTGAACAGAATTACTTGAAATTGGACAGAGAGGTAGTCCTCAGGTCAGGGATGTGCCTTTTGCAGGTCTGGTGTAAATCTGTTCAGTAGGTCCTGAGAAAATAGCATTTAAATCAATATATATATCTGTAAGCGCGCTCCGTGCGCTTACGGTAAGCTTACCGTACGCGTACGGTGCCGTGCGCGAGCTCAATTCTGATTGGTGGTTACATGACTGTAAACATTCGAATCGGTCGAAATCAGAAAGTATCGGCCGCCATTTTCTGTCTCTCGCACTGAAAAACAAAGGTTGATAACATGAAAAGGGGGCAACGAAGAGAGTTGCAGACCCCCTAGCGTTCGTCAGGGGGTTCACGAAGGACCAAAAAGTATGAAAAAAAAATGTAATCATTAACAATCACATTTAATATATACATCTAAGGAACCCCAAGGGAGAAAAAAACAATTGATATTTTGTAAAAAATGGCGAGGCGTGCACGGTACGAAATGCGCGCGCACGGTGCGCGAAGCGCACCGTGCGCGCAAAAATTAAAAATAAATACATAACTTAGCATTTAAAAAAACGTACAAATTCACTGAAAAAACCATAGGTTTCACACACGTTATAGTTAGGAATTAGCATTTAAAAAACCTTGCAAATTCACTTAAAAAACCATAGGTTTCACACAAGTTATAGTTAGCTGTACATTTCACTCGTAAAAAACCAATGAAATTCCACGTTATAGTTAGATCAGGTAACTATAACTTGTGCGACCGCAATGCACAATGTGTCATTTCAGATGTCATCATTGATGTCATGAGTGATGTCACTGACCATGTCATAAGTGATGTAATATGTGACGTCATCAGCAGAGGATTGCGGTCGCGCAAGTTATAGTTACCTGATCTAACTATAACGTGGAATTTCATTGGTTTTTTACGAGTGAAATGTACAGCTAACTATAACTTGTGTGAAACCTATGGTTTTTTAAGTGAATATATATATATATATATACATACACTGAAAAAAACTAAGGTTACAGGGAAGTTATAGTTAGGAATTAGATGTTATTGTTAGGCTCAGATTTCCCTTATACAAAACCAGTGACATTCAGTAATTATAGTTACCTGGGCTAACTACAACTTACACCGCCACAATGCACTGCTTATGACCTCATATTTTACATCAGTCATGACATGGTCAGTGACATTACTGATGACATCTCAAATGACATCACTGATGACACCATCCAGTGAGCGTAAGTATTTTCTAAGTACTTTCATAGGTCGGCCCCGGGGAGGTGGTGATCCCAGGGCTGTATATTGCTCATGAGGGGGACTGCGCGACACCCTCCCATTTTCTATAATTGTATTTTACCCTGGGAGATGGTGATCCCCAGGGTCAGGGGGGTCTGCGCACTTCCCCAGCATATTATTCAATGTTGCCCCAGGGAAGTGATGGTCCCCGGGGCATACCAAACCTCCAGTAGGCGGTTTCGCGCCCACCCTACATTTTTAGAAAAAAGCCACAGGGAGGTGGTGGTCCTTGGGGCTCTTAGGAGCAGGAGGAGGGGGCTGTACACGCAACCCCCTCTAATATTTATGTAAAGCTGTGGTGGTCCCCAGGGCTAAAAACATCCCTAGAAGGGGGACCCCTTGCGCCCCTCTCCTTTTATTTTTCAATGACTGCATGCCCACAGGACCTGGCCCACCATGGGGCTATGGTGTAAACAAGAACATGGAGACCACGCTTGTTTTTTTTAAAAAAAAAACAATTGCCATGGATTTGCAGCTCCGTCTTGATTTTGCATCATATTTTGCTTTTTTTAAAGTGCTTTTTTTATTTTTTGGGCTGATTTTTTTTTTTCTTTCTTCTTGGTTGAACAGTTGGCCGGCACCTCCAGATGTCCAAATTTGAGTTTCCTTTAATATCTCCAAACTACTGGATGGATTTACACCAAATAACCAAAAGTGTGATCGCCAGAACAAAATCTACCTTTCTGCCAAATTTAGTGTAATTCTGTCTAGCAGTTCGGGCTGTAGTCTTTTTTAAAACACTTATGAGCTTTAGCATGGGAAACACACTTTTTTTGACCCCCGCTGTTTCTCATCACCCACTTCATGGATCACACAGAAACTTTCCATGAACAACTAGAATCACCGTAACACTATTTGGGGAAAATTTCATGGAGCTTCATCAAACTGTGCCAAAGTTATAAGCAAGTCAAAAAATTATTTTCCTATGGAAACAAGGCCCTTTCTATAACTACCTGCTGGCGACTGCCAGTAGGTAATATATATCTGTGCTTTAAAAGTTATCTTTAATTGTTTAATTCAAACATATATCGCAGTGTGTATAGATATGTGTGTGTGTGTGTATGAGATAGATAGATAGATAGAATGAAGACTTCGATTAAAAACCCAGAAGGACGCAATGTGGCGCATTTATTTGTTTTTCTGTTATTATTTCTCTTTGCAATTTATTCTTTGTATGAGCGATATCATGTCATTGTTGAAAATGTTGATATCCATATTTGCCATCTTCGATGCGTATTTTGGGTGCCCGGTGAGGCATTCTTTGTGTCTCGGCTGTCAACAATAAAATTATGTTGTGAAAATAAAAAAGCCAGAAGGACACTTGAGGCAGCCTTTAAGAAAAGAATGAGAACATAGAGCCAGAATGTTTTTGAACCATCTTTAGAATACCTTTAACGATTTCAAACCACAATGGTGTTCTAATACAACAAAAAGAGATGTGAACCAGAGTTACTTGAGAATCGGAATCACAAGAAAATGGTTCTACCGGGCCCTCTGGTATTGCCACAAACACATTTAACTAGGTAAATCCTGATGGAACATGTTTGCAAGAAACTGTCTGGGATCTTCAAACTACATTGTGTTGTCTTATATAGTAGCATTTATATAGCACTTTCTGTGCCCCTTGTCAAGGACTCAAAGTACTTTCCAAGTGGGAGACTAGCTAGGACCCAATCAGGATCGGACTCACCTATAGGGCAATCAGGCAGTGCCCGATGGACTGGTACGATACGTCAGTGTGTAGACGGATTTTTGGGAGGTCAGTGGGCCTGTTTAATGGTCTAGTGAGCCAGTTTTTACTGTTGATTTCCCTCATATTACTAGAAACATTGCCTTTAGCAAGCACACATGCATGCATACCTTGTTTAATGTGTCCTTACAAGTTCAAACTGCCCTATTTGCAAATGTGAGCCACTTCATAAGCTGATTCGATTATGGGGGCCATTTTTAATTTGGTGCCCAGGACTATTTTCTGTCCCAGTCTGACCCGGGACCCAATCTCCCAGTGTATGGGCAAATAATGCTGTTGGTTGTTGTGTCAGCTAAGATGTAGAGTTTCCATGTTGTGCATGATGTCCTGAGAGCATGTGGCACCCTTTAGGAGCATTTTACCCATGAATCAGTATACAATAAAAAGTGTTAGGCATAGCTTGTATACAGCTTAAGCAAACCAGTGTAATTTGATGTCATCTGTGTCATATTTTGGGAGAGCCTAGTATGTGTTGGTGATCTGAATACCTGTAGCTTTGACAATCATAGTTCTTCACAGGGGCAAGTTTCAAGATTCTCATGGGAGGCCAAGAGAAGGCACTCACAGGAGAACTATAATTAAAGCAGAAGCAACAGTTTTTGTTGTGTAATTCCCAATTCTATAGAGTATACTGGAGCCATCTCCTATAAAAATTAACATTTATTTTGCAGGGCATATTTAATCATATACTAATATGCAGATTTCTAAAGTGTATCATGCTATTTACTACCATTGTTGAGTATGGGGTGTGGACATGATTCACCAGAGGAGAAGCTCACATGGGTCATGATGGCACGCGTCTCTCTCAACAAATACCATTTGATTGACGGCATTTTGTATTGTATTTATATAGCTCTTACTACTCCTGACAAGCCGTTGAATTGAAGCGCTTTCGGCACTTATGCTTTTTAGACCATGCACCTTCCACCTGTAAAAGTTACAATCAAAGGTAGAAACCAAAAGTAGAGCATAAGAGATTCAGTCTGAGCGGTGAGAAGAAATTCCAATAAATAAGCCTCGTGAGTATGGCCCCACTTACTTTTCTCTGCACACTGACTGCAACATAAATTAAAAAAATAAACAATTAAATAATGGGATTTGTGGGGCGGAAATAGTGATTACTCACAGTGGATAGAACGCAATTTGCTAATATTATGGAAACTGACCATGGCACCTTAGTGAAAATATGTGAATGTAAATGTATTGATATAATTGATTCAAATAACAACAGATGTGTGCATATATAGATATACATACATATTATAGTAGCTGCTGGATGAATTTTAATAGAATTGATTTAGCAACCAGATGACAGGTAACAAATATAGAAAAACAGTATGCGCTCAAAACGTAGCGGACATTACACAGGGAAGGACAAAACGTCCTCTCTATTCTTTTTACAGCGCTTCTCACTCAACTACATGAGTTTATCAAGGACTGATATGTTATCTTTTGTTTTTAAAACAAGCCGCACAGAAGTGTAGATATCTGAACAAAAGTCCGGCGGCAGTGCTGGCTGATAGGAGAGCTCAGGGTACAGTTATGTGGCAGCTGAGCATTGAAAACCGGATTGCCCAGCAGGCTCCTCTTCAAGGGGCTGATTTAGAGCCTGGAGACTGGGGCCTGTGCCCATCCCGAGGTAACCCGTCTACCTTATTTAAAGGGCCATGCCGTATGGACAGGGGTTTTCTCAGGAATTGCTTCTGCCAACAGCGAGGGGCACTTTTTGTGAATATGCTTAATGACGGCCAGGTCCCCATGCCATGAAAGCATGACATCCATACAGTTAGGAGGGAATGTTTTGTGTTTTTTAAATACAAACCACTAAAGTGGGCAATTGTAAAAAAAAAAAACATAATAATATATTGGAATTCTACCCATCCCATCCCATACCAATACAGGTAAATAGGTTTCCTGAAAATCGATGATGGTAAGAAAATCTTTATCATGTAGGAATGGTAGAATGTCTTGTAGGGAGACAATCTGGAAACCCTGGGGCATATTTATGAGCCCTGTTGCGTCACGCTTGTACCACACAGAGTGGTGCAAGCGCAACGCGACTCAAAAATCAGGTTTATGAAACCACGCATGGCCCTGAGTGTCTTCATAAATCTGAAGTAACACAACACAGATCACTGTTCTGGATTACTCTGCCCTGGGAAGGTATCTCATGGGAGTTGTGTGGGTGTTCCCATGCAACTCCCCTGGTGTTTGACGCATTCCCTGATTTACAAGATTTGGTAAACCTGGGACTGCGCCGAAAAGTTACCCATTCCCAGGAGAGGCATAATGAGGAGCAATATCTTTATTTCTCTTTGTTACTTCCTCTTTCTATGTGTGCTGCATTTTGCATCCCCCTTGGATAGAGGAATTTGCTTCTCAGAATTCTTTTGTGCAGAAAGGTGCCGGCAAACAAAATCCTGCATGCAACACAGGCACCCTTGCACCATGGTGGATGGGTGCCTGCGCTGGCGCTTAGCAACCAAAACAGTATCAGTGCAGGGGAAAAGGCAGGTATGCACCATATTCTTTGAAATACGGCACACTCCTGCTCTTTCCCTGTCACGCAGTGCAGAGCAGCAAGGCGACCTGCTGTGCTGCACTGCGTGACAATATCATAAATATGCCCCCTTGTTTTTTCAGAGATGTGTTTAATATCCTGCAGTCCAAGATTGTTTAATAAACACCCTTTGTTTTCTAAACAAGCAAGCATCTAGAGTGACATTCTTTGGCTCTATTCGCTTTCAGAACCTGTAAATGCATTGCTCAGATTTCTTAACAGTAATCTTCATTACTCCGATGCTCTCTTCCTCGTCCCAGTACTTACATTATGAGGTTTACCCAATAAACTGCCATTTCCTAAACCTTCCTCCTGCAGGACAAGTTCATGAATCATTACTAAAGCCTATTGATCAACTCCATGATGAGGAGGCCTTAAAAAAGGGGGGCTAGGTCTGTAAGTACTGGGACGAGGGAGAGACAATCGGAGTAATGAAAATTACTGATAAGTAATCCGAGCATTACTTCCTCATCTCTTTCCTCGTCCCATTCCTTACACTATGAGGATATGTGCAAGCCATGGCCTCCATATCCCATCCTAGGAAGGAAAGAAAGAAAAAAAACACACAGTTAATGTCTATACAAGCTTTATTGAAAATAGACACCCTGGAGTATTACAAAAATAAATAATGGCACAAAGTGAAAAAAACATAAATTCAGGTGTCGGGAGAGAAAGATTCCAAAAAGGACAATCTCTTAATTCTTATAAAACGAAGATTTAATTTTAGGGAGGAAATGTGGACCCCAGAACAAAACCACCCTTATCTCAAACATCTTTAAATAAGGATATCGGCATTGGAGGAAACTCAATTCTCCTAGTAGTTTAGCAGATGTTATAGCAATCAAGAAAAAAACCTTATAGGTTAGAATTTTTTCAGAAGACTCTTCCAAAGCTTAAAGGGAGGAGGACTCCGTAAGAAAGGTAAAACCAAGGGATGGTCTTAGGAGGAAAGACATTTTTCATCTTAGGCATTAACAAAAGAAAAGCCTTAAAAAGTCTGGAAACTAAATCCGCCACAGAGGAACTCTACCCCAAGGTGCTCTATAGGCTCTGATTGCTGACCATTGGAGTTTCAGGGTGCAAACAGACACATTTTTATCACAACCCTCCTGAAGAAATTCCAGTATCTTTTCAGGGCAACACTGTAAAGGCGATAACAGATAACAATTTCTGTTTACACCACTTATGAAAAGAAGCCGAATGGTAATTATAAGACTTATTAATTGAATGTCTTCTGGAGGCCTGGATAGAACAAGAGACTGTTAAAGAAACACCCTTTTTCAGAAGACCCTCCCTCTCAACCTCCAAGGTGACAGCCAAAGAGGTTCCAGGGAAGCTGAGAGAGAACTGGAGAGATTAGAGGAGGAGGAGACAGGGGGAGAATTAACTCATTGTCTTTTGCCAAGGATCAAAGCAATGGAAACTAAGTTCTCCTTGGCCAAAATGGAACAACAAGGATGCATCCTTCACTATGAATCGTTAGCAAAACATTTCAAATCTGAGAGAAAGCCATACTAAAGAGAATTCGGCCATGGACATAGAAAAGCATCCACTCACAGAGCCTGACTGCTTATTGATCTTGAAAAGAACCTTGGGACTTGCACTTTTTTCTGATCCGCAAAGTGGTCTTTCACTGGAGTACCCCATTTGAGAAAAAGCTCATGAAAGATAGAAGGATTGAGGGTGTAATCATGAAAGCTGGGAAACACATGACTCAATTTGTCTGCCTGAATGTGTACTGCTTTTAGGGACAATCCATAAAGTCAAAAAAGAAATTATTCAGACTATAGAATTTCTCTGTAACTGAAGGGTGATGTAGGCTTTCACTACCAGGTTGTCTGCCTTGATCTCTAGAGAAGAGCCCTTGAGTTGGGGAGAAAACACATGCAAGGCCTTCTGAGCTACCATCAACTTTCCCCAGTTCCAAGAGTTTTTTGACTCCTGAAGCAATCCCGACTGCTGCCACCTGTTATCAAGAGTAGTAGGTCTGGGAAAGAGAAGGGAGATCCCCAAAGGAGCGCCGGAGTCTCTAACCACCAAGCCATTTGAGTTTTAATACAAGAGTCACTGGAATGCAAACATCACAATCTTTGGAGGTTGGAGACCAGTGTTCCCAAGGTACGATGAGCTCAGTTGCTGTCTGTGAAAAAGAAGAGAAACAGTAAAGAAGCTCACTCCTCTCTTACAGTCGTTTTAGAAACCAAGGAAATTAAACAGAAATAATAAAATTAGTCACCATATCTCCTTGGATTTGAAGCCATTTTTTCACCTGAGCCCCCTTCTTTAGAATCGGCTTCAAATGATAGCATAACTTTATTTTTCTCGGAGGAAGGAACCCTTTCCCCAAATCTGTCCTGAAGTTGACACCAAAATAATCCAGGTTTTGAGATGGCACTAGAGGAGACTTCTTCAGGTTTATGAGGAAACTAAAACTCTCCATCTCCTGGCAGACCATCCTCGTATGGATGACAGACTGCGAGCAGGAGCATGCCTGAATCAGAAGGTTGTCGAGATGAGTGTAGACCTTTATTCCCCAGTTGTGAATGAGAACAATAATTGAGGACACAACTTTTTTGAACACTCTTAGAGCAGTCCTTAACCCAAGTGGAAGGACTTGAAATCGCCAATGATTTTTTCTCACATAGAATCTGAGATACTGTGGACATGAGAAGGCAAATGGAGTGTAGAATTTAAGCGCCCTGTCAATCTATTTTGGTTAAAAAATCCCCTTGCGTCACGAAAGGAACCATTTGCTCATTTTTAAATGTACTGTTGAAATAGAATTAATGAGGCCTTTCAGATCAATAATGATTCTGTATTCCCCCCCATGATTTTTGTACCAAAAAAGTCATTGAGAACCAGTTGCATTGCTGATGGCACCTGAACGATTGCTCTCTTCTGGGTCAAGGCAGCGAAACTGTCGATCAAACTTTGCCTCTTTGATGGATTAACAGGAAAAGGTGTTTCAAAGGCATGGACCTCAGGGGAACAGGAGAAAACGTTATTCTGTATCCTACAGAAATAATCTGTAGAACCCACATTTGAGATCCTGGAAAAACATTGATTCTGAAAAGAATTAATGTGATCCCCAACTGGAATCAGCTTCACTGCACAGTGTGGAACGCTGAGTAGGGTTATCTTTCCCTCCAGAGAGTTGATAAAAGGAGGGATTTAGGCTGGAATTTAGATTACATCTATTGAAGAAGAAGTTAGGTTTCTTGCTCTTATTTTTATCAAAACTTCTTTTACCCATATTAAACCCTCCCTGTCTGAATTTAAGGGGTTGTGTATGCTATTGTTTCTTGAAGGACTTTCACAAAAACAGTTTGGAAGCAGAAAAAGGCATGCAAACGAGACAGTTCATTTGGAAGGAATTAACCTTCCAACCCCTCAAGTGTAGTTAACACCTCGCTTCCACTACACCAGCCAAAGCCATGGCTGAAGCACAGAGGCTGTCAAAGACCATACCAGACAGAAGCTTTGCTGGGACTTTCATGTGAGACAGCAGCTGAGAATTGCCTCTTTTCCTTGCTATAGACAAAAAACGTAAAATCCTTAACAAGAGATTGAGAAGTGTAGACTGAATATATCTCAGATCTCATAGAGAGGCATAAATCAGCATAGGCCCTTTTCAGAGCACCTTCAGCCTTCCTGACCACACTGTCAGAAACAACGATGTACTTATTCAGAAGAGAAGGGTGACCCACTAAATATCCAGAAAAGAATCAATAGATAAAGATTGAAGCAACTCAAGGTCAACGGTAAAGTCTGTCCAAATATCTTAGACCTGTCACCTTATCTGGGTCTCTCTATTCTCTTTGTAATAGACCCCGAAAAGCTGGAATAACAGGACGCTTGGGAATGGTGGGCCTTTGGAACTGGTGGAACCAATCACTGCTTAAAGAAGGCTGATCAGAATCCACTTGAGGTTGTAGGTTTGCGGAAAGGTATCAAACAATAGGCTTTGTTTCCTCCTTCTTGATATATTTTCCTCTAGGGGTGGTTGTACTGTCAGTAAACCCCACCTACCTACCAGAAAGAGCCCAAAGACGACGTCAGTCCTCTTGGACTGCACCAATCGCCCGAATTGCCCTGGAGGGAGTACCTCTAAATCGGATGCCCCCCAAACCCCAATGTGCCAACAGCGGCTGTAATAAAATAATTAAATCAAGAACAAAAGAGCTCAAGCATCGGAAACGCAAAACATAGAAAGTTATATTAGGAATGACACCACAGGTCCTATATGCCCATGAAACGGTCTTGCACAAGAAAAAACAAAAACTAGAAGTGCTCCTGTGGGAGGGAGGTTTATGAGGAGAGTGGTAGTGTTCCTTTTGGTAGAAAGTGAAAACAGTTTAGAAGGCTGGGGAAAATGGCAGTGCACTGGTTAAACATCACAATGTAAGCACTGGGACGAGGAAAGAGATGAGGAGTTGATGAGACTTTTCTTACAGAGGCTTTGCTCTTTCTTGAGAAGTTAGGGTACTCTAGAGCCTTGTTCTATATTACAATGTACAGAATCTTCCTGCCAGAGGTCATGCCCTGCCACACAGCCAAGGATGAGCTATCCTGCAGCCCAAAAACAGAATAGTATGAGTACTCGCACACTTAAACGCTGCCTGGCTTCATCCTGCGATTTCATTTCCCTCCATAACTCACAGTGGGTTTAGTGGTGTTTGCTGGGATCATTCAAAGCTCCGGTAGCTCTCTTGGGAATCCCATTCAGAGGTGTCCACTAAAAATATGGCTTAAAAGAAACTGACCCAACCTTCTGCCAGTCTATAATTGTCTTTTGTGGCGGTTGGAGACATGTGAAAGTGGCGAGGCGTAAACTTTCGGGATGAGTGACCTGTGATGCATGAGTGCACCCAACCATCATAAAGAGGGTTCGGGGTTTCTCAAATTTTGAAAACAGAGTGAGCAAATGGTACATTTTCAAGCAAATTCAAGCACATTTCAGTGCATGGAGAGGCTACAACAGTGGTGTGGAAGCTTCTGGAAACTTTGAGCCTAATGCCGATTTTTAAATCACAAGAGGCGCATATAATAAAGACGAATGTCTCCGTGCTTTGCACTGAAACGTCATTCTCTTTGGCACAGGACTGGCCTTCCTGGCACCCTTGGCCTTCCTTGATGCATTTTGCCTGGCCCAAACTAAAGTTCTCTATTGTGGCCGAACAAGTGCATTTTGTGGAGGTCCCAGGACCTCTGCAACAAACTCGGATTCTTCTTCCACCACAAGATCAGGACAGTCTACAACAACTTCGATGAATAGGACTAAGGCATCGACCCAACACCTCACACTAGCAACTCCACTCAGCCGACCATCCTTGCCTGGACCCCTGTCACCACAGAAGATACCGCAAAGACCATGAGGAGCATACACTCTGGAGCACCCACTGATCCCTGCCTGAAGCACATCTTCCACAGGGTCGCCTCCGCCATCACACCAGGTTTATGACGGACAATAAACTGCACCCTCGAAACAGGCATGTTCCCCGACGACTGGAAATGCGCAGAAGTCAAACACCTCCTTAAGAAGCCCTTCGTAGACCCAACGGACCTCAAGAACTACAGGCCCATCTCCCTGCTCCTCTTCGCCACCAAAGTCACCGAGAAGATCGTCAACATCCAGACTCCATGACGCCAGTATACAGAGAACTGCCCTAGACTGGATCCGCTCCTTCCTTGCTGGCAGAACTCAAAGAATCAGACTGCTGCACATCCTCTCTGAACCAACAGAGATCAGATGCGGAGTACCCCAAGGATCCCCCCTCAGACCTACACTCTTCAACATCTACATGGCCCCCTTCACAGCCATTGTCCGGAAACACAGACTCAGCATAGTATCCTACACAGATACCCAGCTCATCTGAGAAAATAAAGATTATGACAAGGCCTATGTGTCCCCTATGTGTTCCCCAATGTTTCGTGTACATGCATGTACGCCATGCATTTTCCCTCCATGGCCTGTCAACCATGATGCCTATGCTGTAACGTGGCCTGCCATCAAGTCTCCCATGAGAGAAACGACAAATCTGCACTGAGGCCTACACGTTTTGCATCATGTTTTCCTGCACTCGTGCCATTTTCATGAAAGCCCATTTTGTGGCTCAGCCGGAGCCCGAAAAGAGGTTTCAGGCCTCAGACGCTCTGAGAGCTGCAGCTGCGTATCCTTGGCCTCGCACACTTGGGCCTCAGCCAAAGGGGCCCAGTCCGGGGTGCCGAGATAGTATTGAGCACGGTTATCTGCTTACTCCTACTGAATCACATTCCTGCATGGAAAAGGAGGAATAAACAAAACCCGCCTGCAAAGGATAGAGCCTAGCCTTTCTGTCTCCCTTTCAGTGATTGCAAAGCTCACATCAGTGAAAAACCCATAGCCCCCATGTAAGGCCCACGCAGTGAATAAAGAAATAGAAGCCACATCGGCTCTTGGTGATGGGCAACCTATGTCACAGATCAGTTCCTGCTCCGGACTTTAGATATCAGATAATACAAGATGTGCTGGTCGTCCTGACACTGAAGGCCTCTCTTCCAGACTCCCCGGCTGCACAGCAACCTTCCCCCAGTTACACGTCAGTTACACGTCATGCTCGAGTTGAGCACAAGTAAGGCAAAGTTCCAGTAAAGTTCCAGCTGATCACGCAACCCCCTCCAGGTACCCACCCACCTATGACACTCACCTATGACTCATCAGGTGGACGCCCACATGGACACCCACCTTCACGCCTACTTACACGCCCACATGCTCTTATCTCATTCTCTCTTGCTCTGCCTGAAGCGCTCCTGCTTACGTATAATATTGAATGTATATATACTGTACTCTGTGAATAAAGTTTCAGAAGACCCTTCCTGATCCCTTGTGGTGATGGAACCATTCTCCCTATAACTCGAGTTATTGGAATAAAGCCCTTTTGAACCTGATACCACGGACTCAGCCTCTTGCTTTATGCATGATCCTATTGATACCTATAGAAATTATGAGTGCGTAATACTTTATCTACGACATTATTATGGCGCCCGAACAGGGACGAATCCCCTTCCCCACGCGCCGGAGAAGAAGTTCCAGTTTTGCCCCCTTCTACAGCCGTGACGGACTTCAAGTGTACACGTCGCGGGTTTTCCCGCCAACTCCCTCAGGCCAACGGAGGAGACGGACTGCGACCAGGCATCCATACGAGGCGGTGAGGATTGCGGATCGTCCCGACCCAGAGCCCACCCTGCGAGAGAGCTGTGTCCGAGGTTTCTAGAGATCCGCCAAAGATACGCCATTCCCGCGCATGCGCAGCGTCGAGTGTCCGAGGCCTTCAAGTTCTGCTTCCCGGTGAGTTTCATGGGGGATTCCTCTAGTGAGTTTCATGGGGGATTCCTCTAGTGAGTTTCATGGGGGTTACATAAAGACGGGTTCATTTAATGAACACGGTAAAGACGTGTCTCACTTGTGAGACCGGTATGGTTGTGCTGTATTCCAGTGCATAGAGTTTTCAAGTATTCAAGTATACAAGTGCATGCATAGAGTCATTCAAGCATTCAAGTATTCAAGTATTCAGGTGCACCGATTCAACTGTATGAATGTTATTGTCTTAGTCAGGTTCAGTTAGGTTTGAATGTGTCAGGTTTGTATGTAAGATTGTTTCATTGTGATTTTGTTTTAGGTTACATTTCAACATGCCGTTGTTTTCGAAACTGCGTAAAATAGGTACTAGGAAAGGTGTATTAGAGGAATCAGTTAACATTCCGCCTAGAGACACACCTGGACATTTCATGCACTGTAAACATGGTTTAGAGGCCGTGTTGTTTTTAGAGCTATGGGTGGATTACACGAAGGATTTAGAGACACAGTATAGATGGCCTATCACGGGAACGTGGGATGCGGAATGCATTATGAAGGTAGAGGAAGAGCTATGGAAGAGAAAATGTAGACCTGCTCAGAAGGATGCCATTGAGTTTTGGCGCAAGGAGTCACATAGAAGAACAGAGAAAGAGTTCCACAAAGCAGAGAGAAGTAGACAGGAGTCTGAAAAAACCAAAGGAAAGAAGTTACAGGAGGAAGGGGAGCGGGTAAAAAGAGAACAGGCTGAAAGAGAAAGAAATACTGTCGTTGCTGGTATTTATCCCGTCCTTTCAGAGGAACTAGCAAGAGTGGCCCCAGTAGAAAGACCCGTTAGAGTGCCGCCACAAGTACCCCGAAAAATAAGACCAACAGCATCCGAAGCGTTTGTTACCGCCTATCTAGAGGAATCCCCACCAGCATACCTAGACGGATCTTTCCCTGCACCCCCAACACAGGCCCAGCTCCAGGAGCTCGAGGACGGCGGGGAGGGATCCGGGACAGCATCAGGAGGGGGGCCGACTGTAAAAGTAGACATCTCCGAATGTATATACGATCCAGATCCAGGAAAGGGCAATATGCTCGTGATTTCACTAAGACTTAGACAAGCAGTCGCATATTTGGAAAAATTACCAGATATGGATAAAAAAATAAAGAAGATGTACAATTTCATAAGAACAGGGGAAGGTCCTGAGTGCATAGCAGAGGCCACACAAGACAGAAAAGTAATTATTAAGAACTATATCCTTCGTTTCCTAATTAACTGTCTGATCAGGGAAAAAGACGAAGGTAACGGGGACGTAGACCCTTGTTATATAGGTTGGAGTGATCATATAGATGCCGGTCAGCATGATAAATCAGGACAGACAGACAGCATGTTGACCAAAATCCGAAAGGCAATAATAGCCTCACACGAAGCAGGACCGGACGGAAAGGCTGAGTCATCCTCTGATGACGAAGCCGGGGACAAAGACAAAGTACTATACGTGGGCCATGCCCGACGCTTCGAGAGGCCCAAGGGCCTCAATTACCGTAAACAGGGAACGGCTATAAAAGAAAGATATTCCCTTGAAAGTTTATTCCAAACTACCGAAAAGGCCCTGAATAGATGGATAGGTAACGACCAGCCCCTTACCCCGACCGAAAAAGAACTAGCACGGTCAGCCACCCTGTGGGTGTCCCAATATGATACATATAATAATGATATAGTAGCCCAAACGTTCTTGAGCCTCCCACCAAACGAACAGCGCATAGCTGGTGTTTACATGGTCCAACATTTGATTACGTTGTATGAGAGTCAATATTCTGATCCCGGTCTATTGTATAAGTTGCTGGACGACATAGTACTAGACAGGTGGACGAACATGGGTACTGAATTGATTAATGTCATCCTAGATCAGCGACACAAATATATAGAATTCGTGACTAGGTCCCTGCTTCCCGCTCCACCCCATGATAGGCGACAGTTATACGACAAGCTGAACCCCCTACGAGAGGTTCATCCTGTAAAAGATACAAACAATGTGCTACAACGAGTGTATGTCTACACCCCCTTGTCGAAATTAGAGATACTGGAAATGAAAAAGATGTTGCCCTCCCATGATAAAGACCCGGGGGTTTTTCACCGAGAACTAAAAGACATTCTCCGCTTAGGAGAGTATACATATGCTGACATTCTAAAATTATTGAAGGTACTATTGCCTGCTGGTATTTACGAGAAGCTTAAAGAAAAGGACTGGGAGGTGGGGGAGAAAAAGATTAGCTGGGATGTGTTGGAAAGAGAGGATGCAGCCAGAGCCCCGGGGGTTGGTCTGGGTCCCCGAGCTAAAGAATTACCTGAATTCCTTGTACAAGTTTTGCCTAGATTATTAGTTACTAAAAAGGAAGACTGGGATGCTATTTCAGCCTGTAAGCAGAAACCAGACGAGGACACAAGCGATTTTTACTCTAGGTTTGAGAAATGTTTTACTATCAATAGTGGCCTTAAGCCCGGTAGCGAATCATATCCCCATCTTTTTGTGAGCAAACTAGTAGAAAATTCCCTACCCGAGATTAAGTATAGGGTACTGAAGGTTGAGAGTACTTGGCAAGCAAACAGCCCTTCGCAAATGTTACAAATGTTACAATATCACCAGAACAGAATTAGAGAAGAACACGAGCAGGAAAAGAGACGCATGAAAGACACAAAGATGAAGATGCTGGTGGCCCAATCGGCACCGGCAAACACAAACACGAACAAAAGTAGCGCGACACCAGTTAAAGGGAACTGTAATTAATGCAAGAAGCCAGGCCACTACGTAAATGAATGTGCAGTCCTGAAACACAATATAGCTACAGGTAAAACAAAGCCACGTCCATATCCTCCCAAGGAAAATAACACGCATCAGACATCAGATACGTTTCCACCGCCGCCACCGCCAGTCCATGCACCTGCACCCACCCACGCTACAGCACAAATGTATCAGCACGCTCAACCTAACTATCCAGAATACCAAGCATATTCATGAAGCAGCCTAGAGAGGGAATTCGACTTGCCCCTTATTCCAGTTCCTGTGGACCAAGAGGGTCCCTATGTACATGCACGTTTACTGGGACAGGATAAAAAGTTTTTGATTGACACTGGGGCGAGTAGAACTACCATCAGTCATTCCGAGGTTCCAGGGACACCCCTCTCGGGCTCAAAGAGCATATCCCTGGGTTTTTCAGGAAAGCCAATTATTAATGAGGTTTCGGAACCAGTCTCTTTAGGAGTTGGTCCACTGATACATACAACAGACTTACTGCTTACTAAATCATGTCCAGAAAACTTACTTGGTATAAAGACATTAAAGGAACTGGGAGCAATTATCTGTTGCTCGCCAGAAGGAGTGCGACTGTATTTACGTGATTTCAAGGGACATTTTGTAATAAAAGATTTTGACATCAGGCTCCAAAATGTACCACAGCACCTATGGGCACAAGGTCCGACTGACGTAGGTTTCATGAACATTACACCACACCAGGTCACCCTCAAAGCAGGAGTAGTGCTGCCACGGATACGACAATACAAGATCCCACCTGAGGCTGAAGTAGGGTTACTGAAATTAATCGACGAACTCATTGCACAAGGGGTGGTGGTGGAGACTGATTCAAACGTATGCAACTCACCTGTTCTTCCTATTCTTAAGCGAACTGATCCCAAAGCACCACCTGTATATAGATTAGTTGTGGACCTGCGAGAATTGAACAAATGTGTAGTCCCACAGTACCCGGTGGTCCCGGACATTTCTTCATTATTGACTGCTATTGATGCAGAGGCTACGTTCTTTACAGTTATCGATCTGAAGAACGCATTTTTCAGTATCCCAATACATCCAGACAGCCAATATCTTTTTGGCTTCAGTTTAAAAGGCCGCAGCTTCAGATTCACAAGAGCACCACAGGGCTACACAGAGAGTCCTAGCATCTACAGTCAGGCACTCAAACGGCAACAAGACAGTATTCATATGCCTACCACTACAGCATTAATACAGTACGTAGATGACATTCTCATCACAGCAAGATCAGAAACTGACTGCGAAGATGCATCACTCACGGTTTTACACTTTCTGGCTGACAAGGGGCACAAAGTGTCCCCTTCGAAGTTACAATTCTGTGAACAGCAAGTGGCGTACCTTGGGCAATTGCTGTCCAAGAAGGGTAGGCGACTGACACCGGAACGTATTCAATTGATTTCTGGCCTTTCACAGCCCAAGACACAAAAGGAGGTACGTGCATTCATTGGCCTCACTTCATATTGCAGGCAGTGGATTCCCCAGTATGCTTACATAGCCAAGCCCCTAATACAGTTGACGACACAGGAGGCAGCTTCTACTAATGTCCTCCCTTGGACACAAGAACACACTGTGGCATTTGAAGAATTAAAAAGAGCTTTATGTCAAGCACCAGTTTTAGCAACCCCTGATTACAACAAATCTTTTATGCTTTTTGTGACAGAGCGGGATGGAACAGCACTATCTGTCCTCACACAAGATCATGCAGGAAAACACAAGCCCTGTGCTTATTTTTCTAGTACATTGGACCCAGTAGCCCAGGCTTTGCCTGCGTGCCTAAAATCTGTTGCAGCAACGGCCTTAGTCATAAGACAAAGTGACTCGATAGTGCTGGGCCACCCCCTGACAGTACAAGTACCGCACGCAGTGGAGGTTCTCTTGAACCGGACACAAACCCAACACCTGAATGTAGCGAGACTGACAGGTTATGAGCTGACGTTATTTCAACCACACAGAGATCAGACGATGCAACATACTGAATCCTGCTACTCTTTTGCCCTCTAGTACAGAAAACGTTCCACCACATGACTGTGTTGAAGTGATACATACTGTGACTAAACCAAGACAAGACTTGACGGATGTTGCACTCCCAGACCCTGACCTAACACTCTATGTTGACGGCTCATGCATGAGGACGGGGGCGGGAGAATTAGTGGCAGCGTATGCAGTGACCACTGCTACTGAAATCATAGAGACTAAAAGAATAGACATACTGTCAGCACAAGCAGCAGAGCTCATCGCTCTGACACAAGCATGCATAAGAGCTAAGCACTTGAGAGTAAACATTTACACCGATGCACAATATGCATTCGGGGTAGTTCACGATTTTGGAGTACTATGGAAAGAAAGAGGTTTCTTGACCTCTCACGGGGCCAAGATACAGCATGGCCCCCTTATACAAGCCCTTCTGGAAGCGATACATTTACCGACAGCCATAGCTATCCTGAAATGCAAGGCACATACTAAAGCCACAGATACCATTTCTCAAGGCAATGATCTGGCAGACCGAACTGCTAAACAGACAGCTCAGACCCCACTAGACATGACGAACTCACAGATACCATCAATGACCAAAGCCATGACAGTGAGGGATCCTTCCAGGGATGTACAAGATATACAGACACATGCTACTCTAGACGAATTAAAGAAATGGTCGGAACAAGGAGGGGTACTGACTGATCAGGGTTGGATGACTAAGGGCAAGGCAACATGGTTTCTTCCTGATTCGATGGTACAAGTGATCATAAATACCGCACATAGTCCTGCACACTTAGGAGAGAAAGCAATGCTAGACAGCTTACAGAATATCTGGTTCAACAAGCACCTGCGTGCAGCAGCGAAACAAAAAGTCAGAACATGTATGATCTGTTGCCAATTCAATCCAGGTAAAGGCATTCCGGTGGAACAAGGTGGATTCTCTCCACCTGACCATCCTTTTGAAGTCCTCCAAATGGATTATATCCAAATGAACAGATGTAGAGGTTACAAATATGTCCTGGTAGTTGTATGTGCACTCACAAGATGGACAGAAGCCTATCCAGTCCCTGATTATACTGCTGTAACTACCGCCAGACAATTGGTGCGAGAGTTTTTCCCACATTATGGATTACCACGTGTCGTATATTCCGACAACGGTTAGCCTTTCTCCTCTGAACTCATGAAGCAGGTGTCCCTTCTGTTAGGGTATACCTGGAAGTTTCATTGTGTGCGACATCCTGAAGCAGCAGGCCTTGTAGAAAGGCACAATCAGACCTTAAAGACAAAACTAGCAAAGATTTGTGCAGAAAAAGGTGTAGATTGGATGGTAGCCCTGCCGGTTGCCCTCTTTTACATGCGAATGGTAGCCCATTCTAGAACTGGCTTATCTCCTTACGAAGTGGTCTTTGGTAGGCCACCGAATATGTGGGGCACTCCGATGCCTAAAAAGATTACTGATGTTGATAGTAACATGCTGACAGATTACCTGGCTTCCTTGATGTCTGCACTACTCTCTTGTCGTTCGCAGGTTGCCGCCGCCTTCACTGACAACACCCAGGTCAAGGAACACTCCATCGCTCCTGGGGATTATATTTTAATAAGGAACTTTGACAAGACGAGTCCTCTTGAGCCGAGGTGGAAGGCGCCGAAGTTAGTGCTATTGACGACGAGGACAGCCGTTAAAGTCGAAGGACGGAAAGGATGGCTGCATATACACCACTGCAAGCGCTACTTCGGGAATAACGACTCTTTTAAAAAGGAAACGAACTTTTCAGACTTTGAGCCCCCTTTACTATAGGAGACTCCTCAGCAGGAGTACAAAGCTAAACTTAGATCTAGAAAGCCAGACCCCGTTTGATCAATTAAGTCCACTAGGTGGTGAATCGGTTGAACATGTATTCTGACTTACATAAGATCTCGGACAATGATAATGATAAAAAGAGCAAGATGAAAAGCAAATACTGTAAAATATTACGTGGTAGATGTATAGTGACTTTGATTTTTCTATCTCTTCTGTGCATCACGATAATATGTATCAGCTTAATACTACATGCTATTTTTCCTCCTATTGCCTCACTCTTACACTCCTCCACTAATGATACCATAAAGCATACATTTAGTGATCTGCCATCCTATGAGCTATCCTATCGACTTGCCCTGCGCAACAATACCTTTATTCAGATGCTGCACCATTCACATCAGACTAGCAATGCTACAGACTGCTGGGTCTGTGGCCGACTTCCCCCGTATCAGAAGGTGAAGGGAGTGTTGCCTCTTTTCCCTTTTTCCGTTCTCCCATAATGGTTCTTGCGGAGCATGGTTTGCCTTAATGACATCCATCAACGGTGATGCCAAAGAATGTCAAGACAAGGAGTGTAGGGGTGACTGGGTATGGGGTAACTTGAATAAAGTCATGAATGAAGCATGTTTCCCAGACGAAGAAGGTCTTCCCCAAAGAAAAGGTACAGATCTAGAAAATGAAGAGTATCTGCAAGGAAATGCGACCCTCGACTTTATAATGTTGAATGTCAAACCCATACACAATGTAGGTCCATCCTCAATTACAATCCTGCCAGTAAAAGGGGACTTGTGTGTCAGAAAAGAAGGCTCAGTACATTTGGGGCACAGCGAGTGTAATACTATAATAGAGTTTAAAGACAAAGGAAAGTCCTATTTCAGAGCATCACGACACACCTACTTTATTTGTGGCCAGACAGCCTATGTAGAGCTGCCCTTAGACTGGGGTGGGACGTGCTACATATCATTTCTTTTACCACCCATTTTCTTGGCCCCATCGAACTATCATCAAGATCCCCAACTAGCACTTATCAGACACAGACGAGGGCTCGATGCCTCCGGCATTGACCAGACCGAGACAGCTTGGGAGCAATATACAGATTTCAACAAAGGATTCTTTTTCTTCATAGGTCCCGTCCAGAATAGTAAACTTATCCGCAGGCTAACAAGGATTCTAGAAATAGTTGTAAAAGAGACTGCATCAGCCCTGGGGAACTTGACCCAGGAACAGTCTGCTATGAGAATGGTCGTTCTTCAGAACCGCCTTGTTCTTGACGTCATCCTGGCGGATAGGGGCGGGGCTTGTAGAATCATCGGCTCTAGCTGTTGCGTTTTTATTCCTAGTAACGCACCATCTGTATACAAAGCAATAACAAGGCTCCACAAGATTGCCCAAAGCATACATCAAGACCCAGGCACGTGGACTTGGTCCAGTTGGCTCTGGGGAGTAATATCGGCATGGGGATGGAAAGTGTTGACCGTCTGTGGGTTAATACTACTAATGGTATTCAGTTGTTGTCTATGTCTGCAGTGTGGCCCGGCCATTTGCGGCCTGTGTGCTACTGCATGTGTTCCACGTCCCCATATACAAAGCATTGAAAATGGAAAAATAATGCTGCAAGAACAGATCGACTGTCTCATGAGAATAGATGTGACATGAAGGGTCCACTAGGGGACAAGGAGGGAATGAGAAAATAAAGATTATGACAAGGCCTATGTGTCCCCTATGTGTTCCCCAACGTTTCGTGTACATGCATGTACGCCATGCATTTTCCCTCCATGGCCTGTCAACCATGATGCCTATGCTATAACGTGGCCTGCCATCAAGTCTCCCATGAGAGAAACGACAAATCTGCACTGAGGCCTACACGTTTTGCATCATGTTTTCCTGCACTCGTGCCATTTTCATGAAAGCCCATTTTGTGGCTCAGCCGGAGCCCGAAAAGAGGTTTCAGGCCTCAGACGCTCTGAGAGCTGCAGCTGCGTATCCTTGGCCTCGCACACTTGGGCCTCAGCCAAAGGGGCCCAGTCCGGGGTGCCGAGATAGTATTGAGCACGGTTATCTGCTTACTCCTACTGAATCACATTCCTGCCTGGAAAAGGAGGAATAAACAAAACCCGCCTGCAAAGGATAGAGCCTAGCCTTTCTGTCTCCCTTTCAGTGATTGCAAAGCTCACGTCAGTGAAAAACCCATAGCCCCCATGTAAGGCCCACGCAGTGAATAAAGAAATAGAAGCCACATCGGCTCTTGGTGATGGGCAACCTATGTCACAGATCAGTTCCTGCTCCGGACTTTAGATATCAGATAATACAAGATGTGCTGGTCGTCCTGACACTGAAGGCCTCTCTTCCAGACTCCCCGGCTGCACAGCAACCTTCCCCCAGTTACACGTCAGTTACACGTCATGCTCGAGTTGAGCACAAGTAAGGCAAAGTTCCAGTAAAGTTCCAGCTGATCACGCAACCCCCTCCAGGTACCCACCCACCTATGACACTCACCTATGACTCATCAAGTGGACGCCCACATGGACACCCAACTTCACGCCTACTTACACGCCCACATGCTCTTATCTCATTCTCTCTTGCTCTGCCTGAAGCGCTCCTGCTTACGTATAATATTGAATGTATATATACTGTACTCTGTGAATAAAGTTTCAGAAGACCCTTCCTGATCCCTTGTGGTGATGGAACCATTCTCCCTATAACTCGAGTTATTGGAATAAAGCCCTTTTGAACCTGATACCACGGACTCAGCCTCTTTCTTTATGCATGATCCTATTGATACCTATAGAAATTATGAGTGCGTAATACTTTATCTACGACACATCCTCTCCCTCACCAAAGAACCCGGCACCACCAGGCACAACTTCCAGGAAGGAATGAAGGAGGTCGCAACCTGGATGAGAAGCAGATGTCTGAAGTTCAACTCGGAAAAAACGTCCTTAACCTCGGATCCACCCCCTCCGCATGGGACAACACCTGGTGGCCCACCCCCGTTCGCAACCCTCCCACACCCATGGCCCACACCCACAACCTCGGCATCATACTCAACTCCACCCTCACCAGGACCCGACAGATCAACGCCGTATCCTTCATATGCTTCAACACCCTCCGCATACTCCGCAAAACCTTCAAATGGATCCCCCCTGATTCAAGGAAGAACATCACTAACGCACCAATCACCAACAAGCTGTACTACGGGAACGCCCTCTAATGCGGAATCAACAACTCTCTACTCCACAAACTCCAGACTGTCCAGAATGCTGCAGCCAGACTCGTCCTCAGCATCCCACGACAAGACTACATCACCCAGCACCTACGAGACCTCCACTGGCTCCCCGTCGAAAAAAGAGTGACCTTTAGCTGCTCAAACACACCTGCAAAGCCCTCCACAACACCAGACCCCAATACCTCAAAGAAGGCCTCCAAGTGAAACCTCCGATCCGCTGACCTGGCCTTGGCAAAAATCCCCCGCATCCACAGAGCCAGAAAGGGAGGCACATCCTTCTCCTACATCGCAGCCAAGGCCTGGAACGAACTCCCTCTCAGCATCAGACGAAGCCCCACACTGCAAGCATTCAGGAAGAGCCTCAAGACCTGGCTTTTTCGATGACCGGATGCAGGAATAGCCCAAAGACCTGGCCTTTCGGAAGACCGGAGATGTCCAAACCCCCCCCCCCACCCCAGCACCTTGAGGCCCTCAAGGGTGAGTGGTGCACTCTATAAATCCCTGATCGATTGATTGAAATAGTGCCTATTTCTCCTAGGCTCAGTTGTAGTCCAATCAAGCATTAATCTAGCAAAGGCCCTTTTCCAGTTTAACATCCAAGATCTAGCTTTCAGAATCCTCTAGAAAAACGAGCACTGTTCCCATCTTGTACTGGGCTCCTCGATCCTAGGAAATTTGGTGAAAGGCTAAGCGAACGCAAACATGACCCCACGTAATGTTATTTGAATGGTTTTCGTTTTTTGCACTTTTATACAGCGCAAACTCGACCCGAGAGTATTGGAGCGCATTATATGAGCAACAATTACATTACACAAGGAGACGTTATTTTTTTTTTCTTTTAGACATGGGAATATTGTGTGATTTGCCTAAAATCAGAGGCCGTTGAGCTGAAGCGGATACTCAAACCTGGTACACAAGTTCCAAAGTCGGCAGCTCTGGTTGTAGCCACATTCTTTCGCCAGGAGCCTGCCATAGATTAGCAAGTGTTTGCTCCCTGAGATGTCCTCGCCTTTGAGCGCCTATTTAAGGGCTACATTTTTGGCAGCACTATGATGTTTTTCTTCCAGGTTCATTTCCAGAAGAGGACAGCGCGCTCTGGTCATTTTTTTGCCGTACATTTCTTGACCAGCCTTGCCCATACATGAGGGGATTTTTATGACAGACGACTCGGCGCATTCATCGTTTCTGAACATTAGCACGGAGTGGAATAGGGACGCCAATTCGGGAAAGCAGCAAGACACATACCAAGTGTAGTGTTGTGGGCCCTAGGACCACATGCTACTAATTATGGACACGGAAACAGTCGAAATGCTTAATCAACTGGCCTCGAGCCCGTGCAGTCGGGCCCTTATATTTTCAGGCTCACGTCACTCATGACACCTGTGGTGGATGGGTGTGGGGTACGAGTGTGTCCGCCCATGAGGGAGTGGCTGGTAAAACTAAGTGGCTGCTGAGACACTAGAACATGTCCTGCAAGACGCTACATTCCTCCCAAACTTTCTTAAAAACAAAACAAAGTCCAACCTATGGTATGAAAATAAACTAGGCACATGAGACACCACTCAGTCTCTCGAAATTGAGAGGCAGTACGCAGGACAACGGTACACAGGTGCAGCTGGGAGCACCCAGACATTTCGGCACATGTCCATAATTTAACCAGCTACTACTGGGCACGAACGTATTGATGGAGTCCGGATTCTTTGGCAGCCTGTCCGTAGGGTGATGCTGTTGGCGTCAGACAACTGAAACATGGTGCATCAGGAGCGTCGGTGGAGTGCCGCCACAGTCTTCTCTTGGCTGCACCTGGGCACTAGGATGACCAATTAACCAGGACTGGGATGGCGTTGATGATGTTTAGGATGTTATCCTTTGAAGCCCCGATGCCTCCCAGTACTTTGTCGGTGGAGCCGCTTCCAGACTATCTCTCGTGCCAGGATTCCTGGGTGCAGGAATGTCCTTGAAGCCCTTGTGCGGGGCTGCCATGATACCTCATGGACTGTGCAGGACTGCATGTGGGCCAGCAAGGGGCCGCTGTAGGATCACCCACAGGATCTGACGACGTTGTTAGTGCAACCGCCAGGGTAGGTGATTTAATGGTCGGTGTGCTTGCCAACGGGACACATCGGCACATGGGCTGTAAGATAGCCCTTGGATACTTGGTCTCTCACTTCGATAGGGTGTCTCAATGTCTTGGTGCCTTGCAGGTGCATGACGCCACCCTGATGACGAATTGCTCCTTGGCTGGTTTGGGTGATGCACATGGCAATAATGTTGTGATTGCCATTATACCTGTACGACAGGTGTTATGATTTGCCGAGAGTGAGGATGACTGGAGGGACTTTGCAGCCACGTAATTTGGTGTCTTAGCTGAGGGTTTTCTTTACTCAGTGGCATCTGTGGTCACAAGCAAGGATGACGTCTGACTTAGACTCCTAGGGCTCGGAAATTGATAGATGCACTGCGGAACGTTGGGGAGAGACGCAGTTCACGGTTGCTGGTGGCTTACGTTTGGTTCTCCTATTGAGCTGTCTCCGGGGACGTCGCTCCGCCTTGGTGGCTGACTTGTGTCTGCGGGAGCACTCTTGTCTTGTAGTGGTACGAGTCCTGGTTCTTCTCCCCTTGTTGATTTCTCCAGTCCACCTACGGTCGTCCGGTTCTTCAGGGTGACAGGACTGTCACACTTTTCTTCCTTCATGATGTGGCGCTGTGCCACATTCACTTCTCCATGTTGCGGGGGTGGCAGCTTGCCACTAGGGGAAATACGGCTGCCCTCATGTCTGTAATGGGTCGATGTACGAAGCTGACTGAAAGCAGTATTGGGGTACTCTCTTTTTGTCTCTGAACCATTGTGGGGCAGTGCTGTTCCAGTGGAGATGTAGAGACTCTCCCTCCTGCATTCTGGCCCCGCTAGGCCTTTCTGCTCCTCTTGGCTCTGTGGAGCTCTGGTGGTGCCTCGTGTATGCGTATGCATATTCTCTTCCATGGTGCCCTCACTGACTCCTTGTATACTTTCTCTTCTTTCCTTGCGGAGGCGGCAGGCAACCACTAGGGAATGGGTGGCGCTATCTGAATGAGCGCTGTGGCGGCAGACAGCCACTGAGGGGTGTACGTGTTGCGCACAGTGGTCCTGGTGGCTGGCTAGATATGAAGCAGGGCTTCTTTGCTGTGGTACTCAGTCCTTCTCCTCATCAGGAAATAGGTGACCCACTTGGCCAGTCTACGTGTTGTTGCTGCCTAGGGGCAGGAACACTGCCTGCTTCTCCTACGCCTGTCTCTGGCAGGGCTCTGCCTTGGTTCCGCTACTTTTGATTTAGCTGGACTTTTGGTAGTGTTCTTAGGTGCTCTGTACAAGGCACTGGATGTGTTGGGGCAGCTATGCGTCTTGTGGCTTCTTGCAGGTGTCATCCGTCTCTGCCCCTTTTTGCAGCAAGTAATGGGCAGTGAACTGCTAGTGCTCACTTGGCTAGTTTCTCTTGATAGTAGCATCAGGTGGCCACCTGGGACGTGTGGTGCTTTCTGCTTCCTTCTGCAAGTGTTGTATTTACTGTCACTTTAAGCCGCTGCAGCTTTAGCAGTGCTGCTGGCTGGTTCTTTGCAAAAGTGTTCAGTGTTTTTTGCTTCTTAGTTCAGTGCAGCAATGCAATAGTAACCCACGGCCGCGTGGAGATGTGCTATGGTCTCCTCCCTTATCACAGAGAGGGCTAGTCCGTTCTTCTTCTCTTGCAGAGGCAGTACACAATAGTGTGATGTTCAATGCTCTTTTGGCCAGTCACAGCTATTGTCTTCACTGCAGCATGGGAGACAAGGAGCAGCTCAATGTATGTGGGGTAACATTGGCTGCAGTACAAGTTCATGTTTGAGCATTAGACATTCACAGCATGGGCTCACCAGTGGGTGTGTAACCCACTGGTGTCAGCTTTACTTGGCAATGGGGTGAGCTTGGAGTCTCTTTCACCAGGATCATTCTCCCTTGCTGAGTCTGCCTCTGTAGGCAGTGTGAGACAGTGCAGTTGGGCTTCCCACTCTGTCATGTCTGCTGCCAGGTGCGGTGTGGCAAAGCGGCAACTAGGTTGCGCTGCACGTATCCACTATAGGGTGCTCCATGCACCCGCACCCACTTCTTGCTTTCCTTGCGGTTGTCGGGCAGTGATGTGTGGATGCCGCAAGAGGCCAAAATGGTCTTCACTCCTCCCGTGGAAGTGGTGAACTGCCACTAGGGGCTCATGGATGGTGAACATGCATACCCTGGCCCTTCATGCCGACATCCAGTGAGGCCTTCACTCGAGCAGAGCGCTCATGCAGCAATCTTCCCGGGCCTCGGCGCGGTGAGCAACCAATCTGTGGTGTTGCAGGTGCACTCACTGGCGCGGGAGATGGTGGCAGCATGGGCCACAGCAATAGAGCGGAAAATATCACCACCGGACGGGTAAGGGTCTGCACCTTACAGTACCCCCCCCCCCCCCCAACCCCCTCCAGTGCCAACTCTCAGTGAAGGAACTCTGTATGAGAGAGTATTGGGCCTTAAATTCACTTAAATTTCCCAACAGCATAGTCACAGCAGGCTGATGTAAGAATTGGAAAACTTGCGCCAACAATGCTGTTATGTTGCTGTAAACTGTGCTGGCTTTGATCACAGAATTAGCTTGGCACGGTTATTCAATGCAGCTATCGCCATTGACAAAGCATCACTGATAGGGCCCAGCAAAGTCACACAGCCCTTTTAACCCTTCCCTCCCTAGGAAAACCTTTGGCATGTGAAACAACCTGCACCTTTTTCAGCAGCACTGAGGGGGAGTCTCTCTATCTTAAATCTTATCCCCAGTAACGGCTGCTGTGAAAAAAAAAGTGAGGGGGCAGCTCAGGAGAGAAAAATAAGTTACAATTATTTTAAAGCACATACCTACCGGCTGCCGCCTAGGTCCTCTTCTGCTCCTCTCGCTGCCCGGCAGTCCATGCACAGTCTCCCAGACCACCTACTCCAGTCCAGATGCTGCTCTCCTGCTGGTAATATCCAGGATGAGAGCAATGCCAGGATTGGTCTGAGCAGCGTGGTTTGCCGCTCAGTCAGGGCCTTAAGCCTGCCGGCCAAACCGACATGCGCATTTGCAGCTGTGCCCACCACTCCTCGTCCCTGCTACTGTCAATGAGGATGGCCAAGCCCTGCCCTTTACTCTGCTCACTCCACAAGAAAAAAAATGATAATAACAAGATTTATTATCATTTTATTTTTCATGTTTCCACTACTGAGAGCAGTGGGGCGACGCTGCTCCGCCTTAACAGAGGAGCCTCCGCTAACTGGCCTGAAAGCCCACTACAGAGTGTTGGATGTCCTGTTGAACAGCCCCCAAGGGGCACTACAGCCAAGATGGAGAAAGTGTTTGTGAAATTACTAGCTCAGCCCTTTTGTGAGAGGCACACAGAATCCCATTATACGTGCTACTGAACAGTGTGGTGCTTGACAGAAGTATCACGAAGGTGCTACAATCTGAGGAGCGGAGGGGCTGGGCGCTACAAGCAGTGGCGGCTGGTGACATTTGAACGTGGTGAGGTGTAAAATGATTGTCGTTCTGCACTGCGGCGAGTGAGCGTAGCGAGCGAGCCCGAACAACCTACATGGGGTTCTCCTCCCGCGGAAAATTTTGAAAAACGAGTGGACAAATAGTGCATTTTCCAGCAAATTTGAGAAAGCAGGAAGGTTAATAAAGCAATACGATTGAATTATTTATCATTTAAGAAATTGACAATTTTTATGAGCTATAGAGGACAATCTTTGCGTATGCTGATGTTATCATTTGCCCATATTAACTTTTGAACACACTGCTACAATTGTAATGAGTTTAACTATACAATAAATACATTAATTGACTGTGCCAGGCTGTACATCAATATGAGGACACTATTTCCTTAAATTATTTTTTTGTTTTCATGCAAGAAACGCCATTCAAAAAAAAGTACAGAAAATATGAATGCATTTCAAGTAGTAATGTCTGTAAAATATGCCTGCATGTAACAGCAAAGGCTTACCATGTTATCATTTCTACTGGTGGAGTTGCCATACACGGAAACAACACACATCCTCATGCAGTCACTGCACCCTAATAAACTTTACATCTACTGATCTCCCTCTAAACTCGGGCATTGCTGCCGCATTCCCCTGTTAGCACACGCTGACCACTCGCACACCAGTCACTCCTCTGGCCACTCACCCACTGCTTACATAGCGCACTGAAGACGCTGCAGGTGAGGGAGAACATGTCAGTGCATTCAGCGTCATGTTCTGCAAGAAAACGCTGCTAAGCGCGGATATTCAGATTTATTTAAGGGAGTTTTGGCCTGGGGTGCAATCTGACTTAAATCAATAACCACCGGCAGTGATGCACACAAACAGCATGTTCCTGCCAAGGTATATACATTGTACAGCAAACAAGGCACGTGAGAACATTGTGAACCGAAACGCCGCTCCGGTTAACTACCAAAAATCCCTTGGTTTCCCATGCCTGGCTTTATTTAACTGCCAAACCAGGCTGACCCTCGCCTAGGTCCCTCCCTTGTAACAAGCAATGCTTACATCCGGGCACTGACATTTCATATACCGAGGGCTCTCAAAGGGAACTGAGCCATTGGTGATAAATGTACGACCTCGTCATGTGAGTCAGTGCGCTTTCGTGTTAGGTCCTGTGTAAAATGAAGGCCTTGTTAGCGTTACATGCACGTTCTACATCCCACCTCGCTTCAGGTTTCCAGATTCTGCTCAGATGTCGTAGGCTTCCTACATCTGAGCAGAATCTGGAAACTTGAAGGCTGTCACCCACAGATAGCAGCATATAACATATTATGCAGACACTGTCTATTAAAAAATAAATGCAAGTAAAAGTGACCCGCGTGAAATGCATTGGTCATGGGGGAAGCTCACTCAGTTAATGTGATCACTTCAGATGTCTATGTGTGAAACTAGAGGGTTACTTATTTGAATCCTAGTTGGTGCAAACGTATGTTATGATGCACCAGCCTGTGACAGGCGGTACTGTGAATATGAAAGTTATAAATTCAAAACAATGCATTTCACGCAGCAAAAGACAGGCTGCCACAGTTGTATAACATGCCCACACTATTGGATAAGCTCCCACAAATTTTCAAAAAGATGACGTTTTTAAAATTGAAGTGCTTACAGTGCTTTCATAAGTCATTCTTTTAGTAATATGCAATCACACTGAACCCAGTGCAAACCTTTTTTTGGAGATTTCAATTGAAAGGGCACATTCCAAAACTGGTAATACCCTTATACAACTCCCTACAAAAGAAATACTCTTAGACACCATAAATCTTCAAATGAATTTATCATTTAGAGCCTATACTGGCTCCTAAGCAACCATTAGGTTTGCTGACTTATCGACTACACACATTTACATTTCTTTCTAATTGCAGGCACTCTGGAGAGAAGACTTATTTCTTCTTTAGCCCCCTGTCCTTCCTTTTTCCTCACAGTACAAAAGACTTTCAGCTTGAGGCAACTCAAGGTTGCATAACAAAAGGTATGATTGCTATTCTGGTAAAATTAAACAAGCTTGCAAACTTGGTTCCCCATAGAACCTGCTCACTTCCATCTCTAGTACAAATCCGCATGCAGCAGGAGATGCAAGTGCAGGGGGCTTCAGCCCTGAATAAGGGCCAGAGAGTGTATCACAACCGTGTGGTCACTGTGCACGCTTCGCAACAGATAGAGCCTGGGTTTGCAGTTCTTTGTTGAAATAAGGAATGGCTCATGTGATAAATGTGATGCACGCCAGTGTGGAGGTCATCAAGGCTTGATGTCCGTTTCACAAATGTTTATATCTTGCAATTGCAAAATCCTCCTATGTCTGGGGCCGGTATCCCTCAGGTGGGATCTGAGAGGCCCAGAGACACAGAGGGCTTCCTAATAGTCCTTGAGGCATAGAAGTCCCAAAGCCAGGGACTGCACAAGACTATAAAGACGGGACGTATTTCACCCTGATGGTAACTTGAAGATCCTCTACTCCCTTGCAAAGGTTACCGCAAACCAACCAACCACCATCATGGTTTTTTGGCTGTTGCCAATGGTGTCAGAGATATCAGCCACCTTTGATAGTCATAACCAACCTCCATCTGGGGCACATAGAAATTTCCAACCCCTAGCAACCCATTTTGAGATACGGCTCGGTGACAGTACCATTATCCCAGAGGCACATGCAAAACTCATCTAGAGGCAGCTAATTCTGAACTACTTACCCATTTTTCTCCTTAGAAGTTCCAAATGACAAACGAGAACCAACGGCGGCTGCAATCGTTTACTGCACCATCAGCTTCAAAAGCAACAGTCAGTCTGCAAACTTTGCTTTTTCCACTTGGTGAAAACAAGGGAAATTTGATTCCAAATTTATGAGCCAAAATTTCTGCGCTTACACGATGTGCTAGACTTGCCAAACACCTGATAGAGCGCTTACAGCACTCTAGATTGTATGGGTGCACTATACTCATGGTTGAAACGCACTCACATGTATTTTGTCGTTTGCAGCGTTTTATAATTATTAAGATGCATTTATTCACGTTCTAGTAGCACTGATTTTGTAGTGTGCACATTCAAGTAGGATTTTATATGTATTAGAGACATTTATAATTCCTATATGTGTAATGTGCAGGATGAAATTATACTCATGTAATGTAATTGTGTTTAGTTTAAGTTGCCTGAATTGTAGGCCCAACTGTTGTTAGTTTCGTTTCTCCTTGGTTGCTTAAGAAATAATTAAATGAATCCTTTTTGTGCTTGAAGACAGTGTGTTCTCATCCTACTGCAGGTGAAGGAATGTGGCCTTGTTATTCTTAGATTTAAGGAGATACCCGGAATGTCTTTGAATAAGACTGTAAGGCGAGAAGGGAGGACTCCTTTCGTGCCTGGTCTATCTGAAACCCAAGGCCACTGGAAGACGAAGAAAAATTAATTAAAGCTCCTGTGGAAAGCTACCGAAAACATTGCAATGGAAAGTTTTATCACATGACGTATTAGGGCTGAACTTGGTCTTTTTGTATGATGTGTAGGGAATCAGATTCGAAAGACTTTTGCTAACTTTCGGAGGAGAAGGAGCATCTTAGAGCGAGCTCCATAGCTTTAAGCTATGAGACCCAGCCTTCTTAGGCAATCCCACGTGCCGACACCTTTGGGATATGACAAAAGAGAGATTGGTAGGATCCTCATTTAGAATAGTGTAGGGAAAGATATTTTTGTTTTTGTTTTCCTCCCAGATGAAAAGAGTATTGGACTCAGCTTCTATTCTATGCTGTATTCTGATTTTGGAATTCATCACTTTATGCCTTTTATGCCGAATGAATTATATTCGTAGACTCGGCTCAGTATTCATTTTCATGTATCTATATACTCTGATATTGAGGTGTGTTTATATTCAATTATTTTTGGCCTTATAATAAACCCACAAAATTGAAATTCGGAGTCTGTGGTCCTTTGGAGTATGACTAAATTGACAGTATAACCGTGAATTGTTTTACTCCCCTCCACCACTTTTAGCAAGCAAATAAAAGACCATCAGTTCCAACTGTAGCAGAGAAAATAGGGAATACAAGTTGGCGTAATCACACCCATGAACTCTTTGGTGCATTATCACTGCTAAATTTGTAAAATAAATAAGTGAAGGGGGCCAAGATTTTTGTCTGTATGTCTCCTGCTCTGGGTCAAAGTCTGATAATCAAAAGTAAATCCTGGTCCAGAAAAATGAGTACCGGTGCCCACCACCTACACCCACCTGCTAAAATTAGGCACTGCATATTATGTTATTGGCATTTATATCGTGCCTTCTATTACGTCATCCCACCTGATTATTGGCTGTCTTAAGCCAGTGCTGGTTGTTTTCTAAACAATATAGCTAGCCAGATAAATGTCTGTGAAGCTTCCTTTGGTATATTTAAGCCAACCTTATTTGAATGGTTTTAAGATGTATGTTGGGGCCGTGTGAGAGAGTGCTTCAGAGTTGGCAGGACTTTGCAAACTATATGGCTCTGACGAACATGCTCTGTTTGAGAAAGGCGATGAAATAGGTGCACATGGGGAGGTGTCGTGAAGTGAGTGCTGTTGGGTGGAAACTGCTGCTATGTATGATGGGTGTCCCTGGTAGCTGACAATGGCATCCCTGAAATGTGTTGGGTGTGTGGCAAGTCTGTCTGTTGTGTAGTGGGTGAACTGTTGTGGGGAGTGTCTCGGATTCGGATGGTGCACAACGGTAAACTTTTTGCAGCGGCTTGGTGGGTGAGAATTCAGTATGTGCTTTCGTCCGTGCCAGGGGTGATTTTAGGTGGGAAAGTTTCGATTTTTTTTAAAACCTTTTTAAAACCCCACATTACATTAGTTTAAGCTTGTAGGCATTTTTAAACCCTGTGTTTAAAATTTATATTTCTGAGGTAGTGAAAGCACCATAGTTGTATTCCTTGACCTCTGGCTGCAATTAAGCCAAGGTTCCAGTAACCCTCAGACCAGGCTGTAAAACTGTCTGTCGGCTGGCAGTCTGGCCGGAGCAATGTCAGAGCCCCAGGGCTGCAGCCCAAGTCTGTGACACAGGCGAGCAGGACGCCCAGGGGATGAAGGAGGAAGGGCAGAAGGGTGTGTCACCCACCAAAGACGGGTGAGTTGAGAATTATAGGTGAACGTTAGAGCACAGCGATGAGCAGTGCTATGGAAACCGTAGGCACCTGTTTGTGCTTCCAGGAAGATGAGGTAGGAGCAGAAAAGACAAAGGGAACGAAGGCTGGCGTTTTTAGAGGGAGAAAAGGGGATTGAAAGTTTAGTGAATCTGTGCTGTTAGAGCGATACCAGGTGTAGGAGAATCCACAGCTTACGCCTACTTCAGCTCTGGCCATGTCTGCACTCAGTAACAACAAAAGGGAGGTGGCCTCCTTCACTGTCCGTCCTATCCCACCAGTGGCAGGGAATACCCCACATTATAAACTCCAACATTTGGTAACTAGGGGCCAAAGTAGGGTGAGAGCCGGGTAGGATTCCTGATGATGTAAGTAGGACACTTAACCACCCAAATGGTGTGGTTCCATTTCCCTCTCCCTTCTGCTATGGTCAGCGATTGGAGGGGGCATCTGCTTTGCCTACATAGAGAAAAAGGAGAGTGTGCATTGACTGGTTTGGTCGGCCCCAGAGGGCCGATCAAACAGTCAGGGTCCAAAGCATTGGGCTAGTCACGCCTCCCCTGCTTTCCAGCAGACCCGTTCCAACCAGGCACTTCTGCTTTCTCGCAGTGCGAGAAGCAGAAACATAAAATGGTAGTGTTACCATTTTATGTTTCTGCTTCCCGCACTGCGAAAAGGCAGTAGGGTGACACCCCTCTGCCCTAATGGAGGAGCTGGCATCTGGTTTTGACTCAAAGTAATCATTTGACAATCAAATCACAAGCCTAGCGGGACAATGCTTTGTGATTTTGAAAAAAAATCCTTGCTTTTTTGCCAGAGACAGCTAGGAAGACAGTGGTCCAGTCTTTAATCATTTCCAGACTGGACTATTGTAATGTACTATATCTGGAGCTCTCTCAGTCACGACTGATGAGATGCCATCGTGTGCAGAACATGGCAGCTCGCCTGCTATTAAATCTGCCTAGGCGCTCTCCCTTAGCTCCTGCTCTGGCAAAACTGCATTGTCTTCCACTGAAGGAACGGGTCTCCTTGAAAGCAATGTGCTCTTGCCATTAATTCCTCAAGAGTAAATGCCCCAGTTTTCTGCATCCTCTGGTTGCATCCTACTCCCCAAAGAGAAACTTGAGATCAGCTGACACTTCCCTAGCGTGCATTCCCAGAATCAAAAGACCTCCAATCGGAGGATGGTCTTTCAGCTTTCTGGTAGCCAAACTGTGGAACTCTCTGCCTCTTCCATTTAGGCAGGAAAAGTCAGAGCTATCCTTTTGCAAGAAACTAAAAACTTGGCTCTGTAGATCTATTCAATTCCAGCCATTTCAGCACTTCATGCTCAGTATTATGATACGAAAACCGTAGCACTGGGGCATGTCAGCTGATGTAACTACGTGCTCTATAAAATAGCTTATTATTATTATTATTGTGTAAACGCACCAGCAGGTTAGAAGGACAATTACACTTTTCTTGTCAGGAAAAAACAAATAAGGAACTAGGTAGCATGAGAAGTCTTTAAATAGCTGGCTGACCATTGCACAAGTGCTACATGCTGAAAAGGCATATAGCACAAGTATAAGTGGCAGAAACAAGCAATAGACTGAAACCAAGAGAGAGACCTCCATGACTAATATCCCACAATGCAATGTGGCCGCACCACATGTAGTCCTAAAGCTGGGCAGGCAGAAATTATTTTGAAATTCTCCACATAGCCAGCAGTAAAACGACACCGTCTCCTCAGAAGGTCACCATATTTGCCTGAAGAGAACATTATGTTCTAATGTATTGACATACAACAATGTAAAAGTCCATAAGTAAACACTATGAAGCAATGCTACTTTGAGAGGACAGATATTTCATAATTGGCCAATAACCACAACTAGCCTGTTGCACTGGTGAACACACCCTGATGATGTTTGCTGGAAGCACTCATTCACCCTCTTTGATAACACAGAAATACGCACAAATTTCAAAACCCTAACTAAATATAGAAAAACCTATAAATACCTTGCAATGTTCCAAGCATTTCAGGGTGAGTTTGGGAACAGAGTGCAAACCTTCTGCGGCATAGTCACATTTAATTCCTTATTATCACGTTGACATGATGTGAGATAGTTGCATCGTGCACTATTCAATAGAACATATGTACAAAAGTCACATAGTCAACAAGGATGTTTCAAAACTCAACAGCTACCCAAAGATGAGCTATGAACAATCATGCAGTGGCAGCCAGATGACAGCTGCCCCCTCTCCACACCGCATCGCATGATAAGACCCTTCTCATGCGATCACTGCCATTTCTCCTGCAGCACCACCCCTACTCCACCCACCGCACATACTACACCCCTCATCATGGCCAGCCACTCAGGATTGACTAGCCCCTTAGGATTGACTAGCCCATTTAAAGTGGACAATCCGAGAATATCTGGATCCCAACAAGCCATATATCACACAACATTTTTAACTCCTTCATAACCACCCGAACCCCTCTTTAAACAAGAATTTCTCAAAAACAGCTGAACAAATTTACACCAAATAATTAAAAGCAACCTTTCTCTGTAAAGTTCTGATATTTTGCCCAATTTGGTGTAATTCCGTTGAGTCATTTTCTCTGTATCACTTCCCTGAATTTCCAATGGGTATTTAACATAGGAAATCAACATTTGGAACTCCATCTTTTTCTTGGCCCTCGCTAGACGGATCACCACGAAACATTGCAGGAAAGAGGTAAACTGTATGAAATTTGTTTTTGGAAAGTTTAATGAATGAAGTTCGTCAAACGGTGCTAAAGTTATAAGCAAAAAAAAAAATGTTCTTCCTATGGAACCTTCCCCCCCCCCCCCCCGTATAACTGCACAGTGTAGCCCAAACACACACGCACACACACACTGCCTCACCTTTCCATCTTGAATCAACTTGCATGGCCACACGTGGTGTGAATGGTGACATTGCCACCATAATAGGTTACTGGTTCCTCACACAAAGAATGCAACATTGTTTACATTTAAATTGGCTATCCAGTGTAGAAAGAAATCTCTTTGCCCAGTCCGGCATCTCCAACAATCGCCAACAACAGGACTTCTAGAATCTTGCTTTGTTTGATGATGTCAGCTTATTGCTTTTTGACACCTCTCGTCGATGGCTCCTTTAAACACCTTCACATCATGCAATCGTAATTGGAGTGTGGAGACTGAGATGGGACATCACTAATCTGTAATTTTTACTCACTGTTCGTGATGGATAAATGCACATGACTACGGCAAAAGCACACAAGAACACCAATCCAGCTGCCGAGGTGCACTAACAATAAAGGATGTTGTATAAACACATTTTAACTGATTGTGCTCCATGAAGATCTGTGTAAAGGGGGCAGCAATGATTACTCACACAGGATCTGAACATAAAGAGGATGCTATAATGATTTATCTGAACATGAGTAGACATGCTTGGCTGGTCAAGAGTGTGTAAATTTCCAGACCTAAACCTTTGCCAGGATATTGTAATATCTCTGTTGGGGTGCAAAATGTTTGTAAATTGTTGAATAGCGCAAGGAGACATTGTGTATGTTGATTCACTGTGGCCATGTCAGACCTTCTGCTGGTTCCTTGTAAAGACGCTGTTGTTCTTTTTGATAAACAAATTTTTATTGTGTTTTGCGGCATAAAGAACAATATTAAGAATGATATACATCAGTGCATTGAACAAGGCATCAGTAACTTCAATCAGGGAAGCATCAACAAACAATTGCAAAGACCCTCCCTTCCTCCCCCATCCTCCGTCCCTACCCTCTGCGCCCCCACCCTTCAAAACAGGCCCCCAGCCATTTCCCCCATATCTTGCGGAATTTTTTGGGGCAGCCCCGTGCAGCGTATAGCGACCGCTCCTGGGCCGCACACCAATCCACCCCTCTACTCCAGGTAGCCACTCTGGGCGGGTCTGGCTGTGACCACACTGCCGCTATATCCCTCTTAGCCACCATAAGGGCAGTGGCGAGGAAGTACTTCTCGTTACGGGACCCGTCCATCCCGTCCATGATGCCCAGCAGGGCCATTCTAGGCTCGTGGGGAACCTCCCATCCCAGGACCTCCGCTAGCTCGGCTTCGATCGCTGCCCAGTAGTCCTCCAGACGGGAACAAGACCACACCATATGGAAAAAGTCCGCCGGAGCTACCCCACAGCGAGTGCAGGAGGCGTCCACGCGGAGGCCCGCACGATACAGGCGGTCCGGAGTCAGATAGGCAGTGTGGAGGTAATAGAGTTGGATGAGCCGCAGCCTAGCGGAGGTGGTAAGCGACCGAGGGCCCATAAGGGCGTCCCTCCAGTCCGCCTCATCCAGGGGTCCCACCCAGGCCTCACATCGCTGTTTTAGCCTGCTCCAGTCCACCGGGGTATTGTTAATCAGGGATTTATAAATGCGGGATATACCCCCCTTCCCCAGATACCCCAACATCACCTGAGCCTCAGGTGGGCTATGGGAAGGCAGTCTGGAGTCTAGAGGGACATGAGCCCGGACCGCGTGGCGCAATTGAAGGTAGCGGTAGAATTGAGAAGGCTGCAGCGAGAAGCGGGTCTGAAGCTCCTGGAAGGAACACATGCGGCTCCCACGCCATATATCGCCCAGACAGGAGATACCAAGAAGATCCCACTGCCGAAAGCCCGCTAGTCCCACCACCTCCCGCAGCCATATCCCGTGCCAAAGCGGAGTGAGTTGCGTGGACGTCCCCGACCATCTGGTGTGCCGCAAGGCCGCGCGCCACGCGAGAAAGGGAGCCCGCACGACGTCGGGGAGTGACAGGGGGATCGTTGTGCCATAGAGCATGTTTTGGATGGAGGAGAACCCGAGGCAGTGCACCTCGAGTCGATAAGCCGGGTCGCCCCAACCACCCGAGAACCAGTCATGGATCACCAGTAGCTGGGTGGCCAGATAATAAAGGTATAGGTTAGTCATGCTCAGGCCGCCGTCATAGGAGGGGACCCTGCAGCGATCCAAGGCCAGCCGAGGCCTACCGCCGCCCCAGAGGAATTTGGTCACCATCTTATCCAGGTCCCGAAACCACGGGCGCGGAAAGGGGCATGGAGTGTTTTGTAGCATGTAAAGAAACTTGGGGAGGATCATCATCTTATATAAGGCGACTCTCCCTAGCGGATTCAATGGGAGGGACTGCCACCGGAGCATATCTGATCTGGTTTTGTTGACTACTGGAGCCACATTGAGGGCCCAGCAGAGTTCCGGAAGGAGGGTGACCCAGATCCCCAGGTACTTAAAGGAGAGTCTCCGGAGGGGAATATCCGATTGCCAGTCGAAACATTCCCGCGACGGGTGTAGCGGGACTAGAACGGATTTTTTTGGGTTCAGATGAAGACCCGACGCTTGGCCAAACCGATGGAGGATCCGGCGGACCTGGGGCCCGAGGTCGCTGGATCAGAAAGATAGAGGAGGACATCGTCCGCGTATAGGGCAATCTTATCGGGGGCCACATCTGGCCATTCCCATCCGCGAAGAACGGGATCCGCACGAATCAGCACCGCCAGGGGTTCCATGGCCAGAGCGAAAAGGAGGGGCGAGAGCGGACATCCCTGGCGCGTCCCCCGACCTATGGGAAACGGGCGAGATAGAGCCCCATTGACCAACACACGGGCCCGCGGGTGCGCATACAGGACCGCTACCATGGCACGGAACCGGAGACCGAAGCCCATACGCTCCAGGACGTCACCTAAGTACGCCCATCCCACGGAGTCGAAGGCCTTTTCAAAGTCGACCAAGAGGAGGGCCAGATAGGGGGAAAGGCGGCCGCGGTGCGCCATCGCGAGGTGTAGGCGCCGCAGGCAGTGTCTGGTCCCCCGCTCCGGCATAAAGCCACATTGATCCGGGTGGACCAGGGAGGCAAGCGACGGGCACAACCGCTGCGCCAGGACCGTAGCATAGATTTTGAGTTCGGTGTTGATAAGGGATATCGGCCGGTAGTCGGAGCAGGACCGCGAGGGAGGCTGTGTCTTGGGGAGGGCAACTATGGTTGCTGTGTCCGTTTCGGGCCGGAACGAGCCCGTCTCCACCACGGCCGCAAAGAGGTCCCGAAGCCTCGGGGCCAGAGTCTCACGATAGTGAGCGTAGTACTCCTGGGGGAACCCGTCGGGTCCCGGGATCTTCCCAGGCGCCAGGCGGCCGATCGCCTCTTCAATCTCCTGCAGCTCGATCGGCGAATCAAGGGTCTCAGAAACCTCAGGCTGCAGCCGCGCAAGCGTCGCCCCGTTCGTCCCCAGCAACTCCTCTAGGGAGAGCGTGGACGGCCGGAGACGGTACAGCTGGGAATAATAGTCAGCGAACGCCTGGGCTATCGCCACCAAGGCCGTGTGGATGCCACCCGCAGGGTCCGCGATGGCTGGAATGATCCTGCCCGCCCGGGGATAGGTCGCCAGTCGGTGGAGAAGAGTGCCGTTTTTGTCTCCCCAGCCGTACACCCGGGCCACCGAGGAGCGCCATAGAATCTTCGCCGCCTCCAGGGAGTGTAGGCGAATCTCTTCCCGCAGGAAGGCCAAGCGACGAGACCGTGCGGCATCATCCAAGTCCCCCAGACTGCGCTCCAGTTCCAAGGCTTGGGCCTCGCAGTCCGCGAGCTTCTGGGATTGAGCCCGCCGTTGGCGTTGCAGATGCCCCTTAGCGGCGCCCCGAACAGTCGCCTTGCCGGCCTCCCACAGGACGGCAGGGGAGATGACAGAGCCCTCATTGTGAGAGTAATAATCGGCTATCTCGCCCCCGACCGCCTTCCGAAAAGCCTTGTCGTGGAGGAACCAGGCGTTCAAACGCCACATCGGACGGGCAGAGAGGGGGGGGGGGGGCCGAGAGCGAGGAGCACTGGCGAGTGGTCCGAAAGGCCCCTCGGGAGAATGCGTACATCCCGCACCCCCGCGCAATCGGTGGATGGTACGAAGATGAGGTCGATCCGGGCATGGGAGTGATGGGCCGCCGACGTGTGGGTGTATTGGCGCGCCTGCGGGTGCCAGATCCTCCAGACATCGCAGAGGCCCTGTGATTCAGCCCAAGATGAGAGCTGTTTTGCACGGGCGACGCGGGTCAGGGAGACCGGACCCGTCGAGTCCAGGTGGGGCGAGTAGACAGCGTTGAAGTCCCCGCCGAGAATGAGGGAACCCGCCGGGAGTGTCGGGAGGAGACCCGCTGCGTGGGAGAGGGCCGTTGGCAGGAGGGATGGCGCCGCGTAGAGGGACATCAGGGTAAGGGGTCGCCCCTCCAGAGTGCCACATACCACCACTACCATACCCTGGGGGTCCAAATGCACCCGGGTCAGGACAAAGGGGAAGGACTTGCGAAGCAAAATGGCCACCCCTCGGGATCCCCGTGCAAAACCTGAATGCCATACCCTGTCATAACCGTAACGGCCAAGGAAGGGGCAGTTGTTACCCAACAGGTGAGTCTCCTGGAGGAGGAGCACATCAATCTCTGCACGTTGCGCATATTTGAGGACCGCCATGCGTTTAAAACGGTCCAGAAGACCATTGACGTTCCAGGATAGTATGCGCATGGCGGCCCTAGGGACAGGTGGGTCAGCCATAGTCTAGGACAGAAGAGGGGGCCAGTAGAGGCGCGTCTGAGCAGGCCCCTAGAGAGGAAGGACAGCGGGACATCGGGCGAGAGAGCAGGTCAAACAGTACATGATACCTTAGCACAACAGATAAGAGGGAGTCATCCCCCACCAACAAAATCTCCCCAACGAGGAAGAAACAACCCCAAACCAACCCCAACCCCCCACCCCCCACCCTATACTTCGAAAACGGAAGCATCTGTCGCCCGAACCAAATGGAAGAACCACCAAGCTAAAACGCTTGGGCTTGAGCGCTAGTGGACCCCTGATACAACTAAAGTCAAGCCTGATTTACCTGCCCTGGCCAAGAGCAACACTGACAGCGGAGCATTCCACCCCCCGCCCAGCCACCCCCCACCCCCCCTCCCCCAAAAGAAGCAAAGAAAGTCAAATGTTAGGGCTGCGAGAGAGGTCCGAAGTGTCCACCAACTCGGCCGGTTGGGTTGCAGGGCCCGTGAGCCGGAGTGACACGGCCCGCCGCCCATCTGCCACGGGACTGGCGTGTGCGGCCGAGGAGGCAGAGGAGGTTCTCGATCCCCGGCGTGGCCGTCCCCCAGAGCGCGTGGTGATCGCCTCCCCCGCTGTGCGCTCCTGGGGTAATGTGCGGTGCCGCCGACGGGTCTTCGATGTCCGGGGCTTCCCCCGTCCCCCCCGCATACCCGTAGGCGATCCGCGCCCAGAGCGCTGCAGGGGGTGCTCCTCTGTCAACCAGGTCCAGGCCGCCCGCGGGGTATCGAAGAACAGAGTCTTGTGCTGGAAGACGACCCGGAGGCGGGCCGGGAACTGGAGCTGGTATTGGAGTCCCAGGGAGCGCAGCTTTTGTTTCACTTCCGTGTAGGAGCGGCGCAGCTCTTGGACTTCGCGAGTGTAGTCCGGGAATATCATGATTTTGTGGTTCTGGTAGTGGAGGGTATCCTTGCAGCGGGCCTCGCGGAGAATGGCGTCCCGGTCGCGGAAGTTCAAGAGCTTGAGGATGAACGGCCGGGGGGGCGCACCTGGGGGCCTGGGGGCCAGGGAACGATGGGCTCTCTCCACCACGAACGAAGTAGATAGGCTATCCGCCGGCATCCAGGACCGGAACCAGCGCTCCATGAAATCGTCCGCCCGGCCCGATTCGACTCCCTCCGGAAATCCCACTAAGCGCAGGTTGCTGCGCCGAGCGTGGTTTTCTGCATCCTCGACCCGGCGGTGTAGTTCCTTAGAGTGGGTGGTCAGCTCCCGAACCTGGTCTTGTAGGTGGCGGATGTCATCTTCAGCGGTGGATATCCGGGACTCGGCTTCTGAAATGCGGGCGGTGGCATTCCGCAGATCCTGCCGGAGAAGAGCAACGTCCACCTTGACCTCTCCCACCATGCCCTCAAGGGAGGCGCGGGAGGAGTTGATGGCCTGCAGGATGGCAGCAAGGTCTGTAGCGGGGGCCGGGGCCAGCTCGGCCGCGGAGCCGGACCCCTTGTCGGAGGTCGTGAATTTGTCCATCCTGGTTTGGGTGGCCCCGGACGCCAGCTTATTGGCTTTGTCCTTACCCATTTCTGGGGCGGCCGTCAGCGAAGCGGGGCAACGGACTGGAGATACACCAGCAGGATGTCAGCGGGTGCTCGGGCTGACGTGGGACCAGCAGGGGGACGGCGGGGGGAACCCGCGGTCGGAAAGGGCCTGGCACCACCAGCCCCAGCGGTCAATCCCTGATGAGCTCCTCAGCGGGACAGCTAGTCCAACCCCCTGCCGCAGTCGCGTCCGTAGGCCTCCCCCAGCAAAGCAAGGTCCAGCAACGCAGCTCACAGTCCCAAGCCAGCGGATCGTCCCTCAAGAGCACCGCAGCCGGTAGTCGCCAGGACCACCACTCCTGTGCACAGCCCACCTCTCCAAGGGGACGCCTCGCCAGTGCGGTCTCCCCGCCACCCCCAGGGGGGGGCACGGTGCCGCCTGTCGGATATCTTCAGCTGGGGCCCCGAACGATGAGGGGGGGGGAGGGGGGGGGAACAGCACCGACACCCCCCAACCGCCGATGTGCAGCCCGAGTCAAGGAGGGCCCCCCCACACCCGGAACCGGCAGCCAGTCTCGGAACGATGGGGCCGGGTCCGCGCCGCAGCCAGGAGGAGAAAGGAGAGAGAAGGGGGGGGGCGGGGGTCCGGGTCCCCCGGCCGCCGACGCACGGCCCGATGGGGGGTCTCCCCTCCGCACCCGACCCCCGCAGCCGCCCCGGTGAAACGGTCCCACGCCGCCGCACTCACCGCCTAATCTGCCATCAGATTCCGCACGGGGGGGCCAGTCACAGCACTCCAGGGGCTCCGGACTGCATCAGCGAAGCAGGACAGCACCCAGCCGGTACCCACAGCACCCGCGGCAGCCTCGCGGCCGCCGCGTCCTCGTCTCCGGCCGGGTCAGGCCTGCGCCCCTCGTGGGCGCCGCGGGCTAAATTTGCTGCCTGCCCGGGCCGCGGCTCCGCACCCGCCACCGTCCGCCGCCGGCCGGGCTTCGCGTCGTCTAGGCAGGCCCCCGGTGATCACAGCGCCCCAGGAGCAGGCGTGGGGCAGCAGGGCAGCTTCACACACCCCAGCGCCCAGAGCGGGCCGGCCAGGGCAGTCCAGGGGGGAATCAGACGGATTTGCGGGGACCGGCGTCGGGAGCCTCACGGAAAGGCGTCCATGACGGTCAGGCACCACCTAGCGCTCTCCGACGCTGTTGTTCTTAACATGGGTTGAGCCTGCTATACCATATACATAGATTCCGCCTACCCGGCCTCCACACATGCAGGTTTTAGGTGTTAAAGCGCATGGTGTCAAGGCCTGCATTTCTGTGTATGAAATATTTATTTTGTTTACAACTTTTAAAAAAGGAGGAACTTTACCACAAATGGCCGAAGGAGTCCTCTACAATAATCACAATGAAACTAAAATCTTGAAAAACAATTCAAAACGGATAAAAATGCAATCAACTCACAGGACCAGATCAATTATAAAAACAAACAAGCTCACATACAACTTGAAAAGAACTCATTGGATAGACAACAAAAAAATAGATTATACAATAGTTAAAGTGTAGGGCATCCATCTTTAGACCATATTCCTTTGAATTTATTTTTATTTTTTCACTATCTTGTAGTTGTACCTCTGCAGCAGATGAGACGTGTTGCAGTTTCAAGCTGCAGTTTGCCCTTTCCTTAAAATTTAAAGGGATTCTGTAATTAAATTGACATTTGGCAAACAGGACAAGATGCACAAATATCAAATTTAAGAGGTATAGTATTTTGAGCCAATTTTCCTCACTAACCTGGAAAAAAATACAACATTGGCTTCCAAACAGCGATGTGGCTGCCTAGAAAGGGGCGTCCTGTTGGTTAACGAGCGCACAAAGCTACCTTGAATAACAGTGACAACTAGGCAGAGATCTGACACAGGACCTTGGTCACACTAGTAAAACTCAGGCGAGGAAGTGTGTGAACTTAAGCTTAATGTGCAACAAGGTTGTCGCCAATCAAAGCTGATCTCACCGTTGAAAAATGGCTACAAAGCACTATGAAATGGAAGAGATGCTCATATTAACACAAGAGAATAAACTACATGTTCACTGAAATAATTCCCTCTGCTTGATGAAGTAGCGTGGATAGATGTCCCCTAAATCTCTTGACTTGAAAGGTTGCTCCAAGGGTAAAGAAAGATAGATCGTTTCTGACCTACAAAGTCTGACTGTTGAGATCCATCTTGCTCACAAACTTCTCTCCTAATGCTGGAAAGTGCAGGTGGTCCTGGGATAGAGAAAGCTGTTTCTGAGCCTAGAAGAAAGCCACATAACCAGTGGCAAGTGGACACTTGGATGTAGGCCAGACTGGACAGAGAATTTGTTTTAGAATTTGAACATCAAGACCAGTCCCCTCTCTCTTTCTCTCTCTTAGTTTAACAATACAGTATTCTATATAAAGCAAACAGATATGTTTCTAGATCTTTTCTACAATGCATTGGAAATTTATTCAAGCAAATGCTCAAGGTAGCCCAAGGAAAACTTGTGATTTTGGCTAGGTGCTATGACTTTTAAGGACGTCAAGTCTCAACAAGTCATTAATTTTTGTGATACAAGCTCCACAGTCTAGCGCCATTTTAGAGTCCAGTTCTTGGGCTTCTACACAAAAATCAGGCAACCTTAAAGAGGATCTGAAAATCAAAGGGAAGCCAATGTGGAGGTTTCAGAATCTGGAAATGCGATTTTATTTTCAGGCCCTCACAATCAGATGTGCACATCAAAAATGAATATTTTTCAAATGCAAAAGGACACATTTAAGATTTACTAACAGGAAACTGACTCCTCCCCCCCCCCTTCTCGTGTAAGTGCAGGGAGCGTTAAAGGTGACCTGGCAATTTTTATTTGTGTTCTCCTCTTTTCAAGAGTTTTGAACAGTATTCTAGTCTCCACAAATTATCCAGTTTTGCTTTGTGCATTAGATAATTCCCGGATATAGTATCAATGAATTTTTATAACAATTGTGACTCTGCACTTGTTAATGTAGTTGACGCCCCCGAGAAGGGTTTTGATAATTTCCTTATGAATTAGTAAAGAGATATTTTGCATAGTGTGAGCAGGGAAGTTTAGTGCCCATGTATGGACACTTTCATCTCAAATCTGTAGAATAATGGATCCTCTGAGCCGGGAATATTCACAGATTAAGCATAATAAATACGGTGATACAATCAACAATGCATTTAGTAAGTATAATCTTCCCATCAGTGTTGATTTTTGCCCCCCCCTCCACCGTCTGATTTAATACCAACTTTTAAAAGCGTGTGTGCGAGGTGTACTACTGACCACATTCTAATTTCCTCTAGTACATCTGAGGCCGTTCTCTGGGTGAGGGATCATAATATTGTATTGGTAACTCTACAGATTGGGTTAAACCGTCCATCGAACATAAGATGCTCGGTGTTTATAACAGTGGAGAGACCAAATGGGCATAGAATCAAATGGGCTGAGGTTTATCCAGAAACACTGCTGGCTACCCTACTTGAAAATCACAGTTCTGACTTTGAATGAGGAAGTGAAAGCAGGGTAATCAGTTGAGGCATTTATGTCAATTCGTAGGACTATTAATTCACTTCTACCAAATCCGTCCAGGAAGCATATAAGAAAACAACAAGGTTGGTTTGATCATGCATGCACTATAGCACTCAGACATTTGAAAGAGGCTTTCCATAAGAGGCCTAGAAATACACCGTCTATAAAATCCCTAACGAAATGCAAAAGCTGATGGGAGGAATGCTTGCAACTTGTCTAATCAGTGCCAATCACTCGGGGAGCATCCCAACCCATCGTTCTTTTGCTCACCGTGCACCCTCGGTTTGAACTCAGCCATAAGAAAATCAGCCTTGACTCTGCTCCTCAAAGGAACAGTCCAGTCCGAACTGCCAGGCCATATCTTTTACTGAACTGGAACTCAAACAACCTAGGACGGGTTTCACCCTGATAAGGGCTTGTCAGCCAGGTATAGCTTGGTTTCAAAAGGTGAACGGAGGAATGCTTGCAATTTGTCTAACCACTGGCAATCACTCGGGGTGGCAGGTTTTGCGTTGTTTGCGTTCCGGTTCAAAGAGGACCTGGTTTGACAGCTCAGAATGGACTGTTCCCACTGGGGCAGGACCAAGACTGATTTGCAAACAGCTGTATTTAATATGAGGTGACATTGTGGGCAAAAGAACAATATGTTGGAATGCTTCCCTGAGCAATTGCCGGCGGTTAGACTTGTTGCAAGCATCCTCCCATCACCTTTTGTGTGTTTGATGTACCGCCCTAAGTAACCAAGTGTATTCCCAAACCTGGGTCCCTTGCTCACCGTGTCACCAGAATAAAGCTACACAAGACTAATGAGCCCCAATTAGGCCAAAACTGGTCTTGGGTTACTTGTGTTTCGGTTCAGAGAGGCCATGGCTTGGCAGTTTGGAATGGACTGTTCCCATTGGAGCAGGACCAAGACTCATTTGCATATAGCTGGGTGTAATCTGAGGTGTCATGGTGGGAACAAGAACAATGGGTTGGAATGCTACTCCAAGCGATTGCCGGCGGTTAGACTTATTGCAACCATCCTCCCATCACCTTTTGTGTGTTTGTGTGTTTGATAAAAAATCCCTTAGACATAAAGTACAAACAGTTACTGATCTTACGGAAAGAAGTCCAGAAAGAGGCCTGGGCTAAATTGAAACAGTCAAGTGAAATGAATGATAAGTTATTTTAGGGTATGATAATTTCACCTCTTTCCAGGCAAGCCATAGCCCCACAGTTTTGCTCATTGATACCGTGCCAAGACTCCACGCCAGAATAAACAAACACCTCACCCGCAAGCTACAGAACATCCAAAACGCCGCCGCAAGACTGGTCCTCAACCCACCAAGACACTGCCACATCTCCCAGCACCTGCACACACTCCACTGGCTCCCCATCGAACCTAGAATCACCTTTAAGATGCTAACCCACGCTCACAAGACCCTCCACGACACCGGACCAGCATACCTGAACAGCCGACTTAAATTTCACACACCCCAAAAGACCCTACAATCAGCTCAGCTCTCCAACGCCATGGTCACCCAGAAAGACCAGATCGGGAGGCCGCTCCATCTCCTTCCTCGCGGCCAGAGCCTGGAACAACCTTCCGCCTCACCTCAGACAGACAACATCGCTCCCCATCTTCGCAAGAAAACTCAAAACCTGGCTCTTCGACAGACCCCCTCCTTGATGGACCAGAACCTGCGACCCCCCCAGCGCCTTGAGACACTTATGGGTGAGTAGTCGCGCTTAACAAACACCTGATTGATTGATTGAAGACTGTGTATCTATATTTCAAGTTGATAACTCTAATAGCACTCATGACCGAGGAAATCATATGCAGTTAATAACCATTACACCATCATTTAGGTTCACATTGGGTAAGGTCACTTATGCTCTATTGGGAAGTGTAGAAAAGGGAACTCTCAAGGCTCATATGATGCCCCATCGGCCCAGATAAAACATTCTATTGACTTCAGGGCACCCATTTTAACATTCTTGTTTAATGCAGCACGGTCAGGGATCTTTCCCCGGTCACTGACAGAGACCACAGCGGTTCCCATTTTTAAATAGGGAAGACGATCAGATTCCAAGTGCTACTGTCCGATCCCCCTTCTGGACTTATCTGTTAAGATCTTGGAGGAAGTTTTATTGGGAAGAACAGAAGTCTGGGCAGAGGGAGGCAACATTCTCACTGAAACACAATATGGTTTTAGGAGGGGCATCAGCGCTGTGGAACAATGTCCAAATTTGAGCTTGACAATTGGGAAATATACTAAGACTAAAAACAAGCACCTACACCTCTGTTTCATGGACTTGATGAGCACCTTTGATTTTGTTATTCGCTCTAAATTGTGGCACATTTTGTTAAAGCCAGGTGCACCAGAATTTTGCTCTTTTTGCCCAACTAGATCAGATTGCAGCTGCAAGAATTCGTTATCATATAAATGGGGAGTGCTCACACCCTATTACCCTTAGGGTATTAGGGTGAAGAGAGGGGTCAGGCAAAGCTGCCCCTCTTGGCACCTTTTCTCTTTTCTCATACAAGACTGATACAGTTTGTCAAACTAAAGGATTAGATCTCCCTAGGCTAGGAACTCGTTTAGTCCCTATTTTAGTTTTTGCCAACGATGCGGTATTAATGGCAAGAATAACTAATGATTCTTGCAATGTATTTGTTGCATTTATGGATAGTAAGGAGTTGAAGATAAATCTAAGTAAAACCTATACAATCATCTTCAGTTTTGGCAAGGTGAAAGCTAATAGACAGAAAAAAACAGGTGTGTATCCATTAACAATTTTTTGAATTTTTCATAACTTAATGTCCATTTTGATTCCCTTGGCAAATGGGATCATCTTTTGAATAGCAGAAGAAAGCAGCTCATTTAATCAGTGGAAGTAATTTTTACATTTGCAACAAAGTTGGGTCAGAATTCTATTTTCAAAATGTGTATTATATATAAAACTAGATGATTTTGGGTATCCTGGAAAATTGTGAAATTTGCCACACTATGAATCACTATGTTTCATGTGTAGTAGGAGAATGGAAACGGCACACATCAAGAGTCAATGTAGACTGAGGAGCTTCTAAGAGCCTTCAAAGAAATTGGTTCTCCACCCTTTACAATGCATTACCTTTGGTGTGCCCCCCGATACCTGCTCCATACATTGCTGTATTTTAGAGATTATCTGATGGCTTTTAAGATTAAGAGCAGTTTTAAAATAGCCTTTCTGTAGGTGACATAAAATGTACATAATAGTAAAAAATGCAAAGTTAATTGTTTTGAAATACCAGGACAAGAGCAATTTGGAGGCTCCTTGCTCCAGCAATTCATAGTAGGGAAAGCGACCACAAAGTCGCTAGGGTGTGTGCATTAGTCTAACATAGGTTTGGTACAGGAAGGGTACGCTTCCTGTACAAAATATGATGCCCAGACACAATGTAAAGTTTTTCCCAGTTTGAATGTGTGCCTAATCTACTTTATTTAGTAAATTGGAGTTAGCGTGAGAAATCATGGGTAGTTGCATGGGAACGCCCATGCTCCACCCTTGGTACGCCCCCATGGAGCAAAGTAATGCGAAGCAGTGCTATGCCCTGTTTTGCATTACTTTTCCATTATTTCCAGCACTAAACAAGTTTAGCACTAGAAAGTAAATAGGGAAAAAAAGATTTAGCGCCGGTTTGCGTCACTTTTGTCACACAAACACGGCACAAAATCTTAGTAAATCTCCCCTTAGTGTGACAGAGTGAAACCAAGTGATGAAGTGCATGGAAACAGATAAATATTGGAAATTACACCCTCTTGATCAATAAGACCTACATTATCTTGAACCTGCTTCAAAACCCCTGAAATGGAAAGTTAAGATACTGATATGATTTGTGTGCCCAGAAGATATAAAAGTAAATAAATCATCCTAAAACATCTCCTACCCCCATGTCTTCACACTTTATTGCGCCGTAATACAGCTAAGCAAATCCCACTGAAATCAAAATAATACAGACAGATATTTTGATGTTGCGGACGGTACAAAAATAGGCAAAATCACTTAAAGGTGGAACTTTTACATTTTAGCTGTACATACTACAAAGAACAAATATACATAGAAAGCAGTTTTAAAAGTGTTCTGGAGATGATCTATGAGTGACTAACACTTAAAGTCAACATATACAGAAATGGCACATTACAAATGAAAAAATTCAATTTTGTTTTCAGTCCAGTGTAGTACCAGGTCCAGGCCTTTGCAGACCCTTTGAATAACAACTAATGGCCAATATTTCTCTGGAAAAGGTATCAACCCTAGTGTGAGTTACCTGACTGCTGCTGTCCACCAGTGCCTGAGAGCAGCCTTGTTTTCTGTTTTTAGCTGCGACGTGTTTTGGTGCTTCAGCCAGGGAGGGTGGAAAAAGTCTATCGCTGCAATTTAAAGATGTGCTAAAGTGCATGGATAGCCACAGGCAGTTCTGCTCCAGAGTTTCTCGCTCTGGCTCACAGCAGTGTGTGCTTACTATGGGGCTCCTTGCATGCTGTTTTATGGGGGCCGAGCCACCCACCCAAGCAGCAGCAATGCCATCTAGAGTAAGGCTAGTAAAATGAAAAACATCCTGCATAGTCTCAGTTAATGACGCTGACAACAGTGTGAAGTCCGGTAAGCACGCTCACTGAGGCCAAAAGTGGACTATATGATACCAATCCCACACTCTCTGTGTGCCTGCAACCAGCACAGCAATAAGAAAAACAATGTTTAATTTGCCCACCAATTAGTTCATAGTTGTAGATCAGTTCTTACTGTGGATCGCGTTATTCAGTAATTCTGTCAAAGGCGGATGTATTCGGCTGAACGTTAACATTTGGTGCTAGAATACACAACAGGTAATTCACCAACTCGTGTTCTTTAGTTTACAGTGCTGATAGCAAGTTAGGCGTACAATCGCACCCTGTGTATGGCTTACGGCTTTGATGTTCCTCAATAGGTAGCCAAAGAAAGAATATCACGCGCTTTCCTAAAATTAAATAAATTTGATTGTGACTGTTATACTGTGACTAACAGTAGCTGGTGGTTAAACCTACTGTGTTCGTTCTGTAGCTCTTCTTCCCCTCGGCAGAGTGTTTCTCCACTGGTGACGACTGGCCATGTCACCGTTGTCTCCTGACTGCTTGATGCAGCAGTGCACTCACCCTTGCCCAGTGTTCTTGTGCCGTGCAGAGCTGCTTGGAAAACATTTGCCGGCGTGGCCAATAATTTAGCTCCTGTGCCCTCTGACAGAGCGGGTGGCCTGGACAGGAACGAGCATCATCACTCTTTAAACGGCGTGCTTTTGGACTGGCTGCATTTCTTTTAGGTAACACGTAAGTTAGAAATCTCTGCTTAGCCTAGTGCCGCCCGGCTGGAACTTTGATGCTTCTTTCTGTCTCTGCATCCAGATATATAATACAACAAGCAACATAACACCAACAGCTATAAAATCATATGATGGTACCACTATTGGAGTCTTGTGCTTTTCTAAATTTGAAGTGTACTTGCCTGCATAACCAATTCATGTCATGGCGTGGGTATCCAAATTACAAACCTGCCTTGAGACCCTCAACGTGGTGCTGTATGTGTGGAATGCTCCGTCTTTTCACTTTTTTAAGCAAGAGTTTGGAGTGATATTTGGCGCTGCACCCACACAAGCGGTCTGTTCCTGGCGCACATAGCAGTGGCTGCAGCGCACAGAGACCATACACTGCCGCACATAGAGGAAAAAAATTAGAGGGAACTTTTCTCCCAACCCGACAGCCAGCACACATAAAGAGATTTAATGCAAGGGGATCAGTCACCTTTTGTGAAGGATATTCCACTGCACATCAAAACGTTTTGCCACATTTGGACTAGCTTTTGGTCCATTTGAGCTAGCAACACATTTTTTATTGTTAAAATATGTAGATTATGTAGCAGATGATGGACTATGTGGTAACTGCGACAAATCCATAATCAGGCGGAAAACAACACAGCCGCAAAATCACTTAGTTCCAGTTGCCCTGCCTATAGTACACAGTCAGCCATTGCACCTGTTTAGTTATGGTTTGGTTAGAGCTTCCATTAAAAATGCAGTTTTTGCTTTCTTAATAATTTTGGTGCACTTAAACACAGCTACACAAACCTTCCAATAAAAAAGTTCATCAAATTTGTGTTCAGCATGGCATGCCTCATGCAGATCTGTAAGGGGGAAGGTCAAAAAAGTGACTTCCCATTTTAGTTCACACAGGGATGTTTTCTCTTCCATATAGCAACAACGGCAAAACAGAATAACTTCTAACCTGGTCTGAAAGTAGAATTTTACTCAAGGAAATGATTCTGCTTGATGTGATATAAATCCATGTAATAGTTTTTGAGAAATTTTAGCACAAAAACCTGTGGGGAACTTGAAAGCACTAAAAGAGATATGTGGCTCACTAGTCCATGAAAATTCTTTAAACCCAGGTTCGGAGACAGTCTGCAGACTAAGTTAAAAAAAAAAATAAGCAAACCTTATTGGAGAGGATACCTTGGCAGTATAGTGTAAATGTAAGACCATGTTGAGTTTCAGAAAATGTTTACTCGTCCATGAAGCTACCGCTGACAAACATGAAGAGAAATTCCTCACCTTTATAATAAAACCAGGTGCCAGACTGGATCCAAATTTTCAACAACAATTTCTTCTGAGAGTCTGTACCCCAGGTGCAGGACAGAAAGAACCTGGGCAAGTGTGAACATTTTGAATGTGTCCTCCCATGGAAAGGCATTCAGGGGCAAAGATCTAAAATCGATCTAAGTACGCCATCATTCTGGTCCACTAGGAAAGATCAGGAGTAACATCTTTCCCCGTTTTTCCATTCCAGTATGCTCTAGATGGCCTACAACAACTAGAACGGGTAGTGATGGATTTATCCATCGCACCACTTTTGTCATGCGCCACTGTATTTGTAAATAGTACTCCAAGGAATTTTCTTAATGTGGTGCTATATGGTACAAATGCATCATACTACCCTAAATGCAAAATACACTTTGGCAAAAACCTCTGTGATAATATGAGAAATCAAAGTACCCAACCACTCCCAAAAACAATCAATAAAGAGAGTTTCTACCCTTTATATTATTTCATAGTTCCCACAGCTAGACGACAAGAGCTAGATGTTTGTTGAACAAAGCTTGTATTTGAGTCAAGAAAAACAGCCGACACGTGTTTCGTCACACAGGTGACTTTTTCAGGGCTGTAATTACATATGTACAAATATATCAAATTTTATACATTTGTTATGCATATAGCATTGTTTAGTGGCAAGACTCCAGGAAGGAAAAGAGAGCCCTAGCCATATCTCCATGCGAAGAAAGAATGTATATTCTTTCAGGCTATACATTTTAGATATCATGCCAACTATGTATAGAGAAATAGAAAAGCAGCCGCAAGCAGTGTTGTTGTAGTGCATACCCCTGTAGAAGGTGGAAAGAGAAAACGAAAAAGTTGCCAGATGATGGTGTGTGTGACCCTGCAAGTGGTAAACATAGAACCTGCACCAAAGAATAAAGTGAGATAGGAGAAGTGATAGTCTTATATGACATCCTTGGTCCCCCCTTGGGGGGACCAAGTTAAATCGCGCCCCATATTGTGGACATTGAATGTACCTGACCTTCCTTTGTTGCTGACCAGGGTGTAGTAGCCCTCCTCTGCTTTCCCTCCCGCCGCCGCACCGCCAAATCACCGCGGCAGCAGTGTGGAGGGACTTCGTTTCCCAGGCTCCCTAGCGGTCTGAGGGCGGAACTTGGAAACGCCGCCTACGCGCCTAGAGGCGCTATAAATCTCTGCCTTCCTCCGGTGGAGCGGGGGACCAAGTTAAATCGCGCCCCATATTGTGGACATTGAACGTACCTGATCTTCCTTTGTTGCTGACCAGGGTGTAGTAGCCCTCCTCTGCTTTCCCTCCCGCCGCCGCACCGCCAAATCACCGCGGCCGCAGTGTGGAGGGACTTCGTTTCCCAGGCTCCCTAGCGGTCTGAGGGCGGAACTTGGAAACGCCGCCTACGCGCCTGGAGGCGCTATAAATCTCTGCCTTCCTCCGGTGGAGCGGGGGACCAAGTTAAATCGCGCCCCATATTGTGGACATTGAACGTACCTGATCTTCCTTTGTTGCTGACCAGGGTGTAGTAGCCCTCCTCTGCTTTCCCTCCCGCCGCCGCACCGCCAAATCACCGCGGCCGCAGTGTGGAGGGACTTCGTTTCCCAGGCTCCCTAGCGGTCTGAGGGCGGAACTTGGAAACGCCGTCTACGCGCCTGGAGGCGCTATAAATCTCTGCCTTCCTCCTGTGTCCCGGGACAGCGCGCGGGCGGCGCCGGGCTAAGCCCGGGCAAAGGGCGGGCCCTCTGTGGCCCTCAGAGGCCAGAGGAGGCTGGGCTGGGGCCACCCTCTTGTCTATATGAAGTACAGTAATTGTATATTTGTCCACTAACTTATTATGGCTGTGAGCCATGAACATTTTTCATCTGTGAAGGTTGGGGGTTCTACTAAAGGCATATTAGACCGTTACTTTAGTAAGGTTCCCATGGATCTAGGGAGGGAGGACATATTAGCTGAGCGCCGGGCCGAGCGCCGCCAGTCAGTCGAATGTATGAAGAATACGCCTCTTATAGATCTATCACAACAAGTTATTTTGCCTGATGTAAGCCCCTTTATTGAAAATGATGACTTGTTCTCTATAGATAGTGTTCCCGCACTTTTGCAGGAGTTATCTCCTCCATTTTCCCTATCTAACTCGCCTGATAGTTTACATGTAAACACCATCCCTCGCCCTTGCGATTCCCTATTAGGAGTAGAAGTGATAGCTAACCCTTCCCTGCTAAATGTGGAGATTACGAAAAGGAAGATTAGAAAACCACTGTTGTCCAAAGTTCTCGGCCCACCACTAAATAAAAGGAGGAAGATGGGCGGAGATCCATGTAGACCCAGGATCAGTCACTCTGATTTTGGGAAAAGTATTAAGGCTGTCAAACCAGCTGTATCTATCCCAAAAGTCCCCATAGTAATTGCACCAACCCCAAAGGTTGCTTCAGACACTGTATCAACCCTAGTGGAAGTAGGCACTCCCTTGTATTGTTCTCCAAAGGAAGTACAGTTTACTGACCCTTTGGAAAGCATTTAACATCTCATAAGGTCATTTATTTTACCAATTATTGAGAGGTTAAAGAGGGTCGAGGAAAGGCTAGGGAATATAGAGCTGGTCATTAGTAGTAAAGCTGGGCAGGTCAAGGACCAAGCGGTCCCGGCCCATCCTCCCGTAGCAACCATGCCTTCTTCTCTTCCTGTTGTGTGTGAAGGCCCAGCCAAAGTTAGCATGACCACTGGTTCCAACAAACAGAGGCTAATACCCCTTAAATCTGCAAGGCAAACAGCTTTGCTTGCTGCTAGTGAAATCCAGAGGGTTGGGGAAAAACGGGGTGCAGGAAACATGGGTGATGAGAGTAGGAGCTCTAGCATTGCTAGGGGTGCGAAACGTAAGGAGCCCCAAGTTGAACTACCGCCAGAAGCTGTTCCCTATGTGGTTGTGCTAGCGGGAGTCCCAACACTTCCAGATGGCAAGAGGGAGGGGTTCTTCCAGCTTAAAAATAAAATTGTACATTGGCTGAGCCAAAATCGTCCTCTCCCTTATAACATTAATGGTGAGATCCTTCATGTTCGCCGACTCTCCTGGTTGGGAAGTAAGGTGAAGGACATTAAGGGGGATTTAATTGTCATTAATTTTAGAGACCCCGAGGCCGTTAGGCATATTCTAAACTGGTCAGTAGGGAATCCTGGTACTTCTATTGCCCCTTTTGAGCTGACTTTCTTTTATCCCAGAATCCAAGGGAATAGAGTTGGGCACTCTGGGGCTCCTGACCTCTCACAGACCAATCCACGTGCATCTTGTAACAATGGGCATACAATGTTTGAACCTAATTTCAAATCAATGACTTTTGATAACGTCCCAAGGTGCGACACTGTATTGCCAAGGAGTTATGGGAATCGAAATGGGAGGATGGACCACCTGGTACCACTCACGCCGCTTGATGTCCTAAATAGATATGAAGCCCTTTCTGGCCTCGACGGTTGTGATTGACAGATGTGGCCATTGACCAATTCATCCCTTGCTATTACTCAATCTGACCCAACCAATAATCTCGGATCACTGTATATTGGTAAATCTGACCTAATTGAACGACCTAGACCACTAGAGGGGATCTTGATATCAGAATTATCTGCTGAGTGCCCATCTACTTCTTCCTCTATCTCTCGTTCCCTTCCAAATTACGTACCCGAGCAGGGGGCGGGTGCCGGGTCCTTCATCTTGAGCGATTCCACTGGTTCTTTGGATTTTTCAACACCTAAGCATGCCACTGATGCTGAATGTGTTAAAATCGTCTTGTGGAATGTGGCGGGTCTCAAGAATAAATTGCCCATTCCTGAGTGGAGTGCGTTTATTGCCTCATTTGACATCTGTATGCTGCAAGAAACCTGGATGCTCAAAGAGAGTGTGGCTCCGGGCTTTGCAACGTATGATATTCTGGCAAGTATGAGCAGTAGGGGCAGGCCCTCGGGCGGGCTGTCCATATGGGTTGGCACTCATCTAGGAGTGAAGGCATTAGAAATTCCAACTAACTCTCGGGACGTACAACTTGTTCTATTGGATCTAGTGAATGGCCCAAATATTGCTTTGATAAATGTCTATTCAAGGCCAATCAAGCGGGGCCTTGAATCTGAGGCTATTACTGTACTGTCTAACCTTATACAGTCACTCGACTCCTCCACTGTGTTAATTTTGGGTGGGGACTTTAACTGCCATTTTGAGCCCCTTTGGGACCCAAATGTAGGAGACCCAGATGAAGTGGATTTACTATGGAACATTCCAGACCCGCTGACCTCTTTGGTCAAGGTCTGGACTCCCCCTGTCTTGCAACTGCAGTCGCTCTCCTTAGCTGCATCGTTACGAGCATGCAATGGAAGGGTGAAGCCAGATAGACCTGGGAAAGTAACGTTCAATAGATTAAATCATACCTCGATAATCGACTATATTTTTATTGAAGCAAGGCATTAGGATAGGCTTTATGAGTTTGTGGTCATTGAGAGGTTTGACAGTGACCATAATGCTTTAGCCTTGACTCTCAAACCGGGGAGTTTTGGACTTAAAAAACCTGCCCCGGATGAGAATCAAGTCACTGACCCATTGATAATCACAAACTGCAGAAGGAGGGTCAAGTGGCCAGAATTTCAAATGTCCAACAGTAAACTTGCGGAACTCTATTAAACCATTATACCATTTATTGAAGAGATGGGGAGAGTTGGCCCTTTGGGCATCCCAACTGATATTCATGGTCAATTGGTTGTTGCTCTAAAAGACATCTTGTACCCGGTAAAGAGGGTAACTCAGTTTCGGACTGCAACAGCTCCGTGGTTTAACACGACTTGTCGTATGGCCAAAAAGGCTCTGTTGCTGGTATTAAAAACCAACGACAGAGAAGCCATCAGGGTAAATCGCTCCCTGTATAAAAAGGCAATCAGTGATGCGAAGAAGGAAGGGGAGGCCGCAGTGTGGGAGGAGTTGGGTTTTGCGCTTAGTTGCAATGATGCTAAATCATTTTGGTCTATCGTAGCAACTGGAGTTAGTGGGCAATTCCACGCTCCTGCCCCCAATATTGCCTCCTCAATTTGGGAAAACCACTTTGGTGATCTATATGGCACGTGTAATTATGATGGCCCGTCTGTTGGTACCCCTGAACCTCCGCCACCTCCTGCATGCTGTGCTCCATCTGAACTTTTTACCCTGGTTGAGGTAGAAACAGCGATAGGAAAAATGCTCCCTAATAAGGCTCCTGGCCTTGATAAACTGCCCGGGGACCTGTTTAGGGCACAACCAAAGATATGGGCCCCCTATTTGGTTGTCCTATTCAATTGTATTTTGCAGGGGGGTGATGTACCCCCCACCTGGTTAGGAGCAGAAATTGTGCTCATTCTTAAAAAGGGCTGTCCGTTAACTCCCTCTAATTATAGGCCCATCAGCCTTATTGACTTATTGTCCCGGGCTACCAAAGAAAGAACGTCTCTCTCTGATATGTACACAGAATTCTTTATTACTTTCGAGTTCTACAGCGGTGGGTAGGTTGACCTCAGAGTTCCTCATAGTTAAACCAGACCCAAAACTAGAGGAATTTATGGACCAAATTGAACCTCAACTTGCCCGAAAATTATACATTCAGTTAAGACATGGCACCCTACCGGTTAGGTCCTTCTCATCTAAGTGGCAGACGCAGAACCAGGAAATTTGGCCTGCATGTAATTATAAAACAGAGACTGTTGTACATGTGTTGTTCTTCTGTCCTGCCTATTATGTAATCAGAAAACGTTGGTTGATTCCCATTTGCAGGAACTTGGGATTTTGTTATTTTATGCAGGCTTGTAGGTCTCTAATTTATGACACCCATCCCCCTATTGTCTTCGCAGTATCTCGTTATTTACACAGCATGTGGCGTAGGAGACGAACTTTTTTAAATTAATTTTTGTATTTATTTCTTCTTCACTGATAACTTGTAGTTTAATTCTTTTTTTAAATTTCTTAATCTTTTATGCTTATTTATTGTCTTATTGTAATTGTTGATGTACTTATGTGTACTTTTATGGTCTTACGACCGAAATAAAGTTATCACTGACTGACTGATTAAATCGTAGTTAGTCAATTTCAGCATATTGAAAGAAAAATATTGATATATATCATTGACAAACGACTTCCAGTCATAGGTAATGTTCAATTGTATATTCTAAGTTAAGGAAAGCATCCAGCTGTCCAAATAGTATATCCTAAGTACAAAATAGTGAAATGACTGCTTGTAAAAAGATGGTGAGATCATCTTCTGACACCTGAGTAGGAATTGATGAAATAGAAGGGGAGAACAAATGAATGGTATGTCACATCCCCAGTGAACAATCGGCAGCACCCACAGATCTGTAGTGATGGATTTGAAGTGGAGTAGGAAAAACTGAAATGTTGCCTCCACAAGCTGTGTAGGAGTTGCAAGGGGAAATCATAGCAACATAGAAGCCACTGCCACCAGCGAGGAGGTGGAAGTTCATTTGTACTTGGGCACCACCAACACATCCTCTGTAGTGCAAAAGGTTTTGGCCAGCACCTGAGCTCGTAGCAATGGCTGAAACTGTAGCTAGGACAGACCCTGAGAATAACCTCAAAAGTTTCTATATTGCAGATGAAACTGGTGGGTGAAGAGAGCATGCCAAGTAAGCAGGCCAAAACAAGACTGCATTTGAAGATTTCTAGCACCAAGTCGACCTTTTCTCCAAGGAGTCCTGAACTATCAAAAGACATGTCCAATAAGGATACATCAATGTCCCAAGAAAACCCAGTAGCTCGCATCCAGGCATCTCATCTGATCATGGCACTGGTGTCCATGGCATGACCCACACAGTCTGTTGTGTCAAGACCGGTCCATAACACATCTAGCAGTGTCTTGTCTGTCCTGAATTTTTAGGCAAATGCTGACCATGTTCACGAAAATGTGTATGCATAATGGCCTAAAAGCCAGACCACATTGACGGACATGTGGGTCAAACAGAAGGAAAAAAATACACTCTTGCCTAGTTCATTGATGCACTTCAATTCCATATCTGGTGGTACAGAAGGGAGGGTACTGGTGTCAACTGGGCAACTAAGCTTTCTAGTGTCGAACAGTGGTTCGCCAGGAGCTGGTCTGTGCTGTCTAGACATAGGGCAATTGACCAGGAGAGCCAAACAAGGTATGCAAGTAACCATTAAAGGGCCAGTCATGGCCTCACTGAAATGCAATAAGGGCTCAGATATGGCAGGCCCACCTGGCCTGGAAATTTCAGTCACTAAATTTGCCTCAGTCTGGGGTAGTTGGTAATCAAGAAATGTGGCTGTCCTGCAGACAGCCACCACAAAAGCAGGCACTTTCTTCTCTAGAGGAAGCTGGTGGGGATTCCAATTCAGTCTCAGAAGAAATACCCAACCCACTACCATTTTGTAGGTCCTATCATCAGTTTAGTTAGGGGTAAGCAAGTTGTCAAACTCATGATGATGATTATTGTTGAAAATGGCCCTTTCTAGGGTGCTTTCCCTAGACTTTTTGTTTTTCTCCTTCCCAATTTTCCACTGATCTAGATGCAAGGCGTAGGACTTTCAGCATGTTTGACTGCCATTCAATGCCAAAGCTCTGTGCTCCTCATATACATACTGATGATTGGTGTATACTTGATTCGCTGTAAGTCTCTTATCTAGGGGTAAGACATATACCCAGGGCATGTACCTTGAATGCTCCTCTGTGGGCCTGCAGCATAGGTTGTGCCATCCACAAAGGTAGCTCCTTGATCATGCCACAGGTTTGCCCTGGTGGGCCTGTGTGAACAGGTTAATATTACTCGGCGTGGCATTCAAATAGCTACATGCCAAGGTCTCATGTCTCTTGCTATATCAGAGTTCTCCCTGGTGACAGGGTTGGAAAGAGGTAGGGCATGTGTGCTACATGCAAGGGTCGTGACTGGAACCAGATGATGTGTTCGGTACAACAGGGCCTGCTTCTCAAATTGGATTAGCTTGGGGGAAGGTAGGGAAAGGTTATTGAGCAGTATTTCCCACGGGCAAAAGTAGTAGCAGTATTGTGTTTGATATCGATGAGTTCGAAATGGTGAATCCTTTCCTGTAGTGCGAGTGCATCCAACATTACATATGTGGAAATGTCACTTTGACAAAGTGGTGTATGGGAAACCAGGGCGAACCTACTCACAAGGAACCAGGGTAAGTATTATATAAACAGAAACAATGGTTCCTGTGGACAAAGTAATTAATAACAATGGAGGTAAGCACAATGGCAGTGAAATGGGTTAGATGGATGTCCAAAAGAGAAGAAAAAACATATACCACTCAATGTTTGGTAATCTCAACAGTTAGTTATACATATAACATCACATTTATATTTAAAAAAAACGGTGCAGGGTGTCCCCAGTGAACATGGAACCTACAAAAATAGTGACATATTGTGACATAGGAAATTGGTTTACAACAACAGTAAAGTCGACCATCAAAAGTAATGTGCAATGAACACAGCCTCCTTATTTATTAGTATGGGCTGGTGAATGGTTCGCTTTAAGTTTTGACAATGAGTCTGTCAGAGTGACATTAGTGCACCACAAGGAAGTGAATGTGTAGGAAGGGTACTCACATGGGACCCAGCACTGTACAAATTGGTGGGAAGAAATGAGCAGGAAATATGTAAAATCATTCATGTACACAAAATAGTGATGAAACTAATAATAAAGGAAACTTACCCCAGTGAGGGGAAGGAACTGACAGTACGGGCAATTGCGATGATCAGCAAAGCCAATATATTTAGGGTGTCAAGAATTCTAAGCAATGGAAAATACACGACAATCCGTGTAGTTGGCGGGGTCTCTGAAAAAATGAAGGAGTGTACTTGATTATAGAGGATGGGAAGCTAGGCGTGGCCACCAATCAATCAATAAACCAGCTCATAAGGCCCTTACCAGTGTTAAAGCAATTAATGCTTCGCTACGATGATACATCCACTACGACCAGCGGGGGTAAACAACCATCGAATTTGTTTGAGGATAGTTGCGCTTGAGATCAGCAGAAAACATATCAGTCCGTGTATCCGAAAATATGGGAGAATAGTGTAAGAACATATCCTCAGAATTTCTATTGGTCACAACATTCTAACCATTTGGAGATCTTAGCTCTTACCGTCTCATGAATCAAATCGACTTGGATAAAAGGACCGTGAACGCGTGCAGCCGATACGCGTAGAAATTGAAGAACCGCTCAAGTCCGTCTCCACTTGTTGAATGACAAGGGGCCGGCACTCGCTGCGGAGTGAATAAATACTGCTGTGTTGCCCGCCAAAACCGGACGTCACGGCAGGCATCACTCGGGATTGCCGCCGGACAATGTGATCTTGTTATTTGTGATCTTGTGTGCAAAAAAATGTTGATTAATGGGTAGACTTGAGACGATTGACCAAAACGGTAAAAAGACCTGATATATTAAACAGGAAGGAGGATGGAAACAAATGTGTGCGGGAGAAAGGGAGGAGGATGTTTTCTATCTTCAAGGGTGATATATCCGAGAATATTCACAATTTTGGAACCAAGGTACATAAGTGAAAATTCACTATGCAAAAGGGTAAATGAAAAATCACTATACAAGAGGAGAAAGGAAAAAATATTAGCAGCCGGGCAGAGGATTACTGTCTATAGGACACCCTAATTACAGCAATACATATCGATGTAAGAGGAGCTAATATCTGTTGAATTAGTGTTATGGGAAGGCGAAAGGTCAACAGTCAAAACAGTGATGACAAAAGTGACAGCAAAAGCAAAATATAAAGTCTTCAAGACGGTGTAATGGTAAATGTCTGTGTTACCAACACCTTACTGTCCCGGCTCCTCAGCTAATGGGGGCTTAATGACCCAATGTGTGAGCTGCGTATATCAGCCAGTGTGCTGCAGATGTATTACGCGACACGCCCAGAGGAGGCTTAAAGTAAAAGCCGAATAGCCCAAAAATATATGCAATACGATAGTGATATTGTATGCAATGATAAGTCTATACTGGTGGCACTAACTGAAGTTATGTCCAGAGTGTCTTAATACAGAGAAAGTGGGCATTTTGATGCTTGTGTCTCTGTGTGACTGTAGACCTGTCTCCAATTCACATCTGAATGCTGGGGAACAGTTACAAGTGGGCATTCTTGATAGAAGGCCATAAAATAGGGGCTCAAGGTAAGTTGCGGACCTCTGATTCTAAGGGACCTTTCTGGGACGGTTACGTGGGGGTGGAATTGGAACCTGCATTCCAAGAGGCAGTGTCTTGGCCCCACTAAAGATAGTGATTGCACCTCCTGGGGTAGAATGGCAGACAGGATAAAACTTAGAGAGTACCTGGGCATTTAAAAGGTGGCCTTTTGAACTAATCGTATCGTCAAAAGCCATTGTTGGTATAACTACTGGGGCTCTGGCCTGCGAAAGTAGAGACGCTTTTGGATTTGGAACAATACTACGCTGGTTCGATGCTGGGACTTCAACAAGAGGAATCATTAGGGCAGGAGGGACTGAAACTAGATTATCCACAGACTTGTAATAGCCTGGAGCTTGTCTTGCTCCAGGAATGGGACTATCCCTTGGTGGAATTTGCCGGGACGCTGCTAGCTTGCAGCTAAGTGTCAACTGTCATGGCTCAGGTCCCTCAGTACTCTCCAAGGGCTGTTTGCTGGCCTCTGGCCAAGAGATCCTAAGGACGCAAAGGATCTCCCTGTTTCCACGTGATCGTAAGGGCCTCACCAGGTGTGGCAGAAACAAGTGGAAGTGATTGTAGTTTGGGACAAGGACCATCCTGCCATACACCGTCATCACACTTTGTAGAGGAGAGTGCTCGCTAAAATCAGCAACCCACCTGAGATGCCAGGACGTGAAGAGTTCGAGGAGTGCAGGGGAAGCATGCAGAGTCCAGGGGACCTGTGCTAGCTTGTACTTCGGAGTGTGTGGTGTGCGAGGGGTGTTTGTGCTGGAGCAGAGTTTTCTGTTGAAAATCTATTGGGTTTTTAAGCTCTGGTTGGTCTATTGTCGAAAGAAATTAAAATTATTAATTTATAACTACTAATTATTTGTTTTGTGTAAATGTTCTGATTAATCAATACGCATTAATACACTAATAAGAGAAAACTATACGTGGGGTTGCATTACTGTTGCTAAAAATAATAATGTGCGGGTTTAATTAAATAAATGTTGCTGAGTGCTGTTTATTTTAAAGCACAAAAAAACGCTTTTAAAATGTCGTGTACTAATGCTTTTCTTGTGTTGCAAAGGCTAGATAATTACATACACATAAGGGTATTAGTGGGGTTAACACTGTTTAATCACTATGCTGTGGTAACGTTGTTTTTGTCTCTTTTAATTAAGATGGTACGTTTTGGCCTAGTGAAAGATGGCTGCCGTTTAAAGCCTGTATTTGGGTAGTCGATTTGTGATGAGAAGGCCTTGCTGAACATGGTCGAGAGTCATCTGACCACAGTCTTCGCCTGGTTAAAAAGTTTTCCGTGAGGACAGCAGCTCTGGGCGGACATCCAAGTGTCCTTGGAAGACAAAGGAGCCACAATGAACTTTGTGATCACCATGCTGGTTCCGAGGAAATATGAACATGAAAAAGAAACATTTGCAAGTTTTAGTTCCGTCTTCCGTCTTTTTATTTTTGTGATTTTTCTGAGCGGAGATTTTTCCAAATGTAGCGATGCTACATCCTTTCCTGCTCGCTCTGCTCAGCGGTTCAGCGGATATCTAAACATTTTATGTTGCCTTCTTTTGTTAAATTTATTATAAATATACTAGACTAGAGAGGGTCTGTGGTCATTGCATTTTGGATTCTGAGGCCACTTCTTTCCGAACTTGCGTTGGTAAGGATCGATGCTGTGAGGACGGTGACTTGAGAGACTTCTATCGAGAGACCTGTCCTGACCCGTTTATGACATTTAGCTAGAATAGGTAATTATGAGAATAATGATTTTGCTTTTGAATTGATTTTCTTTGAACTAATTTTAGATAAATTACCATTATTTGAAATACTGTGTTGGTGGTTATTTCTTGTCAATTATTGAGTACTCTATTTGATTATTGTTGATTATTATTGGTTAAATCATGACTCAAGACAGTGTCAATTAGGTCTTATCGACCGTAGTGTAGATGCAGGGTGTTTAGAAGGTTTTCTCTCCATAGGTTCTGTGCTGATAGAGTAATTGAGTATATGTTAGTGAAATGGCCCCAAGCGTATGATGAGTGTATGTGCGTGTATCTGTGAATTTACTCTATCCGTGGAAGTAGGGAGAATTTGTACACTGCTTGGTTAACGTATGTTATAATTCTGTAGTGAGGCAGATTGTTCGCTGTTCTCGGGAAGGCAGGATTCTGTATGTATGTACTACATTTTCTTGTATGAATGTGCGTGAATGTATGAGCATTTAGTTGATTGTAAGACTCTTTGGAGTAGTCCTAGAGGAAACAGTTAATAGATGCATGTTAGAAGGGCAGAGTAGAGGGATGTGCTACTGTGTCAACGAGAGAATTAATTCCGTACTGAAACAGAAGTGAGTGAAAGACGGGATTCTTGTGAAATAGATTTTCTTTACTATTCTTTGGTTAGCGAAGCAGACAATGGAGACGTTTATATGTTGTAACTAATAGATTTTGTAGAATCTGACACGAAGTCTACTGAGAAGTTTTGTAAAGGAGGGGTAGACGAGTGACAGGAGACAGGAGCAGGAACGACTGCAGCGACTGCTGACGTAAATTAGACCGCGCTCTGATTGGATATTGAATCAGAACATTGCTCGCGCTAGGATTGGTGCGATAGTGTGAGCCGCGCAAGGATTGGAAGGGGTACTCTAGTGACGTAGACGCTCCAGGATTGGTGCGTTAGTGTGAGTCGCGCTGTTATTGGATAAAACATCGTACTATTCAGTTGTATTACGGAAGGGATTAGAAAGTTTGGTAAAAGCTAAAATGTATTACCAAGACGAGAAAAAGAAAAAATCTTTGTTCAGAAAGATTAAAAATTGGTTTGACAAGGATAAAGATGTTAAAACGAGAGAAGGTGAATTGTTACCTCCATCGAAAACGCCTGCATCCTTTATGGCTGCGAGATATGGGTATCATACCTGTATATGGTTGGAGAATTGGGTTAGGTATACTAAAGAAGATGGTGTCCTAGCATTCCCAGAACATGGTTCATTTAATCTGGCCATGTTGAAAAATGTGCGGGAAAAGATGTTGTGTCTTGACCCAAGACCAAGGCCGACACAGTTTGAGGCTTTAGTGGAATGGGAAGAGGAAGTACATGAGCGAGAAAAACAGAGGTCTGGAGGAAACTATAGATATATGTTTGGGAGGAGACATGATCGTGAAACTCATCATGATCGAATGAAGAGATGGCGAGATGCTAGTATGTCAGAGGGATTATACCCTATGAGAACAGTTGAAGAGAAGGGTACAGAAAGGATTCCTGAGGCAGAAGTGAAAAGATATGGAATTAATGAATATGAGGATGAGGTCTTGAATGACATGATTTACAAAAGACCACCTCCATATAGACCAGAACCAGAAGAGAGCACACCAGTGGTTTCTCCGATAAGAGATACATTGCGTATCATTGAGACAGAAAATGTGACACCTGAGTTAAGAAGTGGTAATCCTTTTAGGGAAAAAGAGAGAGAGAATAGAAGCGGTGACGAGAATACGAGAGAATTAGCCAGAACTACATCAGAGTTGACTGAAAAGATTAGAGAGCTGACGAAGAATCTGGAAGCTGTTACGGTGCCTGTAACCATAGGTCCGGTTATGCCTGTTTTTGATAAGCAGAGGACAGGTGAAAATAGTTTGGTGATTCCATATGTTGGGAATAGATTGACAAGTTTGGCTGGTCCCTCAGGGGATTCAGGAAAAAGGACAGAAAATGATGATTTGAGACAATCCAGACATGAGACATGTAGTGAAGGATTAGAGATACAGTCTAATTCAAGATTGGATGCTAGTGAAGCTAGTTGTTCAGGGATGCCGATTTTAGAACCGCAGAAGAAAGTGGTTCCAATGAGAAAATCTACTGAAATAACAGCTGAAGATTTGAATGAATGGATGAAAGTTCTTCAAAAGAGGGATAAAGATTCACAGGCAATTGATGTGGCTAGGTTACGTGTAGAATTAGAAGAGCTTGTTGCAGGGACAGTTCCTACGGAAATTCTGAAAAATCATCATGATGGTGAACTGTTGTTTATGTGTAAAAACATCACCTGGAGAGCTAAAAATACACATGACAGGTTAAGAGCAATAGCGAATGAGCAGGGAGTTGACATTGATAAGGTAAAAGCTTTGCAGAAGTCTTACAGGATGGATTTCACGGACAAAGACATTGAAAATCTGAATGGTGCTGGTAGAACAGGACAGATTAAAGAAATGATCGCTTTATTGCGAAAATGGGGTGATGTTGAGAAATGGAAGGATAGGTGGTACAAGAAAAGGGAAGAATCAGGGGATAGGACTTATTCAGCATTTCCTGTGAGAGAAAAGGAGAAAACAGTGGATGCTTATCCCATGAGAGAAATACCTGGAGGAGGATATGTACATGTTCCATGGACCAGACAGGATATTTTATCATTTACGAATGATTTCCCTCGACTGAGAGAAAAGCCCGTCGAGTGGTATAGGCAGGTAGACAGGTTTGTGAAATTGTCAAAAGTGCTATAGATTGACCTGAATAGTTTGTTTGATATAATTGTCCCAGCAGACTTGTGGGCTGAGTGTAAAATAGTTGTAAGTTGGCCTACTGAGGAATATCCAAGAGACCAGAGAACAGGAGCACCAGATCCAGAAGTAATGAGAAAGTATGATCAGGTGATGGTGTACCTGAAAAGTAAAGTACCTCCGAAAGAGACAGACTGGGTTAAAATAGATCGAACACACCAGGAAGCAAAAGAATCAGTTCATGCTTTTTATGAGAGGCTGATACTGGCTTTTAAACAATTCAGTGGGGATGAACATCTGGGTGACAAGGATTTGAGTCATTTTGTATACAGATTTGTATATGGCCTGAGACCTGAGATTAGTGAGAGAATTCGTGAGCATACAGTGGATTGGCAGAGTAAGAAAATAGATGAGATTTTGAGACATGCAAAATACTTCAGTGATGAAATTGAAGCAAAACAGAGAAAGCTGAAAGAAAAAGCAATGTGGGCACAAGTGAAAGTTGCAGAAAGACAAGAAGCACAGTTGGTGGAACAGGCGAATAATGCAGGAAATAATCCAGGGAATAGGCCCAGGTATGCAGGGAAAGGAAAGGGGAATCTTGAGGAAGCCAAAAAGAAGTTCCCGTGTCACAACTGTGGCCAACTGGGACATTGGAGATCTGAATGTACCAATCCACCATTAGCGAATAATGAGGGTAAAACCTTAAATCAACAGGTGCAGAACGAAGGGAATAATCGACAGCAGCAACAACCTTCTGTTGTGAAACAGCAGAGTCAAGAGCCAAAACCGCCCTTGCCGCAGAATAGAGGATCACAAAAGTACAATCAGGATTCAGGATTCTACAATGATGAGCAGGTAAACAAACCAAGGCGTTCTAACCAGGTACAGCAGTACTTGTTAAAGAATGAAGGGAGTGAGTCTGAAGGTGATTATTGACGGTGCCGAAGAGAGGAGGAAGAGTGCATACATGGTGCAACTCTAGAAATAGACCAGGCAGGACCATTTGTAGATGAGAAAATAAATGAAGAAGGTGTTACTTTTTTAGTAGACACAGGTGCGACAAGATCAACTGTCAGGTCAGTAGATATTAGAAATCTTCCTCCCTCGGATGAAGCAATCCAAGTAGTTGGTGTAGCCAATACACAAATCAAGACTAAGCCTGGGCGTTGAACTACGCTCCGTTCGCGGAGCTTGCGAAGTTTTGGTAACTTCGCGCAGAGCGCAGAGCGCGAAGTTGCAGATTGCTACGCAATCTAGCGCGTAGCGTAGTAAATTTGCTTCCTCGCGCGCTCAATATTCATTCTCGCGCGCGCGGTAATGTCTTACCTTGATTCTGCGATCGCCAACTTGCTTTTCTGTCTGTTTGCGAGCGCCACGAGATTTGTACTATGGCTGCCCAAGCCCGCGAGAGTGTGCGACCCCGAACACGTCATTGGTGCGCGCGAACTGACTTCCGGCGGCTGTTTTGGTAAGATCGCGATCCCGAACATGGAAAAACTGCAATCTGGCAAAGAATATCTCGCGAGCTTCATAAAACCTTCTCTAAAATGATCATTTTGCTCAGAAAACTCCTCAGATTGTGATCTTGCTGTAGTCTTTGTGTAAGAAAGAGTCCTTTAATTTTTTTACCACTTTTTTTTCAAGAGGAAGGAAGTGCCCCTGACACTACAACTTCCTGTTCCTGTCCAGCAGGCTCCTCCCACGTGCTTTGTGCATGTGTTGTTCACTTTCATTTGGATTTGGAGCTGGAAGGATCCCTTTTTGTGTCTGTCTGCTGCATCATACCATTTTTTTGGATTTATTTGAGGAATTTTTGATTTGAGATTTAATTTACGACAAGTAAGTTGGAGAATTGGTGTGTTTGTTTCATTGGGGCTTGTTTGTACCTACATTTTTCTGGGATTTTTATTGTTTTTAAAAATTATTGTTGTGGTGGGTGGCCTGTACTACTTTCAATATGGGCCTAGTTGTTTTTCTCTGCAATTTCAGCCAGTAGGGTACCCATGGGTCCATGTTTTGTGGTGTCTGTAGAATTTCTACATCATGTAGGGCATGGATGGCATAGGATTGAAATGCTAAACGTGGCTGTGGTGTATTTCACTGTTGGTGTGTGTGTGTGATTTACCTTTGTTGGATGTGTGTGCTTGTGGCCTAGTAGTCTTCCACTAGGCCCAGAGGTAGTCAGCCTCCAAGCTGTGGTGCGTGATTTTACATGTACAGTTGGTGTTGTCTGGTGATTTTCCTTTACTCCATGGATGGCTTTGGATTTTGTTGCAAAAGGTGTGTTTGGGGTGCAATAGCATTTTTTGGGTGTGTGCTAAACAAATTGGGCTATTTTGGCCTGCATGTAAGGCAAGGGATTCAGCTCGCGAACTTTCGGTAACTCTGCACAGCGCGACAACGCGGACTTACAGTTTTCGTCATTTTTGCGCTCGCAATATGCGTGTTCGCGCACGCGAGAAAGCCTTTTTGTACAGTTCGCGATCCCGAACACGCAGCTTTTGCAATCTGGCAAACAATATCTCGCGAGCAACATAGACCCTTCTCGAAAACGCTTTTTTGTGCATTTCTGCACAAAAAACTCCTCAGGCTGTCATTGAGCTGTAGGTTTGGAGCAGGGAGAAGCTGTTATTTGTCTGGAAAACATTTTTATGAGAGGGATTAAGTTCCACAGACACTACAACTTCCTCTTCCTGTCCTTTCCAATCACTTTTTGTGTGTTATTGTGGTGGGGGGGCTGAGCATGTGTGTGGCGGCCATTTTAGGAAGGCATGCATTGTGCCTTTGCCATAGGCGTCCATTGACTGTCTCCCATTTCTTGTGGTTGTTGTGGGTGTGTGGCGGCCATTTTGTGAAGCCATCCAAGCAGTGTGCTTGCTTTTGCCATCCGGTTCCAAGCTTGTGGCCTAGTAGTCTTCCACTAGGCCCAGAGGTAGTCAGCCTCCAAGCTGTGGTGCGTGATTTTACATGTACAGTTGGTGTTGTCTGGTGATTTTCCTTTACTCCATGGATGGCTTTGGATTTTGTTGCAAAAGGTGTGTTTGGGGTGCAATAGCATTTTTTGGGTGTGTGCTAAACAAATTGGGCTATTTTGGCCTGCATGTAAGGCAAGGGATTCAGCTCGCGAACGGCCATTTTAGGAAGGCATGCATTGTGCCTTTGCCATAGGCGTCCATTGACTGTCTCCCATTTCTTGTGGTTGTTGTGGGTGTGTGGCGGCCATTTTGTGAAGCCATCCAAGCAGTGTGCTTGCTTTTGCCATCCGGTTCCAAGCTTGTGGCCTAGTAGTCTTCCACTAGGCCCAGAGGTAGTCAGCCTCCAAGCTGTGGTGCGTGATTTTACATGTACAGTTGGTGTTGTCTGGTGATTTTCCTTTACTCCATGGATGGCTTTGGATTTTGTTGCAAAAGGTGTGTTTGGGGTGCAATAGCATTTTTTGGGTGTGTGCTAAACAAATTGGGCTATTTTGGCCTGCATGTAAGGCAAGGGATTCAGCTCGCGAACGGCCATTTTAGGAAGGCATGCATTGTGCCTTTGCCATAGGCGTCCATTGACTGTCTCCCATTTCTTGTGGTTGTTGTGGGTGTGTGGCGGCCATTTTGTGAAGCCATCCAAGCAGTGTGCTTGCTTTTGCCATCCGGTTCCAAGCTTGTGGCCTAGTAGTCTTCCACTAGGCCCAGAGGTAGTCAGCCTCCAAGCTGTGGTGCGTGATTTTACATGTACAGTTGGTGTTGTCTGGTGATTTTCCTTTACTCCATGGATGGCTTTGGATTTTGTTGCAAAAGGTGTGTTTGGGGTGCAATAGCATTTTTTGGGTGTGTGCTAAACAAATTGGGCTATTTTGGCCTGCATGTAAGGCAAGGGATTCAGCTCGCGAACGGCCATTTTAGGAAGGCATGCATTGTGCCTTTGCCATAGGCGTCCATTGACTGTCTCCCATTTCTTGTGGTTGTTGTGGGTGTGTGGCGGCCATTTTGTGAAGCCATCCAAGCAGTGTGCTTGCTTTTGCCATCCGGTTCCAAGCTTGTGGCCTAGTAGTCTTCCACTAGGCCCAGAGGTAGTCAGCCTCCAAGCTGTGGTGCGTGATTTTACATGTACAGTTGGTGTTGTCTGGTGATTTTCCTTTACTCCATGGATGGCTTTGGATTTTGTTGCAAAAGGTGTGTTTGGGGTGCAATAGCATTTTTTGGGTGTGTGCTAAACAAATTGGGCTATTTTGGCCTGCATGTAAGGCAAGGGATTCAGCTCGCGAACTTTCGGTAACTCTGCACAGCGCGACAACGCGGACTTACAGTTTTCGTCATTTTTGCGCTCGCAATATGCGTGTTCGCGCACGCGAGAAAGCCTTTTTGTACAGTTCGCGATCCCGAACACGCAGCTTTTGCAATCTGGCAAACAATATCTCGCGAGCAACATAGACCCTTCTCGAAAACGCTTTTTTGTGCATTTCTGCACAAAAAACTCCTCAGGCTGTCATTGAGCTGTAGGTTTGGAGCAGGGAGAAGCTGTTATTTGTCTGGAAAACATTTTTATGAGAGGGATTAAGTTCCACAGACACTACAACTTCCTCTTCCTGTCCTTTCCAATCACTTTTTGTGTGTTATTGTGGTGGGGGGGCTGAGCATGTGTGTGGCGGCCATTTTAGGAAGGCATGCATTGTGCCTTTGCCATAGGCGTCCATTGACTGTCTCCCATTTCTTGTGGTTGTTGTGGGTGTGTGGCGGCCATTTTGTGAAGCCATCCAAGCAGTGTGCTTGCTTTTGCCATCCGGTTCCAAGCTTGTGGCCTAGTAGTCTTCCACTAGGCCCAGAGGTAGTCAGCCTCCAAGCTGTGGTGCGTGATTTTACATGTACAGTTGGTGTTGTCTGGTGATTTTCCTTTACTCCATGGATGGCTTTGGATTTTGTTGCAAAAGGTGTGTTTGGGGTGCAATAGCATTTTTTGGGTGTGTGCTAAACAAATTGGGCTATTTTGGCCTGCATGTAAGGCAAGGGATTCAGCTCGCGAACGGCCATTTTAGGAAGGCATGCATTGTGCCTTTGCCATAGGCGTCCATTGACTGTCTCCCATTTCTTGTGGTTGTTGTGGGTGTGTGGCGGCCATTTTGTGAAGCCATCCAAGCAGTGTGCTTGCTTTTGCCATCCGGTTCCAAGCTTGTGGCCTAGTAGTCTTCCACTAGGCCCAGAGGTAGTCAGCCTCCAAGCTGTGGTGCGTGATTTTACATGTACAGTTGGTGTTGTCTGGTGATTTTCCTTTACTCCATGGATGGCTTTGGATTTTGTTGCAAAAGGTGTGTTTGGGGTGCAATAGCATTTTTTGGGTGTGTGCTAAACAAATTGGGCTATTTTGGCCTGCATGTAAGGCAAGGGATTCAGCTCGCGAACTTTCGGTAACTCTGCACAGCGCGACAACGCGGACTTACAGTTTTCGTCATTTTTGCGCTCGCAATATGCGTGTTCGCGCACGCGAGAAAGCCTTTTTGTACAGTTCGCGATCCCGAACACGCAGCTTTTGCAATCTGGCAAACAATATCTCGCGAGCAACATAGACCCTTCTCGAAAACGCTTTTTTGTGCATTTCTGCACAAAAAACTCCTCAGGCTGTCATTGAGCTGTAGGTTTGGAGCAAGGAGAAGCTGTTATTTGTCTGGAAAACATTTTTATGAGAGGGATTAAGTTCCACAGACACTACAACTTCCTCTTCCTGTCCTTTCCAATCACTTTTTGTGTGTTATTGTGGTGGGGGGGCTGGGCATGTGTGTGGCGGCCATTTTAGGAAGGCATGCATTGTGCCTTTGCCATAGGCGTCCAAACTTGTGGCCTAGTCGTACAGTAGGCCCAGGGGTACAACTCAGCAATCATCACGGCGGGTTTTTTTCCCTTGCTATTCTTCTTCCTAAGTGTACACTACACAGTACAAATACAAAAGGATCCCTGGCCTTGTCAGTCTCTTAATGGCTGGCTATACTGTTGATGTTGTTCACTGACTGCATGAAATTTAATAATTGTGATGACCACCCACGAGACACTAATAAATTATATATTATATTATGGATCTTTTGACTGATGTTCTTCTGGCTTTTTGCTTTTAGGTGCACAAAAGACAGAGGTGTGTCATCATCATCCACTGTTGTGGTGCCAGACCGACGTCCTGCTGCTGTAGTGTACACAACGTGACGTGTCAGTGACCTGACCAGGCATCTCTGCAACTTGTGCAACTGAGTGCTGTTTTGACATCTGTTGAAGATGCCCCCAAAGAAAGCAGGTAGCAGGTCCTCCGGTACCAAGAAAGTTGCCATGGAGAAGAAGGAACAGAAGAAGAAGGAAGTGTCACTTAAGTCTGGTGTGCCTCCCAAAACCTTTTTTGGTTCACCAAAAATGAGGCCTGCAGCAGCGGTGTCGGGGGGGCAAGCTGGGGGCAGCACCTCCACATCAGTGGGCCCAACCCACCAACCCATGCCCAAGCAGATGAGTGTGGAAGAGGTAGCCAGCCTTATGGTAGAAAGCAGTGATGCTGAGCCTGAACTAAACTTATCGCTATCTCAAAGTAGTACACAATCCACGCAGGAGGGAACATCATCAACACAGCAGATAAGTGGTCAACAGCCGCAGCTACCGCCCGCAATAGTAGCTGTTCCTCCTGAAGTAGGGGCAGTTCAGGAAATTGAGCCTCATGCAGAGGAAGAAGAGGAAGCCACTCCTTTAGAAGTTGCATTGGCTTTTAAATCCCCAGCAAGGAAAAGGAGGGTTAGTACATCAAGTTCTTCACCAAGCCCCCCTTCTGATGATCTAGATGTCACTTGGAAGCCACAAAGTGAGTCTGAGAGGGAAACACATCACAAGAGCAGGCATGGCAAAAGGAAGGTTCCAGAAAGCCTTACACTTATGGATGTTGATGTAGAAGAGCAGGTTGATGATGATGATGATGATGAGCCACTCATCACAAACATCACTCCCGGGCCTGAGGAGATGGAGAGCAACATTTTTACATTATCCAAAATGGATGCGAGGGATGTAGCACGCATACCTCCAACACAGGTAACACCAACACGACCTCCAGCTTCCATATTTACATTAGCAAAGGGCCGGCAGCGTCCTACATCCAGCACAACAAGCACCACCTCAGCAGAAGTAGGTAGTGGTCCTGCACAGAGTCAAATTCAACACACACCCTCCAGTTCATCTGGCATTGGAAGTGGGAGTGGCACCTCCAGCAGGAGACAAAAGTTAAGCTCCCCAGTGTGGGACTACTTTACGGTTAGCCCAAAGGAGGAGAACATTGCTGTATGCTCCGTTTGTCATTCCTCTGTTAGCCGTGGAAAGCTTGGTACAAACTATGGTACCGGAGGCCAAATGACCCATCTGAAAAAACACCACGCAATCCAGTGGGAGGAGCACCTTAGGCTCATCAAAACTGGAACCATTGCTGTTGGGCATAAACGAGTAGAAAGTCCGCTCACGGTGGAACAGGAAGAAGAGGGAGACATTCTCTGTGCTAGTGGTAGACAAAGTAGCCCTGTCCCCAGCACTGCAGTGGTAACGCCCACATCCTCAGCCACATCTCATTGGCACAAGAGTAAGAGCCAGCCTGAGACACCAAGGAGTACAGCTGGGCCAAAAAGTGCGAAGTCGACCACAGGAAGGAATACCATGCAGCCTACCATTCTTAGCATGTTTAGTAGGCCGGAGGGGCAGTACGAACGCAATCACCCAATAGCACGTTTGTACAATGCTAAGCTGGCAAAAATGTTAGCACTGGACCTTCTCCCTTTTTCTTTTGTTGAAGGGGTGGGTTTTCTTGAGTTTGTGACCACCATCTGCCCAAAATGGAAAGTTCCCAGCCGCTACTATTTTGCAAGAGTTGCTGTTCCAGCACTACATCACGACGTGCTGGAATTGCTTGGAAAAGCCTTAAAACAGAGTGCTGTTCAGAGTATACACCTGACAACAGACATGTGGACCAGTTGCCAAGCCACTGATTACATGTGCATCACTGCACACTGGGTCTCTTTTTCGGGTGTTAAAGATAAGATATCTGACGGCGTTGTTGACACCGCTGAGATTTTTAAAGACACTCGCAAACATGCAACTGTAGCCATGTTTGCAATGGAGAAATCTCATACTGCTGCTAACATTTTGGATGAGTTTAACAGCAAGGTGTTTGAGTGGCTGCGACCAAGAGGTCTTACCATTGGTTTTGTTGCCACGGACAATGGCAGTAATGTAGTTCGGGCCATGAAAGATGGTGGGTATTTCAGGGTGCCATGTTTGGCACACTGCATTAACATTGTTGTGCAAGACTTTCTGAAAAATGAAAGCAAAGTCAGCAGCTTACTGACCACCTGCAGAAGAATATGCACACATTTCAACCATTCTTTTAAAGCCCGGAAGGAGCTGAGGGTGATTCAACGTGAGCATAAAATGCCAGTCAAAGCACTCATCCAAGAGGTGCCAACACGTTGGAACTCAACGTATTACATGCTTGAGCGTCTGTTTGAGCAGTACATACCACTTAATGCTTATGTCATGAAAAGGTCAGGGGATCCTACAGTGAAAGGCATGAGAGTTGAGATGGCCCAATGGGACCTTGTCAAAAGCCTGACAGAGATGCTACTTCCTTTTGAGGTCTTCACCCGTGAAGTGAGCCGGGAGGACTGTACTATGGGCCAAGCTATCCCATTGTTGTACATGCTAGAGCAACAGCTGAAGGAGGTGGCAGAAATGTACGCAGATGTGGATGACAAAGTAGACGCACATTCTTTGGCAGACACCTTATCCGCTCGCTTATCTCACAATACAAGGATTCAAAATAACATTCTGTCAGATCCACATTACATTACTGCCTCAATTTTGGATCCACGTTACAAATTATTGCTGCGCAGTAATGAAGTCATTCCTTTTTCAGAAGTGAATGTTGCCCAGTACAAAACTTTGATAGCTGAGGAAGCCACTGAGTTTGAAAACGAAAGGATCTTCATTAAAGGCCCGCCCCTCCAGGGCAGAAAAAGTACTGCAGGGCACCCAGAACGAAGTTCTACTTCAGAAGCCAAGAGCAGTGCGTTTGCCTCCCAGCAGTCAACACTGCCAGCAGCAATAACATCAACAGCACCAACAGGATCATCAGGCACATGTACAAAAACGGCAGGTGATTGGTTTCTACGGAAAGGGTATTGCACATCAATGACTGATGCAAAGGCAAAAGAGGCCCAGGAAATCGGAGCACCCCTGAACATTGAGCGGATGGTTCAGGCCTATCTAGATGACACAACAGAGGTCTACATGGAGCAAAGCCCATTGGTGTATTGGTATGGGAAAAGAAGCCAATGGCCAGTGCTCAGCAGGCTGGCGATAAAGTATGTGGCTTGCCCTGTTGCAAGTGTCTCTTCAGAGCGTGTTTTCAGTGCTGCTGGTGCCATTGTTACTGTCAAAAGAACCAGTCTCTCGCCCAAAAGTGTTGAGAGGTTAACCATGATCAAAATGAATCAACACTTTATACCACCAGAGTACAAAATACGTGAATCACAGGAGGAAGAGGAGAGTGACTTTGATGACATAAGTAGTGGATTGTTAGACGTACTGCTGTCTGAACCACCAGAGTTTGAGGACGAGCTCCTCTTCCCTGACAACTAGGCTTTCAAATTGTTCTCCCTTCCTTTATTTGTGTGTGACTGTGTGTATCTGTTTTTCTGGTTCAAAATCTACATTCACAACAAAGCCATCAACAGTCTCCTTTTTTTATTTCCCTATTGGAGTTGCACGTCTGTGCATAACTGTCCACTCCACTGCTCAGGGTCCTGCTCCATGTTCCTTACTCTCCCTAAGTACATTTCAAGCAAGTCAGACATTGGATGGAGATGGAGAATAGTACAATACATGTTGCCTCTAACAGTCCCTCCATAAGAAGTGAAACGTGACTCCACCTATATTCCATTTTGTTTCCAATCCGAAAGAAACTCATCACTGACTGGCAGAAGGCTAGGCAGGCATCAGATCAGACAGCCAAAGAGAACACCAAGACAGGTAATGAGTGATTATTGTGAATGATGGTGGCATGCATTGCATTGGATGCTGGCTGACTACGAAGAATTGTGCATGCCATGAAGTAGAACTATACTAGTTTATCGACAAAGTACAAGTGACTCAGGTGTGGTGACAGTTAATGTTTCCTTGTTGTTTAATAATGACCACATTGTACTCCTACCACTGCAGGTGCCGGCCAATATCCGTTGCAATTTGGTAATATGGAATATATTATAAACGTAATCAGTCACTACAGACTGAGTTGGTGTTGGAGAATACGTACCACACGGTCACCATCATTGAGGATGCTGAGCATACTATCTTTGCACACAGTCAGTTGGATTGGAGAAAATTTATGGAATAACAGGTAAAAAGTTTGAACAAGAACCACAGCAGACCTAGGCTAGATGTCCTTGTAGTGGTGTGGACTGGAGTAGAGTGTAGTGGTATGACGGACAGTGGCGCATTGATTTAGTCACTTCATTGGGAAAATTCTAGGTTGCTGCAGTGCATTTGACATTTCTCTGGCTCGGTCAAAATGTAAGTAAGGGGTAGGGTGCCTGGCCTGTGCCGCGGTTCTCCTGTTCTGTGGCTGTGCTGGCTCCTGAATCCTGTCCCGTTGTTGTTGTACCTTAATGCTTGCTGTAGAGTAGACACACTATGTAGCCTATCCAAGCTGCCTCAGTCTGAAAGTGTTCTCTCCAGAGTTTTGTCTTGCACTCCACTGTAATTGAGTTTATTGTTGTAAAGGCTGTAATTTTTCAATACCCCGTTTGTTTTTCCATCTACACTTACAGGCCGGCCTTTACCCTGTGCTACAGTGGTAGAAACGACTCACACGTACCTTACCAATACGCATCAGGCTTTTCATGGGCTGACATAAAAGGTAAAAAGTTTGAACAAGAACCACAGCAGACCTAGGCTAGATGTCCTTGTAGTGGTGTGGACTGGAGTAGAGTGTAGTGGTATGACGGACAGTGGCGCATTGATTTAGTCACTTCGTTGGGAAAATTCTAGGTAGCTGCAGTGCATTTGACATTTCTCTGGCTCGGTCAAAATGTAAGTAAGGGGTAGGGTGCCTGGCCTGTGCCGCGGTTCTCCTGTTCTGTGGCTGTGCTGGCTCCTGAATCCTGTCCCGTTGTTGTTGTACCTTAATGCTTGCTGTAGAGTAGACACACTATGTAGCCTATCCAAGCTGCCTCAGTCTGAAAGTGTTCTCTCCAGAGTTTTGTCTTGCACTCCACTGTAATTGAGTTTATTGTTGTAAAGGCTGTAATTTTTCAATACCCCGTTTGTTTTTCCATCTACACTTACAGGCCGGCCTTTACCCTGTGCTACAGTGGGAGAAACGACTCACACGTACCTTACCAATACGCATCAGGCTTTTCATGGGCTGACATAAAAGGTAAAAAGTTTGAACAAGAACCACAGCAGACCTAGGCTAGATGTCCTTGTAGTGGTGTGGACTGGAGTAGAGTGTAGTGGTATGACGGACAGTGGCGCATTGATTTAGTCACTTCATTGGGAAAATTCTAGGTTGCTGCAGTGCATTTGACATTTCTCTGGCTCGGTCAAAATGTAAGTAAGGGGTAGGGTGCCTGGCCTGTGCCGCGGTTCTCCTGTTCTGTGGCTGTGCTGGCTCCTGAATCCTGTCCCGTTGTTGTTGTACCTTAATGCTTGCTGTAGAGTAGACACACTATGTAGCCTATCCAAGCTGCCTCAGTCTGAAAGTGTTCTCTCCAGAGTGTTGTCTTGCACTCCACTGTAATTGAGTTTATTGTTGTAAAGGCTGTAATTTTTCAATACCCCGTTTGTTTTTCCATCTACACTTACAGGCCGGCCGGCCCTTTACCCTGTGCTACAGTGGGAGAAACGACTCACACGTACCTTACCAATACGCATCAGGCAGGCAGTGATACCCAAGATTGATGTGCGGAGTGTCCATGGAAGGGAGGACCAAGAAGAATGACGAGAATGATGCAACTCCTCATTTGGACCAGGATAATACAGTAACTTTAATATCATCATTCGTCTTTACATTTATTTGCTTGCTTTTTTCTCTTTAATCATTACGACTGTGTGTTGTGGTTTGTTTGTTAATTGATCCAACTTTTTTTTAGTTTCCTTAGCTAGCTTGAAAAATGAAAGTAAGCCCGGTAGAGCAGGTAATTGGGTTCGGTCTGAGCTCTGAGGGCGTCAGACAGGCAAGGCAAATTTCAATTTCGTCCCTGACTGTACTGTCTCATTGGGTCATAGTAGTTATAGTACAACTCATTATCTCATTAACCATCAAGTTATCATCCTCAGCATGCATGCATTTGCTTTCTCTCACTTCATACTTTGATTTCTTTGATAATGGATCATGGTCGTCTTACAAGATTGTGTTTTACTTTTGTTGTGTCCATGCATATTGTCTGTTTTTCTTTCTCAAACCTTTCCCAAAACCCCACTTCCCATCCAATCATCAATCCCTAACCCTCTTCCCCCGGGCTGTGTGATTTATATTGAGGTGTGATGTGATGACTATGTACACCAATTGATCACACGCTTGCTGGGGCAGATGTGGTGAAAGCAACACTAATTGAATTTCAACTAAGGCAGGGCAAGGATCTTCTTCTGCTTGACCACCCATGCTGTAATTTACTTTATGTTCTGTTCCACTCCTCCTCCCTGAGTCTCAGTCAAGTGACTTTCTCTTTCTTTTTTCAAACGCTATTGCCAGTGTCTACTACTACCACCACTATAATGGCATCTACTCCGTCAATTTGGGAAACCAACCATGCAGCCATCAGTGTGCCGAACTTCATCATCAATCACAGGTAAGATAAGTTTGGTGGGAGGTATGGACTAGGAGGAGAGACTGACAGTACTATGACAATTAAAAATAACTCAGTGAGGGGTACTGCATCTATCGGTTTGTGTGTTACAAAATCGGCAGATCTTTTAAATCAAACACTGGCTGTGGGCATGCAGCAGCACGGAAACAAAGTAAACAAGCATGTAACTTACATTGAATTCGGAAAACTGTAACCCACCACAAAAAACATTAACATCATATAAATAAATAGTAAGTATATTTTTAATATCCCCTAACAAAAATAAACTATCCCGCTCTGACCTAACCCACCCCCCTCCCTAACCCCAACGAAACGAAAGTCCAAAGTCCCAATGTCCGTTGAAATCCCCAACGCCCACAAACCCACCCACCAACAAAAGGAATTAAAAAAGGGGCAAACGACGAGGTCCTCTATTGTCGGCGGGCCTTAAGGTGTTTGTCCACCAGGATCTTGACCCGCTCCTCCATGTTCTCCTCCCAGCGGGCCATCCGGCGGAGCAGCTGGCGGCGAAATGCCCTAAAGTTGCTTCCAGGGTGGGGGGCAGCAGTGCTGGAAATCGAGGCGCGGCGGCGGGCAAATGCCGGACCACGGCGCCGTGAAAGTGGAGGCCGGGCCTGACTGGGGCCCGGGGCATTGGAGGAGGCTGCAGCTTCAGCCGCCTCCTCCTCCTCCTCCTCCTGAGCCACCAGCCGGCGATAATGCTCGCAGATGGCCTCCAGTTTCCGGCGCCGGGCCCTAGCGGCCAACTCCTTCCTTGATGGTTTATTGGAAGGAGTATCATCTATATCAAAAAAGAAAAAGAACATGTTGGAGCCAATACTCTTAGCAAAACAGGAACACTAAAATCATTCAACACATAGTGTCACAGTATCACTAGCAAGCACAGTTCATAACATTTGGGATTTGGTGCTGGGGTAAGTATCTCTAATCCTACTTCCTTGGACTCTAACATTTGTGACCGTTTCAGACATTATTTATAAATATAATCGTACTATGTATGTACTGCGGTACACCAGTCGTGCTGTTCTTATCTGTAGTTTAGCCCAATTACATAACCTTGTTGTAGGCGGCATGCCAGGTCCATCAGCTAAGCTTGCACCCAAGAGAAACAGATATGAGCCACATGATGATGCAGACTCACGTTACTTTTATTTACTACTACTGTCTGCAGGTGGGGAAGCTCATCTTTTTGTCTGACGCCTTACGGCCGTTGGCACTGGTCATACTCTGTTACATGAGGGCAAATGGCATGCACAATTTCACTTACACCCTACCATGGGTACTACAAAAAGGCTGATTATTTATTTATCGGATCCAACGATCATTGCTTATATTCATATTATAGATGCTGCTAGTGCTAATACGATATATGACATCAGGTCGGTAGCGGTCGGTGGTGGGAGTGCTGCCGGTCGGTGACGTGGGAAGGTGCAGGGTGGGGATAGTAAACGATGGATTAAGGACATTCACAGGTAATTAAAGAATACATTAAAAAAAAAACATTGCTGCACACAGTAGCACACACTGCATCGCATTCGGCGGTGCAGTGCGCACCTTGAAAATAGTTTTATTTATTTTTATGTTGATTACCTGTATTTGGCCGTAACAGTAATACACAGTTTACTCGCCAGTGCCACCCACCCGTCCCCTCCCCATGTCGCCGCCCGCCAACAATCCCACCACCAACCGCTACTGCAGAGGGTACTTTGCTTTCATTGCTTGTGTAACCAATATACATAAACATTAAACAACAGATAGGCCACCCTTTGCAGGCTGGCTGCCCCAATCGTAAATACATTAATAATAATAGGTAGGGAGTGGTCCCCAGAGTGGGAGGAAGGGGTTTCCGCTTGATAATATATGACGTGCTTGCAAACTACTGCAAGTGTACTGTATGCTCATAATACTACCTTGATTCCTCTAGGCTTTGCTACTGTTGCGCAGTTTCTGTTACATTTTCTTCAAAGTAAGAATCTCCAGTGACACTTTCCACCTATACTGTCTCTTGGTGATAGTACATCCAGGCATACATCCATTAAAGTAAACGTCTATCCTTTTGTATATATCTCTTAACAAACCTTAGTTGGTTTCACCAACAAACACCCATGCTTCTGCTCCTTCCTTCCTTGCCTTGGCTTTGAGTTTGAACCAAAAACACCGCTGATTCTTGCTATCTAGTACTATCCACCCATACTGTGTCGCCCACCCAGGCAGGCATTCTTTCACCTTCCACCCATCCTTCAACAACCCATGCATCTGATCTTATTACTATCAGACTCCTATACATGCTTCCAACAACATATCCTTCTCTGCCGGTCAGTCATATTGTTTATCTCGCCCGTCCTTCCACCCTTAGTGCTTTCCCTCTATGTTCAACACATCCATGAAGGTCATCTGATCTGAGTTTGTCTTCTCCATAAAACATTCACAGCTGATTTTGGAGTCAAATAGAAGAGGCCATTGGTTACTCTACTCACGCTGGTAATGCTACGTAAAGGGTGTCTTCTTCAACCGTTGTATAATGTCGCACAGTACAGTGAAATAGTGAACACAGTTCCATCTAGCTGTAATGTCAAGAAGTAATGAATATAACTTACCGCCGCCGGCCACTGCTGCTGGATCCCCCCTGGGCCCTGTGTCTCCTGCAGGTGCCGCCAGTTCGCCTGCCCCCTCCGGAATGGCCGCATCGCTGGCCCCGACGGCGCTGGTGGATGGTAGTGTGCCTAGAAAAAAGCATCAAATTTTTTAGATGCCTGTAACCCTCCCCCTATTTTAAGTGTTCACTTGGAACATTGAACAAAAAGTTAATGCGATGCAACATACATCAGCACTAGACAGTAAGTACAGTCAGTAGACAGACACTAGTAGGATATGGTTCCACTTCCTAGGGTCATCTAGTCCTACTCAGCTCTTTTGAAAGTTAGCCTGAGCCATGAGTAACCCTTTTAGATTCATCATGTCGACTACTACTCTTTTGGTGCATATTATACCTGCCAGCGTATTGACATGTGCAGTAGATGCCTTTAAGGCCGCTTGACTGTTGCGTACAAGTGAAGAGGTCGAAAAAAAAACAACATATTGACTTTGTTTAGTTTATATTGCTTAGCCATCACACATACATGTTACACTTTTTGGCATGACTGCAAAATGCTAGCATCATTCACCAGTATACTATCTAACGGCTAACTCGCAGCGTTTTTCTCATATATCATAGGCGAAAGATTCCCTTCTACAAACCAGAGATTTACAGAGCATAGTGGCTGCAAGATGATGTAACCAGTATTTCTACGTTCTACGGTGAGGGATCTTCCAGAATTATAAAGATCTTGGCTCTTGTTCTTGTTGTCAATCATGCACTTGTAAATGTTTACTGTTTTAATGTTAGGCTTTTTGCTGGCTTATTGACTATGGCTGTCGTAAATTAAATTTCATATTAACGATGTACAGAGTTTGATACTTGTTTCAAATAAACCTATTGAACTTACACATAGACTCTGTGGTATTTGGTGTGGTGGAGTGGACTTACACAAGTGTGTGAGCATAATGGTGTTTGTTATTATGTTCTGGATTGTCTCTGTCTCCGTCATCATCAACATTGTGTATCGTCTTCGTGGGGGGGTCGGGAGTGGGACCCTAATGTGAGACACTATAGCTAGTCTGTTAGGGGATCCTGGGTTCTTCGGACTGAGGTGTGATCAGTAAGATCCAACCTCCCATCAGCACCATCCTATTTTGTTGTGCATAGTTCTGTATGTGGCTCTGCAGAATCCTAGACAATAGTAGTATCATGTACTATCCGATCAAAAATACTAGTCAAATATCTGGTTGGGCATTTTGTTTGTGGTAATTGTCAAAGCCTCATCATTGAGAAGACTTCAAGAGGACAACCCAAAGGACAGGACCCAGTGGCTAGAGCTATTGGTCAATCAGAGTTTTATTGTTGCAAAGAAAACCTTCTATTAAAGAGTGGGCAACTGTGCAAGCTTCGCTACACACAGAGTAATAATAGTAATAGTAGTAGTAGTATTAGTAGCACAGAGAGTCATAGCAGAGGGAGTTAGAAGCAACTTCGAGGCAGGGATAAACAGAATTAGTAAACAGATAGTCAAGGTCAAAGAAGTAAGCTTTTGTAAAAAAGAGATTCAGAAAGTTGAACCATAATTTAGAGTTTGGGAAAGAAAAGATGCAGTAACATAACATTTAGGGAAATATAAATGTCAATCTAACCAATGGAGGACTTACTGGGGCCAGCTGCAGGAGCCTCAGTAGAGGAGAGGTCCTGGGGTTCCCCCGCCGACTCCGACCCCGTCTTCTTGCCCCTGGGTGGTGCTGATGATCATGTAAAATATAATAAAGAAAGAGACCAACATTAAGGAGTGCTGTGAGAAAAATAATAAATCATTTGGAAAAACAATAAGTCAAAGAACATTTTAGGAAACAACAAGTGCAATAAAATTGACCTATCTAATCAGATGGATCGACTACTGGCTGCTTCCTAGTGCATTTACGGATCGTCTACTTATTTATGAACACTCCAGTGTTCCTTGATCATTCTGATTCCAAATACTAACAAAGCCTAGTAAGTACCACCTGACCTACACCACCTATTCCAGACGGGCCAATTGTTCACTAAGTCTGCACTTCAATTTTTTTCAGCCATCAAATGCATAGATGATGAGATGGAGGACACATGCATAGTTGCATACATTAGTGCATACATACAACAAATTGTGGGTTGGTTGCATAATGCTGATCTAGTTCTGCTACTGACTGACCATGCTAAGCCTACCACTCACTAAACAAAGTACAAAAGGTTCGACGGAGGACTGGGGTAAGCAGCACTCAGTGACAGAGGATGCGTCACGCAGACCGCATAAAACAATTAGTAACTACTACTAACAAACTAAACCTAGTATCCAATATCCATCCACCACTATTTCACAGTAGGACAATGGAAGGACTAGAGTCTCTCTAGCAAATCGCATTACCTAACTTCAGTTCTGTAAAGTAAACTCTTACATAATCAGCATCAGCACAAGCTAGCGCAAACTACGTTGCAAACAAGTAAGAGTACCACCGTGCACCTGGGTCCTTAAATCAAAGAACATTTTGCTTTTTGGAACGTAATACCAGCAACGCTTGGCACGCAGCAGTAATCTTGTTGTTCATCTAATTTAATATACACAATCAGTTACTCACCAAGCCCGATGACCTCGACACCTAGCAGGTCCAACAGGTCCTGCTCCCGGTCCAGGATGTCGGACCACCGGTGAGCTAGCTGGTTGTGGGTGCGCCGGATCCCAGTGCACCGGAACACGGCCCGGCGCACCTTCGCCCACCGACGGTGCCGCTCCTGGGTAGCGTACCCGGAGCCGGGCCTGCCGCCTGCTGCCAAGGTCAAGGGGAGGAGGCGCTGGATGAAAAAAACAAGAGCCGCCACCTCCTCCTCCCCAAACAGTTGCCGGGCCTGCACCCCTGCAGGACGCATTCTGCCGCAAGGCAGGCGGCGCTTCTCTGCGCCTGCAGGTCCCTTGCCCTTGGGACTTGGTGTGCCCTTGGCCATGGTTCTGGGGTGGGTGGGAGGCGGAAAAGAAAAGTCCGAAGGGGAAAAAAAGTTAGGGGGAAGAAGATAGAAAGAACTTTATAAAAGTAACAAAAACACAGTAAAAGTAGAAATAAAATGCAAAATATAAACTGAGGCAAACAGAGAGATAGATAATAACTAAAAAAAGTCAGAAAAAAGGCTTTAAAGACAAAGGATTGCTGTGATAAAGGGAGGATACAAAAGTAGGCCCAGAAACATGGCATAGAGTGAAAAACAAGATGGCCGCGCCCATTCGCGACCGCGTGGGTAAGTTCGCGCGATATTTCTCGCGAACATGTACAATTTATCGCGAACAAGTAAAATGCGTTCCCAAACACGTCAATGCACATCGCGAACACGCTATCCGTGACCCGGAACAGGAAATAAGGCATCGCGAGCGGGCGGGACTATAGAAAAACAAGATGGCCGCGCCCATTGGCGACCGCATGGGTAAGATCGCGAGATATATCCCCCGAGCATGCAAACAGTTCCCCGAACATGCTTACCGCGCTCGCGAACAAGAAAAAGCCATCGCGAACAGGTTGCCACAAGCAACTACGCAAGCTCGCGAAGCTTCGCGAAGGTCGCGTAGTGCAATGACATCTTCGCGAAGCTTCGCGAAGCGCGACTACGCGAACTACGCCCAGGGTTAATCAAGACACGTCTTACTGAACCAGTAAGGGTACAAATAGGGAAATTTTCAGACATGCACAGATTTATTGTTTGTGACACTAGTCCAGTGAACCTGTTAGGCAGGGATCTGCTTTGTAAAATGAACTGTACCATTTTTTGTACACCGGATGGAATAGCTTTTGAAACACCAGATGAGGATGTTTTGTACCGAATGACTCTGGAAAATAGAGAGAGTGAGTTAATTGGTACATATGCTGTGTTTGATCCGGAGGATTTGCCTCAAGAGCTGAGAGACACAGTGAAAAGGACAGTATGGGATTTTACTGGAGAGGATGTGGGATTGATGAATAATGTAGATCCAATGAAAATTGCAGTGAAAGAAGGAATTACTTATCCTAACATTCCTCAGTACAAGATGACACCAGAAATAATTGAGGGAATAACTCCTATTATTGAGAAATGATTCAACAAGGAGTCTTAAGAGAACTACTGAGTAGTCCGTGTAACTCACCGATAATGGGGCTAAAGAAACCTAATGGGAAGTTCAGGATTGTACAGGATTTGAGAAAAGTTAACAAAATTGTGGTGGCATGTTGTCCCATTGTGCCAAATCCGTCAGTGATTTTGTATCAGATTCCACATGATGCTGAGTGGTACACAGTGATTGATTTGTGTCATGCTTTCTTTTCAATTCCATTGCATCATGACAGCCAGTCAATTTTTGCATTTAGGTTTGGCCAGCGTATTTTAGCATGGTGTCGTATCCCACAGGGGTATACAGAGAGTCCTTCGATATTTAATCAGTTATTGAAAAAATCATTGGAGAGCTTGATTATGCCTGAAAATTCAGTACTAGTGCAGTATATTGATGATTTGCTTGTGGCATCAAAGACACGTGAAGCTTGTGAAGTAGATACCATAGCTTTACTGAATCATCTGGCAGATGGAGGGTTAAAGGTATCTCCAGCTAAATTGCAATTTTGCAAGAAAGAGGTGCATTATCTTGGACACAATATTGAAAAAGGTCTAAGAAAAGTGACTGATGACAGGATCAGAATTATCAGAGAAATGAAAGCCCCAAAGACCCAGAGGGAAGTGAGAATGTTCCTGGGAATGGTGGGTTATTGTCGTCAGTGGATAATTAATTTCTCCCTGATAGCAAAGCCACTGATTAAGCTGACAAAAAGTGAGATGACAGATCCATTGGAACTAGATGGAGAACAGATGGCAGCATTTGAGGAGCTGAAGAGCAGAATGTGTGAAGCCCCTGCTTTGGGTATGCCAGACTATGAGAAAGAGTTTGAATTGTACTGTTGTGAGAGAAATGGATGTGCACTTTCAGTGTTAATCCAGAAGCATGGATTACTGAGAAGGCCTATTGCGTACTTCTCATCGACACTTGACCCTGTAGCTGTGGGTTTACCAGGTTGTCTGAAATCTGTGGCTGCAACATGCAGAAGCCTGGAACAGAGTGAGGGAATCATAATGGGATATCCTGTAAGGGTATTCGTACCTCATAATGTGGCAATTCTTTTGACAAGAAGCAGAACTCAGTACATGTCACATAGTCGGCTGACTAAATATGAGAAAGTCATTCTGGGAGCATCAAATGTGACTCTGGAGAGATGTGTGAATGTGAATCCAGCGACATTGTTGCCGGATATTGAAAATGTGGGTGTGAAAACAGAAGATGATCACAATTGTTTGGATGTGCTGGATTACTGTACAAAACCGAGACCAGACATAAGGGATCTTCCCTTGCTTGAAAGTGATCATGTGCTGTTTGTAGATGGATCATGTCTGAGGAATGATGAGGGTGTGCTGAGTGCAGCATATGCAGTGTGCAAGGTTTCAGAAGTGATGGAAGCATCACCATTGAAAGGAGTGAAATCTGCACAAGTTGCAGAATTGGTGGCATTGACGAAAGCTTGTGAAATTGGGAAAGATTTGAGAGTGACTGTGATGACTGATAGTCAGTATGGATTTGGAGTTGTGCATGATTTTGGCCAACTTTGGCTACAGAGAGGTTTCTTGACGTCGAGTGGGACTCCAATAAAGAATGCTGAAGTGATTGGGAAATTGCTTGAGGCGATACAGCTGCCTAAAGAATTAGCAGTTGTGAAATGTGCTGCTCATGGACAAGGAGATGATTTTGTGACATTTGGAAACAGATTTGCCAACGACATTGCACAATATTGTGCTAAGAACAATCACTCAATTAATAGGGAACGAGAAGGAGAAATGTCTTTTTGTTCTGTGATGTTTACTAATGTCCTAGAAACGTGGGATGAAGTGAAACAGTTGCAGGATGAGGCAGGAAAGGAAGAAAAGAAAGACTGGATCAAGGCAGGTTGTGCCCCAAGAGAAACAGACCATGTTTGGGTCTATAGAGATGGCAGACCAGTCATGCCTAACTCTATGCTGTCGACAATGGCAAGGATGTATCATGGCCAGGGACATTTGGGAAGGGATGCGATGATCAGGTATTTTAAACAGACTTGGTACAATGCAAAGTTCAGGACAATTGCAGAGAGCATCTGTCAGAGATCTTTGATTTGCCAGCAATTTAACACTGGGAAAAAGACAGTGGTGAGTTTGGGAACGATAGGCAGAGAAGGTGGTCCTTTCACGAGAATGCAGATAGATTTCATTGAAATGCCCCAAGTGAACAGACTGAGGTATGTTCTAGTGGTAGTCTGTTTGTTTTCAAGATGGGTGGAGGCCTATCCGACTAGGAGAAATGATGGAATAACAGTGGCAAAGTTACTGTTAAGAGAGTTGATTCCTAGGTACGGGTTTCCAGTAACGATTGAGTCTGATAGAGGTGGACACTTCTATAATGAGCTCATGAGTTTGATCTGTGAAGCATTGGGCATACAGCAGAAGCTACATTGTGCATACAGGCCAGAGGCTTCTGGTGTTGTTGAGCAGATAAATGGCACAATCAAGAACAGGATTGGTAAGATGTGTTTAGCCACTGGAATGAAATGGCCTGATGTCTTGCCTCTAGTGCTAATGACTATTAGATCTACTCCAGATAGAACTACTGGGTTGAGTCCGCACGAGATTTTGATGGGACGTGCAATGCGTCATGCATTTGTACCTGTCAATAAGTTGATGACAATAACTGATGACATGATTTTGGATTACTGTAAAGGCCTGGCTGACGCAGTTCATTCTGTGTTTCACCAGGTTGGAGAAGAAGCTACCACACTTGAGAAGAAGCAAGCTCATGATCTGAGTCCAGGGGACTGGGTGAGGATTAAAGTACACAGAAGAAGAAATTGCTTGGTTCCAAGGTGGGGAAGGCCAAGACAAGTTATTCTGACTACGACAACTGCAGTGAAGTGTGCTGGTGTGAAAAACTGGGTACATGCAAGTCATACTCTGAGAGTTCCAAACCCAAAGGATGGGACTGGCAAAGAGTATTTTGAAGAGTCAGATTCCAGTGATGATGAAGACCCAGAACCAGTGAGAAAAAATCAAAGTTCAGAGAGAGAACCATTGAGAGTCTCAGAAGGGAGATCAGATTCTGTAAGAGAGCCTGAAGTTCCAAAAAGCAGTGGAGGAAAAAGAAGAGAAAAGAGTAATTCCACAGAGACTACTCCTGAATCAGAAGAGGAGATTGAAGAACCACTTGAGATTATATCTGAAGAAGTAGGGTCAGAAGAAGATAGAGAGGGACAGATTGCGGAAGACCCCCGAGGAGGTGTAGGGAACATTCCTGATAAGCTAGGTGAAGGGACAAGTAGACAGCAAGAAGATTGCGTGTCGGAGACTCGAGGAGGGAAAGAAGTAGGGAAGTCTCAAACAGTGGTGAAAAAGACTGTGGAGCGAAAGAAAACTGCTGAAGAACAAGAGGCATTTGAAACAGAATCGGATGAAAGTGAGAATGAGAAATCAGAAGGTCGAGTTCTGAGAAAGAGAACTTGGATTGGAGAAAGAAATAATACAGAAACAAGACCGAAAAAGGTTGTAAGAGGAGATTTTTGGCCTAACAACAGAGTGAAGAGGCTGAGATACAGACTGATAAGAGCAAATACATCGAAAGCTGAACAAGTGAATGAGGTGTCGAGTCAAAATGAAGTGAAGGAAATGGAGCAAAAGAAATCAAAAGAACTCGAGGAGATAAAGAGAATTAGAAGACCCAACCAAAAGTACAGATCACCGGAATGGTCTTATGTGGCACTGTCTGAAGGAGAAGAAGAAGAAACAGTGAATAGAGACAATCCGGATGGGATCTTGAGAAAAGTGGTTGAGGAAGAGGAAAAGTCTGTTGGAATCTTAAAAGTTATCCTGACTGACATTGGAGAAGAGTCGGATGCACAGGATGTTGTTGAAGATCTGATACAATTCGATGTTGCTGAAGAAGGAGTGAAAAGTGATGAATATCCAAATTGAGTGAACTGAAGAAATCACTTGGAGAAAAGTGAAAAGGAGAATTCAGTTGTCTGAAGTGATCCAGAAATAAAGAATAGCAGTAGTGGAGTAGTAGAGGCTAAGTCAAAAGACACGGTCAAAGTAGTAAAATGGCTAACATAGAGAATAATCAAAGTAGATGTGCCTTCTTGAAAAGATGGTGTAGAATGTGCTGTTGCTGTACTGGATTATTAATGCTATTATGGGGTGTTTTAGCTTTATTAGTTACATTTAGAGTTACAATAGGTACATTTGAAATACATACTGAGAATGAGACTAATGTAGAGAAGAATTCACAAAAAGTAGTTCCAACTAGAATTAGTAATACTTACATACATAAAGATAGGTCAATTAATGATTTTTCTAGCAATGTTTTTCCGAAATTGTTATATGAATATGTGAAGACAATGGAAGTGAGGGATTGTTACGTTTGTATGCAATTACCTGCATCCGTTTCAGAGGGTGTTACTTATCACCATTTACCAGCTACGTATGGAATTTCTTGTAGTGTGTTAAGTAGTGTTTTTTATTTGCTAGGGAAAATAGATTATGAGATGTCTAACAAAGATAGTATTTTTGGGCAATTGCCTATGAATAAAAAGCTGAATCCAGCTAAAGAAGCTAACATTTTTGGTTAGATTTTTATTGAAAAAGAAGAATTAACATTAGATTACATTTTTGAGAATAATTTAACTTGCAGTTTGAAAGAAGAGGAGAAAGCTTTCCTAAACATGGTGGAGGAAAGGAGATTGAGCATGCATGAAAAGGCAGGGAAATACAAAGTGAGTGAGACAATTTGGGACATTGAGATGGGAAAAGAATTGAGAAATGGAGCTAGTCCAACTTTAGCTTTAGATGCACCACAGAAGGGGTAAGCTGTGCATTACAAGAAGGAAATCCCAATATGATACATACTTTGTTGGGACTAGTGAGTGTCATGATACATACTTCATTGCAACAGGATGGGGTTTTAGTGGAGGAGAGGATCCAGTTTTCCCAGGAGTGTATTATGTTTGTGGGAACAAGGCTTATTACAAGTTGCCTGACCATTGGTATGGCACGTGTTATGTGGGCCTGGTCTTTCCAAAGATTTTTCATTTAGATAGAATAGAAGATGTAGAACATATTAATTTATTAACACGTTTTAAGAGAGAAACTTGGTCAGAAATAGTGGGTGACATTTTTGGAGCTTTAATTCCAGCAGTGGGAATTTCTTTGAATGCATATGGAATTCGGAAACTGTCAACAGTGGTGGATCGCTTATCGACAAATACCGCTGGAGGGTTTGTTTTGGTGAATACGGAATTGATTGCCGTACGTGCCATGTCTATGCAAAATCGACTTGCCCTTGATATTCTATTAGCCAAGGAGGGTGGGGTCTGTGGAATGCTGAAAGTTCAACATTGTTGCACTTACATTCCAGACGAAAGCAAAGACCTGAAGGTCTATATCAAAAATATTACTGATTTGCATGAAAAATTAGTACCACTGGAAGCTGAGAGTATTTGGACTAAAATAGCTAATAAAATAGTTGCTGTTAAGAGTTTTATTGCAAAAATAGGTAGTACTATTATAGGTAAGATATTGTTTCCTTTGACTTGTATAATTGTTGCTTTATTGATACTAAGATTGGTGTGTTTATGTTGTAAAAACAGGGGAGGGAAAAAGAAATTAATTAAAAGAAATATTGAAAAGAGAAATAAAAGAAAAAGAGAACCACAAGAAATAGAATTAGAAGAATTGAGGGAGAGTGTTTATTTGGAAACAAAGAGGGATGATGAAAGGGAGTCTGGTGTGTAGTGTTGTGTTGTGTAAGGAGAAAAAGACATTGCCAATTTCTCCTAAAATGGGACTAAAATTTTACTATTTTTTTTTTTTGGGTTGTTTATTTGGTGATAATATCACCAAAGGGAGGATTGCTGGAGCAGAGTTTTCTGTTGAAAATCTATTGGGTTTTTAAGCTCTGGTTTGTCTATTGTCGAAAGAAATTAAAATTATTAATTTATAACTACTAATTATTTGTTTTGTGTAAATGTTCTGATTAATCAATACGCATTAATACACTAATAAGAGAAAACTATACGTGGGGTTGCATTACTGTTGCTAAAAATAATAATGTGCGGGTTTAATTAAATAAATGTTGCTGAGTGCTGTTTATTTTAAAGCACAAAAAAACGCTTTTAAAATGTCGTGTACTAATGCTTTTCTTGTGTTGCAAAGGCTAGATAATTACATACACATAAGGGTATTAGTGGGGTTAACACTGTTTAATCACTATGCTGTGGTAACGTTGTTTTTGTCTCTTTTAATTAAGATGGTACGTTTTGGCCTAGTGAAAGATGGCTGCCGTTTAAAGCCTGTATTTGGGTAGTCGATTTGTGATGAGAAGGCCTTGCTGAACATGGTCGAGAGTCATCTGACCACAGTCTTCGCCTGGTTAAAAAGTTTTCCGTGAGGACAGCAGCTCTGGGCGGACATCCAAGTGTCCTTGGAAGACAAAGGAGCCACAATGAACTTTGTGATCACCATGCTGGTTCCGAGGAAATATGAACATGAAAAAGAAACATTTGCAAGTTTTAGTTCCGTCTTCCGTCTTTTTATTTTTGTGATTTTTCTGAGCGGAGATTTTTCCAAATGTAGCGATGCTACATCCTTTCCTGCTCGCTCTGCTCAGCGGTTCAGCGGATATCTAAACATTTTATGGTGCCTTCTTTTGTTAAATTTATTATAAATATACTAGACTAGAGAGGGTCTGTGGTCATTGCATTTTGGATTCTGAGGCCACTTCTTTCCGAACTTGCGTTGGTAAGGATCGATGCTGTGAGGACGGTGACTTGAGAGACTTCTATCGAGAGACCTGTCCTGACCCGTTTATGACATTTAGCTAGAATAGGTAATTATGAGAATAATGATTTTGCTTTTGAATTGATTTTCTTTGAACTAATTTTAGATAAATTACCATTATTTCAAATACTGTGTTGGTGGTTATTTCTTGTCAATTATTGAGTACTCTATTTGATTATTGTTGATTATTATTGGTTAAATCATGACTCAAGACAGTGTCAATTAGGTCTTATCGACCGTAGTGTAGATGCAGGGTGTTTAGAAGGTTTTCTCTCCATAGGTTCTGTGCTGATAGAGTAATTGAGTATATGTTAGTGAAATGGGCCCAAGCGTATGATGAGTGTATGTGCGTGTATCTGTGAATTTACTCTATCCGTGGAAGTAGGGAGAATTTGTACACCCCAATCTGCACCATTTGTTGGACCTGGGCTGGGAGATTAGATTGTCTTCGACATCCAGATAGGGAGGAAGACAGTGCCTGACATCGCTGGCTCCCTCTCCCATGACCCATGCCACAATGTACTTTGTTGTGGAGAATATCGTGACAGGGCCCAAGGGATTTCATTGTGGGTACCTACAGCTGGCTGTCGGGAGCCACGGCAGCTCGCATCTCCACCTAAGGGGAAACATTTTGTCCAAACTTGGAAGGGTCCCAGCTGCCTGGGTCACAACCTTTTGTCTACAAAGGGGGGGGGGGGGGAAGCATTCCCACACTTGGGCAGGTGCCGAGGTCGAATCCGGATGGACAAAGATAAGTAACTGTTTCTTTCAGTTTTCGGTGGTTCCGCCAATGTATTCAAAGGGTGCCAGCAGGAGAAAATATATCGCTGGCTGGTGTAGTTGAGTGACTGAGGGGCTGTGTGTACTCAAAGACCTGTGATTGCTTGACCATTGCAACGGTTGGGGTTATGCAATATTGGAGAATATGATGTTGGATGAATACATCTGAGTAGAGCATTTATGTTCATGTCGTTCTGCTGCTAATGTAAAAGACTGACAATTGCATATAATTGTAGAGTGTATATAAAATGTGTATCTCATTTTGATTTCAATGGAAAGTTTGATAATAGCATATAACTGTAAAGTGTATATACAATATGTATCCCAGTTTGAGTTCAATGTGTGTAATACAAAGACCAGTGTTTTATACATACGCTGTAGAGTCTTTTTGTGGCGTACACAGTGTGTTGCAAGGGTGGTGCTGTGCCAATACTTTACACTTTGGCCCTGAGAATAAGCCTTACTGCTCAGTGCCAAGCTACCCAAGGGTGATTACAGGTTATTGGACATATGTATCGTAGTCATCCTATCTAGAGTGGTGGATTCAGACTGGCTTTGATGTATCCCAGCCAGCCGGAAATCGATGGGTCTAACAATCCTCACCATGTGATATATTCTTAAAACCAGGAACCACCTGAATTGGTGCCAAACAAGGCCTCCAGCCTAGTATTGGCATTGAGGGAGAGGCTGTGCACCATCAAGGTTGGAGACAGCACTTTGGTAATTTAATAGGTCTATGATACACTGACTTTAGCGTCAGGTCAGAGATTGGCACTTGGGCCAACACAGGTGCAATTGGAACCGGTGAGGACTTGAAGGCTAAAATGGAACTGTGGATGGATGACTACAAGTAGCGGGGAGGAGGCCCAGTGGAGTCAGTCAGTGCTGGGTTGGGACCAATTGTTTGAAGTGGAACCTGTGGTCCCAGCAGTTGCATGGGGCTTGATTTCACTCCAGTTTCATCTAGAGCATGGGCTCCAAACTAGTTGCTAGTTGCTGCTGTGTCCAGCCCCACAATGGGCTCAAAGTTGGAAGACACCTGAGGCGCCAGCCCTTGGGGTGAAAACTATGCTGCTTTTAATTTTGTGTGGGGGGGGAAAGGGGTCAAATACTGCTTTTCTTTCCAGTGTTTATGGCATGGCTTGAACTTAACTGAAGACTTTGATTGGAATTTGATGCTGGAGTGGCCGTGACTTGTAGCAGGAGTGGGATCACTGTTTTGGTTGTGACCTTTTCTTATGTTCTGTAATGTAGAGTTCTGCTTCCCACTCCCTGGTTGGCTTCGGGTACAGGGAGTATTTGTCACACAACTTTGAGTCATGACCGGAAACCAGACACTACAAACATACATTGCGAATATCCATACACAACATCTGCTTTCTGTAGGCACACCATCATTTAAAACCTGTTGTCTCAGGGAGAGACTTTTTCCCTGTTACACTACCTATGTGGGATTAACGAGTCAGTATAACCAACAAAGTTGGGAGCAGAACTCAGGATCTTCGTCGAAGGTGAGGAAACAAAAGAACTGATGTCAGCTTGCAGGGGTAGCACCATTATGTGCATCCATGTCATCTCTACCTGGGAAGTGTGCGGCTGTTGAGGAGTCCAACGGCACCATCCAACTAGTGCGCAGGAGCAATTGCTGTTGAAAATTCAGATGCAGTTTGAAGCTGGGATTACTGTTAAGGTAGGAAATATGTGGTTAAACGTACCCCATCAGAAATGCTATATTCTTTGTTCAAGTAAATGTGTCTGTCTTTCCACTTTCCTTTGCTTCCACAAGCTCTCTGGAAGGAGGCGATAGGCTTAGAAAATTACTGCAGTGGCTTAGGTACATGGTGGGGCTTTGCCTCTTACAACCTATAAGGACAGCTATAACTGACCAATTAAATATTCTACAAATCTCGGACCTGGAGATTGTCCTACACTTTTCCCAGGAGGCTGCTATTTCTCTAGTCAACAAAGTCTAAATTACACATGGTAATGGAATTTCTTCCTGTTTGCAATATAGTACACTCTCCCAGAGCACTCCCCTACTAAAAGTGAATGGGGCCGGTTTCTTGTGCATGTTCAGTATTAAAAAAACACACAATCAGGATATCAAAACAATGAAAAGAAGCAGTTCTCTCCAAGTGAATTCTTACTGCCACACCACAACTAGCAAATTAAACTGGGATTCTCAGGGGACCCAGGTTCAGGACAAATAACCTGGGAGGATTAGCTCTTGATTCAGGTCGACAAGCTAATTGTCCAAGAAGGGATAATAGAAAAGACCGTTCCCAGAGAGGGGGCTTACTAAGTTAATGAACAATATGGTGAATACATGAGGGATTTATATCAAGCCACAAGCCAGGCCAGGTTTTCGAAGCTGATGTGACCTCAAAACAGATGCCTCTCCGCTGCGGAGTGCCTCAGGGATCATCCCTGAGTCCCACCCTATTTAACATTTACCCGAGTCCTTTAGCGGAGATCGCACTGCCTTTTGGGGTACACATAGTGACATATGCAGACGATACACAACTCGTGGTGGGACTCAACCAAGCAGACAATTCCCTCCCCCAGTGTCTCTCCCTGCTTGAAAGAGGTTGCCAAATGGATGAATGCCTCCTTCTTGAAATTGAATGGAGAAAAACCTGAGATGATAATTTTGGGGAATCAGTCTCTATTTGATCCCAATATAATGTGGCCAGCTGACCTGGGCCCTATTCTTGCCCCCAAGACCCAAATAAAAAGCCTGGTTGTCTGGCTGTATCGTCAGCTGACTTTCAAGGTCCAGGCACATAACGTGGCGGCCTTATGCTATGGCATCTTAAAGATGCTCCGCAAAGTACTCCCACTCCTCCCCTTCCAGGCAAGGAAGATCATGGTTCAGGCACTCATTCTATCACATCTGGACTATGGGAATGCCCTTTATCTTGGGGCCCCATGCACTACCCTCACAAAACTTCAGACAGCTCAAAATTGGGCAGCCAGAATCCTTCTGGATATCTCGAGTACCAATCGGCAAAATCCACCCTGAAATCTCTCCACTGGTTACCCATTAGGGAGAGAGTGCATTTCAAAGCTATGTGCATTGTACATAAGTCCTTAGCCGGGAAGGGCCCTCCCATCAATCATTCTATTGTCCGGCCCTACCGTGTGAACAGACGCCTCCGCTCAGACAATCTACATCTTGCTGTAGTTCCTAGTATTCGGAAAGCTAGAAGTGGAGGACGCCTGTTCTCATACAATACCGCCAAATGCTGGAACACCCTCCCTCTTCACCTGCGCAAGGAACCCAATCTCCTTGCCTTTCAAAAGTCGTTAAAAACATGGCTCTTCCCCTAGTTTGGATGGTTTTCTGTTGCCTGCCGCTTTCAGCGCTGGGATGCCCTCGGGTAGCCATGCCCTCAATAAATGAAAACAAAAAAAGAAAGCCAATACTGTAAACAGAAACAGATGGCTTAACATTGCAAACACCTAGTACTTATAACAATGAATTGGGATTGTTTCTTAAAGGTTTTTAGATGACATGAAGTCTTCCCGTAGCAATAGAGGGATGATCTCTTCGACTGTTTTAATTAGGAATGGGATAGACATGACAAACCTGCTTACTCTTCTGAGGCCCATAACAAAGTGGACATCTCCTAAACACCTTCAACACTAGAAATGTATTAAAAAGAAACCTCTCCCATCTTTGTACTATACAACACGCTTGACAGCTCCCTTTAACAGATAATCATGAATGGCCTTAAGAAGCATGTGTGACTTACGAAGGGTCCTAGAAAGAGGAGACTTGAGAATCCAAATGTAAGAGAAGAAGGCAAATATGTGCATTCAACCCATATGACATCCAAAATCAACAGCCTGAAACAACCTCAGCCCAAGCCCCTTAACGGCTTCACCTTGACACTCTCCCATTTTACAAGAACTGGAGTCAGAGGTGGGGCAGAGTAGTCAAGGTTGTTAAGACTGCTATTGTACAGAAGCTGGGAAAAGGCACATTTTTGTCTATGAGACATCTCTCTCACAGGAACACTGGAAGGTATAATTACCACCAACAGCCTGGGACATAATAGGACTGCAACATGTGAACCTCCACAGCTTGTTTAACAATATCCTTCATATTAAACCCAAACAACATCTGACCTTGACAAGGTAGACAAAGCAGGATGCCTTCTGTTCTGGTTCTGACTTTAGGACCCATAGTTGAAATTGCTGTCTACCCATTACTGTTGGTGCTGCAAGTACTGATGGCCATAGCCTATCAAGTATGATTTCTGAAACAAGTTACTAGAATGGCTGACAAGTCAGATGTATCTTCCTTCACTGCCCAAGCATCCAGTAGAGGAGACTGAGCCAACTATATAGCATACCTGCTTTCAACAAGCGGTGTGTGGAGGCACACAATATTGCCAAGCATGCTTCTACCCTCTTAAATACTGGACCCTTTTGACATGTAATGTATGATGACACTGAGGTACAGCTGGGTATGCCAGTCTAAAAAGAGTCGGGGGGGCCGTGCCCAAGAAGGCGGCGAGATAGGACGTGTTTTCCTATCCCTCCAGCGCCGTCCAACATCAGCTTTGTTCCATTGCCCTTCCTGATGCCCATCCGCTCTTACCAGTGAATGGGCTGCTGCCTGCGGCTGTCCTGACACCGTCGACGGGCTCCTTTCTTGCTTTCCCGGTGGCTTTCTTCGCAATTCGGTCTGCCCGGCCCCGGCCTTGCTGCGGCCCGGCAGGCCTCGAGAGGGCCCCCGGCAGTGAGCTTGGGAGTTGCCGCAAATTGGAGGCACGTATTGCTGTCAAGCCATCCCTGGTGTGCTGTCTTGTATCCAGAGCTCCGGCCTGTGGTGGTTGCTGGCAGGAACGGGCGGTGGAGCGGAGGAGTGTTACGAGGTGCCCGCCATTTTGTGCTGCGGGGGCAGCAAGCCAGCAACCCTCCATGCGGCTGCGGGCGGCTGACTGAACTGTGGTGCTGACATCTCCAGAGGGCTGTGGACGTCAGGGCAAGACGCTACGCCGGTGAGGCAGGGGGCCATCTGGATCGGCCCGGCAACTGGAGGAGTCCCGTAGCGCTCTGCCCGGTGAGATGGCCGCCTCCCTGGAGCAGTTAAGGTGAGGAGTGGCGGGGCGGGTGGTGGTGCTCGGTCCGCGTGTCAGCGGACGGCGTTGACACTGGGTGTGGGGTGGGGGCTGTCTGCTCCTGCGTGTCCCCTCCTTCCCCCCCGTTCGTCTAGTGTGCCTGCTGCGGTCGAGACCGAGTTCCGGGCGCAGAGCCTGGAGTGTGGAACTCGGCCTCTAGCCCTGATTGCAGTGGGGACACTCGCCTATAGCGATTTCGCCTCAGTGGGGATGGGCGTGAGGATACCCTTGGCGGTGCCTGCACAGAGCATCTGCTGAGGCCTACGCACTTTCATTCCGGTGAGGCCTGTTGTCAGCCCGTAGTTCGGCGGGCGGAGGTTCGCACAACAGGGCTGTGGGCTGGCTTTTGATCTGTGGTGGTTCTGGCCCCCCCTTGCAAGACACTGTGAGCCTAGCATGGTTGCTGCCCAGCGTAGTGGATAATTCAGGGTCGCCTCCTACACTCCCCATGCATGCTCCTGGTCGGACACGGATCCAAGTAGTGACTGTACCTGCCCAACTCTGCAGCTCCTCGTCAGGCCCGACTCCTACTTCGACCCATAGCCCGGTGGGTGGAGATATCCACGATGGCACTGGGCCTAACTTATCTGACCTGGGGTTACTCGTCTGTACCTACCCCGCACTTTTGTGGCGCGGAGTCATCATCACCGTCCAAGGTCAGACTTCTACTCCGGCCCGTAGCTCGGCGGGCGGAGATTTAGGCAGTGAGTCTGGGGGCTGGCTTAACTGACCAGTGGTAGTCCTGCTTTCCCTGTCAAGGCGCAGTCCTAATAGCGTGATTGCTGCACTTGCGTAGTTGTTAACTGAGGGGTACCTCCTGCACTCTCTCTACATACCCCTTGCCCCGGCGGGTCGCAAATCTCAGGGCTACTTGTGCCTGCCCCCCAGCTCTGTGGCGCTGAGACGGCAACACCTCCACCATCCAGAATCTTACACCAGCGGGCTCCCCCGTCCTCCTGCGTCCAAAAGTCTACAGTGGAGGAGTCCTGGTAGTCGGCTCACCTGCGCCATACTAGATCATTGACGTTGGGTATACGCTGTAGTGCAGTGCAGACTTCATTCTTCCTCCTCCTCCTGCCTAGCTTGTGGATCAGCTCACCTGGAAGAGACGGTCCTGAGTGGGGCCGGAGTGGCTTCCCCCTTGATTCAGTCGGAGGGTGCCTTATAGCAGGCCGCCACCGTGTTGCAGCAACATGTCATCAAATAAAGGTAGAAGGGACAAGCCCCTGAAGGGCCTTTTGCAAAACGCAACTGGCCAATCTGCCTCTCAGCCAGACGCCAGGACACCACAAGTGGAAGATGAGGATGCGCCAGCGACCAAAGCTTTTATGGTTGAGTTGTTCACAGTCATCAAGGAGGATATACAAGAGCTGCGCTCCCAACTCTCATCGGATCTTAGAGATGTTAGGCCGGATGTCGACGCCATAGGAGAGCGAGTCGCGACTTTAGAGGAGCATGACCTGGGAAGGGAGGACGACCTGCACCAACTTCAGCAAGAGATGATTCGGCTCAAAGAACAGAATTTGGATCTACAGGCTCATGCAGAGGACTTGGAGAACCGCTCCAGACGTAATAACATTCGCATACAGGCGGTTCCGTGGAAGGAAGAGGGAGACGACATTCGTGCTTACATCAGCGCCCTGTTTCAGCAGATCCTCAGAGATGAAGGGAGTCAGGAGATCCAACTGGACCGAGTCCACAGGGTGGGACTCCCGCGCGGTGCTAAGGCTCCCTCTCCGGATATCCTTGTCTGTTTGCATGATTTCCAACTTAAAGAGCAAATCCTCCGCAAAGCTAGAGACCTCCATCGGTGCAATTCCGAGGTCAACAACCCGCTCTCTACCAGGACTTGGCTGCCTCAACGCTGGCTAAACGCAGAGAGTTTAAGCCTATCACCAGTCATCTCCGAGAACGGGGCATCCCTTATTCTTGGGGTCATCCATTCCGCCTCATCTTCAAGCTCAACAGCAAACTCCTGCAGCTTCACTTCCTAGAGGACGCCTACACCATCCTGGGCCTGGACCAGCCTTCTGCCCCGCCTGAGACTGCTCACACTCTCCCTCGGCGACGCCGGCGCTCCTCGGAGTGGCAGCGAGACGGGAGATCGTCGTCTAGCTCTAAACCGGATGCATCTGCTAGAAAGGTGGAGAGAGAGGCGGCCCTTTCGTCGGTGTCACGGGTGACCGACAACAAGGACGTTCCTTGATTCACATGGCTTTGGCATCCTTCTGGGTTCAGTTGCTGGCGCTGGAGGGAGGGAATAGCCCGAAGGCGGGCAGTAACTCCGCTCTCTGACGTGCGGGGAGATTGCTCTGTGCAACATGGTTCGGACTAGGGGTGAGCCGCGTCCCCTTGAACATTTGACCATTGAGACGAACTAATGTCATATCTTTCGGCTTCCTGTTTTTGCTTTTTTGTTTTTTTCTTGTCTTCTCTCTGTTATATCTTTTTCAGGCATTTTGTATGTTGTTGACGGGGGATATTTTTTGGGTGTTCTTTTGGGGCTCCTCATCAGTTCACTGACGCGATAGGCCAGTAGCCCAGTTTGGGGGAATGACCCCCATTAAAGTTGATCCTGGTGGTATGGGGTCGGTGCATGGATATTCCCTCCTTCACTGTTCCGATGAGTAGGGATCTGAACATTGTTAGCTTGAATGTACGGGGGCTGAATAATCCTGTTAAGCGGTTAGCAATACTGTCCCTTTTAGAAAATGCTGCGGGGGATATTTGTTTGCTACAAGAAACCCACCTTTTACCTAAAGACATCAAGCGTAAGAGGGATAGGCGCTTCCCACAACAGTTTTGGTCCTTGGGCCAGTACAAACAAAATGGGGTGGCGATCCTCTTTAGTGCACGGTCACAATGCAAGTTAGTCTCTACGGTAGCAGAGATGAAGGGACGGTTCTTGGCAGTCAGGGTGCAATGGGGGGATATGCATTTTACGGTTGGGTCCTTATATGCCCCGAATGAGCGACAGGAACCCTTTTTGCGCTTAGCCCTGTCTGAGTCGCTTGCTTCTCCTGATTCAGCGCTTCTGATTGGGGGGAGACTTAAATGTAGTGATGGATCCAAAGTTGGATAGGTCGGGGCAGTCTAATCAGACAGGGGCATTGTCACGAGCTGGGAATCCGTGGCTCTCTGACTGCGGACTGTGTGATGTGTGGCGAATACAGCACCCGAAAGAGCGCGACTATACATACTTTTCAGCGGCACACAAAACATATGCGCGTCTTGACCACTTTCTAGCCTCTACATCTCTTCACCCTCACTTGCGCGCTGTGGATATTACTCCTCGATCCCTCTCAGATCATGCCCTCATTTCAGTCCAACTCCCAGCGCGCTGCGCACATTCTACTCCTTTGGGCTGGCGCCTTCGCGATTCCCTCCTTCACTCTGACGACGTCACTCAACGGATTTGGGATGTTAAAAAATATATCTCTGAGAATGCTCAGGGGGACACACCACTCGCATCGGTGTGGGAAGCCTTGAAGCTAGTAGTACGGGGGAATTTATCACGGTTGCTGCATCTTTCGCGCGACTCCACAAAGGAAAACGAGCGGAGCTGGAGACGGAGGTTGGTGAACTAGAGTCGGTTCACAAGCGCACGGGAGCTTCGAGAGTGTGGCGGGAGTTGGAAACGCGGTGCCATATGCTGAAACATCTGGATCTGGATAGGGCTGAGCATGCGCTCCTGTGGCCCCGTCAAAAATTCTGCCTCGGGGGGATAAATGTGGGAGGATGCTCGCACATAGATTACGGGCGCAGGCACAGATGACCGCAATCCCCGTCATACTGGGTCAGAATGCAGTAGAACATACCACGGATGCCCTGATTGTTGATACCTTTCGTCAGTTTTTCCAACGCCTTTATTCGAGGGAAGACACCCCTTTGCATGACCCAGGGGAATATTTGGCCTCCTGTAATATCACCCCCTTACTCAAAACGTCGGCTTACGATTTGGACTCCCCTATTCGCTCGAGGAGGTGATATCGACAATAGCGCGCCTCAAAGTGGCTAAGTCGCCGGGCCCGGATGGCTTTTCAGCCCTGTTCTACAAGCAATTTTGTGTGGAGCTGGCTCCCCTTTTAACAAAGCTTTTTAACTCCTTCCTAGACACTGGGGAGGTGACGCCTTCCATGTCTGAGGCGGCCATCTCTGTAATTCTAAAACCCGGGAAAGATCCAAAGGAGTGTGGGTCGTACAGACCGATCTCGCTCCTTAATATTGACGCAAAGTTGTTTGCGGGTGTGTTAGCCTCCCGATTTAATCCCCTCATGGATAACATTGTAGACCCAGATCAGTATGGCTTTATACCGACGAGGCAAGGAGGGGATAACACAAAGAGACTATTGCACCTCATTGATTTTATTCACTGATCGCATACTCTGGCCTTTCTGCTCTCAATAGACGCGGAGAAGGCTTTTGATCGGGTTGATTGGGAGTATTTATTTGCGGATCTACGTACATTCAGGTTCGGAGATAATTTCATCCGTTGGGTTAGTTGTCTATACGCCTCCCCCAAGGCGGCGGTGCGGGTCAATGGCTGCAAATCGACCCCGTTCCCTATTGCCCGGGGCACGCGGCAGGGCTGCCCCTTGCCTTGTCCCCACTCTTATTTGCGCTCTACATGGAGCCTTTCGCTCAACGCGTCCGCTCCAACCCTGACATTGCAGGTCTGAAATTTGGAGCTGATGTTCATAAAATTAGTATGTATGCTGATGATGTCATCCTCTACCTCACACACACCCCCGAACGACGCTGCGGTACTTGACTAAGGAGCTCTCTACCTTTGGAGATGTAGCGGGGTTTAAGGTCAACTTCACAAAATCGCAAATCCTCAATATTTCTATCCCGGAGACTGAGATACAGGATCTCCAACAAGATTTTGACTTCCAGTGGGTGTTCACGGATATTACCTACCTGGGCATTCGTCTGACCTCTTCCATTGCTAGGACGGCCGCTCTTAATTACTCCCTGTTGCAGGAGCAGACGACCAAGGCACTGGCGGCCTGGTCGTGTCTCAAGTTGGCATGGTATGGCAGGTTGGCGGCAGTGAAGATGACGGTGTTACCGCGCATCCTCTACATCTTCCAAATCCTTTCTTTGAGCCCGCCACCAGGTGCGCTTCGCAGACTCCAGGGACTTCTTAATAAGTTCTTGTGGGACAATAAGAAACCACGTCTTGCATTTGCGCATGTGACCTCCCCGAAGGCGCAGGGAGGGCTCGGCATCCCGATCGTGAGCGCCTATTATCAGGCAACATGTCTCCGTTTCATCACGGAATGGAACAGGCCTCTGTCCATCAAGCACTGGAATTTTATGGACCAGACAGTGGCAGGTCGGAACATATGGCGGGAACTGTGGCTTCCGCGCCGGCACAGAGCGTGGGGGCAATACGCCTCTCCGATTTCCTCCCCGACTCTTAAAGTTTGGGATCGATTTGCAGGCCCTAAAGGGTGGACTACTTTCCCTTCCCCTCTATCCCCCATAGTAGATAACCCCGACTTTCAGCCAGGATGCGCATCCCAGATCTTCCAATGATGGTGAGAGGAAGGTTGCAAAAGGGTGGGTGCCCTGTTCGATCTCGGGGGCGTGATTCCCTTTCCTCAGCTGCGTAGGGATTATGATTTGCCTGAGTCCGATGCCTTTCACTATTCGCAGGTCGTACACTGGGTTACGCGGCCGGAGAATTTTGCTCTAATTTCTCGCCCCCTGACCAACTTTGAAAAATGGCTGGGGTGTAAAACGGACAATCGTAAACTCATCTCTGAACTTTATGCCATGATCACTACACAAGCGAAGAGACACCGCACAAAAGCGTAGGTCAGATGGGAAACAGACCTAGGGAGGCCCTTGTCGCACAAAGAGTGGGAACACATTTTTAACAGAGCGCACCATACTGCTTCCAACACGGCAGGGGCGGAATCTGCCTATAAGGGGGTCACTCACTGGTATTATACTCCAGTGCGCATTAAGAGTTGGGACAGCTCCAAGTCAGACCTCTGCTGGCAGGGGTATGGTCTTGTTGGCACCCTGGTGCATTTACTTTGGCGCTGCCCCAAACTGGTGCGCTATTGGACAGCAATCATTGATGATATTGATGCAGCATTTCAGATTACTTTGCCACGTACTCCCGAGCACACCTTGTTAGGTCTCCCCCATCCTAAGTTTTTTCCGCTGAAATCACTGAAGGGTAAGCAAATAGCCATGGCATTGCTGGCAGCGCGACAGGTGCTTCTAGCACATTGGGGATCGCTGACGATTCCAGACTCTCGAGACTGGATTCAGAAACTTTGGCAACTATTAGCTATGGAGCGGTAATCGCTGAGTGTAGATGGGAAAGGCAAGGACTTTGCAAAACTTTGCGCTCCCTTTTTGCAGATTCTTACCGAAGATAGGAGGGAAGTCACGTGCCCGAAATATCTGCAAATTTAGCGTCTCATACCTTTAGAGCCGCCTGGTGCATCCATGAATTGACTTACTAGTTGTCTGACCAATGAATGGAGACAAGAATTAAATGGCTTTACCGGGTTTGAACTGATGCGGAGGGAGGGTGGGGGTGGGCTGAGGGAGGGGGGCTTGTTTCTTTGTTACTGTTTCTTATAAAAGTGGCACTCTCACTTGGCGCCTTACTGACTCACTATGGCTTGCATTCATTGCGAGGTCGTCCTCAGGGATGTAAACCTACACGCTGTGTCATTCTCAGCAGTTCTCACTCGGCCGGCGCTATGATGCAGGCAGCTAAGCTGTGTATTTGCTTCCTTGTGGCCACGTAATAACAAGCATTGGCATAGCCAATAGGTCTCGCCTTTGGGACCTTATAAGTGTTTAGCCATGCAACGGTTGATGTTGTTGCACCAAGGATATTGTGCTACATAACTAAAAGCTTACAAGGTCCCAAAAGCAAGCCCTATTGGCTATGCCAATGTTCCCTGCCTTCCCAACACACTTTTTTTATTTTTACTTTAATAAGCGCGGCGCTGTCTTCGCGGACGCCGTGCTATGCAATGCAATAGGTGTTGCTTTTGGTATTGTAAATAACAATGCCTTTTCATTTTTTTAAAGGCATTGCCATTTACATTGTCAATAGCTCAAAATAATGTCATTGCGAGACCTATTGCATTGCAAATGCTTGGTTTTTTTTAAGTTTTCCAGCTAAGCAATTTGCACAGCAGAATATTTTGTATTTTTAAAAAAACACACACACAAGCAGGTAGTTTCGAAAGATCACGCACACCTCTAACAAATAGAATACAGAGCAAAGGCCAGTGTTATTGCCCAAACCATGGTGCTAATAATAATAACAATAATAGCAGAGTCTTTGTTTAGAGCTGTATTACATATATATCAGGCCCCTCCAGTAGTAGGTGTTACCATTACCCAATTCTAATATTTTCATTGTTTTCAGCCTTGTAAAGAGTGGACCCAGAGCTTTCCAGATTACAGAGACCTGTGCAGTGGGTGCTGTAGTCCACTGAGCTGTTTTATCGAACTGGACATAGTACATTCTTACATAGGTTAAAAAAAATGACACTGCTAGCCTAGGTTTAAGTGCGCAGGTACTACCCGTAGAATAATGTGTCAGAATGACTGACAAGTCAACGCACCTATCGAATCGTTCAACACCACAAAGATTCGCGGAATTCATTCATCTCCTGCTGCTTTCCCTAATGATAGCCTGCAGCTCAACCAGAGACAGAAAGCACAACACAGAACGCACATGCACAAATACATGTCGAGAGAATAAAGACAATTCCTCGCTCGGGAAAAACGAGAAGAAACGCCGACCAGGAATGATACAAAAATACACACAAAATGTTGCAAGGTAGTCTGGAGTTCTCTTGGTTTCTATTTTAAGCTTTAGGTCGATTCTTTTTCCTTTAAATTTCCAGGCACGAAAAGCTGTCTGCCGTGCGGAGAGAAGAGACAGCTTGGAGGCTAGAGGCAAAGCTTGTGATTGCATAACACACTAAAAAGGCAAATGCGCTGGTGTAAAACCGCATTGATTGCCAATATTGAGAGAATATGGATCAGTTGAGACCCCTAAGTCTTTAGAGTCATGACACCACGTCACTCTGAGCAAGAGCATAAAACATCTCACTATTCTCTTTGCACCTGCATCTATATGAAATATAAAGACAAGGGATGCTTCCTGCGTTCTCATGCTGTGCAACTGTCTCCAGACTCCAAATAGGTAAATATGCTACCATTGTACACATCTCCAAAGTCTCTGTATCTTGTAATAAAAGGTATATATACTTTTGGGCTTTTCATTGCTAGAATATTCTTACTTCATGGTAGTGGTGCCCCTAAATTAAAGCAAACAAATATACAGGTATGATGTCATGCCAGCCAATTGCACATTTTGAACAAGCATTCGTCGCGGGGAATGCAAAGATGGGGCCTGCAGCGGGAGAGAGAGGCGTGGGCGCGCGCGCAAACACGCGAGTGTTGCACGTGCAGCAGCGCCCAATGTGAAAGTAATTGCACGTTCACGCGAGCGTGAACGCAAGCATTAGGCCAACAAATGCCGGTGGGAAGCACTTTTAAATCCCACTTACAAAAGTCGAGCAACAGCGCATGCGCTGCTGTAGGCTCGACCTAAAAATGATTGATTGTAAAAAGAGTCAGGGAACATGGGAACTCCACCAAAACCACCCAGAGTGTAAATTCTCTGAAGAAAGCTGGTACCCATATCCTATCCAGCACTTTCTGTTCTAGGTGTAGGGTATCTTAAAGGGCCTCATGTGGAACAATGACAGCTTCGGGTGGCACAAACTAATGCTGAAATATGCATTTACATAGTGTAATTTGAGTTTACTGCTAAAAACTCAAATTCTGGTTTAAGTGAGCAACGTCTTCCATGCTCTCCTTCTACAAAAATGGACTAGTGGTGCATGTTCCTCAGTGGCTCATTTGATCCCTATGGGTTCGAACATAGGGGATCTGCAATTACATTATGGCTTTTGTGAGGTGTATAGAATTGTCCTTGACTAGATAGAATGCGACTATATCTTGAATCATTTGCTGATGCTGCTCGTTCTAGGTTGAACAAGGAGCAGAAGGCTGTCCAGGATGAAAAGGCTTCATGGCATGTGTCTTCCGATACATGTTTATGTGATGCATAGGCATACAGTTTATTTTATTAACATGCAGAGGTATTTCACCTTAGTACATATGGTTACATCACTGCACTGACATGAAACAAAATAATAGTTTACACAATAAACTACTCTCCTAGCCTATCCAAAAATGCCCCTAAAATCCTCAAACATAAAATTCTCAACCTAAATAAAGAAACACTTATTGATGACCCCTACTTCTTCTACAATAAGGGTATTATATTGAATTGCCTCATCTTCATTACAAATCGGTGTGCTCAATGGAGGAAAGTGTTATCTTCTCTACTCAACACCATCACCACCAATAAAAACACCACACGGCCATAAACTCACTATTGTGCCCTCACCTTTACAATGCTGACGCCACCATCTCCATCGATAACATTTGCACCGTGCTCATTCAATCTTCGGATTGCAACCTTGAACTCTTCACAATCTCTTCTCACATCAAGAACAACCTGGACTATGCAACTGCCCCACCCTCCCCTCGCAACTCCCCACTGACTCCCCTCAACTTGACAACCACATCTATCCCTCCTCCCTTACCCTTCTTCCTTCTTCTCTCCCCTAACAGACACCCACTCATCCACGGGTATAATTGTAGTCCATCATACCCCTTCCTCTACTGATAATGCCAGCACTGCCGTTCGACAACAACACTCTGCCATCCCTCCCTCACATCCTTCTACAGTACCCTGTACCAACTCCCCCATCAACCAGGACAGTATATATTTCACTCCCTATCAACCTACCACTGTCTAGACTCTGCCTGTGGACCCTGTCTATGACTGCTCCCTAACCGTCAAGAACAGCCAGATCTCCATACATCAGTGCCTTCACCAGCCAGGAGCTGTTTAGGAGTTGCCACACTCACTCTACGCTTGAGAACATAAAAATTTGAATTACAGCTGATAAGGGCTGACATCCTTAAAATAGGGCATTTGACCTCCAGCCTGGAGGTGATATGCACACATGTCTAACCTCCTGAGTCTCAACATCCCAATTCCCAAATGCCACACTGCTCCTAGCCCTGCCAATACCTGGGCCCCACAACCTAGCTTAACTTGCAAACCGAATCTTGACCACTCCTCCCAACACAATAGGCTAATTGGACAGTTATCAAATACCTATATCCTCTCCCTCCTCACCACTTAGAATTGTGCTCTGACTGACCAAGTGCTACCTGCTGGAAAATTCAGACTATTATTACCCACCCTCTCAGGGCCTCCCACCCTAACTCTAGTCACGTTAATAACAAGAACCTCAAATAAGTACCGCATCTCAGATACTTCTACTACTACCACTAAAACATCCCTTAGATGCTTGTTACTCAATTGTTGCTCAGCACTGAAAAATGGGGCTGACATAGCTGATCGTATGCTTACCTTGACCTTGACCTGTACATCCTAATACTCACTGAAATCTGGTTGAACGATTCCACATCCCCAATTCAGCACATAATTGTCCCTCCTAGTCCATTCAGGGTTTCTCTTTGCTCTGAGAGTGGCCTAGCCTGTATACACAGGTCCATGCTAGCTAAGAAACAAGCAAGCGCTCCATCACTTACTTCCTGCAAAAACCTTAAGATCAACATTATCACTAATGACAACTCTATGTGCTCTCTCCACACGATTTACCACCCTCCCGGCGACACCCACACATTCATTGAACAGATCATGGAGCTTATCTCCTTCAATAATGACGAGCATAACAACCAGCTTTTTCTTGACAGCTACAACATTCGCTGGACCAACACCAGATACCTCTTGTGACCAGTTTTAAACACTGCCTCCGGGATCTCAACTTTATCCAAGCCTGCCACAGCCCTACCCATAACAATGGGGTCACCTTAGATATAATCACTGCAAAATAGAACACTATTCAAATTGAATCTACCCTACCATGTGACTGGACCGACCACCATTGCATCACCTTCTTCAAATCTGAAAGAGCAGTTATGTTAAGAGTTAACCTATTAAAGCAAAAAAATGGGTCAGAGACACCAGTAACAGCCACTCAAGCTGTTACTATTGGTAACTGCTAGAAATCATGGGCACCATTGCCCTCAAACAACTAAAGAGAGCCCTGTTCAAAACATCCAACCACAAGTTTCGCTATAAACTTATAATGTTAAAGAGGAACGCCGAGAGATCAAACTTGCTGAAAGAGCATGAAGACCTACCCTATCTCTGTCTAACCTTGAACTTCTACGAAAAAGACAGAGCACACCCCCTGGACCCCACTCATGTTCAGGAAGAATGCCCGACAACCTCTTCCCACAAACCTAAAAACAATGCCGCCTGGTCCAGCTTTAAAACCTTTGATAAAAGTGAGATCTCAAACTTCACTGAAATACTCCAACCACTTCAATGATTTCCTTCCCTCCAAAATCCTCAATGAGTCCATTCACCTCCCAATCCCCTATGGACTAGAATTATCAATACTACACTTATACAAGGTTCCATACGTGAATGCCTAAAAATGGTCAGGTTACTCGTACCTTATAAAAACCCAGCTCCAACCAGTCAGTCCCCAACAACTACTGCCCTAATTCCAACATCCTAACTTTGGCCAAACTTCTAGAACAATGTGCACATATACAGCTTTGCAATCACATTGAGAAATTCCATCTCCTTGACAATGTCAAATAGGTTTCAGACTGGGCTATAGCAACAAAACTGCCTGGCTCCCATTGTTGAGAAGGCTCTACGTTCACTCGACCAAAATGAATCTTGCTTACTAATCCAACTTGACCTTTCAGCTGTGTTCGACACTATGAATCATGAAACCCTTTTGTACCTATTAGAACACAGGACAGGTCTCTCTGGTACTCTATTAAAGTGGTTTTCCTCCTTCTTTCACAACAGATCTCAGACCTTCCTAATCAATCACACTCTTTCCGATCAATCGCCAGTTATACTACGAGTCCCCCAAGGTTCCACTCTCTCTCCGACACTGTTCAACCTGTACATAGAGCCCTTGACCGAAATCCTCAAACTCTCTCCCATCTCCCATCACATGTATACATATGGTACTCAACTCTACATGAAAGTGCCTCTCCCGATAACATCAGCACCCTTAACAACACCTTAACAAAATGCAACAGTGGCTGGCTCGTAACCACCTCAAACTTAAGACCCTCAAAACAGAATTCCTTTGATCTCACCACCCAGTATCGCCCCTAATATCAAAAACTGACCTCCATATCTTAATGCCTTGAGCTGTACTCCCACATCATTGACTTAGTTAAATCCCAAGGAATAATCTTAGATAATACCATCTTCATGCAAAAGCACATCAGTGCCTCCACCAGAGGAGCCAAACATCAACTGCATGCACTAAGGAAACTAACATCTTTCCTTCCCGCAGCAGATCTCAAAACAGGGGTTCAAGCACTTGTGATACCCAAATTAGACTATGGTAGTGCTACCCTCATGGGCAAATTTGCCACACTGAAGGCTACCTTGAATTGAAGCAGCAAGGCTCATTTAACTGGCTCAAAAAAATAGATCATATAACCCCTGACCTCCAATCACTGAAATGATTACACTATGAGGCTAGGATCCATCCATAAATAGTGAGACCCATAAAGTGCTGTATCACAACACTCCTTCTTACCTGTCCCAGAAATTGACCCTATCTGTGGGAAACAGAACTTCTAGAAGCATAAGCTTCTTACTACTTAAGCCACAAAAATTAAACAAAAAGAAAACTTAAAATCGAAAAACCCGAAAAGAGCCCTAAAATTTAAAACTCTCTTCCTCCAGAGACTAGGTGCAACCCCTCCTCTTCCATGTTCAGAAAAGAAGTAAACCGTCTACAAGCCAACAGATTTCTCTCACACTGAAGCCTTAATTCATTCTCCTCAAGCACAAAACTTACCTGCATGTGTGAGGTAAGGTTCCATTTACCATGCCTCCTCCACATCGCCGAGATCATCGGTTTGTCTGTTTCCCAATCATCTACATACCGTCCCAACACTTATTAGACTCTGCGCATGTCAGCATTTCGAATGACTGTGTGCTCCAGTTCTATTCTTTTTATTTCCCCTGTATTATTTGCTTATGTAACTTTTGCTGCATGATCTATTCCACTTATATGTACATAGCATATCGACTGTACCATAATTTCCTTTCGGTATTATTTTAAAGCACTGTCACCCGAAAGGGTCTTTTTCATGCTATATAAAACTCTTAAAATAAAAAAAAATATACAGCGGAGAACCTTAACTCATGATTTTAAAGGTGCTCGCATATGTGACAATGAATATAAAGGAGGCAAAGTAAAATACAACTATTGCCTAGTATCACACAATTTGGTCAAGTGGGAAAGCCAGGGTTGATCCCAGATTTTCTGGTTTCACATTATGCAATTCAGGGTATCGCTTTCCCTTCCACGTTTTACATCAAAAGTGAATGCTTTGCCTTTAATTCTTGGAATATGAGGTTAAAGTGTGGGTGGCAGACAGAAGCCATAGGAAGGCTAGGTTTGTTTTAGGCTCAAGGATCCAACAGAACCTCGAGCCTAGTCTCAGCCTTCAGCCAGGCATGTGGCTCAAGCTTGGCTCAAGACGTCTGTGGCTTGCCTACCCCTGTCACATAATGACAATTAAAGGGTCAAAGACAAATGAAGGATATGATTCGACCCTCCAAATAGCTCCACGACTCACTGTCAACAGCTTGTAGATGCTTTTCTTTCTCTACACCCACCTTACACCACCAACGACACTTACCGTACTGGCATTAATGCACCTTTGGTCACGCCACCGAGCGTACTATTTGGCACCTGGGGAAATGTTTGTTAGTACCCATGCCCTAAATTTGGCCCTTCTAGTTTACCCTGGCACAGGTTGTGATTATACTTTGGGTGGGTAGTCACCCACCCTAATTAGTAATCCAATTTCTTACACCATTTGAGTTACCTTGAATAATGAAATATTGAATTAAAACCTGAACCATAAAATACAGATTAGTGGTCTTCACCTTACACACAATGCTCCACAGCAACTACCTCGAAACACGTGTCCAGGGATGGCACACGCCACGCATACTTGCACGCACTCTTGAGCATAGGTGTATCCGCCGCCGCTGACCTTCAGGGACCATTTTCATTGGGGGAACACGACTGGTAGGTGTAGCAGTGTGCGACCAATCTGATGTAACTTTATATTCAGGCTCCCTTGAGCCGGTGGAGTCGACGGACTCATGGTTACGCACCTGCGCGCTAAGAGAGGTACTAGACCTGATTATGTTTTTAGCAGCTTACACAGCAACCCCACTCTCATTTTCCTACTCCCTGCTGACGAGAGGCAACTACCTCGAAACACGTGTCCAGGGATGGCACACACCACGCATACTTGCACGCACTCTTGAGCATAGGTGTATCCGCCGACGCTGACCTTCAGGGACCATTTTCATTGGGGGAACACTACTGGTAGGTGTAGCAGTGTGCGACCAATCTGATGTAACTTTATATTCAGGCTCCCTTGAGCCGGTGGAGTCGACGGACTCATGGTTACGCACCTGCGCGCTAAGAGAGGTACTAGACCTGATTATGTTTTTAGCAGCTTACACAGCAACCCCACTCTCATTTTCCTACTCCCTGCTGACGAGAGGCAACTACCTCGAAACACGTGTCCAGGGATGGCACACGCCACGCATACTTGCACGCACTCTTGAGCATAGGTGTATCCGCCGACGCTGACCTTCAGGGACCATTTTCATTGGGGGAACACGACTGGTAGGTGTAGCAGTGTGCGACCAATCTGATGTAACTTTATATTCAGGCTCCCTTGAGCCGGTGGAGTCGACGGACTCATGGTTACGCACCTGCGCGCTAAGAGAGGTACTAGACCTGATTATGTTTTTAGCAGCTTACACAGCAACCCCACTCTCATTTTCCTACTCCCTGCTGACGAGAGGCAACTACCTCGAAACACGTGTCCAGGGATGGCACACGCCACGCATACTTGCACGCACTCTTGAGCATAGGTGTATCCGCCGACGCTGACCTTCAGGGACCATTTTCATTGGGGGAACACGACTGGTAGGTGTAGCAGTGTGCGACCAATCTGATGTAACTTTATATTCAGGCTCCCTTGAGCCGGTGGAGTCGACGGACTCATGGTTACGCACCTGCGCGCTAAGAGAGGTACTAGACCTGATTATGTTTTTAGCAGCTTACACAGCAACCCCACTCTCATTTTCCTACTCCCTGCTGACGAGAGGCAACTACCTCGAAACACGTGTCCAGGGATGGCACACGCCACGCATACTTGCACGCACTCTTGGCATAGGTGTATCCGCCGACGCTGACCTTCAGGGACCATTTTCATTGGGGGAACACGACTGGTAGGTGTAGCAGTGTGCGACCAATCTGATGTAACTTTATATTCAGGCTCCCTTGAGCCGGTGGAGTCGACGGCCTCATGGTTACGCACCTGCGCGCTAAGAGAGGTACTAGACCTGATTATGTTTTTAGCAGCTTACACAGCAACCCCACTCTCATTTTCCTACTCCCTGCTGACGAGAGGCAACTACCTCGAAACACGTGTCCAGGGATGGCACACGCCACGCATACTTGCACGCACTCTTGAGCATAGGTGTATCCGCCGACGCTGACCTTCAGGGACCATTTTCATTGGGGGAACACGACTGGTAGGTGTAGCAGTGTGCGACCAATCTGATGTAACTTTATATTCAGGCTCCCTTGAGCCGGTGGAGTCGACGGACTCATGGTTACGCACCTGCGCGCTAAGAGAGGTACTAGACCTGATTATGTTTTTAGCAGCTTACACAGCAACCCCACTCTCATTTTCCTACTCCCTGCTGACGAGAGGCAACTACCTCGAAACACGTGTCCAGGGATGGCACACGCCACGCATACTTGCACGCACTCTTGAGCATAGGTGTATCCGCCGACGCTGACCTTCAGGGACCATTTTCATTGGGGGAACACGACTGGTAGGTGTAGCAGTGTGTGACCAATCTGATGTAACCACAGTAGTACATTAACCAGCTAAGCAATTTCAGGAGGACGCTATCCTATGACCAGAGATTACATACAGACCTTTTCTGCAAGTGCATTAATCATCTTAATTATCTGACTACTATTTATCTGAAGACTTGCACTGTACACAAATATCTGTGCAGCAGGTGTTTTAACCAACTAATCTATCTAAAATTGCAACCAGACAACTGGTCCTGGGGAAGTTCCCTACGTATTCATGCATTGCCGATAAAGTTTGTCGATTCAATACGCAATAAGGGACAGTCCATATTGGCATAAAAATATGTATGACTTGCGGTGATGTTTACAGATTGGGGCAATGTCTATATGAAATACTTATTTAACAGCAAATGCTTAAATTTAAATATTGATATCGTTTTCATCAATTTTGGGAGTTACTGCAATGACACAGTGTTATTTTCATTGCAAGTAGAGTAGTATGTCTTTTATGTTTATGACAGTCATCACAAATCACATGGTGGTTAAGTTTCCTTTCAATGTATTGTAAAGACGCAGCGTGGTCATGTGATCAAGGCCACAGTATGTGGCCGAACCACGTCATGTGCAGCATAAGCTTGAAATACATTTTGGATTTATCAGCACCAGCATAATTGGAGTCCATTTAATCTGTTGAGCGCATTACTTGGATATATTTATATATATTCTTTTTTTTTTTACTTACCAGTAGGTAGTTATAAGTAGGATCTACTTTCCATAGGAAGAGCATTTTTTGTTTTGTCAATAACTTTGGTGTCGTTTGATGAATACTCGCAAACAAACGACGCTCACTTCAGCTGCTGTCTTGAAAGTTTCCTGGTGATCTGTCAAGCACGGGCCAATAAAAAGGGGGGTCGTAAAACGCATTTTCCCCATGTTAATTCCCGTACAGATTTTAGACATGACTACACCAAATTTGGCAGAAAGGTAGCTATTGGTCCAGAAAATATCTTTTTGTAAATTGGCCTAAATCCGTTCAGTAGTTTTTGAGAAATTAAGAGAAAAACCTAATTGTATATATTGAGACGCGGATCCTCAAAGGATCCAACAGTCCAAGTGCTGAAATCTGATTGGCTGCCAACACTTCAAACAAGGAAGTGTTGGCAGTCATCTTGGGACTCCGCTTCAGCAAAGTTCCAAAAAAAAACATTAAAAAAGAGAAGGGTGCAGGGTAGGAATACCCTGACCCCTTTGGCCTCCTGGGTGTGGTCCCAGAGGACAAAAACAAAATTTGTCTGGAGGTGCACTGGGGCTGTGGCACCCACTGAAATATTTTTAAGAAGAGAGGCGCAGCCTCCCGTGCTTCTCTATTGTTTGGCCTCTGGGTGGACCAGGTCCCGTGGGCATGCGGGCATAAATTGAATAATATGGGAGGGGTGCACAGGACCCCCCTCCTTGTGACCCAGGGACCACCACCTCCCTGGGGCTTCTTGAAAAGTAATGGGGGAGTCTTGTGGACACCCCATGCCCCGGGGACCACCACCCCCCCAGGGTTATTGCTCAAATTAATGCGGGCCCGTACGGCTTCCCCCCGGGCCCCAGGGACAACCACCTCCCCGGGGTCAAATTCTATTTTTAAAATGGGGGATGGGTAGCACGGCCCCCCACCTGGGCCGGTCTCGGCCGTAGGGATGACCACATCCCCAGGGCGGGCCATACTACACATTTTTTTTTTTTATTGCCCGGAGGGGTGCTGGAGCTGCCGCTCTCGCTGAATTTTTTCTAAAAAGAGAAGCGCAGCCTCCCACGCTTTTCTATTGTTTATCCCCAAGGTGGGCCAGGTCCCCGGGGCATGTGGGCATAAATTAAATAATATGGGAAGGGGCAGACGGGGTCCCCCACCTTGTGCCCAGGGACCACCACCTCCCCAGAGCTTCATGAAAAGTAATGGAGGAGTTTTGTGGCCCCCCATTGCCCCGGGACCACCCCCCCCCCCCCCAGGGCTATTGCTCAAATTAATGCGGGAGGCCGTGACGTCCTCCCCTGCAGCCCCAGGGACCGCCACATTCCATGGGTTAATATGAAATAAATAGGGCAGTCCTCACAGACCCCCTGGTGACCACCACCTCCCCGGGGCAGGCCCTACTAGAATTGTAAAGATAGCCCCAGGAATCGCCAAACTCCTGCTATGTACCGGGGAGCCCACCACCCAGGATATGGCTGTTTGTTGTGGCTTGGTGGGAGCTTCAACTGCTCTCGCCAAGCCACAACAAACACTCTGCTTCCAGCAAGCAAGAGCGGAGAAATGCTCTTGCTTGATGGAAGCGGACCATCGTCTGTTTCTCTGCCCGCTGTCAGGCGAGCATGGAAACGGACAAATTGCTTTCAGACATAGGGAGCTGCATGTTTAGCAGCTTCCTGTGTCTGAAAGCAATGTCGGCTCAAGCAGGAAGCGGAGAGCCGACAGGGACTACGGAGGCCTTGAGTCTCCCCCGCGATCCCAGAGCTGACTGGGTGCCTTGGGGGCACCCAGGCAATCATGGCCAGGCCCCAGGGGATGGGGTTCCTGGGTAAGAAATCAGTCCGGGGAGGATGGCTGCGTAGCCCCCTTCCCCCATTTGTAAATGGCCTGGCGGGGATGGGGTCCCCAAGGCCGGCAATCAGCCTGGGGATGGGAAGTCGCAGGGCCCCCTCCCCTACTAGCAATAAAAAATTCTAAAATGCCAAGCCCCAGGGAATGGGGTCCCCGTGGCTAAAATATGCCCAAAATAATTTCTGGGACCCTGGTCAAAATCTGCCTGGGGTAGGGGGGCCATGCGCCCCCCTCTACTAATAAAATTTAATAAAAAGGCTGGCCCGAGGGAAATTGCCGGAGTCTCCGCCCTGTTTCTCAACCACTGGTAGACCTCTTGTGGGTGAAGAAATGTAGTAGAGTGCGGCTGACATCGCTACAGAGGATGTGGGAAAAGGCAGGACTGAAGGTGCCCCGCTTGGAGTTTTATTACATGGCCTCTCAGTTGCAGCATGCGGTTCACTGGTTAGACAGCGAGGATAACTGGGAGAAATGCCTGCTGGCGGGAACTTAAGGCAACCGCAAGCTGACAGAGCTGCTGATGCTGGAAAGCGGAGCCCCTGGAGAATGCCCTATATTGTGCGCCATTTAGCAGCAGTATGGGAGAACGCGGCGGGTGGTGCAGCATGCCGTGTTTACTCCTGATATGCCCCTATAGGCTCTGCGCCCTTTCGCCAATATTGCGGACTCCATGTCTGTTTGCTGTTGGAGGGATGGAGACTGCCAGACGCTTTATGTGGACGGGAGGTTCGTGACTCGGGAGGAAGGACAGAATACCTTTGATCTAGGATTCTTAGAAAAAATCACCTTGGCAAGGCGAATCATAACAAAACGCAGACACATATAATAACCATTAAATGATTCAGATGACCACACACATCTTGAATACACAACAACCCTTAATCAAGTAGATTTGTTTTTATTTAATTTTTTTATTCTGTATTTTGTTTAATAACAATAATCACTTTTTTTATATATAGATAAAACACAATTGATACAAAAAGATGTCTATTCAAAACAATTTTTCTTATAAAAACAGAGTTGTTGCAATATACATACATTTAATACTGATTAGTACTCTCGCATTTTTTTCTTTACACAAATCTATCTGTACAAGTATTTTGATCATTTATAAGACGACAATTGAGCATATTCATTTCATTTCATCCTCTAACGGCACCATTTATCTCATTTATACATTCAATATTTTTCTTGTTTAGAGGAGACTGGCGGTTTTGTGTTCTTGCTACGCGCGCTTCGCCTTTTGCCTTCGTCAGGACTCCGTCTCAGTTTCTTATGGTGTTGATTCTGGATAAAGTTGTTCTGTTTCTCTTAGATGTGAATTAGTCTTCAACAAACACTAGGTTCCTTTTTTTAGAGTTGAAACGTCTTTTTCCAAATGGATAATTTAGGAGAGATTCTATTCACTTTTAACGACTGTTTAATTGTCTCTTCTTTGTTTTAATATCTTCTTTCATAGGGATCTGTTTATCTTGCTTATCGTTGATTCTTCAAAAACGATTCTGTTTAATTTTTAACCACTGATTAGTTGTTTCTCCGTTGTTTCTCTATGATTTATAACTCTTTTTCTATTCCCTACTCAACTCGAAGGTTTTATAAATGCAAGAAGAAGAAACAATTATTTTGATCTCTCGCGGTGGCTCTCTCGATAACCTGATAATGGAAAACGCCAATCCTTTGATCTAGGACCAGGCTAATACCTGCAATATGGGAAAATCTCTAGTGTTTCAAATGAGCTTTGGCTGGGGTCCCCGGAGGAACCTCCTACCACTAACACTCTGAAAGTCATGTTGTACATGGCGCAGGGTAGGCGACTATTTTCCCATCTTTACAGAGCACTGAGAGATGATTTACAGGGAGAGACCCTTGGAATCCAGCAAAAGTGGGATATGTTAGTGGATAAACCTCTGACAGTGTCAGAACCAGCTCTTCTCTTTCGTTGGTGGGTGACACAGGTGCAGAACGACGTAAGCTCCCAATTCCTCCTCCGAACTCCCCAGCCACGCACAGTCTTAAATGCGTAGCCAGAAAAGCCCCAAGGGGGAAAGGGGAATTGGACAGAGAAGAGAATGCACACACGTGTAGTCTTCCTTTCTTCTTCTTCTTTTGTTGTCTATTCTTTTCTTCTGCTCTACTGTTCTTGTATGCTGAAAAATAAATTACATGTAAATCACTCTCTGACTCCTCTTCTCCTTCTAACCTTATTCTCCTCATTCGCTTGATAACCCACCCAGGAGCTGTGTGCCTTTGCTTCTCTTCTTAGGCTACTTGTTCTTCTGTTCTTAGTATTCTTCACTGTAATATAATGGGCTTGTGTTATTGGTTATTCTTTCTCTTATCTCTAATCTCAATTTCTCTTCACTGGATCTCACTTACAGGACAGAGAACTGAAGCCTCGTTAAGTATACTCTTTCTTCTTCACCTATGTGTATGTATATCTTATTCTGTAACTTCTGCTGCTTCGCTGTGGTATTATATTCTCTCACTTTTTCGTTGTCACATGGATTCTATCTCATGCGTGTTTCCACTCTCTAAGTTGTGTGGAAAAAACTGTTAGGAAACGGCATAAGCCTCAAACGAAAAAGCCGTCGCCTCTCAGAACCCACGTCGAATAACCTAGTACTATTTTTGTTCAAGACTTGTGCTGACTCTAAACTCGCACTTGAAATCTACTTCAGAAGAAACTGCACACTCGCCCTTAGGAAGCGGAGCTTCTAGCAAGCATGCGTTGTTACCAGTTTTAACGGACCGTTTCTCAGGTAAAATTGGAATTGTCTTACTTAGGATAGCTGGCTGTAAACGAACTCAAATATTTCCTCAGGACTCTCGCGATGCGTAGCTTCTTTTCCCTAACTAACGCGACGCGATGAAGACACCTCCTACTCCTCCTACAGTTCAGGTGAAGTGCGCAGCTCTCCACGCGCCTCACCGGTAACTCTCCAATCTGCCAATCTGACTAGAGCGTTGACCCGTTTCCTATTATGGAACACACAGCCGCCATGTTGCAATTGCCCTTGCACCCAATGCTTTTTACACAATTTGGACAACACGGCAACCATCATTCCTTTCCTGATGTGAGACCTCTTAGTTGGGGACCTGACAGACGGAGAGTGACAGGAGGAAGGTACATGAAGGAGTGCAGAGGGTTAGTGCAAATTCACGCTTTAAGCTCCTTCAAAATGAATAGGACACGTTACAACACAAACTTTTACAATGCATGCCTTTACAACGCGGTTGTCACATCGCAACATCCATTACAACGCATGATTTTACAACGCATGTCATCACAACGCATTTTTAGAAAATACATTTACAACGCATTCCATTACAATTCATACCATTACAATGCATTCCATTACAACGCATAATACTTTTAGGGAAACAGTAGTGTAAGTGATGGACAGTGTAGGGGTAAAAATTACTATTCCAACTCCAGTGAGTGCAACAGTGGGGTAAGTGTTGGATAGTGTAGGGGTAAAAATTACTATTCCACTCCAGTGAGTGCAACAGTAGGGTAAGTGTTGAATAGTGTAGGGGTAAAAATTACTATTCCCACTCCAGTGAGTGCAACAGTAGGGTAAGTGTTAGATAGTATAGGGGTAAAAATTACTATTTCCCATTACTTACCTTATAATGGGATAACTCATGGGATCGGGGTTCACGAAGACTCAATGCTTCCCCCGCCTACGTGATGGCAGCTTCAAGTCAACTAATTAATTTAAATAAAGATGTGTTCTGAGGCTGAAGACCCGCCTCTTTACGACAGATATATAGCTACGTGCGGATAGAACTTGGATATATTTATTTAAGCCTCGTTACCGGAGCCCTTCACAAAAATATTCTGATTGCGCAGACTGCACTGCAAACAACTTTCAGTATGTCCGGATGCCCATACTAGCTCTTACAGTGGCAATCTTTTACACGCAAACTAAGACGAGCCCACCGGGGTATGCAACCTGGGTGCACTGGTCTGTTTACCGTGATCCGGTTCACACACAAAGGTGAGCCCATATTGTTCTGTTTCTCAAACAATTAGTTGCCTTTACAAAATAAACAAAATGGCTGCACTAGTTTTTAACTAAGATGAAAGGTCTAATCAGGACACGCTCTTAGCTAGAAAGTGACATAGGACTACATCTTAGAATCTCTTAAAAAGGTCCACCATCGACATTGGAAAAGGATACAAGACTACACCCCCAGAGGACCTACTAATAGAAAGTGAGAGAGGATCTCCTCCAAGGAACAGACACTGGTAGTAAACGGGGCGGCCATCTTGGACTCATTCACTCAAAATGATTTGGTCTCCCCTACAACACAGACATCTTCCTTGATTCCTCAGTCAACAAACTCACAGGTGAGAGTTATCCCCTTCTACCCTAAATTCTCCTCAAACTTCACAAGGCCCAATACCTCACGTACTCCCTGACCTTTTCTAGCCCCTCCTAAATAGTTTCATCTTCACTATGGAGCTCATGGGTTTACATAGCCATTCTATTAAATACCCCCCAACCTTACAAAAAAGCAGCCAAAGGCTTTAAACATAAGTAATTAAAATCTGACCCTGAAATTCCAATCTCTGACCCTTACTTTTCAAATAACAAAGGTTATATACCTAATGACATCATCTTCTACACTAAAAGAAGAGCCCAATGGCGCAAAGCCTTTCTCGCCCTATTCTCGATCGGCTCGATTACGAGAACAGCACATGGCCTCACAATATATATCACCCCCTCCCCTTTCTACATAGCTGCAGCTACACTCACCATCTACAATAATTGGATCATCCTCATGCAATTGTCTGACCGCAACTTAAATCTACTCGCTAACATCTTTCCTCTCATCAAAGAAAAAGTGGTAAGACCACATCCCACCCCCACTGCCGATCACATGCCTAGTTCACTTTCCTACCCCTTGTCTAATTCCCCATTAAGACAATCTCCTTCTATATCTTATCTGGCATATTCACACACCCCAGACCCAACTGACACCCCTGCCGGTGACACACCTCGCCCCATGTACTTAGCATCCCATAGCACATCCAAGATTCCTATTGTTCCAGTTACACCCCTCTCCGTTACTTCCGTTCATCTTACAGTTTCACATGCCTCCTTTCCCCTCATCACTACTCCTGTTGACCTACTCATACCCCTCACCCCCACCTCCTCGCTTTTTAGGGATAACACACACCTCCCCACTTCCTATTCCACCCCCAGCACCACCAATTTTCACTCTGCTCCAATCACTACCCACTCCCCTACCCCCTCATTCCGCGCTACCACCCGCTCCTTCTCTCCTCACCACCAATCCCACCGTGCCACAAACAACACACAGCCATGCCTCCTCAGTACATACTTCAAATAGGTTAATTACAAAAGCTGACCCCAGACTCTACGAGGTATTGTTATCCCTTCAACAAATCAAAGAGGACCTCCAAACTCTTCATGACCTGGTTCTGCACCAACCCAAGTCCACTTGTTTCCAACTAGAATCTAAGATACACCTCCACCTCAACCACTCGAAACTCATCAAATGTCCGTGCTCCCTGGGTATCACTCTCTGAACCACAGTGTATCAATGAATAGACTAAATAGCATCCCCAAGAACGTGGGGTATGTCCCCTGGTCACTGGCAAATAGTCCTCCTATGAGGCTCTAAACGTTCAAAGAAAACAATGATCCAAAAGTTTCAAATCAATCTCAAGTTGTATTGTTCATTCACAACACGTTGACTTCACTTAGAAAATTAAACTCGATTTCCCAGAATGATGAAAACACTAATTGAAAGCTTCACATATCCCTAGAGTGGACTATGGGAGTGTCACTCTCTGAGGCCTGCCTAGAGCGACGATGGCCCCTCTAAGAGCCTCAATCAATGCAGCGGCTAGACTCATCACTGGCTTCAAAAGAAACTGTCACACCTCTCCTGACCTTTGTGTCCTCAACTGGCTACCTTTCGAGGACAGAATTCATTTGAAAATCTCCTGTATGACTCACAAGGCATTACATCACAAAACCCTGAGTTACCTAGCGGAGAAATCGGCGGTAACAGATCCACAAGGAGCTCCAATAACCTTCTACTGAAACCACAAATATTTGCTAAGAAGAAGACATACATCCGGACCTTCTCTGTAATGGCCCCCGGGATTTGGAATGCCTTGCCCCCAGAAACGAGACAGAACCCCTCTACGGCATTTTTCATAAAAGAAGTGAAATCCATCCTCATGGCCAAATTCATTTGAACTATGTATATATCCTGTATATTCTGGGTTTTTTGCCGAGTCTGTAGTAGTTACTATGTTGTATTAGTCTAAACTATATTTCTCTATACATGTTTCTATCACTTACATTTTCCCTGTAAAGCGCTCTGATACCCATAAGGGTCTTTTTCACCCTATACAAAACCTTAAAAATAAATAAAATATAATGCGCTGTAATGGCATGTGTTGTAGTGGCATGCATGCGTTGTAGTGGCATGTGTTGTAGTTACATGCGTTGCAATGGCATGAAATGTAAAGGATGTTGCGTTGTAATGAATGCGTTGTAAAGGTAGTGCGTTGTAATGACTGCGTTGTAATGGTTGCTTCCCCTTCAAAACAATCTAGTACATCAAGCATACCTCACACCACGCACGCTACATATAATCTACCCGACCTGTAGGGATGAATGTCCCAGATGCAACAAACAAGGGTCGGACCTCTTTCATATGGTCTGGTCATGTTCGCTACTGCTCCCCTATTGGAGGAAGTACTTGCACTTCTGTGCGAGGCCACAGGCTTGAGCATTCCCAGAGATATTAGGCAAGCACTACTGGGAGTATTGCCTGCGCAAAAGCACAATAAACTAAGTAGGCGATTAGTCAATCTGAGACTTGTCCTGACTAGGAGGCGTGTAGTTATAGCATGGATGCCTCCTCGGCCCCGTGGCCTACGGACCGGATTAGAGATGACAGCGAACGGGTGACTGCGGAGTTGGTACGAATGAAACTTGTGCGGAAGGGTGATAAAGTTGAGGAGGACCTACTGGCTGGGCCTCTATACTGGCGAACCTACAGGGAGGCCAAGCGCCTACATCCCAGGAGGCCCGGGAGGGGCAGGGGCGTAACACAGGCCCCCGCAGCCCCCGCGGTGCGGGGGGGCCCCCACGCTCCAGGGGCCCTCTCACTCTAAGCGGAGGGAGACGGCTGCGCCTACAAGCAAGCCTCTTCAGCCTCCCCAAGTCCCCATAAATTAAACTGTGCGCGCACACCACGGTGACGGCATCTAAGCCTCTGAGTCTTCCCTTTCATTCTGTCTCGCTCCTCAGTTAGTGAAAACCGAGACTTCAAGAAACGGGTATTACCCTCTCTTTCCTCCTTTCGTTTATTTGCTCCCCTGTGAAATGGATCCAAAAAAGACTAACATTTTTGCTGGAAACGTTGTCTTTTTCTGACACAAGTGCCGCGTCCAGGTGGAGAGAAATAAAACATTCCAAGTGTGAAAAATAACTAATTAAAGCAAGACAGAGTGGTTGCAAGGTGTCCAGATTGATTTATTTACACCTAAACACATTAGCACCACTTTACAGTGTTTGCCAGTGAAGGGATACTTTTGTTTACTCCTCTCTCTTTAAACAACATTGTTTTCCCTGTGTGGGAAAGTGCACCTTGCCTGGAGGTACTGAAATACCTGCTTGATGGGTGAATTTGAAAACAAAATGTGTACAGCGACTGTGTTTACGAATGTGGTCTTTTTAAACCATACTGCCTATGTTTTGAAAGAATATAAGCAATGGGCACTGAAACGGGTCCCTTCCAGGCCCTGTAGTCATGGCCTTACATTTTCATGCAAAAGCACTCACTAATTTCATAATAATGAGTGCAAAAGGAAAAAGGTAACCATGTTGTTCCTGCTTACATTTCACATGCTTTACTTAATCTTGCATTCCCTATGAGTGTTTGCTTTTTCTAGGATGTTGTTAATTTATTCAGGCAGCATATTGCTCTTGTCTAATGCGTAATTAGAATTGAGTCACATCCAGGTGTTTATAGCGGGTCAGTGCAGTGCAAGTTTCTCCAAGTGGGGCAGTATGGTGTTCAGTGGGGGACAGGATGTGGCGCTATGGTCAGAGCTGCTGAAGTGGAACTGGTGAACCAGGTTCAGCCTTAATGACCAGGCTCCCAGACCACTCTCCTGAGGGAGCACATTTCTGTGCTACACCTTAGAAGGCGCCGCAAGATCTTAAAAGCCCTGGTGTCTTAGCACCAGCAGGTGGACCCTAGCGGTGGCAAGTGTGGATTAACCTTAAAGGCCTGTCCACCACTGTCCATTAAGTTCACCTCTAGTCTTGGGGACAAACCTATGAAGCAGCACACCATAGAGTGGCAGTGACTCTGTCACTGAGGTCACAGGACCCTTGAGCAGGGTGGCTCTAGGGCAGTGCAACCGCACCGGGCGCTAACTTCAGGTGGGGGCGTTGTGTTTGTAACTATATTATGGTTTTAAAAGCACTTGCTGCCTCCTTCCTGGCCTCCAACATTTTTGGGCAACAATAAAAATGTCTTGATAACTCCAGTGATTAATGTTCTTAGTAGAGAGAGATGGTGTTTTGTCTAGTGGAAGGTTTGACTCATGAAAAGGAATGGCAGAGATGCAATGTGCATGCTGCTAAGAACATGTGCCATGCATATCACAAAGTGCACATAATGTGAATAGGTCAGTGGGTTACTGCTTTTGTCAGAGACCCTATTGTTACTTGCAGTTAATAAGTTAAAATCCTAACATAGAACAGTGAGCTATTAACTGTCATGTAAGAGCTGCATGCAAACTCCAAGGTATAAATTAGAGCGTTATGTTTTTTCCCCAGTCTTCGATTATCCCAATGTTGCAAAAAAGGGTTCATTTGGGTAGAAACCAATTCTGATTATTAAAGAGAACCCCTAACCATGGTATTATGTTTTTAATTCTGAGTTTGTGTTTCTGCAGACCAATCACTATTAAACTGTGCTGCCTACTAGTATGGTTGTCATGTGACTCCTACAACTTGTAGTCCTTTGTCTTATGTAACATTTCCTACACAGTGATTTACACACATATGAATGATTGTCTCTGTGTAATATGTGTGATGTAAAGTGCTTTGATACCCTACACTGGTATTAGTGGTGCTGTAAATTTTCTGATACTTTATTATTTTGAAAGTTTTACACATGCTAACAGTCTTTGCAAAGATGTTTCCTTATTAGTACTAGTGGAACATACAACTGCAGCAATGAGAAACATGGCCAGTCAACCTTTGCAAAGGGCCTTCCACTTCACAGCAGCACAAGTCACATTTTTTAGTAACCTTTGATGTGTTTGAGCTATAAACAATTTATTAGTTAAAATCGTCAGATTATGCAGCAGATGATGTATTATGTGGCAAATATGGCAAAGCCATAGTTTGTAGTGAAGATCGTTATCTATATATGTACAATGCTAAGTTAGCACAACCGTGTTAGATGTTAGAAAGCCATCTTGCCGCTTTTGCTGCTTTTGCACACAACACTGTAGTCACATGTTATTATTTGAGAAATGCGTACTCGACTTTGCTTCACATGAGAACTGTCTGTTGTTCACATCCCAAACAGGGTCGCTAGACAGTGCATGTTGTTGGGTTCAGGTTGATAGGCCCACTATTTAGTCATAACACGCACGCAGCTGCAAATACCTGAAAGTCGGGTCCTTTTAATATTGCAGTGTTACATGTTTTCATTACATTCGGAAGAAGAGCTTTCCCAGGAGCAGAGCCTAGCTGATCCTTTGATGTGACCGCCCTGAGCTGATCTTTACGGTATGGGGTTCCCCATTCAAGCCTAGAGACCTTTTTCTAGTCTAATAATAATACTATTAGTTTGCTAGCGAAAGGAAGGTGGCTTAGATCCACTGTCATTTTAGCATGATTACTTCTTTCATTTTCTATAGTATTGTAACTATGCTGATGGTTTTGATTTTAATCGTTTGTCTGCTTATGTTAGCCAAACTGCTGCATCTTTGGACACGAGGTTTATAAAATAAACTCTCTAAACTTTTACCGTGTCTCTGTTTATTCTGTTGTGGACTGATATGAGAATAATTACGAACAGGTATTTCTGATCCCCACCATTCCTGAGAAATACACTAAGTCGCTTGTTCCGGGTTGTCTATACATTGGGACCGCCGAGCTAAACCTCGGATAACGAATGGGACACTGATGCTGGTCGGATAAGGGGTTCTGGGTTCTGAGGTGAGTTTTTGGTACACCACAATTCACTGAGGTCCTGCGCATAGTTCTGTGCATAAGCAGAATCCCTGCAACAAGTTATGTGGAAAACATTTGCAAACTAGGATATTTTGCCATTCATGTTTGAACTCTCTCTAGGCATCTTGAAGCTGGAAAACTCCTGCATCCATCCCAAACTGGGTTTCGCCCCTCTCAAGGGACTGAAACAGCCTTACTGGCAGTCGTGGAAGACTCTAGAAGGATTCTTGATGCAGGTGGTTCTCTAGCTGTGATCTTGTTAGAGCTCAGCGCGGCATTTGATATGGTTAATCACCGTATCCTAATGCATCGACTTAAAGATCTGGGTGTGACAGGAACAGCCCTGTATTGACTGTGCTCTTTCCTCGAGGGTAGATCATTCCAGGTCTTCGAGGGCGAGGCCATTTCAAGCCTTAGGCCCCTTTATTGTGGAGTGCCTCAGGGGTCGTCCCTGAGTCCCACTCTCTTTATGGTTTACATGGCTTCTCTCGCAGACATTGTTCTACCCTTTGGGGTGCATATAATTACATATGCCGACGACACTCAATTAGTGGTGGCATTTAACTACAAAAGCAGTTCCCCTACTTGTCTTGACCCATGACTCAAGGAGGTGATGAGGTGGATGTGCCATTCCCATCTAAAACTGAACGGTGATAAGACCGAGCTTATGTTGCTCTGTAATCCCTCCCCCTTCAAGGTTTCCTCTATCTGGCCAGCATGTATGGGCCCTATGCCTATCCCCAAATCCGAAATAAAGCGTTTGGGTTTCTGGCTTGATTCTGAGCTTAGCTTTTAAACCCAAGCAAGTAAAGTTGTTGCCTCCTACTTCAGTATTCAAAGACTGCCGCGTAAAGTGTTGCCCTTGCTACCCCCTAAAGCAAGGAAGCTCGTGGTCCAGGCACTTGTCTTATCCCGCCTGGAATATGGCAACGCTCTTTATCTCTGTGCTCCCTGTGCGGTCTTTAAGAAACTTCAAATCATGCAAAATTGTGCTGCAAGGATTCTTGAGGGTACTCCAAGCCGTCAGTCAGCCAAAGCTGCACTTAGGTCCTTACATTGGCTTTCCATTCAGGAAAGAGTCCACTTTAAAGCCCTCTGCACCACCCATAAGATGCTAGGGGGTGTGGGACAGGCTATCATTTCTTCCTTTGTCCAGCCCTACCAAGCCAACAGGCGGTTACGTTCAAATGACCTCCACCTGGCGTCTGTTCCCAGAATCAAGAGGGCCAGAAGTGGTGGCCGGCTCTTCCCTTACAACGCCGCTAAACTCTGGAACTCCTTACCGCTTCAACTACGTAAAGAGCCAGACCACACCGTCTTCCGCAGGATGCTCAAAACCTGGCTTTTCCCTAATTGATTGCCACAGCTTAGTGCTGTTTCTGCCCTTGCGCTGGGATGCCTTCGGGTAACCATGCGCTTTATAAATGCTATTTCATTTCATTAATTTCAACTGCTCTTGTGGAAAAAGGGAGGAGAAGTGCTGATGACAGAAACTCCATGGCTGGGAGACAAATGGCTTGCAATTCCACTTTTAAGGATATTTGGGACATTCTGTGATTGGAAATGTATCCCACTTTGTGAATGTATTTTAATGTCAATAACACATGTTTAACCTTAAATAAACATGTGTATCTATTGGTTAAATTAAATAATGTAATAAGTTGTAACTGGTTAGTGAAATGGGAAACGAATACTAAAAATTCAGATATTTTGCTCTTTCTGCCACACCTCTCACTCCGCCCACTGACCCAATCCATTGGTTATTCCCACCCTCTGATTCTCCTCCCACAATTCCCCTACTTTTTTCCCCCCACTTCGACCACTGCCTGCCACTAACATGCATTAGAGACAACTTTGGGCTTTTACCACTGGGTCTCTTAGAGAATGACACATCATGTCCCTCATGTCCATACACGGGGGCTAAACACAGTACGTTTCTGGGTTCTCCGCACAACGTGTTTGCTATTTGACGCCAGACTTCTACAGCTTGTGTTGAGGAAATTAAACATCCCCTTGTGCTTGTATAAAACATAGCTGCCAAGTGGTATTGGCACCATGTCGTGTCCATTCGTAGCTTTTATCCAACAACACTTTGCATGCAGGAATGTTTAACCCCTTACTTAGATAGTCACAGCACAACTCCCAGAATGCAAGGCGCTGTTGGCTTAAAATCCAGGCCTGGCTGGCGGGGTCACACGTGACGATAGAGCCATTTGGAGGCAATGGTGAATCTGTAATTTAGCAGGCGTGCCTATACTCTTAGTAAATTGTAAATACCGCCAGTGTTGACACACTGAGGTCTGAGGCCTCTGTTTGTTATGAACTAAGGCCCAGTCTGGTGGGTCTGGTCAGTCCTTGTGAGGGAAGCTGCTGGACTTGTTTTTACCATGCCCTTTAAAAGTATTTTCACCTTGATGCAAGAAGAAAGGTGGATTGTTTTACAAAACATGCTTGATTTTTGTATATTGCTGGACTGGTGATTGCTTTATTTTGCAATTTGAAAGTATTTGCACTTTTTCTTTTGCTTTACTAGCTACAGTTTGTATAGATTGTCATTAGGTACTTGCTGATATGGTTTGTTTTATTCTACATGCAGTGTTATTTATGGTGTTGGCCTGTAATATGTGTACCTTAAATCTTGTATTTAGCATTGTTTACACTACAGAAATGATAAATTAAAACAGAAAAAACATCTGCATCAATGTTCTGAAGCATCCAAACAGTTTTCTTCCTCAGCCTTGTTTGCCTGCCTGTTTTGCAGTGCTGACTAATAAAGACATTAATAATTGAAATTGCTTCCTCAGTTCACGTTATTATCATGCACAACTCTTGACAGTCGCTAGTGTGTGGCATGCAGATAATTCACCAGTCTATTTCTCTTGACGTTCGCTGGATACTAAGTTATAGCTTGTGTACTTCTCATGTATATTGTCAGTCGAGTTTTTATCGAATTGCAGGTTTGGGTTGGTCTTTCAAAGTTTCAAGGTATTGGCAATTCTATTTCAGACCCTTCATAGTTGTTCTTTGTTCTTCAGCCATAGGCAGTTCCTGAGACAATAGGACCGCTCCTTGGCATTGTTCTGATTGTTGCCTCAGTTAAATAATCTGCTTTTGACAGTATTGTTACAAATGGCATAGCTTGTATGTTAAGAGTGTTTCCCAATTTCTCATTAGAACTTAGAGAAAGACAATATAGAGGCATTTCATTTAAATGTTGGAGGTTTCAAATCAAAATATGTTAGATTTCTGGGTGGTAGGGCAAAGTGGTAGATGGAGGGCTGCGCTGCCGGGGGAGTGGGGGGCCCCTCCATGTGCTTTGCAGGGGGGCCCCCTCAAGTTTCGTTACGCCACTGGGGAGGGGAGGCCTCTCAAAGAAGGGAATAAGAGTGAAAAACCGCCTCGGCCATGTTTGTATTCCAGCAAATAGATATAATTTTGTATTGGACTTAATGGGGAAGGGAGGGTAGGGGAGTTAGTTTAATGAGATATTCTGTATGCATAAGATTAGAAAGGACTGTGTGGGTAACTACGTTGTCTGTAAATGGTCACTGAAGCAAACGATGCCCACGCATGCAGATGTAATGCCATTACTTACAAACGCCAATAAAACTTAATGAGAAAAAAAATTCTACCCCTGCATATGAAAATAGATTTCTTGGCAGGAAGCCCAGTTTTCGCACATTTCCAGCAATTTTTGAGGGTGCTCCGTTAAAGTCTCCCCAGAGACATGGATTTACTCATGTCCTTGACAGCAGTAGAAATGTGACTGTTCCCCAGGACGGTAATAAGTCATGAACAAGTTTCTGAACACTCATAAATTATAATTTTGAAAGTGTTCTAAAATTTTATAAGCATGCCCAGCCTGGGCCATTAACTTCCCACTCCAGGGAGGAGGTTTACTCAAGTGTAACTTTATACCATACTGGGGATATAGGAGTGCCAATTGAACTTTTAGGGATTGACTAAACCCGCGTGTCAAGCCATCTCAGCATGTATATTGAACATACATATGCAAATGGATTTGTGAATCTACCCCAGAGTGTGTGGCAGGCATTCTACAAGCACCCACTCCACATCTGAACGGTTATGAACATAACACGTTTGCACCTAGTTTCTTCTAGAGTTGGATGTACAATCTGAGGTGTGTGTTTCCAGGGGCGGGTTCTCCTTGCAACATTAGGACTATGAAGAGGATATGGTCAAGTTCTAATATTTTTGTAATCATTCTAAACTCTTGCATGAACATTCAGCAAATTGTGAGATACCATCACCATGAAACTGAAAGTCCAATATCAAGCATTCTAAAAAGACACTTTTTCAATAAGGTTTTTCTTGTGTCGTCTATCGCAAAATAAGTGTGTGTTATTCTCGAAATGTTAGCTTATCAGGGCTAACATAGCGTGGGATAACGGGGGTGGGAGCACACAGCCTGGCATACCAACACATAATTCGCCCAGTTACATTGCAGTAAATGAGGTACATGATAACACTCACTTTAGTTGAATGTCTTTAGTATTCTGGATTGTTGGCACAGCCAGTGCTGTGTATCGCTAGCCATGTTTTTCAGGATATTTCTCCTTCATCAGTAGGGAGTAGAACTATAAATATGAGGTTACAAGCAATGTTGCTCACAGTCTTCTTGGGTTTCTGTACAACTCCCTGAGACCAGGTGCATGCCAATGCGCTTGTCATGTTATGCTATTTCCACTTAGCAAAATACTGCGACTCATACCAAAGATATATCTTGGCGTTCAGCTAGCACACAACCGACATTCAGAACCTAGAACAGGCAGGTCTTCAACAGATTCCTGAACTTGGCAAAATCAGAGAAGCAGCGCAAACTAGGCAGGGGGCCGTATGTTTCACCACCTGGTGTTTGGACAGTAGGGTGTCATTGGCTGTCATAAACAAAGCATTGCTGAAATCAAGAAGGCTTATGACCACAGTCTGGACCATACTTTACCTTGCAGCCAACAAAAGACTTTCCTCTGTACTATGTAAACATATATGGTAGCAAAGCCCGTAGATTGCATCTATATGACTCCTCATGGACAGCTCTTGGTCTAATTTAACACCCAGATTTTTTATGGCTTGCCTTGAGGAAGGGGCTTCTCCCAGTTCCGAGGACCACCAGGCGAGGTACCAGAGGTGCTGTGCGTTGCAGAACAGTCAAATTTCAGTTTTTTCACTATTCAGTTGGGGACAGTTCATCGTCAACCAAGCCGCAATTCTCATCATACAATCCCGGAATCGATGACTGCACAGCCAATATCCTGTCCAACGAGATGATCAGCTGGGTATCGTCCGCATATGATATCACATCAAAACCACAGGATTTGATAATCTGGGCTGGGGGGGCTACGTAGATGTTAAACAACGTCAAACTCAAGGACGAACCATGAGGCACCCCTTTATTGATGGAAACAGTGTAGGATTTAAATGAGCCCAGTGTGATCATTTGTGTATGGCTGTCTAAGAAATCAGCGAGCCACCGAAGGGCGTTACCTCTGACACTAATCACATGCAGTCTGCTGATCAGTACTGCATGAGAAACGGTGTAGCCAGCCGTTGAAAGATCTAACAGAACAAGCATGGCTCAAGAGACAGCATCCAGAGAAAGGCGGATGGTATCTATGACTGTGACCAGCACAGACTCTGTGCAACTCCAATTCCCAACTGAGATCAATCGAGAACCATGTGTTCCTCCAGGAATGCCATGAGCATTTGTTGACACAGCTTTCCAACATTTTCCCCAAAAAAGGAAGTGATATGGGGCGCTAGTTGGACAGACTTTTGCGATCGACATTGGATTTTTGAAGTATTAGTGAGACCAAAGACTACTTTCAGGCTAGTGGTATTTTGGCTGAGTTTAAAGAAAGATTGAATAGTGAAAGAATGGAGGGGGCTATCAGAGATGCAAGACTGGCCGAGATCCTGGGACGACATAAGTCAGCAGGTGAACCGGATTTAACTTTGGTCAGCAACCCCAAGATTTGGTAAAAAGTGAGGTGTTCAAACCTGTCTAAGTGTGGAATGGAGTCCTTGGGGTGTGCAGTTGGATGAGTTATAGGTACCATAGGTCATCCAAATAACTCAACAATGAGCCAATCAAGAAAAATGCACACAATTCACCCACATTAATTGCGATAAATGCAGTGCATGATACCACTTTAGTTGAATGTCTTTAGTATTCACCATTATTGTCGCAGCCCAGGCTGTGTATCTGTAGACACCTGTTACAGGATAGTTGTGCTACTCCAGTAGAGAGTAACCCTTTAAGTAAAAGGGTGCTGGCAATGCTGCTCGCAGTCTTCTCAAGTTTCTGTACCACTCCATGAACGCTGATGCATCCCAAAAAACTTGTCAACTCAATAACTAAACAATGTGCCAATGTCTTTAATACATATCATTACAGATGTAGTGAGTGCTGTGTATCCCGAGACACGCATTTCAGGATATTGGTCCTTCTGTAGAGAGTAACACTCTACATTTGGGAATGTTGGCAATACTGCTCAAAGTATTCTCAGGTTTATGTTCACTTCCTGATAGTAGGTGCATCCCAGTGAACTATAAGTATTCTTGAAATGTTACCTTATCAGTGCTTACATAGAGTGGGACCTGGCCAAATTCCTTTCTAGTAGCTATTGTTTTGTCAGAATTGAGTTTTCACCCCATTGAATTTTCCCGACTGTGTCCCAGTGAAGTATGCCAAAATCGGTGCACATGAAATTGCTCCTGCAATAGTATAATGCCCACTTAGAGAACAGAGGATCATTTTTCCCACTACAGCAGGACCCTGCCTCAAATACTATACTTCACAGACAATTAATAATTCCTTTTGTTCTAGTGGTGTCCTTGCCTTGAGAAGGTTCACAATTCAAACGTAGCACCGTTTGACCTACTCACCCTATTCCAAGACTCATCAGCCTGTCAGTGAACACAAATATGCATTGAGCCTGTAACTTTTCAAGTTGCCAGGAGATAAACATAGTTCTGCGGACTTTCCGGCTTACTCAAATTGTCTAAGAGAGGTGTGCAACTGCTCAGTAGGATTGTCAGGTATGTGTATGTAGGTAATTACACTAATTATAATAATTTATCATGCATACAATATAAAGTGAACTGCCTTTGGTACCTAGCAATGTCTTTATTACTACTTTGTAAGAAAGTCACCTGCTCTGCGTGGTCACCGGGTATGTTTTGTCTCTTTTTCAATACCTATATTTTGGTGCTTTTAGAACACTGTACACTTTACCCCTGTTAACCAGTAGTGAGAAAATAAGTTACTGACCTTTAACTGAAGTTATCCAGTGTTGGTATCTTTCATAGATTCAAATGCTTGAATCATTTCCCGTTGTCGAAGTGGGACAAAGTGTGCATGATGTAGTTATCTCAATCATTTGGTGGAGACATAGTTTCAGGAATCTCACCTTCTTCTCTGTCGTCATCAGATGACAATATATTGTCCCTTGGCGGTACTGCAATGTGAGAAACCGGCGTCATTCTAGGAGTGACAGTTGGAGGAATAGGTGGGGTTTGTGGAGAAGCAGGATGAGGTGGGACAACAGATTGTTCTGTAGGAGGGTCAGGAAACCGTTTCCTATACTTCCTAAGCATAGCCTAGAGATCCTGAAGCAAAGATCTTGGCATTGGTACTTTGTCCAGTCTGACTGGAGGATCAGAATAGTACTTGAACTCTTCATAATGCATCTGAGGAGGAGGATAAGACCCCTGATAATAATGGCTTTCGCCCTCAAAGTCATCTTCTTCCTGGTACTTGACCTGAAGCTCTGACGGGCTATGAGCTGTTCCGAAGGGACCGTCATCATCTGACTCCTCTAGGTCAAATAGTTGACTTGAAGGATGAAATGACACCTTGCTGGGTAAAGTAACCTAAGGGCGCAAAGAGGTTTTTTATATTTTAGTAATTTGAATTCTCACCAACAGAGGCGTCCATGCCTTCAACTTCAGCACAATATAGGTCTCATTCTTTGGTGTTGTGGACATTGTGCCCTTCGTAGACAGAATCGTTGTCGATGGTGATGGAGTAATCATTGGTTAAGCCATTGTTGATGGAGTCATGGTCGATGGAATCGTCGTTAACAGTGATGGGGTCATCGTCGAAGGCGGTATCGTTGACCGGGTCATCAATGAGGTCTTTGTTGATGCTGTAAACCGTATCGACGGGATGGGAGGATCTATGGCTGCTGTCATCGTTGTCTTTGCCGTCGATGGTCTCAATGATGAGACAGTGGTCACTCTCATCAATGGCGAACTTGCTGTCAACGTTGATGGTGCCGTGGACGGGCCTGCGAGAGCGGATATCTGCCTCGTCGTCGACAAATCTGAGTAGGAAGCCAGAGTATGATCTCTAGCCTTGTTAGAAGGCTAAGTTGGCGCAGACAATGCTTTTTCTGAGGACAATTGTTTCTGTTTCTCATTTTTTAGTGTCCTTAGTCTGTATGAGAAGTTGGCCTGGTATATGCTGGTCACTAGTTAAAGTGGCCACCTTGCACCAGTACAATTCTACTCTTATGGTACTAGGTTTAAGACAACCTTTTAAAGAAAGCTATCCTAGTGGTAGCTGTGGAGAGCAGCCTTCAGGCTAAGTCTTTAGAGGAATGTAAAGCAGCTTGTTTTACCTTATAATCTCTTGAATTACTAAATGAAAGGACACCACACATGTATATATATATAATATATATGTATTTATTACTAGACACACTCTACTAATCTCTTTATGAGATTAGAAGTCAAGGACATATGCACAAATCAACAATTTACAACAAGTTAAGCACAAATATGGCTGGGTCCCTAGGGGTGTACCAGACCATATACTAAACAAGCATTTACCATGCAATGGTCTCGGCATTGTTAAAGTTAGAGCTATTGGCATTGCTCATGACATTATTTTTGTTTATGTTTTTGTTTTTTAAAGAAACGGCATTGTTATTTACAATGTCAATAGCTTAATCTCTCTCAAATGCTAGACCTATTGCATTTGCACCCACACACAGAGCCACACACACAAATACTACTAAATAATAGATGACTGCTGTTCATCAGATCCTACAACAAACACACAGCCTCCGCAGTAAACAGAACTGGTAAATAGACAACCTAAAAGGGGCAGCAGACGGTTCAACTGCACATGCCTGGTAAACGAGGTAACTAACCAAACGCTCCTTGCGCAAGAGCAGAGAAGCAGAGACACTGATCACCGAGGCACTCTCACGAAAGCTGGCAGAATCCCTACCAACAGAACACATCGCATTAGGATTTTTGTCTGACGTTTTACCTTTCACGCGTCTTGGAAGTTGGTTAAAACAAGGGCATCTGAAGGGCCCCTGGAGGGACCGTGTTTAGACCAAGGAGCAAGCAGGAAAGGGCATAATTACATAAAATGAACAAGATATAAGCAAACCGAGTGATATGGCCAGAAGCACATTTAAAAGAGTAAGACGGAGCAGACACAGAACAGGCAGGGAGGGCTTCTAGCAAGTAAGATACGGGAAAATAAAGGAGACAAGGAGGGCCGGCAGGATTCAACGTAGATAACATAGAAGACAAGCGAGGAACAGGCACATCGATATATGAACGGCATACGGAGCAGGGATGGTGACATATGAACAGAGAGCAGGTGGGTAGGGTGCGATCGGCACTGTATGGTTTAACTCACCGGCAGTCACCTTACTCAGCAGCATCGGTAGGAACGTCGTAGGGACGGCCATGCCTGGGATCCTTGCTTCAGTTTGCCGTGCCTCCGCTGTGGCCTCCTCTCACCAAGAGACTCTGCTCCTTGTACGGCAGAAACAGACCCACGGCGGCCTCGGTTTACAATCCTGGGAACAGAAACGGAGCCGACTGGAACCAGCCAGAGCGCATGCGCGGACAGAAGCCGAGGCTGGTCGGGCACCGCTTGGTGGACACTGGCCACACTGAACTCAAATGCCTGGGCAGGAGCAGGGCTCGCGCTACACACAGTACGTTACAACAATGCTTTATTACCGTGACGAATGTAGAAGTATTCTAAAGCCAGTATAGTATGCCTTCCCTAAAATGTTCATATCTGAGTAGCATTTCCATTTTCTACACTATCCATTTCAAGCGGTAAAGCTAGAAGGTCTTTGTGATCTGGGTAAACTTTCCTGTCCGTGGTGCTTGGCTAGATGTAAAGCAGCTTTTTCTGATCTCTTGAGTTTCACCTTAAGGAAATGTGTAGCTTTGTACATCATTCAACCTCTTAACGCCATAAACACCACCGCCTTTCTCCGAGGTCAAGCAGAAATGCCTCGGAGAAACGCAGCGGCGTTTTCGGATTCGGGGGCGTGTTTTCTTTCTCTCCTCTTGCCATAGGCTGGAATGTTTACATTCCAGAGGAGAGAAAGAAAGTAAAAAACACGCCCCCGAATCCGAAAAAGACGGGGCTTGTTTGGAGAGACAAAGCTCTTCTCCAATGGCTGACCAGCATTTAAGAGGCCAGCCAATGGAGAAGAGGGGCGGGTTCAAGCCCCTCTTCTGAAAACATTAAATCTCGGAGCGAGACTGCGCAAGCGCAGCCGAGACCTAAAAAGGGGGGAAAGTGAAATAGAACAATTACCTAGGATCACACTGTTTGGTTAAGCAGAGAAGCCGGGATTAATCCCAAATTTTTGGTTTACATTGTGCATTTCAGACACTAGATGTATACGTCTAACTACCTTTTCACTCACCTTACCACAAACTCCTCCCCGAACACTGACTGCCACCTTGCTGGTATCAATGCGGCCCTCGGTCACATCACATTCATAGCCCAAATTTGTGGCCCCTGGACAAATGTTTGAGAGTACCCATGCTTTAGACACTTATTCCAAAGTAAAGATCAACAGTGGGATTTCACTCTCTGGAACCAATGAGGTATCAGAGTCCTCCACACCCCTCCCTCAAAATGGGGGGCCCATTTCTCAGACACACTCGTACAGTCCACTCTGCAATTAAGGGATCCTGTGAGGAAAGGTCTGTTTCCCATCGCCCAAAATGTGGCACGATTGGCTGTAACTCTGGGCGGAAGGCACTCCTCCCAGGCCGGTGCTTTGATCTTCCTTCTTCCGGCTGCATCGCTTGTTTGTACCCTTTCCTACATGCCCTAATCTTGCCCTCCTGCCTGGCTGCTGCTTCAGATTCGTATGGGTCCAGCAGCAGCCGCCGTCAAACCACCTGCCTTCCCCGTTATTCCAGTGACTGGCATGGCTCAAGCTGTTTATGGCACTCTGCTCGCATAGCACATGGGCTGTTGAAGGGACGCGTCATCCTGCGTGACATTTTCCAAGCATAGGCCAATGTCTCCTGTTATTCGTAATTTGGAGATTGTTTTAATGCCTCCAGAGCCCCCCTGTCCCCTCCTGGCCTGCTTCTTGGTGCTAAGGATGCTGTCAGGCAGGCCTTGTTTCCCTGCCATCCATATCTACTCCCCAGTCCAGCTCTGGCGTTATGGGGGTATGAACCCTAAAAGGATTCCAAGATAGTCTCAAGGACTTGACTAAAGAGGCTGGGGTGGGGGGCGATAGAAGGGTCAGATCAATGGAGGAGGGACAGCCCCTATCGATAAAGGAGGGATAGGCGTCCCCCCAGCCCCCCGTCTGTTCCAATCACCAGTCACGCACAACAGATATCACACGCACATACAACACAGTCAGTAGGGCAGATGAACATAGACACAGCCATGCACTCATGGGTAAACTGCAACAGACACACGTGTACACATTCCGAGATACATACTCATCACACAAAGAAGCACGCAGAGACGCAAACATACACACACATTAACTGGCTTATACACACAACTACAAGGTCAAATGCACTCACAAACATGTACAGAGGCATTCAGACACATGATCATGGGCTCACAAAGATACACATGCATAGGCACATGATTACACACACACAGGCACGTGACCACATACACACACTAACACACATAGAAACACACACGGATGTACACACACATGCATAGGCACTGCCACCTACACAAGAGTACGCAGACAAACTTCATACGTAGATAGACACAAACAGACGCAGGTTTTAGACACAAAAATAGACAAGCACCTCGAGGCACAACAGATCCAGGCACAAAAGTACACATGGAATGGAAGCCAACAAATACAGTGAATGATAACAAGCACACATACACACACATATACAAATTACTGTTGTGAAACCAGGATTACAGGCACACACGCATAGACATAAATTTACACAATTCGAACGAAGTTGTACCACACAAAAAGACATGGGTGCATACGCAAGTATAAACAAATATAGAGACATACAACCACACGACACAGGCATAAAGACACAGGTCTACATTAGCACACTGACACACACACATACACGCACTCGCAAACATACACCTGCCAATTTATAAACACATCCTATATATAACCAACTCCGTGTGTACTTATGCGTGCACATACATACACCAAGAAATATACAGATAAAGAGGCACTTATGCAAATGTCAAAACATAAAGCACAAACGAACACATACAGACACGTACTCAAAATCGACCACGGGCAAACACAAGCATAGACGCGTACGCAGGCACAAACATACATAGACTCACAGGCACATAGACTCAGATCCAGACACACCATCCAACACTGACCCACATGGCACGCACATACAATCACACACACAGACTCACAGAGCCAGACACACACCATCAGACAGACGCACAGACACACGCCGTCAGACAAACACACATAGACCCACACGCGCGCACACACACAAATACAGATCCAGACACACGATCAGACAGACCCGAGCACGCACACCCACGTGCATCCACAAGGCGCGCCCACATATAATCACGTACACACTGAGAGGCAGGGAAGAGGGCCAGGGTGAACTGTGCAAATGGCGGGGGGGGGGTGCATCGCTCAAACGGGAAGGATGGGCAGAACCCTTAGTGACCACACCGTCATCCGCTCCACTCAACACGCATGCACAGACGTCACCCATAGATTACACTGACACTTTCATTGTGGGTGAAGAACTGCTGCAGGTTTATTTCATACAACATAAGTATGACGATAAGTGGGTTATCTTACGGGCGATCCAGGGCAAGCAGCCCCTCGCTGCTCCGCCCGCCTGTCGAGCCAGCACGCACGGTGGGTCGATGCCCTGCAGTGCGGCACATATTTTCAGATCATCCTTTGGATCACGTGATCTGTCGCATACTCCCGCCCCTTTTGACGGGGGCGGAGCGTGTTGTGGCACACCCCCGGTTGGTCAGGCCCCCCAACCGCCCGAAGGACTAACGGGGCGCCGTCGCGGTCTTCGCAGAACCTCCTTTGGCTCCCGGACCTTGGCTCGGGCACCCTTACTGTGCCGGACAGGGGTACCCTTACTGTACCGCCTGTCGCAGAGGTACCCTTACTGTACCCTTCTGCCTCCAGATCGCCCTGTAACTCCGCCACAGCTCTGGGGAGGCTTTCGTCGCTGCCAGAGCCCCCCTTCCTCCCTTCGCTGTTATAGGTGCCCTGCCCCTGCGAGCCAGCTTTTAGTGGGCTAAATTATGGGTCCTGTTCTGCAACCCGTAAATGACGGCATTAATTTGCCACATTACTCAGAAGCCCAGGGCAGACTAACAAAGGATGTCATTTTGGCCCCACTGCCGTTCAGCTTAGACGTTACTGGTGTTCCTAACTTTCTTAGCAATGCCACTGCAGATCTTCCTAACGTAATTATGGGAAGATCTAGCACCTACATATGGAGCCAGAACTGAACCATAGCTGAATTCGTCAATCCATCGATTCCCTTCATATCCTAGCCCGAAGAAGGTTTTAACTTCCACTTTGTCTACAAAGGTGATGTATAGATAGCGTCATGGTTCCTGAATTGCTGCTGCTGCTGCGAGGGGTGCATGATTTCTCAGCAGGACAAAACATTTTAACGTAACTGCTAAATGGACGGCTTTTATCATGACTCCGGATAAAGCCAATATGACTGACTGAGCTGCCGAAGAATACATCTCTCAGCTCGAGGACCAAATTTGTGAACGTTTCCCACCTCCCTGGCTCCAAGGAGAGGCTGAGCGAGAAGAGCAACACCTAAATCTGTTTCTCAGGCTGGAAAATATGGCATGGGTAACAAGGCCTTGGAGAAATAGGCGCTTATGGACCTGCAATCCTATTAAGATTTTTCAATTGGCCAAATTAGGTGCCTTCCTGGCTTGGAATTGTGTTCCCAACAGCTACAGCACAAAAAGCAGGGTGAAGGTAACGTGTGGGTTAACCACTTTACCTGCTGACATCACGGGTATCTCAATTTTCTTCCTTTCACATCGTATTATCCTATTGTTTACTACAAACTGACCCATATCTTAGCAACATCTCCTCGTTTTAGCCTTTCTACTTGCAAATTAAGTTATATTAAATTCGACGATAGAGTCTTATACTAGTCCCGCTGTTTATCCCAATCTTCCCTTACTCTCCACTGGGGCAGCGTAACCAATTTCCTTGCTTGTTGAATAGAAGCTAGCTTTTGGACTTTATTGCTGCTGAAAGGAGTTAATAGGTTTGCCTACAGTCCTTGTTATCCCGGTGTTGCTGAGCTACAGGTAATTCGTTGCACCGACATCGTGGCTTGAAAATGAAACTTCTCATTTTATCAAATAATATGTTGTGAGCCCCAGTGAAGATTTCGTTCATATCTTCATAGTTGGCAGTGTCTCTATCTTGCCAATACCTGGGTCACGTCCGCCTTAAATGACGACAATACATCTGGCTTTTCCGCTAGCCTTGCCCATAACCTGTCAAATGTCTGAGGAGAGCAGCACATCTCTGGTCATGCTCATTTCAGAAGGTGTTAAGCCCTTTCCATTACTAGAAAGTTTAAGTGCAAACTTCAATAGGTATGGTCGCTCTCTGCTCTCTCAATTTTTACCATGTAGATGAGGGCATGCCATTCACGGGTGTCTGGTTGACGTATGCACAGGTAATTGACACTCATTCTGGGGTGTCTGGTTGAAGTATGCACAGGTCATTGACACTCTCCCACGTGCAGTGCTGTGAACCGTTTGAAGTAGTTCATCAGATTCAGCCAGCCACCCCCTAGGTGGAGGCTTGCACTCCCAAACTTCTGCTAGTGTAAAACCCGGCCACACCTCCAGTTCAGTGAAATTTAGTAATTCACGACACTGACCACCCCAGGGGCCAAATACTGGGCTGTGTAAATGCGGCCCAATACCACCATGAACAATTAGCTTGGAGTGGATGGGTGTTTAACCTAGGCTGACTGAAGGCAAAACCTTTGACCATCACTCCTGGCAAGATGTGCCAACGCAGGTAGAATAAAGAGTTATCCAGCCCGCCTTACTTCCTTTCCCAGTTCGACACAGGTCGAAGAGGAATGACCCTTCCAGAAAGGTCATGGCCTTATCCCTGAAGCCCATCCATACAGCATTCTACCGGAAATCTACAGCATTGCTTTGTAAAGCTTTTTCTGGTTCAACAATCGTTTGTGGTCGATATGCTCTCCCTCAGTTTGAACAAAATCTTAGCTAATCGTACGCCTGCCTGATTCCCAGGGCTGTCTGGCTTAATGCTTTACCCTGGAATTGCCCCACCAAACGTAGCCTTGCGCTGAAACTTAACTTGGTTGTCTCAACTTTCCTTTTAGAGCTAGGAACGCCCCCCGTGCTCCTTGTGCTTACTAAATGGACCCGCTCCTTAAGTGTCCAGCACACAATGCACTTAAATGTCATCTGGCCCTGGTGCCTCTCAAACAACAGTGACAGCCTCTGTCACCTTCATACAATACATAAATAAACCTCACAAGGTCGCAGAAGCGGCAAGCCAGGCTAAGTCTCGATAAACCATGTCACTCTGTGCTTTCCCTGGCCTCCCTGTGGAACAGGGCGAATAACCTCAAAGATGTTAAGTATGATAGACAAACCCAGGCCTTCCGCCTGCCTCAAAACAGCTCATGCTGCTGCCTTCCTGTATAGACTAAGCTGCCACTATGACTGGGTTGCAGAAAATATCACACCAGCTGTTTCCGAATAGCAAGGCTAAAGATGAAAGGCAGCCGCATCTCTTGACTTAAGCGTGGAACTCACGAAATACCTTCAATATGTTATGAATGACACACAAACCCAGGCCTACAACTTGCCTCAACACAGCACAGGCTGCTGGCTTTTCTATATACACTAAGCTGCCACTATGACTAATTTGAGAGAAACCTTACCCCAGCTGTTTTCTAATAGCAAGGTAAAGATGAGAGACCGCAGCATCTCTTGACTCAAGCGTTGTGCTTACGATAACAACATTGGTCGCTCAATTTCTGTGTTACACCTTTCCACAAGCTGACCATTGCATCATGGTTGAGACTGGGTTTTGGCTGAACCTTGACATATTTGTACACCTGCTGCCAGGGAACATATCTACCTATATACCTTCCCTTATCCTGTTGCACCACTTGGGACACAACTTCGTCCCTTCGTACCCACCGGCATGGAACCAATGCCAACGAGATTCCCCCCTAGTACCAGATAATCCTAATAAATGCAAAGGGGGCTCTCGAGTGCGTGTGAACCCACGCCATTGCGATTAGTAACAGTTGCTCTGTTCAAGCTAGAACACGCGACTTTATTCATTTAATCAATTAATCGGCAAAGCATGCCATTCCCCAACTTGGACATACACACAACCGCCTCTAGTGTCCTGCAATACCAGCTATTCCGAATCTGGCTGACGAAAACTACCATTGGCCAAAAGCTAAACTAGTAAAACTATCCCATATGTTTCTCAAAACGCTTACCATAAACCGTAATGAGTACAGACTCGTCATAGATCACCCTGGCCCCCCAAACCTTTCCCAGGGAACTGGAGAGAAATGAACTCAATTGCGCAGGGCAAGAAATACCAGAAGTTACTGCTGACCATGTTTCCATGGCCACACTCTCAGATGCATTGAATTAGTTATATAGCGCCACTCCTACCAGTGTAGGGTGTCCCTGAACTTTGCATCTCACACAGAAATCCACCGAGCCAATCAAACATATGCATGTGAATCAGTGTATAGGAAATGTAACCTGAGCCAAAGGACGCAAAGTGTAGGAGACTCATGTCATCCCTACTGGCAGGCAGTTTAGTTCAGGGCTGCTTGGTGTGGTGAAGCAAAAACGCAGTCAGTTTCTAGCCAAATTAACCCTCCTGCAACATTAATCAATGTTCTAATAATGTATGCTTAGCGGTGTGTATGCAGCTCTAGGATGAGCGTTTGTAGCTCACTGTTGACTATCAGGGCTTGAAGATATACATTGCAAGTAACAAAAGGATGCCTCTTTTGAACACAGTAACCCGCTGCCCTATTCACAACATACGCACTCTGAAATCTACTTGGCACATGTTTTATGCAGCGGGCAATTAACCGTCTGCACTAACTCCACCGAAGTCAAATCCGCCACTAGACAAATTCCTGATCTTTCTCCCGGAAGATAACGAATTACCCGAGTTATCTTGACATGTAAGTGAGGCCTGGAATTGCCCAAAGGTGAGATGCATGCTTCTCACGGCTTCGAACACACTTTCTGAATGGGGTACTAATAATGTTCGCTTGGCATTTCTGCGGCCAGTAAAGCGGTGTAACTGTTCCCCCAACCGAAACCCTCCCCTTACGGGATACATTAAAATAAACAATGACTAGCTGCGACATAACTCACACTCGCATGAAGCAGATTGTGCTGCGTAGAAGGTGGTGCCCCTGCAAGGCTGCCCGGGAGGGGGGGTTGCGTTTTCACAGATTTGGAGCGCAAACCTGGGAACCCAGGCCCTCCAAGGCCAAAGCCCGGTCTGCCCACCCACCCGCGCACCCAACTGGAGCCAGCACAATCAAACCATCAAACCACGATGACACCCCCCACGCTGCAACAGGAGTCGGCACCATCATATCTATAGCGCGAACTCGCCCCGAAGATATTGAAGCTCTGAGCCGGCGCACCTATTAACCTCAAATAACAGTGACCCCCAGGCACGAACCCTGGTTTCATACCCCAAAGTCCGCAGTTAAGTAGCAATGTTGCGTAGCATTATATGGCGCGAACACGACCAGCATATTGGAGCGCTTGCGTAGCGCCTCGTTACATTACACATTCAGGTGCGAGGGGTCAAATGAACTGCCCAGCAGAGCAGAGGTAGGAAATTATACCGTTGGGCCTCGTGCACACGCAGCACCAGCTCTGCCACTGCGCTCCAGCCCTGCATATGGCTGCCTGCCAGCCGGCCTCGACCGCAGCCAAGCGGGACAGTGTGCCTGATCGGCAATCGCTGTGTGCGATGCAGCGGAGGGGGGGGAAGCACCCGGGGCTCCCCACCACACACACCCACACGCAAGCCAGGGCCCGGCCCCGCGACTCACACGCCCCGCCAGCTGGGGTCCCGTGGAGTCGAAGCGCCACGGTGGCCTCCCCGATCCCGAACAAGTGACAGAACGCAACTCCTGAGCACCGCACAAACAATCTGGCACGGGAGGACAATAGGTTTGCCCAGACTCTAGAGACAGAGCCCCCTCGTTTAACCCGCGCAAACCGACTCACCGGATGGGAACGCGCCCCCGAGGCTCAAACACTAGGTTTCCCGCCTGACGTCGGCAGGCCAAGCTGATGTGCCACATCCACGAGTGCAGCCCGGCCCCACAGCGCCGGAGCCTGTCCGCCAGGCACTCGTCGTGATAGAGTTCAAACCAACCTCGCTGTCCCAAACGCCGACGTAGCTCACCGTTGACTATTAGGTCTTCAAGATATACATTGGAAGTAACAAAAGGATGCTTCTTTCGAACGCAGTGACCTGCTGACATATTTACATCATACGCTCTCTGACCTCTACTTGGCACACGTTCTCTGCAGCGGGCATATTAACCCTCTGCACTAACTACACCTCAGTCAAAAACCTCCACTATACAAATCCCTGATCTCTCTATATGCCTAAATAACAAATTGCAGGCGATTCACAGACTTGTGACAACATCACACGCTCCTGGCAATCGTGTTCAAAACAATTACAATTATAAGGGCGGCCCTGTATCATTTCCCGCCTGCCGTATGCAAACCAATCTGTTGAGCCCCCCGAATATGTAGGACACATGCATATTCCACCTTAACATAAGGGACGATGTGGATACGGAATACTTCTACAAGAATAATGGACGCTCTCACTTCTACAAGAATAGTGGACGCTCTCGTTGGAGATGGGCGTCCATCACATGAGCTTGTAACCGCCGTGCGCACTACCCGGATCTAAAACGGACCAGCAAGCAAAGTAGTCCGCTGGACAGCCCCAGTGCGGATCAAAAGGATAATGACGACCCCGAGACAAACTAAAAATCACAGGGCGGTACGAGGCCTACTCTTTGACTGCCACAGACCTGCCCCTCCTCTCCGATAGTCCTCCGATCGTTGCTTCCGCGCTCAAACTTGACCCCCGAACACTCCCATACACGTGCAAGGCCCAGGAGCCCTTCTGGCGCCATCTCGGTAAACTCCCGGCTCACGCGGTTAATCATAGTCGTGTTTGCTCATATACCGCCGCTGCTAGGCAACGGAGTCAGGGCAGCGCGGTCGATAATTCAGGTAAGGGCTTAACAAGTATTCATATAGAAACTCTGGCATGACCTAAGGAACTCTCCGAATCGAGACACTAATACGCTTCACAGGTCGTATGCAGCGCATCGGCTGCTTGCTAAACATATGGTCAGGGTTCAGATGTGCCCTCGCATACAAGTATCCCGCATGGGCAACCAGGGAAGCACTCACTGCCAAAACCCGACCCCTACTCCTCCTGGGGGGGCTGGGGACAACTGCCACGGCGCCCGACCGTCCCCCCGCACAGCCCTATACTGCCGGTGCAAGACTAAGTGGGAGGGGGGGGGGAAACAATCCCCTTCACTCACCGGAAAATGCTGACGCTAGGACCCGACAGCGGAAGAACCGACGCCAGACAATGGACCCATCAGACCACCAAGTAAATGCGCGTGGCCAGGAGGAGCGCGCCGGAAGCAGAGGAAGATCAGAGGGGGTGAGGCGCCTAAAAAGGGGGGGGCTAGCCTCGCCCACCCTAATGGCACGCCTCCCCCGGACAATCCCATTGGGGGCCTCCCCTCCCCGAGGTGCGGCCTCACGCAAGGCGGAGCAAGGGGGGGGGCTCCGACGGGCGGCCACTAGAAGGCTGCCCTGCTGATGTCCCCCTGCGCGGGACGCGGGCAGCGGCATTCCCTCCCTCACCCAGGCTACCCAGCCCCTATACATCTGTCATTCAGACAAGGACCCTCTCTCTGGGCTGAGACCCCGGGTGACCCCATAACAGGAGCAGCAGGAGAGAGGGGCTCCCGGTTCCTCCGAATACCACCTGGGCACTCTCTCGCGCAGAGCCAAGTTCAGACGAGCCGCGGAGCATGTGAGAAGGAGGGGACATCATACAGAGTGCTGAAAGTGTGTGGGTGGCCACCGCCCCTCCCCAACCCACAGACCACAGAAGCGCAGCCGAGCGCGTGAATTAAACGAGCACAGAGAGACTTAAAAGAACTGGAGAGAGTCACACTTACAGAATGCGAGAAGTTTCCGGGAGGCCCTGCCCCCCGCGCCGACATACACCAAGAAATATACAGATAAAGAAGCACTTATGCAAATGTCAAAACATACAAACACAAACGAACACATACAGACACGTACTTAATATCGACCACGGGCAAACACAAGCATAGACGCGTACGCAGGCACAAACATACATTGACTCACAGGCACATAGACTCAGATCCAGACACACCATCCAACACTGATCCACATGGCACGCACATACAATCACACACAGACTCACAGAGCCAGACACACACCATCAGACAGACGCACAGACACACGCCGTCAGACAAACACACATAGACCCACACGCGCGCACACACACAAATACAGATCCAGACACATGATCAGACAGACCCGAGCACGCACACCCACGTGCATCCACAAGGCGCGCCCACATATAATCACGTACACACTGAGAGGCAGGGGAGAGGGCCAGGGTGAACTGTGCAAATGGGAGGGGGGGTGCATCGCTCAAACGGGAAGGATGGGCAGAACCCCTTCCCTCCCTCACCCAGCCCCTATACATCTGTCATTCAGACAAGGACCCTCTCTCTGGGCTGAGACCCCGGGTGACCCCATAACAGGAGCAGCAGGAGAGAGGGGCTCCCGGTTCCTCCGAATACCACCTGGCCCTGGGCACTCTCACGCAGAGCCAAGTTCAGATGATCCACGGAGCATGTGAGAAGGGGGGACATCATACAGAGTGCTGAAAGTGTGTGGGTGGTCACCGCCCCTCCCCAACCCACAGACCACAGAAGCGCAGCCGAGCACATGAATAAAACGAGCACAGAGAGACTTAAAAGAACTGGAGAGAGTCACACTTACAGAATGCGAGAAGTTTCCGGGAGGCCCTGCCCCCGCGCCGTCTCTTGGTTCCGCCAGAGTACGCTCTCCAGGGTCCTGGGGTGGGCGAGCCGTCCACAGGTGCTGGTCCTGGCCCAGTGACCTCTTTCCTGGGGCTCTCAGAGGGAATCACCCTGAACACCACCGCCTTTCTCCGAGGTCAAGCAGCAATGCCTCGGAGAAACGCAGCGGCGTTTTCGGATTCGGGGGCGTGTTTTTCTTTCTCTCCTCTTGCCATTGGCTGGAATGTTTACATTCCAGAGGAGAGAAAGAATCGAAAAAACACGCCCCCGAATCGCAAAAAGACGGGGCTTGTTTGGAGAGACAAGCCTCTTCTCCAATGGCTGACCATCATTTAAGAGGCCAGCCAATGGAGAAGAGGTAAAAAAAAGGGGCGGGTTAAAGCCCCACTCCAAAACATTAAATCTCGGAGCGAGACTGCGCAAGCGCAGCCTTCGAGCCGAGACCTAAAAGGAGACTTAAGAATAACGACTTGGGAAGGGACAAGGCCTAGGGCCTTCAGAAGCGCTGGGGCCTCACTAATCCACCCAAGGCAGGTAAGTAAAGGACCCATGGGAGACGCATGCAATGTGAGAACACAGCCGCGGATCCCAATTGACTTCAATGGAGCAAGTCGCGATTGGAAATTTAGAGTTTAAGGATACTTCGGGAGAGTCTACAAGCAAGTCACTTACAGGGTAAGTAGTTCTAGAGCCAACACCCACAGGAGCACCGTAGTGCTGGAGTTACCTCACCCAGGGAAGCCGGGTGCATAGGTGTCTTTTGGTGTCGGGTCGCAGCGTCGTTTTCAATGGGAGCCAAAGAAGACTTGCTGCTTGTGAAGACAGGAGAAGTGTCCGGTGGAATCCAAGCCTGGATTCAGAAGAAGGAAGACCTGAAAGCAGAGGGGACAGTGTTCAAAGTCACTTGGCAGTGAACGGGGGCAAGGAAGATGGATGCCCACAGTCGTCGGGTGATTTCAGGTGATCCACGGGTGTCTTGACTCTTCAGCCATGAGGTCCAGGAGGCGTCGACGACGACCAGGAGCTGGATTCCGCGTGTCCCACGAAGTCTGCCGCTTACTGCGGTGTCGGCGACTAGATTGGAGCCAACAAGCCTTGGCAACAGCAAGTCTCGTGGAAAGTGTAAAAAGTCAGCGGTGCAGACCAGCAAGGTCTGAGGGACTCACCCAGCAAGGGTAAGTCAGGCAGGCCTGGAGCAACCAGGGGAGCCCTTTGGTTTTGTAGAAAAGTCTTCTGGGGACCCACAAGCCAACCGGCAAGGGATCGCGAAGACGCCTCGGGAGGATTCACTCAACAGGAGCCTACGGTCACTCGGGACGGGGTAGGCCTCTGATCTACTGTGGAAATCCTGCTGGAGGCTTGTACCACACGTGGTCCAATACACAAGTTCGTAGAACGTCGTGAAAGGGTTGCACTTGAAAATAGTGCACGGTACCCAGGGATTGCGGTTCCTCGTCACTCGTGGGGTCCACTTGCCTCAGCGTCGCTGGGGACTCACGATGGCCTTGGAGAAGTCAGGAAATCTACTTCCGGGGCTGCAGGGACTTCGGACTCCGGCGGGAGCAAGAAGGTTTGGGACCGTTGATTCAAAGTTTTGGTGCCTGCCAAGCAAGGAAGTCACTCCTTGACTCCAAGGGAGATTCTTCCGTCTTCGCGTGGTAGTGGAACGTCGAAGGTCCAGGATTCTTCTTCAGAGCTTCGTCCAGGGATACATAGTTTGCAATGGCAAGGGTTCCCTAACTTATACTAGAAGGAAGGGAGGGAGTAGCTCTATGACCCCACCTATGGGAGGGTCAGGGGAGTGGGTGGCTAAACCCACTTCCCTTTGTCTAGATTCGCGCCAGAGCAGGGGCAGGTTGCCCCTGAACCGGTTTGAGCTGGCATATGCACAGAGGAGCCTACTGCTCCCCCTCCCCCAGTGCAGGACTTCAAAGCACTCTAGGAGTGCACCCACCCAGCCCCAATACACTAAATCCTGTCTGGGAGGTGACCACACCTCCCTGTGACAGGATGCCTATTGTTGGGCCTCCTCCACTGCGAGTTTCGGTCAGCAGCAGGAGGGCAGCCCAGTATCTGTGACTGGTGGCATCCATTTTGTGATGCCAGGGCTCTTTAGGATTCTACCGTGTTTCCACAGTGGGTAAATGTCTATCCCTCTAGAAGGATGGGATCCTACTCCCACACCAGTTACTGGTGTGGGGGTATGATTCCAAAGCGTTTGACACCAAACACGACATGTTTTGATGCAGCCATCCCAGAGTTAGCATTTACTGCGAGGTTATAATGCACTTAAGAGTATATGGTTTGACTGCATTCACAAACAGCCCCAGAGAATGGACTCTGAGAGCTGCAGAGGAGCCCTGCTCAGGCAGAGGCACCCCTTCACATGGAAACCAAACACCTGCCTGCCTTAGGGGTGACTGATAGGTTTATATGTGTGTGCAGGGAGAGATACAGTGAACCTATATCTCAGTGAGGAGTGCTAACACTACTTCACACAGGCTGCAGTAGCAGGCCTGTGGTGTCAGATTTAGTCTGCTTCCCAGGGGTGGCATAATACATGCTTCAGCCCCTGGTAGGCCTGTGAAGTACCTATGCCCTTGCTACCTAAGGTACCATATACTAGGGGCTCACAAGGGACCACAGTATCCAATCACTAGTGCACCTAATGTCCACACCATTTAAGGGAGTAAGCAGATAGGCTGGGGTCCCGGATAGACTAGTCAAAAACCATCAAAACACCAGAAAATAAAGTGGGGGCAACCATGAAGTCAGATTCCACCTTCCTACATAACCCCCCCCCTCCCCCAAACGAAAGGAGATAAGGCTAACCTTGTCCAGATAAGCCTTTATTTCCTGAGTGGCCATATAAGGAAGAACCTGCACTAGCATGGTTGCTCCCTGTCTCATGGTCCACTTGGGAAATTCTACCCCAAGGGGTTCTGGAGTTTCTCCAAAGTCTAGGGAAATTACCTGCATTGTGTTTTGGTACAGAAGCAGGCTGGTGGGGTGTCTGAGTCTGGAAGTGAGGCCCTATTTGGGGTGGTCTCAACTTCCTCAGGACACTGGTCACCATGGAAGCCTTTCTGTCCATGACTGTGTCAGATCTGGCCCTAAGGGTCAACCACTGGCTGCCTACAGCTGGGGGTTGGGTCCCTCAGGTTGGAATAGTTGAGGGCATTAGAATGTTTGGGGCAACTATGTCCCAGGTCTCCCTTGGCCCAACAGAGTCCACCTGTGGGATACCTGTACCTAGGGGTAAGGGAGATCCCTCAGTATGTAGAGGAATATTCACCTGGCTAGAACTACTCTGCTGGGTGTCCCTAATCTGTTGATGAGGGGGTCCTCTGGACAGGGGCCCACTAAGGGTTCACTGACCTCTGCAGCCCTGGGCTGACTGAGGCAGGGTAGAGAGGGCCAGGATACCTGCTCCAGACTAGGTACCACCTTGGAAGGATCCCCTGCCATCAGGGATGTGGCCAGGACAGGTCTGACCACCTCTGGGACAGTTACTTCACAAGGGCCAGGATCAGTTCCCTTAGAAAGCTGACCCTTACCTTTAGTCTGGTGGGGGGGGGGGGGGACTGTTCCTCAACCCTATGCTCTCTGTTTGGGTGGAGTGATCCATTGTTTTAGGCTTCACTCCCCTTAATTTCGCCTGGGGTGGAGGTGAGGCCCTCAGGGATGCCTAACATTCTTAAATGGGCATTGTGATCCACCTCAGCCCAGGCTGAGATTTCCAGATCATTACCCAGTAGACAATCTACAGGCAAGGTTGGGGACACTGCCACTCTCTTTGGGCCAGTGACCCCTCCCCAGCTGAGATTTACCACTGCCATGGGATGGTCTGTCCTAATTCCATCAATATTGGTCACCTGGTATCTAAACTCAGGTAAAAGCTGTTCTAGGGGCACTAGTCTCTTTGTCACCATGGTGACAGTAGCCCCTATGCCCCATGTTTTGATGCAGCCATCCCAGAGTTAGCATTTACCGCAAGGTTATAATGCACTTAAGAGTATATGGTTTGACTGCATTCACAAACAGCCCCAGAGAATGGACTCTGAGAGCTGCAGAGGGGCCTTGCTCAGGCAGAGGCACCCCCTCATATGGAAACCAAGCACCCTGCCCTCAGGATTGATAGGGCCTGCCTTAGGGGTGACTGATAGGTTTATATGTGTGTGCAGGGAGAGATATAGTGAACCTATATCTCAGTGAGGAGTGCTAACACTACCTCACCCAGGCTGCAGTAGCAGGCCTGTGGTGTCAGATTTAGTCTGCTTCCCAGGGGTGGCATAATACATACTTCAACCCCTGGTAGGCCTGTGAAGTACCTATGCCCTTGGTACCTAAGGTATCATATACTAGGGGCTTACAAGGGACCACAGTATCCAATCACTAGTGCACCTAATGTGCACATCATGCCGTTTAAGGGAGTAAGCAGATAGGCTGGGGTCCTGGATAGCAGGATCCCAGCCAGACTAGTCAAAAACCATAAAAAAAACAGAAAAAAGTGGGGGAAACCATGCAGTCAGATTCCACCTTCCTACAGTCTGGTAAAATGTTTTACGATATTTCCTGCTCCCCTCAGATGTCCCAACCTGGGATCTTAATCTTTTGCGAGATCTCGAAGGCATTGCTATCCTCCTCAGAAGAAGACCTCTGAGTTTTTGACTGTTGAAGCCAAAAGAGAAGCCCCCCTCCTTGCACCTCAAGGACTTCGAGGAAAAGGTATGACAAATGTTACATTGTTTTACCTTGTGTTAAGGGTAGAGGCAATAAAGACAAACCTATGTAGGTAATCCACAAGTAATCTTTTCTTCCCAGAGGCCTTGCAGGGTTGAAAAAGGCCTTTAGTGTCAGACACTGTAGGAGTAAAAATAGGTCTAATTATCTTGCTTGAAGAAAAAACTGAGCACAGCTCAGGGAGACTTCCTTCACACACAATCTGAGGGACTCAGCCTCTCTTGGGAGTGTTCTAGAGGGTGCTAGCACCTGATTGGTTATAGTTCAAGTTAGGTCCTTTTTTTACAAAAAGGGCGTAGATAGGCTATTAAACTGATGGCCTATTGCCATTATAGCCAATGATAGTTATCAATACTGCTTTACTATGATACCATGGAACTCACACTTTGACGATGGGGAATGATTTAAGTATGTGAATCTATGAAAGATTCAATACTGGATAAAGTGCCTGTGCTTCCATTTTTAACATGGTTGACTTGGCATAATCCCATTTGCTATATATAGCTTGCCAATAAGTCCCTAGTACACGGTACAAAATGTACCCAGTGCCTGTAAGTTTAATGCCATACCTCTGCACCTATTGTGCAATCCACTACAGTGGTGGTGTAAACATGGTTTCAGGCTGCCCATTGTAGCCTGACTGTAGCAAAGTAAAAAATGCAATTTGATCTACCAAAATAACCCATTAGGACAGGTCAAAACCTCCCCCATAAATACTAATAAGACGGTTGCCCACATGGCAGGAAATATAGTATTAAAAAGTGGACATGTAGAAATTTAAAGTTAGACAGTCCTTACTGTGACTAGTGCCCAAAAGCTGTTTTCATTACTGGAAGGCTGGCCGGCATACAGACAAAACCCTAGTACAGATTAAAAGTCTATCCTATATGTCGAGAATGGAACTAGGTGGGAAAATAATGAAACAACCATTTAGTAGTAATTAAAAAACCCAATTTGATTGTAAAGTCAGATTTGTAATAAATATTAAGGAAAAGTAAGTTGCTCTCAAACTTCTCCCAACCATTAATTAGAATTTAAATAGGGTGAAAACTGTGTAGGCTTATTTTAATGGACAGAGATGACATCTCTGAACTTCACAGACTATGCAGGGTGGGGCTGTGAGAATCCTCTTTACAAACTAAAGTGTCAAATACTGCTTGACAGGTCTACTGGGTTTACATAGAACACTGGGGGGGTGCACTTGAATGGAAGGAAATAGGATGCTAAGACAGCTCTTATCTTTGCCTGTCTGGTTTATGGAAACCCTTCCTTTTGTCTTATCAGACCTCTGTCTATGGGTTTATTGGGGGTACAGTTTCCGCTTCATACTGGATTTTGTTAGTTGTGGAGAGACACTAGGATTACCATTGTGCACTCACCACACACAACCTCATCCCTCAGAGCCCTAACGTTAGACTTTTGCCGTCCTGAAAATGTCCAAAATCAGTTGGGTTCTTTTATCTCATTGGTTAGGGTATGCCGAGGAATGCATCACACCCACTAGCTTGGGTTAGGCATAAATGTGACACCTCCAGGAACCCACTTCAGAATACTAGAGATCCGAAGGAAGAACAGAAGAGTACTGGACATGCGGTCTCTGACCTGAGAGGAGTCCTGAAGGACTGGACCAGCTCGCTCTTGTACACAGGAAAAACAGAACTCCAAGGGTTATATGGCGGACCCCCTATTAAAGTTACAGTGACACAACAAGCTACAAGTGGCCTTTTCCTACAACTACCCTGCTGGCCATTAGCAAATGGGCATGAAATGGACCCTGCTGTTGGCCTCTGCCTTAAACCCAGCAAATCTCTAAGCATCTCCCCTGAGGTCCTGGGGAGCTTTAGAATTGTATTCCTAAGGCGGGTTGAGACTTAAAGACTGAGTTGGACAGCAAAATATTTGACAAAGAAGAACCTGGTTGGTGTATCCGACTCGCACTCCATTGAGGCCAGCCTCAAACTGTCCTGATTTACCAAGCCCTCTTACTATCACTGGACCTTTGTGTTTTTTGGTGCTATTTCTACTTAAAACTAAATCATATTTCCAGTTCCTCATATTGAATTTTTTAAATGTTGGTTCAGTAAATGTTTTTCTAATTTTCAACTTTCGTTTCCAAATGTTATTGTTTTGTATTTTGACTCTGTTACTGTTTTGGTACAACATAATTACTTTATACCGTGCCCAAAGTCAGAGATACTCAAAGGACTGCCCGGGGTATCGTGTGGCCCTCCTGGCCATTATCTGCAGGCCCCTGGTGAACATCAGCAGTAGGCTGTGGCTTGTGTGACAGAGCACTAACATTCAGAAAGCTAAACAGGCAAGTGTTTATTTACAGTTAACTAAGGTAAAGGAAAAGAAGCAAAGAGTATCCTGCAGCACTTATCTTTAAGAAGACGTCCTTTTTTAAAAATACCTCTTAACACAAACATGTAAAAATATGATTCACTTTTTTGAATTTTGAAGCAAGTTTATTTCAATAACATGCAGAAGTATTTCATCTTAGTCTATTTCATCAATGTAGGGATGAAGAGGTCAATATTTAAAGAGATCCTATGCCTATGCTCTCCTAGTAATAAGTAGACTAACAATAAAGGCGGAGTCGTTTTCTTCAGTGATTGAGTCACAGGGTGGTACAGTCACAAAGCCGACCACCTGGATCACAAGTGATCCGACGAGTCAGATCTTAATGCCCTCACACAACTGGTAGGGTTTCATGCTTCATCATGGGGCGCTCTACATCAGGCCGGAGCTGGAATACTGACGGGCTTGGCGGCTCTTTACCGGAGATCTTTTGATCCGTAATCGCCGCCAAGTGAATGCATGAGAGGGAACTGTGCGAAAAGGGTTGAATGTGCATAAGATAGAATAAGGTACCCAGAAGAATGCTGCTATGGGTGAAGGTACCTTGACTAAGTAAAAGCAGTGGTGCTTTCTATGGAGCTCACCTGGTGTTTCCGCACGGGCGAGGTGGGCGAACAGATGCTGGGTCTCAACTTCCTTCACCCACCTCTTCAGCTCAACAGTGTCAAAGCCAGAGAGGTGAAAGTGGGGAAGAGGGGGGAAAAAACAAGGAAAGGGAGAAGGAGTATGACAAGATGGTACGTCTGGCACGATGTTCTTGAATTGCATATGTTTACTGATGGGTGAAAAAAGACAGGTGGAAAGTAATGTCCCTGCAAACAATGATAGTAATATTATTAAGGACGTGTCTTTCAAATGTAGGAGTGATACATGATGGACATCCCTCTTCTCTTTCAATTGAAGATATGGACGTGCAGAACTTAAAGCTAAAACTGTTGTGTCTATAAAAAAGTAGAAGTATTACATATTAACATTAGGACTGCAAAATCAGGCATTCAATCATGACAAGAGTGAACAGTACTAAACTCAACGGAGACCACCATCTGGATACACTAGCCCCAAAGAAATAATACCATCTTGAACTACTAGGAAAAAAACAAAAATCTTATTTTCCTAGTCAGGATAAAAAAAATAAGGAAAATGCTACACAAAAAGGTGCTTGGTCAAATTAGGATAGGTATCTATAGAATTCATGAATAAATAACTAATACCACCCTCTTATTCAACAGCATAAGAGAAGATGCAGAAGTAAATCATGCTAGAGGCATAAGCTCTACACTGCGTGAAATGTAGAGAATCAGAGAAGGATAATTACATAATTTTCAGGTATATATAATCTTACTGTGAAGTGCGAGGCTAGGATTCTTTAAAATTAACTCTTTTTATCTCTTCCTTACAGGAACAGGACAAATAGCACATAGAGAGTGCTGGACGGGAGACGCTGAAGTAGAAAGAAGCCGGCGAGGAAAAACCAACACCGCCACTTGCCCCAGAAGAATAGCAGAGAACTGGAAGGGAAGGACTCAGGGGGTCGCTGCGAGAACACACCGGAGACGTCTCTGCGACCCGACACGTCACTGAAAGAATTCATGGTAAGTGCGGGGAGTTATGGGTACTTGAGGGGACTAGGCGGAGATCTGTGACGGAACGCGAAACGCGTTCCAGTCACAGACCACACCCCTTTATTCACCCAAAGCGCTGCCCCTGCCCATCGACGGTCGTCGGAGAGTGGGACTGCGAGCGGGGCTGCCATGAAAGTTCACTTCCCCTAAGACCCTCCATACAGGCTTGGGTTTCGCGGGATAACGCCTGTGGAACAATCGCAAAAGCCGGGAAGCATGAATATGATTAGTGGGTTCCCAAGTCTGTTCATAAGGCCCATTCCCCTTTCCAATATATTAAATACTACAACTTCCACCGCACTCTACCTAAGTCAACAATATAGTCTACTTTGTACTCAGGTTTTCTTCCACCAATACAGGTAGGGTGGAGGTGCAAGAACTACAGTTCAAGTAACCATAGGTTTTAGCAGAGAAACGTGAAAAACTGGATGGATTCTCAAGGAGGCTGGTAAGTCTAATTTCATAGCAATAGGGTTTATCGCTTTGGAGATAACATAGGGACCAATAAAGCGAGGTTTAATCTTTCTCGTCCCTTTTATATTAAGATTTTTTATGGACAACCACTTTGTCACCAACTGCATAATCAGGTGGTGGTCTCCGATGTTGATCAGCGTTATCCTTATACCTACTCTTCGCCTCCTCTAGATTTTATTTGGCCATAGTATGTATGTTCTGAAAATGTGTCGCAAAGTCTAAGGCGGCAGGAGTGGAAGTGTAAACAGAAGGAGACCCAAGTCCACAGCGTGGGTGAAAAACAAAATTGTAAAAAAAAGGAGAGAAACCTATGGAAGAATGTTCATCATTATTGTATGTAAATTCTGCAGTCCAAAAAAAGGTATCCCATTCCTCAGAAGTGTGTAACAGTTGGCACCCTAGGTTTTGTTCAATACATTGATTCACCCATTTCAGTCTGCTCATCTGTATGGGGATGATGAGCAGAAGAAAGTCTAACATCTATTTGTAACAATGTACTCAAACCCTTCCAGAATTTAGACACAAATTGGAGGCCTCGATGTGATAAAATAATGTAAGGAAGACCGTAAAACCCTGCCACATGCTGGAGAAAGACAGAGGCTAGTTCCTTAGAATCAGGTAAACCTTTTAAAGGTATAACATGATTAATTTTTGATAACATATCGACAACCACAAATATGACAGTATGTCCCTGCTTAGTGGGCAGAAGCTCAACAATAAAATCCATGGAAATTGAGTGCCGTGGTGTAGGAGGTGTGGCCATTGGAGTTAACAGCCCCACTGGGCCCTGGTGTGAACTTTTACTCTGGGCACAGGTATGACCCTGCCGAATATACTGGTGAGTGTCCTGACTCATAAATGGCCACTAAAAGGATCTTTTAAGTAAGGCAACGGTTTTCTTATAACCTGGGTGTCCTGCTAACACATGTGAATGACACCACCCAAGCGCTTGTAGCTGAAGGTCTTAGTAGGGACCACTAAGCCTCATTGAACGTATAACAGATCCTGAATTCTCACTCCCTTGTATTTGTTTCATACTCTTTTATTACCTGTTTTTAGTAAGGAAAAGGCGTCTTCAGCGGCTGGCGTCCAAGAAAAAGGTAGCCCTTTTTCAGGAGTTTGTAATGGGGGACGCCAAAGATGCAAAGCCGTTGATGAACCGTCTGTAGAAATTAGCGAAACCCAAGAAACTTGGCACTCCTTTCACAGAGCTAGGAGAAGGCCATTTTGTAATAATTGCAACCTTTTAGGGATCCATTTTCACCCCAAAAAAGGTTACTTCAGAAACGTGGAATTCGCATTTGTCCAGCTTCACATAGAAAGTATTATCTCTGAGGCATTCTAACAGTGATACTTGTTTGTCCCCTCCCATGGCTTTCATTTAAATTTTTTGGCACACAATTCAAAGGGCAATTTACATGTTTTTAATTTAACTTAAATTTTTCTTCCACGAGGCTTAGAACATTTTGTTTCCAAGCCTCGCTTTCAGCCCTGAGCCCCACCCCAGGTTTTGCATGAAGCAGCCAGAGACAATTGAGGGAGAAATGCAGATCAGGCATTTATACTCACAGAGACTGCTCGAGCCCAAGAATTTGTATGCACAGCGCTCATTTCTCGCTGCCCTTCCACGTGGACATCACCCACGCTGCTCTGATGCGACACAGTTCCTGGCATGGCTTTACAGTGTCTTGGAAGCACGTGCCCAATGGGCCGTGCAGTGCGTACGGTAACGGATTTTATATATCAAACTACCTCAGGCCGTCGATGTTGTCCGCAGTGGCACCTTACTACACCCACCTGCCTTGCATATCTCACGTGTTTGCCTGTCAAACACCAACGGGCTTGCAGGATCTGTCTCGTGTTTTATGCAGAGCTTGTCCCTGCTTATCCGTTTATGAGTTCAGGGGCTACGCTCTGATGTGTATGGGAAACATGTTGAATTTTGATCCTGCAAAATGAATCGTGTTCCACCAACCCAAGGGAAATGTGCCGATTTTCACGTCTGTCACACTGTGAAACACGGATGAGAACAAAGGTCACTGCATGTTCACCTTATTTCATTTTCCTCATGCACTCTTAGAGAGTGCCTGTGCCCGGCGTCATTTCTCCAGAGTCCTCTCACCCACTCCCACACTTTGAACCAAACTCCACCTCCTGCTCTACTTGACCAGAAAGTATTGGAGCTCTTTATTAGGTTTTTAAGGCACTGGGGAGATTATGAGATTTGTTCAGGATCACAGGATGTTGAGCCAATGCTGAGACTCCAACCCAGTTCCTCAAATCCGCAGCTCTTTCTGTTACGTCACATCTTTATGGTCACAGCGCTTGCTTTATTGTCACAATGTACATGCATCCGCAGTACTCATTCACCCCTGCCAGGTCTTGTGGTTTCGCCCAAAGTAGTTACTGTATCCATCGGCATGGCTCCCAGTGTGGGTACAATAGGTGAGGAAAGGTCAGTGGCGTAACGAAACTTGAGGGGGCCCCCCTGCAAAGCACATGGAGGGGCCCCCCACTCCCCCGGCAGCGCGGCCCTCCATCTACCACTTTGCCCTACCACCCAGAAATCTAACATATTTTGATTTGAAACCTCCAACATTTAAATGAAATGCCTCTATATTGTCTTTCTCTAAGTTCTAATGAGAAATTGGGAAACACTCTTAACATACAAGCTATGCCATTTGTAACAATACTGTCAAAAGCAGATTATTTAACTGAGGCAACAATCAGAACAATGCCAAGGAGCGGTCCTATTGTCTCAGGAACTGCCTATGGCTGAAGAACAAAGAACAACTATGAAGGGTCTGAAATAGAATTGCCAATACCTTGAAACTTTGAAAGACCAACCCAAACCTGCAATTCGATAAAAACTCGACTGACAATATACATGAGAAGTACACAAGCTATAACTTAGTATCCAGCGAACGTCAAGAGAAATAGACTGGTGAATTATCTGCATGCCACACACTAGCGACTGTCAAGAGTTGTGCATGATAATAACGTGAACTGAGGAAGCAATTTCAATTATAATGTCTTTATTAGTCAGCACTGCAAAACAGGCAGGCAAACAAGGCTGAGGAAGAAAACTGTTTGGATGCTTCAGAACATTGATGCAGATGTTTTTTCTGTTTTAATTTATCATTTCTGTAGTGTAAACAATGCTAAATACAAGATTTAAGGTACACATATTACAGGCCAACACCATAAATAACACTGCATGTAGAATAAAACAAACCATATCAGCAAGTACCTAATGACAATCTATACAAACTGTAGCTAGTAAAGCAAAAGAAAAAGTGCAAATACTTTCAAATTGCAAAATAAAGCAATCACCAGTCCAGCAATATACAAAAATCAAGCATGTTTTGTAAAACAATCCACCTTTCTTCTTGCATCAAGGTGAAAATACTTTTAAAGGGCATGGTAAAAACAAGTCCAGCAGCTTCCCTCACAAGGACTGACCAGACCCACCAGACTGGGCCTTAGTTCATAACAAACAGAGGCCTCAGACCTCAGTGTGTCAACACTGGCGGTATTTACAATTTACTAAGAGTATAGGCACGCCTGCTAAATTACAGATTCACCATTGCCTCCAAATGGCTCTATCGTCACGTGTGACCCCGCCAGCCAGGCCTGGATTTTAAGCCAACAGCGCCTTGCATTCTGGGAGTTGTGCTGTGACTATCTAAGTAAGGGGTTAAACATTCCTGCATGCAAAGTGTTGTTGGATAAAAGCTACGAATGGACACGACATGGTGCCAATACCACTTGGCAGCTATGTTTTATACAAGCACAAGGGGATGTTTAATTTCCTCAACACAAGCTGTAGAAGTCTGGCGTCAAATAGCAAACACGTTGTGCGGAGAACCCAGAAACGTGCTGTGTTTAGCCCCCGTGTATGGACATGAGGGACATGATGTGTCATTCTCTAAGAGACCCAGTGGTAAAAGCCCAAAGTTGTCTCTAATGCATGTTAGTGGCAGGCAGTGGTCGAAGTGGGGGGAAAAAAGTAGGGGAATTGTGGGAGGAGAATCAGAGGGTGGGAATAACCAATGGATTGGGTCAGTGGGCGGAGTGAGAGGTGTGGCAGAAAGAGCAAAATATCTGAATTTTTAGTATTCGTTTCCCATTTCACTAACCAGTTACAACTTATTACATTATTTAATTTAACCAATAGATACACATGTTTATTTAAGGTTAAACATGTGTTATTGACATTAAAATACATTCACAAAGTGGGATACATTTCCAATCACAGAATGTCCCAAATATCCTTAAAAGTGGAATTGCAAGCCATTTGTCTCCCAGCCATGGAGTTTCTGTCATCAGCACTTCTCCTCCCTTTTTCCACAAGAGCAGTTGAAATTAATGAAATGAAATAGCATTTATAAAGCGCATGGTTACCCGAAGGCATCCCAGCGCAAGGGCAGAAACAGCACTAAGCTGTGGCAATCAATTAGGGAAAAGCCAGGTTTTGAGCATCCTGCGGAAGACGGTGTGGTCTGGCTCTTTACGTAGTTGAAGCGGTAAGGAGTTCCAGAGTTTAGCGGCGTTGTAAGGGAAGAGCCGGCCACCACTTCTGGCCCTCTTGATTCTGGGAACAGACGCCAGGTGGAGGTCATTTGAACGTAACCGCCTGTTGGCTTGGTAGGGCTGGACAAAGGAAGAAATGATAGCCTGTCCCACACCCCCTAGCATCTTATGGGTGGTGCAGAGGGCTTTAAAGTGGACTCTTTCCTGAATGGAAAGCCAATGTAAGGACCTAAGTGCAGCTTTGGCTGACTGACGGCTTGGAGTACCCTCAAGAATCCTTGCAGCACAATTTTGCATGATTTGAAGTTTCTTAAAGACCGCACAGGGAGCACAGAGATAAAGAGCGTTGCCATAATCCAGGCGGGATAAGACAAGTGCCTGGACCACGAGCTTCCTTGCTTTAGGGGGTAGCAAGGGCAACACTTTACGCGGCAGTCTTTGAATACTGAAGTAGGAGGCAACAACTTTACTTGCTTGGGTTTAAAAGCTAAGCTCAGAATCAAGCCAGAAACCCAAACGCTTTATTTCGGATTTGGGGATAGGCACAGGGCCCATACATGCTGGCCAGATAGAGGAAACCTTGAAGGGGGAGGGATTACAGAGCAACATAAGCTCGGTCTTATCACCGTTCAGTTTTAGATGGGAATGGCACATCCACCTCATCACCTCCTTGAGTCATGGGTCAAGACAAGTAGGGGAACTGCTTTTGTAGTTAAATGCCACCACTAATTGAGTGTCGTCGGCATATGTAATTATATGCACCCCAAAGGGTAGAACAATGTCTGCGAGAGAAGCCATGTAAACCATAAAGAGAGTGGGACTCAGGGACGACCCCTGAGGCACTCCACAATAAAGGGGCCTAAGGCTTGAAATGGCCTCGCCCTCGAAGACCTGGAATGATCTACCCTCGAGGAAAGAGCACAGTCAATACAGGGCTGTTCCTGTCACACCCAGATCTTTAAGTCGATGCATTAGGATACGGTGATTAACCATATCAAATGCCGCGCTGAGCTCTAACAAGATCACAGCTAGAGAACCACCTGCATCAAGAATCCTTCTAGAGTCTTCCACGACTGCCAGTAAGGCTGTTTCAGTCCCTTGAGAGGGGCGAAACCCAGTTTGGGATGGATGCAGGAGTTTTCCAGCTTCAAGATGCCTAGAGAGAGTTCAAACATGAATGGCAAAATATCCTAGTTTGCAAATGTTTTCCACATAACTTGTTGCAGGGATTCTGCTTATGCACAGAACTATGCGCAGGACCTCAGTGAATTGTGGTGTACCAAAAACTCACCTCAGAACCCAGAACCCCTTATCCGACCAGCATCAGTGTCCCATTCGTTATCCGAGGTTTAGCTCGGCGGTCCCAATGTATAGACAACCCGGAACAAGCGACTTAGTGTATTTCTCAGGAATGGTGGGGATCAGAAATACCTGTTCGTAATTATTCTCATATCAGTCCACAACAGAATAAACAGAGACACGGTAAAAGTTTAGAGAGTTTATTTTATAAACCTCGTGTCCAAAGATGCAGCAGTTTGGCTAACATAAGCAGACAAACGATTAAAATCAAAACCATCAGCATAGTTACAATACCATAGAAAATGAAAGAAGAAATCATGCTAAAATGACAGTGGATCTAAGCCACCTTCCTTTCGCTAGCAAACTAATAGTATTATTATTAGACTAGAAAAAGGTCTCTAGGCTTGAATGGGGAACCCCATACCGTAAAGATCAGCTCAGGGCGGTCACATCAAAGGATCAGCTAGGCTCTGCTCCTGGGAAAGCTCTTCTTCCGAATGTAATGAAAACATGTAACACTGCAATATTAAAAGGACCCGACTTTCAGGTATTTGCAGCTGCGTGCGTGTTATGACTAAATAGTGGGCCTATCAACCTGAACCCAACAACATGCACTGTCTAGCGACCCTGTTTGGGATGTGAACAACAGACAGTTCTCATGTGAAGCAAAGTCGAGTACGCATTTCTCAAATAATAACATGTGACTACAGTGTTGTGTGCAAAAGCAGCAAAAGCGGCAAGATGGCTTTCTAACATCTAACACGGTTGTGCTAACTTAGCATTGTACATATATAGATAACGATCTTCACTACAAACTATGGCTTTGCCATATTTGCCACATAATACATCATCTGCTGCATAATCTGACGATTTTAACTAATAAATTGTTTATAGCTCAAACACATCAAAGGTTACTAAAAAATGTGACTTGTGCTGCTGTGAAGTGGAAGGCCCTTTGCAAAGGTTGACTGGCCATGTTTCTCATTGCTGCAGTTGTATGTTCCACTAGTACTAATAAGGAAACATCTTTGCAAAGACTGTTAGCATGTGTAAAACTTTCAAAATAATAAAGTATCAGAAAATTTACAGCACCACTAATACCAGTGTAGGGTATCAAAGCACTTTACATCACACATATTACACAGAGACAATCATTCATATGTGTGTAAATCACTGTGTAGGAAATGTTACATAAGACAAAGGACTACAAGTTGTAGGAGTCACATGACAACCATACTAGTAGGCAGCACAGTTTAATAGTGATTGGTCTGCAGAAACACAAACTCAGAATTAAAAACATAATACCATGGTTAGGGGTTCTCTTTAATAATCAGAATTGGTTTCTACCCAAATGAACCCTTTTTTGCAACATTGGGATAATCGAAGACTGGGGAAAAAACATAACGCTCTAATTTATACCTTGGAGTTTGCATGCAGCTCTTACATGACAGTTAATAGCTCACTGTTCTATGTTAGGATTTTAACTTATTAACTGCAAGTAACAATAGGGTCTCTGACAAAAGCAGTAACCCACTGACCTATTCACATTATGTGCACTTTGTGATATGCATGGCGCATGTTCTTAGCAGCATGCACATTGCATCTCTGCCATTCCTTTTCATGAGTCAAACCTTCCACTAGACAAAACACCATCTCTCTCTACTAAGAACATTAATCACTGGAGTTATCAAGACATTTTTATTGTTGCCCAAAAATGTTGGAGGCCAGGAAGGAGGCAGCAAGTGCTTTTAAAACCATAATATAGTTACAAACACAACGCCCCCACCTGAAGTTAGCGCCCGGTGCGGTTGCACTGCCCTAGAGCCACCCTGCTCAAGGGTCCTGTGACCTCAGTGACAGAGTCACTGCCACTCTATGGTGTGCTGCTTCATAGGTTTGTCCCCAAGACTGGAGGTGAACTTAATGGACAGTGGTGGACAGGCCTTTAAGGTTAATCCACACTTGCCACCGCTAGGGTCCACCTGCTGGTGCTAAGACACCAGGGCTTTTAAGATCTTGCGGCGCCTTCTAAGGTGTAGCACAGAAATGTGCTCCCTCAGGAGAGTGGTCTGGGAGCCTGGTCATTAAGGCTGAACCTGGTTCACCAGTTCCACTTCAGCAGCTCTGACCATAGCGCCACATCCTGTCCCCCACTGAACACCATACTGCCCCACTTGGAGAAACTTGCACTGCACTGACCCGCTATAAACACCTGGATGTGACTCAATTCTAATTACGCATTAGACAAGAGCAATATGCTGCCTGAATAAATTAACAACATCCTAGAAAAAGCAAACACTCATAGGGAATGCAAGATTAAGTAAAGCATGTGAAATGTAAGCAGGAACAACATGGTTACCTTTTTCCTTTTGCACTCATTATTATGAAATTAGTGAGTGCTTTTGCATGAAAATGTAAGGCCATGACTACAGGGCCTGGAAGGGACCCGTTTCAGTGCCCATTGCTTATATTCTTTCAAAACATAGGCAGTATGGTTTAAAAAGACCACATTCGTAAACACAGTCGCTGTACACATTTTGTTTTCAAATTCACCCATCAAGCAGGTATTTCAGTACCTCCAGGCAAGGTGCACTTTCCCACACAGGGAAAACAATGTTGTTTAAAGAGAGAGGAGTAAACAAAAGTATCCCTTCACTGGCAAACACTGTAAAGTGGTGCTAATGTGTTTAGGTGTAAATAAATCAATCTGGACACCTTGCAACCACTCTGTCTTGCTTTAATTAGTTATTTTTCACACTTGGAATGTTTTATTTCTCTCCACCTGGACGCGGCACTTGTGTCAGAAAAAGACAACGTTTCCAGCAAAAATGTTAGTCTTTTTTGGATCCATTTCACAGGGGAGCAAATAAACGAAAGGAGGAAAGAGAGGGTAATACCCGTTTCTTGAAGTCTCGGTTTTCACTAACTGAGGAGCGAGACAGAATGAGAGGGAAGACTCAGAGGCTTAGATGCCGTCACCGTGGTGTGCGCGCACAGTTTAATTTATGGGGACTTGGGGAGGCTGAAGAGGCTTGCTTGTAGGCGCAGCCGTCTCCCTCCGCTTAGAGTGAGAGGGCCCCTGGAGCGTGGGGGCCCCCCCCGCATCGCGGGGGCTGCGGGGGCCTGTGTTACGCCCCTGGGAAAGGTAATGCTCTATTTGTTTATCAGAACTCGTTGATACAGCAGAAGTTATGGAAACAGAAAAAGGACTATAACAATTCAGTCCAATCCTGGCAGCACACTAAACATCTTCTTTACTTAGCTTCTGGTTCACAGGTACATATAACTCCCAAATAAGAGAAATGTGAGCAGTCGCTGAAAAAGTTGTAAATGACGTGTTATTGAAACACAAAGCATGAATAAATTGTTATATATACTATCAATTGTTGAATGCCTATTACGCCATTTGATTGTGATTCACGTTTTGTTTAGCTGAATTAACACTTTAAATCTTAAATGAGCTTTTAAAATGCAAGCCATGCTAACTAACCCCCGAGTCAAAATATTTAATTATCAAAATTGCCGACGTTTGGTGACTGCCTTAAGATGATAGGTCACTGGCTGCAAGCTGTAGTTTTCTACTTATTCATTTGTTCTCTAGTGCCGTCTGACGTCAGATGTGGACATCATGAGGTTTCACCCAAACCCCCTCTCCTGCTCACCTCGACCCCAAAGGATGGAGTGCTTTATATGGGCAGCAGTTACATTTCACAATTTCGTTTTTAAGGCACAGGGAAGATGACGTAATTTGTCCAGGAGCACAGGATGTTGAGCCACTGCAGAGATGCTAACGTGTTGTACTATTCTACCCATTGCCAGCATAGAAGAAGTACCCTGACACCAGTAGTACAGGCGAGTAAACTTGCAATTTCATTCTCAGAAATATTTGGCAAAGACAAAAGGTTTCGCCTTAGCGAGATCTAGTGGCTTTGTCAATGTGTTTTTTATGCGTTGCACAGCTGCAGGAGCTGATTTGGACCATGGCTTAAAGTTTAAACAAATATGCTATGATGCAGTCAAAGCTGCCCGCATCATAGCACTTTTGTTTTTTTACTTTAAGCTGTGTTACAAAGCAGCTTCTGCTGCTTTGCAACGTGTAAAAAACATTGACAAAGTCATTACATCTCGTGCAGGCGAAACCTATTGGCTTTCACAGAGCACTTGAAAGTAGTATTTAAGGTGGGATTTGTGAATTTAGTTGCAGTGGCGCCTTGCCGAGGGAGTGCTGCAGGGCGGTGCGGGGGAGGGGCAGGGTGGGGGGTAGTAGAGTCCGACATACGACGGACAGGAGTAAGGTAAGTAATTAAATAAATAAAACAATTTACCTTGCGCGCGCTGCATCGCGGAGTTGGCGATGCAGCTCGCGCAAGGTAAATTGTTTTATTTATTTGATTACTTACCTTACTCCTGTCCGTCGTATGTCGGACTCTACTACCCCCCACCCTGCCTCTCCCCCGCCTCGCTGCTCTGCAGCTCTCCCTTGGCGAGCCGCCACTGTTTAGTTTGCAAATACCACTGATACAACCACTTATTACACTGATTAGCACAACTCTTATGCACTGCATGACTAAAGTGCATGTCTCTATTTAGACCTTGCTCTTGACTTCATGTTTCGTTTTTAGGTCTCGCCTGAGCCAGCGAATGCGCTGCTCTGCGAGACATTTAGTACGTGGGTTTTGAAAGTGCTACCACAGGCTTTTGCTGGCATCAAGCTTGCGGTTACGCGCGTGCGCACGCGCGCAGCCGCCATCTGCCTTTCCTCCGTCACGAGTCATTAAGTGCACCGCGATCACTTTCACTTTCGCGTCCGCGTCACTTTCACGACCAATGCTTGTTTTTATTTGCTTTTAGCGCGAGGCGCGCGCTTGTTTTTTATAGGTGGGGGAACATTTATTAACAATACGCGTGAAATCTAAGTTTAAAAATATCTTCTTGGACCTTAATCAGTTCCCCGACATTTCATCTAGGGATGTTGTTGTGTTTTTCTCCCACAATTGTGCATTCCACTCTCTGTGTAAACGTCCCGCCCTCCACCCGGCTCCCTGTATTCTACACATTGTTCTTAAAGGCAGGTACATGAAGTGCATTTATTTTTTTCTGTGGCGCGCGCACACTGCTTCACCGTCTCGTGCAGCTCTCGAGGGTGGGCTCTTCCAAGGGGGACGGCCGGTGGGGCCGTCTGAGGCAGGATTAGCCCTCTGCTCTTTACCTGAGCCCTTTACACATTCTCTTAAGGGAGATTAAAATAGCGCTCTGATAGCGTCAGGAGGCGAGGCTTTCAAGAGAAATCCTGCTGTGGTTTCACAGTGTAGGTGGCACAGACTAAAAGGATAGACCATAACACCTGCCTTGAAAATAACTTTTTATAATATTTTTACATGCCAAATTGCCGGTTCACAATAGATCCAACGATATCTAATTATATTGTGAGTAAAATATTAGTGTGAGGGCAGTGGGAAAGACACGCCCCCTCAACCATCTTCATTCATCAGTAGTACTTCTTGGGGGTGGGGGATTGTGTCCCAAATCTCTGCAAAAGTGTTGTGTATGTGCACATATTAAACTGAAATGCAAGGTGCTCAAGCTTTCTCGGTCCAGGAGTCAGTACCTTGTTTTGTTCATCTTTATTTTTTCTCTGCATTCTGAGACTTGTAGTCGGGCGGGCCAGACTTTAGAATGAGCGAGCAGTGCCCACGCCCAGGGCGCCAGCATTCAGAGGGGCCCAAGAGCAACCTTCAGCAGTCTCCATTCAACCTGGCCCTAAAGAATATTGGAGTAAACATTGTTTTGAAGTCTGTTTTTCTTTTTTCTCTAGCCCCCACCATCTCCCTGTCTATCCTATTTTCCCAACGCACTCAGAAAGATGACAAGTGGAGTGGGGCGCCAAATTTTGTTTCTCCCAGGGCACTCACTATCTGAGCAAAGGCCAGGTCGGTTTTGTAGTCCTGATATTATAATGGGTTCAAGAAGACAAAATAAATCCCAAAAAGCAAACAAAAAGCCTTTACTCATGCTAATCTGTGCTTATAGCATTGGGAAAACTGAGACCTCTAAAAATGCCTGAGGCAATTCTTTGTATGGCTTGCAACAGGTCATTTGTCAGATTTGTAAGCGGCCTAGCTTCTTTAACCCCTTCAGTGCCCATGACGAGCTGGACTCGTCATGGGCTGCGGTGGCGCTGTGCCCATGACGAGTCCAGCTCGTCATGGACTCCGCCCGCTAATGCAAAGCGCGGCACTGGGCGGGGAAAGGGGCGGGCATGCAAGGGGTTAAGAGCTAAACTATCGGCAACATTTTCTGTGTGGGTAGAACAGAGGTAGGTTGTATATGGCAAACGCTATGAACAAATTCATTCATTCAGGGTTGTTGAACTTTGGACCAATAAGGTGAGTTCCAGGCCACATTTCGCATTATCAATATAATACAAGTGCATTTACATTGTAAATAAACAGAACTTATTTAAATACTTAATGCTTATTCTAAAAATCTGGCTTGGACTGGACTCTTGTACCTAGTGGACATTCTTGCCGTTAGTGGACATGATACAATCTAAAAGGATTGCTTTCAGTTTCTGGCATGTCACTTTGTAAGTCGAGTAGTTTAAAAATTAAGGTACCAAAGTAGAACATCATTAAGACAAATTGATTTTCCATGGAATGCATTGTATATTATTATCAATAGTTAAAACTGTGGAAATCCAACACATCAAATTATCAAGAAACAAAACTCATTGGCCGGTGGGCGGTTTTCAGTAGTTTCACTCGCGCTCTAGCGAACCAACATGAAAAGAACAGATCAGAAGGAAGCCTACATTGTAGAGTCCGTGAATAAATACTTTCCATCAGCGCGTACTTGTTTTCACCAATGATCCCCCTCAGATCAATGTGTGATTATGAGATCTGTTTTGGTTCTAGCTTGCGATTAAGCCAGTTTGCCCCTGGACTAAGGCATCGGCTGCAGTATAGCTGCAGGATGGACTTGTCTGCTCATTTCTCCTTTCACCTCATCCAAGTCTTACGAAAAAGTCCTGTAAGGATAGTGAGAGTTTCTCGACTGCCTAATATCTTCCACAGAGTAATATAGGAACCAACTGAATTCAAATATAGCATTGGCCCATTGCCTATAATTGTAAAATAGTTATCTGCATTTTTTCGTTGGTTTTCTTTTTAAACTCCTGACCTTTTACAGTTATACTGATACCACTTTTTTAAAACCAATTTTAAATCTAACTTTCACTAGTCCTTTAACTTGTACCTCTTGTCTGTATTGCATTTGATTTCTGTGTCACCCAGCAGAGCTGGCAGAGTAAGATTTTAAGTTGGACTTCCTTGTCCTGTGAGTTGAGCCAAGTGAACTTTATTGGAGCTTATTTGTCAACAATACGATGAGTGTGTTTTAGGAGCTCTGCTAAATAGTGTTAAGCTTCTGGTCTCTTTATCATTCCAGCTGTTGCCTTCTTCGGTGATATGATAGTATGTTCTCTCCTGTGTTCTGGCTTTTATATTCTTTTGAGTGTTCATCTCGCTGTTCCCAGGGTAGCATTGGATAGAACAGCAGCCATTCTCACTTTCGTTATTCCCCAGTATCTTGACATCGCAGTGCACAAAATGGCTTCCAAGAGTTCTTCGCCACCACCATAATGTCGCTGCTGTCGGACTGAGGTATTTGAAGGACCACTGATCTTAAATGGGAGGAGTGACAAGCCTTTGCATGTTCACTTTAGGTATGAACTCTAATTTGGTGTTGTGACCTAGAGCGTGCATCACCTTCTGTCGAGCAGGGCCATTAGAAGCTCCAGGGATATCTAAAAGACCTCCCTATCCTGCCAGACCATCCCAGTCTAGCAGACCAGAGAGCTCTGCAACCACAGATCTTGATAGCAATAGAACACCAGAGAACCCCATATATAACCTCAGCCTTTTTACTGACCTCGTCTGAGCGGCATCTAAAGTGTATGGATGTCCTCCTGTGCCACCTTCTCTCTAAATACTGAATAAAAATCATACAATGAGGCCTTATCATTTATTAGAATTAGAATAAGTTGACCTGCAAGCCTGTTGTGTCTAAGAAGGTTTTGTTTGAACTCTTTAGCCTAGCTTTGTGACCAGGAATCCAACCAGCGTGCAGCTTTGTCACAGTTTGACCATATTGTAGCGAGAGAGGAATAGAATGCTTTTTTCAGACTTAGCTACCGCTGGGGCTTCCAAGCACAGCCACCACATCCTCATCTGTCAAATTTACAAGAAACTGGGAAACAGGTGGACAGAAGGCACCAAGAGACAGAAATCTGAGACGTACCATTTAGGAAGCGGAAAGAGACTTCATGCATTCCCTTTTAGAATGGGTGTGTCAGTATCTATTTTATATCTGCCTGTGGGAGCCTGACCAGTCCATTTGTTAGTTCTACCCCCATTCCTACAAATATTTCCTAATGTAAATAGGTTTATATGGGTATATATGCAAGAGTATGTCTGGTAGTCCTATTGATACAATTCTTCCTAGTCCGTATATTGTTCAGATCTCACTGTGTGCCCTGTCTGAAAACATCTAGCTGTATTCTACACAAACTGCTTATACTGTACACTGTACTCAGGATCTATTGCTATTGCTGGGTCTGGTGGCTCAGTGGACTAATGCATCCACTTTAGGGGCCTGTGTTGACCTCATGGTCACCGGTTCAAATTATGGTGGGTCCACTCATCCTTATGAGGTTGATAAAATGAGTACCATTGAGTTGGGTAACAATAAACATGTGTTATTCAGCATCAAGATAACCTTCTGGTGGAACGTGCGCTTTACAAATACACATGTTATGTTATCACAAAAAACCTCTGCAATACAGACTCTAGACTAGAAGAGCAAGCATTGGCAAAGCAAATAGCGCATACATTTTTGACCTACTGCCTTTGACAATGGGTTTTGCTGATGCTATGCAGTGTGTGAAGTTAAGCATTAACGATGAAGCAATAAATAAAGTGAACATCTAACATAATTATGAAAAGATTTTAAGTCACAGAGTGTCCTTCGTGGTCAACTATAGTTGCTTTCAAAAGCAGATCAAATAAACACACACAACTAGTTTTAATTTGATTACAAATAACAGTGACCAACTTTATTTACTGTACACATGCATCTTCAATATGCTAGCGAATTATATATTTCTTGTTGAAATTTCTCACTTCGTGCTCAGTTCGGCAATAAATTAAATATCTAGATGGCAGCTGTATGCTGATTTCAGATATAAAGTAAATTTTGACGTAAAACATTCAGCCACAGTGATGGACTTCAAATGAGGTCCTGGTCTGTGGTTGCATTGTATCTACAGTGGCCATCACTGCTGGCAACCATTACTGGTTCCATTGATGAAAATCAGCAAGTGTTTGTATTTGTAATGTGAACGATGGTTGTGCATCTAAACACCCATCTGTTAGTGCCCTTTGAAAGTGGATTCAAATTTTGTGCAATTAAGATAACATTTGAATTGTATGTTTGTTTTTTAAATAACTCTTTTGATTAACTAATGAACTAATTGAAGACAAGCTCGTGCAGTATTTTAAGTGACGTGAAGTTGAGCCGGGGATAAAGAGGAAGCAATAAACAAAATAAAAATCTAATGTAATCACAGAAACATTCTAGGTCACAGAGTAGACTGCTGTCATATATACATGCGAGTTTATATGTGTATGTATATATATATATATATATTCACTGAAAAAACCATAGGTTTCAGGGGCGTTATAGTTAGCTGGACTGTTCACTCGTACAAAACCATTGAAATTCCATTGTTATAGTTAGTTCAGCTAACTATAACTCGCGCGCCCGCAATGCACTGCTGATGACGTCACATATTACATCACTCATGGCATGGTCAGTGACATCACTGATGACATCACGGATGACATCTCAAATGACATCACTGATGACATCACTGATGACATCATCCAGTGAATGTGTGTTTTTCTGCAAATACATATGTTTTATATATGTATATCTCAAGGTCGATGGAAGAATAAATGGGAATATAAGTGTCTAAATGGATGATTTGTTTTTGAAAAATTGATTGTATAACTGACTGATTAAGTGTATCTTAGTGAATACATGGCTTAGTGAGTAATGTTTAAATATGTAAATATCTGTATCAGTCTCTCACTTTGTGTATAAGTGGCTGCATGGGTTGGTGAGTAGCTACATGAGTGTCTATATAGGTTATTAGTTGGTTTTTTGAGTATCAGTATGAGTGTCTGAGTGTCTGTATGGTTCGGTGGGGGTATTACGTAGTGCATAGGTGCATGAATGAGTGACTCACTGTTTGTATGTGTTGAAGACAGCATGTGTGCAGGACTGTATGGGTGGATGAGTGTGTGCATGGGTGTGTTAGTGAGTGAATGACTGTCTCAATAGTGTCTTTATGAGTAACTACATATGTTTTAAACTAGTATATGTGACTATTGGTGTATATAAGTGAGTATATGTGAGAGTGAGAGATTGAAAGAGTTCCTGTATGAATAAGTATGTGTTTCTATAAGTGATTGTTTAAAAGACTAAGTATGTGTAAGTTTCTGTAGAAGTAAGTGTGGTGGTGTGTGTGTGTATAACTGTATATGCAAGTAAATGGATGTTTGATTCTTTATTAGCATGAGTGACTATGTGTGTGAGTAACTCTATGGATGAGTGGCGTTGTGTAACAGGATGTATAGGTGTATGAGTACATATGATGAGTGAGTACATGTATGAGTGACTGTATAGGACTGTTGGTGAATGAGTGGATGTGTATGTGGATCTTAGAATTACTGAATAGGTTGTTGTAACTGATATTGGTATGTCCATTGTTTTGAAAATTTTAGTTTCTATTTTTGAATGTGTGTATCAAAGGTTATATTAGGGGGAGAGGAGGTCTGCCACTCTATCACAAGGATGATGTCATCAGTGATGTCATTTGAGATGTCATCAGTGATGTCATGAGTGATGTCACTGACCATGTCATGAGTGATGTAATATGTGACGTCATCAATGGTTTTGTACGAGTGAAAAGTCCAGCTAACTATAACGCCCCTGAAACCTATGTTTTTTTCAGTGAATTTCTAAGGTTTTTAAATGCTAATTCCTAACTATAACGTGCCTGAAACCTATGGTTTTTTCATTGAATTTCAAAGGTTTTTTAAATGCTAATTTCTAACTATGCCTACAGAGATAGGACATGTGAAGAAAGAAGAAAAAACGCACAGAAAGAAAAAAAAGAAATGCAGAAAGAAGCAACAGAAGTCCTCAAAGACGAAGAAAAGTGCAAGAAGAAGGATAACGTGCATAAAGAACAAACAGAAGAGCAGAAAGAAGCCTTGTTGCAAAATCATCCTGTACCCTCAACTTTTTCACACGGATACTGGTGATAACTGAGTCTGACTAACCAGTCCTAGAGCCAGTGCTATGTTAAAAGACACTCAGAATACAGTGAAAACACCTACATACACTAGGGAACACTATGCGTTGGGGTCCCCCTGTGATCAGCATGACCTCCTCAGTTAGCCCCTAGTATATAATAGGGCAGGGGATTAAAACTACCTCTTAAAACGCGCCACAGGGCGTGTTTGCAGATGTCACCTCAGGCCCCGGCCCCTCACTTCTCCACTGTGTAAACACGCCCTGTGGCCGTTTTAAGTTGGGAGATTAAGTCCTCTTGAATCCTGAGGGTCCCTAGGGTCCAACTAGACCACTAGGTACCTCCAGTAAGCGCCACAGAGCTGCATTGCAAAGAGATGTAAAAAGGGGCACGGCCTAGACCACCTCTCTGCAACGCAGCACAGTGGCGATTACTGGAAGCACCTGGTGGGCTAGTTGGGCCCCAGGGTCCCTCAGGATTGAAGGGGAATTATTTCCCCAACTTAAAACGCGCCACAGGGCTTGTTTGCACACGTTAACTCAGGCCCCGTCCCCTCCCTTCACCACTGTGTAAACACGCCCTGTGGCCGTTTTTAGTTGGGAGATTACGTTCATTTGAATCCTGAGGGTCACTAGGGTTCAACTAGCTCACTAGGTACCTCCAGTAAGCGCCACTGAGCTGCGTTGCAGAGAGCTGTAAAAAGTGGCACGGCCTAGACCACCTCTCTGCAACGCAGCTCAGTGGCGCTTACTGGAAGCACCAGGTGGGCTAGTTAGCCCCCAGGGGCCCTCAGGATTGAAGAGGAATTATTTCCCCAATTTAAAACGCGCCATAGGACGTGTTTGCACACGTCACCTCAGGCCCCGTCCCCTCCCTTCCCCACTGTGTAAACACGCCATGTGGCCGTTTTTTAAGTTAGGAGATTAAGTCCCCTTGAATCCTGAGGATCCCTAGGGGCAAAATAGCCCACTAGGTACGTCCAGTAAGCGCCATTGCAGAGAGGTGTAAAAAGGGGCACGGCCTGCACCACCTCTCTGCAACGCAGAGCAGTGGCGCTTACTGGAAGCACCTGGTGGGCTAGTTGGCCCTCAGGATTAAAAGGGAATTATTTCCCCAACTTAATACGCGCCACAGGGCGTATTTGCACACGTCACCTCAGGCCCCGTCCCCTCCCTTCACCACTGTGTAAACGCGCCCTGTGGCCGTTCTATGTTGAGAGATTAAGTCCCCTTGAATCCTAAGGGTCCCGAGGGTCAAACTAGCCCACTAGGTACCTCCAGTAAGCGCCACAGAGCTGTGTTGCATAGAGGTGCAAAAAGGGGCGTGGCCTCAGAACACCTGTCTGCAACGCAGCTCCCTGGCGCATACTGGAGATACCTGTTGGGCTAGTTGGCCCTCAGGGACCCTCAGTATTGAAGGGGAATTAATTCCCCAACTTACAACTGGCCAGGGGGCGCGTTTGCAGAGTGCTGCAAGGAGGGTGCGTGGCCTCCGGCGCGATGCCGGTCTTTTATTTATTTTATTTGTTTAAGAAGGAGGGCAGTGTAGCCCCCCTTCTTTTTCTAATTTACTGGCCCTGGGGATCCCATCCCCCAGGGCCTGCACCCTAATTTATTTTGTTGAAAAAAATTAATTTGGCCCTCCCAAGGCCTTAATCGGCCCCGGGTACCCCAACCCCCGGGTCATGGCCTTTTTTTTTTTTATTCTTTAGGAGGGGGCTGCGTTGCCCCCCTCCTCAGGCCACTTATGGCCCCGGGGACCCCGTCCCCTGGGGCTGGCCTTTGTTTTTTATTATTTTTAAAAAATATATATTTATAGAAACACCTAGGACATGCTGGACAAACCGTACGTACCTATCACCATGACGATTTGCGTGATATTCATTAAAAGGCGACTATGCATAAAATGAATCCACATGGAATGTATTTACACCGCTAGTGAAGCTCTGACGTGTCTGACGCCCTACCGTGCCTAATCCCGGCGCCCCCACCGGTGGGTACTCTCCAAGTAGACACCCTTGTCGTTTATTTATACAAACATGGGTAGCTATAGACGGGCACATTTAATATACACGCACACCAAGCCATTCAAAGGGGATTCGACAAAAATTCGACCAAACTATGCAAGAAACCCCCCTCACGGTTAATAAAATACACATCCACCGCCGGATGTGTAATATTTTTTATTTTACTCTCTGGAAAGGAAACGTACCTCACTTGAGAGTCACAGATTGCTCCTGGCTGAGCCCAATGCTGTGTTACACCCACCAGTGCCCGCCGAGTGCCTCACACCTCTGTTTTGTATTCCACCAGCTAGTGCGTATGCTATGACACTCTCTAACCCATGTAGACTGTAACACCACCCCGTGAATATGTCATGCCACATTTGCCTTCACACGGGTTATATTGCCCCAACGTGCCTTCCTCGATGCCTATGCTATAACGCACAGCGCTATGCCATACATATTACAATCTGGGATCCATATCTTTGTCACAGTGCATATGCAACGTTACACTCCCCAGCACATATTTTATATTACAACTTTAGAGACTAGTTAGGTTACACAACACTGCCCTGTGCATATTACACTCCAAGGCGCATATCACATAGCACGCGCTAGTGCCTGTGCTATCTCCCGCTCTCCAATGAATCTGTCATTGCGCACAATGTATTGCATATTATATTTCACGCCCCACTTCATCGTATATCACACTTTTTGGTGCATAGTTTATACCATATACTATATCTAGTTTTCATTTTCAATCGTGCTCTCAGGACTATGTTCTATATAACACTGCGTCCACCTACCCTTTTCACGGGCATTACATTTTGCGATGGGGGGTGGAGGGTCAGGGGGTGTTTCTGCCAAGTGAGCCCAGAGTCACAGTCACAAACGTCCTCTTCTTCCTGAATAAAAGTGAGATTATGCTGCATACTTGTTCATATTTTAAGTAGTTCGCACAGACACACATTTTAAAAACAATAAAGTTCCTAATACCCACCTTCTCTGAACAGTTAGCTTGCTGCCCCATCCACCTCCTCCCTATCCTCTGTTGTCTGAATCCATGGAATAGCCTCCTCCCTCCTGCCATGCATGGTCTGATGTGCTGCCACTGCCATCCATTTAGCATGATGTACCAGCCCACTCCTCCTGCCATCCATTGCCCAATTCTATGGCACATCATTGACCTCCTGCTTAGCCTCTGTGCTTAGCTTGCTGCCCCTATTCTCCTTCCCCCTGCCCTCCGATGTCTTTGTGCATGCCCCTGCTCCATCCTTTTTGCCCACCATGTTCCATGGACCTGCCACTCCTATCTACTCTGAGTGTTCTGTTGAGCTGCCACTCCCCTCCCACCTGCCTAGCATTGTCAGATGACTGTAACCTGTCCCTGCCACCTCCACCCTGCCTGTCCACATGCCATGCCCCTATCCCCTTCCTCCTGTCCTCCATGGTCCATTTTACTGCCAGACCCTTCTGCCCTCCCTGGTCTGTTGTGCTGCAACTGCTACTCCTGCCTGCCCCGCGCGGTCTGTTGTGAGGCCCCTTCCCCTGAACTCTCTTGTCTGTGCCCAGGTCCTGACCCTCCCTTCTATCCTCCATGGTCCTTTGCGCATGCGCCAGCACCATCCTTCTTGCCCATCATAGCCATTGTGCTGCCACTTACCCTCCCACTTGCCATGCATGGTCTTCTGTGCTGCCATGGCCCCTCCCACCTTCCGTGTGTGGTCAGCTAGCTGCCCCTGACCCCCTCCCACCTTCCCTCCATGGTCTGTGTGTATGCCATCATAGTCTCATTGTTGCTCTCCATGGTGTGTCTTGTTTCTAGTGCCCATCCTGCCTGACCTCCATGGTCATCTTGCTGCTCCTGCCCTGCCCCCTTGCCCCCAGCCCTCTGTTTCCATGTGCAGACCCCTATTCCCTCCCTCCTGGCTTGTCTGTTCCATTGTAATGCCCCTGATCCGTCCCTCCTGCCCTTTATGGTCTGTTATGCTGCAGCTTTCTCTCCTGTCTGTCCATTATGGTCAGCTAGCTTCCATTGCCTCTTTCCCCTCGGTTCTCCATGTGCATGGTCCTGTCTCCTCCCTATTTCTTTCTATGGATTGTTGTGCTGCACTCCCGTTCCGCATGCGCTGTGTGGTGTATTGTGCTGCTGCAAACTCTGATGCCTGCCCTGTAGGGTCAGTTTGGTGCACCTCTCCATGTCCCTCCTGTCCTCTGTTATCCGAGTCCATGTCCCTACCCCAATTCCTCCTGCCTACCATGATCCAATGTACCATACTTGCGAACATTTTGAACTTGGTAAGAGGGAGATTTTGAAAAAAACTGGGGTATTGATTTTCCCCTTTGAGTTACATTGAAAAAGAAGAGATTGTAGACAGGAGACAGATCAAATAAAGCCCATTTGAGCTTAAAAACATTGGACATTTCCTGGCTGAAACGGGTCTGTTGGCATGTATAGTTGTACTACCACTGCCTCTTGCTTCTGCCCACAATGGTCTATTATATTTCCACAGCCTCTCTTGCCAGTCCTGTATTGTTGGTTTGTTGCCCCTGCCCCCCTTTCCACTGCCCTCCATAGTCTGTTGTGCTGCCACTGTCCTTCCTGCCTGCCCAGTGTTGTCAAATTGTTGCCTCTGCACTCTCCTACCTGCCTTCAATTTTCAGAGTCCATGCCCCTGGCCTCTGCCTCTCAACAGTATCCCAATGAACAACTAGATTGCTAACATTCTATATTTATTACAAAAGTGTGGAACGCCTGACGTCATCTTGATGTAATCAAAACTGTAATACCTAGAGTATTTCCTTTAGAAATTACATATATGAGAGGGTCTTATTTGCATCAAAATTATGGTTAGTGCTCTAAAAAACTAAAATGAGGACATATTTTCTGAGTTTTCAAATAGCGACAAAGAACTTTTAAATTATTTGTAATCTTTATGTTTTTTTATCCAGTTGACCACTTGATTAAATGTTGCACCTAGGGGAGAGGATGTGGTGTTACTTCCAGAGCTGCAGACTTTGCAACTGGGGAACCAGGTTAGAGCTTCTGCTTCAGCTCAACATTCTGCGATTCTGCTCAAATCACTGAATCTCTCCATGTCTACAACCAAAATGAATTTGATCTTGTGTGATGTAACCAATGCTCATGTAAAGCACTCCAATACCTGACAAGTCTGCACTATATAAAACTGCAAATACACAAAAAAAAAGTGTTTTGCACACTTCTGTCATTGGGCTACATGTGGGCTACATATGGGTGATATTTGTGCTGCATTTGGGCTCTTTTGTCTCTGGTGGCCATCTTGGGAGATTTATTTGTTATGAAGTTTCCTAATTTCCTCATTTACTGCAGTCTCCTCAGTAGGAAATGCTTTCAGTTTTTTACTTTGATTCCATCAAGAAGGTATTCAGATATGTCACACATTTGCCATAAATTCTGAATGTTAGCACTCTAGTTGCTCATTAGATCACTGTAGTAAAGCTACTGCTCACCACGGAAGTCTGCTGCTGGTATTAAAAGTGCATGTTTCAGTCTGCATATCAGAATGTTTTAATGAAATAGAAGAGGATTTGAGAAGTCACTCAAGTCTGCTGCTGGTATTGAAAGTGCATGTTTCAGTCTGTATGTCAGAATTTTTTAATGAAATAGAAGAGGATTTGAGAAGTCACTCAAAATGTGCCCTAATTTTTCTTTCTGCAGCACTAATCATACTTTCTATGGCAAAATGAACCCCCTCATTTTGTTCCTTTTTAAATTAAATGTTTTAAGAGTTACCACTTTATTCCAACCAAGATGGCTTCAGGTGTGCCATACGTTTGTCATAAGTAGGACTGTTAGTGCTCTAGTTGTTCTTTAGAACACTCTGGGAAGCTGCAGTAGAACACAAAGGAATTTTATAGCAAGGCCCGGAGGCCAATATTATGCACACTTCTTTTATTACTACTCAAACAGCAGCAACATCACAATGAATTAGAATACAAATAAACATTCCAGAATCCTGAACATGCATATAACCCCTGAACAGGCAGCCATCTTCCTCTTTTGTTGCTGCTCGAACAAAAAGATAAGTACATTTGTGTTGAACTGTATTATGAAAGAATTGAAGGATTGATTGGTAATATTGAAAGAAAATAAGAATCAATATTAGGATATTTTTATGGGGTGAGCCTTGAGGGTTATTTAAAAAAAAAAAGTAGAGCGTTTTTGAAATGAAGGTTATGCTGGGTAAATAAGCGTGTGTGAGGCTTGGAGGGAGAAGTTCTGATTGAGATCAGGATGATGAGGGCGATATGTGCATCGGTAAGTAAATGGCCTTGGTTTTGAAGGGTTACCGTATATTGGATCAGGTGAGTCCGTTACGAGCGCGAGTGAAGAGGGTTGCGCGCGGAAGGAGTTTAACGTGAAGCTGGCTGTGCGCGAGTAAGCGCGTGATAAGGGAGGAGCTCGAGCGCAGGACAGGTTGCGCAGGAGACGTACGGCGGCCATTTTAAGAGCTTGGGGAAGAGCTGTGTTGGTTATTGGAAATGTTTCGGCCATATTTTGGGAAATCGGAAGTTATGTCAGTTTTAGTCAGTTTCTGTCAGGGAGATCGTTATTTATTGACAAACGAGGGTCGAGTATAGGTAAGAGAGGTTGCGAGTTATTTGTCAGGAGTTGAGAATTTATCTGAGAGGGGTAGAATTTGAAGGAAGAATTATAGTTGGTGCAAAATTTGAAAGGAGAATATTTAATAAATTGAAATTGGTGAATTTGTTATTAAAGAATATAAGATGGAAGTAACAGAAGGAAATATGGAGGAGAAAATGAAGACCTATATGGAGAAGATGTTTGATGGGTTGTCAGCATCTAGTGATAGGAAAATAGAAGATACATTTGAGAAAGGTTTGAGGAAAAGAGAATATAGGCAAAAGAGTGGTGAGGAAGAAAATTATTGGACGACTGAGGATGTCGAGGTTGTGGCAGGAAAATCAGGTGTAAGTGGAAAAAGGAAAGAAAAAAGGAAAAATGTGGAAAATAGTAAGAAAATAAAGGAGGACGAACGTAAGGTTCGAAAGGAAAAGGCTATAAAGGCCAAAGTAAGCGCAAAAAAGGCGCAAAAGAGGAGACACAGTGCAGTGTCCTGTGATTCGAGTTCATCTTCAGGTGATGTGGAACTGACATGTAGTTCTAGCCTGGATGATTCGGAAGTTGAGGAAGTGCCAGTTAAGAAAAGGAAATATGAGGAAAAAGACGTTAAAATGGAAATGGGCGAATTTTGGGATCCTCAAGGGGAGGATATGTTTGATCCACTGTTGATTCAGCATCCATTATCTCCTCAGTGGACTCCGGCTGAACACGTAGCCAAGTATATTAGATTTTGGATTAGGCGGGAGATACCAAAGGAGGTGAGAACAAGGATGCGTTCTGAGTGCCCAAGGCCTAGTTTAAATAGTAAGGTGGCATATACACCTGAACTGGATCAGAAAATGCTGGCATTCATAAATAAAGGTGGAAGGGACCCAAGGAGAGGTCTCGACAAGGGTTTAAAAGGGTGCCAAGACAGGCTTTTGGACGTTTTGGGGCCACTGACGAAAGTTTTTGATATGTGTGAGGAGGCACATAGTAGTAACACTGGTGTGGATGTTAATGAGATGCGCCAATGGTTACAAAGGGCGATCTGTTTACTTGGCAATGCTAATGCGGCATTATGCTTGGAAAGGAGGAAGAGTATACTATTTAATATAGACCCAAAGCTTGCAGAATTGGCTGGCAAGGAATTGGGTGAGGAAAGTGAAGGCTTATTATTTGGAGATGATTTTGTGAAGGACATGGCCAGATATGTTGGCACCTTCAATAGCCTTCAAAAGGTCCTGAAGGACATACGAAAGGTTTTTGGAACGGCCAGGCGAACGCGGGGTCGGTTTCCCGGCCGAGGACAGGGTTTCACCAGAAGCAATTTTGGGAGAGGCACAAGACCCAATGGTGAGAGTTATGGAGGAGGATATATGTTCACGAGAACAGATCAGGGAAGTTTCTTTCCGCAAAGACAAAGGGGAAGAGCAAGAGGCTCGCGTGCAGAGAGGAGACCAAGAGGATATTCAGGTAAGATTTCTAGCAGGCCATTCTGTTACTCGAATAAAGTTGGGCGGCAGACTAGCCCAATTTGTTTCACGATGGGAAGAGATAACTCAAGATCCTTGGGTGTTGGAAACTATTGTTGGATACAGGATAGATTTTATCAGTACTCCAGTACAGCGGAGAGTACCAAAGATTTTAAGATTCTCAAGAGAAATGGAGTTGCTTGTGACAGAAGAGGTGTTGGCATTAGAAAAGAAAGGTGCGATAGAGCCTGCAAGGGAAGTACAAGGAGGTTTCATAAGCAATTTGTTCTTAGTGGAAAAAAAGGACAAAGGAATGAGACCGGTAATAAATTTGAGGGAGTGTTCTGCTTGGGTTTTCGGATCAGATAGAACCCGCTCATTAGAGCCTCTCTAACCCAGCCAGAACGTTACCCTCTCCCTAGGGCTTATTCACAACAAGTAACCACAGATACCACCTAAGGACAGGGAATTCCTACTATATATATATATATATATATCTAGACCTCTTATAATACAAGTGGCGGCCTCGCGATCCCAGACGGACCCAGGACTTCCTACCCAGACGGCGGCCTTAGCCTCGCGGTCCCAGACGGACCCAGGACTTCCTACCCAGACGGCAGCCTTAGCCTCGCGGTCCCAGACGGACCCAGGATTTCCTACCCAGACGGCAGCCTTAGCCTCGCGGTCCCAGACGGACCCAGGACTTCCTACCCAGATGGCAGCCTTAGCCTCGCGGTCCCAGACGGACCCAGGACTTCCTACCCAAGCGGCAGCCTTAGCCTCGCGGTCCCAGACGGACCCAGGACTTCCTACCCAGACGGCAGCCTTAGCCTCGCGGTCCCAGACGGACCCAGGACTTCCTACCCAGACGGCAGCCTTAGCCTCGCTGTCCCAGACGGACCCAGGACTTCCTACCCAGACGGCAGCCTTAGCCTCGCGGTCCCAGACGGACCCAGGACTTCCTACCCAGACGGCAGCCTTAGCCTCGCGGTCCCAGACGGACCCAGGACTTCCTACCCAGACGGCAGCCTTAGCCTCGCGGTCCCAGACGGACCCAGGACTTCCTACCCAGACGGCAGCCTTAGCCTCGCGGTCCCAGACGGACCCAGGACTTCCTACCCAGGCGGCAGCCTTAGCCTCGCGGTCCCAGACGGACCCAGGACTTCCTACCCAGACGGCAGCCTTAGCCTCGCGGTCCCAGACGGACCCAGGACTTCCTACCCAGACGGCAGCCTTAGCCTCGCGGTCCCAGACGGACCCAGGACTTCCTACCCAGACGGCAGCCTTAGCCTCGCGGTCCCAGACGGACCCAGGACTTCCTACCCAGACGGCAGCCTCAATACAAGTTCATCCTATGATTACCATAACATACAACAGGGGAATCAGTTTTACTATTTATCAGATCACACAAGAACTGCCAGTTTGAGCACAACCTGTTCTCTGGTTCGAGGGGTTCCTCTCTCCCTTATTCAGTTACCACTTACCTGATCAGGGTTAACATCTGTTCATGTCAAGTCACAGCTGACTAGAAGAATAGGCTACCCTCTTATACAAGAACACGCAGCACATGTTGATTCACTACAAACTGGATACTTTATTATTTATTATATACGCAATCACATAACATTACTGTGTAACACATAACCTGCAAAGAAAAGTAAAAGATTAGGTTGTACACTCTGATAAGAAAGGGGTCGACATCACCTTAGTCGTGTGTAGCCTGCACTCAGTGGTCATCTAGGTTCCCTTCTCGTCTGTGCCTCGGCTCGCCTGGAGGTCACACCTCCGTAGTCACAGCTCCCTTCTCCGAGTCACTGGGACCTCTTCCTCATCGGCTACTCTCTCCTCTCTGGCAATTCTGCTAGAAGAGTATCTGTCTCTGGGTTTTTCTCCGCCTTCAAGTTTGTCATCTGTCTTCCCTGGAATAAGTAGTAGCTTTACTGCTAACGGCTAGATGCCGCCTACGGACTGAAGTAAGTGCCTCGTAATTGCCTCAGACTTTCACTAATATAGAGGTGCATTTCCTCATGGAAAATTCCGGCCCGTAACCTGCCGCCCACCAAATTCTTGTACCTCCCCGTACCAAGGACACTTTCCCAGCCGGCCGGCCTGATGTAGTGTCTTCGGCATGAAGAAAAATACAATCCTTCGATAAGGGCCGGTCTGAACCGGTTCTCTCCAAGCGAATAACACCTCATAACTAAAACATCCCCTTTAACCTAGAAGCATCTCAAGCTGCCAGAGCAGAAAGAAAGATGGAGTCTCTCCCGTTTGAGGCCTACCAGGCCTGAATTCAGCACGGCTCCATGAAATACCCTCACTACAGGGCAGGTTATCCCTAATACTAACGAATCTATCCCCTAGGATATGTGTGCAAGCCCTAGTCTATGGGGAAGAACACAGGATCATGTCGAAGTGCCTAGTAAATAGACTTCATTCACTACTCTAACCCTTAGGCTTGAATGGTGGGAGACTGAAGTCACCCTAATCACCCATCAACACAATAGGGCCGGGAAAATCGAGCAGTACATTTCACCCTTGACTTCAGTCTATTATACATTCATTAAACAGAACTAACATCTGTGGAAGAATAATATGAAACAAAGCTAACAGATCTATGTCTAGTACCAAATGTGCAAAATTGAAGTAGTGAAGGAATACACTGAATAAAGCAACAGATAGAAATCAAAACAGCGATGGTAATCAGAATACCTCCTAATATTTGACGTAGCAGATACAAATCAGGTAACCAATTAAAGAGCCAGTCAAACCAGCCCTGGTCAATGTGTTTCTTAACTTCCTCCGTCAAGTCATGTAGCCTGTCAATATGAGCGCGAATAGATTGTGTATGATCAGACAAGTTAAAACAACAAAGACCCTCAAAATCGGAACAGTCGTGTCCATGTTTAAGCAAAAGATAATCAATGGCCGCTCGATTTTGCAAGATGGCTCTCCGTTCACCCTGGGCGTCTAACAGCATGTCAGACAGGACTGTAGAAGTATGATTAATGGATTTTACCATCCAGCAGGCCATTTTCTCAATAGATTTAGCATTATAAACAGCCAAAGCAGGAACACCAATAATTGAAATAGCCAGGCTAAGGTATTCAGACTTGGAATATAAATGCAAAGATGAGTCACAATCCTCCTGTAACATCACTGTATCTCGAATCACACGAGAATTGGCATTCGGATGTGACGAGAACATCAGTAAACTGAGTCTCGTAATGGCACAAGGGCCACCAGAAATATTTGCGGGGACATATGGCCAGGAAGTATTACCACATGAGAAAAGCCATCCGGCAGGTAGTAACATCGTGCGATAATGACTAGGGGTAACGACCAAACTCTTGCAAGTCATATTGTTCTGGACCGAAGCACATGTTTTCGGTGTCCTTTGAAAGCACAAAGTTCGCTCATGAAGGGTGAAGGAAGTAGCACCTTTCAATTTTAGACGCAGACATTCAGAAATTGCACTAGGATTACACGTAAGGAAAAAACACATATCTCCTTGTGTGATATTATAGGTAACTATTTGGGACTGGACGGGGGGTAACTGGTCTGGCAGTTCAGTACATAAGGGGCAATACGCATGGGTGGCAAAATCGCCCAGAAGAACATTGGGGCGAGCCTTTGAAATGTTGAAAATATTAGTTAACGTTTCCAGCGAAGCAGGGACAGCAACCAGACAGGTCGCTAAGATGTCGTGTACAGATCTCATCGGCGTCAAACAAAAGTGAGGAGCATCGGTCACCCTTTTCGCCAGTAAGGTCCAAAAGTTCGATGACGAATCCCACGCAGCGAGGGAACGCGACACTCGGGTGCGTAGCTCATCCCGGGTCGACGGGATTCCTCCTCTCTCGTCGAACCAACCCGAAAATAGTCCGACAACGACACATCCTGCAGCAACAGTCCAAAGAATGATCTGAAAGAGAATCAAATACAGGCATTAATCATTCTCGTAAGTAACATTTAACAGCCGGGACCGCTTCCCAGCTATCTTTCCCTGGTCTCATAACTAAAATGGTATTGTCATGACCGGTGGCGATGACCTCTGCCTGTTCAGGGGGAGTCTTAGGCGACTGCACCCAAACCCTGGCCCCAGGGTTATCTGTGGAGCCAAAACCTTTCTGGCCCCGTACAGTTAGCAAAGTTGGGGCAGTGCCTTTTACCATCCCACCACTGAAGACAGGCATTATGAGTAATTGAGCCACTCGGTCAGTTCGATGGATTAGCAAGTCAGCCTCACTGCTATTCAGCAGGAGCACCTTAATCTCTCCCTGATAATCACTGTCAATGACCCCTCCAAGTACCTGAATGCCTTTTACAGCCAGCCCCGATCTAGGGGCGATTAATCCAAAATTCCCGGGTGGTATATGAACACCAACACCGGTCGCGATGATGACCCGATCTTTACCTTTTATAACGGTGTCATCCATGGCATGCAAGTCTAAACCTGCCGACCCTGGTGTCGCTCTACATGGAGCCAAAGCTCCGGGAGTAATTTCCCAGTACATCACGGTCTCTCTGATTTCATTTGGCTGAGCATTAACATTCGGAGGGAACAAACGCATAAGTGGAGATTCAGCATTTAGAAAAGGACGATTATTTAAAATTAATAGCGCTTGGGGCAAAAAGTCTCGCCAATTCTTATATTTGTCATCTGTCAATTTACGTAGCTGCTCCTTCAGCAGACCATTCAATCTCTCCACAAGACCCGAGGCCTGTGGATAGTATGGGACATGAAATACCCAGTCAATATTGTGTTCCACACAGAATTCCTGTACCAATCTTCCACGAAAATGGGATGCATTATCAGATTGAATTTGGAATGGCACACCATAATACATCATAATCAATTCCAATGTTTTAATGGTATTCAATTGGGTAGCTTGCTTACAGGGAAGGGCTACCAACAGGCCACTGTATGTATCAACAATAGTGCAAACATATTGACAATTCCTACTCATGGGAAGTGGACCGATGTAATCAATTTGCCAAATTTGAGCGGGCAGTTTCCCGCGATGTAAATGACCTTTAACAATTTGGGGCACTTTGCGCTGTCTGATATGCTGACAAATGGGACAATGTAAAATAACATTCTTGATCAAATCTAGGGGAATATAAATTCCCCGATCAGCAGCCCACCTGCTAGTGGCTTTCTCTCCAAAATGTCCTGCCTTCTGGTGGGCCCATTTCGCCAATCCCGCAATATCAGAATCTTGCCTGTCCACCACTGCCTCAGCAATTTTAGATTCCTCATCTGCAATGTTATGAAAAAATTTGTCAAGAGAATCTATCGGGGTGTGAGCATCCACATGGAAGATTGTAACAGTACTCTGTGGGAGCATCTCCCAAATCTCTTGCCATAATTCTTTTCCCCACAATTGTTTTGAATGCAATTCCCAATTATGGGAATGCCAAGTCGGTAACCAAACTGCCAATCCATTGGCAGTAGACCAAGAATCGGTGAAAATATGACATGTGCCAGGTAATTCTTGTTTCAGGACTTGATAAACAGCATAGAGTTCAGCAAATTGACTGCTCTTACCTTCACCAGTTGTGCTCAGCAGTTTTTGTGTGATCGGATTATAGGATACCGCTTTCCAGTGCCGTTTCGTCCCTATGAACCTTGCTGAACCATCCGTAAACCAGACATGGTTCCTGTCCTCTGCGGACAAATCATCAAAAGGTCTACCCCACTTGACAGGAGACTCCTGTACTAAAGGTACGGAACATTCACTCTCAGTCTCAGTCGATGGCGCTCGCGCCACCTGCTCATGTAAAGATGCAACTCCTTTCTGTCCCACACGTGCCCTGTCTTGTATATACCATTTCCATTTAATCACACTCGCCTCTTGAGCATGTCCAATTCGGTGAGTTTTCGGCGAACTCATAACCCACTGCATGATAGGAATTTCAGGTCGCAAAACTATATCATGACCCAAAGTCAGTTGCTCGGTATCCACCAGAGCCCAATAACATGCAAGTAACTGTTTCTCAAAAGGTGTATAACGCTCACCAGCATCAGGTAACTTTTTGGTCCAGAAACCCAACGGCACTCTACTCCTGCCTTGCTTCTGCCACAAACTCCAATTCGCATAAAGGCCCTGTACAGACACATTCAAATCTACCTCACCATCACGTACGGGCCATAAATCCAAAGCATGTTGAATTGCCTCTTTTGCTAGGTTGAACGCATTTTGCTGTGGTTTATCCCAATCAAATGCATTCTTTTTACGAGTGACACGGTACAAGGGGGCCAATATTTGACTCAAATGAGGAATATGCTGACGCCAAAAACCAAATAAACCAATGAAGCTTTGGGCTTCTTTCCTATTCCTTGGAACTGCAAAATCAAGAATTTTCTGTTTAACCTGAGGGATCACTTCACGGTGCCCTTCATGCTAATTAATACCCAAAAATTTTACAGCCTGGGACGGGCCTTGTAATTTATCCGGATTGATTTCCCAACCTTTCTCACGCAGGCACCCAATGACTCTGTCCAATTGGGTCTGAACTTCCTCTTGTGTTTCGCCTTGGATCAAAACATCATCAATATAATGACACATCTGAATTTGTGGAGGAACCGGTACCTCAGCCAAATGCTCTGCCACCAGCCGGTGACATATCGTAGGACTATGCACATAGCCCTGAGGAAGACTTCTAAACGTCATCTGACGCCCATTCCATGTAAAACTGAACTGTTCCTGACACTCAGGGGCAATCGGAATCGAAAAGAAAGCATTAGCAATATCAATGGACGCATACCATGTACCCGGATGTTTTTGGATTCTTTCAAGTAGAGTAATGACATCCGGTACTGCAACGGTCAAAGAGGGTGTGTGTTTGTTCAATTCTCGATAATCAACAGTCATACGCCAAGAATTATCACTCTTACGTACAGGCCAAACAGGATTATTCCAAGCAGAGGTAACTGGGGCAATAACACCTGCATCCACCAACTCCTGAATAGTGGTACTAATCTCCTCATGACCACCTGGAATACGATACTGCTTCTGACAAACCACTTTTGTTGCCTGAGGAACTTTTATGGGGGGCATTCGTAAACGACCAACCCGTATAGGCCTGGACGATATATAATGCGTAGTTCCAAATTGGTAACATCCATCATCTAAATGCAAAGTCATTCCTTTCAAAATATCAATTCCAATTATGAATTCCAAGAGTGGCACCACTAGTACAGAGTATTCTTTTCTAGGGATTCTACCTATTCTCATTTCAAGTAAAGTTTGAACGGCAGGAGTTTCCTTTCCACCTAATCCGGTAATTGTAAAAGGCTGACCTGTAAACTTCTTTGATTTTCCATGAATAAGAGTGGCCTCCGCTCCTGTATCTACCAATGCTCGGGCCCTTTGGATATTACGATGTCTCCAATAAATTTCAATATCTACATAGGGTCTATTATCTCTGTGAGCCCATCTGTGTACTGGAGCTTGACCTATTTCCTAGTCATGCTTACTGCATTCTGTGTACCAGGATAAATCAGGATAAAGACTCTCACGTTTCTTAGGTATCGGTACCTCCTGTTCATATCCATTCCCAGTACGAAATGGATTCGTGTCTTCTGCAGTACACTGCTGGTTTCGATCGGCTAAACTATGACGATCCTCTCTCCTCCTCAACTCAGGGGATTGATCCCTATCATCTCTACGTCTGCTGTAAACATAATCATTTTTTCCTCTCTCTCTTTCCTCTTCTCTCTCTCTATCTCTCTCTCGACGGGGGGACATATCACGTACATAACGTCGATCATCACGACGAACAGAGCGCCCAAGGCGGTCGTCATCACCGCTACCGTCAGAACCACCACGATCACATTCAGTCATCCGAACACGCCGGGCACCCTCCTTCCGATCCAAGCCACGTTTGCGAAACAACTCCCACAAACGAGCAGTAGTCTCACCGTCAATGTCCTCCCTCCGCACACCATCGGCCAGAAGACCAGAAAAGATATCACGTCTAGTAAGTTTATTGTCACCAGGAGTACGAGTGTCAGGCCGGGACTGACGTTCAGGTTTAAACCACTCACCCAACTCACCGAGTTGGCGTACCGATTCCAGTACCGTAGATAACACGTTACCAGTTTGATTAATCAATAAAGTCATCATGACCTGCTTATAAGCAACAGGGGAAGAACGAATAATACGATTCCGCACAGAAGATGTCAACGAACCATCAAGCAACCTGTCAGCAGTACCCAGAAAAATTGCCGTTTTCATCACCTCCTCTTTGAGACGTTGTGCAGCGTCGCGCAAAGTATACCATGGTTTGTCATTCACAGGCCAATCAGACTCAGTAGGATACTTTATATTACAACCCTCAGTCGCCAATTGAAGTAAAGAAATTTGACCACCACCATTATAGTTACGAAAATGATCCTGTACAGTAGAATCCGAACTCAAGGAACAAAACTTCAAACAATCGCCATTATCCAACATAATGCCAGCAGCGCCCAGTTCATAAAGGCGCACCATCCATGTGAGTAAGGTCTCACCAGCTCACTGCCGAAATCGCTGCAAAATATCACTAATTTCCTGTTGAGTAAAGTCCTCTAAAGAGTCTAAAGAAACACCCTGCGGAGCAGCGGGAGACTGCTGCAACTTCCGACGAAAAACTGGATGCACCGAGACCGCGGGATGAGCATCACAAGGAGCTCGACCAGTACACGTAGAGGAACAATCAGTGGAAGAAGCATCAACCCCGCTCGAAGGACGAGCGCAATCACGGGGTGCACCATCAGGGGTGCGAGAAGCAGGCTTACAATCATGGCGGGAGCGAGAGGACTCGCGCTTGACAGAGTCCTCACCCGAGGAACAAGAATCACTCGAATTCCAGATATTACCATCCCATTCATCAGGATTCCAATCCAGTCCGGCTTTCGCCACGACCAGACGCACCTAGGACTTCCTACCCAGACGGCAGCCTTAGCCTCGCGGTCCCAGACGGACCCAGGACTTCCTACCCAGACGGCAGCCTTAGCCTCGCGGTCCCAGACGGACCCAGGATTTCCTACCCAGACGGCAGCCTTAGCCTCGCGGTCCCAGACGGACCCAGGACTTCCTACCCAGACGGCAGCCTTAGCCTCGCGGTCCCAGACGGACCCAGGACTTCCTACCCAGGCGGCAGCCTTAGCCTCGCGGTCCCAGACGGACCCAGGACTTCCTACCCAGACGGCAGCCTTAGCCTCGCGGTCCCAGACGGACCCAGGACTTCCTACCCAGACGGCAGCCTTAGCCTCGCGGTCCCAGACGGACCCAGGACTTCCTACCCAGACGGCAGCCTTAGCCTCGCGGTCCCAGACGGACCCAGGACTTCCTACCCAGACGGCAGCCTTAGCCTCGCGGTCCCAGACGGACCCAGGACTTCCTACCCAGACGGCAGCCTTAGCCTCGCGGTCCCAGACGGACCCAGGACTTCCTACCCAGGCGGCAGCCTTAGCCTCGCGGTCCCAGACGGACCCAGGACTTCCTACCCAGACGGCAGCCTTAGCCTCGCGGTCCCAGACGGACCCAGGACTTCCTACCCAGACGGCAGCCTTAGCCTCGCGGTCCCAGACGGACCCAGGACTTCCTACCCAGACGGCAGCCTTAGCCTCGCGGTCCCAGACGGACCCAGGACTTCCTACCCAGACGGCAGCCTCAATACAAGTTCATCCTATGATTACCATAACATACAACAGGGGAATCAGTTTTACTATTTATCAGATCACACAAGAACTGCCAGTTTGAGCACAACCTGTTCTCTGGTTCGAGGGGTTCCTCTCTCCCTTATTCAGTTACCACTTACCTGATCAGGGTTAACATCTGTTCATGTCAAGTCACAGCTGACTAGAAGAATAGGCTACCCTCTTATACAAGAACACGCAGCACATGTTGATTCACTACAAACTGGATACTTTATTATTTATTATATACGCAATCACATAACATTACTGTGTAACACATAACCTGCAAAGAAAAGTAAAAGATTAGGTTGTACACTCTGATAAGAAAGGGGTGACATCACCTTAGTCGTGTGTAGCCTGCACTCAGTGGTCATCTAGGTTCCCTTCTCGTCTGTGCCTCGGCTCGCCTGGAGGTCACACCTCCGTAGTCACAGCTCCCTTCTCCGAGTCACTGGGACCTCTTCCTCGTCGGCTACTCTCTCCTCTCTGGCAATTCTGCTATTAGAGTATCTGTCTCTGGGTTTTTCTCCGCCTTCAAGTTTGTCATCTGTCTTCCCTGGAATAAGTAGTAGCTTTACTGCTAACGGCTAGATGCCGCCTACGGACTGAAGTAAGTGCCTCGTAATTGCCTCAGACTTTCACTAATATAGAGGTGCATTTCCTCATGGAAAATTCCGGCCCGTAACCTGCCGCCCACCAAATTCTTGTACCTCCCCGTACCAAGGACACTTTCCCAGCCGGCCGGCCTGATGTAGTGTCTTCGGCATGAAGAAAAATACAATCCTTCGATAAGGGCCGGTCTGAACCGGTTCTCTCCAAGCGAATAACACCTCATAACTAAAACATCCCCTTTAACCTAGAAGCATCTCAAGCTGCCAGAGCAGAAAGAAAGATGGAGTCTCTCCCGTTTGAGGCCTACCAGGCCTGAATTCAGCACGGCTCCATGAAATACCCTCACTACAGGGCAGGTTATCCCTAATACTAACGAATCTATCCCCTAGGATATGTGTGCAAGCCCTAGTCTATGGGGAAGAACACAGGATCATGTCGAAGTGCCTAGTAAATAGACTTCATTCACTACTCTAACCCTTAGGCTTGAATGGTGGGAGACTGAAGTCACCCTAATCACCCATCAACACAATAGGGCCGGGAAAATCGAGCAGTACAGGGAGCTGAACGATTGGGTTGGTTACAATCATTTCAAGATGGAAGGTATACACATGTTGAGGGATTTGTTGAGGAAAGGAGATTGGATGACGAGGTTAGATTTAAAGGATGCTTATCTAACGATTCCAATGTGTCAGGAGCAAAGAGACCTTTTGCAGTTCAGGTGGAAAGGGAGAAGATGGAGACTCAAGAGTCTTCCATTCGGACTAACGTCAGCTCCATGGTGCTTTACAAAGGTGATGAGGCCGGTGGTGGCCTGGTTAAGATCAAGGGGAATACGTCTGATTGTGTATCTGGACGATATTTTGATTATGGCAGAGGAAAAGGATATGGCGAAGGATCAGACGGAGTTTGCAGTGAAGTTGATAGAGGATCTGGGTTTTGTAGTGAACAAGGAGAAATCTTGTGTCTTACCTCAACAGGAAATGACATTTTTAGGTTTTCAGATACTGACGTTGGAATGTGTATTGAAATTGCCGATGGAGAAGGTGAGGAGAATCAGGAAGGAAGTGAGGAGAGTCAGGAATGCAGAGTGGATAACTCTGAGACAGTTGGCACGTTTTCTGGGACTTCTATCATCATCAATTCAGGCAATTTTCCCGGCACCTCTGCATTATCGTGCACTACAGAGGTTGAAGGCATACAATTTGAGGAAGGATGCGAGATATTCGCAGAAAGTGAGAATGAATCAGGAGACTCTAGAGGAGTTGGATTGGTGGCTAGTGAATTTGGAAGCATGGAACGGAAGGGCAATTTTCGGGGAGATGCCAGAGATAGAGATAGAGTCGGATGCGAGCATGCACGGATGGGGTGCGAGATGTGGAGTGGTTGCAACAGGGGGACAGTGGTCGAAGGAAGAAGGAAAGATGCATATAAATTGTTTGGATCTTCTGGCAGGATCTTTTGCGATAAAGAGTTTTGTGAAAAATCAGATGAGGTGTTGTGTACTTTTGAAAATGGACAATTTGTCGGCGGTTCAGTATGTGAACAAGATGGGAGGAGCACGGTCAAAGTGGTTGGCCGAGCTAGCGAAGGAATTTTGGGAGTTCTGCTTGAAAAGGGAGATAAAGGTTCAGGCACAGTATATACCAGGGCTGAGCAACGTAGAAGTGGATTGGTATTCAAGATACCTGAGGGATGTGAGCAATTGGAGACTGAAGAGAGAAGTTTTTCTGAGTTTGGAGAGGTTAAGGGGTCCGTTAAAGGTGGATATTTTTGCAGACAGGTTGAATGCTCAGTTGGAAGAATTCTACAGTTGGAGGCCGGATCCGGAGGCGAAAGAGGTAGATGCATTTCTACAGATATAGAAAGGAGGAAGGAGTTATGCGTTTCCTCCATTTTCAATGATTCAGAGAGTTCTGAACAAAGTCAGGAGGGAACAAGCAGAGTTAGTATTGGTAACACCCTTTTGGAGAGCTCAGGTTTGGTTTCCGGATGTAATGGATCTACTGGTAGAGGATCCGGTGGTCTTGCCAGACATGAGGGAAATAATACAGGATATTCAGGGGAATGTTCACGAGATGGTAGTGTCAGGGCAGTTACGGTTGATAGCGTGGTTGATTTCAGGAGAATATGGCAGATGCATGGATTATCTAAGAGAGCGGAGGATCTTGTGTCTAAATCCTGGTCAAGGGGGACTTCAAAATCATATGGTTCAGCATGGAGAAAATGGAATGATTGGTGTATTAAGAGGGGTTTGGATCCCGTATCGGCACCTGTGGTAGAGGTTGCGGATTATTTGTCAGAACGTTTTGAAGAGGGTTTGGCGTACAGTACAGTGAATTCAAGCAGGTCGGCGATTTCAGCTGGTCATGCATTGGTAGATGGAATTTCTGTTGGACAGCATGCTTTGATTAAAAGAGTTGTAAAAAGTGTGCGTATTATGCATCCTCCAAGAGCGAAGTATTCTTCACTTTGGGATGTTTCAGTGGTTTTGAGGGAACTGGAGAGTTGGGGTGCAAATGCTAGTCTAGATTTGAAACTCTTATCATGGAAGTTGGTTATGCTTTTGTGTCTGGTTTCCTTTAGAAGGGTGTCTGATGTAAGAGCTTTGGAGGTAAATTCCAGGTTTTATCAGCCAGAAGGGGTTTGTTTTGAAATTAGGAAGAGAACAAAGACTATGTCTAAAACGATTTTTTATCCTCTTTATGAGGGGAATAGGGTTTTATGTGTGGTAAGTTGTTTAAAGGAATATGAGAAAAGAACTTTGGGTTTGAGATCAGTAAACTGTACACAATTACTGATTTCATGTGTTAAACCATTTAGGGCTGTATCAACGCCAACTTTAGCAAGGTGGATTAGAGGAGTGTTGATTAAGGCTGGTGTGGACATTAGTGTTTTTGGGGCACATTCAGTTAGAGGAGCTATGGCAAGTAAGGCTTTCATGAGGGGATTTAGTTTAAATGATATTATGAGGTCGGCTGATTGGTCTACTGATGAAGCTTTCAGGAAGTTTTACTTTAAGCCTGTGGAGAATGTGTTGGGTTCGGTTTTAGAATAACTGAACATGCATAATATTGGCCTCCGGGCCTTGCTATAAAATGCAGATTTTCCACAGTTTTAATGTAAAGAAAATCATGATTTTATTAAAGGCACGGAGGCTAATATTATCCCTCCACTGTGCCCTCCCTTGATTGTTAATAAGTTTGTTTGTTTTATAGGTTGACAAAGAAGAAGAGATTTGGCGTAAAGTCATAAGAATTTGGAGAATGAAGGAGTTTGCTTTTGGGGATTTGGTTTCTTCGCAGCCACAAAGAGGAAGATGGCTGCCTGTTCAGGGGTTATATGCATGTTCAGGATTCTGGAATGTTTATTTGTATTCTAATTCATTGTGATGTTGCTGCTGTTTGAGTAGTAATAAAAGAAGTGTGCATAATATTAGCCTCCGTGCCTTTAATAAAATCATGATTTTCTTTACATTAAAACTATGGAAAAACTGCATCAACTGACAGTCTCTGCCCTTGTTGGATGTACATGTTATACTGAGAATGTCAGACTTCATTCTCACATGACTGAGAAAGATAATGTGAATTTACAGAAAATATGCTCTCAGTTTAACTTATAGATTACCTTCCAATCCTCTGTGGGAAAAGCATGAGAAAATAGTTTTCTCTCAAACATGATTCATGATATCACAGCAGAAGGCTTTTTCACATGGTAAAATCACCTTAGAACACACCACAATTCCTAAAATGAGTATGGTACCATCAACAAATGATTTATAATGTAACTAAAGTCTTAAAACCTTCTATTAACTGCAATGCTTTTTAATGAGGTGCTATCATGTATATTGGTCCCAAGATGGCTGCCAACACTTCTTGGATGAAGTGCTGACAGCCAATCAGATCTCACGATGCGATGTGTGGTTAGGCTCCGCCCAGATATATATGTGATTTTACTTTAGATTTTCTCAGGAACTACTGAATGGATTTACACCATTTAAGCAAAAGGCACGAGTCTGAACTGAGGACTACCTCTGTGCCAAATTTGGTGTAATTCCGTTCAGCAGTCCGGGCTGTAGCTGAGTCAACAGGTCCTATGGGAAAATGCATGGGGAAAACGCGTTTCGGGACCCACCTTATTTCTCGGTCCCCGCTTGACGAATCACCGTGAAATTTTCAGGATAGGAGCGGACCGGAGCTGGCCAAAAGTTTGGAAACTTTCGCGAAGATACATCAATCGACGCCAACGTTATTCCAAATAGAATGTTGCGGATTTCCTATGGAAAATAGGTCCTAACTATAACTACCTACTGGCGACTGCCAGTAGGTAATATATATATTATATTATTGTTTAATTTCCAAGTTTATTTCACGATTTAAGATATTGTTAACATTTTAAAATATGTGTGTGTGTGCGTCCATGTGTGTGTGTGTCATGTGATCAAGGCCTCTAGGGACTTAAATGCGTAATGGCAGCTGAGCATGATTGCTCAAATAAAGAAATTTGCACGCAGAAATATATATATATATATATATATAAACCAACTGGGGTGCCCCAGTGAGGATGTCACACCCGGAGGGGTCAGCGCACACAGCTGCAGGCAGCAACAGTCACAGCTTCTCTCATCACCGTCAGCAATAGCCATACGCGTTTCAAGCAGTAATCGCTCTTCTTCAGTGGCTGAATGAACACAGAAGTAGCTGCGTGTAGCGGAAGCTATTTATTACAATACAAAGTCCCGCCCATTTGGGCGCAAGGAATCCTGGATAATGTAGTCCACAGAATGGTTGCCAAGACTCTTGCTTCCATAAACAGCCCTAGTGGGTGCAGCTGTCTCTTGTGTAGTATATCCAAGTGGAACTGTAAAAACAATGTCTCTCCCCATGTGGGTGATGGCACGTAGAGAAAACACTGTGCTGCTGCTATTTATCATTGCAAGTCTAGAACAAGCATTGGCATAGCCAATTGGCCTCGCCTTTGGGACCTTATAAGTGTTTAGCCATGCAACACTTGATGTTGTTGCACCAAGAATATTGTGCTGTATAACTAAACACTTATAAGGTCCCAAAGCGAGACCTATTGGCTATGCCAATGCTTGTTTTTTATTTTATCGTGTTTCCTAAAGTTGCATCAAGTATCCTAGGACAAGAACGAATAGGGAAAATGAGTGGGAGGGCCAGGGTCTTAAGCAGGCCATGGTGTAAAAACTGCAAAATTTGGTAATTTGTCCCTTTTCACAAAGTGCTTGTCATGACAAACAAGCATTTGCAATGCAACCAGGTCTGGTGTTGCCTGTCAGCCTTTTGCTTTTGCCATTGAAGAAGCAGGGCAAAATCAAATACTTACATAATAATCCCAAGCATCATACACAATGACACCAATTTTTATTGCTGAACAAGAAAGAAAAGGCATTAAATGGAATAGAACAATGTGTGCACTAACAACGTGTGGAGCAATTTTTCCTCAAAAAGATTGACAACATTATCCAAAGGTACAGGATTCCTTTATATAACCAGTAGATACTGCACAATATATTTCCTTACTGATCACCAACTTAAAACGTACCCAAAACAAGTGTTAATAATCACATAGGCGAAACCTAATGCATTTACCAATGTTTGTTTTCATTCCAAGCACTTGTATTTATACCAGTGGGTTTAGCTGCTCAAATGTGCGGTTGGCATTGGTACTCGACTGTGCTATTTCTGATCTACTACTACCAGAATCTTTAAAAATATTTTCTTTTTACTGTCATCCTGAAATTGGACGGTTCTAATGATTGTACAATTGCAGGCATGCAAGGCTTTAAAATCACGCAGATGGATTGGTAGCTTTCTTCAGAGAAATATATCGGCTTTTTCTTTGTTTCAACGATCTAGACAGGATAGGAACCAACACTTAGTTTTTGTAAAATCCTCCTTATTATCTGTGAACACCAGAATTCTTACCCCATTTGGCGTAACCATCGTGTATAAATAGATCGGACAACCCCGGAATTATTTTGATAAATCTGTTGCCTTTAAGTTTGTATTTCAAGGGGTAAAATTCCGACTTTCAAGATTTTCTAATTTTTAGTACATCGCCATGCCGATAAAATACTGGCCAGGCGACATCCCAACATTGGGCACTTAATCAGTGGCGTAACGAAACTTGAGGGGGCCCCCCTGCAAAGCACATGGAGGGGCCCCCCACTCCCCCGGCAGCGCGGCCCTCCATCTACCACTTTGCCCTACCACCCAGAAATCTAACATATTTTGATTTGAAACCTCCAACATTTAAATGAAATGCCTCTATATTGTCTTTCTCTAAGTTCTAATGAGAAATTGGGAAACACTCTTAACATACAAGCTATGCCATTTGTAACAATACTGTCAAAAGCAGATTATTTAACTGAGGCAACAATCAGAACAATGCCAAGGAGCGGTCCTATTGTCTCAGGAACTGCCTATGGCTGAAGAACAAAGAACAACTATGAAGGGTCTGAAATAGAATTGCCAATACCTTGAAACTTTGAAAGACCAACCCAAACCTGCAATTCGATAAAAACTCGACTGACAATATACATGAGAAGTACACAAGCTATAACTTAGTATCCAGCGAACGTCAAGAGAAATAGACTGGTGAATTATCTGCATGCCACACACTAGCGACTGTCAAGAGTTGTGCATGATACTAACGTGAACTGAGGAAGCAATTTCAATTATAATGTCTTTATTAGTCAGCACTGCAAAACAGGCAGGCAAACAAGGCTGAGGAAGAAAACTGTTTGGATGCTTCAGAACATTGATGCAGATGTTTTTTCTGTTTTAATTTATCATTTCTGTAGTGTAAACAATGCTAAATACAAGATTTAAGGTACACATATTACAGGCCAACACCATAAATAACACTGCATGTAGAATAAAACAAACCATATCAGCAAGTACCTAATGACAATCTATACAAACTGTAGCTAGTAAAGCAAAAGAAAAAGTGCAAATACTTTCAAATTGCAAAATAAAGCAATCACCAGTCCAGCAATATACAAAAATCAAGCATGTTTTGTAAAACAATCCACCTTTCTTCTTGCATCAAGGTGAAAATACTTTTAAAGGGCATGGTAAAAACAAGTCCAGCAGCTTCCCTCACAAGGACTGACCAGACCCACCAGACTGGGCCTTAGTTCATAAGAAACAGAGGCCTCAGACCTCAGTGTGTCAACACTGGCGGTATTTACAATTTACTAAGAGTATAGGCACGCCTGCTAAATTACAGATTCACCATTGCCTCCAAATGGCTCTATCGTCACGTGTGACCCCGCCAGCCAGGCCTGGATTTTAAGCCAACAGCGCCTTGCATTCTGGGAGTTGTGCTGTGACTATCTAAGTAAGGGGTTAAACATTCCTGCATGCAAAGTGTTGTTGGATAAAAGCTACGAATGGACACGACATGGTGCCAATACCACTTGGCAGCTATGTTTTATACAAGCACAAGGGGATGTTTAATTTCCTCAACACAAGCTGTAGAAGTCTGGCGTCAAATAGCAAACACGTTGTGCGGAGAACCCAGAAACGTGCTGTGTTTAGCCCCCGTTTATGGACATGAGGGACATGATGTGTCATTCTCTAAGAGACCCAGTGGTAAAAGCCCAAAGTTGTCTCTAATGCATGTTAGTGGCAGGCAGTGGTCGAAGTGGGGGGAAAAAAGTAGGGGAATTGTGGGAGGAGAATCAGAGGGTGGGAATAACCAATGGATTGGGTCAGTGGGCGGAGTGAGAGGTGTGGCAGAAAGAGCAAAATATCTGAATTTTTAGTATTCGTTTCCCATTTCACTAACCAGTTACAACTTATTACATTATTTAATTTAACCAATAGATACACATGTTTATTTAAGGTTAAACATGTGTTATTGACATTAAAATACATTCACAAAGTGGGATACATTTCCAATCACAGAATGTCCCAAATATCCTTAAAAGTGGAATTGCAAGCCATTTGTCTCCCAGCCATGGAGTTTCTGTCATCAGCACTTCTCCTCCCTTTTTCCACAAGAGCAGTTGAAATTAATGAAATGAAATAGCATTTATAAAGCGCATGGTTACCCGAAGGCATCCCAGCGCAAGGGCAGAAACAGCACTAAGCTGTGGCAATCAATTAGGGAAAAGCCAGGTTTTGAGCATCCTGCGGAAGACGGTGTGGTCTGGCTCTTTACGTAGTTGAAGCGGTAAGGAGTTCCAGAGTTTAGCGGCGTTGTAAGGGAAGAGCCGGCCACCACTTCTGGCCCTCTTGATTCTGGGAACAGACGCCAGGTGGAGGTCATTTGAACGTAACCGCCTGTTGGCTTGGTAGGGCTGGACAAAGGAAGAAATGATAGCCTGTCCCACACCCCCTAGCATCTTATGGGTGGTGCAGAGGGCTTTAAAGTGGACTCTTTCCTGAATGGAAAGCCAATGTAAGGACCTAAGTGCAGCTTTGGCTGACTGACGGCTTGGAGTACCCTCAAGAATCCTTGCAGCACAATTTTGCATGATTTGAAGTTTCTTAAAGACCGCACAGGGAGCACAGAGATAAAGAGCGTTGCCATATTCCAGGCGGGATAAGACAAGTGCCTGGACCACGAGCTTCCTTGCTTTAGGGGGTAGCAAGGGCAACACTTTACGCGGCAGTCTTTGAATACTGAAGTAGGAGGCAACAACTTTACTTGCTTGGGTTTAAAAGCTAAGCTCAGAATCAAGCCAGAAACCCAAACGCTTTATTTCGGATTTGGGGATAGGCACAGGGCCCATACATGCTGGCCAGATAGAGGAAACCTTGAAGGGGGAGGGATTACAGAGCAACATAAGCTCGGTCTTATCACCGTTCAGTTTTAGATGGGAATGGCACATCCACCTCATCACCTCCTTGAGTCATGGGTCAAGACAAGTAGGGGAACTGCTTTTGTAGTTAAATGCCACCACTAATTGAGTGTCGTCGGCATATGTAATTATATGCACCCCAAAGGGTAGAACAATGTCTGCGAGAGAAGCCATGTAAACCATAAAGAGAGTGGGACTCAGGGACGACCCCTGAGGCACTCCACAATAAAGGGGCCTAAGGCTTGAAATGGCCTCGCCCTCGAAGACCTGGAATGATCTACCCTCGAGGAAAGAGCACAGTCAATACAGGGCTGTTCCTGTCACACCCAGATCTTTAAGTCGATGCATTAGGATACGGTGATTAACCATATCAAATGCCGCGCTGAGCTCTAACAAGATCACAGCTAGAGAACCACCTGCATCAAGAATCCTTCTAGAGTCTTCCACGACTGCCAGTAAGGCTGTTTCAGTCCCTTGAGAGGGGCGAAACCCAGTTTGGGATGGATGCAGGAGTTTTCCAGCTTCAAGATGCCTAGAGAGAGTTCAAACATGAATGGCAAAATATCCTAGTTTGCAAATGTTTTCCACATAACTTGTTGCAGGGATTCTGCTTATGCACAGAACTATGCGCAGGACCTCAGTGAATTGTGGTGTACCAAAAACTCACCTCAGAACCCAGAACCCCTTATCCGACCAGCATCAGTGTCCCATTCGTTATCCGAGGTTTAGCTCGGCGGTCCCAATGTATAGACAACCCGGAACAAGCGACTTAGTGTATTTCTCAGGAATGGTGGGGATCAGAAATACCTGTTCGTAATTATTCTCATATCAGTCCACAACAGAATAAACAGAGACACGGTAAAAGTTTAGAGAGTTTATTTTATAAACCTCGTGTCCAAAGATGCAGCAGTTTGGCTAACATAAGCAGACAAACGATTAAAATCAAAACCATCAGCATAGTTACAATACCATAGAAAATGAAAGAAGAAATCATGCTAAAATGACAGTGGATCTAAGCCACCTTCCTTTCGCTAGCAAACTAATAGTATTATTATTAGACTAGAAAAAGGTCTCTAGGCTTGAATGAGGAACCCCATACCGTAAAGATCAGCTCAGGGCGGTCACATCAAAGGATCAGCTAGGCTCTGCTCCTGGGAAAGCTCTTCTTCCGAATGTAATGAAAACATGTAACACTGCAATATTAAAAGGACCCGACTTTCAGGTATTTGCAGCTGCGTGCGTGTTATGACTAAATAGTGGGCCTATCAACCTGAACCCAACAACATGCACTGTCTAGCGACCCTGTTTGGGATGTGAACAACAGACAGTTCTCATGTGAAGCAAAGTCGAGTACGCATTTCTCAAATAATAACATGTGACTACAGTGTTGTGTGCAAAAGCAGCAAAAGCGGCAAGATGGCTTTCTAACATCTAACACGGTTGTGCTAACTTAGCATTGTACATATATAGATAACGATCTTCACTACAAACTATGGCTTTGCCATATTTGCCACATAATACATCATCTGCTGCATAATCTGACGATTTTAACTAATAAATTGTTTATAGCTCAAACACATCAAAGGTTACTAAAAAATGTGACTTGTGCTGCTGTGAAGTGGAAGGCCCTTTGCAAAGGTTGACTGGCCATGTTTCTCATTGCTGCAGTTGTATGTTCCACTAGTACTAATAAGGAAACATCTTTGCAAAGACTGTTAGCATGTGTAAAACTTTCAAAATAATAAAGTATCAGAAAATTTACAGCACCACTAATACCAGTGTAGGGTATCAAAGCACTTTACATCACACATATTACACAGAGACAATCATTCATATGTGTGTAAATCACTGTGTAGGAAATGTTACATAAGACAAAGGACTACAAGTTGTAGGAGTCACATGACAACCATACTAGTAGGCAGCACAGTTTAATAGTGATTGGTCTGCAGAAACACAAACTCAGAATTAAAAACATAATACCATGGTTAGGGGTTCTCTTTAATAATCAGAATTGGTTTCTACCCAAATGAACCCTTTTTTGCAACATTGGGATAATCGAAGACTGGGGAAAAAACATAACGCTCTAATTTATACCTTGGAGTTTGCATGCAGCTCTTACATGACAGTTAATAGCTCACTGTTCTATGTTAGGATTTTAACTTATTAACTGCAAGTAACAATAGGGTCTCTGACAAAAGCAGTAACCCACTGACCTATTCACATTATGTGCACTTTGTGATATGCATGGCACATGTTCTTAGCAGCATGCACATTGCATCTCTGCCATTCCTTTTCATGAGTCAAACCTTCCACTAGACAAAACACCATCTCTCTCTACTAAGAACATTAATCACTGGAGTTATCAAGACATTTTTATTGTTGCCCAAAAATGTTGGAGGCCAGGAAGGAGGCAGCAAGTGCTTTTAAAACCATAATATAGTTACAAACACAACGCCCCCACCTGAAGTTAGCGCCCGGTGCGGTTGCACTGCCCTAGAGCCACCCTGCTCAAGGGTCCTGTGACCTCAGTGACAGAGTCACTGCCACTCTATGGTGTGCTGCTTCATAGGTTTGTCCCCAAGACTGGAGGTGAACTTAATGGACAGTGGTGGACAGGGCTTTAAGGTTAATCCACACTTGCCACCGCTAGGGTCCACCTGCTGGTGCTAAGACACCAGGGCTTTTAAGATCTTGCGGCGCCTTCTAAGGTGTAGCACAGAAATGTGCTCCCTCAGGAGAGTGGTCTGGGAGCCTGGTCATTAAGGCTGAACCTGGTTCACCAGTTCCACTTCAGCAGCTCTGACCATAGCGCCACATCCTGTCCCCCACTGAACACCATACTGCCCCACTTGGAGAAACTTGCACTGCACTGACCCGCTATAAACACCTGGATGTGACTCAATTCTAATTACGCATTAGACAAGAGCAATATGCTGCCTGAATAAATTAACAACATCCTAGAAAAAGCAAACACTCATAGGGAATGCAAGATTAAGTAAAGCATGTGAAATGTAAGCAGGAACAACATGGTTACCTTTTTCCTTTTGCACTCATTATTATGAAATTAGTGAGTGCTTTTGCATGAAAATGTAAGGCCATGACTACAGGGCCTGGAAGGGACCCGTTTCAGTGCCCATTGCTTATATTCTTTCAAAACATAGGCAGTATGGTTTAAAAAGACCACATTCGTAAACACAGTCGCTGTACACATTTTGTTTTCAAATTCACCCATCAAGCAGGTATTTCAGTACCTCCAGGCAAGGTGCACTTTCCCACACAGGGAAAACAATGTTGTTTAAAGAGAGAGGAGTAAACAAAAGTATCCCTTCACTGGCAAACACTGTAAAGTGGTGCTAATGTGTTTAGGTGTAAATAAATCAATCTGGACACCTTGCAACCACTCTGTCTTGCTTTAATTAGTTATTTTTCACACTTGGAATGTTTTATTTCTCTCCACCTGGACGCGGCACTTGTGTCAGAAAAAGACAACGTTTCCAGCAAAAATGTTAGTCTTTTTTGGATCCATTTCACAGGGGAGCAAATAAACGAAAGGAGGAAAGAGAGGGTAATACCCGTTTCTTGAAGTCTCGGTTTTCACTAACTGAGGAGCGAGACAGAATGAGAGGGAAGACTCAGAGGCTTAGATGCCGTCACCGTGGTGTGCGCGCACAGTTTAATTTATGGGGACTTGGGGAGGCTGAAGAGGCTTGCTTGTAGGCGCAGCCGTCTCCCTCCGCTTAGAGTGAGAGGGCCCCTGGAGCGTGGGGGCCCCCCGCATCGCGGGGGCTGCGGGGGCCTGTGTTACGCCCCTGCACTTAATTCTGGAAAGGTTATTCGCAAAAACACATGGATTCATTAAAACCTGCAAACTCCTCTAGAACCTGCACCGCCACATCTCACTGGAGCAGTGCGGATCTCCGCTGACCTTCCCGTTGTGTCACGTGACTTCCCGCTCGCCCTTCTGAACGTTGTTGCAATGTACCGAACCGAGTCTGGTGAGTGGCCAAAATACTTTACAGCGGCCAATGAATCACCAGCCGCCGGCGCAGCTGAAGCAGCCTCGCCTCTTTCGTCCTCCACTAGCACAGCTCGAGAAAAAAAAAAACCGCGAGCCAGCATTATCTTCTTCAGTCAGACAATCTGTTTTCCGGTGTGCCACTGCCATCTGGGACATTTTGTGGAGAGAATCCAAATGCCTGTCGTAGCCGAGCCGTTTATTACCTCGGTGTGTAAAAGCACAGCCGCTCAAAATATCAACCGTACAAGCTAGAGGACATTACGCAACACTTAACTGGTGCAGAATGTACAGCAAAGGTTGTCCTGAAATAACCCGCTGATGTCATCGCTCTGCAGTAGAAAGCCTTAAAGGAGCCATACAGGACAATCGCCGACAGATCACGTTCTGCTTCTTGGGCGATCACGATCAGATGGCTCTATGTAAGCGGGACACCACTTTTCCATTAATGGACTTTGATTTTCCATATCATTATCAGATGTGCTACTCCAATTGGCATAAATAAAATAAAACAAAGACGACAATGTAGTGTTGTGGGCCTTGGGTCCACATGTGTAATAATTAAGGATGTAGATGAGGAATGATGATTAAGTAGGTTTATTAGATCTTTAGTACAGGATTACAGAAGAATCAGGTCTTAAGTACAGGAATATAGAAAGCCCCACCAGGAGCAGCTCTCTTGCTGCTCAGCCCAATCTCGCAACTGACATCCATCCACCAGGCATCCTCCACATTCTATCATTACATCACACATACCAACATTCCACTATTCATCCACACTGGCTGAGCAGAAAGACAGGTAAGTGGGGAAGATACATAGCACCTAAACCAAGATACCACAACATGCTACTAAAATCACAACACGGCCACTGGATATATACTTAGCTAACTGGCCACAAGCACGTGCACCGGACCCTTTTATTTGCAGAGTCACGTCACTCGTGACCAGTGCTTTAAATGGGAAAAAAAAGTGCAGGTACTCATCAAATTGAACTGTGACCTGGGGGCGTGGCAAGAAGGCGGGGCTAGGAGGCGGGTCAATGGACGGGGCTAATGACACTATAAAGGGCGCAATAATTTTTTGGGGTGCGAATAATGACAAATTGCTTCAATCTGTAATATATTTTTTATACCCTTGCATGTATTAAAGATACTTTTAACATTCTCTTTCAAATGTTGCATATGAAATTGTCGGTCCACAAATGGCACATGAATCACATTTATTATGCACAGATTCAGCGACAATCACCATTGAGTATCCAACTAAAAAGGAGAGGCGGTGGACAAAGGTATTAATTTAAAGGGCATACAGATGAAACCAGGGTGGGGTGGGGCGTGGCGAAATGGTTGAAGATGCCAATCCCAAGCCAAGAAACCCCATTCCTTGCACTAAAGTAAATTGACCCTTACGTAGTAGCAAAGCAAGTGGAGGAGGTCTGAATTAAAGAAAGGGGTTCCAATATGATCAGTGGCAATTGGTAGTAGAACCACACACACACACACACACACACAAAGGAGAAAATGTTAGATGAGAACTAATTAGTAAAGTGTACATTTATCCCTTGCTTTCTGAAAGATGTATATTACCCAAGTCAATGATACTCATTTTATCGACCTCAGAAGGATGAAAGGCTAAGTGAACCTCCTATGATTTAAAGTTGAGACCAAGAGGTCAAACACACATTTTTTAGGTGGATGCATTAGGCCACTGAGTAACCATAACACTAACCCCCACCCTACTCCTTGAACATCTACCAAGTACCAGCTAAACCTGGTGCAGGCCTGCTTTCATTGCTCTGCCTTGCTTCTAACAGTGCTGCTCTAATAGCCACAGTTGCCCATTCGGGTGGTGGGGGCGGGTAGAGGAGAATCAGTGTAGCTATGAAGCACATTTAACCTAACTTGTTTGCCTGCATCAGTGTCTTTCCTGAGTCCCGACATGAGAAGCACCACTGTGAAGAGTCTGCTGCCTGCACAGCTCTAACAGTGTGAGGGAAAGGCAAGGACCTACGGCACATGACTGACCCACAAAAGAGTCTACTGTAGGCTAAACATTCCATGTTTAGGGCCACCAGTATCACCGTCTTTAGTATGCTTTATCTTTCTGGTTATGGATTAACAGAATGCTATACAGCACTGACCTTTCGTGCGGCCCCTGATCAACAGCAGCACTAGGCTGCACCCTACTCGACTAAGAACTGACATCAAAAAGATGTTAAATAAACATGCAAGCATTTATTTAAAGGTTAAGTGACGTTAAAGAAAGAAAGTAACTAGGGTGTCTTGCACCTCTTAACTTTACCGACACTCATTTTTAAACACATCTTGCAGCAAGAGTGTAAACAATATATAAAGTCTCTCCTCAACATAAAAAGTGTTATTTTATCAAAATGCAGAACCGATTATCCTTATTACACCAGTGCGTTGATAAGCATTTTTTCGTTTAAAGTGATAGGTTTCAAATGTGAATTTAAAAACACGAATTCTTCCCTCCACTCTGACAACAATGCCAATATTGAACTTATGAGCATCCTCTTGAGCAGCCTGGGTTCCTATTATACATGATCACCATAATTTATCAATCAAACACAGGGGAGGATTTTGTAAAGCGCATATCCTGAAGTAATATTGCGAGGTTCTCCTATATGTGATAATGAAGTAAAAGGAGGGAAAGTATAAACAATTGCATAGGATCACACAATTTGTTATAGCGGGGAAGCCAGGATTAAGCCCAGATTTTCTGATTTCTATTCAACTGCGCAATGTGAAACCAGAAAACCTGGGATTAAGCCTGGCTTCCCCACTTTACCAAATTGTGTGATCCTAGGCAAACAAAAATGTTCGTGAGAACCCATGATATTCGCTAATCCGTTTGTTAGGTACAAATCTAAACACCACTTCTGGTGTTAATTGTAGAGTTGTATAAAGGACAACAGCCATAAAAATGTCAAAATACTGAAGACCAAAACAGTGTATAGCACTCCAGGGGCCATCAAAAAGGAAAACTCCACGTCTGTGATTTTTTAAAGGCCTGCTAGCCCAGATACCATTTGCTGCTGCCCAAACATTTTAATTGGACTAACTAACTGGCCTAAATAAATTCCATAGAACTGCACCAAATACAAAGTATAATTGGGTTGGGGGGTGGGGGGGGGGGGGGGTAATGCAGGGGCGGCTGCTGCACTTCACCCCGGTGCCCTGCATTACATCTATCCAAGGGGCCCATCCAATCTTGCATTCCAGGAGAGGCAAGAACAATACAAAAGGCGCGAGGAGTTGATGAAGAGTGTTCCTCGCTGGGTCTGACTGTCGATGGCAAATCCCTTCACGATAGTGCTCTTCTTCTGTGCTGGAAAGTGGTGATCCTGTGGCTCTGCTTTCCGTCCTGTGCTTGAAAACCAAAATGGGAAAACCAGCCTAAATGGCCTTTTCAAAGGGCTTCCTAACCTTCCAGCGGAACAACTACCTGGCGGGTGACGTCAGACGTTGCTTGGCTGTGCCACGTCACTACCGGTGTGAAACCGGTGTGAAATGGTCATCGTGTGAGCATGTGTCACAGTGTAAAAATGTGACGCATGCTCACTAGAAATGAAACGCCGACCTGCTTGAATGAGTACCGGTACTCTCCTTTGTAAGGAAAAAGTGCCGGTACTCTTGGAGGGAAAAGAAAGAAGTGCCGGTACTCAGTACCGGTGAGTACCGGCCCATTTAAAGCACTGCTCGTGACGCCTGTGGTGGATTGGTGTGGGGTGCAAGTGTGTCCATGCCTCGAGGGAGTGGCTGGCAATACAAGTGCCTGCTGAGACACTGAAACGTGTCCAGCAGGGCACTACATTCCTCCCAAACTTTATTGAAAAACAAAACAAACACCAGTCCAACTTGTAGGGGTAAACAGCAATCATATAAACACCACAGGGTCCATCAGACTCTAGACTCGTGCAGCGGGAAGACAGCAGACTTGGGGTTGGTGACGCGGACAGCAGCATGACCTCTTTGCTTGCACTCATAATTTAACCTGAGTGGTTCAGGACATGAATGCTGGCTTGGAGATGTCAGCCGCATTCCGGCAGCATATCAGTGGACCTAGTCCTTTGGTCTGAAGTTGCTCAACTCCACTGACCTTGAGGATGATCTGTGGTGGGTTCTAACAGTTCATAAAACAGGGTGCGTCATGAGCATGGTTGGAGTCCATGGTGAAGGTTCACAAAGGTGTTGCTTGATCAACTGAAGTCTCCGTTGGACGAACTCGCTGAATCCTGAAGTTCGTTGGTGGGGCAATATCAAGTCCAACTCTCCTGCCTGATGGAGGCCCCTTGTCTGTTTTGCCATGGGACTGCTTGTGGACTGCGCTGGGGCTGCGTGTGCCTACATGGGGGCAGCTGCAAGACCACTGAGGAGCCAGTGCCTAGTCGCTCGCACAAACCTCAGGAGTGGATGTGACTTGGTCAAGACATGCTCTCGCTGCTGGAATTCGGATGTAAGCCAGGTTAGGGAGTAGTCTCTGGTTCTTGTCAGCTGGTGTGGCAACGGTGTAGGACTCCAGTCCAAGTGTTCGGTATTCTAGGGATGGTAGTGTTTGATGCATTTGACAAGGACTGGCGTGCTGGCATTGCCATCCATGTGGTAAATCTGGATGACATTTGGTGACTACTTGCCGTGATGGTTGCAGGCCTTCATTCTTGAGTCCATCATCGGGAGTTGGGGTGGCCAGCCACTTCCAGTTCCTTTGGGGAGGCATCTGCATCCTTATGCCTGGGTTTCTTGGGTTACTGAACCATCTGTGACAGTGGCGTGATGGACATGCTAAGAAGCCCGAGGCAGTGACTCTGTTCGCGTGGACTTGCAGCTTACTCTAGGTCTCCCGTTGGGCAGTCGCCAGGTCGTTCTCATGTTGTGTCGCCTAGTTAGCTTGCCGTTTGTGTGTCTGGATGCTCACATTCAGCAGCTCGAGTTTTCTTCATCTTCAGGCCTGGCCTCCCACAACTTTCCCTCCTGGACTTGTTCGGTTGTCAGGTTCCTAGTGTAGACCAGCCGGTCACACTTCCATCTCTTCTGCTAGGTGCTGTGGCAGGCACATGGCAATGATGATGTGGTTGCCGTTAGACCTGGACAACAGGTAGTGATGATTCACTTGGAGTGAGGATGATTAGAGAGACTTCACAGTCACGTGTTTTTCCTGGTGCCATTTTTCTCCAGTGGAATCGGAGGTTGCGAGCAGGGATGTCACTTGATTGACTCTGCCGACTCAGGAACTGAAGGTCGCACTCGGCAGCGTAGGGAAAGACACGCGGGGAGCGCTTCCTCGCGGCTTACATATGATTTTCCCATTGAGCTGTCTCCAGAGATGTCGCTCCGCCTTGATGGCTGTCTTGTGTCTGTGGGTATACACTTGGCTTGTAGTAGTACGAGTATTCGTACTTCTCGCCTTGTTATTATCTCCAGCGCACCTCTGTTCGTCCAGTTCTTCCTGGTGACAGGATTGTCACTTCTTTTCAGTTCTTCCTCTGGCCAACGTGCCTATCAACTTTAATGTCTCTGGACCATGCAGACGAGATTTCTAGTCTCTCTTCTCATCTCCCTACTAGGTGCTGGGTGGCGTCCAGCCACTTGTTTCATGTGTTCCCTCTTCAGGGAATGGCTTCCTTGAGCAGTAGGGAGCTGAGGTGGTGGTGCCAGCATGCCACTTTGGATTGTGTGACTCTCCTCTTGCCTGTATTAGGCCACTGACGGCTCTGTCTTGAGGCAGTGTGAGGGAGGACACTCTGTGCAGTCTTTGGTATACTCCAGAGCAGTGCTGGTGCACTTAGGGTGGACACAATCTCCTTTGAGCATTTGGACCACACGGGGCCCCTCCCCTGCGAGCTTCTTACTGGTTTGATCCATAGATTGCTGGTAGTCTCTGTTCCGCTTCATCTTTGTTCGAGGTCACACTGCTGGCACCTCGATGCTGCGCCGTCACGGTGCTAAGTCCTGCGCGTGTTAGGGCATGCTCTGCAGAGTTGGTCACTTCATGTGATATACTGCAAATGCTGGGCCAACTGTGGCTATTCTGTGCAGCGGCCGGCCAGCTGGAGCAGCCTCTTTCATTCAGCATTGCTTCATCCTTTCTGCCGCTCGCTTACTGTGAGAAGCTGGCCTGGTATATGATGTCCACTCATGTAAGTGGGCACCTTGCACCAGTCCAGACAACCCTTATGGTGATTTAGGAGGTCTTATACAACCTTAGACAGCTCTCTAAGTGGTAGCTGTGGAGAGCATCCTTCAAGCGTAGACCCGAAGGAGTGTAAAGCAGCTTGTTTTACCAGAATGCATCTTGTAGTGTAGATTGAGTGAAAAAGACCACACAAGGTATGTATAAAAATATGTATTTATTATATAATACTCTCTAACACATACAAATCTCTCCTGATCAGCGATATGCACAATGCACACAATTCTTTGCAAAGAAACACAGTAAATAGCACAGAATACACAGTGGACCCCACGGGGGGGACCAAACCAAATCCTGGTATAAGAACCACAACTCGGGTCAAGACAATGTCGAGAGGACTGAGAAGTGCTGGGGACCCAAGGAACCACCCAAGGTGAGTGACTAGGAACCCCACGGAGAGCATGCGCAGTGTGGGAACACGACCGCGTGCTCCGTACAAGTCTACGTGTAAGTCGCGGTTGGATTTTTAAGGATTAAGGACCCTTCCCAGTGGACCCTGAAGAAACCCAGTGGAAGACAGGAGGTTGGAGAGCCATCCCACCTGTGGATACCCTAGTACTCACGTTACCTACACTAGGGAAGCCGGGTGTATAAGTGTGAAGTGGTGTCAGAAACCGTCGTTGAACTCAATAGAGGACTTCAGTAAAGTGCCGCTGCTGAAGAAGGAGAAAGTGTCCGGTGGAATCGGAAGGTGGATTCTAGATGAGAGGTACCTGCAAGCAGAGGAGAAAGAGTCTATGTCACTCAGGAGTGACCAGGAGACTGGTAGACGAATGCCCACCGATGTCAGGTGTTGCAGCTGAGATGACAATGACCTGGACTCTGCAGCTGTGAGGACCAAGCGACGCTGAGGAAGACCAGGAGCTGTGCACGAGCTGCCCCACATCGGATGTCGAGTGCTGAGGGGTTGGTTTCCGGCTGGAGCACCAACAAGCCTTGGCAAATGCAACCAACGCAGAAGTCGAAGAAGGTGCAATGTCGGGACCAGCAAGGTCCAAGGGACTCACCACAAGCAGGGGAGTCAGGGCAGGCCCTAGCAATCGGGGGAGCCCAAAAGAAACAAAAGTGACCCTAAAATGGACCCACAAGCCAGAGGCATTGGAGTTGCAAGAGGACCTGAAGCAGCTCACCAAAAGATGTAGGCCACAATGCAAAACGATGTGGTGTGGCTGAAGATTCTGGTCACTGGAGATGCTCAAGGTTGGGGCTACTGGGAGCCCAAAGATCTTCTTAGAAGGAAGCCAACAAGCCTTTGCAACTGCAAGTTGACGCAGTGCACAGGGGTTCGTTTATTGCAGCCCCCACGAGGGATACTGGCCTAAAACTTGGCGAGAGGGCAGGGCAGGCCTCGAGAGCTGTGGAGAACCACCACCTGTGGTGCAGAACCTTATGGAGTCTGGAGGAGCTCAGGATCAGCAGACCGGTTGACTTAGTTGCGGTGCCTGCGAATGCAGGGAAGTGACTCTTTCACTTCAAGAAAGATTCCTTCAGGTGTCTTTGATGCCCACAGGCCTTGGAAGGTTCCTGTATGGTGCACAGGCACAGGCGATGCCGCAGACTGGAAGGGAGACGAAGTCAAGCCCAAACGAAGTCCAGAGTGCCAAGACTGTAGAAGAAGAAGTGGTGTCTGATCTGACTCTTGTCCCACAACGAATCTAGGGACACACCCACAGGTACGCCCTTACGAACCCTTAAGAAAGGCTTGGGACGATTCAGAGGACCCTCCCAGGAGAGGGTCTGGACAGGGGGGGAGGTTACTCCCATGTCCTATGTCCAGTTTCGCACCAGAGCGGGAGGCAATGGGTCCCAGGACTGGTTTGAACTGGACTATGCATGGGGACACCAAATGTGCCCCTCATGCAGATTTAGTGGTGCTGGCAAGCGCACCCACCTGGTACGAATACACTAAATCCTGTCTGGGAAGTGGTCACACCTCCCTGTGACAGGATGCCTATTGTTCTGCCTTCCCCTGCTCGAGCTTGGCTCAGCAGCAGGAGGGCAGAGTCGTGTCTTTGGTCGGCAGCAACCATTTTGAGCTGTCCAGGTCTAGAAGGCTGGCACCAGGAACACTGAGAGTCTAACGGAGGGCTTTTCCAGTGCTTGGAATCATACCTCCCACATCGTTTACGGTGTGGGAGGTATGGTTCCAACATGTTTTTGATACCAAACATGATAGGAATCATTGAAGCCAGTTTCGAGATGGTCATCGCGTATGTACGCGGTGCCCCTCTATATAGTATATGGCTGCTTCACTTATACAACCCGGGATAATGGACTCCGTAGGCTCTAGGGGTGTCCTGCTCATACAGGGGCACCCTCACACTTAGAGCCACGCACCCTGCCTTCAAGATTGCAAAGGCCTGCTAGAGGGGTGATTTAAAGGCCTTAAGTGTAGTGACCCTAGATATAGGAAACCTATATCTTTAGTAAGAGGTGCTAGCACCAGCTTACTCAGGCTGCAATGGCAGGCCTGTAGTTCCATTTTGAATAGTCTCCCATGGGTGGCATAATACATGCTTCAGCCCATGGGGGACCTCTGGGGTATCTATGCCCTGGGTACCTTAGTAGCATATACTAGGGACTTATAAGGGTACCCCAGTATCCAATCTGGGATGTACCTAAGTACTGAACACAATAATTTAAGGGAGAAAGCAGATAAACTAGGGTCCTGATTAGCAGGATCCCAGTCAGACTAGTCAATGACAGCTTAGCACCAGGCAAAAAGTGGGGGTAACCATGCAGAAGGATCCTACCTTCCTACACTCGCTCTCTTGGGCTCCTGCCCGGGCTGTCAGATTCACTGGTGCGGCCATCTGCGCACTTCTGACTTTGCGCTCTCGGTCCTTCACGGGCGCCCTCTTCTGGCACTTGGAGTGTCCGTTTTCTAGCTTGCAGTGGTGTCCATTCACCACTGAGGGCTGGCGCAGTTTCCTCGCTTGTGGTGGCGTCAGACAGCCACTGCGGTTTGCGCACTCTGCACACATCTTTCTTGTGCTTTATGTGGGGATTGTTGTCTTTAGACTTTTTTTTCTGGTTGCTTTTGGCTGTGTAGCTTTTGGCTTCTTGGGGCTCTCTCCCGGCAGGAGTTCACAGTCACTCCCCTTCCAATGATATGCAGCCCACAGGGGGTGTGTTGTACACTCTTGGTAGCCTTTTGCTGTGCTGGTGGACTGTTGCCACTAGGAGGTGTGCATCTCACTTTTGACCATTCCATGCTCTCCTTCTTAGCTCCAGTCTTCGTTACAGGATGTGAGATGGGTAGCTGTGCAGTGTGCTGGGCCGCTGTGGGAGTTGCCTTCTCTTCCCTGCAGCGGGGGTGCAATCATTACCCACATGGGCTCCGGAGATTCGAGTAGGGTCACTCCACTGAGATGCGGCCTCGCCTATACCTCTGCCAGCGTGGTGCCCCAGTCTGAGCGGGTCTCGCTGTGGGATACCTCTCGCTGCAGCTATGTCGGCGAGGAGGTTGAGGTGAAATAGTTTCTTTCCTCTCCTCCTTTCATGGCACGGAAATTGTTGCCTCATTTTGGGGCAATGTGCACCCTTCGCGCAGGCAGACTGTGGCAGCAGTGGGGACCCTGATCTCCTCCTAGGTGGCACGGCATGTGGTCAGAACCCTTCGTCGCCATTATAGTGTTGTGGGCCCTGGGCCCACATGCTACTAAAATCATGACACGGACACTGGGTATATACTTAGCCAACTGGCCACGAGCACGTGCACCCAGCCCTTTTATTTGCAGGGTCACGTCACTCGTGACACCTGAGGTGGATCGGTGTGGGGTGCAAGTGTGTCCAGCCCTTGAGGGAATGGCTGACAATACAATGCCTGCTGAGACACTTGAACGTGTCCAGCAGGACACTACAGACAACTCCCAGAATGCATTGATTTGTAAATGCAAAGTCCTGATATGGTGTCCTGGTGACATGGTGCCATCGGGTCACAATATTTTTTGCGTGCATCGTGTCTTGATGGTATGCGGAGACAATTACATAATTGGAATGTTAATTATGCAATGTGTTGTAAATAAGATTGTATTTAAAACATACACAGCTAAATTAAGCGTTTAATTTTAATGTGTTGTTATTATGTTTATCACTCTCAAAAGATAAATGTTTGAGTTAGCTCAGTGAAGCCTCAAACTTACTTTGCGCACATTACGTGCAGATCTTAAAAAAGGGTGCTTAACACAATGAGTTTTCTTTCGAAGAATGGATTTGTATATCTATGGAAAGCACACAATGGCACTGAACTCCTTTACTAGGTAGCATTAGAAAGTGTGACCTATAAGGATTGAACACATTTTTCTGCAACCAACAGACTCATGTTTCTTCAGAATGATCTATGTGAGTTGTCTATTTGGCCACCTCATACAGTAGGTCAACTCACATGGCTTTTTAGAGAGTGCAGTGCGTTAATGGTCATAATGTGGGAGTTTGTGGCCAACTAGAAGGACACAGGTTCAAATTGTGGCAAGTACACCCAGCCTTTCATCCTTGTGAGGGTGATATAATGAGTACCAATGAGTTAGGTAAAAATAATCATATGTTATTTGGCCTCAAGGTACCCTTGGGTGAATGTGCACTTTACAAATACACGTTATGTTATGTTCATGTTAAGGCTCATTAAGAGCGCCTCTAACATCCTCGTTTGAAGAAGGTCATAAAGGCAACACCGTCATGTTAAATTTGGTGCAAGCATTTTACAGCATCTAATAGAAGATGAGCGGAGCAGGTTCCTCAATAAGATGAGTCTATTGAATACAAGTGCCCATAGCAGGGGAGCAGCGACCTCGCAAGTGGACGACCCATGACCAACTGCCTAACGTAAGAACAAATCTAAACAATTCTAGATTTACCTCATAGTGAACAGAGCAACTGGCACAAGCAGCAGCTCATGCCCTAACATTCTACTAACGTGCCTAACACATTACTTAATAACAAAATACTGCACATCTCTCTCCTTGAACAAGGTGAAACACACAGAACAAAAAATAAACACAGAATAAATACAAATGAGAAAGATAAACAAGCTTGAACACCACAGTGGTGACATACTTAAGCAACATTGTGGCAAGTGAGAAAGGTACAAATCTGGAATAGCCTGAGTACAGGGGAAAGAATGACTATGTTATACAAAAACAAATTACATTGGAAGAACAACCATTGAGTCACATAACTGGTATTCTTGAGGGGAATAAGGTAACCTAGAACAAAACCCTCAAATTTCCTAGGTGGAATAATTTCTCTCTTGCGTCTACAGACCACTTCAATTACTTCTTCAACCACTGATAGGAAATTATCTTTTTCTGCAGTTGTCTAGACCTTCTCAGCGATATGTTGACATGGAGATTTAAAATCAGTTACCTCCTTTACTGTTGGAAGATAATTATCACTTTCTGCAAGCGTGGAACCTTTTTCAAGGTTCAAATTACCTGGAGATGTAGAAATAGAATCATCTCCCTCCACCCTTTCTTGACCATACGATGAAAGAGGTAACTCACACGAACCAGCAGAAACGTGTTCAAAAGGAACTGTGCTCATGGGACCCGAAAAAGAGGAAAATTGTGAACCTAAATCTATAACAACTGAATCATTCAGCATCTCATTCTCATTCCTCACATTATTTTCTCTTGTTTCATAATTGTACTCGCCAACCAACAGCTTATTACAGACTTTAGCCAATCTGTTCAAACACCACCATGATCCATTATTAAGTTTTGCAGATTATTTACCTACTCTGACCACCTTGAAAACGTTTGAACTCCCCTGAAACATGAAATGGAAGCTTCATTTTGACACAATCTCCCAATTGTCTGTCAACGCCCTTTTGAAGCTTAGCTTTCTTATCTCCATATGCTGAATCAACTTTTCTTTTGACATAAAAATGATTCCTGGCAGACTAATACATCTGATTGAGATTTAAAATAGGTAACTCCCTTTTGATCCAGACAGAAACACGTACTGTTCTAGGTGTGTGACCTTTAGGCATGGAAAATGGGGAAAATCCACTGGTAAGATTGGGCAATTACTGGTACGCCCACATCTTTTCCCTAACTAACTCCTTAACATCAACTCTGTTAGCTAAAGCCACTTGCACAGTCTTTACCACTACGTATTGGACCTTTCCACAAGGCCGTTCATATTTTGAGAATATGTGGACGTTTGCAAATGTGTAATATTATTACCATTAAGAAAACTTTTACATTTCTGTGAAACAAATTGTTTGCCGTTGTTGGAGAAAATACTACTAGGCAACCCCTCTTTGTAAAAACATTCCTGCAAAAACTGGATGGTGTTGTCCATGTTGGGATGGGAAAAACTTTCAAGCTCCATCCATCTGGGAAAATAATCTATGAGGACGACGCATCAACTTTACCAGTGGTGAAAGTCTCATGAAGCCCCAAAATATCCAAGGCAAGTTTATCAAAGGTCTCGGAGGTAACTGAAAAATGCACATTCGTTGTAGCCAAAATCAACGTTTTATAAGAATTGATGCAGATGGAACACTGTTTTACAAAATCTGAAATGTTAGCATCCATGTAATGTCACCAGATTACCTCCCTAATCCTTTTTTTAGGGCTCGCTCCTAGCGTTGCAGTGCGCAGCACTGCTCGCGCAGGCGAGAGCCCTTTTGTGGAGGGTTCCAAAACAGACCCTGGAATCGCACACGCTCGTGCGTATGCGATTCCTTTTGGTCCACGGGATTGTTGTTTGCGGTCGCCTTTTTTAGAAAGACAGCACGCAATAGGCCAAAGGCCGGTCGCGTTGCTCCGCCCATGGCCTATTGGTGTCTGTTACCCGCACACCGACATCTATTTTCAATTATCGTGCCCAGACACGGGCGCGATAATTGAAAACAGATGGCTCGCTGTGGCGCGCGCGCACGCACCACTCGCGGGCCTGTTCTTCTTGTAGTTTTACATAGCACGAACTCGACCCTAAGATATCGAAGCGCTTTACATGATCACATGTTATTTTAAGAATGTCACCTTTTTTAAGGCACGGGTAGATTAAGTGATTTGCCCAGAATCACAGGATGTTGAGCGGACGGCGACGCCAAAACTCGAGCATGTTTTCCCAGTTCCATATTCCGCAGCTCAGGCCATAAGGCCACGGCCTCTCCATAGTTCATAGATTGCAACTTTCCAAAGCTTGCAATCAAGGCCGCTTTTGGCAGGAATAAATGCATTGGTATCCGTTTCCATTGCAGCCTAGTCCACAAAAGTACCATGAGTCCCAGGAGGAAGCGCTTTAAAAACGGCTGAGTTATGGTTATGCGTTCTGTTGGACGCCTGTGTGAATTTGGGAGGAACGGGAGATATTATGTAGAAGAGGCATTGTAAAGGGGACAGTTGTTACAGCCATAACCGATTCAGTCATAACCAGACCAACTGGCTTTGGCAGTGCCTGGTATTTCTTAACTTGTATAGCGCCAACTCCAGTCGGGTTTCTGTGCGCTGTAACTAAGATCCTTTTGCGCAGGATGTCGTTGCATGTGTTGAGTGGGAATAGCAGGGCATAGAGTACTTTATAATTACATAATTAGTCACAATACTTTCAGAGTAGAGTAGATCAGAGTATATTGAATGTATGCAAACACAATAACCGCATAAATAGGACCGAGATATAAAATGCGAATAGAGAGATTAGAGATGCGCGAGCCAACGTTTTGACATGGAGAGACATGGGTCGTTTTGGCTTTGAGTCCGTGCACGAGCTGAGCCTTGAACATATTTGGCATGTTAATCATGCAACAACGATTTCAAAAGAGTGGATTTCTTTAATACGCGAAAGTGTTTCATCTTAGTGCATCGGATTGATTGAGAGCTATTTATTACAACTGAGAATTTTTAGACATCAAATGACTAGCATTCATGCCCCCACCCTGTTGGTGATGCTATTAATAAACTTTAAAGGCAAAGCAGCGGTCATGTGTGCCCCATATGTGGCTTAGATTCTTGTTATAGATGGAACGACATTATAGGCTAATAAATCCCACATGAAAGGTTTGTGTACAGTGCGCTTCCTGAACTCACGTATTTCACGGTACTCTCATATTAATTAATAAATAAATAACAAGGCTCGGTACAGTAAAATTAAGTATTTGCTTAGGATCACACAATTTAGTCAAGCAGGGCAGCCGACATTGAGTCCAGTTTCACAGTGTGCAATTCAGCAGCTGGATGGGCATCTCTGAAAACAAAGTTCCATGCAATGGCAAAAAAAATTATATTGGAGCTTTCTCTCCTAAAAGTAACTCCATTCCAGTGCAAGTTAGTGGGGAAATTAAACTCCTTTTATTTTTCTCTAGACGTACCTCTTTGGGGCTCCCCAATTCGTGGTCTGTATGCAACAGCCATGCTGTCACCTATAGGTGGCAAGGTAAGCCCCCCTCCCCACCCGCTTAATACCTCATAGTCAACCACTATCTAAACCTGTTGAGCGGGGCCTAGGATTGTAAAGTGACTTACAGTCTCACTGCACAAACATGCTTGTCGCCATGCTAATATAGAATGGGCTTGACAGCCACCCGCCTCGCAACACTTGGACGCAGAATAAATCCCCATGAGTGAAGTGTGTTGTGCTTGAATCCTTTATCTGTCTTTCCTGTTCATGTTGTCGTAACCCCCTCCCTTCTGTCCTGTTATACTGTCACCTTTCACATTTTGGTTGTTACTGGTGACACACTGCTAACCTCGACAGTCAAGTTGCGTCATCCGCGCTCAGTTGGCGGTGCATTGTAATGTAATTGCATTTATATAGCGCTTACTAGCCCTGATGAGGTGTCTAAGCGCTTTTTCCGCGAGTAGCACAGTACTCCGAAACCCATAAAGGATTGAAATGTGAAAGTAATTGGAGTGGTGAATGTGTTAGTCCGAGTGTAGGTAAGAGCTTAAATCTGTGCATGATAATGGCAGTGTGGTGCTTGGGCAAGCCTTTAGAGGGGTGCTGCAGGGGGTGGAATCCCTACATCCTTGAGTGATGGGGAGGTGTGTTTAGTCTGCTATGGCTGAGCCTAATCTGTATGACTGGGCCTCAAGGGGACTGCTCGTTTGTGTGTCTCCAGAGGGGGTGACATCATATATTTGATGTTCACATGTTCTAAAGGAAGCCACTGAGAGAGAAGTTTGAGCTATTGGTGTTGCATTATTTAGCAATACCAATAACTCAAACTTAAATAATGCGAGACCTATTGCATTGCAAATGCTTGTTTAGTGAGTGTCTGACCTAAATGGCCCATTAGGGCCAGCTTGATAATGATGGAGCGGACTCCTTTATGTGAAATAACATAATCTTTCTTAAAAACAAAATCACTCACCATCAGTCGCGGCCGGCATTGCTCGTGGGTGGGGGGGGTAGGCATGAGGGGTCGCGGGTGGGTGATTCGCGGGAGGGTTGCGGATAAAAATAAATAAAAAATTAAACTTATCTTCATTTCGTCGGGTCCTGAGTCTTTTCGGCTCCTGCTTCCAACAGGAACAGGAAGCAGGCAGCCAGGCTCCCTCCCTCCCCTAAGCCAATCACAACGCTGCAAGCAGCGTTGTGATTGGTCAGGACGGCTCCCAGCCAGGAGCTAATGGTGTGACCATGTTGTCCATGTAGGCTGCTATGCAGCCTGCATGGAGAAAGGGCAGAGTACGCATGACTGGTTTGGGCGGCCCCAGAGGGCCGACCAAACAGTCTCTACGCACTCAGGAGTGTGCAAACCACTCCTCCCCTGCCCTGCTTTCTCGCACTGATAGAAAGCAGTGGGACAACGCTCCTCTGCCCTAGTGGAGCAGCCGCCCCTGCTCACCATAGAAATGGAATCCTTGACTTTCCATAGCACCAGAAGTGTAGGACTTAGTACTCCTTCTTGAGGCCTCTCTATATTGATGAACTTTTTGATTTTACCGAGCTCATCATCTACTTGACAACAACTCAACCATACCTCTCTTGATAACTCACCACCCGAATCTCTTCAACCAAAGTCACCACGCACTCTTCAACCAACTCCAAAACAGAATATTACTTGCATCAGGTAATCTTGACAAACAGTCTGCTACAACAGCCTATAATGTGCTCTGCTTGAATGTTGTACTCATACATCTTTGATAAAATTCTGAGCAAGCATGCAGATGATCGTTCAGTACCATTACTATTGAGTAAAGATACTAATGGTTTCGGTCAGTTTTTATAGTAAATTCTTTACTCCACAAATAAGTCTTGAAGTGTTCCACAGTCCAAGCGCCTGCCAATACGTGTCATACAATAGTGGAATATCTACTTTCAGAACAGAGGTTGTGAAGCAAAAGCAACTGTTCTTTCAACGCCCTGGTGTTCTTGATTAAGCATTGCCCCAAGACCTCCTGCACTGGCATCCACGTACAAGTAACATCTCAATTTTTCATCAAAAGGAAATAGTGGCAATGCTTTGGCTATAGAACATTTTCAATTTATCAAAAGCTTCTTGATGCATATTAGACCACAGGAATTTCACACCTTTCTTGAGTAGTTCTCTGAACGGTAGGGCTATGTGTGAAAATGTATCTACAAACCTGGAATACATTTCACATACGCCCAAATGTGAATGCAGTTGATCTTTATCTTTAGGTGTGGCTAACCTCTCAATGGCTTGGATGAGACTAGGTTTGGGGGAGATTCCCTTCCCAGATATTATGGGACTGAGATACTCAACCTCTTGAGAAAGAAATTTGCATTTATCCATTTGTAGAGTCATTCCCCTGTTCTGTAGAATCGACAAAACCTCTGACAACCATGAGTTATGCAAGTCTATGGAATGTGCAAATACCAAAATGTCATCCTGAAATGCCATAACCCCTTGCATGCCCTTGAACAGAGTTAACATGAGATTTTGGAAAATTGACGCCGCAGAGGCTAGTCCAAAAGGCTTGTGTACATACCTGTATGTTCCATCAGGTGTGATAAAGGTCTAAGATGTCTACAACTTTCCTCCAACACACTCTGGTGATATGTAGACTTACGATCTAAACATGTAAAATATTTTGCACCCTCTAACTGAGCTAGTAATTCTTGATTTTTAAGTAGCAGATGACAATCTACTGTTACCTACTTATTAAGAGATCTTAAGTCTGCACAGAACCTCAAGGAACCAGATGTTTTCCTCACTAATAGAATCTGAGAAACCCACTAAGAGGAATCTATCAGTTCTATGACTCCATCAGCTTGTAACTGTTGAGGTTCCATGCTGAGGTCTTTTCTAACACTCAGTGGAATGTTCCTAAGCTTATGTTTAACTGGATGTGCTCCACCTTTCAATTTGATTTCATACATAAAACCTTTGACTATACCCAGCTCTTTCCTAAATATAGCTTTGTAAAAAGAAATTACATTTTCAATACTTTGTTGATGAATTGACATACAGTAAATACAAAATCAGCAGAAGGTTCATGAACGAGTCCAAGATTCCCTTGATGCTTCCATCCTAGTACATGTTGGTCATTCTGGACAACATACATTTTTCCTAAAATTTTACGAGATAAGACGGAAACATAAAAAAACAAAATAACCAATGATATTGATGATAGATTTTCCATAATCATATGCTTTTATGCCATTTTTCTGTTCTTCCTGAAAAATGCTCCTGAAACCAATGAAAAAGGTAATCCTGAATCAATAAACATCAGTGACTTGACCCCATCGATTGCAATTTCACATGCCGGAGTTTTACATGGCCGTTTATCCAAAGCAGTAAGCAGAACATCCATATCAATTTTATTTACATCACCACCTTCAATCTTTAAAGTCATGTTTTCTTTCTCCACAGATTCTTGTGGGTTTTCCATTTAATTCTCCAATACCACATTTATACTGCATTGAGACCTGCACACCATGGAGAAGTGTCCAGTTCTTCCACAATTAAAGCAATCTTAGGCTAAAGCTGGACATGATGTTTTGTTGGTATGTACACTGGATCCTCATCTTGAACATTTCGGATCTACTGGAGAATCTGTTTATGTTACCTTTGTTAATTTGATTTTGTTGAAATTTCGTACAAGCGCAATCTCCAAATGTTAATCTTCATTGACGGCTATGCATGAACTAGTGAATCTTTCTATAGCCTTGGCAATCTCTATTACTTCAGCAAGCTTGGGCTTCATGTGCTGTAAAAGTTGTTCCTGGATCTTCTTGTTAGCACAATGCATAATTACCTGATCTATTGATCAGCTAAAGTACCAAAATCACATGTCAAAGCTAGACGGCATAAGGCAGTCACATAACTAAAGTTAATTGATGCTGTTAATAAAAATTGAACCGATCCATAACAACATTAGGTTCAACAAAGAAATGTACTTTAAGTCTGTCAATAGCCTCCGAACAATAATCATAATCCTGAACACAGCAGGAGTTTGGCTACCTAGTACGTGCTAAAAACTTTCCTGTGCTCCAGCACTTATTGCATTCAATAACAGACCTTGAAGCATCATGAGATTGTTAAACAAACCCAACCAGTTCTTCCACTTCATGGGTTGGTTTCCCGGACTTTAAAGTAAGGGAGGTGGAGGATTACACTATTGTTCCATTGTTGCAAAATGACAATTGCTAAGACGCAACCTCGAAAACTGTCAAAGTAGGCTTCATAAAACTTCACTTGACAGAACCAAGTCACGAATCTCAATGAAAACGGGCTTAAAACTTCTTTTTTTTAGTTAAGAACCAAAGTAAGAGTTTATGAACAAGAATGTCTCTTAAAGACAAAATTATCACCAGCTTACCTCTCGCTTTGAAAGTCTTTGAAATTGAGACCCATGACTGAAGAATGTGGAGTGATAACTTCTGCCCGTGTCCAATTTAGAGAAATAACACGATCGGCAGAGCAACATTGGGAAACGCGCTTTACATGATGGTGTCACTTTAGGCTCGTGAGCGCCGAGTAGTTGATGGCTCCCCCATGCACCAAACATCTTTGCAGTGCGTGAGGTGAGCATTGCACGCTTTCTAGTGACATGTACATGGACCTGTTCCAATGATGTGGGGCCGGCCGAAAGCGGGTTTACCTTGAAATCTTAGCAATCGCTGGATTGTGGCCCATTGCAATGGTTTTAAAAGCAGGACAAGATCCCTGAAATGCTGGGAAACTGGTTTGAAAAGCATGGGGGTAGATAATGGGGGCTGGTGAAAAATACACTCCACAGTGTAGAACTGGCAAGGCTGAGGACACACACTGTTGTCAAAACGGAGCAGGATTCTCAATAATATGATTTTATAGAATAAAAGTGTCCCCAGCAGCAGAGCAGCGACTAAGCAAGTGGACGACCTGTGACCAACTGCCTAAGGTAAGTATAAATCAAAATAATTCCAAATGACCTCATAGAGAACAGAACAACTGGCACGAACAGCAGCTTCTGCACTAACATTCTACCAACATGCCTAGCACATTACTTAGTAACAAAATACTACACAGCACTTTAACATTTGTCAGTGAGAGCCCGGGAAGGCGAAGCCGGATCCTATAAGGGGCTGTGGCTAACACACCCCTAGGGCAGTTGATTGCAACGGCAGGCAGATAGAAGTCCGCAAAACCCCCTGAACAGCATTGACCAGCAAGGTTCAAAGCGCCCGATCAGAAGGCGAGGGGGGTAGCTGTCGCACAGCTTAAAGAAGGAGAAGGCAGCATCATATTTTTGCCGCTGTTGTCGGATTCTGCTTCTGCCATCACCACCATAATCGGCGCCGGATTCTGAAGACGCCATCACCGCTCAGTCCTGATTGCCGCCGGTGGAGCAGCAACAAGTGGCGAAGGCCTAGGCCAGCTGATCACGCAAATAAAGGAGACAGCTGGGCAGGGCGGCCATAACTGGGTTACCAAGCAGGTGCATGGCTCGTCCCCCGAAGCAAACGAAGGGAGCGGAAGCATCAAAGAGCATGGAGAGAGACGAGGCACTCCCGGCGGGAGGCCCGCGGGAGCACTAGCAGAAGCGGTAGTCATGAGGATGCCGGCAGTCACCCAAGGGGGCAAAGGAGAACAAGGTGGCACAGATGAGAGGATCCATGGAACCCCAACAGTGGCTCAAGCCCCAGAAAGAGAGCGGAAACAAAGGAGCGAGGGAGAAGGAGGCAGTGCAGGCTGAAGGCCAGCTTGAGGTCCAGCAGCAGTTGCAGTTCATCAGAATGGACTGCATCAGCCCATGGGCATGGAGCTACAACAGTGACCTGCGGCAAAAGGGGAGCGCAAAAGGAGACCGGCCAATACAAGGAGTGCATGTGAGGGAAGCAAGGAGCATGAGGTTGTTGGCACCCTGGAGACACATACAGCCAGCAGAGCGGAGTCGCCATGAGCAAGGTACGTGGGGTGGATCATTCTCTGGTAGGACATGGTGAGAACCAATATGGGGGCAAGGCAACACAGGGGGACCACTTGAAGTGGGGGTCAGCCTTGCAAGGAAAAACAGCAGCGCGTGGAAGCAGCACCCAGTTGTGCTAATTATGGGATGTAAGTGGATGTAGTTAACTTCTCCACTCACCCACTAATACAACATCAGTACCCAGATCTTTGCTCATATGGGTGGGGGGCATCACCCCGGGGCAAAGGGCATGACCGCAGCACCAAAAGCAAAGGTGGCAGCGGCGTACACACACAGTTTCTTCCCCTGGTTGTGGGCCCACATTGGTGGCCATGGCAATGTGTCAGGGGCTTCGAATGCCTGTACGCTTGGCCGGGTGCCACAATGTGGTCCAGCTATTGTACCAAAGGGCACGGAAGGGATGAACTCAGAAGTACTGAACACCGCTCATACAGGAACAGGGCCTGCAGCATCAGGCATAGCACAGCCAGACCATATAACTGAGGGCAGCAGCCGACGAGACACCGCATCCCTTAAACAGCAGCAAAAGCCCACTACGAGATCTGCAACAACGGGGGATCATGCTAACCAAACAGGCCAGGTGGATCCTACAGCAGCTTGTTAGGGGGTGTCTACGCAGGGCACAGTAAATGGCAAACTAGCCAGTGAGTACCACAAGTCATTGAGGCTAATTGTGTGCCGGTATGCCAAGCAGTGTAGTCCCTCCTTCTTTTGTGAATGGCTCCTTGCTAAGTTATTGGGCTGACAGTGCAGCTGTGCACTGGGAGTGATACTATACCTGAGGAAACTGTGAGCCTCATTGCCAAAGCCCCCAAATTTAACTTGTTACTCTCTACTGAAGAAGGACAACAATTCTGAAACAAATGTCTAGAGAAACACAGCACTGGCTTCACCAACAATGGGGAATAATAAAGACTTTCAACTGAAATGAGTGTTATCATGCACTGCATTTACCACAATGCACCTGGGCTAATTGTGTGCTGGTATGCCAGACAGTGTGCTCCCTCCTCCATCAGTGAGTACCTGAGGCCATCACAGGGTAACCCGCCTATAATTGCTCGTGAAACAGGCCTAGCAAGTCTCATGCCCTATAGGAGTGATAGAAATGATGTGTCGCAAGGAGTTTATTAACATATTCACCTTATTGAAGGCCAGGCATGTCGGTTTGGATTTGGTCACATAGGACAAGAAAGAGGAGGATAGAAAATAGAGGCGCAGGCCCAGAAGTGAAAAGTCTATTGACAACCAGCTTCACGCATTTAGAACATTGGCTTGTGTATTTGTGGGAAGGTTCTCCCAGAGTGCAGCAGCACTTTCCATGCACGAGCAGAAAGGTCGCAAAGCCCGGCATACATATCAGTAAGAGGCCTGGCTGTGATATGATTAAGGTTTTAGAGTTAAGATTCAGGTTTGGCAATGATTAATTGGGATCACCAGGATGTAAAAGGCTTCACTCACAACATGTTAGCAGCGCAAAAAGGTGTGGACTCACAAGGGCATATAGTTCTGGCGTATGGCGCCAAGAGAAGGCAGGAGTGGTCTCATCAGGGCAGCAAAAGCAAACCTTACTCAGGAGCAATGTTCCCTCTAATTTCTTTCCTCTGTGTGCGGCAGTGGAGGGTCTCTGTGCGCTGCAACCATGGCTATGTGCGCCAGGAACCAGACCGCGCGTGTGCGCGGCGCCAAATGTCACTCAGAACGTTTACTTTAAAAAGTGAAAAGGTGGTGCATTTTCACACATACAGTGCCACAATCAGTGTCTTAAGGGCAGTTTCCAAATTGGGGATTCCCTTAGTATCACCCTTCAACGGTGCCTCTCATTCCTCTGTCACATGTATTTCATTTGTTTTATAGCATCTCCCATACCAGTGGTTCCCAAACTTTTCACTCCTGAGGACCCCCATTGAGTCACTACTGGCAGCCGGGGACCCCCAGGCAATTTGTATGATTTGAATGTCAAACATTAAAACTAATTTGAAGAAGAAAAAAAAAACACACACGTGTGTGCATCAAACAAAGACTAGACTTAAATTACTAAAGATTTTAGTATTTTTATATTAAAATATTTGCAAAAATAGAAAAATCCTAATGGGAAGGTTGGTGCTGCATCTCGCGACTAACTTTCCATTGTTTGGTTTTATTTCACAGCCTGGGGCTCCTGCTCCTGCCAAGGCTGGACTGGAAACTTAAAGCTGCTCTGGCAAATGTTGGCAGACTAGTCCCTATACAGTGCGCACCAAGTGCAGCAAGTGAGTCTGACCACTACAAAGGGGGAAATTGTGCATTTTACAACACATTTGTCATTATATATTGAATTGAAATAATGACCTTACTATGCACCAGCATACAACAATCTTTTGTCAATCTTCATTGATTCCCTCACTACTACCCTCCAACAGTGCCTCTCATCTCTCCAAAGCCCCACTGTCACATGTATTTAATTTGTTTTATAGCACCTTTCATACCACTGTAGGATGTCAGAGCACTTTACATCACACACATACAGAGACAATTATTCATACGTCTGTAAATCAGTGACTAGAAAATGTTACATAAGGCAAAGGGGACTACAAGGTGTAGGAATCACAAGTCATCCATACTGGTCTGGAGAGCACAAACTCAGGATTCAGAACATAACACAGGGGTTAGCATTTACTTTAATTATAAGGATTTATTTCTTCCCAAACAAACCTTTTTAGCAGCATCGGGTTAATGGAAGACTGGGAAAAAGCATAACTTACTAACTTGTACCATGCAGTTTGCTTGCTGCTCTTTGATGTCAGTTCATAGCTCACTGTGCTAAATGCGATTGGAACTTGTGAACTGCATAATAACAAAAGAGTCTCTGTAGCAAAAGCAGGAACTGACTGAGCTATGCACAAAACAAAATACTGTTTTATTTTTAAATGCGTGGTAGACATTTTTTGCAGCAGGCATATTAACCATCTGGGCTTCCTGAGATGACTCAAAGCTGCCACTGGACAAACCCCCTATCTCTCTGCAGCAGGTACATTAAACACTGGAGTTATCTTGACCCTTTTATTGCTGCCCAAAAACTGCTGTTTATACAAGGAACTTTGCATTGCTTTTAAAACTGCTGCCTGCGGCCCCCCCTGGGAATGTGCCACGGACCCCTGGGGGTCCGTGGACCCCAGTTTGGGAACCACTGTCTCATACCATTGTAGGATGTCAGAGCACTTTACATCACACACACAGAGACAATGAATCATGTGTGTAAATCAGTGTAGAGAAAATACTACATATAAAGGGGACTACAAGGTGTAGGAGTCACATGTCATTCATACTGGTAGGCATTTTTAAAGAGTGCTTGTCTGGAAAAGCACAAATTCAGGATTCGGAACATAACACAGTGGTTAGCATTGACTTTAACAATAAAAATGTATTTCCACCCAAATAAACCCCTTTAGCAGCATCAGGATAATGAAAGACAGGGAAAAACATAAGTTACTAATTTGTACCATGCAATGTGTAAGCAGATCTTTGATGACAGTTTATAGGTCACTGTGCTAGATTATGGTTGTCTCTTATGAGCTGCAGAGTAACAAAAGAATCTATGTGACAAAAGCAGTAACCAACTGACCTATGCACATAAAATACTGTTTTTGTAAAATACATGGTATGCGTTCTTTGCAGCAGGCATATTGACCCTCTGTGCTACATTAGATAATTGAAACCTGCCCTATACCTCCCCATTTGTCCGTCTACCCCTCCGCCCCCACTGACTTTCTGTTACTGTCCCACTGCTTTTTTTTGCGCATATTTTAGATAGCGCGAACTCGACCCGAAGGTATTGGAGCGCCTTAAATGAGCACCGTCTTTACATTACATATTCAGGCACAGGGTGATTAAGTGATTTGCCCACAATCACAGGATGTGGACGCGATCTCGAGGCTCGAACTCTGGCCCCAAAGTTCAAGCCTGAAATAGTCCCCGCACCGCGCTTTACTAACAAAAAGAGTAGAGCCAGTTTCAAAATACAGCGTGTACTTTCTGAAAGTACACGCTGTGTTTTTAAACTGGCTTTACTCTTTTATTAGTAAAGCGCGGTGCGGGGACGATTGTGGCCTTTTGTTTAAGTATTGATGGTAATCAGAGCCCCTTCACGGGCTGTGATTACCATCAATACTTAAACAAGAGGCCACAATCGGCCCGCACTGCGCTTTACTAACAAAAGAGTAGAGCCAGTTTAAAAACACAGCGTGTACTTTGGTACACGCTGTGTTTTTAAACTGACTCAACTCTTGTGTTAGTAAAGCGCGGGGACTATTGTGGCGTTTTGTTTAAGTATTGATGGTAATCAGAGCCCCTTCACGGGCTGTGATTACCATCAATACGTAAACAAAAGGCCCCAATCAGCCCGCGCTCTGCAGCCACACGCCCCCCCAAGCCGCCACAAGCTGCCCCAAGCCCCCCCCCAAGCCGCCACAAGCCCTCAAGCCCCCACAAGCCCACAAGCCCCCACAAGCCCACAAGCCCCCTTACCTGCACTCTTGACGACTCCTCTCCGGCACCAGAGCAAAAGTGCCTGCCTTTCGCGCCGCCCGCTTCTTAAAGCGGCGGCGCCTCTGCCTCTCTCCTGTGGGACGTCCTGGTTCCGTTGTGCGCGCTCCACATCCGGCAGTGCGCGCTGACGTCAGGGAAGGTGCGCACGCGCGCCTTAAAGGGAACGGTGCTCAGGAGGGAGGGCTGCCAGGTACCAAACAACAACCTAGAAGGGTGACTGTAAGTGGGGCCAGGCGTGCAAGTTCAGACGCACCTGCAACAATTTCGGGGGACATCACCTAGCTAGCCAGTGCAAGAAAGGAAAAGGAGAAGAAGGATGCCCCAAAAAAGTAGTAGCAGGTTTGCTCTTCCCGGGGAAAGTATAAGCAAGAGGATTGACTTCGTAGCTCCCACCCCTATACGACTCACAAGATTACTCAACAATTATCACAGACATGATGATGCACAGCTGCTAGCAATAGATTTGAGTGAAGATTTTTCCATTCTATACAGTGGCCCCCAGACTCCAGCAGGACAGCTTGGGGTGCCATTGGCATACAACAAGATGGAAGGCCCATCTACGTGTTTGTACTCCTTGGTATAGAGCTGGACTGATGGCACGAGAGCAGCCTAACAAAAAAACATAACACTGCTGGAGCCCTTTCCAGTGGTGGTGGCATTTCACTCTGGATGGTTCAGCTGCTAAACTTGGGCATGGCGAAGTGCCCTAAGGTAGGGTGCTAGACTTAATACGACATTTAGTGGGTTGACAGTTTGAGCTAACATAGCCATAAGAGGGAGACACATGTTAGGGTATGGTAACTCAATCGCTGATGCCCTCTCTCATTTTCAGTGGGCAAGGTTCCGGCAATCGCCATCATGAGCAGAACAGGAGATGACACTGTTCCCTCCAAGGCTGTGGGACATAGTAGAACAAACTCAACCTTCCTGTATCACAGGGCCCTTGGGCCCAGAACTACTGCAGCTTCTAGTAAGTGCTGGATGCGCTTTCAGATGGTCATAAGTTGTAGGGACATTCATGGGGAGCGAGTGAGCAAACAGGTCGATACATGTATACACTGGGCTTATAAGAATGGGAAAACAAAGTCCTGGGGTCAGACACACCTAAGTGCAGTCACTTTTTTTTCAAAGGTACATACAGGGAGAGATCCAACCAACTCATCTACTGCCACACAGCGATGTATGTGTGTAAGGCCGGATCCAAGGCAGAGGCAAGGAGAGAAGGCAGCCTATCAACTTTACCAGGCTGATGGCACTGCTACAAGCACTGCTGAAAGAGCACCGAAGTGGCTCTCTTTATAGTCGTGTTTGCAATTGCATTCTTTGGGGCCTATAGGATCAGCAAGCTGTTAGCCTTCTTTAAGTCCAACCCAGGAGTAGCATGCCTGTGTGTAGGAGGCTGGCTTAGTATATTGTGCACACTTAAAGAAGTGATGCACCTTGCACTAATCCAGGCAACCCTTATGGTGATCTTAATGGTCTTTGATAACCCATAGGCAGTCAAAGTGGTAGCTTTGGAGAGCAGGCTTCAGGCTTATCTTGAAGGAGTCTAAAGCAGCTTGTTTCACCACATTTAATCTATAGTGTAGATTTGATGAAAAAGAACAACACAGTGTTTATGAGAAATAAAGCTATTTATTACACAACACAATCACTAACACAGCGCTATATCTCTCAGCCGATGATATCAATAACACACATGAAAATACGTCATAGAAATCAGGTAAGTCGCACAAATATACACTGGTTTCCAGGGGGGGACCAAACCATATACTAAAGAAGTGGAATCTGAAATGCAAGGAAGAAGGGGACTTGGACCAACAGACTCAGAAGAGCTGGGAGAACCAGCAGTAGCGGTACGTGGAGGGAGTTCCGTGGGGCGGTGAGGCGGGGCAGGGGAGGGGCAGGATGGGGAAATGTAAACACCGGAAAATGGATGAACGGAGGTAAGTACACATTTAAATAAATAAAACGAATTCCTTTGCGCGCGCTGCATCGCAAAATGCGATGCAGCGCACGCAACGAAATTCGTTTTATTTATTTAAATGTGTACTTACCTCCGTTCATCCATATTCCGGTGTTTACATTTCCCCACCCTGCCCCTCCCCTGCCCCGCCTCACCGCCCCACGGAACTCCCTCCACGGACCGCTACTGAGAACCAGGAACCACCCAAGGTAAGTACCCAGGAAGCCCACGGAGGCTGTGTACAGAGTTGAAACACAGCTGCATGCCCAATAGTAGTCAATGGAAAAGTTGTGGTTCAGTTTTAAAGAAAAAGGACCCTTTACAGAGGACCCTGAAGAAACCTTTTAGAGGACGGAAGGTTGGAAACCCACCCCACCAGTGGTTGCCTCAGGAACCAGGTAACCTGCACTGGGGAAACCGGTGCATAGGGGTGAAGTAATGTTGAACCTCCAGTAAAAGACAATGAAAGACTTGGGCAGAGAGGCCTCTGGAGAAGTCTCCGAATATGTCAGGTGGAATCCAAGGCTTGGTTTTTGAAGAGGAGAACCTGCAAGCAGAGGGGATTGAATGTATCCCACTCAGAGGTGACCAGGAGGCACGGAAGCACAATGCCCACCTTTGGCAGGGAGCGCAGGAGAGTTGACGAGGACCTTGTTGTTGCAGCTGTGGGAACCAGGCGACGCTGAGGAAAACCAGGAGCCGAACACAAGCTGTCCCACGTCGGATGTCGGTGTCTAGGTTGTTGGTGTCCCATGGGAGCACTAACAAGCCTTGGTAGCAGCAACGGGCATGGGAAACGACAAGATGCAGTCGTTGGGTCCAGCAAGCTCCGAGGGACTCACCAAGTGCAGAAGAGACAGAGCAGGCCCTGAGCAAGCAGGGGAGCCCACCCAAGCAGGACCCCCAGGCCAAAAGCACAGGAGTCGCAAGAGGACCTCAGGCAGCTCACCAAAGATGGAGGCCCAAGGTGCAAGGGATGCAGTGAGGATGCTGATGTTCAAGGGATGAGGTGCTGGAGGCTGGAGCTTCTTGTAGCCCAAAGATCTCTGGAGTGCAGAGCCAACATGCATTGGTAACGGCAAGTCGACACAGTGTATAGGGGTTTGGTCCCAGTGGCTCCAACGAGGGATACTGTCCTCTAAATAGCTGGGAAGACAGGTCAGGCCTCTGGGGAGCCACAGAACTACCACCTGTGTTGTTGGGCCTCAGGAAGTCCGTATGACGACAGGAGCAGCAGACTGGTCCGTTTCGTTGCTTTGCCTGCAGATGTAGCGGAGGGACTCTTTCACTCCAAAGGAGATTTTTTAAGATGTCCTTGATGCCCACAAGTCTTTTTTAGAACTTGACCAAAGCACAGACACAGACGAGAAGAAGACTTGCAGAACAGTGAGACCAGGAGCAGCAGGAGTCTTCCTTGATGCAGTCTCAGTTCCAGGCAAAGTCCAACGAAGTCCAAGTGTACAGATGGTCGAAGAGTGTCTTGATTTTATATGTGAGTGTTGTCCCATGACGAATCTAAAGACCCACCCATGTGGGAGCCTTTAAATAGCCATGGAAAGGGTTGGAACTACTTGGGAAACCCCCCAAAGGAGAGGCTGGATAGAGGAGAAGATACTCCCCTGTCCTTTGTCCAGTTTCATGCCAGAGTAGGAACCAAGGGTTCCTGAACTGGCTCAAACCAGTGTATGCAAGGAGGGCACTAACAGTGCCCTTCGATGCAGTCTGGTGGCGCTGCAAAGCACTCCCACCTCAGCCCAATACACCTAGTCCTGTCTGGGAGGTGGTCACGCTTCCCTGTGACAGGAAACCTATTGCTCTACTTTCCCCTGTTTGAGCTCAGCTCAGCAGCACGAGGGAAGAACAGTTTCTTTGGTCGCAGCAGCACTAGCTTGCTGGCAGGCCCCGAAAGGCTGTAACCGTGACTACAGGAGGCTCCCCTAAGGGGTCCCTCAGTACATGGGATCATACCTCAACAACTGAATCAGTGTTGGGGTATGATTCCAACATGTTTGATCCCAAACATGACCAGGTTTGGCGCAGTCATTATATAGTTAGACATCTCATAATGACTGATGTCCACTATATGCCTTAAAATGGCTGACCGCACTCACAAAGCCTGGAGAATCGACTCTTGGGTTTGTAGGGGTGTCCTGCTCATGTAGGGGCACCCTCACACTTATGACCAAGCACCCTGCCCTCAGGACTGAAGGGCCTACCATAGGGGTGACTTATAGGTTTTAAGTATAGTGACCTCAGATATAAGAAAACATATTTATCATGAGGGGTGCAAGCAGCACCTCACACAGGCTGCAATGGCAGGACTGTAGTCTGGGTTTAAGTAGACTCCCATGCATGACACAACACATGCTGCAGCCCATTGGAGACCCCTGTTGTACCTATGCCCTGGGTACCTTAGTACCATATACTAGGGACTTATAAGGGTACACCAGTAGCCAATTGTGGAGGTACAGAGGTACTTACCAAAGCCCTTTTGGGAGAGAGAGCACATATGCTGGGGTCCTGGTTAGCAGGATCCCAGAAAACCACAGTCAAAACATACTAACACCAGGCAAAAAGTGGGGGTAACCATGAAAGCAGATCCTACTTTTCTACACTGCGGTTAGAGGATGTGGACTTGTACCACAGGGACATGGTGTTAAGACTAAGGTGATCAAAGACTGACCAACAAGGAATGGGCAGGTTCACTTCCTTTGACTGCATAACGTCCTGTGAGCAGTGCCCTGTCTGCGTAACAAGGACTACCTGGGCCACAGACCCAGAGGGGGTCTTTCGTTATTTATACATCAGGACAGAACATGCCTCAGCAAGTTCCAATTTTCAGCGGTCCTTCAACACAGTGTTTCAGCTCACATTCTTTTTGTATAGGAGCAGCAAAGACCGCTGTGGCACATGGCTTCGACGAGGAGAAGATTAGGTGATTTGAAAGGTGGATATCACAAGCCTTCAAGGCTTACATTCAACCTGCACGCATTTAAGTCAACTTTTTGTCTTGTGACAGGGACCACATATGGAAGACGGACGGTCTGGATCCTGGATCATTCTTACATTGTGAGAGCTCAATGTTGGGCAAGTGCGCAGAGACACTAAAGGGGCATTTGGCTGTGCAATACCACACTGAATTAGATGGGCAGGCCAGGTATGAAATGGGTGCAGCTCCTCCCCAGCGTACACAAGGCGCTGCAGGCACTCTGCAAACCCGAGACCACTTTGGTACACTTGGGCGGTAACGAGCTCATTGAACTCTGAGACGAAAAATCCTCGAGAGGATGAAGGTGGACCTGATAACCTTAGCCAGGCTGGTTCACCCCAAAGAAATCCTGTTGTCTGAGATGATAGCACAACCCGAGTGGAGAGTGGCGTTCAGCCACAATGCAGTAGAAAGGTCCAGGAAGAAAACTTAACATTTACATGTCCAAATTCTGTGTGGGCTAGGAATTTATGAGGCACAGCCTCATTAACCTCAGGGTCCTGCATTACTATGGATGCAACGGGGCTCACTTATCAGGTGTAGGGATGGATATGTTCCCCCTGAACATCATGGGGACACTAGAACTCTTAGGGTTCTCCTAGGGACAGCTTTGTTGGAAAAACAGAAGGGAGCTGACTGACGTCGTGGAACCACCGGCATTATGGCGGTGAACAGCAACAACAGAATGCAGAGATTAACACTTTAGGGTCAAAAAGATCTGCCTGAACTGGGTCCATAGGAGGCCTCCAGGCAGGGACACTGAGGGTAAACAGAGGACCAGGACTGGGTAAGCACCAGGTGGACATGGCATTTGCTGCCCATGCCCGGCCAGACGGCAATGAACGCCAGACATCAATAGCAATAGAAGCCTAGAAGTCTCGGAGCTCAAAGCAAAAAGGGGGCCCTAGAATGATTGCTGTCATAGGATCATTTAAGGGGAAGATCAAGAAGGATTTATAATTCCCCCAGGAATGATTTATGACTGTGGGTGCCAACCATTGATGATATAATTTATGACTGTTTAGGTAAATAATAAAGGCATGATTTACAATGTGTAAGTTGTACTTGGTTATTTGTGCATTCATTGGTGCATATTAATGACTGTGAACCTTGTGAAGATTTATGAACCATTGTGGAAATATGGATTTTTATGGTCGGTTATGTCCCCTATCTTGGACCCCAACGGTTTCATGTATAAATCACAAGTACATGTATGTTCCCTCCAGTTCCAGTTATGAAGACGCAAACACATGTGCGTCCACCGTCAGCATGTCCTCTTTCAGATCCGCCATGAATGGGCCGGATATTCTATTCCTAAGTATGAAAGGCCACCGGCTTTATATGGTTCATTTATCCCATTTTACAGTCCAGGCGAGTAGGCCCTGATTCTGCCATTAAGCCTTTTTCTGCCTTCCTGCCTCTGAAAGCTCCAGTCTGAGCCTGCATCTGTGACCATGAACTTTGTCTTACTCCCTGCGCTGCTAACGGTGTCTGACTCGGCCTATCTGCCTGCCAAAAACTGTATTTCACCTTCAAGATTATCTGCTCTGCTCCGCTCCTCGTCCGATGCATTCCTGTCTAGTAGTTTAGGTAAACATTCCTCCAGCTACCGTGCAAAGGACCAGGCCTCGCTGCCCTCATGCAAGTAATTCATAGCCCTGTTACCATGGAATATTCCTACCCCCTCGCATCTAGTGTAGACACTTAGACGCTTGTACACGCACTAACAGTCAGTATAGTCAGTATAGAATAAGATTCTATCCTAAGAGACCTCTCTTTTTGGATAACACAGTTCTTTAAACATAGGATATTAGATATGATTTGGGATTAGGTTGACATAACCCCAGACTTTTGTCTCCACATGTAGAGCTAAATGTCAAGTCCCTTTCATCCTCTAGTTACACGTCAATCACACGTCATGCTGCTGCGCGCGCATCTCTGCCAAGTATTTTTGCTGACATTGCGAAATTCTTTCATGGAACCACCCATTTATGACATCATATCTAATGACGTTCTTTAGTTACGCCTAGTTACACCCACTTTAGTTACGTATGTATGCTTTTATCTCTGATATCAACTGTTACGCCTCCTGCATCTGTTTCACTGTAATGCCTTTTTCTATAAAAATGATTACCTGTCAATAATGTATTGCTCCTTCCTTCCTGAACTCTCGTGGTGATGGAATAGAAGGCCCATAATTCGAATTATGTTCCTTTGTATAGGAATAAAGCCCGTTCCGAACCTCAAATACCACGGATTCTGCCTCTTATTTTACTGAGCTATTGTTATAGTTTTTCCGCATCAAATTAAGTACCGGTAATTAAATTATTTACCACATGAATGGCGCCCGAATAGGGACACTTTCTCATCTCACGCGCCGGAGGTGCGTTGCAGGCCCGGTCTCCTGCCACAGCTGGACGGACAACAACGCGTACCCACAGGATTTCCTGTATCTCCCTCCTGCCGAGCGGGGGTAACTGAGGCTGCGATCAACACCCAGACGAGGCGGTGAGAAGTGCGAAGTATCCCGACCAGAGCCTAGCTGAGAGAGCAAGATCCGAGGTATACAGAGGCCCACCAGGTTCCGAAGTTCCGCAGTTTCGAGTCGAGTCCAGTCTGATCCGAGTCCAGTTCAGTTCAGTTCCGAGGCCTTCCGTTCCGAGCTACCCGGTGAGTACCATTGTCGGGGAGGCGTTCTGACGTGCACATAGGTTGTGCCGGTCAAGACGGGTTTGGGTACACAAATCCGGTCTGCACTGTTTCAGCAGTGTATCTGTACTGTTTAGCAGTATATCTAGTATGTCTAGTATATAATTCAGAATTACCTAGTTAGTGTCGAGTATCATGCTTAGTGACTAGTTCCCTAAATGGCCATCATTGTTGTTCATTAAATGTTAAATGTTTTAAATACGTTCTGCATATTGTGGTGTGAATGACTGTTCATTATTGTGTTTTGTTGTATTAAACGTGTTCAGAATTAGGTATCAGATCAGTTTTCAATATGCCGCTCTTTTCGAAATTAAGACAGATCAAAACTAGAAAAGGGGTACTCGAAGAAGCTGTTCCCATTCCTCCTAGGGACACTCCAGGGTACTTCATGTATCATAAACATGGCCTAGACGCCATATTATTTCTTGATTTATGGGTAGACTACACCAAGGAATTCCCAGAAAGTCAGAGGTGGCCCGCAGCTGGGACCTGGGACGCAGATTGCATCATGAAAGTAGAGGAAGAATTATGGAAAAAGAAAGCTAGACAATCACAGAAAGATGCCATTGAATTATGGCGTAAAGAATCGTATAGACGCACAGAAAAAGCACGTAGACAGGAAGAGAAGAGTAAGGAGAATTCCGATAAAGTCCGAGAGAATCTATTAATTGAAGAAGGTACCCGAGCAAAAGCAGAACAAGTAGACAGACAAAGAAATGCCCTTATGAATGGTATGTATCCTCTTCTGGCCGAAGGGTTACCTAAGGCTACTCTGGAGATACCCAAAGACTTGCCACCCCCATTGTTTCCGATAAAAGCACATCCCAAAGGGCATCCCAGAACCGCAGAAGATGTTTTCCTTACCTCTTATTTAGACGACGCAGCTCCCGAGTATGCTAATACTGCACCACATAGACCGCCTGCCGAGGGGGTTCAACGCCAAGACCCTCCGTCTGTACCTCCGCAACAACAAATTCCGACACAAGTTCCGGCAAGCACATCTGTTTCTACAGCTGTACCCACACCTATGGTTGCTATATCACGTTCAACGAATCCTTTCACACCCAGCACCCCAGGCGGTGCTACAGGAGGTACAACAAACATTTTTTCCACGCCACCCAGAGTAAATAAACTTTCCTTTCAAGAATTAGCTCACCAACGTACGCCCAAACTAGTAACTCCAGACACGCTTAAGGAACTTCTAATAGATTGTAGATATGACCCTGTGCCCGGCAAAAAGGATGAAATGCTGCTGGCCTCATTACGTATCCGACGAGCTGCAATATATTTAGGGAGGCTACCAGGAATGACTACACATTTAGAAAATATATATCATTTTGTCCAGTCAGGGCGAGATTCTGAAAGTATTAATAGAGCCATGGAGTACCAGAAAGTGGAGATACAGGGAGAACTGTTACGTTTCCTCATAAATTGTGTGGTCAGAAATCAAGACCGACCAGGGGTAAATCCGGAAGAAATGCAAATTCTTACCACATGGAGTCGGAATATATCAGAAGGGAGACATGATAAACGATTAAGTATAATAGCTATGTGCCGAAAAATCCGCAAAGAAGTAGAACGAATACACGAAGAAAGATTAGCAGTAGACCAGCCTGAACAAACCGAAGAGGAGGAAGAATTAGAACTGCCCACAGGACAGTTAGAAACAATGGCCTATGTAGGTAGAGGAAGATCTTGCAATAATACCAGATGCTTTACTGATCCGATACGTCCGATACGTCCAGATAATAACAGAAATTTCCAAACACCTATAATAAATATAAGGTCCCCCGAACATTCGTTCCAAGCCGCTGACAAATTACTCCGAGAACGAAGGGGTTATCATATACTCGATTCTATGGACGAACAAGAATTAGCCAGGTCAGCCGTTCACTGGGTTGACAGTCCCGGAAAATATAGTGATGATACACTAGCACACACGTTTTTGAACCTCAACCCAGATGAACAGCGTTTAGCTGGTATCTACATGATTCAACAACTCCTTACATTATATAAAAGCCAACACTCCGATCCTGGTCCCTTACCTGATATATTGACTGAATTACTCACGAATAAATGGAGAGGTTCAGGTACTGAGTTAATTAGAGAAATACTAGAATCCAGAAGGCAGTATATTCTTTTTGTATGCCCCAAACATGTCTCACTGCCCATCAAGGAAAGAACGACGTATTATATGGATAGACAGAATCCCTTACGCGAAGTCCACCCGATAAAAGGTGATGACAATCAGTTTAAACGTGTGTTTGTATACACACCCATATCTAAAATGGAACTATTAGAAATGAAGAAAGTGGTACCCAGTCATGACAAAGACCCAGCGGGTTTCCACCGTGAAATTAAAGACATGTTGCTCATGGGAGAGTATACCTATCCCGACATTATGAAAATATTAAAGGTATTAATGCCTGCGGGCATTTATGAAAAACTGAAAGAAAAGGATTGGGAGGTGGGAGACCAAAAGATAGATTGGACAGCATTAGAAAACGAAGAAACAGCTCGAGGTCCAGGTTTAGGGCTTGGGGACAAGACCAAAATACTACCAGGTTTACTAGTACAGGTACTGCCACGTTTATTAACTACGAAAAAGGAAGACTGGGGTGCAATCTCAGCCTGTAAACAAAAGCAAGATGAAGACACTAGTGATTTTTATGCCCGATTCGAAAAATGTTTTGGTATAAATAGTGGAATAAAAGCAAGTAGTGAATCGTATCCACATCTGTTTGTGACAAAATTAGTTGAAAATGCCCTGCCCCAAGTTAAGAATAGAGTATTGAAATTCGAGAGTACCTGGCAAGGTAACACTCCGTCACAAATGTTACAAATGCTACAGTACCATCACAATAGAATTAGAGAGGAACAAGAACATGAACAAAGACGCATGAAAGACACAAAAATGAAAATGCTAGTTTCCCAGACAGTTCCAGCTGACGGTCATAAAAAGGGTATGACACAGTCCAGTGTTTCAGCAGGTTCTGTAAAGGGGACATGCAACTATTGTAAACAGCCAGGTCATTATGTACACGATTGTCCAGTTTTAAAACATAATATCGCCATAGGTAATACAAAAGAAAGACCACGACCACTTAGACAGGATCAGAACCAACCAGGAGCTCCGCAGCATGCACAGGCCATGCCAGCTCCGCAACAGTCCATGCCAGCTCCACCACCGCAGCCTATTGCTGCCACACCAACAACGACACGACAGATGTACCAGACGGCACAGTATGACTATCCTGATTATCAACGATACTCATGAAACAGCCTAGAGAGGGAGGTTGGCTTACCCCTTATCGAGGTCCCTATAGATCAAGAAGGACCTTATGTACACAGTGAACTATTAGGCCAAGATAGAACATTTTTACTTGATACAGGGGCAAGCAGAACAACCATAAAACGTAGTGAAGTTCCAGGGGCACCCCTCTCAGGCTCACAGAATATTTCCCTTGGGTTTTCAGGAAAACCTATCATTAACGAAGTGTCACAGCCTCTTCCACTTACGATTGGTCCCTTGACACGAACTACAGATTTATTGCTTACTAAATCATGTCCAGAAAACCTGTTAGGTATAAAAACATTAAAAGCTCTAGGAGCTATAATATGTTGTTCTCCGGAAGGAGTAAGATTGTTTTTACGTGATTTCAAAGGGCACTATGTGTCCCGAGATATGGATCACCGACTGCAGACTTTACCCACACATTTATGGGCACAAGGCCCTACAGATGTTGGTTGCATGAACATTACACCATATCGAGTCACACTAAAGACAGGAGTGGTACTACCACGAATGCGACAATACAAGTTACCACCAGATGCTGTAGTGGCTTTACTGCAAATCATTGACGAGCTTATTACCCAAGGAGTGGTTGTGGAAACCGGCTCCAATGTATGTAATTCCCCGATAATTCCGATTCTTAAACGAACTGATCCAAAAGCCCCGCCAGTATATCGATTGGTTATTGATCTGCGCGAATTAAATAAATGTATTGTACCACAATACCCCGTAGTTCCAGACATTTCTTCATTACTGACAGCCATTGATTCCGAAGCAACATTCTTTACTGTAATTGATCTCAAGAATGCCTTTTTCAGCGTCCCAATAGATCCGGAAAGCCAATACTTGTTCGGATTTAGTTTAAATGGACGAAGCTTTAAATTCACACGCGCACCTCAAGGATTCACAGAAAGCCCCAGCATCTATAGCCAAGCACTGAAACGAGAACTTGACAGTATCCACATGCCAGTCAACACTGCCCTGCTTCAATATGTCGATGATCTGCTGATCACCGCTAGAAGCGAACCTGAATGTGAAAAAGCTTCACTGACGGTTTTACAATTTTTGGCCGAAAAGGGGCACAAGGTGTCCCCTACTAAGCTGCAATTCTGTGTCCAGCGAGTTGTTTACCTTGGGCACTCGCTGTCCAAGGAGGGAAGGCAGCTTACACCCGACCGCATACAGTTAATTGATAACATGTCAGTACCCAAGACACAAAAGGAGGTGCGGGCTTTTATAGGCCTCACTTCATATTGTAGGCAGTGGATCCCTCAGTATGCATTTCTAGCAAAACCACTCATTCAGTTGACAACACAGGAGGCAGCCACATCGACTGTCCTTCCTTGGACTCAAGAACATACACACGCCTTTGAAAGTTTAAAGAAAGCTTTATGTCAAGCACCTGTCCTAGCAACACCATGTTACAGTAAACCGTTTACACTCTTTGTTACAGAACGCGAAGGTACTGCCTTGTCAGTACTCACACAGGAACAAGCAGGATCACACAAACCATGTGCTTATTTTTCTAGTACACTAGATCCCGTAGCTCAGGCTCTGCCTACGTGCCTGAAATCAGTGGCAGCGAAAGCTTTAGCAATCAGACAAAGCGATGCCATAGTGTTAGGACATCAATTGACAGTACAAGTACCACACGCAGTAGAGGTTCTTTTGAACCGCACGCAAACACAACACTTGACTATAGCGAGACTCACCGGTTATGAACTGACATTGTTTCAGCCACACATAGAAATCAGACGTTGTAGTACATTGAATCCTGCCACACTTTTGCCAGTAAACGGAACAGACCCACTAGCACATGATTGTATTGAAGTTATTACTATCACGACGAAACCCAGACAAGACTTGACAAACGTCCCATTGTCAAACCCAGACCTGACGTTGTATGTAGATGGTTCATGTATGAGAACAAGTACAGGAGAGCTAGTGGCCGCGTATGCAGTCACAACAGACACTGAAATTATTGAAACAAATTGTATCGATACCTTGTCAGCTCAAGCAGCAGAGCTCATCGCTCTGACACAAGCCTGTATTCAAGCCACAAATAAGAAAGTCAACATATACACTGATTCACGTTATGCATTCGGAGTTGTACATGACTTCGGCGTGCTGTGGCGAGAGAGAGGTTATTTAACTTCTCACGGTGCCCACATTCAGCACGGACCCCTCATTCATGCCTTATTAGATGCAATACATCTACCCACTGCAATATCAATTATGAAATGTAAAGCTCATACGAAAGTTACTGATATCATTTCCCAAGGCAATGATCTAGCTGACAGAACAGCTAAACAGACTGCTCAAACTCACACATCTGACATGACAAAGACAATAGTTCCTACACCAACACACTGCATGATGGTCAAGGATCCCGCTCTTGACGTAATTGACATACAGACACATGCTACACCAGAAGAAATAAAGAAATGGACTGAATTAGGAGGGATCCAAACCGATCAGGGATGGATGACGAAGGAAAAATGTATATGGTTTCTTCCCGACTCAATGGTCCAAGTTATCATTAATACAATACATAGTCCAGCCCACTTAGGAGAAAAAGCTATGCTAGACAGCATTCAACACATTTGGTTCAACAAACATTTACGAGCAGCAGCTAAACAAAAGGTTCGTACCTGTATGATCTGTTGTCAGTTTAACCCAGGTAAAAGCATTCCTGTAGAACAGGGTGGATTTCAGCCTCCTGATCACCCTTTTGAAGTCCTCCAGATGGATTATATCCAGATGGAACGATGTCGAGGATTCAAATATGTTCTTGTAGTTGTTTGTGCTCTTTCCCGTTGGACAGAGGCATATCCGGTTTCTGATTACACTGCCCCGACTACTGCCAAACAGTTGGTTCGAGAATTCTTCCCACGGTACGGTTTACCACGTGCTGTCTACTCAGATAACGGCCAGCCGTTCTCATCCGAACTAATGAAACACGTTTCACTTTTGTTAGGTTATCAATGGAGATTTCACTGTGTCCGACACCCCGAGGCAGCAGGTCTCGTGGAACGACATAATCAAACTCTGAAAATTAGATTGTCCAAAATATGTAGAGAGAAAGGTGTCGACTGGGTAGTAGCCTTACCAGTTGCACTCTTTTACATGAGAATGGTAGCACATTCTCGAACAGGGCTATCCCCTTATGAGGTGATCTTCGGTAGACCACCAAATATGTGGGGGACGCCTATACCTCGTAAAATCACTGACGTTGACTGTAATATGCTGACAGATTACCTGGCTTCCTTGATGTCTGCACTACAATCTTGTCGTTCACAGGTAGCTGCAGCCTTTCCCGACAACACCGAGGTGAAACCCCACGACGTAGTTCCCGGGGACTTGGTGTTAGTGCGGAATTTTGACCGGAAGACTCAGCTGGATCCGAGGTGGAAATCGCCTCAACTTGTTCTGCTCACCACGAGGACAGCCGTGAAGATCGAAGGTCGCAAAGGCTGGATACATTCGAGTCATATCAAGAAATTTCATGGACTACCATCCGATATAGAGACTAAACCCTGTGTTTCTTCAAAGACAGACTCAAAGCTCCCTTTGGTTGAGCAAACGAACTCAGAACTATACAGACTAAAATTGAGGTCCAGTCAGTCAGATAATTTGATTGTTTAAGTCCTCTCCAAGGTGAATCGGTTGAATTTGTCTCTGACATGTATCCTCTGGACCGGAATAGAGAAAGAAATAATCAAATGAAGTTGAAAAAACATGCGTACTGTAAATCACTGCGTAGTCATTGCACAGTGACGTTATTAGTTTTGTTTTTCTTATGTCTTTTAATAATCGCTGCAAGTATATTGTTGCACACGTATTATCCTATTTTTAAACATGTTTACAATGTTACTGCTGAACATTCTTTTAGTGAATTACCCCCGCATGAGTTGTCATATAGATTTGCGCTGCGCAACAACACTTTTATTAGTATGTTACATCATTCCCATAAGACTAGCAATGCTACAAATTGTTGGATATGTGGCCGACTCCCTCCCTATCAGAACTATAAGGGAATTCTGCCTCTCTTTCCATATCCATTCACACACAATGGCTCCTGTGGAGCATGGTTTAGTTTAATTAATTCCTTAGATACAAACTCAGCAGTTTATCAAGACAACTGGGTATGGGGAAACCTGAACTTAGTTTTGCTTAAAGTCTGCTACCCTAACAAGGAGGGACTTCCCAAAAGAACAGGAACTGATCTAGAAAATGAGGTATATGGATTAGGTAATTTTACACTTAACCTCATGATCCTGAACGTTGAATCTGAAGCTACACCAATCTTGTCCGCCATGTCCGTATTCCCAGTTAAAGGGGATCTATGCGTAAGAAAGAATGGCTCCATACACATGGGCCATAGTAAATGCACCACTGTGATAAAATTCAGTGATCAAGGCAAGTCTACATTTAGAGCTTCTCGTCATTCCTACTTTATATGTGGACAGACCGCATATATACACCTACCTTTAGATTGGGATGGTACCTGTTACATAGCATTCCTTCTACCACCTGTTTTCCTAGCTCCTCCTGATTATCATAGAAATACTCATTTAGTACACAATAGACAGCAGAGAGATCTCCCAATAGTCGATTACACTGAAACAGCATGGGAAAAATACACAGATTTCAATAAAGGTTTCTTTCCCTATATAGGTACAGTCACTAATAGTAAGTTGATACGTAGATTAACCAGAACCCTTGAAGCAGTAGTGAACGAAACTATTTCCGCCTTAGGCAATTTAACAGAAGAGCAGTCTGCTATGCGGATTGTTGTGCTTCAAAATCGTCTTGTCCTTGACGTCATCCTGGCCGATAGGGGCGGAGCTTGTAGGGTCATCGGATCAAGTTGTTGCATTTTCATACCAGAAAATTCACCGTCAGTATATAAAGCCATAACCCGCCTTCATAAGATTGTAAGCCAGATACACCAGAGTCCAGGCACCTGGACTTGGTCCAGTTGGTTCTGGGGCGTGTTGTCAGCCTGGGGATGGAGAATGCTCTCCTTCCTGGGTATTGGCTTTCTCATACTATTCAGTTGCTGCTTATGTCTACAATGTGGGCCAGCGATTTGTGGTCTATGTGCCACCTCGTGTATCCCACATCCAAGTTTTCGTTCAAAATCCCGGAAGAAGAAAGAAGAACAAATGATGTTATATGAACAGATCGATGGATTGATGAAGATTGATATCTCCTAAGGGCAAGTAGGGGACAAGGAGGGAATGTGGAAATATGGATTTTTATGGTCGGTTATGTCCTCTATCTTGGACCCCAACGGTTTCATGTATAAATCACAAGTACATGTATGTTCCCTCCAGTTCCAGTTATGAAGACGCAAACACATGTGCGTCCACCGTCAGCATGTCCTCTTTCAGATCCGCCATGAATGGGCCGGATATTCTATTCCTAAGTATGAAAGGCCACCGGCTTTATATGGTTTATTTATCCCATTTTACAGTCCAGGCGAGTAGGCCCTGATTCTGCCATTAAGCCTTTTTCTGCCTTCCTGCCTCTGAAAGCTCCAGTCTGAGCCTGCATCTGTGACCATGAACTTTGTCTTACTCCCTGCGCTGCTAACGGTGTCTGACTCGGCCTATCTGCCTGCCAAAAACTGTATTTCACCTTCAAGATTATCTGCTCTGCTCCGCTCCTCGTCCGATGCATTCCTGTCTAGTAGTTTAGGTAAACATTCCTCCAGCTACCGTGCAAAGGACCAGGCCTCGCTGCCCTCATGCAAGTAATTCATAGCCCTGTTACCATGGAATATTCCTACCCCCTCGCATCTAGTGTAGACACTTAGACGCTTGTACACGCACTAACAGTCAGTATAGTCAGTATAGAATAAGATTCTATCCTAAGAGACCTCTCTTTTTGGATAACACAGTTCTTTAAACATAGGATATTAGATATGATTTGGGATTAGGTTGACATAACCCCAGACTTTTGTCTCCACATGTAGAGCTAAATGTCAAGTCCCTTTCATCCTCTAGTTACACGTCAATCACACGTCATGCTGCTGCGCGCGCATCTCTGCCAAGTATTTTTGCTGACATTGCGAAATTCTTTCATGGAACCACCCATTTATGACATCATATCTAATGACGTTCTTTAGTTACGCCTAGTTACACCCACTTTAGTTACGTATGTATGCTTTTATCTCTGATATCAACTGTTACGCCTCCTGCATCTGTTTCACTGTAATGCCTTTTTCTATAAAAATGATTACCTGTCAATAATGTATTGCTCCTTCCTTCCTGAACTCTCGTGGTGATGGAATAGAAGGCCCATAATTCGAATTATGTTCCTTTGTATAGGAATAAAGCCCGTTCCGAACCTCTAATACCACGGATTCTGCCTCTTATTTTACTGAGCTATTGTTATAGTTTTTCCGCATCAAATTAAGTACCGGTAATTAAATTATTTACCACACCATCATGAAAAGAATTTGCTAATAAACTCGGGCCGTTTACACAACAAAGAAAGCTGTGGTATCTTTTTGGATGATATGGGAGGGTAAGAGGCCCGGATGGAAGGTCGCCGGTTTGGGGTGGGTTATAATATTGTATTATCACACTAAAATGCTTAGATTACTTCCCAGTAATCTTCATTCCCTCTTAGACTTCCTGATGTTTTAAAGCTCTTAAATGAAGACCATAACCATAACGTAAGTACTGGGATAAGGAATGTGTTATCATAGTAATGAAGATTAACGTTTTTTTAATCTAAGCATTACTTCTTCATCCTGCATTCCTCATCCCTTTTGTTAGGAATTGCAGACATCGAGTTTAACAAATGATTTAAAAACCTTTGAACCAAACATCAGTTCAGAACCTTGAGCTAGATTCAACCAGTAGTGAGTAACCAGATTTGCCCAAGTAGCTGCAGGGCAAATATGTTAGAAAATGCCCTTTTTCACCCTATTTTTTGTGGTCTATTATTTCTCTTTTTAGGTCTTGCCTAGGCAGCGCTTGTGCTATCTCTTCGAGTCATGCAGTATTCAGTATATAGGCATTAAGTTCCGCCCATGATCGCCCATCTTTACCATTGGCTCCTCTTCATTCCTTTGTAAATGATGGCTTTTGATTTGTCAAAAGGCTTAGGAGTCCCTCCTTAGTACTTCCCTCTCTCCTGATGATACTTCCCATAAGGACAGCCTCTCTTAGTTGCATCCTTACTCTCTTGCTTTCATTAGCAGCTCGAGAGCTTTATCTGGCACATGCATCAAGCAAAAATCTCCTCGCAGAAATACCGAATCGCTAAAATCTCCCGTTAGCAAGTGGCAAACAACCAGTTCCAATGCATCAACACCAATAGCGAAAAAATAAAGAATCGCTAAAATAATCCCCGTTAAGATAAAAAATCGCTAAAATAATCCCCGTTAAAATAAGGAATCGCAAATTAAAGAATCGGCAATACCGAAAACACAAATAGCGCCTGGCATTAGCGATTAGCAAATAAAGAATCGCTAAAGAATGCATCAAAAATCGCAAATACCGAAAATCTGCAAAATCGGTATTTAGCATGAGCAGAATAAGGGGAATCAGAACCAGGAGGTAAAGTTGCAGACACACAAAAAAAAAAATAATAAGTCCAAGTGTACCACAGATGTAATCAATCCGAAAGCCTTAAAAACTGGGCCTGGAGACCCCGTTTCCTTTCACAAAATGGCAGCCCTCTACATGCTTGCAAGGAGGATGAGAATAAATGCTGCAGCACAGCGCAGGAGGAGGATCCAGGAGAGGGTATTCAGAGTGCGCATTACATTGCTGGGCCAAAATGAGGATGAAGTATATGACAAGTACCGTCTCAATCGTGCCATGATAATGCGCCTAATTGCTGACCTGGAACCACTATTGCAGCACCAGACACGTAGGACCAATGTCATTTCTGCGCACGTCCAGGTCCTATGCAGCCTGCACCTACTGGCGTCTGGAAGTTTCCAGGGGGGTCATAGCAGTAGCGGGAGGCGTATCACAAAGCGCACTTTGACGCTTCTTCCGTATATTCATTGATGCCATGCTGACAATGATACATACCCACATCAGCTTCCCCACAACCCCACAGCAGATGGACCACACCAAACAGGAATTCTACCAGGTGGCCCAATTTCCCCATGTCATAGGATGCATTGACTGCACGCATGTCCCCATCTGTCCCCCCTCAGCCAATGAGTACATCTTCCGTAACAGGAAGTCCTATCACTCCATCAACGTGCAGGTCGTGTGCGATGCCAAGCACATCATCACGGACATAGTGGCACAATTTCCAGGGAGCACACACGACTCCTATATATTCAGAAACAGTGGCATCCACAGGCGGGTGCTCAATGGAGAATTCGGAGAGGGACTCCTGCTTGGTACGTACTCATACCTATTCATAACATCAGTATCACACATGTATCATCATTACTGCTGCTAAGCTTTTGCTTCCCCGCTGTAGGTGACAGTGCATACACCCTGCGGGAATATATCCTCACCCCCTACATCAACCCAGCGACACCACAGGAGCAACGCTACAACGCGGCACATATTAGCACAAGAAATGTGATTGAGAGGACATTCGGGATCCTGAAGAGTCGCTTCCGGATCTTACATAAGACTGGTGGTGCTTTGCAATATAAACCAGACACCTGCTGCAGGATTGTAGCAGTATGTGCCATGCTGCACAACATTGCAACCAGAAGGGGGATACCCATAGAGGTGGACAGAAATGACAACTATCGGGATGACCAAGCACCCGCACAACACCGACAGTCACACGTTCCAAATACAGCTGAAGGTCAAAGGAGGCGGACATACATCACACAACATCATTTCAGAGCCAGGTAAGAATGAGCCATGACTATATATTTTGGAGTGCTACTGTTTACTTCACATGAGCACTTGCGAAAGTGATGTAAAATTACTATGCAAAATTACAGTGCTTCCACACATTGTGGCAAAAAACATAACCGTTGGCATCACGGGAGTGCTAAGGCAAAATGAAAGTGGCCCATGGTTACACCACCATGGTCAGAGATGCAGGACTGAATGTCTAGTGGCGCTTCCCACGAACCCCCAGCCTCCTGTCGCGTGTCTCCTCTACCTCACCACGCTGTGGCTCTGTGGCTGTGGAGCAGCGCGAACTGCGCCTCCTGGTGCAGGTCTCCAGCACCGACACGCTGCTCACACTGGATGCGGCCTCACTGCCCTCCTCCCCTCCCAAGTTGCTGCCACTGAATGTCCCTGACTGCAAGTGTTCCACTGCAGTGGTCACCTGGCCTAAGGCCTTCGCCACATCCCCACAGTAATGGCCGAGGTCCACCTGCAGTGACACGGAGCGGCGGGACAAAACTGCTGTGCTATTGCAGAGCTTTGTGATGGCACTGGTCGATGCAGTGGTACGGAGCAAGTTCTGCCTATGCCTCCTGCGCTCGCTGTGTTGTCCTGCTCGGATGGCATGGGTGAGCTCCTGGAGGTTTTGACTTATGTCCCGATTGCCCTCTGCCACAACTGTGGTCATGTGTCGCACAGCGTCTGTAAGAGTGCACATGTGTTTGGCGAGTTTTGAGATATTGAGGTTCATTGTCCCCATGTGTCTCCCCTGCAGGCGCTGAACACGCAGCATCTGGGCCTCTACACCACCATAGATGTTCCTTGGCTGGTCGCCTCCCTCGGCAGTACTGCGCATGGACCTGCGCCGCTGTGTGAGTCGGCCACGTGCTGGTGGTGGGGCTGGCGGTGTGACACGTGTCTGACTGTGGGCACTTGTGGGTGCTGGACTCGGGTCTGCCTCCATCACCTGCAGGGAGGGGACATGTGCCCTGCGTCTTGGTGGTATTGTCGCTGGTGGTGGTGGTGGTATTGTCGCTGGTGGTGGTGGGGTTTGACCTTCCTGCGGAGTGTCGCCATCGATATCTGCCAGAGTCTCGGAGATGATGAGGCGCTCACTGTCATCAGATTCCCCAGGAGATGCATCTGTGTGTGAAACAGTGCATTGTTAGTTTATTTTGTGACTACCTCTGTTTGTCATTCAGCATTTATTACCTACAATAAATTACATAATTTGACACTCTGTTGGGCCTGTACTGCTGATCTAATTTATTGTGCATTGGTGATTATACATGCACACTTGGCTAACATGACTACGACTCCCATGATGCAATACTAATGTGAGGGCATATGTGTTATGCACTTCTCCCTGCACACTGTGATTGAACTGGGGGGATGGGGATGGGTATACAATACGCAGCGTATAGGCACAGGCATGCATCTTACCTTGTTCTGTGGTTGCTGCGCCGGAGGTGTCCATCTGGGTTACTCCGACGACTGCCTCTGGCTCAATGGTCCCCTCAACGAGCTCCTCCAGGGTAGTGTTGGCAGGTACTGTGGATGGCCCCCCTCCTGTGCCAGCTGCCTCCTTGACCCTTTCGGCAATGCGTTCCTTTGCCCTCTTCCTGAGGTCATACCACCTCTTCTTAAGGTCGTCGATGCTGCGGTGCGTCACTCCTAGAGCATTCACCCTCTCCCTGATGCGAAGCCAAATCTTCCGCTTCTCAGCTTCGGGCACCTTGAGTGACAGCTTCCCAAACAGCTTGTCATGCTTGCTGCTCACCCCCTCGATCAAATGCTCAAGTTCCCTGTCAGAGAACTTTCTCTTCCTCTTCCTGGGCGTGTCTGAAGTGGCAGGTGCATCCTTGTCCATCCTGGATGAAGGTAGGGTGGATGGGTTCAGAGGGTGAAGTCTCTAGCCTCAGCCTGTATGCTCTGCCTCCTCCTGTGAGCTCCTCAGGGCAGTGAATGTGCGATGGGCTGGATGACTTCCTGGTTGTGATGTCATCAGCCCGCTTCTTGTGCGACCCGTTTTTTGCGAATTCTCTATTTCCGAACTCTCTAATACCGAATTCGGTAATACCGATTTCGGTAATTGCTAATCTTTATTTTAAGGAATCGCTATTGAGTTTTCGGTAATTATAAGCGATTTTTAAGGAAACGCAAAATATACCGAATCTGTTCATGCATTCCGTAATGCGATTCCTTATTAGCGATTCTTTATTTCTCGCTATTAAGGAATCGCTTTTCAGAATGTTGATGCATGTGCACCTATTTAGTTAATGTTTTGCTGAAGCAGGAATGACATGCGCAGCTTGCTAAACACTTTTTAAAAATATTGTAGACTTTTTTAATCAGCGCGGTACGCTCTTTCCCCTCTGCTCGGCTTACCCTCTACCGCACAATGGGGCAGATACACAAAAGTAATCTGAGACAAAAGTCTAACTTTACGACCTTTGGTATTCAGAAAAGTAATTTATGACTTTTGTTTTTCACAGAAGTCATTTAAGAGTCATATTGGGGCGGAGTTTCTGCAGTCGGCGGAATCTCTGGCTCGGGCCAAATGGTTCTTTTCTTTAATGTTAAACACCTGTGTAAGTGCTTACCATCCCCCCGCTACAGCTGAAACACTGCAGCCCAACAGCCAATCTCAGCCCTGCAGCAAACATAAAAACAGAGCTAACACACACAAACCTTTTAACATGTCACTGAATGTGTTTGTTGCTCTGCCCCTTGCCATGAGTCAAGAAGATTTGAGGAGGAGGAGAGTAGAGAGGATTTTCAGACAAAGGATTCACCTAGTTGGGATTTCCAGCCAAGATGTCAGGACCAGATACCATTTCCCCCCAGATGTCATCTTGAAGATGGTTTGTGAGTAGGAGCAAGAACTTAACTCTGTGACCTGTCGCTCCCATACCATTGCAGCCTATTTCAAGATCCTTGCTGCTCTCCATCTTTTTCCTACAGGGTAATTCCAAAGGGTCTCCAGTGACCTTGTGGGCGTCTCTCAGGCAAGCCAGTCCCAGTGTTTGTATCAGGTGCTGAGTTGCATCAATAGGAGAGCCCACCTCCACATACGAAAGCCCTATACACTGGACAGTAGATTAAGGGTAGCTAGGGATTTCAACCTCTTTTTTTCGCTTCCTACGTGTGCCGGGTGCGATTGATTGTACCCATGTGGCTCTTCAACCACCTCACTGCATTGTACACATCTTCTTTTACAGACATCAGTGGCATTCCATCAATGTGCAGGGTGTATGTGATGCCAGTGGTAGATTAATTGATGTACATGCAGTGTTTCCAGGCAGTATCCATGACAGCTTTGTATTCCGCAAGTCACCTCTTGCCCAGTGGATTGTTGCGGCAGAATTTGGCAACATGTGGCAACTGGGTAAGTACCAAGCACAAAACATGTGTGATATGTATAAATGTAATTTGTAAATGCTATCGCACATAAAAAAACATTTTACAACAATATTCATCAACAGACACTGCATGTACCAAAGTATAGATCATGTACTGTACAGATGCAAGAGGGACATGTAAGCAAGTTCCCTAATTTCCCTCCTCAGGTGATGCTGGGTATGCACTCTCCCCTCAACTCCTCACACCATACGGATGTGCAGCCACTGTACCTCAGCGTAGGTACAATAGGACACAAATACGATCTTGAGCCATAATAGAGAGCAATTTTGGTCTCCTGCAAGCGCATTTCAGATGTCTTGACCGTATGGGGTATACTGATGTACTCCCCTAAAAGTGTGTGCAAGATCATAGTAGCCTGTTGTTACTTGCACAACATAGCTTTAAGTAATGGCTTATACATACCTCTGGACCCTCAGCTAGGTCTGAATCCGGGCAACAAGGTCATTGCAAGAAACAGAGGGTGGGGTATTCAAGTCCGTGATCAGCTGGTTGGCACCTTTTTCACCTGAGCAACCTGTTGTGTTAGGGACAAAATGTGGTTTGCGGTCTGTTGTCAATGATGAAAGCTGGATATTTACGGCTCTGTCCAAAAATTCCATCGTGAGACTACTTTGCAAGCCACACTCAATGTATATAAACCATAGTTGTTGACAGGAGTCAAAAGATTGTCATGTGCAGATGTCAGCAATTAGTGTTGTTGATGTCTCTAAGGAATCCATTACCTCAGAGGATTAAAGGTTTGTGCATGTGTGAGACCTCCCAGGACCTTTTGACAATGGTGGCCTGAATCACAAAGGGACCTAACTATTGCATTGTGGAGTATTTGTCCCCAACTGAAACGACTCCCCCACAACTGAGGGGCCCCCACTGTGAGTGATGATGAACTTTGTGAATCAGGCCCTATGGGTCTGGGATACACAGCACTGCTTCCCCCGAATTTGTGTTAACACTACAGTCAACAGTTAAAATATGGACTACATGCACCATGATGCAAAGGAGCAAACTGTTTTGGAACGTGATGTTGTCTGGCTACACCCTTTTCCCTGTCCAAACATATTTTAATGGTCTGTTCTACATTTTGTCTCACGTTTCTAATGTTCCTTTTATGTGTTAAATCTATTACGGCTTATTTCCTGAATCTTCGCTACGTATGCAGAGCCTGTGCTCCTCATGCGGAGCCTCCACTCCGCATACGGAGATTACACACTCGGGCCAGAGATTTCAGAAACGGGCCGGAACCCAATCTATTCATGCAGGAAATTACGTACAAGAAGTGGTAGGCAGGAAATACATTTCAGGAAGTTGCTGGCATCCATTTACTGTTCATTCTGGGTCATCCTCTGTCACAAATCAGACCCTCTGCCATCCTGCTGCTCTGAACAACCCAACTGCCCCCAACATGGCTGAGGGACTGGAGAAGAAAGCACCCCTTTAACTGAAATGGAATTGGACATATTAGCAGAGGGTGTGCTAGAAACGTACCCTCAGCTGTATTGGGGGCCATGGATCAGCTGAGCTATACAGTGCATGCTACAATTTGGTCCACCATTGCGGAGCGCTGCAGTGCAGTGGCCTTCTATGGCCGCAGGGTATGCTGTAAGCGTTGGGAGGACCTAAAACGCTGGGCCAGGATTAAGGTCCAGGAAAGCTTGGGCCAGTCCTCCCAGCATCATGTGCACCAGCCCCGCCTCTTGCCATGGTACAGGAGGATCCTGAGGGCAGCCTGGCCGGCCCTCCATGCTCAGCTAGAGTAGCATGAGCAGCAAAGAGATGGTAAGTGCATTAACTGCAATATGTGTCTGAAAGTATGATGTGAGGCATGACAAAGCTGTACCGTCGGGTGTCCCATACCTCCTTTTACCTAATCTGTACAAATGCAGTAGTCATTATAAGGCCAAAGGCCAGAGTGCATTCTGGGAGCTGTAGTTTTTGGAAGCCACCGGGAGAACAGAGCCACACAAGTGCATTTGTATATAAAAATTGCACTGGCAGCACCATTCCCAGTAAACAAAGGGCCTTATATGATTTCTGCATTGGGTGTGGATTGGTACAAACACTGTCCAGTGTGTGGATGAGAGGCCTTTGGTTGTTGGATGCTTCAACTTTCATTGCCTTTTGTGATATTGGGTTCTGCTTAAAACAGATCATCATGTGCCAAGGAGTTAAGACAGACTTTGAGATCCTTGCCTCATTCTTAAGTGATACCAATTTCTCTAAGGGGGTCCACATACACACGTCTTCCCAACACTGGCTCGTTTTTCATTTGTCCAGTCAAGGTAGCTGTAACAATTAGACGCAACTGTTCACCATGGTACGGCCCTACCTTGAAGGCAAATTGTGGCACTAGCTTTTGTGAGGGAATATCAAAATATTATACTCACCACTTAGCAAAGCAATACCCAGCCCCTATTTGTATACGTACACCCAAATCTGCATTTGTGTTGTCTTATACAATGCTACACAGCAGATGACATTTGTTAGAAAGTGTAAGAGTGCTGAGATTCCATATCACAGGATTATTCCAATAACATCCGGACTGTCTCTGATCTCCTTTTGTAGGCTGGTATTGGAAGGTGCCTAGGTAGCAATGACAGGAAACACAGATTACAGGAATGCAGAAGGTGAGGGTTGGTCAGTGCAGAAGTGTATGCCATCAAAATTCAAGTAACAGTGAACGTACAGATACATTAGACTCCAAGTCACTTCTATTTGGATAGTGTGCTCATAAGAGAACAAAGTAGGCATTTGCTTCATGTATTTATGTGTGTCATTCTGACGTGTACAATAAATACATTATGATTTGTCTTCTATATCATTGGGCCCAGCTGGCCAAGAGGACCAGGACATTGTTGGGGCACTGGCGGCCACAAACTCTCTCCACAAACGAAGAGGAGGAGGGACCTTTAACATCAGAAGACAGGGGAAATGCGCCCACCCGGACAGAGCAAGAACACACCTCAAGTGCTACAGACCAGGTGGAGGCTGAGGACATTGTTGAGGGGGGGGGGGGGGTAAAGAGCTGGACACCTCTGGCCGGGGGGAGGAGATCCACTCTCCCCTGGCAATCTACAACTTTTATTTGGCGGGGTGTCCCTGGGGCTGGTCACACCACAACCTGGGCCTGCCATCGGCCCCTCCCTGACTCTAGAGGCCCCCATTTAATCGGGGTCTCCAACTCCATCCCCTGCCACTAGTCCTCCTCCATGTGGCTGCCAGGAAGACCCTACCATAGGCTCCGACCATTAAATACCACACTCCTCATGTCCAACCCAAACTCCTCCCTGTATTGTGATTCCTGTGGCTGCATCCCAGGAAGTCATGGGGGCTTGTGAGGGGCAGCCAGACATGTCCTCTCGCTTCAAGCTGCAGCTGTGTTATGAGGTGCGTATGTTGCGAGAGGAACATGCAAGATCCATGGCCACCCTCACTGCCAGTATCACTTGCTTTGGTGCAGCCATGTTGTCTGCCCTTGTCCAACGTCTCTCTCAAACCACCCTCAATGTTTCAACCTGTATGTTGCCCCACACTGTTTTCCCCGTACTCCTCATGTGTTCCAACCCCGTGTGGTGCCTGGCCCTGGACCGGCCAGCCAGGAGCCTGCATCGGATTCTGAGGATCTGAACATTGTGGAAATTGAGGATGACCAGAATGACAGTTGACTTGTTTGACTATGACTTTTTTTTGGTCATTTACTTTGCCCCTTGTATACAGACTGGTTCCCCAGACGCTTCCTGACATGTTTTATTTATGTTGCCCAACCCCTTCCAAATCCCCTTATTCATTCTGTGCAAAGAACATTATTTGCTTTCCTTTCTCCCTTCCAAACGGACTGATTTTTGCGTATTGTTTTTCATCCATTTCATTTACATAAACTTATTTTTTGATTCAAAATTTCTCTATCTTGTTAACTTCATTGTAAATGACGTATTCAAAGTATGGACATATACCTTGGGAGTAGGTATTTGCTCTGCACATGATAGCTTGTTACACTGATGGTGTTACACTTTTACATGTGTCACTCACACACATTCATCCACACATCTTTAGGCCACCACAAGGATAAACAATTGGCCATCAGTACATAATACGCAATTTAGTCTTGACTTGTGAGAACATTTATCTTTTATTTACACATATTCTGGAAATAATTTTTTCCTGTGATCAAGAGGGAGTGTGCTTGCGTCTTCGCAAATTTGGTGGTGATGATTGCTCTGAGTAAGTGCATTTGTGGTTTGTTGCTGAGGTGTGCTGCATCTACCTGTACAGGGGGAAGTTCCTGGACAGGGACAAATGGTGTCTGTACAGTTGGGGGGAGTGCCTGGGGAGGGGGTGATGGTGGATGTGCAGGTAGGGGAAGTGCCTGGGCAGGGGGTGGTGGTGGATGTGCAGTGAGGAGGCAGGTAGAAGGGTGGTGGTGGCTGTGAACTCTTACAGCAAACCTGTGCAGGTTGTTGTACAGGTGGATGGGTGTGATGTGCTGCAGGTAGATGTGATGGCTCCTCTTCCTACTTTGACCTTGAAGGGAGACTTTGGATCAGTTTCAGCATGCTCTCAATCATCTTCATGGCAAAGGCATGGTCTCTTGCACTCTCTTCCCTATAGATGGATATGATGTCATTTATCTTCTTGGACATTTCTTGACAAGATCTATCAATCCTGTCCTACATCTGCGTCAGTCTGTTCACCACCTGACGGACTTGGCATATGTCTTGCAGTGCCTCTGACATATCTGACGGAGTAGCCCTTATGGCACAAATGTCCTGCCTCACATAAGCCTACTGTTGGAAGAACTCCTCCTCCCACTGGTCACCATAGCCATCTGCCAGCCCCCTCCGCATGGGATAGTCATGGATAAGACTGTTGGGCCCATCAGTGGGGGGGTGGCAGGTGGTAGTCAGTGGTCAGTGGACACGAGATTGGTGCCCAGGGATACCTGAACCGCACCAGGGGCGGTAAGTCCCTCAGATGGTGGAGAAAATGCCTGGGATGCACTGTATTGGGAAGAGTGTGTAGGGTAACAACCAATTCTGTCCTGGAAGTGAGGGCTATGAGGAAGTGATGTCTGTGCTGGGGTATGTGAGAGCTTCAGCTGGTTTGTGCTATGCTGAGAACAGGCAATCCTGGGCTGTGGATAATGAGGCACTTTGCTGGGCAGAGGGCGGTGGCCTTACACACTTTGGCCAGTGTACCGAATGTTCTGGTCAGGGCATCTGACTCCTCATCCTCTGTAAATAGGGCCAGATAGTCTCCATCATCCTCCAATTCATCAGCCTCCTCTGGTACTTCCTCCTCCTCCTCCTCTTGCAGAGTACTGGCAGCTGAAATTACTACTTGTAAGAATAGTGGGTACCCCCTTCAATTGCCCGTCATCCACCATTGGTGGAAGGTCTATTGTCCTTATTGTCCTCATCACCTGGAAGACGGAGGTTGCAACAGGATAAGTAATTGACCCAGTATATGATGTGGTGCAACACAAGGGTTGATTCTACTGTACTTTGCATCAACAGATGATGCACATTTGACGTGGTTTGGGTACACCTATACTTGACAGCTCATACCATAGCACTGAGGTGTTGAATGGAGATGTACAATGCACAAGCAAACTCACCAGCTCCAGCCACAGCTCTGTGGTGCTTTGAGATCCCCCCTCCTCATAGGTGTAGCTGAAGATGTGGTCCTCTATCCGGCAGCTTGAGAAGGAAGTGACACCATACTTAATGATCTGCAAGACAAATATGCTAACAGGCACACGTGACAAACAAATAACTGAAATAGTATGTATGTATCTTTTTACACACCAACTGAAGATGCTACACAAAAGGGGTTTTGGATCTTCAGAATGATTTTGGAATTCATAATAGGGAAACACTTTATGGCACGCTTACCTGATGGACAGATGCGAGTGGGTTTCACTGCTGCAGCCAGAATTGCTTGAATACCCCAGGATGATGTTGTCTGCAGCACTGATGGAATCCTGCCAGCAGCTGTTATGGGACACACATGTCCATATCCAAGTACACAGGATGATAGCAATAAGTTAACATGTATACACCATTGTCATGCTTTTATAAGGTTATATGTGCATTGAGATTGAATGCATGTGAAGGCTTTCGTACATAGTGGGTTATTGCTTTGCACCTCTGTCCGCTTAGTCATGGAGGCTTTCACTAGCTACGACTGCTCAGATTACAAGAAATTACATTAACACTTTACAGCATGTTCCTCACCGATAGGACAGCATGCTGCCGCGCTGACCATGTTATGGTCTGGCATTTTTTTTAAATTAACGCTTTTAGCTTGTAAGAATGTAAACGTCGTTTTCCCCGTTACTGGATGTGTTCTCGCTCCCGAACAGTCTAATAGAATTAGATAGCCAGAACTCTGAAAAGTTTTAAATGTTTTTAGGAGGCAGGCATACTCCACATGTTTCATGCCATCACAGACAGTGGTCGAAGTGATTTAACAAACATTTGCATTACAATAGGTCTTATTTTTATTTGCAAGAGTTTGAGCTATTGGAATTGTAAATGACAATGTCCTTTATTTATGTGTTTTGAAAACATGCACTTGGTGCGTAAACACGCACTTTGTACTTATACTCCTTGCTTACGAGATGCAAGGCTAGCAGTAAAAGAGGCGTAGTTACTGCCAGCCTTGCTTCTCATAAGCAACAACTATAAGTACAAAGTGCGTGTTTACACACCGCTTGCAGGTTTTCAAAACACATAAATAAAAAGGCATTGTTATTTACAATGCCAATAGTTCAAACTTTTGCAAATGCGAGACCTATTTCATTGCAAATGCTGTTTGAACTCTGCACACTGGGGTACTGCTGTCTATTTGTCAGTGTATGTGCTCTGACTCTAATACATGGTTAAATTGGCCAATCCCCAGTTGGCATATTTACATTTTCAGTATGGCCATAGAATGCGGTTTAGAAAATTACACCAATGGCATGGAAAGTTAACCGTCACCTGTAGACTGCAGCACATATTGTACCCTTCTCTGGCCTCACAAGGAAATACATGGCTTAAGGCCTAAATGTGTAGGCTGACTGCTGCAGCTTTTACACCTGCAGGTAAACCTGTCAAAATCACCCTTTTTGACATGAAAGAACCCTACTTTTAAATATTAAGTCACTCTAAGTAGGCCCTAAAGCCACAGGGTAGGGTCGCTACTATTTAAAAGTGGTACATGCAAGAATTTAGTGTTGGCATGTTTTTATGGTGACTAGCCCAAAACATATTTTCACTGTACAGGGTTGTTCTTTATCCTGTAAGAAAGCTAGAGTGCAGTTCTAAAACTATTTTTTGCTAACTCTGATTTTGGATACGCTATATACAGGATTCAACCACTGTGTTTATTATTTATTACAAATCAATTTCAATAGTGAAGTTGGAATTTTGATAAATATATAAGAAAAGTCCATTTAAAAAAGTTAGACTTTGCCTTCCTAAAGCTACAATTGGCTAATTAGAATATGCATACCAGCAGCTTGCCCCAGTCAGTGTGTATCCCTTAATGAAGTCTGAAAACTCCTCCCAGAGCTGAAGCAATCGCTTAGGCCTTTTGGCAGGAACACCTGGGTGTGAGGTATATATAACTAATTTTATTTCAGGAAGGGTAGCCTGAGAGAATTCAGGGAATTAATTACTCTGAAAGGGACCAGGGTGAGGTATGCTCAGTCATAGAAGTGTAAAGGGAGACCTGGGAAAGAGAAGCCCTTTGATCCCTGGGTGCAGTGTAGCTACTTGGCACTAGCCCAGTGAGAGGGAGAACTGCTCCCAGAACCAGTTTGGTATGGTTGAGGTGGTAGGGACTGCGCAATTCCATAGCCACACCCTTCACTGTGACACTTGCCATCTCAAAGGGCAGAAACGTTCTGCATGTTGGATTTAACCCAGAATAGTGCACTGTGGGATAGATCGCAGTAAGGCAAACAGGATGTGATTGAAAACTAGGAAGGTTTGCCCTTGAAATATTTTTCTCATGAGTTAGGGAGTGTCCAACAGTCACTCCCACTCACTGGCTAGTGCAATTTCCGTCAGTACCTATTGGTGGGTCGGGAGCTGATTTTTGGTGGGTGGAAAAAATTGAGGTCTATATGTAAGTAGCATTTAAATGGACTAACCCTCTTTGTGCACCAGTGCAAAGGTGCTGGACAATGTCCAGTTTTAAAACAAATATTTGCAAGTATTCCCATACAAGACTCCAAGTGAATCTTTGAGTATTTGTTGCTGCTATGTTTTTTATTTCACAAAGCCATTTAACCGAGAATACGCTCACTATACATAATAATATACAACTTGTGTATGACGTTCATACATAAAATGAGAAATCTGGGTTCGGTCCAATGGCTAGAGCTGCTGACCTTTGTTGCGTCAACATCCTTTACTTATGGGCAAATCACTTAAACTCCTGTGCCTATAATACAATGAATCTGGCACTGTGAAATTTAATCTGGTGCTCATGTAAAGTGCTCGTATGCCCTTAAGCCATGTTTGCAAGAGAGAATGTGCCACTAGGCTTCATTCTAACACAAAAAAGGGATTTCTGAAATTTGCTAAAATCACTGGTATCAACACCAAGATTTTTTAGATTGTGATTTTAGTGAATGGATGCCATAGGCCCGCACCATAGTCTGAAAAGTATTCCAGCTCCAGTGCAGCTCTGCCACATCCATGGGCAGCTTGGTATCTTAGCCACCGTTCTGAATTCTAAAAATAGTTGTATTACACTAAAAGAAAATATGTCTGTCTCATGTCCATTAAAGCTACGTGGGTTGTGAAAGTTACTAGTTTACTTAGTTGATCTTACAAACATAGCACCTCACCCCAGCTCATCAGAAAACGTCTGGACATGCAAAAGAACATAAGAGGATTGAGAATCGGTTTTTCTTGCATACCGCTTGTACAGTCCTTCCCTTGTAAAGAATGAAATCCTTTAGAAATCTCATGATGCATCCTCTCAACATGCATTAGGGGATGGTGGTAAATGCTTTTGTTTTCCTCACTGCTTCCTATTTATGCAGGGTCTTCCTTCCTTTCTTTTTAGGACCCCCCCCTATTTAAAAAAAGATATGAAACACAAACCTGTGCTACTTCTCCCTTTTTATATACAATTGCATTAGCCTCACTTATATTGCATTCAACCTTTTATACGTGGAAAACACATAATTAGAAAAAGCCTCCTTAATGACTCCCTTGCCTTCCATAACAATAAGGCTTAAAAAACGATAGTTGAATCTACAAAATGTGTAGTCATACTTGTATATAATTCTCAAATGTTATGATAACCAGAAAATATATTCTCAGGCGCCTGAGAATATATTTCCTGGTTACCATAACATTTGAGAATTGTTGAGTCAGGTTGGGGGCAGCCACAAGGGTGAAATAATGAATCATGATAAAGAAGCAGTTGAGTTATTTAAGAATTTGAGCGCAGGTAGTTCTGTTGGTACAGCAATTGGGAGCACAAAGAGTACGAAAAATGAAGGCCTAAGGGCTACGTTTTTACGCTTGGAAAATCTTAAGAGAGCAGAACTTAATAAATGATGGGATGCTGCTACGTTGAAGCAGTGCCTTTCCTTAAATAGAATACCTCGTGGCCTACGGTCACAAATAGTCCCAACATATGAGGATTCAGAACCAGACTTACTTACTCTGTGGGAAAAGGACCTGACAAATAGTTCAAGAAGTCTCATCAATATTTTGATAGAGAATGCAGAAAGGAAGATTCAGAAATTATTACAAGAAATTCAGATCTTGGAGGAGGAAATTAAATGACTCAATCTACCTGAACCAACAAGCAAAAATTATGTAATATTGGAGGAAGTTTAGACAAAATTACAAGATGATATTAAACGCAGGAAAGCTAGGAAGCTAAAACGTGACGAAAACGACTATAAAACTGGTCGTATTTTCACCTTTGCCAGACGCTTTGATCATTTGATAAATAAAGATGGAGGAACCAAGAAGAAAGATGATAGTTTCTTGGTGAGTGATGCTAGTACCTCATCGAGTAATTTATCAAGCAGTGAAAGCGAGGGCCCGGGGGAGGGACCCTCTACTCAGATTACTGAGAATAGTTTTTTAAAGGAGGCACGTCGGATCAGAATGGGAAACAGGGAGACAGGTACAAGATGTCGAGATACAGGGGGACAAAGACTAGGAGAGGGTCAAGAGAGAAAGGAACAAACAAACGAAAAGCAAGGAATGAGGACACGTTCTTGGAAGAATTAAGCCATACTACTCAAGCTACCAGTACTATTGAAGTGATTAACTTGTCTAAATTAGACCTGTCTGAGGATATGATCGCAGTACTTAAAAAGGATTAGGATTTTGTCCAATGTCTAGAACTGATTGGTATAATATTAAAATTGATCAGTACAAGTTTGTGCGGCTATTGAATTTAAAAAAAGTTTTTTGCAACAAATCCAATTAAGACATTGAGTTGTAATGTGATACCTGAATTGAGTAACATGTCTATTCAAGATGTATATGATACTAGGCTGTTATTATCTCTAACAGATAATGAGGATGATCCACTGACTATGACCCGATTATTGGAAGATTTAGAAGTCAATACAGATTTGAGCATGGCCAGTGGATTAAAAAGCAAATCTAGATGGACTCCACAACTATCAACTGGCAACAATATTGATGAATTTTATAAGGCTGTTAATCATGGGTTGGATAGAGTTATCGATAAAACTATAACTAAAGAAACGTATCAGGGATTTGATAATTTATCTAAATCAGAACGGTTAACATTGAATTCAATCAGTAAGAATCAGGATGTTGTAATTCGTATGGCAGATAAAGGTGGCAACATCGTGTTAATGGACAAATCTGACTATAATGATGAGCTTTTCTCTCAATTAAACAATGAGCTTTACTATGAAAAACTGGATAGAAATCCGATACATGAATTTGATTAATGGGAACCTCAAATCATGGTATGAGAAAGGCTTGATAAATCATAATGAATATGCTTATTTATTGGTCGAACACCCTATATTTCCATGTATGTATAGCCTCCGGAAGATTCACAAGAACCCTACTAGACCACCAGGTAGACCTATTATATCGGGAATTGGGGGCCCTACGGAGAAACTCTTGCAGTTTGTTGACACGTTTCTTAGACCTAATGTGCAAAACCTGCCATCGTACATACAGGATACGAAACATGTTTTAAATAAAATGAATGATGTGACATGGGAACCAGGAATGATTTGGGTGACCCTAGACGTGGTGTCATTGTACACTAATATAGAGTATGACTTAGGAATTAAGGCTTTACAATCATTTTTAAATAAACGTCCAGTAGAATATTTTGAGCATACTGAGATGGTATTAGACATGACTAAATTGATATTGGAAAACGATGTGTTCTTTTTGACAGTAGATGGTACAGGCAAGTACTCGGGACTGCCATATGTTCCAGATTCTTTTGCCAACCTCCTCATGGGTTGGTTTGAGGCGGAGTGGATCTGGGGTCGTATGGGTATTAAATGGATAGACACGATTTACTATTGGGGGAGGTTCATTGATAACTGTCTTCTTATATGGACAGAAGTTTTTGTACATTTGAATTCTAACAGTTACAAAATCAAGTTTACCACCCATTATGATGAACAGAAGATTGTATTCTTGGACATTGAAATGTATATTAAAGAGGACAATATTTGCAGTAGAATGTACCGTAAAAGTACCAGCTGTAATTCCTTGTTACATGTAGGTAGCTGTCACCCCCGGTGCCAAATCAATGCCATCCCGTATGGGGAGATGGTTAGGGCCCAGAGGAACTGGTATGAACAAATTGAATTCATTGAGACTAAAGAGGATATTAAGGCTAGATTTGTTGCCAGGGGTTATGATCAAGATGTAATTGAGAAGGCTGCTAGTAGAGGTACATAAACTACACAGAGGTAACACCCATAAAACAGTTAGGAAGAAAATCAAAAATTATGCAAGTAAGAAAATTAGATTGTGACTAACTATAGTCGTGATAGTAACAAACTGTACAAGATTCTGAAAAAGTACTGGCATTTACTCACATCTGATATCCTTATTTCGCCGTATTTAACGGAGACACCCAGTGTTACTTTCAGGAAAGGATTAACCTTAGCTAATATAGTCAGCCCAAGTTATCCCAAAACAGTGGCAAACAGAAATTGGTTGAGCAACCAGATCAAAGGCTTCCACAAATGTGGACGATGTAGCTCGTGTTGCTGGGCTATCTCTAAGATAAATCACTTTAACTATAACAAGACAGGTAACTTTTTAATTAAAACATTTATCAATTGTAATTTATGTTATTCTTTGTACGTGTCAGAAAATTTACATAGGAAGCACAATTAGGCGACTTCAGGACAGAATGACAGAGCATTTCAGAGCACTGAAAAATGGAGATACCAAATACCCAATAGCTGCACACTCAGTACAGAATTATGAAAATCCGGAAGAACACAAATTCAGCTTTCATGGTATAAAGCAAATAAGACAACATGTACGAGGTGGGAACCGGGAACTAGCTCTTTACAAAATTGAGGGCTGTGGAACTTGGTTTGAATAATGATAATGAACTGCAATATTTTCTAGGACAGTGCATTGACTCATAACACAGATTTAATAATGTTACACTAGTCTATTGGTGGCTGTATGTAAGAGCATATAAGTGTCTACTTTTGAGTATATTTTTGTTTTATGTTAAACTACGAAGTGATAAAGAAATTAATGCTCGCTATGTTTAATAACAATTGGGAGGATTTATTCAGTTGTACAAGACATGATCATACTTTGATTTAGTTTAAATATAATTTGACCGGTATACTAATAATTGTTTCAATTGCTTCTAACTTATGATTCTTTAGCTGTGACAGATGGACTTCTTCGGTATTGTGAATTCTAGCTACTCATGTAAATTAAGTCCTAATGTTGTATCTTATTAATTCATAGCTTACTTCTCTCTCTCTCTTCTGTCTAATATACTACTAAACTATATTAGCTCTATTAGATTTATACTGTTAGACCCTGGATTACAATGGGATCTACTCATGACAAAGCTTAGTGACAGGTAGATATGAATAGGCGCTCTATACTGTTGTTTTCCAAACCTTTCAATACTTGGTGGTGAGGGTACATGTTGGTCTCTTCCCATCTATTAGAATACGTTTTTTAAAATTATATCTGTGGTGTTATGAGAAGGCTACACGTATGTTTGAATTCTGTTGTTGGCTTATAGTTAATAATAGTTGGATCTAGAAGCAGTAGATACATAAATGGACTAAGGTGGCGCTGTATACTGGCCCAGTTTTACACTTACGAAAACCATAGGTGGCGCCCTTACTTCTTGCGTCATCAAGAATAAACGGTGTACATTTGCTGACTTGCATGTATGGTGCATTTGGGGTTGAAAATTACGTATTACACTGATCTCGGGCAATGGGCGCGACAAATATACAGACCAGTAGAAGATGGCATTTTGACTCTTTGGGCCATAGAAATTAGGAGACAAAATGGTCTTGTTAATTAAGAAGACCAGTTCGAGAATGTGGTTATTTTTAACCTTACATTACAGAGTTAGAAGACATAATGGATATGTGTATCAATAAGACCACTACAAGATAGCCCTCTTATATTTTACGTAATTGAAATAGAAGACGTCTATTTGTTTGAAACGTATCGTCACTTAAGCAAGATGGTGCCCGTGGTGTACGCCACCGGGGACACTGATTTAGCAGAACGCGGTACTCTGCGTCAAGATAGCACTTTCACACTTTATGTCACTGAGATAGAAGACCTAATGGATATGTGAATCAGGAAGACCATTATAACATGGCGCTTACACATTTTACGTAATTGAGATAGAAGACGCCTATTTGCTTGAAGCGTATTTATACTGAAGCAAGATGGTGCCCGTGGTGCATGCACTGGTGACATCGAAGTGGCAGAACATGGTACTCCGTACTGGTGAGAAAGAGTATGAATATGATTGCACGGTAATGTATACTTTGGTTGTCTAGTGTTAGCCTTTAATTATTAGGTTATCGTGTTGTATATTATGTTAACGCTCCAGCGCCGTAAATGTTATTAAGCAAACCGTCCTGCATTAGTCCATGCCGCTTATTGAGGCTTGAAGCGTATTTACACTGAAGCAAGATAATGCCCGGGGTGTACGTTACCGGGGACATCGATGTGGCAGATCGTGGTACATCGTACTGGTGAGAATGATAAACTACCTATCCGATAACACAGTATAAGTACATGGGAAAGTATACTTAGGTTGTTTAGTGCTAGCCGTTGATTATTAGGGTATCGTGTTGTATATTATGTTAACGCTACACCGCAGAAAATGTTATTAAGCAAGCCGTCCCGTATTAGTCAATGTTACAAATTGAGGCTGTTCAGAATGTTATATTTTTTAAGTATTATGATATCAGGAAGTATATTGTGTAAGGGCTACAACGTGGTGCGTGTTGTTTAGTGAATTGTATTGTATTTTAAAATTTGGTATTAGAGATTTACCTACTTAATTAAGTGTTAAGATATGGGTACTGTAGCTAAATAATCGGATGATTTTTAAGAAAATAGAGTGGCAAGTTTAGACTTATTTGTGACATGTGTACTCTGGGATGAAATGAATATTATTGATGTCAATTATCTTTTTTACTAAGTCATGTACTTGTGAACACTAAAAATTGACTACGTGACTTACTTGGCATTGCACAGAGATCTACTTTAACTTTGTATGGAATACGTTAGTCTGCACAGCATTATTTCTGGTGAGATTTAACAAAATTTTGACCATAGTATGGAATTTCGGATCGTTTTTTCTTTAGTTTTTTTACTTTTGACTCTGAGATCTAATTTTGATGATTGATTCTATCTTTTTCTCAGATAACCTCGTTTATTACTAACACCTGGGAAAATTTCTCCCTTGATGTCTACTGAATGTTCAAGAAAAGGCAAGTTGGTGACTTATGTTGTGATACATATTGAATTTGAGTGAGAAAGATTCTTTAATTTAGATTGAGAACATTAATGGAATATGATTGTTTACTTAAACAGGTTTTTGAAGTACATAATATATCATACTTTGGAGTGTTTACCTACAAGGAAATTTTGGAAACGGGAAGAACGGATGGACTGTGATATTTAGGGTGAATATCTTTCGTTTAGTTATTTGGTTTACTTTCTATTTCTGCTCTCTAATTGGACACTACTTTGGGGACTTATTAGTGAATACGGATGATGGTTTCTCTCTTTCACGGGGACAACCTATTTCTTTCTAGTAATGTGGATTATGTGATCCTTATTGGTAATCATGAATTTCTTGTGTTTGCAGCCCTGAAGAAGTTGACTGTGCATTATTCTGCATGAAGAAACACGTGTTGGCAATTTTTCTGCATATTGAGAAAACTAAGATCAACTTCTGTTTGAGAAATAAACTACGTAGCTGCATTAGGATGTGAAGATTACAAATAAAAAATTGAACTTGGACTTGGATCAAGAGTTTTTTGGATACTATAAAAAGATTGAAAAGAGTGCTGAGGGGGACGTTGTATTTCATACTTGTATATAAATGTACTATTCATTCTGTTTGGTCCTTCCATGAATTGCAGGTGGTAGGTCCCATAAATATTACCTTTTTCTTCCACTAGCCGACTATGAACACCTTTACTCTCCAATATGGGCCCCCACAATCCTGGAGGAAAGCATTTGTGCTTGTATTCTAAAACCAGGTTCCTGGACCACATTTATGCAACCAGTGGGCCATCACCCTCCTATAAGCAATCCTTTCTACAGGTGCATGCACTGCAAGAACAGACAGAAGCGAGCACCTTTTAACAACCAGATGACATGATAATTAGAAAACAGCGGCGACTGGTGATCCCTGAAAGTGGTGAGGCATAATACTTGCCTCAGGTTTACCTCGTTGTTTTGAAAATTTGCCTTGGGTGCCCTCACACACAAATGTAACTGTACACTCACATGCTGTTTCCCACTCACAAACACACTTGCCAACACACACACTTTTACAATCACTGATTCTCACTCACAACTACTGGTGCATAGGAGTTCTGATTTGGACTCCTTAGGTATGCATGTTCTGCTCAATGGTGCAGCAGGTGAGAGGTCCTGGAGCAACTGCACCTGCTACTCCACTGACTTACTCCAACTCCCTCTAACAATCTACTTGCCATTCACTCATTCTAACTCACACAGCTTTAGTCACTCCTTCGCTTTCACTTATCATACTCTCTTATTCATTGATTCCACTCTTTAACTCTCCACAACACTCCTACACACTAAACTAACACACTCTCACTCAATCTCATTCTCTCTCAATTACTCACACACACTTTCATTCAAACATGCACAGAGAAACAACAATGAATATGTGTTTACTTACCTGTGTTTCCTGTGCTGGCAACTTAGAACCTCCACGGCGGCAGCAGAGCAGGAATCCATTACTGGACTTGGAAACTAGCAAGCCATGATTCCTAAGGAGGAGCCAGACGGAGCAGCAGGGCCAGGGTGAAAAGGAAGGCCCACCTCGAGCTATCTTCCAGCTTCTTGATGGGACTGGAGGAGCTTGGACAGTGCTGGGGATCCTGCCCCTGCTACTCTGTACGGCTCCTTATTGGCCTCAGGGATGCACTGATTTGCACCCTGACGGCCCCATTTTAGCAGATAACTGTGCTGCCTAAGGCATGTACAATATGTCTTCTAAATAAAACTGATTGGGCCTTTGTTAGGGGATCATAGCTGATCTAGGCACTTCAAATGTGCAATCTAGAAATCCATCTACACAGTGCTGTGCTTTCAAACAACACTGTGTGGCTGGATCGAAGCTCAGCTCCCTCCCCCTCCTTCTCCTGCCATGAGGCACCTGGTTGAGAGGCTGACAGGTCTGCCTGCCCTGTGCACTGCAGAGTTCATGTAAACACAAAGTCATTTTTTGCATGACCACTGGTAAATCAAGTAATTACAAGTGTGGGCAGAGGTTAGGTGAAATATATGGCCAGCCAGGTGAAAGGGCAATGCCTTGAAGCCCCTGAAGAGGACCCGACCCTGTTAGAAAGTATTGCAGCCCTCTGCACTGCAGCTTGTAATAGGCAGGTCTCTGCGCCACTGAAAGCCCGCTGAGAACCTTATGAGTGAGCGTTGAAAAACAATCCCCATGGGCCCATGCACCACACATGAAAATCAATGTATTTGTAACACATAGACCAACAAAACAGCACCAAGTGGAAAAAGAAGAGAAAAAGATGCTTCCAGAAGGAAGCACAAAAGTGAAACAGGAAGTCTAAAGGAAGATGGTCTCATTTACATAGTAAAGGAGTGGAATTGGTTCAGTAAAAAGGTGAGAGAAAGTACCTTGGAAGGAGGAGTTGTGCAGAAGACTGAGTCTCTGATCTGCAATTCATAAGAAATGGGACAAGAAATGCAGATTAAGAGGTAACGCGAATACCACACTAGAGCTTCGCAAACTTGCACCGGCAAACATCTTGCGCTAACACTGCATCTTTAAAGGAAAAAACCACACAGAGTCATATATTTTCCCCACATTACTGTCCAAGTAAAACTAAGTTAGTGGTAATACTATTGTGAGGATTTTTCTTGGGATCCTTGGGCAATCAGGTAACTGGTCAATAACTGGTAGAGTTACTGTTGTTTACCACCGGTGCCTGGTTGGCACAGTATATTCTCACTCAAACTGAAAGAGCAAGTACTCAATTTTCCCATTGAGCATTTGACACGGTCTTAGGAGCAGGGTTGAGCAGTAAGGTTTTTTCGTAAGAAACTTTGAAACAGTGCAATAGTTCAGATAACAGCTAATAACTTGTAAGTCAAGTTAGTCTTTAAGTTTAATATTGAGAAGTGCTTTATTATAGATAGCTAAATCATTAACACTTACTAATATGATAACAGCAAGTTAATATGGTAGTGGGTAGCAAGACATTCACACACCCTCAGCTATTATTCGTAGATCAATCCTCATATTTAAAAATACATAAAATCTTTTCTTCTCAAAAATTATATTCCTACTCCTAAAATCTCTTAAATGCACGAAAAACACTCCATCATCTGTAGATTGTGTTCTTTTACAATTCTTTATAAAAAATATCAACATTCTTATGAATCATATTCTTTGGTTGTTTAAAAAACCCTTCATGATCAATACTGCCACAGCCAACAAGTGTTTAGCTGTAAACAAACCGCTTCTTCAGGGTTGCAAATAGTAGCATGTATTACATTAATTGTAGTTACAATTATGCTAGATATTTATCAAAAGCATATTAATGTGCTTTCTAACTCCCAAATCTTCACTCTATACAGTATATGCAGATGTCAAAAGTTTCATGTATTTAGTTCAGAAATATATATAGCCTTCATGATTCATCTGCGTTCATCATTACATGTGTAGGAGGAGTTTGAGATTCATGTAATACAACTAATCCCTGTAGTGTCTTATGTATTGACTTTCCATACCTTACACCCATTTTAGTTTCGATGATCTCAGAAACCCATTAGTCAAAGCTATATATACTGTTATAATAATAATTGTATATTAAAGAATCAATTCATCATTTTCCTGTGGGTAACCTAATTAATTGCATCATTTGAAAGTCAGGAGAGAGGAGTTAGTTTCAACATGAGTGATCTAGAATTAAATCCCACCAAGACACAGACTAAGATTTTCACACCAAGATGTTATTATAAGTATAATTTGATCATTCCTAATGTATTCCTACTGGCCAGAAACACATTCCTACAAGGGTCTCCCAAATCATAAAATATGTCACCGCTCTTTCTCTTATTGTAGATATCTGCTCACCTTGAGCTTAATGTAAGAGTGTCCTCTTTTGGGTGATCTTTGGGTAACATTCATGGAATTCCCTCTAGTTTGACATCATATCAGGCTTTTGAAAGTTGCACCTCATCACTAGGTTTCAACATATCACCTTATCATTTCCATTTGTTCTCTTATGAATTGCAAAACACTAGATCCTTCTTAACCTCATCCCTCAATAATTTAATCGTAAATGCAATACTGTAAAGAAAAAGGACATATCTTTCCTTACATCACAAGATTTTATCAAACACTTCACTTGAATGTTCTTAACTGTACTGATCTCGCACTACTTATTAACAATTTTGAACAGATTCATTGTTTCTTCCCCATAAAGGTATTGCATATTTACAAAACCAGAAAACTACTATGTCCATCAAATTCTATATAGACTTGCTCCATCATAGAGTGGTCATATGTAAACATTCAAAAGCTATTTCCAAGCCCAATTATTCTAATGGTATTATAACAATGAACTTGCATCCCGACTCTTGAAACTATAAGTTCTAACAAAACAATCCCCCCATTAATCACAATGGGCCTCATGTAGGTAGCCAAATACCGGTCGGTAACGGCCGATTTTCGGTAATTATACCGTTACCGACCGGTATTTTGGCCATTGGTATGTAGGGGTACAAATTTTGCTTTCGGAATTTACCGAATCGGTAAAATTACCGATTCGGTATTTTTACCGAATCGGTAATTTTACCGATTCGGTAAATTCCGAAAGCAAAATCGAGATGTAGGGGGAGTGTGTGTGTGTGTTTAAGAGTCGGTATTTACCACCAACTTATAGTTGGTGGTAAATAATGAATGTATGTGTAAATGCATATTTACGCGCGTAGCAGTGTGCAATGTGGCATACATACATGCCCTTAGGGCATGTATGTGTGCCACATGTGCACACATGGCCGAATCAGGGGTGCAACAGGGTGTCAATGTGACACCATGCCACCCTTGTATGTGTTCCCCCCATTACCGAATCGGTATTTACCGATTCGGTAATGAGGCATACCTTCCCCTCAATGGGAAGGTATGCCTCATTACCGAATCGGTAAATACCGATTCGGTAATTACCGACTAGTAACGATTCGGTAAAAAATACCGACTCATTACCTACATACCAGTTACCACTTCTAAAATACCGATTCGGTATCGTTCGGTATTTTAGAAGTGGTAACTGGTATGCTACCTACATGAGGCCCAATATGAGCAAACAGCATTTCTTCATTTAAGCATTTATTTCAAATCAAAATGAAATTCCTCACTCTTTCTTCAATAACAAAAGACCCATTGCATTCTCCTATTCATTTAAAAAACGAACATACACCCCAACTCCCAACTTTAGTGTACATACATTTTTCTTTCCAGATCCCACAAGAAACCATAGGCACACCCCATTTTTTCTCAATCACATCAGTCACTAATACTTTAGGCACTCTCTATGTCCAGGTCTTTATCACAAGATACTTACCAACATATCCCCTGCACACGGAAGTCTGTTTCTTAAACTAGCAAAAGGTTTCCTCTAAACCTACACTGCCTTAAATACTTAGGCCCGATTCACAAAAGTAATCTGAGACCAAATCCTAACTTTATGACTTTCGGTATTCACAAAAGGCATTTAGGAGTAGTAAAGGTAGGATTCCGAACTTTACTACTCCTAAACTGGACAAAATCCTAACTTTACGGCTTCCGGTATTCACAAAAGGCATTTAGGATTAGTAAAGTTAGGATTCCTAACTTTACTAGTCCTAAATGCCTTTAGTGAATACCGAAATTTGTAAAGTTAGAATTTTTTCTCAGTTTAGGAGTAGTAAAGTTAGGAATCCTAACTTTACTACTCCTGAATGCCTTTTGAGAATTACGAAAGTCGTAAAGTTAGAATTAAAGGGCATTTAGGAGTAGTAAAGTTAGGATTCTTAACTTTACTACCCTTAAATGCCTTTTGTGAATACCGAAAGTCGTAAAGTTAGGATTTTGCCACAGATTACTTTTGTGAATCGGGCTCTTAGTGACCAGTCACTCTGGTAGTCCTGGGTTCAGGTGAAGAAGTAATGCTCAAACAGCAGGGCAGGCCACTGCGGGTTCAAGGTAGGCTCCAAGCAGCAAAGCAGTCCTTCCAGATAAAGCATAGAAGTCTTGTGCAGTACACAGCAGCCCACAGCAGTAGGCAGTTCTCTGAGAGTCCTTCCGCAGATCCAGAAAGTGCACTGAAGAGTGAGTCTGAGGGCCCTATTTTCATACCTGGTGCCTTTTTAGATGTAGGAGAGGTTTCTAGAGGTTTTTCTTTGAAGTACTTAGAAGTTCCTGACTCCCGTGCCCTGGCTTCAAGCTGGCTGCAGAGACAATGCGGTGGTGACAAGCCCTTTGTGTGACGGCAGAGTATACTATTCAGTTGCAATTGGGGCTGCACCCAGCTCCACCCCCACATCCTACCAGCAGATGGCCCATTCAGGCACACCTAATCCCTCTATTGAGTTCCTCTTCATGACCCCATGTCCTGGATACCCCTCATGAATGATATAAATAATCCACATACAAATACTCCTGGGGGAAACAAACTGGTTACGCCTCAATAACTTACCATTGACTTTACTCAATTTGTCTCTAATCTTGAAATACTCACACATCTCACCTCCCATTTCATCACTTTCTCTCCATCCACGCACAACTCTCGTTTCAACCTCCTTTATCACCTCATCCTCCTCTCTTGCAGCTGTCCATTCCTCCACAACTGCCGGCCAACACATATGTCTTCTCTAGCCACCACTTCCTCAACAGTTTCTTCTACTTCCACCAGCATTCTTGATAAAACATCTGCTACAACATTTTTGCTGCCCTTCACAAACTCCAATTCAAAGTTGTAATCCATTACAGATAACAACCACTTAGTAAGGCGAGGTGTAATGTTCCCCTCCAAACCTCATCCACCCTTGAAGATATATGTTAAGGGTTTGTGGTCAGCCCATAGTTTGAAAGGAATTCTGCATACTTAAAATCTAAAATGGTTTATTCCCCGGCAGCAAGCCGAAGCTTCTTTCTCAATCACCGAATAAGCGGATTCTGCACCCTGTAATCTGCACCCTGTAACCTCCTAGATGCAAAACCAAAAACATAATCCACTTCATCCTTAACTTGCGTCAATACTGCAGCAATTCCCACATTGCTATCATCCGTTGTGATGTATGTACTTTTTGTCACATAAAAATGTCCCAATGTGGGAGCTTGAACTTTACTCTCCTTTATTTTTACAAATGCATCTTCACATTCTTCAACCCAATCAAACTCCAAATCCTTTTTCATTAATCTTTTCAAAGGTTCCACAATTCCAGTATAATCTCTCACAAATTTCGCACAATATTCCGCAAGTCCTAGGAACGACGTTAACTTCTTAGTATGTGGCCTAGGCGCTCCCTCTATCGCCGCAACTATACTTTTCTTCGGTCTTATACCTTTACCAGCAATGACATATCCCAAATATGTTACCTCTTCCTTCTTGGTTTTTGACATTTCTCCCTTTTTATAGTTAGTCCATGCTTCTCCAACCTCATCATCACCTCCTCAAACAATATGTCAATTTCATCTGCACTTTTACCCACAATAAGTATGTCATCTTGGAAACACAACACACAATCCAGGTCCCCAAAAATGCTCTTCATTACCCTCTGGAAAACCGCTGAGGCAAGTCCAAAGTGCATTCTTTTGTAGCGAAGCGCACCCAACGGAGTATCAAAAGAGGTCAATTGTCTAGACTTTACATGTAAATTGATCTGATGATCTGCTGACAACATACATATCCAAAACACTGAACAGAGCACCATTACCCTCCATTGTTAACATTTCTGAAATATTAGGTAGTTGTTGCCTGTCCACTCAAATGCATATATTTAGGTCGCATAAATCAATGCACAACCAAATTCTCCCACCTTCTTTGGGAGCCACAACAACCGGTGCCAACCATTCAGATGCCTCAATAGGTTCAATTATTTGTTGCTTCAATAGTCTATCTAACTCCTCCTTCAAGGGTTGCCACATACACAGTTTTTACATTTAAAGCAACCACATGGTTTGTTATCCAACTTGCAGATTTAATTTCTGTAAAACTGGACACTAGGGCTGAGTGTATTCTTTATTCTCTCTGCTTTCCTGTATATGATTTTTCTTTGGCAATCCTACTTAAGTCTGTATCTACGCTAAGAAAATTGCAATGCTTTCTTAAGATGTAGTATATACTTCCATTTTCAGCTCATAATTTAGTTCTAAATCTAACTTTCTGTGTGTTAGAAATGCTAATTTGTTTATCCTTATCTACAAATAATATCTGTCTTTGTGTACTCCATATTCTCTTCACTGATTCCACAGATACTTTCCGTGGATAGCCACATTCTTTTAATCTGCCTATTCTCTCACATTTTGCCTTTATATAATCATCTTCATTGGTATAATTCCTCTTCTGTCTAATAAACCCACCAGGTGAGATGTTCTTTTTCTGATTATACGGATGCCCCGAGTTAAAAAGAAGGATCCTGTTGCTCGCCGTTTTCTTTATGAATGATCTAGTCATACGTTCTTGATCTTTCACATAAACCTCCGGACCTAGAAATGTTATCAAGGTTTGGTGGTACCCAAAGATCATTTCTGCATTTATGTCATTTACATTCAGACAACCAGGATAGTCTTTAATTTCATCCTCTTACCCATTCCAGATAACCAGCATATCATCTATATATCTAACCAATAAGACCACATGATTGTAACCCTTCTGTAGAGTATCACTTCACGCAATATGACAGCAATATGATGTAGAAAGAAAACAAGAATTGCTTAGTACTTTCAAGCCAGAGCACCAATGCCAAATAATGTTACAGCTCCCGTGCGATAGGTAGCATAAAACAGTTTAATTTTGAGCACTATTGCTGCTTATTTTATCCTAGAGATTGGTGTATATTTTTCTTTCTCTCATTGCAAAGTTAGAGGATTGTGTAAAGTGAACAGTATGAGAATGGTTGTGAAACTAAAGGTTGTAAGATGTTTAACACACAACATATTTAAATAGCTTGTAAATAGAACAATTATTTCAAATTATATCAGCAATTAGGAAAGCAATTCTTTTTGTAATTAAAGAAGTGTGAAGGGAACAAAGATTTTAATAGTATCAAAACAAATCAGAAACCTTTACTTGGTGCTGTGCAAATGATAAATATTTGTAGATAATATTATTTCTATGCTATTAGTTTTAGCAGTAAAACTACACGTCAATAGGAACGTTTGTGGCCATTTCAAAGGAAAAATGTGCTATCTGTAAATGGCAGTGCTCTACCACATCAACCTTTTGTAGTATATTAATTAAAAGTGAGATTTTTTAAATATGAACTGACAAATATTCCTGCCAACACCCTGATGACAATGCTGTTAGTAAACTATGCGGCAAGTCAGCGGTCATGTGTACTCAATAGAGCTAGATTCGCAATATACTTGGAGAAAAAGATAAGTCTATTAATCTATTAAATGAAACATAGTTTTTTGTACAGCAGACATGCCAAACTCACATATTTGAAGGTGCTCTCATATGTGCATAATGAAGAAACAGGCGGCTCAGTGAAATAAAATATTTACCCTGGATCGCACAATTTGAAACCAGTTTATGGGTCAAGAGCATTAAAGCTAGGTTGAGTAGATTATTCAAGTCACTAGACCTGCTGGAGATATTTTTATGATTTTTTTGAGCCCTAAGTACAATATATATTTTAGCTACTTTTTTGCTGCTACGTTAGTCTGATGGCAACTTGAGTAATGCATTAGTTGCAGGAATTTGCACTTGTTTCTATGGTCACAGGTTCATATACCAGCGGTTCTACTCAGCCTTTCTTCCTTCTGATTTTGATAAAACTGAGCACCATTGAGTTGGGATACAATTAACACCAATTATCTGTCAATAGTTGCATATAACACTCACTTGTTATGCTTTTTATGGTTTCATTGTGTGATGGGTAGATGAGGATACCAGTGGCATTCGAGGAGCGTCGCCCTACTGCTTCTAAGCAGTGCGAAGAAGAAACATAAAATGATAATAACTTTGAGTATTTTATGCTTCGTTTTGCTTTGAGGGCCTGCTTTGTGATGGTCTGCTCTGCTTTCAGAAAAGGGCAGGGGAGGAGTGGTTTGCCCACTCCTAAATGGGCAATAACTGTTTGGTCGGCCCTCTCCGGCTGCCCAAAACAGTCATGCGCACTTTCCCTGTTCTCCATGCAGGCTGCATTACAGCCTGCGAGGAAAACATGCCCAGGCCCCCATTCCCTGGCTGAGCATCCAACCAGGACACTCAGACCAATCACAACGTTGCACTGCAGTGTTGTGATTGGACAGGGGAGCCTGGGAGCTTATCAAGCACAACGCATTGTGATTGGTCAGTGGGGCCTGCTTCCTGTTTCCTGAGTTCCACGAGGAGAGCAGGAGCAAAGATGCCAGATTCGGCGGCAAGGTAAGTTAATTTTTTGAATTTTTATTTTTTTTAGATGTACAACCCCCCCCCCCCCCCCCCATCCCCCCCAAGAACCCTGCTAGACACCCCTCAACCGCACCCGCCCGCCACCAGCGAGCCATGCCGGCCACAATTGGAGGATACATTGGACATGATTAAACCGGCCCCATCTCAATTACCATTTCAAATTCAAGACTGATATTTGTCCAAGTCATCCTCTGTCAACCATTTAGATGTGATCCAGATGTGTGACTGGCTGTGCCTGGAACTACTACTCAAGCAATAACTCATCTGACCATTTACTGAATCTGGACCAGCCCGACCAGCCTTTCAGAAGCACTTTCTGTCATATGACCGATCCTTACCCATCCATACTGACCTTTTACCGATTAACCTGCCAAGTGACCTGGCATTGCATATTCCTATCAGTTGTCAATGCGAATGCTGCCATTATAATCTATGCTTCAAATGATGCTGAAATGTTGCCAAATTGCTCTCTGTCATATGTGACACCAAAAAATGCAGAATATGGTGTTCCTATTTACACTCCAGGTAAGTACCACTAGTGTACCTAGTTGGAATATAAGTCGGTGAATATATTTAAATTTCAGAGCAAGAGCCCTCACCCGCCAACAAAGGTGGCATGCTTTATCATCAGGTAGCTCCTCGTTGGCCCTGCGCTGCCATGCCCAACGGGCCCCTGTCAGGGGCTCTTTGCCGGAGTTCTTTTACTTGTCTAGCCGTCTATGAAGTGTACTTGAAGGTGAAAGACTTTTTACTAACGTGTAAATTGGTGAGGAAAGTGAAAATAAAACTAACTATGAACCCTGCCATAATCATTTAGTGTTTTGGAGGTACTTGGAATAAATAAAAACAGAGTGGAATATAAAGAAAGGTAATGTTCCTTCTGCTTCTCTATAACTGTTCAACATGTTTCTTGCCCTTTATTTAAACAGTCCATGTTAATTCGTCAGGACCCTAATACCCTGATCTACAAATGAATGGAATTTAAACTCAATTTGAGAAGTGTGCTCAAGATTAGCAACGACCAAAAGACATTTACCTCTCGTCAATTTCAGATACTCTGTACCTAAAATATACGACCTTGAAAATAAAAGTAATAGCATGAAAAAAACAATAGTATGAAAAGGCACGTAAAAGATTGAGATAACCCATGTATGCCGGTGGACATTCCAGTCTTTTTTGTGTGCGAATGATATCTCATCCATCCATCATATATCTCCCACGCATAAACAATTGCACATGGGTGTTGCCTTAGCCATCGGTGAAAGCCATTGCAGATAGTAAAACACCCATCACACCAAATAAAAGTGCACCAAGCATTAGTGCAGAATAGCAGGTTAGAGTAAAGTATTGCATCTTGCCTAATCCCCTTTAGGGGGCGTGGGCGACCCTCGGGTCCTTAAAACCGGGGGGAGCTCAGGACTCGTTCTCTTCTCTCCTGGTAGCACATCGGGTGCATGTGCTTCACCTCCCTCGGGAGGCTCTTTAACCGCTTTTTTCTTTTGTATTGCAGGCTCCGTAGGGACGGCCTTTCGTTGCGGTTTCGGCGATCATCGAGCAGCGGGACCGAGTTGGCGGTGGTTTTTGCAGGATTGCTGGGCGCCCGAGGCAGTCTTTGGCCGCTTTGTTCCCCTCTTCCCATCCCCTTTAGGATCAAGCCCGTTAGGATTCGCGGGATCATGGAACACCCCACATTTTTTGGTTTATGAGCAGGGTGATAATAACAGTGAATAAAATAACATACTTTGCCCGTAATGTCTTCATACACATTCATAAAAAGACTTTCACCTTCAGCTAAACATCATTAATGGCTGCACAAGTAAAAGAACTCTGGCAAAAAGGCCTCTTTCAAGCGCCCATTGGGCATTGCCAAGCCGGCCCAATGAGGAGCTGCACTATGATAAAGCATGCCACCGTGGGTAAGGGCTCTAGCTCTGAAATTTAAATATTTTCACCGACCTGTATTTCACCTAGGTACACTAGTGCTGTTTACCTGGAGTGTAAAGAGGAAGGCGGGGCCAGCATCGGCCCCGCCGCCATTATGGTGGTCGGCCGTGCCCCCACCGGAACTGTGCCCCCCAATCCTGGTCTCTCCCTGGTGGTCGTGCCCCGGAAGTGATTGAATCACTTCCGGGTCACGTGAGGCTCCCCCGCGCCCCGGAAGTGATCTGATCACTTCCGGGGGCGTGGGCGACCCTCGGGTCCTTAAAACCGGGGGGAGCTCAGGACTCGTTCTCTTCTCTCCTGGTAGCACATCGGGTGCATGTGCTTCACCTCCCTCGGGAGGCTCTTTAACCGCTTTTTTCTTTTGTATTGCAGGCTCCGTAGGGACGGCCTTTCGTTGCGGTTTCGGCGATCATCGAGCAGCGGGACCGAGTTGGCGGTGGTTTTTGCAGGATTGCTGGGCGCCCGAGGCAGTCTTTGGCCGCTTTGTTCCCCTCTTCCCAGACGAACGCGCTGCTGCCGGACACGTGGCGGGGGCCACAGGCGGAGCTGCGGTGTTTACTTTCTTCGGTGCCTTTGTTGTCGTCTGGTCTGAAGGTACGGTGGGGGAGCGTGGGCGGTGTTGCGTGTGGCTTCCGGGGTCAGCGCGTGTGAGTCACATTCTCCATTGCCGGCACCCGGAGGCTGCGCGGCGTCGCTCTCTTTTCCCCTGCCCGGGTTAAGTGTGATTGGAAAGCCGCGCTGGTTCGAGGGCGCGGCACCTTGCCTCGCAGATTTGTAGCGCGGGGGGGGGGGTTTTAAGGAACGCACTCGGATGGTAAAGGAGGAGCAGACTTTGAGGGCAAGGTTTTAATATTACAGCTTCTTGCCACCGTTGTTCACCTTGTTTTGTGTCCGCTGCTAGGAAATTGGTAGCAGTGCTGGTGGGGTGCAAATTTTAACAGCATTTTTTGCCTTGTTGTTGCGCCTATTTCGACAGTGCTTGTGGGGTGCAAATTTTAACAGCGTTTTTTGCCTTGTTTGTTGAGCCTATTTCGATCTTGTTTTTCACCGCTGCTGGGTAATTGGTAGCAGTGACTGTGGGGTGCAAATTTACCAGCGTTTTTTTTTGCCTGTTATTCCAGGGGGTTTGTGCCAATTTTTTCCTTAATGTCGTCGGGGTGACATGTAGGGTGGCATCAGGTCGCCTTAAATTTCGCTGATTTGCATAAAGTCTAGACAAAGTCTTGGATGCCATCGGGCACTTTCTGATTTGACATTGTACAAGACATTTATTAAATCGCTTTGTTCTTTTCCTACATCGCAGGAAGGCACGGTGTCTATTGCGGTGGTCTTACAGGCACTACGCAGATCGGGTAAAGGCGGGTCCAGTTGCAGGAAGGTGCCTTCTCATCGGTGGAACGCGGCAGTTACCAACAGAGGGTGTCTGAGGACACGGTCAGAGGACTGCACCCCGGCGCTGCTGGGAGCCAAGCGGGTTGGAGCCTTTGCCCACCTGCCCTACTGGGTTAGCCAGTAGTGAGGCTCCGGTAGCGAGGGTGAAGTGGCCCGCGTGTTTCCTCCATCTAATATTGGTAAAATCTGGTACAGGTAGTAGGGTAGCCATGCCCCCAAAGGCGAAGCGCGGCGCCCAGGTATAGCGACTGTTTTAGACGCGCTCATGAGGAAGATTGGGGAGATGGATAGTACCATGGCACAGCTGGCGGAAAGGCTAGATGCGCAGGAGGGGCCATCTGGGAGATCGCGCAGGGACGCCTTACCTCCAAAGGAAGCTTTTCCTCCCTTGCCAAAGAGGAGTAGAGCAAAAAAAGGCCCGCGGGTTGTCCCCGGTAATGGTTTTGCCTATACTTCCCACATTGCCTAACTCACCGGCGGGCGAGCCTCTGCCTGTGGACCCGGTGGGGGGGCCTGTTCCTTTGCTCCCCGCGATGCCTCTTGTCCCTCCACCGACACCTGCATCCCCTAGCCCCATTCCCGTGCCAGCGGTGCCAATACCAGCGGTTCCGATGCCAGCAATGCCGGATCCTTCTTTACCTGTTCCCCCTGCACCTGCAAATCCTATCCCGGCGCCAACACTGCCAGTCCCGGCGGTGCCTGCTCTTCCGGTACCTCTTCCCCCTGCACCTGGGGGGGTTCCAACGCTGCCTCCTGATTTTGTTTCCAGTTTAGCAGCTGTACTTCCCTGGCTGGGGGGCATGGGTTTGAACGTGAGTGCGGCGGGTGTTGCCGGGGCGGACGCGTTGGAAAGGGCGAAGCAGCTTGTCGAACTAGCGAAGCCTAAAGATGTGCCGGCGGTCGGGGCCACCAAGGAAACCCCGGGACCTTCGCAGGGTAAGCCACAGACGTTGCCAATGTTGGGCATGGGTGAGGCACGCACGTCTTATGAATCACTCTCGCGCCACCTGTCGCAGGAGGTGAAGGAACGCATTTGGAAAGGGACCTATATTGATATATTTTCACTCCTGATAGATGATGTGGAGAGGGAGGAGATGAGGAGAAAAAAGGATTATATGCCTGCGCGGGAGTGGGCACATGAAATGTCAAAGTATAGGGTTGAGGAGAACATTAGGCATTGGATGCTGGCATATAACATCTACATGGCAGTGGTGACTGAGCGTTTCCCTGAGGAGGCACCGGCGATGGCATGCTACATGTCTAGGATTTCAACGGCGCAGGCAACAAAAGGGGGCTCGGGGTGGTTGGAGTATGACAAGAAGTTCAGGCGTATCAGGGCTTCTGATCCTACGTTAAAGTGGAATCAGGTAGAGGGCATCTCATGGTTGGATCATGTAGGCGGCCTCTCAACGGAGACTGTCAGTGACTCGCCGAAACCTCAGCCCTTTCGGGCGTTCCCCCCAGCTGCGCAGGGTGGGGGGGGCGGAAAGAAGGGATGTTGCTGGGATTACAACAGACGCTCCTGCGTTAGGGCACCAGGGACATGCAGGTTTAGGCATGCATGCAGTTTCTGTGGTAACGCAGGGCATGGCGAGGCAAAGTGCCTTAAGACACAAAAAAGATAGGGGGGGGAAGAAACCAGACGGTAGGGGTTTCCACCAGAGCTAGGACTCCCATCCTCCTCCACGCCATGATGCCCTGGTTGAATCGATATAGGTGCGCAATTTCTGCTAAAACCTTAATTGAGGGTTTCAGAGACGGTTTTAGAATTCCGGTGGAGAATTTTGTAGGTCCCTCTTTCTGCAGGAATCAAGTATCGGTCACCCAAAATGCTGGGGTGGCAGAGGCCAAGATTGGAAAGGAATGTAGATTGGGTAGAGTGGCAGGGCCTTTTGACAGCATTCCTGTGCATAACTTCGTGTGTTCCCCCCCTGGGGGTAGTCCCGAAGAAGGAACCTGGAGAGTTCAGGCTGATTCATAATTTGTCGGCGCCACGGGGGCAGTCTGTGAACGACTCCATTGATGATGTTTGCTGCTCTGTGCGTTATGCTTCTATTGATCAGGCGATTGAGATGCTGAGGGGTCTGGGGCCGGGCGCACTAATGGCAAAATCAGACAGAGTCTGCTTTCAGGCTCCTGCCAGTACACCCGAGCGATTTTCACCTCCTGGGCTTTCAGTTTGGAGGCAAGTTTTTCATGGACATGTGCATGCCAATGGGGTGTTCGGTGTCATGTGCCTACTTTGAAATGTTTAGTACGTTCTTGGAGTGGGCTTTTAGGCAGGTGACAGGTCATGGGCAGGTGCTGCATTACCTTGATGACTTTCTCTTCCTGGCGCCTCCAGGGGGCTCAGGGTGTGGGCAGGCACTGGAGCAGTTCTGCGCATTAATGAAGAGCTTTGGGGTACCCCTGGCGCAAGGAAAAACCGTGGGCCCCTCCCCGGTAATAGAGTTCTTAGGGATTGAACTGGACTCAGTCGCGGGGTGCTCACGGCTTCCCGCTGACAAAGTGGCTAGGTTTGGGGAGACACTGAGGCAATGCTTGGAAGCAAAAAGGGTAACGTTGCACCAGCTACAACAGGTGGTAGGGCAGTTGAACTTTGCACTACGCATTATACCTATGGCACGCCCCTTTTCTAGGTCCATTGCACAGGCGATGTCAGGCCTTAAGCACAAACACCATCACACCAGATTGAGCGGCGAGGTCAAGCAGGATATGCGGATTTGGCTAGCATTCCTGCGGGATTTCAATGGCTCTGTCCTGTGGCCCGGCCCTGTCACTTCTTGCAAGGAGTTGGGTTTAATGACAGACTCCGCGGGCAGTGAGGGGTTTGGCGCCCTCCTGGGCGTTCGGTGGGTGGCGCAGCGTTGGCCAACATGGTGGGTAGACAATGGACTAACGGCTAACATTGGTTTCCTGGAATTGTTCCCCATTTGGGTGGCATTGTGTGTCTGGCCGGAACAACTACGCAATAAAGCAGTGGTGTTCTGGTCTGATAACATGACAGTAGTGGAGTGTATAAATAACCAGGCGACTAAATGTAAAATGATCTTGCGTTTGATTAAGGAAATAGTGTTGAAATGCCTCCAGCTGAATTTACATTTTAGAGCGAAACATGTCCCGGGGGTGTTGAATCATGCTGCTGACGCTCTGTCTCGTTTCAAGATGCAGGTGTTCAGAGCACATCTCCCGGGAGCAGCACCATGCCCAACGCCGTTTCCCGAGCAGCTCTGGCAGATTGGTGCCCACACTTACCAGACTTGGTGGCAGCGAGTCTAGCACCAGGAACGCGCAAGGCTTACGAAGGGGCGTTTGGTGCATATTGTAATTTCCTACAGAGTCAGGGTGGGACACATTGGGCAGATTCTGGCGGGGTTTGCTGCTTCTTGCAAGCCCTGCGGGACAATGGGAAGTCGGTTGGGGTAGCTAGGAGACACATAGCTGCAATTTCATTCTTTGCACAGCTGGGCGGCGGGCGGGACCCTACGCAATCATTCATAGTGCGTAAAGCATTGAAGGGCTGGCAGCGTTTGCAGGGGACTGCGCCAGATACTAGACGCCCTATAGGTTTGAACACCCTGACTGCAGTCTTGACAGCGCTAGAGCAGATCTGCAACGGCGTTTTTGAATGCTTATTGTTCAGGGCAGCCTTTACTTTGGCTTTCTATGGGGCCTTTAGAGTAGGGGAATTAGTGGCTAACAACAAAAGGGACCTGGAGGGTGGTTTACAGGTGGGTGACATTCATTTCCATAACGGTGCTTTGCAGGTTACGATCCGGCGTTCAAAGACCGATCAGCAGGGGAGAGGTCAGGTAGTGTTTCTCAGCCGGGCGCCGGGCAATCCCTGCTGCCCGGTTTATCATGTGGAGGCTTTCCTGTCACACAGGCCGGGTGATAGGGGGGGGCCATTGCTAATACACATGGGGGGGGATCCCCTGACAAGGTTCCAATTTAGGCGGGTTTTAGACTAGGCAAAAGACAGGGCGGGTCTGGACCCCGGTAGTTTTGGGACACATTCATTCAGGATTGGAGCTGCCACCGAGGCGGTTGCGCAGGGTCTCGGGGAAGAGGCGGTGCGCAGGATTGGGCGGTGGGCTTCCAATTGCTTCAGGCGTTACGTGCGTGTGGATATGTTGTGACTCCATATGTTAACGGTACTGACGGCATTCTTTTCTTGTCTACCACCCGTTCCCTCTGCCTGCCACGCGGGTAGAGCAACGGCGACGTCCCACCAAGACAGCATCACAGTCAAGTCCACAAGGATTTCCCCGAAGACACAGCGGGAGCGTCATGCATGTGTTTTTGGCCATTCTTATGTGTCCCGGTTGGGCAGTTTTTTCAGGGCAAGCAATGGGGCAGCACGTGCACAGCGTTTAGGCTTCAGGGTTTCCTTTTTCGGCCATGGGGGCTTACGTTTTGACAGGTTCAGGGAACGGGTAGGTCCCATGCTCACCTCTTTGGATGCCCCTCCCGACGCCATCATTTTGCATCTGGGAGGCAATGATTTGGTACACCTCAGCAGGAGGGTCCTGATAGAGACGATGCTGTCGGAGTCGGCATGGCTGGCAAAGCAGTGCCCTGAGACGGTCATCGTGTGGTCACACATGATACCAAGACTTGAATGGCGTGGGGGGGGTTTCAGTGAAGGCGCTCAACCGCTCGGTGCAGAGGGTCAATAACAAAATAGGCAGGCTGTTTAGGACCCCTAGATTACAGGTGATTGCTCACGGATGCATTAAGGGGGACATGTGCTACGTGCAAGACAGAGTCCACCTCTCTCGGTTGGGTAACGAGTTCTTCCTGGGCAATATTTTAGCTTGGTTGGAGGGTTTCCATTGGTAAGTATGACCTTGGGTTTGGGGGGGGGCCTGATAGTCGGTCTACTATGCAGGCCTGTGCGGTAAGGTCATAGGTTGGACAGACTAAATTGACTCATCTTTTGGGGCGTCTCATTACGTGGGCCGCCCAGAGGGGAGGGACATTTGGTTCTCACCAGACTCCAGGGGCAGTTACAACCGGTTGGTTGGAACGGTGCGGGGACAAAGGGGGGGGTTACGCTTTCCATTGGCTGGTTAGCCACCCCGAACGCGGGCGTAAGTAAGCTGCGCTGTCTGCATGGCCCCTTTATGGAGTAAGTCCTGAACGTTTGGGGGTTGCCTGAGGGTAAGTACTTCCGGGTCAGCTGGGCCTCCGGCGCATGCGCATCCCGGTTGGGGTGCGCGGGACAGTTTCGGTGTAAGGGGGAGGGGCCAGCGTTTTGACCTTGCCGTAGGCTCAGACGAATACGCAGAAATGTGAACTGCAATGTGTTAGACTAGGATAGGAACATTTATGTATTAGAGTTTTTGTTAAAGCTAGGATATAAGCAAATGTACCGAATCCTGTCTTGTCATTTCTGCGCTATGGTATGTTATGAATATAACTTGTTTGTATGTTAATAAATACGATCGGGGGTCAACGACCCCCTATTCCAAAAACAAGAACGACTTCTTGGTTTTTGTCACCGTCAGGGGAGGTGGGGGCGTTAGGCCGTACCAGACCATAGAGGAAGGCGGGGCCAGCATCGGCCCCGCCGCCATTATGGTGGTCGGCCGTGCCCCCACCGGAACTGTGCCCCCCAATCCTGGTCTCTCCCTGGTGGTCGTGCCCCGGAAGTGATTGAATCACTTCCGGGTCACGTGAGGCTCCCCCGAGCCCCGGAAGTGATCTGATCACTTCCGGGGGCGTGGGCGACCCTCGGGTCCTTAAAACCGGGGGGAGCTCAGGACTCGTTCTCTTCTCTCCTGGTAGCACATCGGGTGCATGTGCTTCACCTCCCTCGGGAGGCTCTTTAACCGCTTTTTTCCCCACCCACCATCCCTGAACTAAGAGTTTGTTGTAAAAATGTATGTTTTTCTGTAAATTTTTTCCACAGGATTATCGATTTTTAGATATGTTGTCGATGCCTTTTTTGTCGTGTTTTTAGGCGATATTCCGTAGGCGAGCGGTAAGGTCATAGGTTGGACAGACTAAATTGACTCATCTTTTGGGGCGTCTCATTACGTGGGCCGCCCAGAGGGGAGGGACATTTGGTTCTCACCAGACTCCAGGGGCAGTTACAACCGGTTGGTTGGAACGGTGCGGGGACAAAGGGGGGGGGTTACGCTTTCCATTGGCTGGTTAGCCACCCCGCACGCGGGCGTAAGTAAGCTGCGCTGTCTGCATGGCCCCTTTATGGAGTAAGTCCTGAACGTTTGGGGGTTGCCTGGGGGTAAGTACTTCCGGGTCAGCTGGGCCTCCGGCGCATGCGCATCCCGGTTGGGGTGCGCGGGACAGTTTCGGTGTAAGGGGGAGGGGCCAGCGTTTTGACCTTGCCGTAGGCTCAGACGAATACGCAGAAATGTGAACTGCAATGTGTTAGACTAGGATAGGAACATTTATGTATTAGAGTTTTTGTTAAAGCTAGGATATAAGCAAATGTACCGAATCCTGTCTTGTCATTTCTGCGCTATGGTATGTTATGAATATAACTTGTTTGTATGTTAATAAATACGATCGGGGGTCAACGACCCCCTATTCCAAAAACAAGAACGACTTCTTGGTTTTTGTCACCGTCAGGGGAGGTGGGGGCGTTAGGCCGTACCAGACCATAGAGGAAGGCGGGGCCAGCATCGGCCCCGCCGCCATTATGGTGGTCGGCCGTGCCCCCACCGGAACTGTGCCCCCCAATCCTGGTCTCTCCCTGGTGGTCGTGCCCCGGAAGTGATTGAATCACTTCCGGGTCACGTGAGGCTCCCCCGAGCCCCGGAAGTGATCTGATCACTTCCGGGGGCGTGGGCGACCCTCGGGTCCTTAAAACCGGGGGGAGCTCAGGACTCGTTCTCTTCTCTCCTGGTAGCACATCGGGTGCATGTGCTTCACCTCCCTCGGGAGGCTCTTTAACCGCTTTTTTCCCCACCCACCATCCCTGAACTAAGAGTTTGTTGTAAAAATGTATGTTTTTCTGTAAATTTTTTCCACAGGATTATCGATTTTTAGATATGTTGTCGATGCCTTTTTTGTCGTGTTTTTAGGCGATATTCCGTAGGCGAGCGGTAAGGTCATAGGTTGGACAGACTAAATTGACTCATCTTTTGGGGCGTCTCATTACGTGGGCCGCCCAGAGGGGAGGGACATTTGGTTCTCACCAGACTCCAGGGGCAGTTACAACCGGTTGGTTGGAACGGTGCGGGGACAAAGGGGGGGGGTTACGCTTTCCATTGGCTGGTTAGCCACCCCGCACGCGGGCGTAAGTAAGCTGCGCTGTCTGCATGGCCCCTTTATGGAGTAAGTCCTGAACGTTTGGGGGTTGCCTGGGGGTAAGTACTTCCGGGTCAGCTGGGCCTCCGGCGCATGCGCATCCCGGTTGGGGTGCGCGGGACAGTTTCGGTGTAAGGGGGAGGGGCCAGCGTTTTGACCTTGCCGTAGGCTCAGACGAATACGCAGAAATGTGAACTGCAATGTGTTAGACTAGGATAGGAACATTTATGTATTAGAGTTTTTGTTAAAGCTAGGATATAAGCAAATGTACCGAATCCTGTCTTGTCATTTCTGCGCTATGGTATGTTATGAATATAACTTGTTTGTATGTTAATAAATACGATCGGGGGTCAACGACCCCCTATTCCAAAAACAAGAACGACTTCTTGGTTTTTGTCACCGTCAGGGGAGGTGGGGGCGTTAGGCCGTACCAGACCATATAGGAAAAGCATTTTTTAATAGTATTGGGAGTGTGTATGCTGGACCTTCATTACTCCATGACCCTTCAATTGTCGATATGTAACACCAAGCCAGTTCAGACCTTTTACCGGTGGGCACCCTCTTTTATGAGTTATAGTTTTACTTTTTTTCAAGTGTATGCTCCAAAGTTTTTGTATTTGAATTGATGTTTGCAAATCTCATCTAATGTGTAGATTCTATGCACTGGCTGCATTAAAAAAATACATTTGATAGTAAGCTGTACAACTCAGCCAAGCACTGCAAACATCCCTAAACTTATACAAACAATAACAACATTGCATTTCCAGCTGTTTAGCTCTTGAATTTGATTGATTCCTTCTCAGCACATGAAAAAATAAAATCATGCAGAATATGTCATAGGCTGACCACCGACAACTGGATCTCAAAGCTTCTAGGCCCTCAAAATTTCTAATATTTTAAATGGACGGTATTACTGGGAAATTAATTTACTCGCTACTGGATTTCCGTCTACACAGGTGTCCTCCCACATAGGCACTTCCAACTAGCTTTTCATTTGTTCCAGGCCTCATTCTCTTGGCTGGTGTACTACAGCTCTTAGTGCAGGGAGGTATATCTTGCTTCTCTCCTCAGGTCAAACAGGAGGGTGTTTTCACATGTTTTCTCAGACTTAGAGGTTATTTATACAAATGTATGACGTTACAATGCATATATTTACAACGCATGCCTTTACAGCGCAGTTTTTACACCGCAATATCCTTTACAACGTATACATTTACATCTTATGCCATCACAACAACATTTTTAAAAACTACATTTACAACGCATTCCATTACATCGCATTTAAGGTTAGTGTTGGATAGTGTAGGGGTAAAAATTACTATTCTAACTCCAGTGGGTGCAACAGTAGGGTAAGTGTTGGATAGTGTAGGGGTAAAAATTACTATTCTAACTCCAGGGGGTGCAATAGTAAGGTAAGTGTTGGATAGTGTAAGGGTAATAATTACTATTCTAACTCCAGGGGGTGCAACAGTAGGGTAAGTGTTGGATAGTGTAGGGGTAAAAATTACTATTCTAACTCCAGGGGGTGCAACAGTAAGGTAAGTGTTGGATAGTGTAGGGTTACTATGCCTTGTAATGGTATGAGTTGTACTGACATACGATGTAATGCCTGCGTTGTAGTGTCATGCGTTGTAGTGACATGCAATGTAATGGCTGCGTTATAGTGACATGCGTTCTAAAGGATATTACGATGTAATGACTGCGTTGTAAATGTAGTGCGATGTAATGACTGCGTTGTAAAGGTTGTTTCCCTATTTATACACTAGCTGAGGACCTTCAGTCCAATTTTGAGATCCCTACCTGCCTAGGGGTTCCCTATGCTGCAAGGGTAGCCGTCTTTTTGGCAGTTCCTGTTACAGCAAAAGTTAATGTTGCGCAGGGTGTTTCCTCCCAGTGCATGTGGGCAATTTCTGCATTTCCTACCCTGTGTCCGCCATCCATCGCGTGGTGAAAACCCAGCAGCAAATTTAGTGACTGTCACAATGCCCCACTGAAGGCGGGGGACTTCCACTGTGACTTCGACCCTTTGCGGGGCAAAGCTGAAGGTCAGATGTTCACACTGGTATAAACTTAGGGATTATCCCGAATCTAAAGAAATGAAAGAACAAGAGTTTAGCATTGCAAGTTTATTGCTGGTTTCCTGCTGTGTTCCTACTCCACCAATCTCTCAATGATCTCCTTATTCCCAATCTGAAGGGAGAATGGCAACCAAGAAGGTTTCATTCCTAGCTCTTCTGTTCTTCTCTGATGCACCTTGAGACCCTGTCTAACTGGAGGTTCTTAGCCACCTTAGCCCACGTCTTTATCCCACTCACTGCTCTTTACTGTCTTTTCTCCCCACTTATCTAATACAGAATGTGCTTTGCACACATAGCCACGCTACCTGTGTAAGGAGAGAAATCCACTTTAAAAGTCACTCTCCTAGTGTATATGCTTCAAGTGTTTAATATATGAATATCCAATCAACAGCAACAACAGCTTTGTGTGCGTCCACACTTGCTGTTGTGCATGTCTTCCCAGTCCAGTGCGCATGCTCTAAGATTACAAATACCTTCTGTATGATGGTGGTAGTTGTGCGACCTCCCACAAATCCTGCTTGATTGGTGTGAATTAATAATGTTTTGCAAGCCTTAACTAATCGATTGGCTAAAATCATTCTCAAGATTTTCTAACCCGTATTTATCATTGATAGTGACCTGTATGGCTCATAGTTTGTAAAACTTCGGCAGGATTAGTTTCTGTGCTTCCCTCAGTGTCGCTTTTAATAGCCCCATAGTCAGTGCCTCATCATACATGTCTAATAAAGGGGGAACCTAGAATTTCGCCATACTCCTGATAAAATTTGGCAAATAGGCCCAGTGATGTCAGGTGGGGCGTTAAGTCCCTTTCTCGAGCTATCCAACAATCTGAAGAACTGAGCATCATCGAACAGAGCCACAATGGCAGTGTTATGTCTGTTCGTCTGCGCTGTATAATGTGTGGTGTAGAAATGCCTGAATCTGCCAGTAATTAAATCCTGATCTTCTACAGTCTGTCCACCTTCACTTCGAAGTGCTGCTACCGTCTTATTCCATTTTTCCTCTTTAGTAGAGACACCAGCAATCAACCTGCTTTGTCTCCTTGCCATGTGACAATTCTGTGTAAATACTGTAGTCGTGTATACCAAGGCTATTACTGACATGCATCAATTTTTCCATCAAATCATTACAGGATACCCAGCTCCCTGCCCTTTCACTATTTGTCTATCTAGTTCCTTAACCTTATTCACTAATGTGTCAATTGATGGCATGAGTGATTTCCTCCTGCCATATATCGTACTCATACATTTCCCTTGATCTTTACTTCCCACAGTGCCCCAGACAAATCTACTGTGTCTGTGTTTGCGGTGAAGCATTCCCTTATGGTGTCCGTAGTCTCCTCATGGAACGGATGATCTTATAATGCTCTAGTCTGGGAGTGACACTGTGGTATTGGTGCTGTGTACACCTCTCCTTTTAGGTCAACACATAGATGTGTGTGATCTAATAGTGAGCGATCCAGATATTCCACCTTCCCAAATTCTACTATGTGTTCTGGCTATAATAGTGCAAAGTCTATTTGAGAAAATGTGTTTTGAAGAAGCAAATAGAATGAATATCGTTTCCTGTTTGCATGCTGCGATCTCCAAATTTCAATGAGATTTAAAGTTTCCATAACACCATGTAGCGTTAGAGAACATCTACCAGTGGTCCTTGAGCTGTCAAGATAACTATTCAAGAGGCAGTTGAAGTCTCCTATCCACAACATTTCTTAGTGTGGATAAGGAGTCAGCAGCTCTGTTATTTCCTCAAAAACATGGGAGTATCTACATTTGAAGCTGTAGTGTCTTGTACAGAAGGAAACGCTGGAACTCTTTTGGTTCCCACTGTACACTGTAGGCCTGTGACGTAGGTGTTGAAAGGCTGAGTTGAAGACAGGCTTAGAATGTTGAGTTCTGACTTACACGCAGCAGAATAAAGACGTGTGCAACTACTCTCCGTGTGTGGCTTGGTTACTAGGCTGGTAGGACACTACAACTGGTGACGAAGTAGGGGATTCAAAGCATGTACACTGAAAGCGCTCTTCCATAGAGTTTACCATGGCCCAGCAAACTGCTTGTGCGGAGTATTGCCATGTGTGCTGCAGTCGAAGTGAAGAATCGACGCTGGCACTGGTGGAGTTTGAGAACAACGCCAGAGGTGTAAACGCTTGAAGTTAAAGATATTGAAAGTCGACATGTCGGTGGCCAGAAACAGAATGAAATGGCCACAAATAAAAGTTGCTGTGCCATTACGCAAATTAATGCCATACACTAAATGGAGTAGGAATGCTAAGGGCGGATGCAACCAGGTTATGAAAGCAGCGCACAACATTAGTTCACTACAGATTAAACTGAAACGCATATGCTATGAAACAGAGATTAACCAGGTGTTTGTGAAAAAATATTTAAACACAAAGCTGACAAAATATCTTAACCTTTTCTGCTTCCATGGACTAGTACCACACATGGTTTATCTACTTACAGGAACCATTAATGTCTCATCATTCCGCAATGTGCTGCTGAGCGACCACAGAAAAGGGTAAGGGTTTTACTTGTGGATCTGTTACCCTGAAGAAGTGATCCAACCCCAATGCTACCACATAGGGGGGCCGGAACAACTTCACAAACCACCATCAAGTAAAAAGCTCCAAAGGAGAGCCAGGAGAATATCAAAGCTCCAAAAGTCATTAAGGCTGACCCTGAAGCCAGCACATCAAAATGCGCTGGAGAAACTCTGCCTAGTTAAGTTCCACAAGAAGCGCCTGAGAGGCAACTATCGTCCACTAATGTATATACGGCTGCTGCATTCTTAAAACCGCCATAAAGTATCTGAAGAACATGGCTGGTAAAATAGTGAAAAAGCCATGAAAAAGATACCACAAGAAGGTGAAGTGACATATGATCAAATTAAAACAGCCTTGAATGTCAAATTTAATCCAATGCCAAATGTGGATTATGAAAGATACATATTCAGTCATATTCAGTTAAGAACGCTAGAGACTAGGTGAAATCACCTTGAATTTGTTGTGAGACTGGAGGTTGTGGTAAAGCACTGTAGATTCAATGAGTTTAACGATGAGGAAGCTACCTGCCTCAGAGTAATCGATGGATGTCTGTCAGATTCCTTTCGCCGATGAATGCTGAAGGAAACTCTGAGCTTAGAATAAACCCTCAAGGCTGCTTGCGCTGAAGAGCCTGCTGATCGTCAAGTGACTGACATGGAGGCTGGAGGCACCGAAGTGAGTCATCATCATCAAAGTAACTTTATTCGGTTTTAAAAAGAAAACCATAGAAGTGCATAAAATCAACAGTACAGTTTAGGATTACCAAGACCTTATTACGAACAACATAGGAAAAAATTCATACAATTCAAATAATTTTAAAAAAAGCTAAAAATAAAATAAAAAGGATACAGTCCTTGAGATTCAATCTTGAACAAGACACTTAAAAGGTACAGTAATGATTCTAGTTGATCTGTATCAGTTACAACTGCTAATACCGTTTTCTAATAGCAATTGCCACTTTGATAAAATTAGAAACCCCAGTGCATATATCAGATGTGCAAAAACAACAGTTGATGGACAGAATGCAGAACAATGTCATACATTCACCCCAGTACAGAGATCTGGGCCTAAATCCATCATTTTTTAGCTCACCATGCCATTCCAGTTTGAACCCAGCCATATGCAAATCAGTCTGGACCTTGTGCCTCTTGGGAACAGTCCAGCCCGAACTGCCAAGCCAGGTCCTCCTTGGACTGGAACCAAGCATCCTAGGACCGGTTTCGGGGTTTCACCCCTCTTCAGCCAGGATAGCTTGATTCCAGTGGCATGGAGAGAACAGGACTCACGTCTGAGCATACCCGTCCCACTCGGGGTGACAAATGCAAAAACAACAGTTGATGGACAGACTGCAGAACAATGTCATACATTCACCCCAGTACAGAGATCTGGGCCTACACCCATAGTTTTTTTGCTCACCATGCCATTCCAGTTTGAACCCAGCCATATGCAAATCAGTCTGGACCCTGTGCCTCATGGGAACAGTCCAGCCCGAACTGCCAAGCCAGGTCCTCCTTGGACTGGAACCAAGCATCCTAGGACGATGGATTAAACCCAGATCTGTGACTGGGGGTGAATGTTTTGCCAATGTGCGACATTCCGTACATCATCTTGTGTGTTTTGCTGTTCACCCTATGTGGGAAGGGTATGCCCAGACGTGGGTCCCGTGCTCACTAAGCCACTGGAGTCAAGCTATCCTGGCTGAAGAGGGGTGAAACCCCGAAACCGGTCCAAGGATGCTTGATTCCGGTCCAGGGAAGACATGGCTTGGCAGTTCGGGCTGGACTGTTCCCATGAGGCACAGGGTCAAGACTGATTTGCATATGGCCATGTCTGAACTGGGGTGGCGTGGTGAGCAAAATAACAATGGATTAAACCAGATCTGTGACTGGGGGCGAATGTTTTGCCAATGTGCAACATTCCATCCATCATCTTGTGTGTTTTGCTGTTCACCCTATGTGGGAAGGGTATGCCCAAACGTGGGTCCCCTGCTCACTGCGCCACTGGAGTCAAGCTATCCTGGCTGGAGAGGGGTGAAACCCCGAAACCGGTCCTAGGATGCTTGATTCCGGTCCAGGGAAGACATGGCTTGGCAGTTCGGGCTGGACTGTTCCCATGAGGCACAGGGTCAAGACTGATTTGCATATGGCCATGTCTGAACTGGGGTGGCGTGGTGAGCAAAATAACGATGGATTAAACCCAGATCTGTGACTGGGGGCGAATGTTTTGCCAATGTGCAACATTCCGTCCATCATCTTGTGTGTTTTGCTGTTCACCCTATGTGGGAAGGGTATGCCCGGACGTGGGTCCCGTGCTCACTACGCCACTGGAGTCAAGCTATCCTGACTGAAGAGGGGTGAAACCCCGAAACCGGTCCTAGGATGCTTGATTCCGGTCCAGGGAATACATGGCTTGGCAGTTCCGGCTGGACTGTTCCCATGAGGCACAGGGTCAAGACTGATTTGCATATGGCCATGTCTGAACTGGGGTGGTGTGGTGAGCAAAATAACGATGGATTAAATCCAGATCTGTGACTGGGGGCGAATGTTTTGCCAATGTGCAACATTCCGTCCATCATCTTGTGTGTTTTGCATATATCAGATGTGGCCAGAGAATGCAAATGATTAAAAGCGTCAATAAAGGGTGCAAAATAGCATAAGGTGCAATGTACTTTGAACTGCCAGATTGTCACAAGGGCAGGACACCAGATTATCCGTCCACCCAGTTTATTTCGGAAAAGCCACTAGAAAATGCAGGGTCAGTAAACTAAATCTTGTTAGGTAAAAACGTGTCTGGGTATTTGTGGTGAAGGTTAAGTAAAATTGCTGTTGAGCAGAAAATAAACAACGAGGGCCTGCTACCTCTAGTTGAGAGCGGCAGGAGTATGCCCTAGCAGAGTGCGCCTCTTTTATAATTATTTTCGCCGTTCTCATGGATACTGACTGGGCAATCAAAATAATATTCCAGGCCTAACTTATGAAAGTTATCCCTGACAAATCATAGCCAGGGAATAGCTAATGTGCCGTCAAGGTTAAGGTAATCTTTAATAATCTCTCTGGTGAATGCCAGTTCTTCCGATAACCAAATTTTAGCCCAGAAAATTAAGGGAGCAATGTTTATACAATCTTCAACAAAGTCAGGCCCCACCTCATAATGACAAAAGCTTGTTGGGGCACCATTTGGAACCATCAGTAACCTTTTGATGAACTTATTTTCCATGATTTGCAACTGGGTACTGTTGTGGTACCCCCAGACACCTGCACCATATGTTGCCACCGGGACACATTTAGCTTTATAAAGTGTAACAAGCTTGGTCACCGGTTTTTGCTATAGCTTAGATGGAAAACGGAAAAGTCCCTCAACCACCCTACCTATATTGTGCATCCTTGTGGTCACAAGTGGATCCCATTTCAGCTTATTATTAAAAATGTTACCTAAATAATTAAAAATGTTCATTTTATCAATCCTCTTTGGGCCAATGACTTAGTTTTTAGTTTTGGTCGTTTTAGGTCCACAGACCATAACATAAGATTTAACAAAATTAACCTTTAGATTCAGCGATAACATAAAATCTGAAAATGCATCCAGGGATTTTTGGAGGCCATTTGCTGTTAGGGCCATTAGGACAGTGTCATCCGCATAGGAGAGAAGCGGGACCCGGGTGCTCCCGATACGTGGGCAATCAAGATCTTTCTCTGACAGGAAAGCGTCAAGACCATTGGTGTATATTATAAAAAGAAAAGGCGCTAAAATGCATCCCTGCCAGACACCCTCTGTTGATGCGATAGGCCTAGTTTTTTCACATGTTGGTGCTATATCTGATGCTTACAGATGTGGAGGCATGGAACCTGCAGAGAAGAAAAACCTAAAGGTTCCTCAACTCCCATTTTCACCATCAGTGCCCACAACATGTCTCGATTTACAGTATCAAAAGCACTGGACAATTCCATGAAGGCCAGATGAATAGAACCCCTCCTGGCCCTTATGTACTTTCCCATAATCAGGGACAAGTTCGATAGTACCCAAGTGAGTCAGTTATGAGCATGAAGAGTAAGCCAAAGTATAAGGTTTAGGGACACAAGGTGATTTCTCCTCAGAAGAAGAAAACGTGTTACAGATGTAGACTGTCATTTCCACACGATGGCAAATGCACCGCAATCAGACAAATATGCAGCGGCTGTGGTGAAGCAAACCATTTTGTGACGACTTGTGCAAGGCGAAGAGAAAAGTACATCACTGACTAAAGATAAAGTGGCCGATCTAATGCAACTTCAACGACGTTCGAAGCGCTACCACAATGCCAAGCAATCACACCAACTGAAGCAAATCGACACCAAAAAAAGTCGATAAAGAGTTCCTCAGCATCAGTCTCTAGTGAAAGTGACGACAGTTGTGCGATGTTGCTGTATACTTCAGAAACTAGAGCGGCCCGTGTGCTGGAGTCGCAACTATTTGGCGATTACTTATATAATGCGAATACGAATGTGAATATATAAAGGGGAGCCCATTCTGATGATTCTGATTAGTTAGAAGCGGCCCTAGGACTCCATTCGTGAGGACTTAGATTTTTTTCTGAATACGTAAGTTCTTGTTATCTTAAATCACCTTGCAAATTCACTTTGAGAGTTTGTCCGAATTGTGCACCTGTAGCTAAACGATATATATGACCATCATGATCCTTGTCAGATAGCAGTAGACTTTATTTGTAAGACATCTGTGTATACCCTGCAAATCTGTTGTTTAGACATTATCTGCGATTATCTTATAGGACTAGGTAGATATTTAGAATCTCTTAATCATGTAGCCTGTATGTTTTTGTAGCTTAAAATATATCTGCGATCACTCTTTAGGGCTGGTTAGATACTTAGAACCTCATCCTGTTACAGATAAGGCAGCATACTGACTGGAGTAATATACGGGTACTTTGATCCTGGAACTCTATGCCTCTAGCATGATTAAATTCGATCCAAGTACGGCGTAAGTCGAGCTATACTTTAGGAATTATATGGGCACCTAGAGATCCCTTGGCCCCTAAGTTGCGTTTATGACCTTCTGCTTAGATATCTTGAGGCTCATTGTGTCTTTTTCTCCTTAGCCCTCTTAGAACTATTATTGTTCAAAGAAAGAGTCCGAGTCCTATGTCCCTGGCGACATTATAGGTTACGGGAAGATTTCCTCACTGTACCCATTCCTGACTTCATTGGATTGAGCTTTCCACTCTGGATCGCAAGTGTGTATTCAGTTCTGTGCATTCTTGTTCCTTTTGGGATTGCACCTTTAGGTGATTATTTTTGAAGCACCTTTTGGACTTTGGGTTTCCTAGCACTTTATTTCCATTAACGGTACTGCACTAGTATTATATTTCTTCTTCATAACTGTATCTATTGAGCTCTACTCTTTAGCTTTCCATTAATTCTAGCAAACTGGAAGCAATAGTGCTCATGTGTAATAAAATATATATATATATTTTTTATATTGTGATCTCGGATAACCCCGTTATTTGTTCCTCCACAGATCCTGTCTTTGACGAGGCATATAGTCAATCTATGTTGCCTTACTATTGTTATTTTTTGCATTTAATTTTTGTCCTTCGCCCATGTAATACCAATATCGCCCTGAGGAAGGAAGATTCCGAAACGCGCGTCGGTGCATTTGTGTATTGATTGGCGCAACTGTCTGTGTATGGTTTTGTATTATTGATATCTGTATGTAATTTTTCTCCTGTATTGTTATTTATATTTTTTGTATGTTCTCTGTTCATTACACTGCTTCGTCTATCTTAGGTTGAATTATAGCCAATGCTGTATAAATCTGTATTTATGAAAAAATGATTTATTTAAACATAAATTTGTACTTATGAAAAAATGATTTACTCAAACAAAAATAATTGATTTATTAATCTATATTTTTATAAATAAAACAAAACTAGAAAACATTTTTTATTTCTTGTTGTTTATGAGGGGTTATCTGGTCACAAGGGGTTTCTCTCTCTGTATTTTGGATACTTCAGAAATGCATGCACATGTGGGACTAGTTGGATGTGAAGAAAAATTCAAAGTGACTAAAACTAGACACAAAAAGGCACAATAAACATTCAGACATTGTCCGAAGGTCACTCTAAGGATAAATGGTTGTTCGATACAATTCATAATTGACAGCAGTGCGTCAATAAATATCATGCCTCAAGAGAAGTGTCAAGAGTTGTCTCCGTTACCTCAACTTACGAAGTCAAAGACTTAAATATACACATAGGCTGCCTCGATACCCTTAGAGTCAAGGTTTGTTTGTAGCTACAATGAAACATGAGAAACCTGTGATATAAGTGCCTATTTATGTACTTCACCTGCTGATATGGGACTGATATCAGTGAACTACAATATGATGAAATTGTAAGTCAATTTTCCTCATTATTTCACTGGTTAGGAAAACTTAAAACAATTAAAGTAAAAATGCATATAAATGAGGATGTTCGTCTGATTGCACAAAGACATGGACAAACTGCGTTTCACTTGTAAGAGGCTGTTGAAAAGGAACTTAATTCATTGCTTAAACATGACATCACTGAATGCTCCACTGGTCCAACGCCATGGGTTTCATTCATTGTAGTAGTGCCTAAAAGAGACAGTGAAGGATCTGTACACATATGCGTTGACATGCGTCAGGCCAACAAGGCAATTGAGCGAGTGAGACATCCAAGTCCACACATTGCTGATATGATAACAAATAAATGGTGTGATGTTTTTCTCTCAACTCGGCTTAAATGAAGGATATCACCAATTGGAGCTTTAAGAAAAATCTAGATATATTACAAACTTTTGTACGCATACTGGTCTGCTTCGCTACAAGTGATTGAGTTTTGGTGTATCCTCTGCTGTAGAACTTTTCCCAGACATCATTCGACGTACCATACAGCCTGTAGTAAATGCACTTAACTACAGCAATGACATATTAGTTTTTGGAGCCACACAGAAAGAGCATGACAGAGCTCTTATACAAGTATGTCATTTGCTGAACAATGCAGGTTTAACTCAAAACGATGACAAATGTGAATTCCACAAGAAAAGCTTGAAATTCTTTGGCCATGCATTTTCCGAAAAGGTTATGAAACATAATCCAGATAAAGTGCAAGCGTTGTCTACTACCAGCCCCCCACAGGACATTTCTATGTAACGATCATTTCTTGGAATAGCCAGTTTTGTACTAGATATATACAAGACTTTGCTCCGGTCAGTGCACCGTAATGAGAACTAATGAAAAATAATGTGAGAAGAGCTTCCAAAAATCAAACAAGTTATTGAGAATGCCACTGAAATGGCTTACTTTGATCGCACACTTCATACAGAGGTAGTAGTTGACGCCAGCTCTGTAGGGTTAGTCAGAATCCTGGTACAGCACAGAAGAAAGCAGAATGGTGAGAGACATATTGTGGCATACGCCAGCAAAATCCTGTCACAAACAGAATGTGCTTACTCGCAACCTGAGATAGAAAGTTTTGCAGTGGTCTGGGCTTGTGAATATTTCCACGTGTTCTTTAGGGAAAGCCTTTCAATGTAGTGGCTGATCATCAGGCACTGTTGATGATATTTGGCAATCCCAAAGCCAAAATGCTTCCTCAAATTGAATGTTGGGGTTTGAGGTTGCATGAATACAACTATACAATTCTACATCGTCCAGGGAAAGATCACAATCCACCTAATTATTTTTCAAGAGTGCCATTGCATTGTCATGGTACCTCATCTAAGACAACCGAGGCCTACATCAAATTTATTGTGAAATCGATCAAACCAGATGCCATGTATTCAGAACAAATTGTCACTGTCATGAGGCAAGATGGTGACATGTTAAAGTTAAAAAAACATTATTGCTTATCACTCATATGACCAGCACACTAGACCTCTCACTAATGACAATGAGTATGTGAAAAAATGTAAGAGATGAACTTTCAGTGACTCAAGAAGTCCTCATGATGCGAGGTACATACATTGTGATTCCCAAGAGTACAATTGATCACTGTAGCCCATGAGGGACATCGAGGAATAATTGCCACCAAGAGAGCTCTTGGTGACCGAGGTTGGTTTCCATGTCTCTAAAAAAGGGTCAAAAAAGAATTGGATTACAAATCACAAAAAGGCATGCAGCAGCAGACCAGGGTCAAGCACATTAAGTCCCACCTCTTTCATGTATTTTTGCACGAGTGCAGCTACTTCCGGCATCCGCTGCTGCGGGATGTCAATTACAGAGAAAGTCCACAAGAAAGGAAGGTGCACTATAAGTGAAGTCAGTCGGGAAACATGCGTTATCCAAACATCTTCTCTTTATTCACGTAGTTTGGTTGAAACTGGCACACAGCCAACGCGTTTCGTTCTCTAGTGCCATGGGAACTTCGTCAGGGCTTACTCGTGATGTATTAGGACATGTATATCCTAAGTGCAAAACTGATTACCATCAGTGTGTGACGTCTCCAACTAGGATCGTCTCATATGTTTAATCCAATAAGGTCTCAAGTGTAGCCCACTCCTTCAAAGCGTCAATGTCAAAACCGTATAATGTCATACGAACACTATGCCGTGGTTCCCCTGGGTTCGTAACATCAATATGTATTTCCAAAAGTATAAGAAACCCCAGGGCGCACTCAATGGTCCTCTGCTATGGACAAAAGACTGTAAAAAGGCATCTATTGAAGATATTCCTTTAGAGAGAATCAATGTAAGTGGGGGGTCCGTAATGGCGAGTCCCTGGAAGTACACTTGTTCCTCTTAATATTGAAAGGGTCCCAAATGGCAAGTGAGCAAGAGAGCCCCAGGACGTATAAAATTCCTTAATGCGGAATATTTTGCTATATTATCTAAAAAAGGTTCCAAATGGCATATTAACCAAGGAGCCGCATCACGTCCTATTTTTAATCGAAAACGGTCCCAGACGGCATGGTGACCGGTAAAAAGCGTGCGCCCTGGGGTTTCTTATACTTATGGAAATACATATTGATGTTACTTAGAGTGCACCTTCCTTTCTTGTGGACTGTCTGGAAAAAGAATTGTCATATATGCTACTGTCTTTCTTCTCAAGTCATTCAGCACCCTTTGAATGTGTCAGAATTTCCACATCAAGCGTGGGGGAGAATTGCTATTATTTCTTTGGTCCTCTTGAGAATGAGCGTCATCGTCTAGTCATTGTTGATGAATACTCCTGTTTCCCATTGGTAAAAGACCTTTAATCCACTACACATGAAAAGATTATTCAAAAGTTAGATGGCTTTTTGCAGCATGGGGTGTACCTGCAATCTACAAGTCTGACAACGGCCCACCTTTTAATAGTTGAGAATTCAAAGACTTTCGAAATCACCTCAATATAAAGCATCAGAAAAGCACTCCTCTGTGGCCCTTCTGCACATAAACAATCCTAAAATGCCATTCTGTCACTTTCAAGTGTGCTGCTTCATGCAGCACACATGAAAGTGACAAAATGGCATTTTTGTAAAAGTTTGTTTATGTACTTACACCTTCCTGTACATAAACAAACAATGGCATTTTGCTTTTTCCATGTGTGCTGCACATGGCAGCACACATGGAAAAAGCCAAAACGAAGAGAAATAATGCATTTCTACTTGTTTCGCCATCTTAAGACTAGTTTCTACCTGGTCTTAATTTTGGCTCTGCCTCCTATGTACGCCACCCTTGTACATAGGGGACAGCGTCAAAATGAATGGGTGTTGCGGCGAAACACCCATCGCAGCACCCAGTGGCCACCCCTTTCACGCTAACCATAGCGTAAAAGGGGGCCTTATGTACAAGGCAGTGTTAAGCCACGTTAAGTGGCTTAACACTGCCCTGTACATATGGCGCAGCCCCTATTACTACCACGTCATTATAGGTGACATTGTGGTGGCGATGGGGGCTTGTACATATGCCCCTGAGTTTCTAACTCCACACTGCTTTGTTGGGTGTGCATTAGACTGCTCAACTTTGATTTCCACAAGGGTGAAATACTAAAGGGATAGGCTTGGTGCTCTGTGTTGAGCTCAGTTTTAAGGTTAATCCCGTGAACAGCAGTGGTAAAAGACTATGACTGACACAATCTTCTTGGGACTCCTGAAAAAGTTTTCAAAGGCATTGTCAGTTAAAAAATAAAAGTTGTCCTTGTGAAGCTTTTGCAGTTCTGGTTGTAGCTCATTCCCTGAATTTGATGAGCTTGGGAAGTCTTTGGAGACTGATAGATATTTTCGGGATGGGATTCAGAGAGTTCAGAGGGAGCAGATGTTAGATTTGGTAATCGGTGATCGGTATGGATCACTGAGCAAATTCTGTTTTCTGTTTCTGGTCTGATGCAGGCTTATTGGAGACAACAAGCTTACATTCGTCTTTCTCATCTGCAGCATTCAATATGTATTTCCAAAAGTATAAGAAACCCCAGGGCGCACTCAATGGTCCTCTGCTATGGACAAAAGACTGTAAAAAGGCATCTATTGAAGATATTCCTTTAGAGAGAATCAATGTAAGTGGGGGGTCCGTAATGGCGAGTCCCTGGAAGTACACTTGTTCCTCTTAATATTGAAAGGGTCCCAAATGGCAAGTGAGCAAGAGAGCCCCAGGACGTATAAAATTCCTTAATGCGGAATATTTTGCTATATTATCTAAAAAAGGTTCCAAATGGCATATTAACCAAGGAGCCGCATCACGTCCTATTTTTAATCGAAAACGGTCCCAGACGGCATGGTGACCGGTAAAAAGCGTGCGCCCTGGGGTTTCTTATACTTATGGAAATACATATTGATGTTACTTAGAGTGCACCTTCCTTTCTTGTGGACTGTCTGGAAAAAGAATTGTCATATATGCTACTGTCTTTCTTCTCAAGTCATTCAGCACCCTTTGAATGTGTCAGAATTTCCACATCAAGCGTGGGGGAGAATTGCTATTATTTCTTTGGTCCTCTTGAGAATGAGCGTCATCGTCTAGTCATTGTTGATGAATACTCCTGTTTCCCATTGGTAAAAGACCTTTAATCCACTACACATGAAAAGATTATTCAAAAGTTAGATGGCTTTTTGCAGCATGGGGTGTACCTGCAATCTACAAGTCTGACAACGGCCCACCTTTTAATAGTTGAGAATTCAAAGACTTTCGAAATCACCTCAATATAAAGCATCAGAAAAGCACTCCTCTGTGGCCCTTCTGCACATAAACAATCCTAAAATGCCATTCTGTCACTTTCAAGTGTGCTGCTTCATGCAGCACACATGAAAGTGACAAAATGGCATTTTTGTAAAAGTTTGTTTATGTACTTACACCTTCCTGTACATAAACAAACAATGGCATTTTGCTTTTTCCATGTGTGCTGCACATGGCAGCACACATGGAAAAAGCCAAAACGAAGAGAAATAATGCATTTCTACTTGTTTCGCCATCTTAAGACTAGTTTCTACCTGGTCTTAATTTTGGCTCTGCCTCCTATGTACGCCACCCTTGTACATAGGGGACAGCGTCAAAATGAATGGGTGTTGCGGCGAAACACCCATCGCAGCACCCAGTGGCCACCCCTTTCACGCTAACCATAGCGTAAAAGGGGGCCTTATGTACAAGGCAGTGTTAAGCCACGTTAAGTGGCTTAACACTGCCCTGTACATATGGCGCAGCCCCTATTACTACCACGTCATTATAGGTGACATTGTGGTGGCGATGGGGGCTTGTACATATGCCCCTGAGTTTCTAACTCCACACTGCTTTGTTGGGTGTGCATTAGACTGCTCAACTTTGATTTCCACAAGGGTGAAATACTAAAGGGATAGGCTTGGTGCTCTGTGTTGAGCTCAGTTTTAAGGTTAATCCCGTGAACAGCAGTGGTAAAAGACTATGACTGACACAATCTTCTTGGGACTCCTGAAAAAGTTTTCAAAGGCATTGTCAGTTAAAAAATAAAAGTTGTCCTTGTGAAGCTTTTGCAGTTCTGGTTGTAGCTCATTCCCTGAATTTGATGAGCTTGGGAAGTCTTTGGAGACTGATAGATATTTTCGGGATGGGATTCAGAGAGTTCAGAGGGAGCAGATGTTAGATTTGGTAATCGGTGATCGGTATGGATCACTGAGCAAATTCTGTTTTCTGTTTCTGGTCTGATGCAGGCTTATTGGAGACAACAAGCTTACATTCGTCTTTCTCATCTGCAGCATTCAATAAGTGACATGATAGTTTCAGAAAGGACGACAGCGGGCTAACGGTATGTAATTCTCTAGGTCAGTAGTTCTTAAGATTAACAGAATTATAAGGTGTATATAAATCAAGAAGTAAAATTGAAGCATTTTCAATGTTTTGTAAATGTGAAAGAATTTGAAATTGGAGGCTAGAAATGAAATTACTATCCTCATATTGATTCATTGGAGCAGTGCAAGTTCATCAAACAAAACATAGGATGGACAATGGGTGACCTCAGTTGAATTAAGAAAAGCTCTAGGCTTCCCATTTAGATTTTTTATATTTGTGAATTAAATAAAATATTCCATCATTTGCGTATTTCTAGAGTGAATTACTGCTGGTGTTGGACAGAGTGAGAGCAAGTAAAGGTGTCTCATTGATCAGTCTATGGTATATCCTGTACCGCTGGTTCGCTACCTGGTAAACATATGATGAACACTATTGAATGATTCTGAACTACAGAAGTCCCACAGGGCTTAGGGGTTCATCAGGAAATGGTGGGGTTCACTTGAAAATGTTGCAGTTTCCCTGTGTGTGCAAGTCAAAGAGAAATAATTGGTTGGCATGGCCAAGATGCCTATCAATTTGATTACCTTATAGCGGAGCAGGGGAGTAGCTTGGTCTGTAAAATTGGGGGGTGTAAGCATCAGATTTCCAGACGATCATGCTGGCATATAATGTTAAAATAAATTAAATGACATGCAGGGTGCATGAGAGGGGCTCAAGAGGCAATGGCAAGGGAGAGGAATATTGATTAACAAAAATATTAAATGAGAGAAACACAATATTTTGTAAAATAAACAGTTGAGGGCTTTTAAGACAGAGATGAGAGAGTTGTGTGTGTTTTTGTCAGTGTGTTTATGCAAAAATCCATTGAGAAATCCAACAGACACCTCACTATACCCGACTGCAAGCAGCCGTACCCAACGATTTCTCTGAAAACTACATTTTGTTTGGAGGGAGGTGTAACACCCCAAACACCCCCCTGAAGCTACATCCCTGTAGCGAAGCGAAGCTCCCCCATCTATCATCCAGCACTATTGACCCACTGCATAATCCATGCCTGCACTGGTTGGGAGCAGTCATTGTGTGTCAGGTACTGCCGCATCAGAGAGGAAGAGTTTGGCCCCTGTTTGCGAATTCCGGTGTACGTCTCTGACCTCTGCGGCGCTGCTGTGTTTGTGGCATTGTGGGCCTAGTGTATGTAGGTGGTGACGGCTAGCGGGCATGTGGCTGCACCAGCTCTTAGTGCCAATATCGGCAACACTCACCATCCCCCCATACAGCATTCTCCTAGAGCAATAAGACAAGACACCTTCTTTGTGGTGAAAAATGCTGCAGGTTTATTAGCATTACAAATAGGGCTCCCGGTTTTATGGTATTTATTTTTTTAACAATTCCGTCTGTATTTATCCATATTTATTTTTAGGCAATTTTATATGTATTTATCCATATTTATTGTACGTTTTGTGAATAAAAGAAGTTGTAAAACTGTACATTTCCATATTTATTTAACTGATAGGTGGGCACTCAGACTTTGATGTCTGTTGTGTTTTAGCTATTTAAGCGGTCAAATATTACATAATACACCCACTGGTAAATACTAGCAATATACTACACTACACATGTATATTGACACAAGTCATTATTTGAAGAAATTGCATCCTGTTTTTTACTTTCCCATGCTGTCCATCTGCTCAGCTGTTGGGCTATAACTCATGAAAGATAGCACGGAGAGTCACTTAAAAGCAGTACAATGTTCTGTATTTACCCACTTTTAAAAATAAATGAGACAGAAAAACATATTGTTTTCTGTCTGTATTTATCTGTAAAAATGGAAAACAGGGATCCTTAATTACAAATATGCCAACATTGGTGGGTTATCTTACGTGCGATCCCAAGGCAGATAGCCCCTCGCCACCTGCCACCTGATGAGCCAAATTACACCGTGGCCCTGCCCAACGGTGTTTGTCATATTTTGGGGAGGGAAGACCCCTTCCACCGGTGGGCCAACAGCCCACCCCTTTGCTCATGCCCCATAAGGACGGCGGAGCCTGCCAGGCAACCCCTGGTTGCTCAGGTCCACAACCGCCCGTAGGACTAACGGGGCGCCGTCGCTCCTCCAGGGTCCAATGCGAGGACCTCCCTGTGGATATTTGGCCTTTTTACCCTTGTTGTGTTCCTGCAGAGGGTACCCGTATACACCTTACAGTCTCTGGATCGCCCTGTAACTCCGCGTGCAACACAAAAGATACATTAGACAAACTACCCCCCCCCACACCCTGCTTGAGCGCCGGGTATGCGGTAGGGAGGGAAACGGCGTGGGGGTAGTGGGCAAAGAGGGCGCCCAGTGGGCGGGGAGAGGTATATGTACCTCACCCCCCTCCCCCTCTCCCCGGAAGTGACGCAGCACACCGGACCCCTGAGGGTCCCAAATACTGGGAGGCTGCCTCCTGTGCCTCTTGTGGCACTAAGGGCAGCCGCCCTCTTAGCGGGTCTCCTTCGTGGACCCCGGGCAGCCTGCATAGTGCCAATATCAGATAACACTCCCCATCCCCCATACAGCATTCTCCTAGAGCAATAACCAGACAAGACACCTTCTTTGTGGAGAAAACTGCTGCAGGTTTATTTGCATTACAAATATGCCAACATTGGTGGGTTATCTTACGGGCGATCCCGAGGCAGGCAGCCCCACACCGCCTGCTACCTAATGAGCCAAATTACACCGTGGCCCTGCCCAACGGTGTTTGCCATATTTTGGGGAGGAAAGACCCCTCCCACCGGTGGGCCAACAGTCCACCCCTTTGCTCACGCCCCATAAGGGGGCGGAGCCTGGCAGGCAACCCCAGGTTGCTCAGGTCGACAACTGCCCGTAGGACTAATGGGGCGCCGTCGCTCCTTCAGGGTCCAACGCGAGGACGTCCCTATGGATATTTGGCCTTTGCACTCTTGTTGTGCTCCTGCAGAGGGTACTCATATGTACCTTACAGCCTCTGGATCACCCTGTAATTCCGCCACAGCTCTGGGTGTGGCCACCGTCACCCCAGAGCCCCCCCACCAAGATAGCTTTCCTTACTTACACCCTGCTTTCTTAAAGGCCTCCCCCAGGTTAAGTAGGAACAGGTCCATACCCACTCTGGACAGGTGTACCCCATCTTCATCAAAACACCCTGTGGCCTTCGTGTGCAGCAACCCATGACGGATGAAGCCAAACCCCCTTTGCTCAGTGAATTTTTTCATGGCGCTGTTAACCTTCCTGCGAGAGACCTCCATGGCTTCCTTCGATCGTGCACCCTGCCACGTCAGTCAGGGTGAGGGACAAAGAGGCCGCCAGGTGGGCGGGGAGGAACTTATACCTCTCCCCTTCCCCCACCTTGGCTGGAAGTGACGAGTGGGACTCCAAAGGGGTCTCTGGACACTAGGCTGTCCAGTGTGCCATCCTGTGGCACTAAAGGGGCCGCCCTCTTATGAGGGTCCCCTGTGAGGACGTCGTCGGTCAGCCCACATAGTGCCAATATCGGCCACACTCACCAGCCCTCACGCAGCAACATACAGGTAACAGAAATAACCAGACAAGACAACTTTTTGGTGGAGAAAATTGCTGCAGGTTTATTAGCATACTAAATATGCCAACATGGTGGGTTATCTTACAGGCGATCCAAAGGCAAGCCGCCCCTTGCGGCCTACCACGTGATGGGCCAACTTGCATCGTGGCCTTAGCCAATCGGTGCTTAGCGGTTGTGATGCGGTAAAAGCCCCTCCCACTTCTGGTGAAGCGTCGGTCCACCTCCTTACTCACGCCCCCCCCCACGAGGGGCGGAGCGTTCAAGCGACCCCCGGTTGTACAGGTTTCCAACCGCCCGTAGGACAGACGGGGCGTCGGGGTAGTGCGCAAAGAGGGCGCCCAGTGGGCAGGGATAGGTATATGTACCTCACCCCCCGCCCCCTCTCCCCGGAAGTGACGCTGCACACCAGACCCCTGAAGGTCCCAAACACTGGGAGGCTGCCTCCTGTGCCTCTTGTGGCACTAAGGGCAGCCGCCCTCTTAGCGGGTTTCCTTCGTGGACCCCGGGCAGCCTGCATTAGACTCCAGACACGCAGACCTGGATTTCTGTTTACAGCAATATTTAGAGGTGAGAACCGGCTGAGGAGTTTGGAATCAGTGGAACCAGTACACGTAGCGGTGCCCCAGGCTGTAATGTGTGAATTGACGGTCATCTTGAGTGAATGAGGAGTAAAGGGTGACTACAGCGGGGCCGCATCAGGCGTCAGAGCTGATGGGCAAGATTTGGTGGGGCCTAGAAGGGATTCAAATGAACTCCTACATAGAGTGAGTGGCAACACCTACGTGAGACGTCTTAGCGGTACATGAAGGAGAGCAACACGCAGTGGGAGCAACAGATGCTGATGAAGACATGAAAACAATCCTTTTAGAAATTGAAAAACAACCTCAGTGCCATATGCGGTAAAAGAGAGGCACCCATCAATTTATTGGGATAGATGAAAGGCAGACTGGAAAAGCTAAATATCAGAGCAGATATGGCAGAACATTGAAGTTCTGATTTACAGGATAGGTCTACCATCTCAAATGAATCACTGATGTTCATGGAGAAGGTCCTGGCTGTCGTATAAGCAAAGAATTAACACCTGAGTCATGCTCTAGACACATCAACATTAGAATTACAGGCGTCCCAAAATGCCCCACCATCGGAAAGATTGAGCTGTTTGTGGGAAATCTATTTGTGGATCTGTTTAATAGATGGCAATTGTCTGACATTTATATATTAGAACATTGAAATGTTGAGCACTCAATTGAAAACAATAGAGTGATCCGGGTTTTTAATGGCCGGTAGAAGCCCGGAGCATCAACATATCAATGTTGGTTCACAGAACATCCCGGAGTCTGAGGAGATGTTAACCCCCTTGTGCTCCGTGAGGCATTTGTTTGACAAATTTGAACTTTCTTCCCTCTAGGGGCGGAATGTTCTAATAGCCTTAGAGCCCTCTATAGTGGGCTCTACCGGCCATTAAAGGCCCGCTCTCTTGTTAAAGGCCCTCACCGAGCCGAAACGTTGGAGCAGGCCTTCAATGGCCGATAGAGCCTGCTATGGCGGGCTCTAAAGCAAAAGACCCACAGATGATGGGCAGAATGCAGAGCAAATCAAACATTCACCCCCCAGTCATTAGATCTGTGTTAAATCCATCTTACTTTTGCTCACCAAGCAACCCCAATTCGGGGTGGCATGGTGGCGGGCTCTAACGCAGTGATCTTCAAACTTTTTATTGCAGCACCTCCACCTCCTCCCCCCCTCCATTGTGGAAAAGAAAATCATCGGGCCTCCCTCAGAATTTTGCAGTTATTCTATTAAATAGTATCTATTAAAAGTATCCACAGTGGCAGGCGCCCACCATGTCGAAACGGAACGATATTATAATTGAGACACCTTCCGCTTTACATGTGGTAGAGGGCAACTTTAATGACGTAATGGACCCGGCCTTGGATCGTTCTGGAGGAGGAGGTAGACACACATCGACTACGCCACTGCGGCGCTTCTCCACAACGATGGGGTTGACGGATATCTGGCGGACCAGACATCCCCTCACCCAACAGTTCTCCTTTTATTCAGGGGCTCATGATGCACACTCCAGACCGGACTACATATTTGTGCCTTGCAGGGAAGTAGGGGACGAGGGGCGTGCTGACTATACGGCCAGGGTCCTTTCGGACCACTCCCCACTATGGGTGGAGCTGGGGTTGAAGGAGCGTGATGGTGCCCGTAATTGAAGGTTGTGCCCATGGAACCTAACGAACCCCAAAATCGCAAGAGGGATTAGGGCAGACACGGAAGTTTATTTTGTGGAAAACAAGGACTCTGTTCCCTCTTGCGTGACGGTTTGGGAGGCTTACAAGACGGTGCTATGTGATAGGGCCCAAAGTCGTATAGCATGGAGAAAAAAAAGAGAAGGATAAGCGTCTGACAGAAAGAGAACAAATAATAAATTAATTGGATAGACAGGTTATCCAGGGTAGCGACCCTAAGGGCCCTCGTAAACTTGCGTCCCTACGATTAGAGTACAAGGAGCTGGCTTCCGACAACACTAAGAAATTGTATCTGGCGACCTTACACTGCCTCTGTGAGGTGGGTGATAAGGCTGGAAAGCTTTTAGCCTGGCTTAGCAAGTGGGAGGCCTAAAATAGATGGGTGAAGGAAGTGATAGACCTCCTGGGGCACAACCAGTCAACGGATCTGGGGGTGGTCATGGCCTCTGCTGAATATTACGAGGACCTCTACCGGGCGGGATCATTCACATCACAGGCCGAGATTCAGGAGTACTTGGGGGCTATTTCCTCCCCGGTGCTAGAAGAGGAGGAAACCCGGGTCCTGGACAAAGATTTGTCATTGACAGAGGTTCAGGAGGCAGTTGCAAAGCTGCGCCCTGGGAAAACCCCGGGCACTAATGGGCTACCCGCGGATAGGCGATACTCAGCTATTCTATCCCCACACCTCCTCAGGCTTTTTACGGATGCCCAAAAGGAGGGGATCCTCCCCCCGGATTTACGGGTGGCTTCTATTGTGGTCATACACAAGGAGGGCAAACCCCATGAGCAATGTGGGTCGTATAGACCCATTTCTTTGCTGAACTCAGAAGTTAAGGTCCTGGCCGTTATTTTAGCGACTCGCCTCCTGGGAGTGATCAAAGGCCTGATCCACGAAGACCAGTCAGCATTTAAGCCGGGCAGGTCTACCCGGCTGAAACTTAGACAGACACATAACTGGCTCATGGAAGTGTGAACCCGGGAAAGCCCGCAGGTGTTTTTATCGTTGGACACAGAAAAAACATTTGACGCTGTCAATTGGCAATTCCTAGATGCTACCCTGGCTAAATTCGGACTTGGGCTGTAATTTCAGTTGAGTGGTACTCTTAAATAAACAACCAATGGTCACAGTACGTGTTAATGGTGGGCGCTCGGCACCCTTCCCCACTGAGAGGGGGACCAGACAGGGTTGCCCCCTGTCACCCCTCCTCTTCGCGCTTACTCTGGAGTCGTTGACCTGTGCCAGTCAGATCCATCCCCTGATTCTGGGCTTCGATACCACATCCGTGGATGCAGAGGAGGAAAAGAATTCCCTCTATGCAGATGACATTCTAATGTACATCACCCACCCGAAATGTCCACACCGGCCCTCTTTGATTTGATCACAGACTACGGGAGACACTCGGGGTATAAAATTAATTGGAATAAATCTACACTGTATTGCCCCACTAACACAACACTGAACTGCCCTTTGCCTGAGGAGCTGCGCATCGAACCGAAAGGCTTCAAATATTTAGGTGTTTTCGTGACGCCCCACGCAGAGGTGTGCTGACAGGAGAATCTGGGCGCAATCTTAAGTAACTTTTGGGCCGACACAGATAGATTGGAGGACCTCCCTCTTACCCTGCTTGGCCAAGCAGCTCTCTTTAAAATGATCACACTGCCCCAACTCATATATGCCCTCCAGAATTCGTACCACCCCTTACCTAGAGCCATCTTTTCAGAAATTAATACCACCATTAGGTCATTGATTTGGCAGGGCGCACACCCTAGAATCGCACTCCAGACACTACAATGTAATCCCTACAAAGGAGGGATCGCACTCCCTGACATCGAGGCCTACTATTGGGCGTTCCATCTGATCCCTATAAACAAATGGATCCACAAACACAGAGACCACCCCACATACCATCTCGAGAGAGAGGCTATGCAACCCCATTCACACTTGCATTGCCTTTATGGCGGGAAAGGCAGATCAGGCCTGCTTCCCACGACCCAAGTGACCCTGTTAGCATGGCAAAGAGCTAGTAAGACCATGAGCTGGGAGAAAAAGATTACACAATCCACACCGCTTTGGTAAGGGAAGTGGTTTAAAGAACTATCAAAACTCACAGGATTTGAAAACTGGGACTTTCTCGGGATCTCCACGGTAGGGGTTATTATTGAGAAAGGGGAACTTGAAACCTGGGCGAAACTTAGGCAAGAATATAATATGGAGGACTCCCAATTTGTTAAATATGCACGACTGAGACACACATGGCGCGCAGAGAACATCTCTAGTGAGCAGCTCCCGGAATATGCGCCCTTGGAAGGCAGGCTCCTACAAGAGGAGCTGATATGCAAAGCGGTCTCCCTCACGTATAAAACTATTAATAATAACATCCCCGAGCAAGGTGGGAGAAAGATGTGGGACACATGGAAGACGTGGATTGGGAGGCGGCATTAATGCATCCCAGAGAGGTGGCTATAAAGGCAAGATTTCGACTCATCCAACTTAAAATGCTGCACCGCACGTATTACGACAGGGACAGACTACACTAGATGGGAAGGGCAGAATCGCCTCATTGCTTAATGTGCACCGCCGCTGGCAGCGACTTTTACCACACGGTTTGGGCGTGTCCCTCTCTCCTACCATACTCGACACAGGTGACTCGAATATTGGGAAAGGTCCTGGGGGTACCGCTGTCAATGGGGCCTAAATTCGTGATACTGGGGATCCTTAGCGAGGTGGACATAACTAGACTGATGTTTGCCGCACTGGGGTTTGCGGTGGCTAAAAGGTACATCGCCAGAAAATGGGGGGTGGGTGACAACCCGACCATCCAGGAATAGACGTTAGGGATGGACATGTATATGACGGTAGAACAGGTCACGTATCGTAGCAAAGGGTGCCTCAAAACATTTCATAGGATCTGGGAGCCCTGGAGGAAACACTTTGGGTTGGACGTGGGAGATGACACGCAACAGGCCATTGGACACACTGCACAGGAGACGCCGGTGTAGGGGACCGGGCCCATGGCACTTCGACATATCACTTCCTCCGCTCATCGGAGACGGCTCCCGGGTTTAATACGCTACCATATAGCTACTCTGACAGTCGCCTTTGGCACACTCCGTTTTTACATTGCTCCAGGGAAGGAAGGGTGGAGAGGCCTTATTGAGAATACTTGCATCTGTAATGACTTGATGTCTAATCTCCTTCATATATCATGTATGCATTTCCTTGTGCTGATTGTTTGGTTGAATAAAATAAAAAATAAATTCTCCCCCCCAAAAAAAGAAAATTGTCCACAGTGTGTTGCTCAAGGTTTTGAAGAATATTTGGAGTCCCTTCCCTTTTGACACATACTCCCAGCTAGGATATAAATGACAAATTATGATAGTGATGGCCCATTACAGATCATAATGCTTTTTTTTGCCAGAGCCCGTAGGCCCCCGGGATCACCTGAGGCCACCCTAGGGGGGCCCGCTCCCCAGTTTGAAGACTCCTGCTCTAAGGCTATATTAGAACATTGGAATGTTGAGTGCTCCATTGAAAACAATGGGGTTCTCCGGGCTTCTTATGCAACATTCTAATGTTTGTTCACAGCAACAGCTGTGAACAAAGGCTTCCCGAAACCAGAGGGGATTTCAACCCCCTTGGGCTAAGTGAGGCCTTTGTTTTACAAATTAGAACATTCTGCCCTCTAATGGGGGAATGTTCTAATAGCCTTAGAGCCCTCCGTAGTGGGCCCTACCAGACATTAAAGGCCCGCTCCCTTGTCAAAGGCCTTCGGCTTGGGCTTTTAGCGCTGGAGCAGGCCTTTAATGGCTGGTAGAGCCCGCAGGGGTGGGCTCTAAGATTATAATGGAACACACACATCGATCCCTGGCACCAATCTACTGGTGCTGCTCTAAGGCTTCTTATTACATGGCTTCTGAATGATGGGGATTAGGATGTAGTGCTGAGATTGGTTATAGAGAATCATCGATTGGAGGATCATGGCTGCACATTATCCAGATTTCCGGACTTTACTGCAGGAGTATAGGGTGATAGGCTGACATTCCAGGACATTAGGCGATAGCTCTGCTCTCTGGAGATCAAATATGTAATGCAACTAAAACTTAAATGCAGTGAAAAAATACACATCTTCAGTGCTCCCAACAAAGTGACCAATGGCCGGATGTACGATGGTTTTTAGCATGTGTAAATGGGTTTTAGACGAGTTTGCGCACACTAAAAACCTTGGGCCCATGTACAAAACCTATTTTGCAACTCGCTCATCAATCAGCGACTCACTAAATAGATTTTGCGACTTGCTATTAGGAAGGGGCGTTCCCTTCCTAATAGCGACTCATGAGCCATGTGTGAATATTTTGCAACCGCAATTGCGGTCGCAAAACACTCGCAAATTACCACCTACTTCAAGTAGGTAGTAATCCAATCGCACATAGAAAGGGGTCCCCAAGGGACCCCTTCCCCTTTGCAAATGCATGCGAAAATATTTTTTAATGGCAGACAGTCAGTGGTCCCAGGGACCACTGCCTGCCCTTAAAAAATGAAACGAAAACGTTTCGTTTTTATAAATGCATCCCGTTGGGGCTGCATTTAAAAAAAAAAAAATGCTGCTTTATTTAAAAGCAGTCCCAGACATGGTGGTCTGCTAAGCTCAGCAGGCCACCATCCATGGGAGGGCCAGCCCAATGGGGTCGCAAAATGTGAGTGCCTCGTTAATATTAATGAGTCTCTCATTTTGCGACCGGATTTGGAATAGCAATCAGTGTCTCTGACACTGTTGTACATAGTAAATTGCGACACGCAATTTGTGACTCGCAATCGAGCACAAATTGCGACTTGCAATTTACTAGGGTCGTACATCAAGTCCCAAGTTAATTAAAACCCACTTTGCAAAGAGAGGGAACAATGAGCTATGGCCTCCTTCGACCGCTAACCAGGATGAAATCTGTACATAATATTGAATGATTGTGTGAAGGTTGTTTAAACTTTCTATGCTGTGTTATTTCATTAAGATGCTGCCTTGCAAAAGCCCCACCTATTTTTTGGTACCTTGGTATACATTGAAGTTTGAATTGTGAGAAATGTATCGTTCCAATTTGTAAATGTAGGTCCTCCATGGTGTTAAGTGTCAGTGGAGGTAAAAATTTCTTTAGGATTATTTACATGGCTGTGGGTAGTTGGCATTGCAATTTTTCCCTAGTGTGCACAATCTAAAATGTGTAACGTTCTTTTGTTTTTTTCGAAAAGTGGGCTTGTTCCAGTGATAATTAGGAAAGTTATCTGGGAAGGGATTAGAAAGGGAAGGTGTATGAGATTGCGGGCCAGATATACGAACACATTTTCCCAGAGACACAGAATGGGTCAAACTGTTTGATACATCGGGCCCTGCATGTCTTCAGACAGCTGTTCTCTTTATTTAAAAACCTCATGTCTGTAGTAAATCTATGTTCTACTTGACCTTTAAATTAATGTAATCACTCTGAAATAATATATGGTTCATTTGTAGACCTGATGATGACACTATCAACTACAAGTTTGTTAGTGGCAAAGCATATATCACAACCGAAAGTAGTTGTTGAGGGTCCCACAGATTTATTTCAAAGGGATCCTCTAAACCACAGATCCCACTCATGTTTGATTTTTGTTGTCATTTGTTCCCCATACAATGTCATAAACTGATATCCTAAACAAGTTCTATGACTCTAATCACCCCAGAAAAGGCCAAATTAGTACCTTGATCAACATCATATTGAGATATTTTTCATGCTGGAGTCTCATCGAGGCCCAAAATATAGCCACACTTCTGCTTCGAGGTGTGGAGAATATAGGTCCATTTTATCTTTTACTACATAGATGATGCAAGTGGCCTTTCTGATATGGAAGTTGACCGATTTTGAGCCCCAGAACAAACACCGACAACCAGATTGCTGGTTGTTGCTGTTACAAGGTACCCAATCAGTCAGTCAAACCTTTATTCGGTAAGACAATGCCATAAAAGTACATCTTTAAAAGTATATTCATTTACACATCTTAACAGATTACTACAAATTTAAAAAGCACATTAAACTGACAGTTCATGATGAATTGTAGACTTAAAACTACATATTTAAAACACCACACAAGCTGGGGGAGAACATGGCGGCAGACGGCCGATCTGCCGTGGTGCTCCGTGAGTTCGGGCTCCCGTTTCCTCGCTTCCCCCGGCTCCCTCGATTTCCCCGCCTGAGTTACCGTTGGCTGCCGATGGCGGACACTAATTTATTGTTTTGAATCTCTTACCGGTGTATTGTGCCTGTGTCTGTCCCCTCGGTTTTGGCAGTTTTTCTCGGAGTCTTGCTGATTTTCCTCTGTGTGCTACGTGCGGTGGCCGCGGTCTGCTGACTGCCTGCCGCCTGATTTCCGCTGGGTCCTAATTCCTCCCTTTGGTGCGGATCTGTCTTCTCTCTATGCCTTGCTGCTCTGGTAGCAAAATCCCGGCTGGTGACGCCTTTGGTACTTTTGGAGGTGCAGCTGGTACTCTTGGTTGCCGCGGATCTTCCTCTTCCATCGGCTGTTCACTGGTTCGGTGGTCGTGGTCCTCAGCCGCCCTGGAGCTGCGGCGCGGCAGGAGAGCGCGCAGTTTGGTGCGTGCTGTGTGTGTTGGAGACAGCCTTGTTCACCATTTGGAAGACTCTTCTCAGGGAACAGCTGAGAATACTGAAGCGGTTACGACGGCAGCGGATGGTTACAGCGATACAAGCACACAGGAATCAGCCTCAGTCTTACCTCAGTGTGGGCTATCAAAGGATTCTGAAGGTTTGCACCAACACTATCAAACGTCCAGAGGTAAGGGGAGAGGTGGGAAATCTGGTCGAGGACGAGGTAAGGAGCAGGCTAGAGTGCCTACGAGGGGGGTTGTTATCGGCTCTAATTCGTCTGGTGCCGTTATTCCACCCCAACTTGGTAAGAGAACCTCCTCCTATCTATCCAAGGAGGTGAAATCAAAGGGCACCAGAGGAAGAGTAACACGTAATCCTGTTGCTGGAGTCGAGGCTACATCTAAAATTACACCATCCCTTCGGTCATACTTCAAAGTTGTTCCACAGGTCTTGCGCTTTGTGGAATCCAAGGCAAGGACCACACCAAATGATTCAGCTCAAGTGTTTTCCCCTACTTTAACTCCATCATCTCTCTCAACCCCCGCCCCTTTAGTTGTTGTGCCAACCCTTTCGGTTCCTGGTGACTCCGTGATGACTGTAAGGGAGGTAGCGCCAGCTGTCTCAGTTGCTCCTGTAGTTCCCGTACCTTCCCCACCTATTATTATATCCAAGAGTGGAGTTTTGTCTTGTGAAATGGCGGGAGGCCGGGCAACACCTATTAGTTCTATCATGAGGGGCGACGTTGCAGCAGCTAGTGAAGGTGGTCTTACCCACTCCGATTCCGGGGGGGCTACTGTATTGGAGCCGTCTCTCGAGCTATCTTTGGCAACATCTGTCCCTGTTCTTGCACCTTCCATTCCACCTTGTGAAGAAGCAACACCAGAAAACATCTCGGCAGCCACTTTATTTGCGATGCTCACTACCTTGTCTCAGGACATAAAAAAAGGGTTTGAGCAATCCTCAGTTATGCAGAAGGAGATTCGCGATTATTGTCAATCATTGGATAATAAGATCGATGGGCTGTCAACAAGGACAGAAGTCTTGGAGGAAAAACTAGCTATAATGTCGGTACATCTAGTTAAGACAGAAGAGGACATTACTAAACTTAAAAGAGATGATCAGGCCTTGCTGGACAGGATGGAGGTTTTAGAAAATAACGCAAGAAGATGTAACATTCGTATTCTTAATGTTCCGGAGGGGTCTGAGGGGGCAGATGTTAAGCAGTTTATTGTTTGCCTTTTGAAGGAAGGTTTATGTCTGGGTCAATCCCTGGAGCAGCTAGCAACCGACATTCAGAGGGTCCATAGGGAACCATTCAAACAGAACCCACAAAGGCAAAAGCCGCGTAAAATCCTTGTTAATTTCCTTACATACACTCTCAAAGAGCAGATACTGAATGCAGCTCTTAAACAGAAGTCCCTACCTGGTAAGGGGTTTACTTTCCTCATCAGATCTGATCTTTCTAGGGTCACACTTGAGAAGCAATGGGAGTTTGGAAGGCGGCTGGAGTCCTTTAGGAAGTTGGGCGCTTCTGCTCAATTGGTGTTCCCGGCCTCTCTGAAGGTCATGTATAATAATAAAATGGTAAACAATAGGTCAATCGAAGCTGCCGATGAATTCCTTTTGGATATAGGCAATAAGTCATCCGGTAATAGCACTTAACTCGCTTTTTTCTTTTGGAGTTTAGGTCCTTTTACTGCCTTATGGTCGCTCACAGGGATTGAAGCATATTTAGAAAAAAAAAAAAAAAAGAATGAGAAGGAAAGAGGAAGAGAGAAAAAAAGAAAAAAAAAATCTATTTCTCTTCTTTTATTTCAGGGAAGGAAAGGAGTAGGAGAAAGGGGAGGAAGGGAAAAGAAAGGGGAAAAGAAGATGAAGAAAAGAGAAAAAATAAAATAAATAAATAAATAAATAAATAAAAAAAAAAGAGAGTACACTGTCATAAGTGGGATCACTTCTTTTTTTTTTTTTTTTACATTTTAGCTGTGAGTTCGGGGGGGGGGGGGTGTTACGGGAGCCTGAGGTAGGGGTGCCATCTACTGGACTTGATCCGGTTAGATACACCACGGGTTCTCCATGGGGAGGGTGAAGGGCGGGTGGGGGGGGTTCACGGGCAAAATTTAAAAATTCCTCATCAGCCATCTTTTCTATTTTCTGTAGGTTTTTTAAAGTTTCTCATGTTGTACTGCGAGTTTTCTTGTGGAGGTGGGTCAGTATATATCTGGTCGCATTATAAAGGCAAGACTGGTTGTGCTCTGGTTCAGTGGAGATGGCTAGTTTAAAGATTATGTCTTGGAATGTCAATGGGCTCCGTACTAATCCTAGGGCTAGAATATTGATGCAGTATTTCCGGGACTCTGATGCCCAGGTCATCATCCTTCAAGAGACACATTTGATCCAGTCTGAAATTGACACCTTGGTTAAAAAGAATAAATGGATTGATTTTATGATATCAACCTCACAATCTATGACTTCCCGAGGTGTGTCACTGATTTTCAGAAAGCAGCTTAGGGCCAGGGTATTAGAGTTTAAAGTCGACCCTGCGGGAAGATGGGTTATTGCTTCTGTGGTAATTATGGGTGCCTGTTTTACTATTGTTGGATACTATGGTCCCAATCTTGATGACCCTACATCTTTGGAAGTGATTTTTTCTCACCTTTTGTCCTTCCCGGAACCAGTTATATTAGCTGGCGACTTCAATATTGTTTTAGATCCAGTCCTGGATAAATCTCATAACAGTAGATCCCGTGTCCCTTCAAAATCAAGATCTTTCTTGTTGAATGAGATGAAACAATACGGTTATATCGATATTTGGAGGTTAAGAGCCGGGCAGCAGCAGGGTGTCTCTTTTAGAAACTATAAATATAATCACCAGTCCAGGATAGATTTTATATTAATTAACCATAGTTTATCCGACGCAGTTAGGGACATTTGTTATTTCCCGTCACATTTATCTGACCATTCTGCAGTTTTCCTGGAACTTATGGTACCTACCTCTGACGTAGTAAGGACTTGGTCTTTTGACCGTTCTCTACTTTCTCACCCTGAAGATGTCACTTTTTTAAAGTCTGAAGTGAGGTCTTTCTTAGAGATGAATGTGGGTTCTGCTGGACCTGGTGTGGTCTGGGACTCACTTAAAGCCTCTTTGAGGGGTCTTATTACAAGTAAGATGTCATATAGAAGGAGGGAATATAGAGAGGCTATTGCCTCAGTTGAGGCGGACCTGACTAGTGCACAGGCCGACATTGATGCCAACTTGGCTTCCACAGAAGCTGTTTTAGCACCTTTGCGGGTTAAACTATTGACCCTAAGAGGCCAACTGACCTCGATCCTTAACCGGCGGCTTCAGGAAAGATGGGAGGCCAGTAAAATCGCACATTTTCAGTATGGGGAGTGTGCTGGTAAATTATTGGCATGGAAAGTAAAAACTGATCAGGTTCGTAACAACATCAACCAGATCTATGTCAATAATGTCCCTCTTTCTTCTGATGCAGATATTAGAGCAGCATTTAAAGATTACTATCAAGATATTTATCATGAAGATAAGAAATTGGATACTGATATGATTAATGAATGGCTTGGGAAAATAGATCTACCAAAATTCTCTGTTGATCAGTCAGCAATGCTAGATAGTAAAATCTCGGAAGAGGAGGTAAGGGAAGCCATTCGGGATGCCAGGAAAGGCAAGGCCTCTGGGCCTGATGGGCTGCCTGCTGAAATATATAAATCTTTGGAGCAGGAACTTGTTCCTTTCCTGGTTACATTGTTCAATCAGATACTGCTAGATGGAGTACGACCACCTGTGTCATGGGATAACGCATCCATAACTGTTATTTTGAAACCAGGGAAGTCTCCAACCACCTGTGGCTCCTATAGGCCAATCTCTGTTTTGAATGGAGACTATAAGATCTTTGCCTCCATTCTTGCAAATAGATTGGCCTTGGTCGCTCCTTCCATTTTACATGTCGATCAGAAGGGATTTATTAAGGGGCGACAGCTTTTTGAATTAACTTTTGATTTGATTGGGTCAATAGATATGGCATGTTTGAAGTCTTTGCCCTTGGCGGTTCTCACGCTGGACGCCACCAAGGCCTTCGACAGAGTTAATTGGTTGTATCTGTCGGAGGCCTTGGCAAAGTTTGGCGTGGGGGGTAGATTTCGTCAGGCGATTAGTCTTCTTTATAATAACCCTAGTGCCCGTGTCTTGGTTAATGGTATACTCTCTGACTCATTTGACATCTCGAGGGGTACTAGGCAGGGATGTCCTCTCTCCCCACTCCTGTTCGATTTATATGCTGAACCCTTTGCCCAGATTTTGAGGGATAGTGTTAACATCAAGGCATTTGCGTACAGGGGCTGGGAGAGAAAGGTGGCACTTTACGCCGACGATATTCTCATTTTTACCTCTGACCCGCATGAGGCCCTCCCAGCAATATTCAGGCTGGCATCGGAGTTTGGGATGGTCTCTGGATATGAGATTAATGCTCTAAAGACTGAGATGATGACCTGGAACATCGATCAAAGTACCTTCGATTCGGAAATCCGGCCGGCGAGTCGGATGAGATACTTAGGTTTGGATATTGTATCTGACCTCGATCAGATTACTATTATTAATTTTTTAAAAATTGCAAAGGATTGTCGTAGGTTGCTCCAGTCCTGGGCCCATCTTCCACTCTCCCTACTGGGCAGGGTCAGCCTTGTCAAAATGTCCATCTTGCCTAAGGTTTCTTTTTTGTTTAATGCGTTACCTTTATGTTTTGATCCCGCCTCTATCAGGAAATTACAGTCGGATATTAGCACCTTTATTTGGAATAAACATCTGCCAAGAATCTCCTGGAAAAAAATTAGGAGACGTAGGGAAAAAGGAGGGCTTGCTGCTCCTGATCTCCAGGCTTATGCCTGGGCTTTCCAGCTTTCACATGCCAGGATTCTATTAAAAAGACCAGTAGGGGTTGGAGTGGGTTCCCTCTATTCAATGTTATTGGATGTAGAAGGTGTAAGTCAGTCAGGGTTTCTTTTTAAATTTGGAAACCCCAAGTTTTTCAAAGAAATTAAATTGAAAATTTTAAGGGGTATGGCAAGAATGTGGGCCCAGATGTCTAAAGCAATTAAAGTTGGTTACTATGGAAGTAGGACACCGTTGTGGGGCCTTCCTGATGGTCCAGCATGGTTAGGGGATGCACTAGCTACACCTATGAGAGAGGCAGGGCTGGAGGAGTGGGGTAACCTATTTGTTGACGGGGACTTGTTACCCTGGGATTATCTTTGTACAAAAATTGGTCCACACTTCTCCAGGCTTAAATATCTTCAGATGTTGAGCTGGTCTCGTGCATACTCTGTTCAACCTCCACATGGTGTTAAATATCCCTTGGGCGTATATAGTTATCTTATAACGCTTTTGGCAGATAAGCCACCTGCCAAGAAGGAAATTTCACTGTGGTATAATTTAATCTTGGAGGAAATGGACGGAACTTTTTCACTGCCAGAGGATCTTTGGTCTCAACACGTCATCAATTCCGATTTACAACATCTTTGGAATTCGTCTTGTAAGATGTTGTGGGATATTGTCAAGCCTGCATGGTTACGCAGGAACCATCTTTTCACCATTCATCGGGCATACTACTCACCCCTTCGTCTTTCAAAATTTACTGAGGGGAGTAGTGTGGCCTGTGCGAAGTGTGGTTTGGTGGCTGCTTCTGACACTCATATGTTCTTTGATTGCCCACATTTGTCCCCATTTTGGGATGCCATTAGTAAGACTCTTTCACTTTCTGTTGGAGTTAACATTACCCTAGATTTAACATCAGTAATTTTTGGTTGCTACCAAGGGGTCCCCTCCTTGGCAAAAAAGCTTATTTTTTATGCTATCCTGCTAGCCAGGAGGGAGATATGCAGAAAATGGAAGGATTCTTCATCTCCTTCTATTAATGACTGGTATGCTTCTACTTTGCTGGTCTCTAAGCTAGACCTGGCTAGATCTGGTAATCCAGATACAAGATCTTTCTGGCACCTCCTGAATTGGGTTCATTGAACATCTGGGTTTTTTTTTTTTTTTTTTGGTTTTTTTTCCCCCAGGTCCAATGATTATGCCATCAACCTCGTTCCGGGGGTTACTTGTTTCATGGTGCTAAGTTTAGTACCTTGGCTGGACTTTAGCAATTGCCTGTCTGGTAGCAAATTAGTGATCATTGTAGGTTGAAACATGTTGCTGAGGGGTGAGCTTTCCGTTCTATTACTGCCCCAACCAGTCTTGGCTACTGAGGCAGCACAATGTGTGTAAACCTACAAGATTGCATATTGAAACTTGCCTGGCAGATGAGGACAAAAAAAAAACAAACAAAAAAAAACACCACACAAGCTGTTAATTAAAACGACAGAGATGCAGAGAAATTGATGTGCTTATAAGACATATACAAGAATATCTTTTCCTAGTACTAAGTGCACCTCTAATAAAATTAAGGACTGCACAACACAAGGTACTCTATTTTGTACCTACTTCATGTTATTAAATATTTACAGTGAATGACACACATATCGATTCAAAAATATCAGGTGACATGAATATTGTGCCAGAAATATCGTCATTACAGAAATATATTGGACCAGAATATCGAAGGTAAGAATATAGTTTTTTCGTATATAATAAAAAAAATTGGGATATTGTTGAATTAAATATTGTTTACTTTCATACAGTAGTAATACATATTGTTTTTAATAACTTTAGTATATATTAGTTAGTATATTAATTGTAAGTGTTGGCATTATCAGTCAAATTGTTATCCATTTGTTTAAATATAGTGTGCAATTTTGCATTTGATTTTTTATTTAATTAGCAATTTATAATGTTGTGGTGGGTTGTTGGGGTATTTAGGGGAGTAGAGTAGGAAGTTAACATAATTTATTAACCATATGTTGATTCCTTTTTGTTTATAGAAACACCTTCTTCCATTTTGACAACATACAAGCAAAGCAATTGCTCTACTCATCGCTGATTTACTAACAAATGATCCATCATGATAATATATATTACCAAATCCAGTCCATCACAGTTTTCCCTCAAACACATTGGTTGATGGCTTGGCCCCTTTCTAACCCTCCAGTCCATGATAGTCTCATGATAGTCCCACCATTTCTTCCAAACTTTATTCTATTTATAGGGGCAGCCCTCTGCTTCATAAATTGTCAATTCTAGCTTGCCACATTAGTCCATGCCTCTCGCCCATGTCTCCATTGAGGGGACTGTGGGGGAGGTCCACTGCCAGACTAGATCTCTTTTGGCTACTATTGTGCCCAGGCCCACTCGCGTTCTGTACCCCCTAGGCCCACCCACATCATCCAGCATACCCAGAAGTGTAATTTGCGGATGCGGTTGAATGGAGGACACCACAACAGGGGAGAGAACATTTAAAATGGAAATCCAATAAGCATGTATCTCTGGGCATTTCCATATCACATGAAATAAATCCTCCACAGGATCTTGGCACCTGTAACAGAGTGGGAATTTGTGAATGCCCACTCTCCATATGTGATGGGGTGTCAGGTACGTTTGTTGTAGGTACTTGAACTGTACCAGGCGGCGTCTAGAGGTTATCGCCAGGACTCAGAGGCCATGCATGCTTCTCTCCAGTCCGCTTCATCCAAAGCTCCAACCCAGACCTCCCATTTTTCTTTCAGAGTCCAACGATAAAGGGGAGTGCCCCATTAGTGACCTATATATCTGGAGTAACCCTCCCTTACTCAAGTGGCCCAAAAATAGCTAGCTTTCAAAGGGGCTATATTCAAGAATGTCTTCTAAATCCTCTTGGTAAATGGAGAGGGCATGAAGGAGTTGTAAGTAGCGGACAAATTAGTACGTCGGCATGTGGAATTCTATTTTTTATGATCCTAAAAAGGACTTCAAATGCCCCTTCCCCAAACATCACCTATCTTCAAGATTTCTATAGAGTTCCAGTGTCTGAACCCCTCCAGAGTTGACACCTCTGCCAACCTTCTGTCCTCCCACAGCGGAGTCTCCAACGTGAGTTTGCGGTTCCACCCAATCCATCTAAATGCACCCCTCCATGCTCTAAATGCCACTTGGGTCACTTCTGGAAGATAGGCTGGGAGAAAGGCACTATATAGGATGAGCATCACGTTATCCAGACCCAGCATGGCCCGTTCTCTCCTATAGGTGGGATCATCCTACTCCCCGTGCAGCCAGTCATTATTGGGAAGGAGTAGTGTCCCACAGTAGTACAAACGTATGTCGCCCATTGCGAGCCTACCATTGTACGTTGCTCGATTGCATCCAGCGCGACATGTCCTCCTTAGCTTTCCGTGTCACAAGGCAAAGATTCAGACTTCATGCCAGGCCTGACTCCCAGGAGATGTGCACCCCAAGATATTGTAAACTAACCCAACATATTGGGATCTGGGACTGCCATGCCTTGTTCCATTGATCACCTTTCAGGGAGACTAGTAGAGACTTGATCCAGTTGATTTGTAGCCCGGACGCCTCCCTGAAGACCCCTAGGACATGAAGAAGCCTGGGCCCTGTCTCATCCGGGTGGGACACAAACAGCAGAACGTCGTCTGCATAGAGGGCTATGTGGTCTTCTATGGTTAGGCCCCAGTCATAGCCCCAGATCTGAGCATCACACCTAATCCACACCACCAAGGGCTCTATAGCCAGCGCAAATAAAAGCTGGGAGGGAGGGTATCCCTGTCTGGTGCCCCTACTTATGGGCAACACGCAGGACAGCACACCATTAACTCGTGTCCGGGCCCGTGCGCCACCATAGAGGACCCTGACATAGGCTCAGAACCAGGGCCCGAAGCCTATCCTAATAAAGGTTTCATGAGTCGATTTTTAGTGGTATCTTTATGTAATTAAAATACTTAATCGGTTAGTATGTAAATTGTTTAATTGTTATTTTATTGTATTTAAGTTTAATGTGTTAATTTTATTGTACATTTCACTTTTTTTTATATTTTAAATAGTAATTTATATTTTTGTAATTTTTTAGGCTGTGGGGATAGAGAGTGGCAGATGATTTAAATTATATTTGTTTTTAATTCATGCTTTATGGGTTTTAAATATTTAATTAATGATCATGTAAATGTGTTAATTGATTATAGTACAAACTATTTGTTTTAGTGTAATTATTTATTATTTTATTGATAAATGTATTTAATAGTAATATTTGTAAAATGTATTTTATATTTATGATTGTTTTTAATTGTATTTGGGGTTTTTAAGTAGCATTTGATGTTATCATTGTCTTAGTTGGTAATTGTGTTTTTTAGTAGTATGTAGGGAAATTGATTATATTTGAACTTTTTAAAATATTTGTTATTTGATAATTTTCTATCATAATTTACATTTTAAAATAATTATATTGTATATATTTGTTATTTTAAATACGTTTTAATAATTTTATGTAGTTAGATATTTTAAAGGTTTTTTTTTTAATTATTATGAGCTGGAATATGTGTAACTTCTCCGAAGTCCAACACCTCCCCTACTGTTGCTTATACTGGAGTAAGAAAAGTAACTCTAACACCACCAAAGTCCAACACTTTCTTTAGTGTTGCTTAGACTAGAGTAGAAACAGTAAATCTAATTTCTCGCAAGTTGTAGTAGAAATAGTAAATGTGCAAATATATATATTTGTTTTAATTGGAATTGTATTAATAATTATTTATGTTAGTGTTATCTTTATGTTTTTTTAAATACTTCACTTTATATAATATTTTTTCTAAACGAGTACGTTTTTATTCAATTTTTTTGACAAACAAAATTGTTATATATGATTTTTATATGGTTTAATTTCAAGTGTTTAAATTACCGTTAATGGTGTATTTTTATTGTTAAAATATTGTTTTACATTTAAAAAATAAATAGATGTATATATGTTTATTTGAATACTTAGTTGAAATTATTAGTTGAAATATATGTATATTTTGATATTTAAATTAGGGTAGAGATGTTTGTTGGTTTTATATATATGTAATTGCAATTGCATTTATATAGTGCTTCCTACCCCTGACGAGACGTCAAAGCACTTTTTCGGCAAGTAGCACACTACTCCGGAACCCATAAAGAATTAGTGGTGAATTAGTACAGTGAAATAGGAAAGTAATTTGAGTGGTGGATATGTTGGTTATTTGGATTGAGAAGGATGGTGGAGGGATAAAAGCGGAAAAAACGTTTGCATTTATATAGCTCTTGCTACCCCTGATGGGGTGTTAAAGCTATTTTTCAGTGAGTTGCAGGCTACTCTGGAACCCATAAAGGATTAGTGGTGAATTGGTATTGTGTAATATGAAAGTAATTTGAGTGGGGAGACGCTTCGCTTTGGGGAATCATACCTGAGTTTCGAGTCTTCACCCGTACCGGGAGATACCAGGAGTGACGGCGGCAGCAGCATGAGCAGCGGAGGCCCCGCCCCCTTGACCCCTGCACCTACTTCAGCGACTCGCGCCTCCCGCGCCGGGAGACGCTTCGCTTTGGGGAATCATACCTGAGTTTCGAGTCTTCACCCGTACCGGGAGATACCAGGAGTGACGGCGGCAGCAGCGTGAGCAGCGGAGGCCCCGCCCCCTTGACCCCTGCACCTACTTCAGCGACTCACGCCTCCCGCTGCGCGGGAGACGCTTCGCTTTGGGGAATCATACCTGAGTTTCGAGTCTTCACCCGTACCGGAAGATACCAGGAGTGACGGCGGCAGCAGCGTGAGCAGCGGAGGCCCCGCCCCCTTGACCCCTGCACCTACTTCAGCGACTTGTGACTCCCGATGCGCGGGACGCACGCGGGCTAATCCCGGGCAAAGGGCGGGCTGTCTGTGGCCGTCCGGGGCCATAGGGGCTGGGTCGGGCTACCCCCCTTACCCCCGCAACCCTTGCCATTATCCCATATTCCAGCGGACGCCATTGTAAGGTACTGTGCTGCTACTGTTGGGACCTTTGCAAATGATATGTATGTTTGAAGACCTGGTTGTGGCCCGTTATTGACTGTGTTGATTTGGCTTGTGCCCCCTGCTTGTCACACGTTTTACAACTTTGGAGTGTATTTTGGACGCTAACACTCTGCGGCACCAAGAACATTGGCTTACTCCTGGACTAAAACAAAATGGCAAAAATGAGTTGCCAATCTAGGGGTACGATATTGGTTGTTGCATATTGTATATTTAATATTTGTGTTTTGTTTGAAAGTCATTTCATATTAAGTGCTATCCTCATCTGGCAGTATTTCGTGCTGGTTATTTTTATCTTTGTTTAAGGCAACATGCCCAAGCCAGTCGGGAATTCCCGCCCTATTGTCTCTACACTTGACAACTACTTAGTTAAAGTAGTAGACAAGATTAATAAGGAACGAAGATTATCCCTGGGTCTTGGCAATGTCCCCGACTCTACGAGTCAATTAGTCTCTGCTGAGACCTCTGTCCCTTTGTCTATCCCCCTGTTGATTCCTACAACTGATGATAGTTGTGTAGTGGTCTCTACAGATTTTTCAATTAGGGAGGGTACCAACGAAACAGAGCCATCACAGGATCTCCTTGTTGTTGAGGACCCCTACAAGGCATCCGATATTAACAAGTCCCTTAATGACTCTGACGCCCTGGGCTCTGTGGTCCCCAAACCTCATAGAGTGTTAAGGTCAGGGAAACATCTAAATAGACCTGTTTTGTCTAAAAAGGGGGGTCGTAAAAGTAAAAAGAATATTGCTTCTGTTTCAAATGGGGGCCCTACCGAGCTAAATTGTTTACATAATGACGTTAATTCCATTCACATGAAATTAGCCCCGGATCAGCTTGAGCTGCTTATTGGTATGATTGATGCCAAGTTAGACAAAATTGTCTTTCCACTCTTGGATAAACTCGAGGCTGTTTCTAGGGAAGTGATCAGATTGGGTGTGTTGGTGCAATCCGGCTTGAATTTAAACAATAGTCCGCAACCAGCTGCTGTGGTTGCTGTGGCTGGGGGCAGGACTAGTAAACCCGTGCAATCCAACAAAGACACACCCAGTGTTGGACCGGCATGTGCAGGCACCAGCATCCCTGCACAGCCAAATAGTAGTCCCATAACAGTTATCGAGCAGCAGGGCGTTACTGGCAAATCAAAACTACCATTCACAGGGGACACTATCAATGTCATTCCAGCAATACCTTTATGCTCTAATGACACCCCTTTAAACCCCACTACCTGTGCCCTGGGGAATGAGTTGGAGATTTCTGGAAGGGGGAAGTTTAATAATCGTGGCCTCTCCCAACCAAACCTCCCACCAGACTGCGCACCATATGTAGCAGTCCTGACTAACGTTACACCTATTAGGGAGGATGGGCCTTACCGCTCTATGGAATCACATGACTCCCTTAAACATAAAACTGTGGCATGGCTTAATCGGGAGTGTGGCTTTCCAGTGGCTACGGCGGACCAAATTTTGGCTACCACGAGAACCAACTGGATCGGCACGTCCCCAAAAAACATCCCAGGGGATTGCGTTATTATTAATTTTAGTAACCCTCACCTTGCCACGACAGCTCTGATTCAAGCCAACTCTCGCCCCTGTAATGATCAGGGCATTTCACTCCGTCCTTTGGGCTTTTTCTATAGTCAACACATTAGCAATTATTCTAGGAACTGCGGGGGGGGGGGAGAATGAGGGGAGAAGCTGTGTATAGCTCTGCAAACAGTTTCCAGGTGAATACCGTTAATCGTTTCCAATGCTTGAGTGAGTTGGAACAAAACGACTGACTGGAGTTGGGTAACACTTCAGGGATAACTGTAGACTGTATACCCATGGGCAAGGTGGGCGACCCAGTAGGCTGCTCGGAATCATTAATGGAGTTGGGTGCGGTACCCCCAGAAATTTCGGAGAGTCAGGTTTCGTCTGGTAGGGGTCAAAGTGTTTGTATCCCAGGGCCAATGGTTAACATTTCTGGGACAACTGTAGACTGTACGCCTTTGGGCAAGGAGGGGGATCCAGCAGGTTGCCCAGAGTCAGTTTTGGAGACATCAAATACTGCTATTTTCCAACAGGGTAGTAACTGTTTTCTTATGGAGTCAGGTGCCCCTGGTTTTTCCGGCTGTTATATTGCCAGTTGGAATATTGCGGGTATCAGATCCAAATCAGATTGCCTGGGTTGGTCGGAATTTTTAGCTCTTTTTGATATTATCTGTTTACAGGACACCTGGTGTAGGGACTTTAAAGGATATAATGGTTTCGTCTCATACCAGTTACCCGCTACCGGTTCAGTATCGGGAAGAGCTAAGGGGGGCCTTTTGATTTTGATTTCCGTCCAAACTCCTCTGTTGGTTAAAGAATACGTACAAGTTGGGGCTCACTCCCAGATTTTATGGCTGTATAAAACAGGAGGCTGGAATATCCTTTTAATACATTTTTATAATAATCTTTTTGATGATGCCAGGGATCAGGTGGTGAGAGCACTATCAAGTGCATTGGATGACATCCTTAAGGATTCCAATGTAATCTTTGATTTGTTCATGGCAGGGGATTTTAACGCTACTACCTGTCCACTCTCAGATGTTAATGTATGTGGGTTGGTGGACTGTCATGGGGATGGAATCCTTCATTTCAAACATAACTACTACGGAGATGCCTTAAACAGTCTCCTTGCCTCACATAATATGTATATCATGGCTAATGAGAAAAATGAACAGGAGGAGATCTGACCCACCTTTACAGGCTGGGGAGCGAATTCAGTTATCGATTTTATCTGTATCTCCTCGAGCCTAGAGGCCTGGACTACGGCACCAAAAGTTATAGATATCCAGCTTAGTGACCATAACTGCCTGACAGTAGAGGCTATGTTATGGGAAAACAATGGGACCCGTATTCCGGCCTGTACTGTTAACAGCATTGAGGCTGTGCGCCCTAATGGTACCAGACTCAGGTGGAAGGGGGATAAGGCTGAAATCATGTCTGACTCAATCATCACCAGTTGTCTAGCAGGTATTACAGCGATTTTAGAAGATAACCAAGGTACCACTGGCTCTATTGAGTATTTTATTGGTATTAATGCGGTCATCGACTCTAAGCTTACTAGCACATGCAAGTATAAGGAGGATCGTCCGCGGGGTGGTTTAATTCAGCCTGCACTCTGGCCTTAAAGGAACTGAAATCAGCTTTATCAGTAACACCAAGAGATAAGGGTTTGGTTGTAGACCTAAGAGCCAGATATAAAGAAACCCTTAAATGTAGGAAATCGGAACTCCAGCAGGAGGCGTGGGATAACTTGACCTTGGCTGCTGAATTGAATGATTGTACCCTGTTCTGGAAAACTGTTAATCCCCATTCCTCAAAGACGATAAAATCCCGGAATTAACTTCCAACGTTATGAAGGAAGAGTGGGTTTCTCATTTTTCTAAAATCTTTGATTCAGATAGTGCATCTAGGGATATAGGGGATAGGTGGCCGCATACGCCACTGAATATCACCGTCCAAGAGGTTTTAGATAGCATAAGGGTCAGCAAAGGGGGAAAAGCACAGGGTCCAGACGGGGTACCAATCGATGTTTATAAATTGGTCCCTGAAGTATGGGGGCCTTTGTTGACTAATATTTTCAACACAGCTGTCCGTAATGAGGTGCCCCCTACTTGGGAAGAATCCATTCTAATTTCAATTTTTAAGAAAGGAAATCGTGGGGACGTTAAGAACTATCGTCCAATTTCATTGTTGGATTCTTCCATAAAAGTAATGAGTAGAGTGCTTTTAGTAAGGTTGGAAGAATGGGTGGAGGAAAATGGCATTCTAGCAGAGAGCCAGTTTGGGTTCAGGAAGGGTCGTGGTACGATTGAGCAGTGTCTAAATTTAGACCTGCTCATAGGTAAATATACCTTGGCAAAGACCGGCACTATTTATCTCTGCTTTGCAGATTTGAGTAGTGCCTTTGACCTGGTGGACCACGGCATTCTCTGGGCAAAGCTAATCGAAATGGGAGCTCCCGAGGGCATTGTGTTCTTTCTAGCACGTCTTTATATCAAATTACGAGCATGTGTCCGTTACGGTCCCAAAGGGGAATGCACAACTAAGTTTAAGATTGGGCGTGGAATTAGACAGGGATGTGTGTTGGCCCCACTGCTTTTTACACTTTTTATTAATGAGATTGATTCTTTTCTCAAATCTCTGGCAGTGGATGCTCCCAAAATTAATAAGGATTACGTCCCTGTGCTACTTTACGCGGACGACGCGGTTCTAATTTCACGCACCCCAAACGGCCTTCAACAGCTGATGGATGGCTTTCTGCAATTTATTAAAAGTAGAAAGTTGGTGTTAAATAAATCTAAAACTTATGTTATGGAATGCGGGCGCAGGAACAGAAAGAAACAGTTCTCATTTTTCATAGAGGGACAAAAGGTCCAGGTTGTTGACAATTTTTCGTACTTGGGGGTCACTTTTTCAAATAAAAACACTTGGGCCAATGAACATAAGAATGTCCGGGCTAAGATGGCGAGGAGTGCTCACAGAATTTTTACAATGGCTACGAAACTGGGAGACAGGCGGGTCAACGACATGCTGAACATTTTTCAGTCCCATTGTGTTTCGATTGCATTGTACGGAGCCGGCACCTGGGGCTATGCCCCGGCAGAGTCTCTTCAGGTTGAGGAGAATGTATTCCTGAAAAGACTTCTGTGCTTGCCAAGCTCCGTTTCTAATGCCTTAGTGCATAACGAATTGGGTATTCACCATCTTGCCGACTTGATTCTCCTCAGGCCATTGATCCTATGGCGCTCCATCTGGATAAAAGAAGAGACCTCTTTGTGCAGAGCTATTATTTCTGATTGTCTTTCTTTGGACCATCATTTAAAGATCCCATGGTTAAAGAATATTGTGGATAATTTACGGGAGATCTTTAACATTAACATCATTGCGGATCAATATGGGGCTACCGAGATGTCTAAAATCGATCTCAGGCAGTGTTTTCTACAACGGCTTTCCACTAGAAGGCATCAAAACAGCTCTGATCTTTCATCTTGTGTTTTTTATTATGATTTAAATGAATTTGTGGGTTTCCAACCGTATCTGTCACAAGTGACCTGGAAGGCACATCGGTTTGTGTTGAGTAGACTTAGAATGGGAGTAGTCCACAACCTTGTTGCTTTCCCCTCTCTGCACCTACATCCCGCTGGCCCCTGTCCATGTGATAACACTACCTCCCAAAGCACTGTGCACTTTCTTTTGCTCTGTCGGCTGTATAAACACCTACGGACTGCATATTTGAAACCCCTGTTTGTTAAATTTGGAGTCAGGTCAATACGAGACTGCATGAGTTTGCTTTTTAACTTACATCACCCTGATGTGTGTTTTTATACGGCTACCTTTCTCCTTAAATCAATTAATGCAAGGAAAAGTATGCTTTTTTAACTGTTTTAAACTGACGTATCTCCTGCTTCTGACTGATGTTTTATACTGTTGTCTTTTTAATGTTGTGCTTTTATGGACTTGTCTTTTGTTCGAATAAAGCCTTATGAAATGAAATGAATGAGTGGAGGATATGTTAGTCAATTATTTGGATTGAGAAGAATAGTGGAGGGATAGAAGAGGGAAAAAGGTTTGCATTTATATAGCGCTTGCTACCCCTGATGAGGTGTTGAAGCGCTTTTTCGGTGAGTAGCATGCTACTCCGGAACCCATAAAGGATTAGCGGTGAATTAGTATGGGGAAATATGAAAGTAATTTGAGTGGTGGACATGTTATTCTGTTTTTTGGATTGAAAAGGAATAGTGGAGGGATATAGTGGGATAGAAGAGGGAAGAAGGGATAGAAGAGGGAAGGGTCTAGAATATTTTCTTTTTTTTAGTTCATAGCAATAGGAGGGGGTTTGGGATGAGTTAAAGGGAGGTGGAGGGGGAAGAGTCAGAAGTAAGAGTTTAGAAAGGCTTGTTTGGGAGATCTGAATAGGAAAAGAGGTATGAGATAATGCAAGGAGGGGTAGAGGAGGGCGAGCCTAGAAAGGCTTATTTTGGAGATTATAGCGGTAGCATGGGATGAATGATAGAGTGGAGGTAGATGATATTTTGATAGAGGTATAGGGTGTATAGGGTTAGAAATAGGGTAGTGCATTGGAAAAAGTAGAAGAATGAGGTTAAAGTGCTCTTGTATCTTAGTACAGCATCGTGTCTGGCAGGACTCGGGAAGAACACCACAACAGATGCCCTGATTACGATGTCAGGCGGACCGTAGCAGTCTGGAAACCGTCTGACCTCAGGTCGGCGACTCCGACCTGGGTATTACGATACGATGCAACTGACCATAGGGCGTTCGCAAACATGCATTTTACAACGGAAGCTTGTGCGGAGGGTGGAAAAGGCCCGCAGCACAAGCTTCCACTGTAAAATGCATGTTTGGAAACATCCCTGCACCGTGTGGCACGCACCTTACGGTGTCTGCCACATGATGTAGGGATGTTTAGGGAGGCACCAGTGCCCTTCAGCCTCCATTGTGGAGGGCCAGGTGGGCCCAAACACTTTCCGACATCCTTTCCATGAAAGGGCTGTCGGAACCTGTCATCATAATCCCGACGGTGGAACCGAGCCTGGCTCAGATGTCATTAGGGGATTATGGTGTGTTCCAACACACCGACGGGGTCTTTGAGACCGTTAGCAGTACCGCGGATGGTCCCTCCACCCGATGCCTCCACATCATAATCTGGCAGGGGGACCGCAATGTCAGGCAGACCGCAACCGACGGTCAGTTGGTTGCGGTCCACCCGACAGTATAATCGGGCCCAGATTGTTTAAAATGCTAGATAGAGTGAAAGCCCAAGGATTCCCCAAACAATTAACAATATATTTTGATATAGATCAGATACGTATCAGCATGAGGCTCTTTCCAGAACTCCCAACTGCAACCATCCGATCTTTTAGGCTTCAAAGAGGCACACACATGAAAGCATATTTATTTTCAGATTCTTAAGAGGGAGGGGAACTGAGGGTTGTCAGATTTTAGATTGAAATGCTCCCTTGTGCTCTCCCCTACAGGAACCCTCTTCAAACTTTTCTTCTCCATTTAATGCCCCACTGACAGACTGCCCTCATTAATTCATTCACTCAATGATGCTTGGAAATGCTCCGGTGCATCTTCTGCATGGATCTCTACCATGCTCTTCCTCCCCACAGACACAGTCTACTGCACTCCCTTGCTCTCTAGCTGTGCAAAATCCTAAATTAACTAAGTAAAGTAGGCAGGTGACTGTGCCCTGTATCCTTCCACTCGCAATGAACATGCTCCAAGGTGAACCAGTGCCCTTTTCGGGCCAAGAGCATAGGGGCTCCACTAGAGCCACCCCTTGCCCAACCGAGTATGAAGTCCTAACTCTGGCAGCCTAGTCCAGAGCACAGTTACATGGGTGTGAGCCATGTCATGGCCTTCAGCCGTATCTCTTGTTTCATTCTTCCACCTGTTGATCCAACAGGTGAATGTACTGGTCAGAACAAAATGCTGCCAGAAGGAGAGATGGTGTCATCCTCTATTCACCAGGCCCTAATATCCTTCTAGTAAACTACCTGTCATTTTCAAACCTCTCACAGGCCAAGTTTCTGTCAGCAGACAAACACTCAATTTCACACACACACCATACCACAATTCCATTACTTTCCCTGCCTCTCTTTCTCTCTCCTCTAAACATTTGTTTAGCCACAAGCATATCCTGGGATAACCCCCTTTGCTCCTACCTTCCTGTTCAGCCGGTCAAACCGCTGAGATTTAACCTACATTGGGCTCTTGCTATGCTACAAACATCATCCAAATCGAAAACACACCACTCAATCATTACATAATAGGCAGGTATTAGCACATGCACTCAACAGACATCCGATGTGCCAACTTGGACTGACTGCGGACAAACTAAAGCACCGTCTAAACCAACAGCCCTCATTACACAGCCCCTCCCAAATTACACTTAAAATAATCTTTTCTCAAACAGGACTCACTAAACAAACCCACTGATATCGCCAAGAGGGCAACATGGCCTCAAAGTCATATTTTTATTTATGTAACAGTTTTGTAAAGCGGTATCGCTTTTAGTAGAGGTCGCCTTGCGGCTATTACATAAGGTTGAGAGGTAACTTGAGGCAAGTCTCCAACAGAGCCTCGAAAGGAGGTAGAGTTAGACTGAGTGTGAAGTGAAGCACCCACATTTAGTAGTAGTGTTTCGCTGCTCCTGTAGATGCCAGAGTTCAGAAGAACGCCTTTTCAAGGAGTTCAGGGGCATGGAGTTTTCTGAAAAGAGCAGGGTTCAAGATACTCCAAGGTGTGGCGCATATGATGCCATGGGATCTGCCTCTAAGGTTTTTTTTAAAACGTATTTTATTGAATTTTCATGGTACATAATAGGCCGTTGCCCGCTGTATACATTTTGAAGGCATAATATATCAGGAGTACCTGTAAATACAGGAAACTCTGACGCCTGCAGAACCCGCAGGCAGAACAACAAAAATATGGCGCAGGTAGTCCCAGACCCCACAAGGCTCCGTGAATCAGAATGCGTGTAAGTTCGGACGGTAGCGTTACATTATCTGGGTTGCTCGGTGTCCAATCGTATTACCTCCAAGTTTTTGATGGTTGAAGGTTTGTTGATGAGTAAATTACAGGTTTAGAAAATGAGATATATCCAATGTTTTAAGCGCGTGCACAGCTAAGTATATGTTGAGGTTGTGGTAAGTTATACAAAATTTGTTTCGTGCTCCTGGGTGTCACTTCTCTGAGTAGAAGTGCGTATGAAATAATCTTTGGTAGCTAACCCTGAATGAGGGTGTGTCCCCAGGGCACTGGTAAGAGGTGTATCTTTAAAGTTTTAATAAAGTTGCATAGACTTTCAATTGAATAAACGTTCGTTTATTTCATCACGACGTTTGTTTTCATTTTTTTCATTTTTTAATCGAAGTTGCAGATTTGAACAAGTGCCACGATATTACAAATCCCAAAGCATTTCGGCTAGGTATTAGCCTTCGTCAGGGGTTTTTTCTGAAAAAAACGAAATATGTATACAGTCTTAATGTTTGCTGAGTAGTTGTATGGGTGTGGAAAAGAATAAATTAATGAGGGGAAAGGTTAACCACTAGTGAATAGTATATCCGGGTGGTTAAAAAAATCCGGTGTTGTTACACTTACATGTGTGCTTAATTTCGTACCTGTTAGGCGTGGTGAAAAAGCTGGAAGAAATATTTTCCTGCGTGCCTTGATGGATGAAAGGAAACCTATACGGGCTTGTAAGTAATGAAAATTTTGTGTGTTATAACGCTTCCGTGTCTGGTAAGTAGCGTGTATAGTTAAAGGGCTGGTGTTCTAACGTTACTGTGCTCGAGTGCTTTCGCATCCGTGAGGGTGATCTCTCAGTACATACAAAAGTGAGTTGATTAGGGTAGGTGAACCGCAAAAACACAAGAATCTCACACAGAAAGAATGGGGAGTCCTAAAAGCACTAGCCAATAGAACCAATATCACATGTCAGAAAGCAGACAAAGGTGGAGCATTGGTAATTCTCAACACCAGTTTCTATGAAGAGCAAGTGGAAACTCATCTATCAGACGAAGAAACGTACATGAGAATGGATTTCAATCCCACTGAACAAATCAAAGAGGTCCTCATTAAAATAGTGGAGAAAGCCACCGACAGAGGCACCATCAACGAAAAAGTTAAGAAATACCTGATTCAAACGAACCCCAAAAGTCCTACCATCTACATGGTGCCCAAAATACATAAACATCTGACCCACCCACCTTTCCGACCCATCGTATCAACAAAGAACAGCATTCACGAACCAGTAGGAAAATACTTGGACAGACATCTTCAACATAGTGTCACCAAACTTTCAACTTACATCAAAGACACTACAGATTTCCTCATCAAATTCCACGAAACCATCAAAGACATAAATCTACCCGTGACAATGTGTACTGTTGACGTGAAATCACTTTATACATCCATACCGCATCAACTAGGCATAGAAGCCACAGAACAAGCTCTCTTGCAGAGTGAGTACAATCAAGATTTACAAATTTTCCTTATGCAACTATTGATATTCACACTAGAACACAGCTATTTCAAATGGAAAGTCAACTGGTATCTACAAAAGACAGGTACATCGATGGGAAACTGTGCTGCCCCAACATACGCCAATATCTTCATGGGAAACTATGAAGAACAACACATTCTAACGAATCCAGAATGGCAGACTCATTTAAAAATGTTTGTACGCTTCATTGATGATATTTTCATTTTGTGGCAGGGACCAACAACCACCCTCACAAAATTATTGACAGAACTCAACACCATTGATCAGAGAATACAGTTTACCTTTGACATCCAACAACATATGATCAACTTCCTGGACGTCACCATCATACAAACCAATCAAGGTTTTCAAACAGATCTCCACAGAAAAAGTAGCGACAAAAATAATACCTTATCATACAACAGCTTTCATCTCAACGCCTTAAAGAACCACCTACCCTTCACACAAATTTTGAGAGTAAAAAGAATCGTATCTGATCCAGACACCATGATAGCACGCACCAAAGAAATGTTACATCTGTTCAAGACAAGGGGATATCCAGATAACATCCTTCGTCAAGCAGAAGTGAGAAGCAATACCATTAGTAGAACAACAGCATTACTACCAAAAGAAAGAACCCCACTCAACCGCATGACTGTGGTATCCAAATACTCCACAATGAGCAAACGTTTCAAAAACACCATCAAGAAACACTGGTCAATATTGCGCCTAGAACCGGATTTTAACAAAATCTTTGAAAATGAACCGATATTTGCATACACCAGAAGTAAAAACCTGGGAGAGATTATAAAAAATCCCACCAACCAAGACCAACAGACCAGATACAAAGGAACCATTGCGTGCAGGAACTGCAACAATTGCAACAACATCACACCCGGACCATATATCACACACCCCATGAAAGGACACATCATTAAACTAAAGGTAACAGCCACATGTGATACCACCAACACAATTTATGCTCTAAAATGTCCTTGTGGCAAGATTTACGTGGGACAGACAGAAAGAAAAATCAAAATACGCATAAATGAACATAAAAGCAATATCAGAACAAGCAACCTGAAATCCACAGTGGCTAACCATTTTCAAGAAGCTGGACACAACATCAGTCAACTCAAGTTCAATATCTTAGAAGTAGTCATCAAATCCGAAGGTAAAGACAATCACAAAACACTGCTGCAACGAGAAAACTACTGGATTCGTACATTGAATTCAATGAAACCAGATGGGATGAATGATCGCATGGAATTCACGTGTTATCTCTAAATTGATTGCCTTCTTTATTATTCTTTATTATTATTAATCTTTATCAATTTTGTTAATTCAACCAACATTGCATTTTTGTTATCACGTATTGTTCTACATCACAATTCTAACTCAGACATAGTCTTATTTCACTTTCCACAGTTGTAGAAACCAGTCCCATTTTGACCTTCACACACACTAGGACATTTAATCACACACGCCCACTTACGCGCCGTTACACTCCACGGAGCACCAAGCACGTCGCCAGATCGAACGCGCCCAGAAATCTCTAAAACACCGTCCACGTTTATCTACAAGTAAGTGTTGATACTAGAAGGGATTGCGGTTCACCTACCCTAATCAATTCACTTTTGTATGTACTGAGAGATCACCCTCACGGATGCGAAAGCACTCGAGCACAGTAACGTTAGAACACCAGCCCTTTAACTATACACGCTACTTACCAGACACGGAAGCGTTATAACACACGAAATTTTCATTACTTACAAGCCCGTATAGGTTTCCTTTCATCCATCAAGGCACGCAGGAAAATATTTCTTCCAGCTTTTTCACCACGCCTAACAGGTACGAAATTAAGCACGCATGTAAGCGTAACAACACCGGAGTTTTTAACCACCCGGATATACTATTCACTAGTGGTTAACCTTTCCCTTCATTAATTTATTCTTTTCCACACCCATACAACTACTCAGTAAACATTAAGACTGTATACATATTTCGTTTTTTTCAGAAAAAAACCCTGACGAAGGCTAATACCTAGCCGAAATGCATTGGGATTTGTAATATCGTGGCACTTGTTCAAATCTGCATCTTCGATTAAAAAATGAAAACAAACGTCGTGATGAAATAAACGAACGTTTATTCAATTGAAAGTCTATGCAACTTTATTAAAACTTTAAAGATACACCTCTTACCAGTGCCCTGGGGACACACCCTCATTCAGGGTTAGCTACCAAAGATTAAATTACAGGTTTGCCAGTCAGATATTCCTCGCTTGCATGTGAGATGGGGCAATCATTGGTAGGTAGGCTGTTTTTTCCTCATTTCTTGGGTGAAGTAGAGGCACTGATAAGAGCGATTTCAGAACTCTACATAAGTAGTCGCATCGTTTACTCTGGGTTATAGACTCGTCAGCATGTCTGCACTTACCAGTCCCTGTCTGCTCAAATTCAGGTGCTTAACTCACTAGAAAAAAAAGAATATTCCTCTCCTGTTACCATGGCAGCTTTAAACTACACGTATTCACAGGCTCATACAGCAGGCAGGAACCAAACGAATTTACAGTATTTTATCTTCATACTCCCACATTTACGTTCGAATTGTCTAAATACAGGGAAAGCCTTTCTTTTTATCACCCAGCAACTGAAGGTCCTAAAGTGAGAGTCCGTGAGAAGCAGAGGTACATCGAGAAGACTGCTGCATTGTTGAAGGCAAGAGGGCCTGTAGAGAAGGAAGGGGACATCTCTAACTTCTCTATAAAGTACATTCAGTTTCCCTTAACTGGAGTCCCTTCCAAGTGCCGAGTGATGCACGAATGTGGACACGTACCAAATTTTATTTGAGAAGTTTTATATAGCGCTGGCTAGACCTGGAAGTATCTGAGCGCTTTACATAAGGATCAACGGTTTACAACTTACAAAATTACATCAGTTACAGGAGCCCAGTATAAAAACATGAGATTACACAATAAAAAGGGAAATTGATGTATAGTCAAGACACTGGGAAAAGGAGAGGGAAGGGAGGAAAACACAGCAGGGAGATCAGGAAAACCTTGTCAGATGTCCGGCTGGGTAGGTGTCGGCCGCGGGGGTGAACCTGAGCCAAACTCCTCTATAGCTGCATGGTACAGCTCCACCGGGCATCGGCCACGGTTGCTTGGGTACCGCTGTAAGTACGAAGAGATTCAGGTATCCGCCCAGGGGGCATCGTCATAGATCCATCAACACATTGGTCCCGGTGTTACTGGGAAACGCCGACTGCTTCGTCTTCCAACTCGCCCCCAGATCAAGATTAGGAAGATCAGAGAGGCAAGGGACAGTTCCAGAGGCTGTTGAGTTGAGGAACAACCCATCCTTCTTGTCTACAGTCCTCTTGGTGGGAGTGAAACTGAAGAGGGGTTGTGAATAGAAACCTGATCTATATCAGAAATTAGTCCTCTATAGGCCCCCATTGTGACAATGCAGATATTGATCCTAGAGAGCAGATTGTCCCAAATTCAGCATTGTCCCAGGACCATATTGTCAGTTGACCCCCGGTGTCCAAATAATACCCTCTCAATGGGGATTGAACGCTGCTGTTCGCTTGTCCCCTCCGCCATGCACCGCATTACACGTCCCAGCCCAGCGCCATCTTGGAGTCAGGCACCGGTGATAACGATCTCCCGGTCAGTTCCCGGGGTACTTCTCCTCTGCTCCCGAGAGTGCCCCCACTTTATGCCATGCTGCCAGCCACGGATCCCATCTTCAGGTAAGCAAGCCTTGACCTGCGGGCCCCCACACGCACCAGTTTCTCAGTTCGATGGATGCCAGGCAAGGGCACACGCGCACTCCCATGAACCGGCCAACGGTCCCAGCAGCATTCTCTGCTAGGGCACACCGAGAGGGGAAGCCCACGCCAGCCCCAGAGTGCAGAGCAAGCGAGGCCAGACCACCCCCCGCTCTCCCCCCGTTACCTCTTCTCAGCGCTATGCTCTTCACCCAGGGCAGGTCTCGCCAGCCGGTGCAAGACGCACCCGCCTCAGCATCTTCCACCTCACCATCCCGCACCAGTGCGGTCTCTGGAGTGATGTATATTGCGCGTCTGCTCCTCGTTCCCGCACCTCCAGATGGCAACCCTCGACTCTGTGAGTGCTGGACCGTGCTTCGTTCGGGCAGTCAACACGGAACCCGGGTGTGCACTGCAGGATTCTTCGAAGGGGCTCGCTCAGTCGTCAGCCACGCATCTCAGGGCACAACACCAGGTATCAGCCGCAGCACGGCCCGATGCAGACTCCGTCGCGACACCACGATCAGCAGGTCTTACCGCTGGGCCTGTCGCATCACTCAGCTACTGCAGCATATATCAGCCATTTTCCCCGCAGAGCGGGACTACTGCCTGATCGTCTAGGGGGCTTCTCCAGTGTTCAGTCTAGGCCGTCAGGGCAGCTTGACTTCCAGTCCGCTATTAGGCGATTTCACAGTCTTCAGGCGCCATTTTGTGTGCTGGGCCCCGGGGATCTCTGCAACCAATATTAGACTTCCCGGGGCCGTTAGAGCCTCCGTTTTCAACCCTGCTGTTGGTCAGAGTATTCCGATCATGGAACCATAACTTTTTGTAAGGGTTGGATGCGACGGAGTGCCGCTCTGTGGCGAAGTGTGAGGGGTCAACACGGAGCATCAGCTCCAGGCGGCCATTTCGGCCGCTGACTCCTACTCCCCCTTAGCTGGTGGCTGATTTTCCTTTAAAAAGCAGTGAGGGGGCCTGCACAAGATGGTGGTTTCTCTGCACACCATCTCTGTCCTCAATGGACATGCAGCCTGCCACCCCTTTAGTTCAAGAATCTTCCCTGAAACAAAGGTTGCCTCATAGGCTGGGAGGAGATTCTCACCCCTCCCTGATAGTATAGGTTTCTCTTGTTCACGGTGAATCCTACTCTGTGTTGCTGACTTCTGTCAGGATGTCAACGCGCTGGAACACAATATTTTTAGCTGAAATCAAGATAGCTTGACAGTCTCAGATATGACCGGCTACCTTCTGGAAGCCCACGAGAAAAAAAGCAAGACAGGGACCAAGATACATTCATCAGGATTGGGGAAAATTCTGGAACAAAGCAACACTGTTGGCACTGGCTCCTGTACAAACGTTCCCGTAGTAAACTAAAAAAGGCCCTTACGAGACTTCAACTTGTACTTCTTTGGTATTCAGGGACACCCTGCACCACAGTGGGGGGAGATGTTTGCCAGGACCCTATCTAATATCAGTCTTCATAGAATTAAAAGCAAGTGTACTTACTGGCTTGACCTGTGCAGAGGGGAGAGCAGTGATCCTGGACTTCCAGGAAGATCTGCCCAGGGCCCAGGTGACTAAACATCCTACCTGGAGATTCACTCTGTGGACCTAGCCACACAGGAACCTTGACAGACCAACATTCCAGATAGCCAGAATCACCCAAGTATAACCAATCGTTGAAGAGCTGCATAAATGCTGTCCAGGGCAATATCGATTCTTAAATTGTCCCTTCACTCAAGGGTTTGAGGAGGTGTGCCCTGGATACGGTCACCCAGAATTCAGGACTATTTGAACCATTTCTCCAGCAGATAATTACTTCTTAAGGTGTGAGTGCACCTTAGTGGAGTGGCCTGGGTAAGAACAGAGTACACAAGCCAAACCCGTTCATCGACCAATGTAATTAGAGTTTCGCACCTTTTAAGAGGGCACCAACCTTTGCCATTGCACGCCTAGCGGGAGAGGGGAGTTGTTTAATTTTGTTTGGGGTAGGCGACAGCACGATGTAGACTATAACACATATCATTCAGGGCATAGTTGGACGATGGGAATATTACTCAACTACAGTAGATGGTAAAGAAAAAGGTATTTCGCACTGTTTCTGACCCCCTGAAATACAGTTTAGCTTGCGGGATGGAATTTGATATATGGGAAAGTGAAGCTCCGAATGCACTGAAGGATGTTACTATATTGCCAAAGGTGTAATATGTCATGAGTAAATGCTCAATAAAATTTGTTTAAAAAAAAAAAGCATTAGTGCATCTTAACACCTAAATCATATTTTTAAACATCCAAAAAGAACAGATATTACTTCTGCTTGTTCAAACACACAAAAAGATTTAGGAGAATGGGGAACTATACAACTTAAGTATAGTATGGCACACACACTGTTTACAAAAACTGCCCTCAGCCACAATTTGTGGCATGCTTCATCTTTAGGCCTGCTAACAACATCCCTGCGCAGACCAACGCCTGGGATGGAGCAAAAAGGAGGGGGAAGACAATACAAACAAATAATATCAGGGATCAACAAAAATATAGAGCAGAAATTATACTAAAACTGCCTCAGGAATACCCACTCTATATTTTGTTCCTGAACTTTCTGGTCATGATTAAAATATATATATATATATATATATCAAAACAAGAAGGTTGCCCAAAGTGAAGCCATCGCACATGAAGGGGTGAGCACACAAATGCCCCAGGTGGTTGCAGACACAGCGCTCTTGCCGCGCTATTCCTCAAAGCCAAACGCGTTTCGAGTATTAGATACCCTTGATCACTGGCAGGCAAATCATTTGTGCAAGGATTCAACAGCACGTTTTCAGGGACACCATTTTATTTGATAAATGAGCTCCGCCTCCATAGGCGTCACATGGTTTGCACCAAGGCTTTATGGTCAAGATAGTCCATCTGTATTTTGCCAAGCTCGTAGTCCCAATCAAAACCCAGGTGGGTATGCTGCAAAGTCCTTAAACATTCAAGGCACAGTTATTCTAAATTAGATTAAAGCAGCAGCCAGAAACGTTGTGGTACATCCAATATATACCTGAGGCTCAGGTCCCCTTCATTCCATCTCAAGCTCGCGTTTGCGGGGCTCGGGGATCCGCCTCTTCTGGCGGCGGGACGGCTTCGCGGCTAGGCCAGCCGCATTATTTCAAAACAAGAAGGTTGCCCAAAGTGAAGCCATCGCACATGAAGGGGTGAGCACACAAATGCCCCAGGTGGTTGCAGACACAGCGCTCTTGCCGCGCTATTCCTCAAAGCCAAACGCGTTTCGAGTATTAGATACCCTTGATCACTGGCAGGCAAATCATTTGTGCAAGGATTCAACAGCACGTTTTCAGGGACACCATTTTATTTGATAAATGAGCTCCGCCTCCATAGGCGTCACATGGTTTGCACCAAGGCTTTATGGTCAAGATAGTCCATCTGTATTTTGCCAAGCTCGTAGTCCCAATCAAAACCCAGGTGGGTATGCTGCAAAGTCCTTAAACATTCAAGGCACAGTTATTCTAAATTAGATTAAAGCAGCAGCCAGAAACGTTGTGGTACATCCAATATATACCTGAGGCTCAGGTCCCCTTCATTCCATCTCAAGCTCGCGTTTGCGGGGCTCGGGGATCCGCCTCTTCTGGCGGCGGGACGGCTTCACGGCTAGGCCAGCCGCATTATTTCAAAACAAGAAGGTTGCCCAAAGTGAAGCCATCGCACATGAAGGGGTGAGCACACAAATGCCCCAGGTGGTTGCAGACACAGCGCTCTTGCCGCGCTATTCCTCAAAGCCAAACGCGTTTCGAGTATTAGATACCCTTGATCACTGGCAGGCAAATCATTTGTGCAAGGATTCAACAGCACGTTTTCAGGGACACCATTTTATTTGATAAATGAGCTCCGCCTCCATAGGCGTCACATGGTTTGCACCAAGGCTTTATGGTCAAGATAGTCCATCTGTATTTTGCCAAGCTCGTAGTCCCAATCAAAACCCAGGTGGGTATGCTGCAAAGTCCTTAAACATTCAAGGCACAGTTATTCTAAATTAGATTAAAGCAGCAGCCAGAAACGTTGTGGTACATCCAATATATACCTGAGGCTCAGGTCCCCTTCATTCCATCTCAAGCTCGCGTTTGCGGGGCTCGGGGATCCGCCTCTTCTGGCGGCGGGACGGCTTCGCGGCTAGGCCAGCCGCATTATTTCAAAACAAGAAGGTTGCCCAAAGTGAAGCCATCGCACATGAAGGGGTGAGCACACAAATGCCCCAGGTGGTTGCAGACACAGCGCTCTTGCCGCGCTATTCCTCAAAGCCAAACGCGCCAAGGCTTTATGGGTTTGATTGGGACTACGAGCTTGGCAAAATACAGATGGACTATCTTGACCATAAAGCCTTGGTGCAAACCATGTGACGCCTATGGAGGCGGAGCTCATTTATCAAATAAAATGGTGTCCCTGAAAACGTGCTGTTGAATCCTTGCACAAATGATTTGCCTGCCAGTGATCAAGGGTATCTAATACTCGAAACGCGTTTGGCTTTGAGGAATAGCGCGGCAAGAGTGCTGTGTCTGCAACCACCTGGGGCATTTGTGTGCTCACCCCTTCATGTGCGATGGCTTCACTTTGGGCAACCTTCTTGTTTTGAAATAATGCGGCTGGCCTAGCCGCGAAGCCGTCCCGCCGCCAGAAGAGGCGGATCCCCGAGCCCCGCAAACGCGAGCTTGAGATGGAATGAAGGGGACCTGAGCCTCAGGTATATATTGGATGTACCACAACGTTTCTGGCTGCTGCTTTAATCTAATTTAGAATAACTGTGCCTTGAATGTTTAAGGACTTTGCAGCATACCCACCTGGGTTTGATTGGGACTACGAGCTTGGCAAAATACAGATGGACTATCTTGACCATAAAGCCTTGGTGCAAACCATGTGACGCCTATGGAGGCGGAGCTCATTTATCAAATAAAATGGTGTCCCTGAAAACGTGCTGTTGAATCCTTGCACAAATGATTTGCCTGCCAGTGATCAAGGGTATCTAATACTCGAAACGCGTTTGGCTTTGAGGAATAGCGCGGCAAGAGCGCTGTGTCTGCAACCACCTGGGGCATTTGTGTGCTCACCCCTTCATGTGCGATGGCTTCACTTTGGGCAACCTTCTTGTTTTGAAATAATGCGGCTGGCCTAGCCGCGAAGCCGTCCCGCCGCCAGAAGAGGCGGATCCCCGAGCCCCGCAAACGCGAGCTTGAGATGGAATGAAGGGGACCTGAGCCTCAGGTATATATTGGATGTACCACAACGTTTCTGGCTGCTGCTTTAATCTAATTTAGAATAACTGTGCCTTGAATGTTTAAGGACTTTGCAGCATACCCACCTGGGTTTTGATTGGGACTACGAGCTTGGCAAAATACAGATGGACTATCTTGACCATAAAGCCTTGGTGCAAACCATGTGACGCCTATGGAGGCGGAGCTCATTTATCAAATAAAATGGTGTCCCTGAAAACGTGCTGTTGAATCCTTGCACAAATGATTTGCCTGCCAGTGATCAAGGGTATCTAATACTCGAAACGCGTTTGGCTTTGAGGAATAGCGCGGCAAGAGCGCTGTGTCTGCAACCACCTGGGGCATTTGTGTGCTCACCCCTTCATGTGCGATGGCTTCACTTTGGGCAACCTTCTTGTTTTGATATATATATATATATATATATATATATATATATATATATATATATAATATAGGATGATAGTGTCAGGGAAGGTAAATGGCCCTACACCCCTCCTATCTGCATGTCCGTCAACATGTTTCAGCCGATTTGGTTTTGCTTCCCCTGGGCTGGAGCTGTCGTTCCGGCGCTCTTCCAGGGGTTGCACATAGAGCTGGTGGCCCAGCTTCTCTGAAAGCAACTGCAGCAGCTGCAGAATGGCAGCCACTAGCCTGGTACTGTAAGCATTATGGTGTGGGCCCTGTCTACTGGTGCCGGGGGCTTGCAGTTCGCCCACGGGGGAAGTCCATGAGAGAGCACCACGACTTAAAGAGGGGCCTACAAATGGGATTTGGTCTGCTTTGGAGGCAGGGGCATGGCTAAATGAGGCCGGGGCGTTGAAATAGTGGCTGCCCCTTTGAAGGCCCTTTAGTGGTGACTACACGAGCCCCAGCTGCTGAGGAACAGGTACCTAAAGGTGCATATAGAACCATAAACATTTTGCAACAAGACCCTTCTTGCACTTGAGGAGCACAGTCATTAAGGCATTGGCAGTAGTACGTCCATGAATAGAGAAGACTGACTTGTGCTTCTTGAGTCGGCAGTTGAGCAGTGGGTAGATTCTGTGCCTCACCTTAAAGGATTTGGTGGCTGCTGAAGGTGGATAGCAAGGAGGGCACTAACGCGCACAAGGTAGCATCATACCAGCAACATACCACTTTGCACTGTGTTAAACCACTTTGCACAATCAGAACTGGTCGGCCAGACACAGGTGGTACCATTTGAAAGCTCCAAGAGAGTTGCTTTGACGGTTTCACTCACCCTCCCGCCTGAGTCCAAGCCTTTTTGTAGGTGGACAACAGGCCTATAGGCGGACCACATGGTGATAAAATAGGGCTGGCATCCTATGACTGAAGAGACCCTTTAGCAAAGTAGTTGCTCGACAAATGGGTGTGGCACCGACAATTATGGCATGGAAAAAAGCAAGGAGTCCTCTTTGAAAGAGAGGCTCACTCGGGTTGACCCCCAAAAATCAGAATTGTATACGAAGCCTGGTGCACCTACCCACATTCTGTCCATCAACTGTTGTTTTTGCACATGGAGAAACTGAGCATGCTGGGAGGTCCCTGGAAGCCGAGTCCTTTGTAATGTGCTCCTTTATGGAGGAGCCATGCCAAGGCATTCGAGAGGAAATAGTGTGATTGAGGGATGACGTCTCATGGACCTACTTGACATCACGAAGATGTGATGGCCAGGATCATAAAGTAGAATCCCCAGAAGAGTCTTGACGCAAAAGAGCTAAAAGCCCTAGACCAGGAAATCATCACGCTAAAAGACCGGAATCTAGACTTGCAGGCACACTTAGAGGACCACAAAAATCACTCGAGATGACAAAGTATCTGAAACAGAGTAGTGCAACAGAACGCAGAGGATGGAGACATAGAGGCCTACATTTATAGACTGTTCTCATTTGTTCAACCGGATCTTCCAGGGGGGGGGATCATTCCGGACAGGTCACAGAGTAGGACCCCAGACTTGCAGAGAAAATAACTCAGACATTTTGACACGTGTTCATCACTTCCTACAAATAGAATCCATTATTGTGACGGCAAGAGTAATGGGTCCCATTACAGTTGAAGGACATGTGATCAGTATTTACCAGGACATGTCAACCATTACTCTCCAGAAGCAGCGAGAAGTCACACTGGTAACTGCACTTCTACAGGATAAGGGGGACACATATTGGTGAATTGTATTCACCTGGGAGAGGTACTGACACCGGGTGAAATCCCTAAAAGAGATGCGAAGCATTCTGCATGCATGGGCCTCATTCTCCACTGCCAGCGACTCCACTACCCAAATACAGTGAACTAAGACAGCACAGATGGAATACAGTTCAACATAATAGGAGCAAATCAACACCCACGGTGAACTTGATGGCATCAGGGAGGAGGGCGGTATTTTCGCAGCTTCCAGCGGCGAGTTCCTTGCTGCCATGAATGAAGATGTCGGACGGACTTGAGACTTTGTAACTGGCCATTGGGTTTACTCAGGAGGTCGGGGGAGGGGTTTTATTATCTTACTGAGGTCAAGTCAAGCCAGGGGATGATCCAGGACTGAGGCACTAGGCCTTGCCGGGGGAGGGGACCACAATGGCATATGTAAGTTGGGTGGTTGGTGGTTGTTTCTTATGTCTTTATAAGGTAGTGGTTGTCTCTGCTACCCACTTCATCCAAATAGTCGGGTGGGGAAGAGAAGTTTACATATTGTTTCTGTTTTTCAATTGCAGAAATAGATGGAAAGAGAGGGAGGGTTGCCTCTCCATCTGGAGCGGGGGTGGAGGCATCCATTACCAGGGTTAGTATTAATACCCAAGTGCATCTTTTTGAGCACCTTAATAAATATCTAAGGCCACTTGTGTAACCCACCTGATACAACCCTGCATCCATATGACTATAAAAAACGGAATCTGCCTAAAATAATAAGTCTAAATGTGGGGGTCCTTAATGCGCCAGTAAAAAAGCCTTGCAGTGCTCTCGTTCTTGAGAGACTTCAAAGTGACATTTGTCATTTGCAGGAGACCCATTTAATCAAGGACTGGTCCGCTTACCCTTAAGATGGTTCCCAAGACAATATCTATCCTCCTACTGGAAGAAAAGGGAAGAATGGCCACCTTGCTAGCTAATGTTTTCAGGTGAGACATTATAGAACTGTAAGCTAATCTAGTGGGAGGTCTCTCACCATTACAATTGACTGGGAGCACCATGCCTTTACTGTGGCTTCCATATTCCATTCAAAAGAGGGCCAACAAAAGTTCCTATGGTCTGTGTTGCCCAAAATCATACAATCCCCAGACAAAGATCTAATAACAGGGAGTGACCTCAGTCTGGTCATGGACAGTGAACTGGACCGTTCAGTCATGATAGGAGGACGCGCTGATGAGCTTTCATAGGGCTCAGGGACATTGGCCTGATGGATATATGGAGATCTGTGCATATGGAGAGGAGAGATTTCTCTTTCTTCTCAGCTGTGCATAAATCATAAGCTAGACTGGATAACTTTCTGGGATTCCACTCCCACCTTATGGATAAGATAGAAGAGGTGGAAATCTGGCTCAGGACAATCGCCGACTAAGTTCGGATTTATGTGGTTGTTCAAGTGCCCAGTGCTCGGTCAATACTGGGGAGGTAGCGACTTAGGGATAGCCTCTTATATTGTGATATGAATACATTCCAAAACATGGAGGTATTGATGAAGTTCCTTAAAGAGAATGATACAGAGCGAACAAAGCATTCAATAGAGTGCATTGGCCATTTCTCATGCAGTCTATGGAAGCGTTTGGATTTGTTCAATACCTAGATGGTCAGTGGGTATAGGGATCTACTGGCAAGAGTCTCTCTCTGTTGAAGTAGAGGTTCTGCCTTTATTCAAATTAGGAGAGGCACTAGGCAGGGTTGCTCTATATTTCCCCATCTCTTTGCTTTACACATGGTGGCCACTAGCAAATAGAGTGAGAGCTCAGAAAGCAATCAAGAGTGTACGGGTGGAAAAGGACAAACACAAAATGTTTATGTACGCAGACTATGTGCAGCTTTTCTATGTAGACCAGACCTCCTCACTGCTGGCCCTCTTAGAAGAGTTAGGGAGGTTTGGCCTAGCTTCAGAAGTTCAAAATTAATCTGTAGAAGTCTCAGATCCTAAATCTGTCTGCATCTCCAGACCAGAAAGTCCTTATACAATCGAGGTCTGTTTGAAATGGATTGATGACCATATGCCTTATGAAGGGGTTAAAATATTTCCCTCACTGGAGAAAATCGAGTATAAAAACTATAGTGAGCTTATGCACTTCCTAAAGTTGGACCTCCTGAGGTGGCATTTGGGAGGTTGGTCCTGGCTAGAGAAAATTGTTGCTGTCAAAATGATTCCTTACTCACATTTCTCTACAATGTGCAAACCCTACCTCTTCAGCCACCAAGGGGCTATCTGAGGGAAACCCAATACTTGTGGAGGGACTAATCCTAGACTTGCCGCACAGACAGTATTCTGACTATTAGGGGAGGAAGGACTCTGAATGCCCCATATATTGAACTATTATCACGCAGCACAACTGTGAGATATGGTTAAATGGAGTAAGCCAGAAAATCTGAAGTATTGGTGTTTTATAGACTAACTAATTGCTGGTAAGCACATATGGAAAGCAGCCTGGCTGCATAAAAAGCACAGATTTTAGGGGTTTATATTCCTCTCCTGTTACAAGGGCCACGCTATCTTCATTGGAACACAGTAATGATCAATGAAAGTCTGGCAACTTTCCTATTCCCACTTACTTTGTTCAAAGGTGATCCAGACTTTATTCCAGCTATAGACTGGGAGCAATACGGAGTGTGGCAGGAGACAGACTGCATGAGGATGGGGGATTTCTACGATAATATTGGCCTATGGCCTTATAACATCTACCAGAATACCAGCATTGGCTAGTCAGCCAACCTTGGAATACAGTGGACCCACATAATGCAGATTTTGTATAGCAAAAAATGAGGACATTATCCATCTAGTTTGTAGCTGCCCTAACTTACACAATCTTCGATCAATGTTATTAAAAAAGACTTTTAATGACAGAGGCCTCTGATCATGCAGAGAAGCTATAATAGCGAGTCTCAAGCCAGACGACCCGCAATTAAATTGCAAACTTGTGAAATTTCTGACAGTGGCCCCTATCTGATGCATTTTTAAGTAATTGTATGCCACAATTCTGGAGAGTGTATTGATTAATGTCAGTAGTTCGGGCGATCAACCGGGGTGGTAGTCCTTTTAATCCGATATGACTTCTCTTTCAGCATTACTCCTTTTTAACCATCACATATGAAGGAAGATAGATTGTGCACGTCATTATGCACAGTTGCACTTTCACTTTTAGTCTAATTTTAATCTAGTGTTAGAAAGCGGAAATCGAAAAACACTGCACATGGTCTTAGGGGCACCTTCACTGCACTGCAGCTCCATAAAAAGTTGACTTTTCATACAGCTTGTTTTGGAGCTTGTGAAAATTCGTGACCTCTGCAGTCCTCAGTGCTCTAGCTATGATCAAGATATCTTCGAGTTTTCCAGACTTGTCCAAGAAAATCTGCCGAACGTGACTGATCCACATCTGGCAATTATCTAACAGTGAATATCTTCTTTGCTATTACATTTATCAAAGTCAATCAGCACCATCTCAGACCCACATTGTTGGTGTCAATCGGGCTGAAGGGCAACGGGGAGCCCACAGGCAGCGATTCCACAAGAGGGGAGAGGCTAGGGCTGAGGAAGGTGCTGATAGACAGTGCAGCATGAGCGATTGTTTGCCTCACTCTTGAAGCTAAGGTTTTCTTTATCTAAGGAGTAAGGACAACATGATAGCTGAAAGCGAATTCCAGGGTCAGTCAACCAACAGCAGCTGGCAGCCGCAGCACGTGCTGGCAGGAAATGTCCTCGTCGCCAGTGTAGAATCTTGGCAAGATCAAGTGTACTAAACAGATAGAGAACTCCATGCGCAGTATGTTTTATCTGTTCTCAGAATAGTGAGGGTCCTTTTAAGGCTAAAGAACCAAATTCCGGAAGCCCTTAAGCCACGGACATCGGATCCTTTTCTGGGCATCCGCTACCTCTTGCCTGGTGGTCCTTAATGCCCCGCCCCCCCCCCCCCCCATGCCACCTCCCACCTCCCACCAAAAGCCAGCAGGACATTACACCCAGCGCTGTCTCTTTAACTGAACTCATTCTTGCAGGTCCTTTTAATAACCGCTTTCTCCCTTTGTCTTCCCCTTTTTCTGCCTTTTTCTTGCTCTGTGTCAAAGTGCGATAAAGAAAAATGAGTGTTGGCACAAATCGAGCACAGAGTTCACCTCCTTGACCTTGGTTCTGAAAATGCGCTTTGACCCGAAAGAAAGCTGACAAGTAGCACCCGTGTCTGTGTCTCATTTGTAAAAGAATGAGAGCTGGTGCCCAAAGTTTCGCTCAGAACCCCCGCGGCTATTAAATGCCAGGTGTTGAATCCACCCCATGCCTCTCGAATCATCCACCAGACACTCCCCGCCCCTTTGGCTCACGCTTGTGGGTACTGACTTCTCCCTTTGTTACGGGTTTTCTGTCTTTCTCCTCCTCCTTTTTCCGCCTTTGTGTGTTTTCTACTCTCTTGCTCTCGGTAAATGTCGGAAAGGAAAAGTAAGTGCTGGTCCTAAAAAAGTCCCCACCGCCTCAAATTAAGCAACGTGCTGCATTTTTATAAAACCTCTACATTTCAATAATTGAGTGTAAGCAGGCTGACTGCAGGCGAGATAGGGAACTATCAAGAGAAGGAGTGGAATGCAATCTGCGGGAGTTCACTGTCCAAGGGTAGTCAAGCTAGGCTTCATTTTAAACTCCTCCCACTTTTATGTCCTTCCTCTTTAATGTTTCAGCTGCCTCTGCTAATATTAATAACGTGACTCACCCGCGCTCTGACAGCGATGCTGCCCAGCCCCGGCCTATGAAATGCACTTTTGTTGGTAAACACCCTCTTGACAATGGAACAGTGTGATTAACACCTTAATTGGCACATTTCCCATATCTTGTTTCACAAACAAATAACAGGCAGGCCCAGTTCAAATGACCTCAAGGGCGCGTTTGTGCTTCTCTCTCTATTTGAAGCACCAGAACATGTGCACGCAACTTAAAGCTGTGTCTCCGCTTCCATCAGTATAGTCAGTGCTTTAAATGGAAAAAAATAAGTGCAGGTACTCACCAAATTAGGGTATAGACTGGGGGGCGGAGCTACAGGGGCAGTGCTATGGGACCATTTATCTTCTATTTAATTGGTGTGCAGAGGTGTATAATGATACTAAAGCATTTCCGGTATATCTTGAGCACTCCTTTCCCCTTATACATACAAAAAGGTACATTTGATATTAAAGTGGGCTTCTCATGGTGCTACACCTAAATCACATATGATATTTTACATATCTTATTAGACTGTTTTAAGATTTTAGATATACGAAGAGAGATTTTAGGCCCGATTTTTAAAAAATATGAAATTAAAAATAGGTTGCAAGCTGTAAACCTTTTAGTGGAAATGAAGAACCTAGATATAGCCTGTGCTATTGGGAAATATATAAACAAAGTGAAAGAGTTTCTTACATGTAAAGAGCACCGATGAAATTTAGATCTTTTTAGATTCAGGGAGAATGGGTTATTAATGGATAGAAGCAATTTGTGAGACATACTAGAAGGTCAGTGTGACTCAATAATGGAATTGTTTTTTTTTTAATTTTAAGATGATTTTTTATCTTGCATTTTTATGGTTGTGAATTATAGGGTTAATAAATGTATTGTATATTGTATGATCCTGACTTGCTTATCTATGGAATGCTATGCTGCTAAGTGTATACTTTTATGGTTGTAAATAACCAAATAAAGTTTTATTTCATTCATTCATTCACATATGACTTGCACAATATATTTTCCTTAATATTTTTGGGAAACATTTAACTATGGTTAACCCTCTTGTCTCATTGCCACCTAGCAGACATCATCAAGTCCCCCCCTTGATGGCATAGCTTTGCCTCAAAGCTCCTTACTTGATCTGAAGTGTGATTCTCTCTTTCTGGAGGTGGGAAAGCTGCTGAAAGCTTGAGCCAGGATGTCTGGCTCTGGCTCAGATCCAGTTTCTCTTGCACCCGCAAGCCCAAAATGAACTGAACTTTGATGTTGCATATGCCTGCTAACCAAACTCTAATCTCATATGCGAACAATAAAGACAAAATAGTGAACTTTATTGTAATACAGGAGAGAAAGAAAGATATAGCCTCCTAGAGGCTGAATTGCACAAAGTGAAAGCAGAAATTCTGGGAACAATCCCGACTTCCCCACTGACCAAACTGGGTGGCCCCAGACAAATATATTATCTCACTAAGCCTTCATTTTCTTCGTTCGCACATATGATAGTATATTCAGACGCACAAGTTCCAGGTGTGTGCTGCACAATCTAATCTTGTGTTAGATTTAATACACTATAATGTTGCTTCATTCATGAAAAGAAAACAGGCCATACATAATGTACGCTTCAAAATCACCTTGCTTCCTAGTTCACTGATGGCAGTGTCGTAACTGTGGGAGCAAAAACTCCTCTCAATGCTGTGATTTAAGCTTATGCACCAAGGTGAAATGCTTTCATGGAGTAAAAAAAAAACACTTTTATTTCAGTGGGAATTAAGGCTCCACTTATGCACAGGCTTTTAATCCCAAGCCAGACTTCGTGGTTCGGCTCTGACTGGGCTCTCCTTGTTAATTTGTTGGTTCTCCCACCTCTAACCTTCCCAGAGCCCCTGTATTTTATCCAAGAGAAAACGGCTTCTAAAAAACAAAATACAATTGTGATGAATCTGCGGAGAAAGCAGATCTGCACTGGAGAGAAAGTGGCACTTTCAACATGCAGACCCTTACACGTGCGCTTTATGGGCAGTGTGGTAATTCAAGGCTTGCAGCTATATATCTGGTGCTGGACTCTGCAGACAACATGCACTCATGTAAGACACACCTGCAGTGACATAGAAGCACTGGTGTGCGCGGACAGGACTTTCAATACGTGTTTTTGAAAATGCTCACCTTCCCTGACATCCACATTATTAACATTGACTCTGCTTCTGTGTCACTATCTTCATCTTCGTCCTCAGTCTGGCTCCAAACAAGTGCTGCCCTACTCTGCTATGCCAGCAGGAAGCCTTCTAGATGTCACGCCGAGCCGTGGCTGTTAGAAAGCCCTGCTCACACGCTATTAGGCCTAAGTAGACCCTGTGTCAATAAAGGCAGTGTGACTCCAGCCCCTCCCAAACTCCCTGCCAGCCCTGAATAAAAGCATACGGGCCGCTGCTCAATTAGCACCTTGAATAGGTAAATTAGCACTCGATTATCAGCGTGCTTAAACAAAACGGGGCGTCTCGCCAGCTCTGTTGCGCTTCTTTTTGAAAGTGTCAAATTGCAGAGCTTGACTTGCTCCTCCATGAGTACTGGTACTCTCTTTGGACAAGGAGAAGTTCCGGTACTCAAACGCAGAAAATTTAGAAGTGCCGGTACTAAGTACTGGTGAGTACCGGCCCATTTAAAGCACTGAGTATAGTATCAAACCGTTGTGCAAAGCTATACATAAACAGGCACTGCTGATTCAGCTCTTCCCGTTCTGTTTGGTGCATATGGAGTAATGGAACACATTTTGTGAGGGGACTGGGTGAAGGGTTGTGACCTAGGCATACCTTTCAACCTTTTGAATCTCCATGGAGGGTGAGATAGTGCGGAGTTGGAGGGTGGTCCTATTGAAATCTATGTGAAAAGTATGTTGTCAGGGGATGTGATGGGGGCACGTCAACGGACGGCATTTTCCTTGTCTTTGAAGGTGAAAATGAGCTCAAAGGGGGCGGCACCCTTCCACAAGTGGGTGATTTAGTAGTTAGGCAGAGGCCACTGTTGCGGGATGAAAGAAAAAAAAATGACCCAACTTCTGTTGGCAATATAGTAGAGATTACAAAAAGCGCGTGGAAGATCAGAGTTCTGTGGAAGCGGAATCTGAACTTCAACTTACAATGTGCCAGGAATTTTTTTTTATACCGTTGTAACCGCAAATATGTCATACATTTGCACATTACTCAAGCACAACATGATCTTTAAAAAGGTAGGGGCATATCAGCAAGGAACGGCGATGAATAACGCAAAGCGCGCTTAGTGCTTTGTTATTCATCGCCGTCTATCTTTGTAATTTATCGCCCTGGTAGCGCGTTATCAACAACGCGTTGCTCCAGGGCGATAAAAATTCCAGAGATAGTGGGGGAAATCGCCGTTTTGCAGGGAACATCGCTGGTTTTCCAGAGATGTTTCCTGCAAAAGGGCGATAACCTTACTGATACGACCCTGTGGTCGTAGCAGCATAATCCACTCCCTATAATAGGGATGGGTAAGTCAGGATTTTAGCAGACGTTAGTTTTTGGAGAAAACAGAGGTTTTCTCCAAAAACTAACATCTGCTAAAATGCTGGGGAAGCCTTGTAAATATCGAGAAGTGCACATCAGCGATGTTTGCAAGGCTGTACTGCCCAGTGACGCCCACTTTGCATCTCATTTGAGATGCAAAGGGAGGCGTCGGGAAAAAGGGTACTAACATGCGATTATGCATGTTAGCACCCTCTTGTAAATAGGGCGATAGTTTTATCTCTGCTTTTTTGGCTTTTAAAGCCAAAAAAGCAGAGATAAAGCCCTTGTTAATATGCCCCGTAATACTTTCTGCAAAAACACCTATCCACACAATTATGGAATGTGAATGAGGTGCAGGTTAGTTTAGCATTTCTGCTGTGTCTAATTATATTTCTTTATTGTACTTGCTCATGCCTACTCTCCCCCACCCCAGGTCCTGATTCCGATTGGGCTTTTTATTCTGCTATTGAAGACATCTTAGGCCTGTATTTTGCCTTTAACACATACAGCTATACATGTCCTTCTACTGATGCTTGCATTGAAACAAGTAGGCTTTCATCATTATAACATCGCTGCCTGCTTGATCCTCACCAAGACCATTAACAACAACATACCCATTTGACATAATATTAAGGGAAATATGAATTCAAAGTTTGGGGTTAAATTGTTCCCTCCTGGTTTCACTATTTATAGGAGAGTGGCATCGACTGCATAGTTGCCCCCAACTTTTTGCTGATGTTTTGACTGTTTTCTGACTCTAGCCAGGCTGTGGCCCTGCTATCCAGGACCCCAGCCTATCTGCTTCCTCTCTAAACTGATGTGAGTACCCTAGGTACATACCAATTGGATACTGAGGACACCCTATCAGCCCCTTGTAGATGGTACCCTAGGTACCCAGGGCATGGGTCCCTCAGAGGCCTACCAGGGGCTGCAGCACTTGTTGTGCCACCCCTGGGACAGCCATACAAACTGACACCACCAGACCACTACTGTAGTCTGGGTAAGGTGGTGCTTGCACCCCTTACAGGGATCCATGTACCCTGTATCCCACTTAATACAACACATATATCCTCATAGGTCACCCCTAAGGCAGGCCTTGCTAATCCTACAAGGTAGGGTGCTGAGATATGTGTGAGGGGGAACCCCTACCTGAGTCGGGCCCCTCGGCAACCTTCGTAAAACAATTGCTGGGTTGTTTGTAGTGCAGCCATACCATATACTCTTAACCGCATTATAAGTAATCGCGATAGCGTGATAACTTGAGAGTGGCTGCACAGAACCATGTCGTGTTTGGTGTCAAACATGTAGGAATCATACCCCCAATCCAACCATGGGAGTGAGGGCATGATTTCCCCCTGCTAGAGGGGTGATATGGTAAAAGCGGCAGATTTTAGACACCAATTTAAAAGTGCACACGTAGTACAAAATGGATGCTACCCGCCACCTACACAACTCTGGCTGCCTGTTGCTGGGCAGAATTCTAGCCACGGCAGCTGGACAATAGGGATCTTGTTGCAGGGAGGTGTTCCCACCTCCCCAGACAGACTATGTGGATTGGAACTGGGTGGGTGCACCATAGGATGTCTTTCAGACTTGCACGTAGGCTTCTCCAGTGCCTACTTCTGCATACACCGCCTCAAACCGGTTCAGGGGCATCCTGTCCCCTGCCCAGGTGGGAAAACACACAAAGGGGAGAGGGTGTAGCCACCCTTTCCCGCCTGAACTCTCATTGGTGAGCTCTGATTCAGACACTCCCCTAATCTCTGGATAAAGGTGGGTGCAGGGACCCCAGAGCCTCAGATTAATCTTGGACTTCACAGACTTGAACCTTCGACTTGCTGCCGCACAGCTGAATGAAGAAATCTCCCTTGGGGTAAAGGAGTTACCCCCCTGCTTGGCAGGCACCTGAAACACTGCAAGTGACCCGGTTGGAACTCCGCTGCTCCTATGGACATCGAAGACTTCTGCCTACCCTGAGGTGGGTTTCCAAGCATCCCAGAGGCCAGTGAGTGTGCACAGCAAAGCTCAGCACCGTGGACCCCGTGGGTGCCGAGATCCCCAATACCCCAGGACACCGGCCACCTCTTGCACAGCACACGACCCCGACCAGTGGGGAAGTTGTGCTTTGGGCCATTATTGAGCCAACCTCTCAGCATTACTTGTGCCAAAGGACGACGCTTCAGCCCGCTCCGGCGACCCGCTGGCCCATCTTTACGCACTCCAAATTGCCGCCTCCCGTGGTCCCTTGTCTCTCGACTGGTGGGCCCTAGTGGAGGTCAATCTTTACTTTAAAGGGCTTCCCTGTTTGCTCCAGGCCTGCTCTACAGTCTCCTCGCTGGAAACCTTGCTCAGACCTCGTGGGTCTGCACCGTAGCTGTTTTGTGATCCTTACGTGGGTTGCGGTTGCCAAGGCTTAGTGGATCCAATCCGGACACTAACAGCGCAGCGGCCTTCATCCTGCGTGGGACAGTCGCCCTCCAGAAGCTGGCCATCCTTGAAGCCTCCTGGACCCCATGGCTGCTGATCCAAGCTACCCATCTTTCACCTGGAAGCACCCGACATTGAAGGGCTCTTTCTCCTGAGCCCCCTGGTCACTGTGCCGTGACCAAGACTCAGTCCCCTCTGCTTTCAGGTCCTTACCTTCAAGATCTACATCTTCACTCTACAGGTCATCAACGACGCTTCACGCCAGCAGCAGTTCTTCATCTTTTTCCATTGAAAACGAGATCTCGACCCGACATCGAAAACAACCTATGCACCCGGCTTCCTGGGGCAGGTAACAGTGGTACCTCGGTACTGTCGTGGGTGTGGGCCCTCCAAGAGCTTAACTCTAAGTTGCTGAACTTGAACTCCTGCTAGAAGTGTTTAGATTCTTGCAATTTCCAACCGCAACATTCTCCATAGGGTTTAATAGAGATCCCGACAGTAGTTTATACCACTGCACGCGTCTCCCGTGGGTCCCCTTCCTCACTACCTTGGGTGGTTTCGTAAGGGGCCAGCGACCCTAAGTGCCCTAGGCACTGTCTGTAGAATTGTCGTGGTTCTTATACCATTTTTTAAATATATGGTTTGGTCCCCCCCCGGGGCCCTATGATTCCAGTGCTATTTATTGTAACTATCAATGCTGGTTTGAATTGTATCTTTACCTTCAGTTTCATAAAGAGACTAGTGGGATTATTCTTAGAATAAATACATATATTTTATATATATACCTGTGTGGACTACTCTTTCATTTGGTTATTCAAGAGGTTATCTATGGTAAAACAATAAGCTTAGCACTCCTTCAAGACTTAGCCTGAAGGCTGCTCTCCACAGCTACCACTAGGATAGTTTTCGTTAAAGGTTGTCTTTTAACCTATCACCTTAAGAGTCGAATTGGACTGGTGCAAGGTGTTCCCTATAACTAGTGGACAGCATATGCCAGGCCAACTTCTCACATTGGTGTGCAGCGGTTGGATTCAAGCTTGCCATTGTTTTACCAGATAACAAATTGAATTTCTAAAGTGAAAGCCACTTTGGTACTAAAGGTACATATAAATTTAGCTTAGAATACAATAAGTTCTACTGAACTTGGAGTTGTGTGTGGAGGGCTTAGCACACCTTGACTACAACTCAAGAAAGGGTTCAGTAGGCCACACCTAGTGTAGGTAGAGGCAACAATCCACTACACTAGAAATGTCTTCAGGATCAGGAGCCCATAAGGCCCTGGAAGGACCTTCAAAGGTCCCAGTCGACAGGTATGACAATCTCACTTTTGCTGAGCTTAGGGAGATGTGCACTGCTAGACATTTGAAGACAACCAAAGGTGCCAACACTCAACGTCTCAGAGAAATTCTGCTCATTGCAGACTTCAAGCAGACTTTAGTGTCTGATGGGGTAGACAGGTTGGGTGGGCATCCCACAGAAGAGGACACCCATGTGGTGGACTCTGATGAGGACCAGGAAGAGGATAATGACCTTGACCTGGAAGAACCAGACCACTCTATACATGGAAGTGGGGGCCCAGAAGGTACCCCCTCCATCCCTAATGGGAGAGTGGTGGATCCAAACAGAAGGGACATATCCCCCTCAGAGGAATCTAACCATTCTAAGAGATCCACAAAGACCTCTGCCTCTTCTCAGAGAAGTGAGTCCTCCCAAGAGAGGAAAAGCAGACTGATCCAGTTTGAGCAAGCCAAGCTTCAGCTCAGGAGAGAACAGCTAGCATTAGACAGGGAGTCCCTGGAGCTTCAGAAAGCTTCAAGAAAGTGGGGTCTAGAGACCCTTGGTGGCAGTAATAATACCCCTAGAGTTATAGAGAAAGCTCCTGACCATAGGAACCTGCATAAGATTGTGCCCCCCTATCAGACAGTGGATGACATCCATAAATGGATCACTGCACTTGAAAGGGCATGTAAAGTTCAGAGGGTCCCAGTAGATCAGTGGGCAGCAATCTTATGGCTCTCCTTAGCTGACAAAGGAAGAGACAAGCTCCTCTCTGTTAGGGAAGAGGATGCAGATGATTATTATATCTTGAAAACTGCTTTGATAGATGGGTTTGGTCTAACCACTGATCAATACAGGTTAAAGTTCAGAGATACCCAGAAAACACAAAATCAAGATTGGGTAGACTTTGTAGATTGTGCTACCAAGGCTCTGGAAGGTTGGTTAAAAGGCAGTAAAGTAAATGATTATCAAGGATTGTACAATCTCATCATGAGGGAGCAGATTCTTAATAACTGTCAGAATCAACTATTGCATCAGCACCTGGTGGACTCAGATCTGACCTCTCCCCAAGAATTGGGAAAGAAGGCAGACAAATGGGTCAGAACCAGGATCAAGCAAAAGGTCCAGCCCTTGGGGGGTGCAACTAAAAAAGAAGATGCCAAAAACTCTGAGAAGGGTGGGGGAAAGGGAAAAGACCAGCAGTCTTCAACAGGCCCCCAAAAAGCAGCATCTGATAATTCCCACTCCAATAAAGCTAAACAGCCAAGGAAGCCATGGTGTAAAATCTGTAAGCAGAAAACCCATTGGACTTCAGATTGTAATAAGGCCAAAGACTCCACAAGTACCACTATACCTGACCCTAAGGCACCTGTTCCCCCTAGTCCAGCTATAGGTGGTGGTACACAGAACAAGGGTATAGTAGGGTTGACCCTGGGATCTGGAGAGGACTCTGGCCTAGTCAGAATGCCTACTCAGGCTTTGTTGGTTTGTGATGGGGACTTGTCCCTATTTGTGAGTCCCATTGGTCTGGGCAAATACAAACAACAGCCTAGGATAAATGGAAGGGAGTCTCTAGCATACAGGGACACAGGGGCTAGTGTCACCATGGTGACTAAGGACCTTGTGGATCCTAGCCAAATCATACTTGGAGAAACTTACCAGGTGACCAATGCGAGCAATGTCAGTACTAACCATGGCAGTTGTTAACTTCTCTTGGGGAGGGGTAACTGGCCTAAAGAAGGTTGTGGTGAGTGCAGACCTACCAGTAGAATGTTTGCTAGGGAATGATTTGGAGACCTCAGCATGGGCTGAGGTGGAGCTGACTACTCATGCAGCAATGCTGGGTATCCCTGCAGAAGTGTTTGCCCTGACAAGGTCAAAAGCTAAGCTGACAGAAACTGAACAGGCCTTGGATCCTGGAAAAATGGACCAAGGACCTTCCAAGAGGAGGAGTAGCAGGGGTAAAGCAGTGTCTTCCCCCCAGGATCAGTCTGAAGAGACTCTTGTAGCAGAAGAGGATCTGACACCTGAAGAAGGAACTGTCTCAGAGGAACTTGAACCTTATCAGGTTGAGTTCTTGGGGACAGGGGGACCTTCTAGGGCAGACTTGAGCCTGGAGCATCAGAGCTGCCCCACTCTTGAACCCCTCAGACAGCAGGCTGCTGCTGAGGCTGCTGGGAAAGCTGGTGGAACCCATAAAATATATTGGGACAATGGACTCCTTTACTCTGAGGGTCGAGACCCCAAGCCTGGTACAGCCAGGAGGTTGGTCATACCTCAGACGTTTAGGGGCTTCCTGCTCACACTAGCCCATGATATTCCCTTAGCAGGACACCGAGGCCAAAATAAGACTTGGGACAGACTTGTCCCTCATTTTCATTGGCCTCAGATGAGTGAGGACTGTAAGAGCTTTTGTAGCTCTTGCATTACCTGCCAGGCCAGTGGCAAAGAAGGTAAGTCCACAAAGGCCCCCCTGATACCACTACCTGTGGTGGGGGTTCCCTTTGAACGGGTAGGGATTGACATTGTTGGTCCCCTTGACCCACCAACAGCATCTGGGCACAGGTTTATTCTGGTGGTAGCGGATCATGCCACCAGATACCCAGAAGCTATTCCCCTTAGAACCATCACAGCACCTGTGGTGGCAAGAGCCCTCCTGGGAATCTTTTCCAGGGTGGGTTTCCCTAAGGAGGTAATGTCTGACAGAGGTACCAACTTTATGAGTAGTTACCTCAAGGCAATGTGGAAGGAGTGTGGTGTTAACTACAGGTTCACCACCCCTTATCATCCTCAATGCAATGGGTTTGTTGAGAGATTTAACAATACCCTAAAGGGTATGATCAAAGGGTTCCCAGAAAAGCTTAGGCGAAAATGGGATGTTCTTCTGCCCTGCCTTCTCTTTGCATACAGGGAGGTGCCACAGAAGGGGGTTGGTTACAGCCCTTTTGAACTTTTGTTTGGTCACCCTGTCAGAGGGCCACTCTGTCTAGTAAAGTAGGGATGGGAGTTACCTCTCAAACCCCCTAAACAGGATATTGTGGACTATGTACTTGGTCTCCGCTCCCGGATGGCTGAGTACATGAAGAAGGCGACAAAAAACCTTGAGGCAAGTCAGGAATTGCAAAAAGCCTGGCATGACCAAAAGGCTGTACTGGTGGCTTGACTGGCCCTGACACGAGCAGTAGAAACCTGAAAGGTTATGGCTTCTCCCTTGATGTCAGTTCCACCGGGTACTGTTGACACCCTATAACTCTAACCATTAGGTAGGAGCAGTGTCATACAGGTAATATAACTTATGTGCTGTATTTAAACTGATACTAATCATTAGGTCATGTTTTGTAGATTGTAGTTTTTTACTAGGTCCTGAAGAATTGCAGTCATTGTACTAGAAGCGAGAAACATGTTGACCACACCATTTGCACTCTAGCCCTGGTCCATTCCGGGAAACCATAGTCCCCCTGAGTACCGGCTATCCTTGATTTTATTTGTGGCAGAGGACCACCAGAATAAAAATTGCTTTCCGGTACCTTGTCATATGTACTGGTGGTGTACCAGCCAGGACAGAGGGTATGGGTGTTGGAGCCAGTGGCCATAGCAGCCCTCCAAGACAAATGGAGTGGACCCAATACCATATTGAACAGAAGGGAGAGGTCACCTACTTGGTGGACCTTGGCACTCCCAGAAGTCCCCACAGGGTACTTCATGTAAACAGACTGAAACCATATGTGGACAGGGCTGACATGGGCTTGCTCATGGCAACGGATGAGGGACAGGAGGAGGAGAGTGACCCTCTCCCAGACCTGCTCTCTCACAACCCTGATGATGGCTCAGTAGATGGTGTAGCCTCACTGCCCAGCAACAGTCTGACTGCAGACAAGTTCTCCAGTCATTCAGACATATGTTTTCACTGACTCCAAGTCAGACCACCTGGTGCACTCATGAAGTGGAGACTGGGGACAGTCTGCCTGTGAATAATAAGATCTACAGGCAACCTGACCATGTCAGGGACTGCATAAAGACAGAGGTCCAAAAGATGTTGGAATTGGGAGTTATTGAGCCCTCAGATAGCCCTTGGGCTAGCCCAGTAGTCCTGGTACCCAAACCTCACACCCAAGATGGCAAGAGAGAGATGAGGTTCTGTGTAGACTACAGAGGACTCAATGCAGTCACTAGGACTGATGCACATCCCATTCCCAGAGCAGATGAGCTCATAGATAAATTGGCCTCAGCCAAATATCTGAGCACATTTGATCTGACAGCTGGCTACTGGCAGATAAGGTTAGCTGAATCTGCAAAAGCCAAAACTGCATTTTCAACCCCTGGTGGGCACTATCAATTTATTGTAATGCACTTTGGTTTGAAAAATGCACCTGCCACTTTTCAAAGGTTGGTGAACCAAGTCCTCTCAGGCCTGGATGACTTTAGTGCAGCATATCTAGATGATATTGCAGTCTTCAGCTCCACCTGGGAAGATCACCTGATCCACCGGAGGAAAGTTTTGGAAGCCCTGCAAAAGGCAGGACTCACTATCAAGGCTACCAAATGCCAGATAGGGCAGAGTCAGGTTGTGTACCTGGGTCACCTTGTAGGTGGAGGCCAGGTTCAACCACTACAGAGCAAAATCCAGACCATCATGGACTGGGTTGCTCCAACCACCCAGACTCAGGTCCGAGCTTTCTTAGGCCTGACTGGTTATTACAGAAGATTTGTAAAGGGATATGGATCCATTGTGACCCCCTTAAATGACTTAACCTCTAAGAGGATGCCCAAGAAAGTACAGTGGACTGTCAGCTGTCAGAAAGCTTTTGATGACCTAAAACAGGCAATGTGCTCTGCTCCAGTGCTCCAAAGCCCCAACTACTCCAAATAAATCATAGTTCAAACTGATGCATCTGAGGTGGGGGTAGGTGCTGTATTATCACAACTGAATGAAGAGGTCCAGGATCAACCAGTAGCTTTTATTAGCAGAAGGTTGACCCCCAGAGAGAAACGTTGGTCAGCCATAGAGAGGGAGGCCTTTGATGTGGTCTGGGCCTTGTAGAAGCTGAGGCCATACTTGTTTGGCACTCACTTCATTGTTCAAACCGACCATAAGCCCCTCCTATGGCTAAAATAGATGAAGGGTGAAACCCCAAACTACTCAGGTGGTCCATTTCCCTACAGGGGATGAACTATACAGTGGAACATAGACCTGGGAGCAACCATGCCAATGCAGATGGCCTCTCCAGATATTTCCACTTAGAACATGAACACTCAACTGGTCAAGGTTAGTTTAATGTCCCTGCGTTGGGGGGGGGGGGGGGGGTTATGTAGGAGAGTGGCATGGACTGCATAGTTGCCCCCAACTTTTTGCTGATATTTTGACTGTTTTCTGACCCTAGCCAGGCTGTGGCCCTGCTATCCAGGACCCCAGCCTATCTGCCTCCTGTCTAAACTGATGTAAGTACCCTAGGTACATACCAATTGGATACCTAGCCCCTTGTAGATGGTACCCTAGGTACCCAGGGCATGGGTCCCTCAGAGGCCTACCAGGGGCTGCAGCACTTGTTGTGCCACCCCTGGGACAGCCATACAAACTGACACCACCAGACCACTACTGTAGTCTGGGTAAGGTGGTGCTTGCACCCCTTACAGGGATATAGGTACCCTGTATCCCACTTAATACAACACATATATCCTCATAGGTCACCCCTAAGGCAGGCCTTGCTAATCCTACAAGGCAGGGTGCTGAGATATGTGTGAGGGGGAACCCCTACCTGAGTAGGGCCCCTCTGCAACCTTCGTAAAACTATTGCTGGGTTGTTTGTAGTGCAGCCATACCATATACTCTTAACCACATTATAAGTAATCGCGATAGCGTGATAACTTGAGAGTGGCTGTACAGAACCATGTCGTGTTTGGTGTCAAACATGTAGGAATCATACCCCCAATCCAACCATGGGAGTGAGGGCATGATCCCCCCCTGCTAGAGGGGTGATATGGTAAAAGTGGCAGATTTTAGACACCAATTTAAAAGTGCACACGTAGTACAAAATGGATGCTACCCGCCACCCACACGACTCTGGCTGCCTGTTGCTGGGCAGAACTCCAGCCACGGCAGCTGGGCAATAGGGATCTTGTTGCAGGGAGGTGTTCCCACCTCCCCAGACAGACTATGTGGATTGGAACTGGGTGGGTGCACCATAGGATGTCTTTCAGACTTGCACGTAGGCTTCCCCAGTGCCTACTTCTGCATACACCGCCTCAAACCGGTTCAGGGGCATCCTGTCCCCTGCCCAGGCGGGAAAACACACAAAGGGGAGAGGGTGTAGCCACCCTTTCCCGCCTGAACTCTCATTGGTGGGCTCTGATTCAGACACTCCCCTAATCTCTGGATAAAGGTGGGTGCAGGGTCCCCAGAGCCTCAGATTTATCTTGGACTTCACAGACTTGAACCTTCGACTTGCTGCCGCACAGCTGAATGAAGAAATCTCCCTTGGGGTAAAGGAGTTACCCCCCTGCTTGGCAGGCACCTGAAACACTGCAAGTGACCCGATTGGAACACCGCTGCTCCTACGGACATCGAAGACTTCTGCCTACCCTGAGGTGGATTTCCAAGCATCCCAGAGGCCAGTGAGTGTGCACAGCAAAGCTCAGCACCGTGGACCCCGTGGGTGCCGAGATCCCCAATACCCCAGGACACCGGCCACCTCTTGCACAGCACACGACCCCAACCAGTGGGGAAGTTGTGCTTTGGCCCATTATTGAGCCAACCTCTCAGCATTACTTGTGCCACCGGACGACGCTCCAGCCCGCTCCGGCGACCCGTGGGCTCATCTTTACGCACTCCAAATTGCCGCCTCCCGCGGTCCCTTGTCTCTCGACTGGTGGGCCCTAGCAGAGGTCAATCTTTACTTTAAAGAGCTCCCCTGGTTGCTCCAGGCCTGCTCTACAGTCTCCTCGCTGGAGACCTTGCTCAGATCTCGCGGGTCTGCACCGTAGCTGTTTTGTGATCCTTGCGTGGGTTGCGGTTGCCAAGGCTTAGTGGATCCAATCCGGACACTAACACCGCAGCGGCCTTCATCCTGCGTGGGACAGTCGCCCTCCAGAAGCTGGCCATCCTTGAAGCCTCCTGGACCCCATGGCTGCTGATCCAAGCTACCCATCTTTCACCTGGAAGCACCCGACATTGAAGGGCTCTTTCTCCTGAACCCCCTGGTCACTGTGCCGTGACCCAGACTCTGTCCCCTCTGCTTTCAGGTCCTTACCTTCAAGATCTACATCTTCACTCTACACGACATCGACAACGCTTCACGCCAGCAGCAGTTCTTCCCCTTTTTCCATTGAAAACGAGATCGCGACCCGACATCGAAAACGACCTATGCACCCGGCTTCCCTGGGGCAGGTAACAGTGGTACCTCGGTACTGTCGTGGGTGTGGGCCCTCCAAGAGCTTAACTCTAAGCTGCTGAACTTGAACTCCTGCTAGAAGTGTTTAGATTCTTGCAATTTCCAACCGCGACATTCTCCATAGGGTTTAATAGAGATCCCGACAGTAGTTTATACCACTGCTCGTGTCTCCCGTGGGTCCCCTTCCTCACTACCTTCGGTGGTTTCGTAAGGGGCCAGCGACCCTAAGTGCCCTAGGCACTGTCTGTAGAATTGTCGTGGTTCTTATACCATTTTTTTAATATATGGTTTGGCCCCCCCCCCGGCCCTATGATTCCAGTGCTATTTATTGTAACTATCAATGCTTGTTTGAATTGTATCTTTACCTCCAGTTTCATAAAGCGACTAGTGGGATTATTCTTAGAATAACTGTGTGGACTACTCTTTCATTTGGTTATTCAAGAGGTTATCTATGGTAAAACAATAAGCTTAACACTCCTTCAAGACTTAGCCTGAAGGCTGCTCTCCACAGATACCACTAGGATAGCTTTCTTTAAAGGTTGTCTTTTAACCTATCACCTTAAGAGTCAAATTGGACTGGTGCAAGGTGTCCCCTATAACTAATGGACAGCATATGCCAGGCAAACTTCTCACACTATTTAACAGAAAATATTTTAAGAGATTAAGCAATATAGGAGGTCAGTCAAATATTGACGTTGTCCTCTTTATTCTAGTAGCTGTGCTACCTTACAACTGCCAGGACATGGAATGTCCAAATCTGCTAAGGACTTGTCAATACAACCCACTAGAATCTAATACACATGCAACAACCAGAGGGCAACACTGGCACTTGCCACCCTGGGCAGCCTTTGGTGACAAGCTGCTGGCGTCAGAGTTAACCTGCTAATCTATAGCTGGGCAACCACCCACCCAGTTACTAGGCGTAACCCCGAAAATAATACGGTTCACTTTCAAAAGCACAGCAAACACACAAAAATCTTCATTAACTCTTACTGGAGTACCTATTTAATGCTATTTGCAAGAAAATCCTAGCAGGGAAATTATAACATACAGCTCCAGTGGAAAGGGAGTCTCCTTACAATCACACCCATATCTACCATACACTAAGTAGGCCAAATATCTTCCGTAAGTGTCTGGCGACTCGATGCACCCCCTCCAGAAAGCTGTTAGGCCACAGGTTTACATCCAGACACATCCACTCAACCTCATATACTTAAGGTCAATAAGGCAAATCCCCCTTAGCCCAAAAAGCACTGAGGTTCCCTAAAAAGGAATTGGCTATCCTTACAGACTTAAACTTGTTGGAAATCTACAGCAGAGTCCAAGGATATACCGTTAGCTGATGAGCTGTTTTATGGGTTTAGTGCCCAGCTCTATGTATTTCATAGGAATCAGAGATCACATGGTAAATGCACTTGATATTTCAAACCTTCTAAACCCTAATTCTTTCTTCAAAATAGGAAAATATGCACTTGCCCATTCATACTCTAGAGTCCATATCCAGCGGCATCTTGCACTTTCGCAACCAATCACCAGCGGCCACAAAAGCAAGGGCATACACTTGCCAGCTCTGACATTCAACACCAAAACTAGTGGCCACGAAGATTTTGGTGTAACATTGTATTACATTATTAAGTGACCACTATAATATTTGAAGTAGGTCGACCATTAGCTTCACATTTTGTCAGATCGTCATTTGCCTTTCAGGAAAGCCACTGCTTCTGAGCTGCCCTGTCTGGAAGAATATGTGTTATTTATTTTGCCAGTGGCCGAACCCATCCATGACCAGCTCAGCGGTCACAACACTGCTATAATGGTAAAGGGTAAATTATTATTTGTAATAAGTAAAATTCCCTGCAGACTTCGCCATGGCACATGTGCATTGGCACATGATCCTTTGATTTAGCATAACTCTACTCTATCAGTCAGGCCTGCCTCTGAATTTAATATCTATGAACCCATCCTGTCCTAGTACCCAGAACCCTTAAACTGAGCAGCAGCCTAATTTGAGCACATTTTTAATAACTAGTAGAAAATAATTCTCGATTTAAATGTGTTTTAGTTAGCATAATCAGGCTTCACTTGGCATAACCACGCCACAGTTAGCCTGCATTGATATTTGTTTTGCAGGGACAGAAAAATATGCTTTTTCAAATTATTACTGTGTTTCCTATGTGCATGTTTCTGTTTCTTTTCCTTTCACAAAATAAACTAAATAGAATTTGTCAAGCTAAAATGTATTAATTTGTGTTCCCTGAGAAGGAAGTGATGCGCAGAATGTTTTTGTATTTGCAATAAATTCAAGGTTCTTTTCCTGAGTCTGCTCTGGGACTCGTTCATTATTTGTTTATTTGTAAAAACCTCTTGATATTTGAGGGTGGGCCAAAAGATTTTTAGAGGATTTTTTAAGACTTTCCTGTTCTTCTTTGGATGCCGTCTGATTCTTTCTTGATTTTGCTGCTCATTTGGGACTTAATTAAATTTTTGATTTTGACTAATCTGTATATTGAATCCTTCATGGCATTTAATCTGTATTGCTTGATTTTGAGATTTTTGTAATAAAACCCTTTAGCTATTCTCTAATCTAAAGCTTAATTATTGAATGGTCCTAATTAATTAATGTCATTAATCTTCTAAATTGATGTTGGGAAGGGTGCCCTTTTATACAAGATCAACCTGTGGGAGAACCGTGTGAGGTAAAAAATGTTGGTGATCTGAATTTTGGGGTGTGGTGAATATTGGGGTACGGCTTTGCTCTTACACAGCACGTTTGTCTGTCTGTTGATTTATATTTAAACTGTACTTGACTTTCTAACTGAACAGATTTATGTTAGACCTTTTGAACAACTATATTTAGTTCTCGGTATTACTTGCTTTGGATGTAACTCTATGCAGATTCCTCTTGCACTTTGCATAATTTGATGCATTATTTATGCAGATTTGAATTTGACTAACTACTTTGTGCTTTAGTAAAGATTCTTAAATTTGAGTAAACCTTTATGGGTTTGACACTGAATTTTGTCCTGTGAAGGTTTGTTTAATTCGCATAAGGCCGCCATTTATTGAGACTCACATGGCAGTGATTCTGCGTCCGAACCCTTTTAATTTATTAAAAGCATTTATGCCATTATGATCCCAATGCTGTCAGGTCACTGCCATCTTAGTGAGCATCAATCCTATGTTAAAAAAAGGATTAAGTGCCTGCAATAGTCTCTGTACACAAAAGATAAGGACTGCTCACCCTAGAAATGCCACAAGGGGGTGGGGTGGGTGGCAGCTTCAGATTACAAAATAAACTAATATACTTACTAGACCTAAACTGTGCTTTTACAGTGCAGATAACAAAGCCATACCTCTAGCTGTAACCAAATCCTATGTTTGCTTATCACCAGCAAACATTTATGCTCTAATTGCAAGGCAGAATGAAAAATTTCCTAGCTAACATTACAGAAAGTTTCAGTTCTATTAAGGACACAGAGGCAAGGATGATGCTATGCTTTCTTCATTGAATCCAATAGCAGCTATAACAAAACACATCAAATATAAAAAACGTAATTTCCCATAAACTCAGGTTCAATGAAGATCAACAAGGTAAGTACAGCATCCAGTTCGCAGTAGGAAGCGCCATCATCGGCTTGTGTCCCTCTCCTCTTGCCCTCTTTCTTCCTGCGACAGATGCCAGCTGTGGAAAATTCTACTCCTGTTTAGAAGACTCCGTTCCTGCAATAGTCAAGAGAGCAATTTTCAATCCATGTTGACGATGACATCAAGAGGAACCAACAGTACAACCAAACAACATATGGACCATTGCATTTTTAACGTGTAAGCATAAACATACTGTAATATTGTTAGCAATGTAAATTAAAAAGAGAATTTCTTACATCCATAACCAGATCCATTGACTTCGGGAGGACCATGATTTACCATCGGGAGGCAAACCCTTGCCTCCATGTCCTTAACGAAATTAAAACTTTCCGTTAAGTTAACTCAGATATTTTTCAGTCTATGTCAGGCCCTGGAGGCGAGGATTATGCTAGTTTAAAGCTTATCCACCACAAGAGCCACGATGGAGGGGACTGGTTTGAATAAAACCTCTTAAAGGTGGAATCAAACAACAAATTCGCTGCATTCAAAATATCCTACAAGAGCAAAGGCTTTGGAAGCCATAGCTCTCTGGAAAGAATGCGCCCTGAAAACCTTGGTATCAATGCCAGGTTTTTGCAAGATGCAGCTAACCAATCCCTCAATGATCAGGGATGAGACTGCCTTAAATGGCCTCCGCAGAGCAATCAGAACTGCCGCTCCCCATGTGGGAGACGCTCCTCGGTCATGGCGTCGTAGTCCTTGATACATCAACATGAAAAGTGACACAGTCCGGATAAAGTCTTCTCAGTGATATCTAGGGCCCTACCATCTGATACTCTCCTGCACTAGATCAGACACTAAAAGGTGGCTAACGTGGCTGACAGTTGTTTAAGCGAGAAGTACTTATTCCTGTGCCAAGAGATGAACAGATTCAAAACCTTATTGACATCCCAGAGGACTGAATATCGTGGTTCTGGAGAAAGAGACAAACAAATGCCCATTAGCAATGTCTTAACCAGAGGATGCTTCCCTAAGGGCAGGCCTCTGACCAAAGCGTGTATCACAGAAATCGCAGGCCTAATGGTATTGATTGACCTGATGGCCATTCCGTTCAAAGCCAGTGCTGCCAAGAAATAAAAAATATAGACCAGGCCCGTCCCTCGGAATCCAGGCTCCTTTGCACACACCAACCCAACCATCGATACCAAGCCAATCAGTAACGTTTGAGCACACCTTTCACCCATGCCCGGGTAAGGAGGTCTGCTGCGCTTTTCGATAGGCCGGATCTTGGCATTGAGACCTGTAATCCTCCACGCCAAACGTTGGAGGGTTCAGCTCATCACCAGATGATGGGGATTCCCTTAGGGATAGCTGAGGAGAAACAGATCTAGGGGAAGACGGATTGGAAAATCCCGAGAAAGTTCCATAAGAACTGGAAACCATACTCGCGACTTCCACAATGGGGTCACCACTGCTAGATCCGACCTCTATCTGTGCACTTGGCTGCAAATTTCATGATCATGGCAAAGGGGGGAAAGGCATAGCCCTGCTCCCTCTACCAATCCTGAAGGAATACATCATTCGCCACCGCTCCGGGTCCGGCCTCCAGCTGAAGTACCGGGGAAGTTGGTGGTCAAGTCTGGACGCAAAGAAATCCACCGTAAAGGGGCCCCACTGGTTGGAGTAGCCACCACAGGCTCGTGTCCCGGAGGTGCCATGATTCCCAATCTATGACTTGATTGGCCATGCCTGGGAGGTGTTCCGCCATCACAGACACCTGATGTTCGAGACAGTATTCCCAAAAGCTCTTGACCAGGTCTTAGAGGTCCCAAGATCGGGTACCTCCCAGGTGGTTGATATAGCGGACCATTTTCAACAGAACACAGCAGTGAACCTGATCTCTGGTCCAGCATTTCACAGCGAACCAGTTATTGTTCCAGGCAGTTAATATGTAGGGACTGTTCGGCAGCAGACCATCTGCAGCCAGTGGTGAATTCCCCGCACTTTGCGCCCCAGCCCATGCCACTGGCATCGTAGTCTATCACCAGGTCCAGTTGTAAGCCAAAAATGGCACGCCCATCCAAGGCCTCCATGTAGAGGAGCCACGAGCAGTACGTTAGACCGAGTCACTGGTGAGATGCCTTCAGCTTCTGGAGGGTCTGAAAGTGAAAGGAGACTGTGGAAATGGCCTGAATGGAAGACAACAAGAGGTCTACGACCCTGGCGATCTGACGGAGGGAAGTCTGTGGCTTAGATAATGTCCTTTGCACTTCGTGCCATGTTTTGGCCATCTTCCGAGAGGGAAGACTCAGAATCGTCTCCACCGAGTTGATCCTGAATCCTAAGGAAGTGAGGCTGAGGGACATGGTGAGGGCTGATTTCTCGCGATTGACAGTGAAACCCAGGGACTGGAGAAGGTTAACAGTCATCTCTAGATACACTGACAATGCATGAGGGCATTGGTCCATGAGAAGCATATCGTCTAAATACATTATCATGAATACCCCGGAAGCCCTCAGGTGTTAGACCACCAGCTTGAGAACCTTGGTGAAACACCACGAAGCCGAGGAGAAGCTGAAAGGCAGAGAGGGGAACTCGAGAGTCTGGCCTTGCCACCTAAACTGGAGGAACCAACAGTGAAAAAAATCGGGACCGTAAGGTAGGTATTCTTTGAGGTTGAATCTGACCACCCAGTCCCACATTAGCTACAGCAATCCCTACAAATATTAGAGTCCTGAGGAAGGACTGTGAAATAGATAGAGGGGCCGGGATAGCAGTTTATTAAAAGGAATATGGATGTACATCCTTTCCACTTGAGGGTCTTTAGAAGGCAGAGGCAATGGACTGCTGCCTGTCCCTAACTCCCATCAGACGCTGGCAGAGGCTCTCATCTACCGGCCTCCTGGCCTGGCTGGCACCTGCTTGATCTCGCTAGGAAGCGCCTTATCCCCATGGGCCAGAGGTATGCACACTTTATAGCCCTGGGAGATTTAATGTCCATCTCGACAAACCCTCGGAGCCAGAGGCTTTGGCACTCTTAGACACTATGAGCACCTTCTCACTTAGGCAACAGGTTTTTGGCTTTACTCACCAAGCAGGCCACACATTAGACCAGGTGTTTTCAAATGTGGATCTGGAGGTGCCGCAATCATCCCCTCGTGTATTGTCTGACCACCACCTTATTTCATTTACGTGGCCACAAAACTAGTGTCAGGTGACCTACTAAGGAAAATACCCAGGCTCCTTACTGAGCCTATCACAAAGTACAGCAAAGTGACTTGAAGCAAGCCTTGGTAACAAACACACCGGCTCTATCTAGCTCTCTTGAAGAGGATGCTGCAAACCCGGATAGTTGGATTCTAGGGACCATTAATGAGCTAGCCCCTATTACAAGGCGACCCTTGGTTTAATGCGGACCTTAGATCATGCAAAAAGCAGTGTAAACACCATAAAAGGGTATGGAGACGTAACTTCAAGCTAGAAGATAAAGCGACCTATAAGTTAGCATTATGGTTTAAATCTTTTATATTAGCATTTTGAAAAGAGAGCAAACAGATACAGCAGCAAATGAACGTTTCAGGGAGATGACTCCCGGTAGATAATCACACATAGTTTACTGCAAGTGGTGCGTTACAAGCCCAAGGAAAGAAGGAAAAGAAATCTTTGCCCCAAAAAACCCTCCCCCCCCAAAAAAACTCCCTCCTCCCCGTCCACACTCACCCAAAGACATGAATTGCACTAGCATAGATAGTTGGCTGTTGTCCTTATGCAGTGGGTTGGTCCGGCCTGGGGGCCTTAGTGAGGCGCAGGAACCTGAGATATTTTGGGCAGGTCATCTCATTGAACGCCTGTGACAGTAAAGACACATATGGTTCCCAGACCTCCTGAAATTCTGTCCCCTTCTCTGCAAGAGACATAGATATCCGTTCCATGCCTAATATGTATCAGATCTTATGCAACTAGTTTGTGTGGGTGGGGGTATTAGTTGTTCCCCAGTGGGCGAGAATGGACTGAGACGCCGCGCCTGGTGCCATGCCGATCTGTCTGCCGCGGAGAGACTTTAAGGGGTATGTCAAAGGGTTCGGAAGGCCCAGCAGTACATAGGCTGGAAAAAGTGGAAGCTGTGTGTCTAGGTGCCTGTCTATATCGTTCAGGACCCGAGTCCAGCAATGCTGGATGCGTGGGCACTCCCACAGAACGTGTGTTAAGGTCCCTTTATCCCCGCAGCCCTGCCAGCATCTGTCGCTGGTTGAGGGTTAGATTTTGTGTATTCTAACTGGCGTATAGTACCAATGTGAGGAAATCTTAGTCAATGTCTCTGTGCGGGCCGTGTTGTGAGCTGTGTGGCGAGCACGATAGGCTATGTTCTCCCAATCATTTGCACTCAGAGACCGTCCCAGTTCCTCTTCCCATCTTGCGCGCCCTGCGTGGAATGTGTGAGCTTGGGTCTGGAGAAGGAGCGAGTATAGTTCTGAGATCATGCCTTTGTCAGACGATTTAGCTAGGAGCCACCTTTCAAACTGCGTCAGGTGGCGCTGTGCCTTGCAGCGGTTGAAGGAATGCATGATCCAGTGCCTCAGTTGAAGGTAATGGAAGCGTTCCGCTTCTGGGATCCCAAAGAGTTCCCACATCTGGGAGAAAGAAAGCAGGCGCTCCACATCAAAGAACATGACCCATGGAGCGGCATCCGGACTCTCTCCAAGCTGCAAAATCCGAGTCCGTCAATCCAGGCGTGAAGTCTGGGTTCTCACGGAGAGGAATTAATGGAGACGGGTAAGTGGTCAGCCCTAGTTTGGCACTGGTGCTATCCCAGGCATTAAGTGTTGCCCGAGTTACCGGGGACACGTCCAGACTCCTGGGTCTGTGTGCTTTGGGAAGGAACCGGATCTTCCAGAGATCGGTGCCCGCTACCGCCTTGTCCTGGAAGAGCCAGGGCTTTTCCCGATTCCGGGCGGCTCCACTCTACCAGATATCTCAGTTGTGTCGCTTTGGAGAAGTGTGGCTCAATGGTTAGAGTGGCAGACCTCGATGCAGAGCACTGGTCCGGGACCAGGGTTCGATTCCCGTCACGGCAGGGTCTCGGGCTATAAATTCCGCGGACCGGATATTCTCGCCTCAGTGCCTATTCTAATCATGGGTCCCATGCTGCAACTCTGGGCAATAGCTTGCTTAATCTCCACAACGGCCCCAACAGCGCTGGGATGCCTGGCCTCACCATGGGGGTGCCCAGGAGTGGACACCTCACATGGAAAGCCAGGAAGGGTTCCACAGCGGTATGAGTAAAAGCGCCAGGATGCCCCCGTTGGGGGTGGCAGTGCGCTATACAAGTACAAACACATTTACATTTACATTTAGAGTAGTAAGTTTGGGATTCCCAGCCCACCGGCTTCTGGGGGGAGGTAAGTCAAAGACCGCTTCATGAGCGGCTTCCGGCCCTGCCAGATAAACTGTGCCACTTCTGACTGGAGTTTAGCGATTATACCCCGTGGCGGGGTGAGAGACATGGTTTGAAAAAGGTAAAGAATTTTGGGAAGGACCGTCATTTTACAAGCCACAATCCGACCCAGCCAGGAGACGATTAGATGTTTCCACATCCCCAGGTCGCTCCGTATCTGCCAGAGGAGTGCCCCGTAGTTGCTATCTAGTGTCGCCGATATTGAAGTGGCTAAGGTAATCCCTAAGTATGAGATAGACCTCGAGGCCCACTCCAGCGGATATTGCGACGCAAGATGGTCCACTGTGCCCTGAGGAACCGAGAGGTTGAGTGCTTGAGATTTTGTGATGTTGATTTTGAACCCCAAAGTCGCACCAAAGGTCTGCAGTTCCTCCAGGAAAGCTGGGAGGGAGACAGTTAGGCATGCTAGAGATGCTAGGACATCATCGGCGTACAGACTGATAACATGTCTGTCACCTCTGCGCCATGGGCTCCATATACAGAGCAAATAATAGGGGCGGGAGTGGGTAGCCCTGACGGGTACCTCTATGGATGGAAAAAGGGGAAGAGGTGAAGCCGTTGACCCGGACTGTCGCGGTGGGGGCGCGGTAACAGTTAGGGATAGAGTCCCCTATCCATAAGTTCTCCAGCACTTGGTTGAGGTATGGCCAGTGGACCCAAACGAACGCCTTCTCAGTGTCGACCACCAGAAGCATGTATTCCCTCTGGAACCTGTTCGTCTTATCAATGTTGTGCAGCGCTCTCTTGGTGTTATCGCTTGCTTGCCGATGGGGGATGAAGCCCGCTTGGTACGAGTCCACTAGGAAGGGCATATATTCATTAAGTCTGTGGGCGATGATCCTTGTCTAAAAGGGAGATGGGCTGGTAAGAGCTGCAGAGTTGCCTGTCCTTCCCAGGTTTGGGGAGAACAATTATCAAGGCTTTTAACAATTCAGGCTCTGAGAAGGTATTAAGTAATTTCGTAAGGACTGGGGCTATTGTGGTGCATTAAAAGATCGCTGAGAGCCCGTCGGGACCTGGGGACTTGCCCAGCTTGAGGCGCGCTATTGCCGATATTACCTCCTCTATACAGATGTCTTCATCCAGGCTTTCGGCCTGATCGGAGGTAAGAGCCGAGGTCTTAGCCCCTTTCAGGTAGCAAGAACCGGACTCTGGAGCGAACTGCTGGCTGTCATACAGGCGCTCATAGTAAGTTTGAAGAGCATTTGCTATGTCTGGGCCCTCTGTAACAAGAGTCCCCGTGGGTGAGAGAATCTCAGTGATGCCTTGCTCATTGAGTTTAGCACGAAGAGTAGCGGCTAAACGCCTGCCTCATTTGTCCCCTCCGACATAGTAGGAGTGCCGCAGGCGAAGGGGGGAGAATTCTGCTCTGTCCAGGTCCAGCGCTGCAAGTTGAGCACAGTTGCTGGACAGTTGGCGCCACACTCTCGGAGCGCCAACTATGCGTTTGAGTTCCTTCATGCGGTCGGTGAGGTCCTCCCTCTTAGTCCTGCGCAATTGATTATCTGCGGAAGCTATGGCTATGAATTCCCCTCTGATGACGGCTTTGAGTGGGCCCCACAAGGTGGCCGGCAACATCTCAGGGGTAGTAATGTGGTGGAGGAAGTAGTCAAGAGCGTGCTGGATTTGTTTTTAACCTCCGCGCGATGCAGTAAGGAGTCCCGGAGTTGCCAGAATCTGGGGGGAGGTGCGGGCGGGGGCATGGAAAGAGATAGTGTCACCGTCCCGTGGTCTGACAGCGCGGCTGTGTGTATCTCAACCTCTTTGGTGAGTGAAAGAAGCTCCCTAGTGCCTAAGAAGTAATACAGCCGGGCATATGTTTTGTGCGCATGAGAGTAGTAGGAGAAAACTATGGACTGTGGGTGTTTGGCCCTCCATAAATCCACCACCCCTAGTTGTTCCAGACGGATCAGACCATCCGCAGACAGAACCCCCGATTGCCCGTACCGCAGGGCATATCTGTACAGTGAGTTATCAAATACCAGGTTAAGATCCCACCTACTAACACTAGTTGATTCCCCGGACCCAGCGCTCTGTTTCTCAGTAGGAGCATATATAGAGCGGATCACAAGCAGCCTGTCTGCAATGGTGAACCTGTGCACTAGTAAAGGCCCCCTGATTTCGCTTACCTTTTGCTCTATCGCTCCAGAGAAAGACTTGTTCAGCAGAATCGCCACACTCGCTGACTTAGAAGGGCTGGACGAAAAAAATTGCGGTGGGAAGGCCCAAGACTTCAGCCTATGACAGTCTTCGGCTAGGAGATGGGTCTCTTGTAAAAGGCAGATATTTGCCCGTGAAGACTCTAGAAAGTTAAGGATGGCCTGCCGTTTAGTCGGGTTATTGAGCCCTCGTACGTTGAGCGACAGAACCCGGATGTCCCTACTTGTCATGTGTGGAGTAAGTTATTTACCGCCCTGCTGTCTCGAAGTGCTGCCTGCGCCCCCATGTTCCCCAATCACCAGGTACCCAGGGGGATCCCTACAAAATATGCAACTAAAATGACCCCTGTAAAGGTGAGCATGGACTCCAACAAAATCCCTCGCAACAAAACCCAACAACAACAGTGACCAAGAGAAGAAAGAAGAACAAATATCGAGTCCTGTGGATTGACAAAGCCACATGGTGAGTCCGATGGAGGTTGGAATGTGGTCATAGGTACGACTCCGCCCGCTGCCCCACTCCAAGTGTATGCAACATAGAAACCGGGACCCAAATTACGCTTTTGGCCACTGTGGAGGGGACCTCTTCAAGGGCCGCCTGCCGACCCCTAGCTATCTCCTCAGGGTCCAGTTTAATCGGGGTGCGGCGGCGCCTCACTCTCTGCCAGCCATTCTTTTTCGTGTTTTGAGACAGTGATGGCGTGTCTTCCGGACGCTGCTCCTCTGGAAGTGCTATCCCCAGCACTCGGCAGGTCTCCGCCAGGGAACGTAGCTGGTAGAGCTTTCCCTCCCATCAGAAAATGAGGCGGAAGGGATGCCCCCGTGAGTAGGAGACGCCAAGATCACGGAGTGGTAAATAACTTACTCCACACATGACTAGTAGGGACATCCGGGTTCTGTCGCTCAATGTACGAGGGCTCAATAACCCGACTAAACGGCAGGCCATCCTTAACTTTCTAGAGTCTTCATGGGCAAATATCTGCCTTTTACAAGAGACCCATCTCCTAGCCGAAGACTGTCATAGGCTGAAGTCTAGGGCCTTCCCGCCGCAATTGTTTTCGTCCAGCCCTTCTAAGTCAGCGAGTGTGGCGATTCTGCTGAGCAAGTCTTTCTCTGGAGCTATAGAGCAAAAGGTAAGCGAAATCAGGGGGCCTTTACTAGCGCACAGGTTCACCATTGCAGATAGGTCGCTTGTGATCCGCTCTATATATGCTCCTAATGAGAAACAGAGCACTGGGTCCGGGGGATCAACTAGTGTTAGTAGGGGGATCTTAACCTGGTATTTGATAACTCACTGGACAGATATGCCCAGCGGTACGGGCAATCGGGGGTTCTGTTTGCGGATGGTCTGATCCATCTGGAACAACTAGGGGTGGTGGATTTATGGAGGGCCAAACACCCACAGTCAATAGTTTTCTCCTACTACTCTCATGCGCAGGGGGAAGGGTTGTAGGCATCGTTGTGCTATATCCATGAGTTTCTACTCACGGGGGGGCCACTGCATCCGGAACCGCCTTCAATATGGAGGCATCCACTGCGTTACAGAACTCATCGTAGACAGGAAATACAAGTAATTCTCCTCTTCCACATAATATTTGCCATATTCCTCCTTTGGGGATAAATAATTGTGCCCACAACTGACTGTGTACAGGAGGTAATAGTCGTATGTCACGGTTAAGAGGGAGACCTTAAGCTGGTAAGACCCAGAGATGCAGATATAGTAGCAAAGCTACCCTTGAGTCCTGGCAATATTCCCAGGAGTAATGGCACTACGGGCTCCAGCAGACATCACTGTCCCTCAAATGTTCCTGGTACTGTAAGATAAAATGCCTGGGCAGTGTCTACTGTCAAAACGGGAGCTTAGCTCACCATAAACACAATCATACCCTTCAGAGTGACAAGCTCAGGTGATACAGGAGCCAACCAACTTTCTACCCACACAATGGAAAGGAGGCGCTCGGGAAGTGGGGCTTTTTCAAAAGCCGGCGAGCTGTCTGCTCTGCAGGCAGAGAGCGGGGGCTTTGCGCATTGCACGAGAGGCGGCTGCCCTCTAGCGGGCAGAGGAACGCCACGCACTCTGCCCCACAGCAGCTGAAATCAACTGACTAGCGGCCACGAAAGGAGTGACAAAGTGTTCTCACAGTCACTGAAAATTACAGGCAGGATAGCTACCAACCTAAAAGGCAATGCGCACCAAATGGGACAAAAAAAAACACAACTTGCAGGGACAGGAGTCCAGACACTTATCTTGCACTTGGCTGAGTGCAGCGAAGAAAGAGGTCGAAAAGCAGATGATGGCACTCCCTACTGCGGAGTGTAAACTGGACTTACCTTCTTGATTTTCATTGTTCCTGGGTTTATGGGAAATATTTTGTATTTGATATGTCTTGTTATGGCTGCTGTAGGAAGCTGGCTCTTTATATGGCATTCCCTTACCAGTTAACAGGCGCTTGATCTAGCAATCCCAAGGTGCGCTTCTAGGAGTTAGTGTGGTCTTAGACTTATCAGAGAGGAGTGGTAGACATCTGCACATGCACACAATAGTCAATAAATTATACACACGACTCAATAAGGAGATCCACACCAATTTATAAAAACAATAAGGAGATCCACACCAATTTATAAAAATAACATATATATGTTTAGGCACCAGAATCAATACAATCAGGTAAGTACGTTTTTCAAGAGGAATACTTTTGCATTTAAAAAGTCAACAATTTTATTTTTTAGAAGCTGCAATGTTATCCTATGGGAGGAAAAACAAGTATGGAATTCAGGTCCAGTACAGCGACTTAGGAGACCAATCTCCTGGACTTAAGGTGAGTATGGGGCAAGGTCCAAGGCAGCACAAACAGGTCACCTTGGAAAGCACTGGGGTGGCTGGGTGCAGGGGTGATTTTCAGGATCGGGTTCCCAATGTTCTCCTATGGGGATTGGTCCGGTTGAAAGGAGCCGCAGGCTTGGACTGGGAAGCCAGTCGGTCTGAACTACAAGGGGGGCTTAGGTCTTATGATGCTTTGGGACACCTTTGGTCCTCTTCTACATGAGCTAGGTAGAACGGGTGGATTTTGGCAGTTCGAAGTCCTCTCAGATCTCTTTGAGTGCCTGCAGGTTACAAGGAAGCAGCTTTGCTGCTCAACAGGAGTTCCTGAGTCTTGGCAGAGGCTTTCGGATGGGTAGGTTTTCAGGGGGCACCTCTAATCAGTCAGCACCAGAGGCTGAGTTCAGGGGGCACCTCTAAGGCCCTCTGGGTGCATGTATTACTAAATTCGACACTGGCATAAGTGCAGGTTTATTAATACAAGATATTTGATACCAAACATCACAATTTTCAGTGAAGCCATCATGTAGCAGGGGAAATTGTTTTCACAAAGTCCTGCACGTTTTAAAATGGCTTCTCTGTTCAATTGTACAGGCAGTAATGGACCTGACCAGCACAGGGACATATCTGCTCATACAACTATGCCTTCAGATGTAACATAAGGCACCCTGCTTTAGGGCTGTAAGGCCTTCTGTAAGGGTGGCTTACAAATATTACATGCAGTGTTAGGAGACATGGCACACAGGAATGTGTGTCATGTTGTGTTTTCACTTTTGTATGCACCAAAACACGTAACGTTCAGCAGCAGTCTGCATGAGCTTGGTGAGGGGTCCTTTAGGGTGGCACAATTCGTGCTGCAGCCCTTGGGGACCCTCTTTAGGGCCTCGGCCCTAGGTACCAGGGGTACCATTCAATAGGGACTCACAAAGGGTACTAAAGGTATTGCCAATTGGGAGACAAAATTGCACAGTTTTGGGAAAGAGCTCTGCCACTGGCGACCTGGTTACCAGGAACATAGTGCTCCTCCAGTCGAAATCACTTCAACTACCAGGCAAAAAGTGGTGGGTGACCATGTCATCAAGCATTGGCATAGCCAATAGGTCTCGCCTTTCGGGCGTTATAAGTGGTTTGACAGAGCTATGGGCTTTGTTAACATTTTTAATATGTGTTGTATAGTATTGTGAATGTTGTGCAGCATGTTTAAAAGTTATAATAAAAAAAGTGTTATAACCATTTCTGGCACCTTATATATAACCTAATAAAACATTATATACAACTGAAGTATCGTAGGTTAGGTCTGCTCTATAAGCATCGGTATTAATAATTTGGTGCCTTGGTGAGTCCTGGAAACCACCAGCTCAAATTAAGCACTGTAGGTTACAAAATGCAAAAAGCATATGAAACGGCACACACAATAACAGCATTGCAGTCTATTAAATAAAAGCTATATCAGAAATGCGTTTTACCTGTGCGTGTTATAAAAACCAGAGAGCATGTAAAACATTGCACACAATAACAACATCTCAGTTTATAAATGAAAAATATATCAGAAATGAGTTTTACTTGTGCGTGTTATAATGCGTTTTAATATATCTTTAAATGGTGCTCATAAAAAGCACTCCAAAACCTTTGAGTCCAGTTTGCACTGTAAGCGCCAGTGTTAACAATTAAATGTGGTGGGGAGTGCAGGAAAACACCAGCTCAAATTAGCACTACTATAAAAAAAAAAAAGGAACAGATTAGGAAAAGCAAATGTCATTGGGGAAAGCTATCGTGTAACAGGCAAAGATGCCGACTTTAGAGCTGGGGAACAAAGTTCGAGTCTTGGCGTCAGATCAACATCCTGGGCCAATCACTTAATTTCCATGTTTGTACCAAAAATTCTTATGCCCTTAAGTGGTATTTATAAAAATAACAGTGTTTGTTCCATTAAGTAATATGTCCATAAGTAATGCTTATAAAAAGCACTCCAAAAACGCTCGGTCCAGTTTATGCTATAAATGCCGGTGTTTATACTTAAGTGCTGTGGTGAGTTCCGCAAAAGCACCAGCTCAAATTAAGCACTACTTTTGAAAAAGTAACAGATTAGGAGAGGCAAATGCCATTAGGGAAAACCTATAACATAGCACTGAAACGTGCCGACTTCAGAGCTAGGGAACAAAGTTTGAGTTTTGGCATTGGCCCAACATCCTGTGATCCTGGGCAAATCACTTAGTCTCCACTTTTGTACCAGAAACTAATATGCCCTTAAGTTATGCTCATAAAAAGAATTCCAATATTTGTAGGTCCAGTTTGGTGTATGAGTGCCAGTGTTGTTATTTAAATGCTGTGGTGAGTCCTGGAATCCATCGGCTCAAAAAAAGCACTGGCGGTTACAAAATCAACGCACCATATTAAACACCGTAAAAAATAAGAATATCAAGATCTAAAAATAAGTATCTCAAAACTCCGACCTCTGACTTGCTCTGCCTCAGCCCTGTCGGCCTTGCAGAAGCAATGTCCTATCCTGATTTGCCTAGACCCCCTGTATCCATCGACAACTTTCACTGTGGTTTCAAGATCCAGCAGGGAACCGTTAGGCTTATTAAGAAATAGAAAATATGAGTGACAGGGAGAGCAAAGTGGGAGGAAAGGTGATTTCAGAGGATGAAGACTCGATATTTTACACGGAAGGGAAAGGAGTAACATAAACTGAGTGGTAATATAGGCAAGGATAGGAAAAGCTACAGCATAATTACCGAGCATGGATAGAGGAGAGCGACTGACCTATCATGGCCACAGACCAGATGAAGAACAGGCAACACTGGATGGTTATTACTGCTGAGTGATTAAGGACGGAGTAAGATTGGCCGCGAATGGAAGGGAGGGAGACTGACCGCTTATTACTGCAGACTGAACAAAGGAAACTGAGCACAAGTGACTGGTGAGCACTATAGATTGCATGAAGGCGGCGTAAGAGAGTCTCTCATCATTCATGCACTCAGCACAAGCAGCAGGAGTGACTGATCACTACTCCAGAGTACACAAAAAACAAACTGAGCACCAGACTGTATAATGTGAAAAACACTGATGGGGAAAGTGACCGATAATTACCAAGTAAGAACTGCCAAAGTCATTTCAACGGCATGTAGATCAGGGTAGCGCTCACTGTACAAACACCAAACACACTGCAGCAAGGTGGGAACAAAATCATTTGAGACAAGCGTGTCCGCGAAAGAGAAAGCAACCGTAACACGATCCAAAACAGATGGTACCCTGGCGCCCCTGTTCGTTCCCGCAAGCTGGATGCCATGGGAGGAAACATTTACTGGAAAAGGTGGGACATGCACCCGCCTTTGGCCAATTGTGTGCTTTCATTTTTGAAAGCCACACGCAAAGGCCAATACAATGTGTGGAAAATCGAAACACACACGTACGAGTTTTCAGAAAAGCTGGAGTGATTCCAAGAGGCCCTCTCCTAGAGCAGCGCATGGGCGCTGCACTAGGCTCAACTTAAAAAGGGCACTTTCCTGCAGCTGTAAATGAAGAAAGACTAGGATAATCCTCGCCTCCGGGTCTTGACATAAAATTATTAACTAGAGTGGGCCCAGTAAAAGTTTTGCTCAGGTCCTCAATCAATCTTATGCCAAGGCTGGTATTCCCAAATTTAGCACCCAACGTACTTTCAAATTTGGGATTATATGCTCATAATTGACCTCTGATCCCAGTGGGACAAACACTCAAAGACCACACCCAGAACCATGAATTTTGTTAACCCCAGCAATTAATTAATCTCTTTCTCAAAAAGTATCAGACTCTCTCTTCTTTTTGGCCTTAACTGTGAAAATGAAGGCTGTTGGCCTGACTTGTACTCGTGATAGCTTTGTTACTCTCAAACTGCACTAGTCTTCATGTATCTTGAGTACCCCATCGTACATACAAATAAAAGTATTTGCTGGCAGGTCTCTAGCGTGTAAAGTGGCTTCTGCCCCAGACCACTCTTCTGAAAATATGGATCTTAAAATAACACAGAACATCACCAAGCTTTGTGCTTTGAAACTGATATTTAAATTCAGACCACTCAAGATCAGAGCCAAGGAGGATGATTCACCAAAATGTGAAAGGTAGCGCAAGTGACACACACGTTAATGGCATCATAGGAAGTAACATAAAAGCATCCTTTGTAAAGAATTTTCCCAGGAAGGGATGCCCCAGTCTCCAAACCTCAACCCCACTTACATAAAAAATATTTTACATTGCTGAAGTTCCATAAAAATGCATGAATAATATAAAGACACAACGCAGAAAAATGTCTATTTAAGCAACCACTTACATTAGGTTGCAGACATTTTATGCCAGGGGAACATTACTCATTACTCTTTGTAGAACATGAAAAATCATATGTTGGTTTGGCAAGAATATAGAGCCACAAACTGTCATGATTGAATACTTCCCCTTGTGATTGCTGCAATTGGTAAATAATAGGGAGAGGAAAATAAAACTAGTTGTTATAAGCAGCTGTATTAATTGATGCAGACTACATATTGAATATGAACTACATTATTGGTTTAAATTACTCCATATACTTAACATTTCTTTTTATTTCTGATCATTTGCAAGGCACTATCACTCGTGCAAAGCACAGAGGTGAAGATTTTATTAAAACATCACTTTTAGGTCTGGGTTCACAAACCAGTTGTTGCCAGACTATGGCATCAACAGAAAAAGAGCTTTAAGATGTACTACTGGTTTGATCTAAGTACAGCATTTGATTGGGCAGAAACTATGTGCTTCCCTGAAAAAAAAAAAATGTTGTTTTACATTCCAAATGGTTGTTGATGAATGTTCCCTCACCGTATAAGCCCGCTGCGTTCAACATAATAAAACATAGAACTATCAGTTGCGTGGGTCTCAATTCTGATAACCCATGAAGTTAAATTACATGACAGACTTGATCATTTGCATTATTCCTAATTTATAATTTAACCAAAAAGTGCCAAATAGATCAGAGAGTGCAGATGGCTTAGTGTTTCTAAGTGCAATGGTGAAATCATTTAAATATGATGCATATATACAACACGGGTGTCCACGATTTCAGTACAAAGTCCAATCTTATTACTCATTCAAGAATAGGTACTTATATCATCTTGGTCAATCCACACTTCAATGTTGACATTTTGGCCTACAGATTAATCTACGTAGGTGTCCTCAGGACAAAAAGTCCATCTGACAAAGCACCTACGTGAATGAATCATGAAGACGTCTATTAACCTCATGGGCATATTGCAGTATCAAAATTCCCCGTACAAATATAAGCACATACCTCTCAGTTGTGTATATCCTGTCTGTAGAGGTCTCTAAACATGCTCACCAAAGGTCCCTTCTGTAATAATTAAACATATACATCTCAATCAGTATTGCTCTAATCCACTGTTTCCTACAAATGGATAAAACTGATGATGTACCTCCAAAATCCATATAGCAAGCAATGCACACATACTGTAGAGCCATCACAATCATTGTGCCACAAGTGCATCAATCGTACATAATGATTGCATCAAAATCAGGTCAAATACATATATACCAAAACAGTTACTAGGGGGCACACAGGCCACTGGTCAGATTCAATCAAGAGTCCTCAGTTTAACCACACTACCCTCTCTTAGCACCAGAAACAACACTATGCTAAATCTCACCTCCCACGGGATCAGTCTCTGCTGTGAATCCAATGTGCCCAATCCTTAAAATGATCAGACTGAAGCCACCCTGAGCTAAATCTCACCTCACGTGGGACCAGTCTCTGCCGTGGACTCAGGAACTCGGTGCTTGGCAACAGAGTAGTCTATGCTTGCTTGTTTGATTTATCAGAGCAAAGCTCCTCTGTACTTATCCCCCGCTCATGTCCCGAAGACTAGACCTCTAACCCTGGCAGCCATCTTAGGTGGAACGTGTCCACAGTATATTCTATTATACGTCAACAAAATGTTTTTTTTTTGTAATGAAATCAGAATTGCAGACAGTAACTCATAACTCAGACTAGATCGCTAATCCTGGCAGTCACTTTAGATGGAACGTGTCAATTGTATATTCTATTATACATCAACAAAATGTGATTAATTGTTCTGAAACCTGTGCTGTGTAGGTTGGGACTCAGCAAAAGATATAGCCAAACAATGTGAAGGATGACTGAGTCAGGCAATGATCATAGATGCTCCTATTGCGCTACACTATGGAGGACCGGCAGTTACGCTAGGACGTACTCATTCATGTATTGGCCAGTTATTGACTTTAAAGCTTGGGGGAAGTGAATGGGTGGGGAAGTTGAACCTTTAAGTTGGTAAAATGTCGATTAAACGGTAAGCATATACTATTGGCTCCTTCACACATAAGCCTGGTGTATTGTGCCATGTAACAAATGTTGAGGTTGACCCAGAAGACTAAAGTTTTGAAGTTCTAATTATCTTTTGAAGTGCTGTGCATACAGTTTGGCTTGTGAAATGCTAATAAAAACATATATAACAAATACATCAACAAAATGTTTTTTGGGTAATGAAATTGCACTCTAGCTCATGGCTCAAGAGTAGACTGCTATTCCTGGCGGCCATCTTAGGTGGGACGTTTCTTTAGTATATTCTGTTTTACATCAATAAAACAAAGTTGTGTAAAAAAAATCTGACCATAACTAATGGCAGCCATATCTACACCAATTTCAAAACCCCTATTGTACTCTGGTCTCTAGCATATCCTTATTAAGTGGCTATCATGAACCCATTGTAAATACCTATCTGTGAAGGCATACTATTGTGACAAAAGTCATCACGTATGTGACATATATGCGTACTGAAAGTCATTTGTACATAATGATTGTATCATAATAGAGCCAGGGGCCGGATGTCCGACCATTACATTTTCTGACTCGCAAATTGCGAGTAGCAAAATGAAATGTACTAATGTATCTCAGACACAGCGATTACCAATGGGAACTCAAATGACCTGTCTCATCAACATTCATGAGGTAGCTAGCAATTTGCGACATACTAGGAATGGGCAATAACACAGGGTTGATGGTCTGCTGGGGACAGCAGACCACTATGTCTGTGTTTGCTTTTAAATAAAGCAACATTTTTTATTTTTTAAATGCAGCCCGTATTAATTTAAGGAAAATGGGATGCATTTCAAAACGAAAAACAAAATGTTTCTGTTAAATTTTTTAAGAGTAGGCAGTGGTCAGTGGGACCACTGCCTGCTCTTAAAAATGTGTTTGCTGCCAGTCATAAAGGGGGAGGGGTCCCCTGGGGTTTCCTTCCCATTTGCGACTGGCTTACTACCTACTTGAAGAAGGCGGTACACTGCGATTGTTTTGAAACCGCATTCTGGTCGCAAAACAATTGCAAATGCCCTGTGACTCACTATTAGGAAGGGACGCCCTTACTTTGGTGACCTATGTTGGTTCCGCTTTATCGTTAGGTTCCTTAACTAACGGGCCTTCTATTGTGGTTTCTATTTTAGAAACAGTTAGCGCTATCTTGGCGACACGGCGCTTGGGCCACTATCTCGAAACCCCTTTTGACTGCCCTAATACTTGTTTTCCTGGGGCAATAGGGACCCACTGCCAGTGTTTCAATTACTTTCGCCGTCACAATACCGATATGGCGTCATATTGGGTAAGAACCTTGACTTCATTTAGATGCTGCTGTTATCTATTCTGGCTATATTTTCGCCGTTTCTTTAAAGACAATGTTTTTCTCTGTTTTATTGAACAGATCTGTATTTAGTGCCCATTGCGATGTCCGATGGACCCCACATCGTTTACTATCCTTATTGTTATTCCTCATCTTATTATGGTCTAACACTTCTCACCTCCAAGGCCGGAACGAGTGGTGAGTTTTCACTTGGTACCTTGAGTATCTTTTTTTTTTTTTTTTAGGCCCTTGCTTATCGAGGATACTACTCTCATTTCCTCTCCCATGGGACTGTATCATCATTGTATTATTTACCTCAGCTTATCTCGCATAGCAAAACTTTATGCGGGGACCACGCTGTTGTCGTTTGTACTTATAAGAGTATTAATACTTATTATGGATTTGACAAATTGTCGTATCTAGTCAGTACTTCACATGTACACTGAATACTTTTATGTATCTTCTAATTCCAGTTTAAGGGTCTATGGTTCTGAACTCTCAGCTTCCCCCGGATGTACCAGGACTTTACCTTGCCTACACCTAGGAAGCACTAACTCTGCGGAGACATTCCTCTCCTGTGAAGTATGTGATGTTTCCCAGTTATATTTTGCTGCTGGCTTAAAATAATTGCTGCTTCATGTCTGTATAGATATGTCTCCCTCTGAGTAGGATACTTCTTATTATTAATAATTCTTCCTGCTTACGGTTATGAGCAATTCCTTCCCCCACTATACACATTCCTTGTCTCTTCTACACAGAATGCACGGGAAATTTTTGGTGGCGGTTGTTTCTCTTTTTTCTCTCTCCATTGGGGATTGTTTCTGTAGTCACAACCATAATTTGTGTTGTTGTGCATTTGAATTTATTGTTATATTAAGACATGTTCTGTTGTGTTCCACAGACCGATTATGAGCTTATATACTTGAAGCCCGACAAATTGAAATGTTAAATTAACTCCCTGGATATCGTGACTAAGATGCCTATGACAATTGCGCCCTGATGAAGGAGTCCACACTTAAAACAGATTTCGGGATCTCCGAAACGCGCGTCGGCGCCTTTGTCTGTTTTGTTGCATCTTATACAGTATATTGTGTTGTGTTTTCATTTTGTGTTTTGTATATGTATGAAGTTGATATATGTATTGTATTGTAGCTATGTCTATTGTTGGGCATTTAATTATGTCTCTCTTCATGAACTGCTGATATTCAGAATGTCTAGCTTTTTATATGTATTGAATGAATTTGACTTCACTATTTGTGTTATTGTTTTTATAAAATAAATGAAAAATGAAAGATAAATAATTTCTTCATAACATTATCTTCTACTTCGGACTGTGGACACATTTGTATTTATGGACTTATAGCCTAACTATATCATACTAGTGGGGGGATTGTACTCCTGTTTTTTACGCCCTTGGCACACCCCTTCCTAATAGCGACTCGCAAACCCTATTTTGTGAGTTGGTCATAAATTACTGACTCGCAAAATAGGGTAGTACATGACAGAAGCTGTTTTAGCTGTCACAAATGGCCAGATTCTCTGTTTGCGACAGCTAAAAACGGTCCTACATCTGGCACCAGATCCTCCTCTACCCATACCACAATTCCTTAGACCGACTAGTTATGTCAGTATATCTCTGCACATATCAGTTACATTCTATAACTAACAAACAAGTTATTTTCAGAAGTGGCGCTCAGAAACCAAACATTTTACATATTTTGTGAGATTGGTGTGGTTCTACAATTTTTGTTGGATTGTCACGGCAAAGGCTTAATAGTGACGACATTAAGAGCTGAATTGGTACAGATAGATAAGAGCCTTTAGAGAACCATGAGGAGGTTTTCCAGATAATGGAAATTTGGGATTTAGACTTCTATGAAGTTTCTCTATTTCTAGATCTGTTCCACACCCTTGGTCCTTAAGACATTACAAGGTTTGTCTTGTGAACCTTTAGCCATGGTTGAACTCAAGTGGCTTACTGTGAAGGAGATTTTTCTTGTAGCAATCACTTCAGCCAGGAGATTAGGAAAATTGGGTGCAATATTGTTGAACCACCAGGTTTAAGAATTTTGGAAAGTGGAATTGTATTAAAAACGGCCCCAGGGGTTTTTAACGTAAGTTCTATCCTTGCCTCATATAGAGCAGGAAATTGTTTTTCTTCTAATCCATAATCACAGGAGGAAATCTTTCTTCATTCTTGGAATGTGAAGAGAGCGGTTTTAGTGTATTTAGTTCGTACTAAGGATTACAGCAAGACAGATACTTTGTTTGTTGTGTTTGGTAACTAAAGCAATGAGGCCTCAGGGATTTCCATAACAGGTGTATTAGAGAAACCATTTCTGTGCTGCATGAGCTTCAAATTTTAGGGGCACACACGACATTGTAGTGCTGTTAAAGTGTCTTCACTAAATATTTTACAGTGTTTGTTAATCTCTGGTAACAGTACAGGTGGAAGGAGGGCAGTGAAGAGGAATGTATCGCAGTCCCAGCACTTTCCCCTTCCATCATTAACTTTAGACTTCAGAGTGCGGTCATGGACTGATTGTGGCAGGTTGACCCCTTGAGTTCCTACTCCTGTGTATCCTATCCTTGTATGCCAGTAAACTATATTGTAATTATTACATTTATATAGTGCTTACTACCCCTGAAGAGGCGTGGAAGTGCTTTTTCGGCAGGTAGCACGCCACTCTAGGACCCAAGCAGGATTAGTGGTGAATCAGTAGAGGGAAATATGAAATTAATTTGAGCAGTGGACATGTTAGTCTGTTATTTGGATTGAAAAAGGATAGTGGAAGGATAGAAGAGGGAAGGGTTTGTATTTATGTTTATATAGCGCTTGCTACCCCTGATTACGTGTTGAAGCGCTTTTCGGTGGATAGCACGCTACACCGGAACCAAACAGGATTAGCGGGGAATTAGTATAGGGAGTGGTGGACATGTTAATCTGTTATTTGGATTGAAAAGACTAGTGGAGGGATAGAAGAGGGAAGGATTTCAATTTTTCTTTAGCTCATAGTAGAAAGCGAAGATTTGGAATGAGCAAAGGGGAGGTGGAGGGAGGAAGAGTCAGAGGGAAAAGTTTAGAAAGGTTTTTTTGGGACATCTGAATAGTAAAAGAGATATGAGATGATTTAAGGAGGGATAGGGGGGAAGAGTCTAGAAAGGGTTATTTTGGGGATCATAGTAGTAGAATGGGGTTTGGCATGAGTGAGAGAGTGGAGGTAGAGGGTATGTTGAGAGAGGTATACGGCGAAAAATTGGGTAGTGCATTGGAGAGAGTAGTAGAATGAGGTTTGAGATGAGTCAGAGTGGAGGTACAGGATATATTGCGAAAGGTATAGAGTGAGATATAGGGTAGTGTATTGGAGATGCTGAATTAGAAGCAAAGTAATAAATATAAAGATACATAATCATTGAGGGTATATATGTATAAGGAAGGTGATATATGTAGATTTAAGTTGCATTTAATAAACTTAGACTTACACGTGTGGCTGTATTTAAAGTTAATTTATTTGATTATGTTTGTAATTCAATAGTGAATCAATTGCAGATAGTTATATGATAAAAAGATTTATTTATTTACGTAGTCACCTATACACATGTTAAACATAGAATAATATAACCATAAGTATTATGTATATTTGTAAAGCACAACTAATGAATATCTATATATTTAAAAACATATTTGCTATACATGTCCATACAATGGCATACACATAAGTAGGTACACATCTATAGTCCAAATAGATGCTTATATAAAGAGGCATATGCTGTATATTTATATTTGAGTATTGTGGTTATGTGGGGAAGAGCCAACTCTTGATTAGTCGTCTGAAGATAAGGTAGTCATCAGTGTTTCTAATGTTTAGGGATAAAGAGTTCCATATTTTGGCTGTTTGAACTGAGAAGGATATGTCACTTATGGTGGGATTTTGAAGCAAGGTGCCAATCTAGAGTGGAGGTTCCTTTGTTGAATGTATTTGGTGATTTTATTCCTGATGAAGAGTGGTCCTGTTCCACGTATTGCTTTGTGGGTGATACAAAGCAGCTTGATGGCCTGTGTAACCCTGAAAAATCCAATAAACAAATAAAAAGAAACCTTTAGACTTTGCAGTTTTGTGATGGAGAGCAATATGGTATGCATAGGGCTACACCAATCTTTATCGATTTTTAGGTCTTGACAGTGCAACTGTTGCTTACCAGATTTGTCAAAATATAGCTTTCAGATTACTACTGAAAGAAGGGCTTAGGCTCTAACCATATATTGATTTGATTTGGCCAAATCAGCGTGCTTCCACTACAAAAGACTATGTGTACGGCACTTTTTGGCTTGTAGCAAAGCTTATAAAGCAGGGCTGACTTAGTTATTACTAATACTAATACTATTATCATTGCTACAGACCCAATCACTTTATTATAAATTTTTTTAAGAGAGTTTTATGTAGCGCGAACTTGACCGGAAGATGTCAGGTATCAGAGCGCTTTACATGCATACCAGTTTCGTTACAGATGGATACATTCATTTTTTGTTAGGCACGAGGAGATTAAGTGGTTTGCCCAGAATCACAGGATGTTGAGCGTCCCTATCAAGACTCAAATACGTTTCCCCAGCTTCAAGGTCAACCGCTCTAGCCGTAAGGCTACATCATCTCCCTAGTTTATTATGAACTATTATGAAAAAACACTAAGCCTGATATATTTTGTGTGAACACACATGTTAAAGTCAACAGGCATTTAAGTGCGGATTGTTATTACTCTACATTAAAGTCACAGATAAGTTTTTTGTTACATGGAATCTCACAGGTTATCTTAGTCGGCAATGGATTTGGTGTTGATTACCCGGTGTGACAGACCATGAACATACAAGTTTTGCTCTGTGAGAATCCTTATTATGCCCTCTTAGGATCATAATATTTTGCTTAGCCAACTGTAACTTTGCATACCTTTCTAATTTTATGACTGGGTGTCGGATGTTTGCCTTGTGGAAAAGCTTATGCTAAAAACTGTAGGCCTGAGTTGGTCATGATGACAAGCTTTAGGCCGCATTGATGCACTGAGAAACATTCTGTCCAATGCTGTAGTTCTGGTCTAATTATTATGAACCATTAGCTTATCAATTGTGAAAAGTCAGTAAACCTTAAACAGTTGGTTGTTATCACAGCATGTCAATAAACAATTAGGCGGATCCTGGCATAAAATCACCATGGATTCTTTTGCTATAATGTTTCACTATACCGCCACAGTGACAGATGTAGATATTGACAAGTGCTCTCAGATTATCACAGTGCTTTAGATACGGCTCTGGAAAAGATTTCCGCTCTCTGCTCCAACAACAATCGCAGTTCCGATGCACCTTGGTATACTCCTGCCCTCGGGACAGAGAAAGTGTTGTGTAAAAAAATGAGAAAGAAGAGGCGTAGCTCTAACAATTCAATCGATAAAGAGGTGCAGAGAGCAGCCTTAACATCGTACCACTGTCACTCAGAAGGCATATATCTCCAACCAAATTTGCCCGCTAAAAAGTTTGTATAAAACCCTTTTTAAAGTGCTTAACGATTTTATAAACCCTGGAGCCTGCTCCCAAGAAATACAAGTATCACAAGCCCTTTGTGACTCATTGACCAATCCCTCTGAAGATAAAATCAATGATTTTCATCAGAACTTCCCTAGCCTCATGTGGTGTTTAATTTCAGTCTACCTCCCTCTGATACTGCTACTCGTTCAGGAAAGTTTAATGCTTTCTCTGTAGAGGAAATTCAGTTAGCGCTAGTATCTGCCAAATCAGGTTCTCCTTTAGATATCTGTCCTTCGAGTATCTCGGTCACACTCTCCAATCAGCTCACCCCTGTTATCTGTTTCTTATTTAATCTATTGGTCAATAGTGGGAACATTCCGGTAGCTTGGAAGGCGGCACAGGTCATGCGGAGTCAAAAAAAGGCCAACTTGGCCCCTTCAAACCTTTCCAACTACCGTACAATCTCGCTGCTTCCTCTTTTGGGAAGCTTTTGGAATAACTCTCAGAGTTGCTAGAGATCAACAACATTCTAGACCTGTCCCAACCTCGATTCAGACCAATACACAGTACCGAGACAGCTCTAAGAGCGGTTACTGACCAAATGAGATGGTTACTGGACACCACCCTCCCATCCATGCTGATGCTTCTGGACTTGTACGCAGCATTTGATACTGTGTTTTCTCCTACGTTACTCAGTAGACTGCAGGAGACCTGTATATGTGGGACAGTACTACACTGGCTTGGCAACTTTCTGTCCAAAAGAATCCAAACAATAACTTTAGGTTCATTCAAGTCTCGCACTTTGGTGTTGGACAAGGGGGTGCTCCAGGGCTCCTGCCTCAGCCCTTTGTTGTTTAACATGTGTGTTGCGCCTCTAGCCAAGACAGCAAAAGCTTTTGGCTTTGAAATAATATTGTAAGCGGATGATACACAGCATTTAATCTCCTTTGATAAAAATCTGACCAAAGCAAATGAAAACTTTTCTGCTGGAATGACAGCAATTGCTTCCTGGATGACGGAGAATTGTCTCCACCTGATCACCGGTAAAACCGAGATTAGGCTGTTCGACAAGGCTCAACAATTATGAACTTCAGATTGGTGGCCTACTTAACTCAGCACAGTGCCTACATCCAAATGTATGGTCAAGAATCTGTAAGTTCGGCTTGACCAACCCCTTTCAATGAAAGGTCAGGTTTTATCCATCATAGGCTCCTGTTTTCAAACTATGTGGTAGTTGAGAAGAGCCTTACCACTTCTTCCACTGACAGCGAGGAATACAGTGGTTCAGGCCTACGTTGTTAGCTGATTGGACTATGGCAATGCCCTAATGAGACACTGCTTAGGAAACTAATAGTTGTGCAGAATACTGAGGCTCGTCTAATCTGTAATGTTCCACCCAGAGCTACCTAAGCCCCCATCTTACGTTCACTAGACTGGTTGCCAGTCCGGAATTGTTTCTAAAATGTGTTGCCTGAATCTCACAGCCCTGACGAGAAAAGGTCCTAGCTATTTAACCTCGAATCTCACTTACTATCATCATTCCAGACTCCTTAAATCTAGGGATAAGGCTCTCCTAATGGTTCCACAGGTCAAAAAGTCATAATCATGGGTCAGTTAATTCTTGTTGCTAGCCCCTCTATATTGGAAAGCCTTCATACATGTTTGGATCACCTTAATTGTAATAAAGCACTTAACTACACTGTTTTAATTCTACTACCCTAGCTTGCATCTGAACTGTTGTGGCAATGAGATACCCCTCCCGGGGTGATTTGTACGCAATACAAATTAAAATACCATAACAAGTTACACACTATAGACAGGTACTTTGTAACATGTAATCTCACAGATTATCAGAGAAGGCAAGGGTTTCGGTGTTGGCCACCCACTGACAAATCGGGGGGGCTTTTACTATGATGAGTGTTAGGCTCTGTTGAGAGGGCTATATATTATTTTGCAAGCTATATTTTTCTACATATTTGTAGTTTCATAACTATGCATGATGGTTGCCAGTTTATGTACACTCGATTAGGCGGGTGTTGGGGAAGATGTAAAGCCAATGGTAAAGGGTGAAGGCATCGCTTCATTGGTAAAATCATGCCAGATTTCATGGGTTTGACCTGTTTATTATGAAATGTTATGACAAAGACAGTCTGAATGACTTGCTGTGAAAAATATGTTAAAGTTGAGGGGCATATTCTTTTGGAGAGGCTATCAAATTGGGTTGATTTTAATAATGTTTTATCCGAAGTCCAGTATGGATTTCGTTCTAGGCGGTCAACAGTAGATCAATGCCTGAATTTATCTTTAGTCCTTAGTAAATACACCATTGCTCATCCCGGTTCCATCCAGCTGCCATTCATGGATTTCTCATCAGCGTTTGATCGTGCCAATACATCTAAGCTCTGGCAGATCATGCAACCTATGAGGGGTGGACCGGGACATTGTTTTATTTATGAGATCTCCATAGAGATACTGTGGCTGCTGTACACTAGCCTGGCTGATGAAGGGTGTTACCCAGAAACCTGTCCCAGGATGCTTGGTTCTGGTTTAGGGAAGACCTGGCTTGACAGTTCGGGCTGGACTGTTCCCATGAGGCACAGGGTCAAGACTGATTTGCATATAGCTGGGTCTGAACTGAGGTGGCAAAGTGAGCTAAAGAATGATGATGGATTCAATCCAGATCTGTGACTGGGGGTGAGTGTCTGAAAAGTTTCAGTGCTCCGTCCATCATCTCCTTTTGTTCACTGGTCCACAGATTTAAAGGTTACATGAGGTTTTAATATCCAAAGAGGGAAGTGGCAGGGATGTATCTTGCCCCCCTTTAACGAAAACATTAATAAACTGGGGCAAGTTTTAGCGGCTCATATGGTACATTGCCCATAGGTGGGGAAGCGTTGCCTACCATCCTTATTATACGCAGACAATGCGGTTTTAATGGCGAGAACTGCTAGGGGTCTACAGTCTCTGTTGAACTCCTTCCTGTACTTCATGGAGGAGTTTGCGCTCCAATGACAAATGCAAGTGATGGTTGTTGGCCTACCCTCTACTGAATCACCACACTCAAAGTCGGACCTTCTCCTGTGCCAAAGACCTCTGCGTTTTCTAATCTGGGCTTGTTGTCTGACTCTGCCTTAAATTGGCACCCTTTGGTTAACAGAAAGGAGGATTTTGTTAGGGCAAATCCTGCTGTTTTTAAATTCAGATTACAGTGGGGTAGCAGACTCACTGGGGCTATTTTACAGATTTACAGGGGTAAGTGTATCTCGAAAGTCGGATATGGGAGCGAGATCTGGGGATTCATTAGCCTGGTGAGACGCTTTCAGTGTGTTCCACAATGTGCCCCATATTTGCGGTATTATCTAATTTTTTATCCTTATGCCCTCTTTCTCTCTGGGCATGATCCGTAATACAACTAAGCAAGGATATTATAAATGACTGCCTGTTGCTTGATTACTTTCTTCATATCCCCGGGTTTAAATATATTTGAGACTCCCTCTTGAGTCTAGGTGTGGTGGAATTATTTAGTTCCAGACGGGATAACTAAGAAGAACTATAATCTGGTGAAAGACCATTTTTTAAAACAGATTATCAGCTAGGGAAAAGGGCGCTTTATTGAAGCCCAGTGTTTATCACTATATCTTGACGAAAACTGTGCCCTCCTCTGAGCCCTATCTCTTGTGTGTTAAACGTTGGCATGAACTGTTTTTATTAACAAGGTTTTAGCCGGATCTATTGCCTTTTTTGTTAGCCTACCCTCACTGTGGGATTTGGGGCCAAAAGCTTTCGTCCTGCGGCAGCGACAATAGGTCTCTGTAGGACACTTTACATTTTACCATGTTTTGTAACTTTTATGCCATTCCCAGGACATGACATCTTCTCCCCGTACTGAAAAGGGTGAATTTTTCTCTGGTCCGTCCTGCCCTTATTTATTTGCAGATGCTTTCGGGAGATGTCATTCTCAATGTTCTCAGTTCTCAGTTTTTAAAAAAGTTAGTTAGGTTGTGGGAAAGCTGTGATTACATTTTTGTATGGGGTTATTTTAAAGATTGTGGCTAAACAAGTATTTTTATATTTAGTATGTTTTAGGATGGATTTTACTGGATGTGTTATTTTATATCTGTACTGCTTTTATAGTTTTTATTCCTAAAACCGAATAAAGCTCATGTTGATATTCATTGTTAAAAGCTCATGTTGATATTCATTGTTAAAAGCATATGGTAATGCCAACGGGCTTCTAACAGTGGACTGTTATCACATTATGTTACTAACTGTAGAAACGTTTTTGGTTACATCTAATCTCACTGATTACCGTAATAGGCAAGGATATTAGTGTTTGTCACTCACTCTGACAAACTTTGGGAGTAGGATTTCACTGTGATGGTTCTTTTTAGACCCTATTATGAGGGGTTGTATATTGTTTTGCCAACTGTAATTTTGTACATATTTGTAATTTTATAAATGTATGTCTTTTGCATGCTAGTTTATACGCACTTCGGTAGGTCTGTTTGTATATAGAGCCAAGCTGGTAAAGGCCTTATCGGCTCAATTGGAAAAGTTATGTCAGATTCTTTGCATGAGATCTGTTTATAAGTAAAGGTTATGACAAAGCAAGTAGACTTTACTTACTCATTCTGAAAAGCACGTATTAAAGTCAATAAGAGTGGATTGTTATTACACTGTGCCAAATCGCATAGGCAGGTATTTTGTTACAAGGAATCCCACAGATTACCATAGTTGGAAAGGGTTTTGGTGTTGGTGGCCCACCCAAACAAACCTTTGGCATTGAGGATATGCACTATAGTAATCATTAGTTAAGATTTTATATTGTTTTGACAACTGCATTTTGTACATATTTGTGATTTTATTATGGTATACCTAATGGTTGCCCTGTGAGAAGGCTTATGCCCTACAGTAGGCCTGACTTTGTTATGGAAGTAAAACGAATGATAAAGGTTGGATTGTTTATAATGAAAAGTTACAAAAGAGGCGTTAGGCTTAATATATTCATTTGAAAAGCATATGTTAAGTTCAACAGGAATTTAAGCGCAGCGTATTAAAGTCACATGGAATCTCACAGATTACCATAGTAGGCAAGTGATTTTGTTGCAGTTCACCTCCTCTCACAAATCGTGGGTATACAGGATTTACACTGTCCCAAACCTTGTTTGGTTCTCTTAGAAGAGATAGCATTTTGCTTTGCAAACTGTAATTTTGTATAATATGCATTTTTATGACTGAATGCCAGATGGTTGCAATGTGAGGAAACTTAACCTCTGTACAACTGCATTTTGTACATATTTGTGATTTTATTATGGTATACCTAATGGTTGCCCTGTGAGAAGGCTTATGCCCTACAGTAGGTCTGACTTTGTTATGGAAGTAAAACGAATGATAAAGGTTGGATTGTTTATAATGAAAAGTTACAAAAGAGGCGGTAGGCTTAATATATTCATTATGAAAAGCATATGTTAAGTTCAACAGGAATTTAAGCGCAGCGTCTTATTACTCTGTATTAAAATCACATGGAATCTCACAGATTACCACAGTAGGCAAGTGACTTTGTTGCAGTTCACCTCCTCTCACAAATCGTGGGTATAGAGGATTTGCACTGTCCCAAACCTTGTTTGGTTCTCTTAGAAGAGATAGCATTTTGCTTTGCAAACTGTAATTTTGTATAATATGCATTTTTATGACTGTATGCCAGATGGTTGCAATGTGAGGAAGCTTAACCTCTGTACACGAAGAGTAAGTTGGTTATTGCAACAAGCCAATGATAACAGCATGAGGCTTCATTGGTTCACTAGGAAAAAATATTTCAGATGCCATAAGTCCGATCTGTTTATTGCCAAATGATATGATAATTGCAGTGGGCCTCACATACTGATTATGAAAAGCATACATTAAAGTCAAAAGGTATTTCTAGGGCAGGATATTTCTCTCGACAAAAGCCCAAAGAAAGTTATTAGTTACATGAAATGTCACAGATTACTATTCTAACTAAGGGTTTTAGTGTTGCTAGTTGCCTCAGACACTTTGCACTGCGATAATCCTTACTACAATCTCATCTATCTTGGATATTTGGCAGGATCTTGTAATGAAAAAATATTCAAATAATACATACATTCATATATGAAAATATATATCCTTATAGATATACAGAAGGCCTTTGGGTCAGTTTTGTTCTGTCACTGGTCTGCCTGTGTGTAATTTAGACTCTGTTTCATCCATAAAACCGTACTGCATGGGGTAATGGTTCACTCCACATCAACCACTGTCTCTCTTGCAATGTGAATGACACCATTTCTGATCACATGTGTAAATCTACCTAAACATGAGCACTCTTCAGTGTCAGGGCTAGTTGGCCAGTCCTTCAGTTGTCATTCTTCTCCTTTTGTAGGTCCCTTTTCATTTCCACGTGTCTCATCTTTTAATTGTAATGACTCTTTCTGCTCATTTTATGCGGCGCTGTGTACTGCTTCCGACATGGCCTCTTCCTGTGAACCAGGACCCCATTATGGAAGGCTGGTGTGCATGGTGTATTGTTGTTTTACCAATCCAAGTTCTCCAGCACAATGGTTCTAAATGTGGCAGTCAAGCTGGAACTTGAAAATAATGACATATCATTCATTCACAATATCTCTGCATGACAGGTACCCTCTGCTATCTTTAGTTTTGTTATTGCAAGCACATGCCTGATGTGTTTTAGATGGCAGCGTGTCTTCTTTTTTCTATATATGGTCTTTTAATTTATCTTGCAAATGTTGTTAAGTCTGCGTGTGTTTTATGGCGGTTGTGTCACAGAGTGACTGCAAAAATGAGTCTGCGGGTGGGTTCATGAGTGAGAGTGCGTGTATGATGACTTACTGAGTGCCTTACCCCATCAATGACACATAAGGCACTTTCATTCATAAGCCTGACCCATTGGCATTGTCAGTGCTCGTTCATGTATTCACCAGAACAACACGCTTTACTCTGCTGACTAAAGTGTAATGTCTATGATCCAGAGGTTGCTGCAGAAAACAAACATTGCTCGTCAAGACATTGTTTACTTACTGTTCACGCGGCGGGATGGTGATATTTGCTCCAGAGAAGTTGAGAGCCACTTAACTATGTGCTCCCCTCTATTTACTCCAAGAAGATTGATGGCAAATGTTTGTATTGCTTCCAGTCAGCTTTCCCACTTGCTCTCCTCGGAGGACTGGCAGAAAAACCTAGGCATAGAACGTGATATTTCAATAAAACTGAATTGCATTTGCACACGGTCAGCAGACCTTTTTACTGTGTATCTTTTTCCTAGGCCGGTATTTTAATCGTTGTAATGTGCAAAAAATATCAGTCCCCTCATGAATGCACAAGACCGTGGTGGCAAAGGATGCACAGAAACTAGTCAATTATCTCTAAAAGGTGATCATCCATATGAGAGTGTGTATGGAGGTATGAACCCTATTTTAATAATTCCAGTACATGCAGTCTTCTGGTTTGTCATGCAATGTATGACATTTTTAGGACACACTTTCTTTTCATTACAATTTTTTGTTGCAGTAACTGGCGTGCTTAGAGAGGTGCCACCATATCGTTAATGTAACATACAGCACTCGGCCAACACACACATAGCGCCACCAAAAAGGTCTGAGAGCTAGATAATATTTTCTAACCGATCTGTACCCTTCCCACTCTGAGTGATTTATTGGGGCATGTCAAACGTAACTTCCTCCAGTGATTAGCTTCTTTGGTGAATAATTAAGGGATTTCAGTTTATTGGAGGAAAGAACCACAGTTACACCCAGGGTCTGGCCCGGGGAGGGAACTAGAGGCGTTAGGGCACTAGAGAACGGTCAGCCTCCAACCACAGCTATGAACCACAGAAAGGACCGTCCCTAGTTGTGTCTTAAGAGATGCCCAATTTAGTGGGGGCAAATCACAAAAATTGACGGACTGGCATCACACACCACCAGGTGTCATGCTTCATCATCTGCCAGTCCTCGCCCTCTAAAAAACGCGTTTGATAGAGGGCGGGCATACACCTGAGGACAGGGATGCACTTCTAGACTAAGTGGGGGCCCAAACAAAAAAAGGAGTGAGTGAATTTAAAAACCATCATAGTATACCTGAACAATTTTTATTCTATGGGGTTACTATGTGGGATTAAAATATATAAGTGCGGTGAGTGGGGACCTTTTCATACCGTCGCCGCTGTGAATCAGTGATTGTTAATAGGGGGTCAACATGTTTCTGCCTGTATTGTCCACTTGGGTACGTGGCATTCGTCAGGACCTTAAATATTGGGCTTTAATCTTACCACTGGGGGCGTAGGCCTATAGCCAGCTGCCACCTGTTTAGAGAAACCTGTAAGATAGAGGGGGTGAGACAAACATAAAATACTCGAAATGGTTGTCATTCGGTAGACCTTGATGTGTCACAGTCACGCTCCATACTTACTGCTCTCTCCTAAAGTGAAAAGGTGAAAAATGTATATGAGTGTCAGGCATCTGTGTTCACTCTGACATTCATGTGAAACAAATATAGAAGTCTTACCCTATTGGAAAAACCTATTTGCCCCATGGGAGGGGTAGGGGGGAAATCCTTGTGGCCACATTCTGGTGGGAGACGATAAAGGATGAAGACAAAAGGGTTAAAAACCAGACTGGTTGGGAAGGTATATCAAAGATACTGAATTAGTTAGCAGAAAAAACCGTCAGGGCGTGCTTGGTCTACTATAGTTTCAACCTGTTGGAAGAAGAAATCAGAACAATGACTTACAGTTCAAGGCGTACTCCCCGCTAGAAAACCTAGTGCTGCATGCTTCCAGCCTCCTCCCGGTGACATTAAGTGTAGTGCGCAGCAAGCTTTTATACTGTTGGGTGGGGTCGTGGCATGCGATATGGGTTTCAGGTGAGCGTGACGCACAGTGATGATGCTGCATTTCCTGTGTCCTGAGCGAAGCATGCAGAAAGGACTGCACGTTGCCTGTTTGTTGCCTGACCCTCGTTGGGGTGTGTCAGCACATGGCGCTGCTCTATGACACGCCGCTTCCTGTGTCCCGTCATTACCTCAGATGATTGCCTGGGGTGGGGCGGGACCAGCTGTGGTCCAATGAGAGCGCCTGCCATAGTTTCTGGAGATATTTAACGTGTGTAGACAAGTTATATAGAAATATGGGGAACATGTGCCCTGCTCATGAGTATTATTTCATGACGGGAGCAGTTACGAGTATTTACACAGAAGAAAGGAAGAGAAAACAAACCCAGATTGTTTACAGTCAGGGTGGCGGTGTGGTTAAACCTACAATTAGTGCACAAGTTGATTTTACAGCTACCGCATGATTGCTGATCAAGATGATTCTAGTTTTAGGGAGTAAGGGAAACTGCGTGTAGCTCTATTCACATGTATTACTGGACCACGGCTGGTCCCGCCCCACCCCAGGCAATCATCTGAGGTAATGACGGGACACAGGAAGCGGCGTGTCATAGAGCAGCGCCATGTGCTGACACACCCCAACGAGGGTCAGGCAACAAACAGGCAACGTGCAGTCCTTTCTGCATGCTTCGCTCAGGACACAGGAAATGCAGCATCATCACTGTGCGCCACGCTCACCTGAAACCCATATCGCATGCCACGACCCCACCCAACAGTATAAAAGCTTGCTGCGCACTACACTTAATGTCACCGGGGAGGAGGCTGGACGCATGCAGCACTAGGTTTTCTAGCGGGGAGTACGCCTTGAACTGTAAGTCATTGTTCTGATTTCTTCTTCCAACAGGTTGAAACTATAGTAGACCAAGCACGCCCTGACGGTTTTTTCTGCTAACTAATTCAGTATCTTTGATATACCTTCCCAACCAGTCTGGTTTTTAACCCTTTTGTCTTCATCCTTTATCGTCTCCCACCAGAATGTGGCCACAAGGATTTCCCCACTACCCCTCCCATGGGGCAAATAGGTTTTTCCAATAGGGTAAGACTTCTATATTTGTTTCACATGAATGTCAGAGTGAACACAGATGCCTGACACTCATATACATTTTTCACCTTTTCACTTTAGGAGAGAGCAGTAAGTATGGAGCGTGACTGTGACACATCAAGGTCTACTGAATGACAACCATTTCGACTATTTTATGTTTGTCTCACCCCCTCTCTCTTACAGGTTTCTCTAAACAGGTGGCAGCTGGCTATAGGCCTACGCCCCCAGTGGTAAGATTGGAGCCCAATATTTAAGGTCCTGACGAATGCCACGTACCCAAGTGGACAATACAGGCAGAAACATGTTGACCCCCTATTAACAATCACTGATTTACAGCGGCGACGGGATGATAAGGTCCCCACTCACCGCACTTATATATTTTAATCCCACATAGTAACCCCATAGAATAAAAATTGTTCAGGTATACTATGATGGTTTTTAAATTCACTCACTCCTTTTTTTGTTTGGGCCCCCACTTAGTCTAGAAGTGCATCCCTGTCTTCAGGTGTATGCCCGCCCTCTATCAAACGCGGTTTTTAGAGGGCGAGGACTGGCAGATGATGAAGCATGACACCTGGTGGTGTGTGATGCCAGTCCGTCAATTTTTGTGATTTGCCCCCACTAAATTGGGCATCTCTTAAGACACAACTAGGGACGGTCCTTTCTGTGGTTCATAGCTTTGGTTGGAGGCTGACCGTTCTCTAGTGCCCTAACGCCTCTAGTTCCCTCCCCGGGCCAGACCCTGGGTGTAACTGTGGTTCTTTGCTTTGTACAGCCTCTTGGCTGTGGGAACATTAACTAGGGCCTACTCCACAACTGGGAGTCTTTCGAGGACTGTATTGAATAAAAGCCAAACGTCCCATATACTATAATTACATTGGAAGTCCGTGGTGTAGCCACAATCCACCTCCTTAATAATGGAGACGGAAGTCATGTTTGACGAAGACACCTTTACAGAAATACTGAGAACCCCCTCACTACTGGCAGAAACAGTAGTAGCATGCACCGTAAAAAACTCTGACGAATGGGAAGCTCTAACAACCAAGAAGAAAGAACAGATAAGAACAGCTCTTCATGGAGCTTTTATGACAGAATACCTGAGGAAGAACACCGCTCCCAGGGGCCTGATAGTCACCAACGAACCCAGACTCTTTCTGAACAATAAAGAATTCAGGATCAACTGGTCCGGTATAGCCTGGAAATGTACCAAGGACTGGCTGGCGCTCATTATTAACACGTCAAGACAACTGGCGGATGCCCTTCTTGTTGAGATCCAGCAGAGCGAGAGTCGACTTAAAACGACTATTGATATCAAAATCTTTAAGAAAAAATTAGACAATATCAATAACGACCATCAAGAATACCAGAAATTCCTCACCCAGTCAAAGATTACCAAACTTCAAAAGGATGTCTTGAAATTCAATAGGGATACAGTCTACCCCTATACGACTGATGAGTACTACGACAAGGCTCCAGAACCCCAACCTACAAGGAGACGACAGCAGCAACAACGCCCCCGTCCAACTCCCCTGAACTGGACTTTCAGTTCAGGAGATGAGCGCAGTACATCAGAAAGCGGCGAAGAAGACAATGGAGGTACTACCAACCAAGGTCAACAACAAAGACCGCACCATAACCAACAGATGTACGCCCCTCCAATGAATCCGTATGGATTTTGGCAGCAACCACCGTTCTATCCGCCGAACTTTGGCTATTATCCCGGCCCACAACCTTTTTTATCCAGGGGCAGGGGACGAGGCAGAGGAAAACAGAAACAATGGAGAGGACCAAGAGTACACTGGGAGGAAACCGCGGAAGACCAACTAGGCGCAGTAACAAGGAGCAGGGGCAAAGGCACCACAGCCTCAACGAGCAAACAGACACGAACATAGTGAACCTGAGTAATTACCAACTATCAGGACCTGAACAATCAGCACTACAGAAAGGTTTAGGCTTTGTACCCACTCCCCAAAATGATCCATTTACCCTACATACCGAAATGGCACATTTTTTTCGGAAAATCAGACTCAGGGCCTTCTTTGGAGACTCTGAAATAAACAAACCGAAGGACGATGGACATACTGATCTAAGAAATAAATCTACCTTTTGCCCACCTATACAATCCATTCCATGCCAGGTTCTGGCTTTTGAACAGGCAGTATTGGCAGAAATTGAAAAGATCGATTTTCACAATCTAAAAGGCTTCCAAAACCTAACCCGGGAAGAAAAATCCGCGATGTCAAATCTCAAAACCAACAGAGACATCACGATTAATCCAGCGGATAAAGGTGGGGCCACAGTGATCCTGGACACAAACGCATACGATCAAGAGTGCCTGAGACTATTAGCCGATGCAACCAGCTATGAGGTTTATCAGACGGACCCTACTGGACGCCTAATGACCAAAATAAAGTCCATCGTGATAGAAGCCACCGCCAACAACTGGATTACACAACATGAAGCAGACTTCCTCATTAATGAGAACCCTAGGATGCCCAGGTTCTATACCCTGCCGAAGATACATAAAAACAGGGTCCCACCACCAGGAAGACCCATAGTCTCAGGGATCGGTTCCATATTAGAACCCCTATCCCAGTTCTGTGACTGGTTCCTGAGACCTATTGTCCAAAATTCAAGAACCTACCTACGGGACACCAAGGATGTTCTCTGTCTCCTACGTGACATGCCTATCAATCATATGGAAGACACCCTGGTCACCATGGATATTGAAGCGCTATATACCAGTATACCACAGGAGCGCACTTTACAAGTGGTAGAGCAAATAATTCTAAACCAAGATTGGAACTATGTCACACCACAACACTTCATAATGGAATGCGCAGAACTGGCACTATGTGAGAACTTTTTTGAATTCAAGGACGTGATATACCACCAGATCAAAGGTACTTCAATGGGGAGCACATTCGCTCCCAGTCTGGCATGCCTCTACGTACACCAATTTGAGGAGGACCATATCTTTAAGGAAACCAACCCCTACCTTGATCAAATCAAAATGTGGAAGAGGTACATCGACGACGTTCTGATCGTCTGGAGGGGTACCAATGAAGAAGCACAATCATTCGTGGAATGGGTAAACAGCATTGATCCACATTTGAGATTCACACATACCATCGACAAAGAAAGAGCAATATTCCTGGACCTTGAAATCAACCTATCTTCAGAAGGCCTACGCACAAGAGTTCACAACAAAGCAACCGACAAAAACAGCCTTCTGCTTTTTGAAAGCTTCCATCCCAAAGCCCTAAGACAAAACCTCCCTGTAGGGCAATTTCTGCGCATCCGTAGAAATTGTTCAGAAATTTTAGACTTTCATGAACAAGCAGACACCCTGGAAATGAAACTCAGAGCAAGAAATTACCCCAAAAAATTGGTCAAGAATGCCAAAAAAAGAGCTCGAAACAACAACCGGGCAGCTCTTTTAGAAAATACGCCAAAGGAGCCGGCGAACCGGATGGTGTGTGTCACCACCTTTACCCCAGCGTCCAACAAAATTCAGAACATTATTCAAAAGAAATGGCGCATATTAAACACCAGCGACAAAGTCTGGACCCAACCCCTATTTGCGTACAAACGCAGTAGGAACATCAAGGATGAACTAGTCCATACAAAACCACCAGCCGCTACAGATGACAACCAACTGACACTATGGGGCCACCAACGACCAACTGGACATTACCCCTGTGGCGATTGCGTATCATGCCAATTCACAGCCACCACAAAAGAAGTGGACATAGGTACTGAGCGGCCATGGACTCAGAAGAACTTCTCTAACTGCAACACAGAAAATGTAGTGTACCTACTCAAATGCCCTTGCCAACTCATGTATGTTGGCATGACTACTAGGCGTGTAAAGATCAGAATTAGTGAGCACCGGAGCACTATCAGAAGGAAGAAAGATAACACCAAATTAACAAAACACTTCCTTGAGAAAGAACACTCTGATAAAGATCTAAGATGGACGGTACTGGAAGTAGTACAGAAGCGCAATGGCTGCCTCTCACATGTCTTACATGTTAGAGAACAGCGTTGGGTGTAGAAACTACTTTACAATAACAAACGATCTAACACTAAAGCCTTTTGGACAACAATCAATAGCATTGGCCGGGTAGTGAGGGCACCACACACATCAAATGTTATCGAAAAAGCCTGGGCAGTCTACCTGTTAAAAACTTTTGCAAATGACGAGCAGCTGTCACCACGAAAAATCAACAAAGCCATCAATTCGAACAATACAAAGGACTTGGACATATTTTACAGGTGTGCCAAATCAAGCCTTTCAGAACATGCATATTGTACACCACAAAGAGTGGAAAAACTAATCAAGGTCTGTAGAAGGGACGGCGCCCCAGGTCCGACCCCATCCCGCAAGCAATTTACAAAATGGATCCAAAATATTGGGCCAACCCGATAACGGCACTGTTCAATGTGGTGGAACTTATGGGTACAATTCCTGACAGCTGGAGGGGGTCAATAATAAACCAATCTCTAAAAGAGGTGATCAAACAAACCCAGCGAACTACAGGTTAATAGCTCTCATCGACTCGGAAGCTAAATATTACGCCTCTTCAATATTAGAAGACTTAAACACCAAGAATCTAATTCCCCCTCAATAGACCGGTTTCCGGAAAGGGTATGGAACCAACATCGACATGCTAACAGTAACAACAATTGCAGAGAAGTGGAAACGCCTAAAGAAAAAACTACAATTCTGCTTTATCGTTCTGAAAGCAGTTTTAGATTGAGTTAATCGAACCCTCTTATGGCAACAATTAAGACGATGGGGCATCCAAGAAAGAATCATAACAGCACTAAAAACATTATATACTGACACATGGAGTCACATTAAGGTGGCTGAAGGAACAAGATTATCCAGAAGAACAACAACAGTCAGGGCCTAAAGCAAGGGTGCGTGCTTGCTCCACACCTTTTCAATCTCTTCATGGTGGACTTACCTTTTCAGCTTGAGCGAGGAAACTCCCACGGTCAAAGATTAGGCCCACTAATCATATCCCATCTTTCATATTCGGATGACATGTGTAAATGAGCCATACGAAGGTGGGCATTGAAAGATTAGTTGAGGAAATGACAATAACAAAGACCAACAAACTGGAAACTAACATTACAAAGACAAAAGTCATGTCATTAGGGAACAGATCCAATGCCCCATTGAAAATCAAATTAGGCAACGCAACCATAGAAGAGGTCAACACTTATAATTATTTAGGCTTCCACTACGACAAGAACTTTAACTTCCAGGCACACCAGCAGTATATGGTTAGGAAAAATAGTGCCTTAATATATGCCCTCAACACACTTGTAAAAAAAAATGGAAGGACCTTTCTTTCAGCCATTGCTTTCAGTCATCAATACAATATTACTTCCACCACTGACATACGCAAGCATGGTGATGCACGGTAAAGATGCCAAACTATTAGACAAATTGCAACTACACACATTCAGCAAATTTTTGTTCTCCCTTGTAATGCCTCACTCGCGCAAATACGTTTGGAATTTGGATGGTCACAAGAGGCAGCAAGAAAATACCATACAATTAAATCCTGCATAAAATACGTAATCAACAGTCTAGCCCTCTAGTCAGTGCTCTATGGCTGTCGCTGTCGAATGATGTATGTTCGTGTTATCACAAGTACTTATTCTCATCATTGAAAAAAACTAACACCTCTGATCTATGGGACCTAAACGTGTCACATTCCACTCTTTGCCGTGTGATCAACAAAGCAGGAAAACATCACTGACTCCTGGATCACAAAAACACATTTTTGCGGCAATCACATGCCTTCTATGATTATTGCAATATATTTCACCTTGCAATCAGCACCGTACCTTCTATTAACTTATCTTATGTACTTAAAGAAAAAGCTACTGGCTAATCGCCTAGGATGGTTGCCATCCTTAGCGGATTAACCCTCCTGGGTATACAACGGCCCAAAAATGTGCAGGCTATGTGGCGTCATTAAAGAGGATTTTACACACTTGGTTTGCATATGTCCTGCATTAAAACAAGCATGTCTTTTACTATTTTTACCTACGATACCAAATGATTTTATCATCTTGTAACATTATTATTAACCGTATAAACCCTTAAGAAAAGAACAAATCAGGGAAGCAATAATGAAGTTTAAAAAAAAAAATCGTTTTTATTATCTTGCATTATTGTAAAATATTGTGACGGTTTTAATTAACTTAGAACAATGAAATAACATAACATAACCTCTGGCATGCTAGTGCCAGTATTGTGTCACAGGTGTCTGTCATACTAAGAACTGCCTTTAGGATGCCAGTGCCAGCATTCTGCCATGGGTGCCTCTATAAGCCACGAATTACCCCCAGTGTGCGAGGGCCAAAGCATACTAGCAAGCATAACACTACACTCTCACTAACGCTCACTTACATTAGCGCATTCAAACTATTCACTCAATCACACTCGTTCATTTGCACTCATTCATTCTCTCTTTTGTATTCACTCTTTCACACTAACTTTAATTTAGTCTTACTCACACATTTGCACTCTCTTAGTCTCACTCAGTTTTACTTATTTTTACTCATTCTTTCTCACTCTCAGGAGTCCGGGCCATCAACCAGTGCTTGGACAGCTGGTTCCCTGTTTGTTTTATCTTCCCGGAAAGTTATGCATTGAAATGCCAACTTCTCTGGGGTACAGTAAGGAATATGCTACTTACCAGTATGCATCTGTTCTTGGCATGTAGAGCTGCAGATCTATACACTGTGCATAGATCGTCATCTGGTGTTGGGCCCGGATGTTTGCAGTTTGTTTTTCCTCTTGGAAAGTCTTTGGAAGTCACGAGTTCGGTGACTCCTCCTCTGGTTCGTATTGCACATGGGCTTCGGCTCCATCCTCAGATTGTTTTTCGCCAGCAGGGAAAGATGGAGCATAGTAGTAACAGTAAAGAAACCCATGTGTATTGTATCTAAATAAGATAAGACTGGAACGGATACAGGTAGCCGGGGAGGCGGGTGGGCGTGTATAGATCTGCAGCTCTACATGCCAAGAACAGATGCATACTGGTAAGTAGCATATTCCGTTCGAGGCATATGAGCTGCAGATTATACACTGTGCATAGATTACATAGCAGTACCCAACCCTAGCGGCGACCACCGGCATCCGTTGCAGTCGTTTCAAACAGTGTTTTTAGTACAGCTTGACCCACACTAGCTTGTTGCTTGGTTTGCACATCTACACAGTAATGTTTTGTGAAGGTGTGCGGTGTTGACCATGTCGCTGCCTTGCAGATGTCATCTAGTGGTATGTTCCCTAGGAAAGCCATAGAAGCCTCTATCTTCCTTGTAGAGTGGGCTTTAGGGGGAACCGATAGCGTTCGTTTTGCTTTGTGGTAGCAAATCTGTATGCATTTTACAATCCACCTAGCTATCCCTGATTTGGAAATAGGGTTGCCTTTATGTGGTGGGGAGAAGGAAACAAATAGCTGTTTGGTTTTCCTGAAAGGTTGTGTTCTCTGGATGTAATAAAGTAAAGCCCTTTTAACATCCAGTGTGTGTAAGGCTCTTTCCGCAACTGTTTGGGGCTGCGAGAAAAAGACTGGTAATTCTACCGACTGGTTTAAATGGAATGGAGAAATGACTTTGGGTAGAAATTTGGGATTGGTGCGGAGTACAACCTTGTTGTGATGCATCTGAAGAAAAGGTTCCTGTATAGTGAGTGCCTGTATTCCACTAACTCTTCTGAGGGAAGTGATGGCCACTAGAAAAGCTGTTTTCCATGTGAGAAATTGCAGCTCGCACTTATGTAATGGTTCGAAAGGGGGTCCCATTAACCGTGTGAGAACTATATTCAAGTTCCAAACAGGTGAGGGTGGCACTCTGGGTGGAATTACTCTCTTGAGGCCTTCCATAAAGGCCTTGATGGCAGGCACTTTGAAAAGTGAGAGGTGCTGCCTATTTTGTAAATAGGCAGCAATTGCAGCGAGGTGTAACCGAATGGAAGTATATGCTAGGTTACACCTTTGTAAATGGAGTAAATAACATATAATGTGCTGTATGGATACATTTAAAGGATTGATTGCGTTGTTGTGGCAGTAAACAACAAATCCACTTTGCTGCATAGCACGCCCTAGTAGTAGGGCGCCTAGCTTCCCTGATAATGTTCATGCAATCAGGGGGAAGGTTAGGGTATCCAAATTCTAGGACCTCAGGAGCCAGATCGCAAGGTTGAGTTGAGCTGGGTCCGGGTGCCTGATCTCTCCATGGTTCTGGGTTAGGAGGCATGGGGAGAGGCGTAGCTTTTGGTGTGGTACTACTGAGAGTTCCAGCAGTGTGGTGTACCACGGTTGTCTGGCCCATGTTGGAGCTACTAGGATCAGAGTTAGGGAATGCTGCTGTAGCTTCCGCACCACTAATGGAATTAGTGGGAGAGGTGGAAAAGCGTATGCAAATTTGTTTGACCAGTTCATCCATATCGCATTGCCTTTGGACAATGGGTGTGGATATCTGGCGGCGAAGCTTGGGCATTTTTTGTTTTCGTGGGTGGCGAATAGGTCTATGTGTGGATGCCCCCACTTCTGAAAGAACGGGTGAAGAACCTGCGGGTGAAGTTCCCACTCGTGGATCTGCTGTGTCTGTCTGCTCAGCAGATCTGCCACGGTGTTTTGTACTCCTGGGACGTGTTGGGCTAGGAGAAAGATCTTTTGTGGAATTGCCCATCTCCATATGCTCTGTGCTAACTGAGAGAGCTGTGGAGAGTGTGTGCCCCCCTGTTTTTGAATGTAGTGCATGGCAGTCATGTTGTCTGTGCGAATGAGGACTGCCTTGCCTGAAATCTGCGCCTGGAAGGATTTTAGGGCGAGGAAGATCGCCAGTAACTCCAGATGGTTTATGTGGAGTAACTTCTGTTGCGGCGTCCATGTGCCCTGTGCTGTGAGATGTAACAGATGAGCTCCCCAGCCGGAGAGCGATGCATCTGCAGTTAGGATTATCTGTGGGACCGGGTCCAGGAACGGTCGACCTCTGGAAAGGTTTGTGGTGTTCCACCACTGCAGAGAGCGATGGGTGCGACCGTCTACCAACACCAGATCTGTCAGTTGTCCCTGGGCCTGGTTCCACTGGCGCGCCAAGCACTTTTGGAGTGGACGCATTTGGAGTCTTGCATGGGGCACTATGAAGATGCAAGAGGCCATCATCCCTATGAGCTGCATAAACACTCTTGCTGGGAGAGAGTGTTGGGAGAGGAATTTTTGACGCAGCGCCTGTATTTTTGCAATCCTGGCAGGGTTGGGATAGGCTATGGCCTTTGAGGTGTCTATGGTGGCACCGAGATATTGTTTTATGTGTGATGGTACCAGGTGGGATTTTTGATGGTTCACCGTGAAGCCTAGCTGGTGAAGTAGTTGGACTGTAGCGGCGGTATGTTGCACACATTGTTGGTAAGACGTGGCTTTTATCAGCCAATCGTCCAGATAGGGGGAAGACGTGAATGTGCTGTCTTCTGAGGTGTGCAGCCACTACTGCCAGGTACTTGGTGAACACCCTTGGTGCTGTTGTTACCCCGAACGGGAGCACCTTGAACTGGTAGTGTTTTCCGTCTACCACAAACCTGAGGTACTTTCTGTGAGATTGGTGTACTGGGATGTGAAAGTACGCGTCTTTCAAGTCCAGAGTGGTGAGAAAGTCGTTCTGGGAGAGAAGTGGAAGAACCTGTTGGAGGGTTACCATGTGAAAATGGTCCGAATGAATGTAAGTGTTTAGAGGTCTGAGATCTAAGATAGGTCGTAGGGTCTCGTCTGTCTTTGGAATTAGAAAGTACAGGGAGTAGACCCCTAAATTTTGTTGATATATGGGGACCTGCTCTATTGCTCCCTTTTGCAGGAGAGAGATCACCTCTTGTGTTAGTAGCGCAGTATGTTCTTGCGACATAGGGCGGTGCCTGGGTGGGATGTTGGGGGGTGTAGATGTTAATTCTAGGCAATACCCAGACTGAATAATTTGTGTCACCCATCTGTCTGAGGTGATTGTCTCCCAGACGTGAAAGAAATGTCGTAGTCTGCCTCCGACCGGAGTGGAATGGTCTGGAGGGAGCGGGGGAAAGTCATTGGGCAGGAGGCGTGGCAGAGCGGGCGGTATTTGTTTTGCCTCTGCCCTTATTATTATTGCCTCTGTATCCGCCTCTTTGATAACCCTTTGTGAAGGTAGACTGAGGAGGGGATTTATAGGACGTGGATGCACTGTCCGAGGAGTAGCCTCTGCCCGTGCCCCGAAAGGAAGAACGGCGAAAGGAGCGCCTGGGAGTCTGTGTTTGTAGTGCTCCCATAGATTTCGCTGTGTCTGTATCTTTTTTCATTTTTTCCAGGGCTTCATCTACTTTAGGCCCAAATAGATGATCTTGGTCGAATGGGTGATTTAGTATAGAGGCTTGAACTTCTGGTTTAAACCCTGAAACCCTGAGCCAGGCATGGCGACGGAGAAGGACACTGGTGTTTATGGCCCTGGAGGCTGTATTTGCTGCATCTAGGGCACACCGTATCGAGGTATTGGTTATTGTTTTTCCCTCTTGAATAAGTTCATTAGCCCTAGTCTTGTACTTGTCAGGGAGATGGTGCATGATGGTCTCTAGCTCATCATAGTGCGCCCTGTCGTATCGGGCCAACAGTGCTTGCGTATTGGCAATACGCCATATATTGGCCACTTGTGACGCAGTGCGCTTCCCTGACGCATCTAGGAGCTTGGACTCTTTGTCAGGTGGGGGCGCCTCGCCTGACGCCTGAGAATTGGAGCGCTTCCTGGCTGTAGATACCACTAGGGAATCTAATGGTGCAGGGCCTTTAATGTAAGAAGGGTCTGTAGGGGCGGCTTTGTATTTCTTTTCTATCAGAGGGTTTAGGACCCTGGCCCTGACTGGGTCTTTAAAAACCTCAGGGGCATGTTTAATTACGCCCTTTAACATAGGTAGAATGGCAGTGGACCTATGTGTATCGTCAAAGGTGTCTAGGAGGAAGTCCTACTCCACTGGTTCGGTATGTAACTCCACCCCGTGGTAGTGTGCCGCCCGTTGTAACAAGTGGTGAAAACCCAAGGAATCTTCAGGAGGGGATGGCCTAGATGGATAAAGGTCATCCTGTGGGACATCTGGGATGTCTGGATTGTTATAATCATCCCATGGGTCTGGAGATCCAGTAGGGGTGGGATCTTGTGGCTCATCTGCTGGATCATAGTAAGAGTCCCCCAAATCGTCTGGGACAGGAGACAAGGTGGGGGAACGATGAGGTGGAGGGGGAGAGGGTGGAGGAGGTAGAGGAGGTGGGGAAGGCACCCTGAAAGGAGAGGTAGCAATGTCCTTTCTCTTTGGAGGTGGAGGTGGAGCCGGCTTGTCCAAGTGTCTCTTCTTTGAAGACAATGTCAAGTGTCCGGTCTTTGGATCCTTGGTGAGGGTTTTTTGCAAAGGATCCGGTGTGAAGAGCTCCTGTGACCCTGGTTGTTCGGTCGTCACCGAAGGTTTCGGGGCCGACGGCTTTTTAGGTTTGTCGAAGCCGTGCTTCCTGGGAACCTCCGGTTTTTTGGTCGGTGTCGAAGAAGGTTTCGGCACGGGAGTGTTGGTGCCGAGGGTCTTTTGATGCTTGGTCGGCGCCGGAGGAGCAGGTTTCGGCACCAAAGACCTCGGTGCCGGGTTTGGTGTGGAGGCCGATTTTTTCTTCGGTGCCGAAGGGTGCTTGTTGGCACTGGTGGCCGACTGGCTCGAGCCCGAGCCGCCGGAAGGCTTAGAAGGCTTCTTTACCGGGCCCGAAGGTGGGGTGTGAGAAGCAATGTCCTTGGTCTTGCCTAGGCCCGGAGGCGAAGGTGTGACCGAAGCCTTTTTCGGTATCGGCGTGGGAGGGGGAATTGTACTCACGACCCGCTGCGCCGGGGTGATGTCCTCCACGTCTGAGTCGTCGGCCTCGGAAGCGCTGACGAGGTCGTCGTCCTCCTGTTCGATGTCCTGCTGTCCCGGAGCTTCGACGTCGTCCCCGAAGATGTCGACTGGAGCGGAGGTCGAGGAGTGCGCCATTTTGCGTCTAGCCCGTCTATCTCGAATGGTCTTTTTCGAGCGAAAAGACTTGCAGGCGGGACATTCTCGGGCCTCGTATTCTGGGGAGAGGCAGAGGTTGCACACCTCATGGAGATCGGTGTGGGGAAACTTGGACCCACATCGAGGGCACTTCTTGAAGAGAGTTCTTTCCATCGCCGAGACCAGAGCCGGAATAGGCCCGAAGGCCGCCGTTGACCACCGGAATCGAAGAAGTGCCGGAGAGAAGATGAATAAGATGATTTATGTCTTTGAAGAGGCTCAATGAGCGAGGATTTGTGCGTTGATCGGTGAACTGGGAAGTTCGGAACCGGAGCGCGAAGTATTACATCCGAGCCCGATGGCGGAAAAAAACAATCTGAGGATGGAGCCGAAGCCCATGCGCAATACGAACCAGAGGAGGAGTCACCGAACTTGTGACTTCCAAAGACTTTCCAAGAGGAAAAACAAACTGCAAACATCCGGGCCCAACACCAGATGGCGATCTATGCACAGTGTATAATCTGCAGCTCATATGCCTCGAACATATTGTTTACTAAAGGGAGTGTCTTTTCATTTCTATGGTACCTGCAGAGTACACCACAAGCTCCCCAGTAGAGGTGCCCGAAACAAGTGCTCCTTGCAGCTCAACGTAGGTCACTGCAGGTCTTCACCTTTCTTCCATACCCACAGACACCATTGAAGTAAGCCAGACAGTCATCCCAGACCTTTTGGTTTTGCTTGCTAATGTACCAAATGGGACTCATGCCACAACACTGCTTAAGCCCTTGCAAGACAAACCAATGAGTTTAATGCTTCAGAGAGAGCGTCTCTGATTGGCTTGAATACCTCACTGATCCTGTGAATGCACTCACCCAGGGGAAACCTAGATTGTTGCTTGATCCTTTTGGTTTTATGCCTATGAAGTACAAGGTATGGTGGAGGGCTTGCTGCCTTCAAGGAACACCTAAGATAGCTGCGATGACTTTGCAAGTGACCACTTCCATTTTGCTAATTTTTTACCGTACACTTCCTGCCCACTCATAAAATTAATGCAAGTACAGGACATGCCCTGCAGTCCATTCTCTACTTTGCAGTTGGATTAAGGAATGCACCAGATTGGTAGAAGATTGCACAAGACACAGCACCACCCATTGGTCAAGTCACCCCATGGTTCTTTCAGCCAAATGATATTTCAATTAGCTCCTACCTTGGTCAACCAAAAAAGTAAACATGAACTAAACAGGTTCCTGTTGGTACCGAGACTTAAACACGGAACTTGAAATGCTTAAAAGGCATTTCCGCCATTAGGCCAACTAGTCTGTACACAACCTTTTCCTTTTCTATCTATTTCCTTCGCGCCTTGGGTCAGTTTGCACATATTTTAGGTTGCTAACTAGAGGTAGTAGACTTCAGGAAGTATCTGCTAGCTCAGGGTGAAATATCTTTGCAGCTGGAGACAACTTTAACGTAGTAGTCTTATGCAGGCAAGAGTTAAACTGTTAATCATTAGTGAAGAGTGTTGTGATTTCTTTTTAATGCACATATTGGCTGTTGGGATGGCAATGTCCACTGCATCATGTATAGTTATGTTCTTCTGCCCGAATGCCCAGCTGCATGTATCTGGTATAATGTTTTTTCCCATTTTGGCCCTAGCCTTACACCCTTACACTAATCTAGTGTGTGGAGAGGCCAAGGCCTATCCCTTTACACAAGTAAAATCCTGGACCTGTAAGGGGCACTACACATGCACACATTTAATCAACTGCTAAGCAAATAGAGACATAGTTGCAGTGTACAGTGTTTGTAAATTCATATTTGTGACCAGACCTTTTTATCTGTGCCACTGGAGTGGAGGACTACTGGCCTATTCATGTAAAGTTCTGCTTCTATGAACTTACCAAGAGTCTAACACAAACATTCCAAGTTTCTGTTTTGCCTACTGTGTATGTGGCCTGCAGAGTACATGCATTGTATGGCAATAGCCATGGAGGCCTGTGGAATCTCTGTTGACCCCTGGTCCAGCCTGGTGCATAAGATGGGGGTAAAGGTATTTTCACACACAGTGCCAATTCATTGTGGACATTCCTGAAGCTGGAGACAGAAGATCTTGACACTCAAAGGGAGAGAGAGGAGGCAAGGCTTCTTTAGAAATTCAATTAGGCCTTTTGCTGAGGGGGCTACTCACTAGTCTTCCTGTAGCACTGTCATCTGGTAGATTGTGAGGGTGAATGGTGGGACTGCAGTTTTTGTTGTCCAAGGTAAAAGAGACCCCTTAGGTGAACCAGCCGTCTTTCCCCTGATTACTCTTCAGTGTGGCTGATGACAGCCATGTGCACAATGCTCACACCTCTTAGGGACTCTGTTGTGGGTGCACATGCTGCAGACTAGCCTGCTGTGGAGAGTATCACCCTACACAAAGGAAGCATTTGGAGGGCAGCCTGGGGAGGACTTGAAAGATGACGCACCATAAAGTGGTTGTTAAAGTGCAGTCAGAGGATCCAAGGCTCCTGTTTTCTTTGACAATATAAAAGTGAGACCCCCTTGTTGTCCCAGTCCCAATTTCAGGACAAGGAAGAGTTTGCAGAGTGCTCAGGACTGCTATACAACCATGGCTGGAGTCTGCTTGACAGCCATCAGTGTGATGGAACACACTTTACGTGCCTTATTGTAAGAAGCTGTTTATATGATCTGAAGTGCCTAGTAGCCAACCTGCCTGCTGAGAAAGAGTGGGCCAACCCTACAGGAGGTGTGACTGCTCAGGCAGAGCCGCCAGAAACAATGAGATGCAGGTATGGTTGAAGTCTGACAGAGGAGTGATCTGCATGCCACAGGTGTTGGTGGGCACTGGGCTCTCCTGGTTGTGGTTCCAGGTGGGTATAGTAGACTCACATCTGGTCCGTGCCACTGCACCAAGAGCTGCGACTACAGGTGAACCTGTGACCCACAAAAGTGCATTCTGCATCTCATCTTTTGCCACTGGGGGGACTACCTAGTGCTGCTACACTAAAACATAGCACCCTGAAGCATGGCTCCAGTGAAAGCATAGCACCCAGCAACGTGCAGGATGGCAGCCATGAGTGAATGCGCCATGAGCAGCCACTAAGACTCCAGGTTACGCTAATCTTGGACCCAGAAGACTTCCAACGTCAGGTCCTAATGCTGCCCTGTGCCTGACTCTGAACGTATGTTCTCTTCTAGAAGTGGGACAGAAGTTGTGTGCTGCTGCCACCTGATTGCTAGATCAGGCCATATGCTTCCTGGACTTGCACAGTGGAGAGAATTCAGAGGCTATTTTTAAACTGTCATGAACTGAGCGCATTAAATATACTAGATGGGGTTAATCTGCACCTAGATCTTACTCATGCTACCACAGACATTCTTACCATGAAGGGACAACCACCTAGACCAGATGTCTGGCATTGTTTTTTCAGCAACAGCAATTGTCAAGTCTCCGGGAAACAGCATGGCATTAGGTGTCAAATGAGCATTTTTCATATGGAGTTAGCATGTATCCCAGAGCTGACTGTACAGAAGAGTGTTTCCCTGGATTACAATTAATAATGTAGAACACATCGTTAGTTCAACAATCGAAGCAGGACAGGATTGTAATTCTCTAAATGCTCTTCATTTGTGCATATGTCCTCCAACCTCACTCTTCATAATAAAACAGAAAATAAAAATAAAAAGAGTATTCCAAAAAATAATTTAATTGGTGCATTGCCCGCAAGTGAAAAAGAGGACTCCTGCATCTCGTATTATGGATAGAGGGGTCAGACACAATTATTGAAAATGAGCAGTGACAGATTGCCCTCTCTCTCATTCAATCAAATGGAGACACGTATTTATTTTCTGGTGCTTTATATAGCGCCAACTTGGCACAATGGCATTAAAGCATGTTAGCACCAGATTTCACAAGGTGAGATTTATCTGCCTGGTTGCTAAAGACCTATTGTCAGTTACCAGATCCTACAGGGGGTTTAAAGTCTGCCCATTGGTTACCATTAGTTGGCATTACTGTCACTCTCATTTGCGTGCTTCTCATTTGATGGCTTGCCTTAGTAATCTTGTGCCAGCACCTCCCCTCGGGCATAGCCTCTTTTCTTGTGCTCTTCCATTGTTTGCTTTTAGGAATTCGTTTTTTCTTTTTTGCTTAAGCACTCTGCCAAAGTGCATGTTTATTCAGGTTGTCTCCGTCCAGAGTTGTTCTCCTGCTTCCTCTCATCTATGTACTTTTCTTCCCCTGCAAAACCCCAAAACTACAGGAGTTGGTGAAAGAAGCACAAAATGATGCAAACAGTTCTTCGATAAACTATAGAAGACAAGCTGAACAACGCCACTCTATTGTGGGATGTGTATTTATACAATGTATTTGAACCTAAATAGAATTGTGTTTGGAAGCTTTGAATAGCAATTACGTGCAGAAGTAATGTGTTTTACGGTTCCTTACGGCAGAAAGTTTATTTTCTTCTCTGGATCAATAGATAACATGGAGCCATCTCAAATTGAATGCTTCCAAAATGGAAATACTCACATGTGGCGATTGGAATAATTATGACCCACTTTGCACCTGGCCTGACGATCTGCGACCACCTCCTAAAATATACAAGGAAGTAAGATCCCTTGGAATTACCATGGACTCCAAGTTATCAATGAATGCCCAAGTGGACAAATAAGCAAGATCAAGCTACATTACTATGAAAACTCTGTGACGTATCTTCCCCCACATGGGATATCCACACAAGATCCAAGCCACTATCTCTCTTGTACTGTCTAAACTTGATTACGCCAATGGCCTCTACCATGGATCATCTTTATCAACTATGAAAAGACTACAACAGATTTAGTACTCTTCTGCCACACTACTTCTACATGTAAAGCCACAAGCCCACATATCCCCTGGCTTGAGGACCCTACATTGGTTACCAGTAGATCCTCATTCAAGGTGGTTTGTATCACCCAAAAAGCAGTACATGGAACAGGGCCACTTTTTATCAGGAATAAATTCACCAAATACATTCAACAAAGAAACCTCCGCTTCAGTGTGTCACCTTGCCTCAAAATCCCGCCGTACAAGAAAGGTGGCATATATTTCTCTGTTCAAGCAGCCAAACTATGGAATTTATTGCCCACAAACATAAGATCCACAGATAACTATCTTATCTTCAGAAGACTACTCAAGAGTTGGAGCTTTCCTACATACTCAAACAGAAATGTACAGCATATACCTGTGTATATAAACATTGAATTTGATTATATGTGTATATATATATATATATATATATACAGTTCCACAATGCAGCAAAGCATCAGATGCACTCCTTTCCCAAATGAATGTCCAAACACAGGCTTGAGGCTTCACGGTGATTTATTCATCAGAATATTAATATTCTGATGAATAAATCACCGTGAAGCCTCAAGCCTGTGTTTGGACATTCATTTGGGAAAGGAGTGCATCTGATGCTTTGCTGCATTGTGGAACTGTATTCGTGACAGGGATTCTCGGACCCTGAGATGGCACCGCGGTGTAAGCGTCCCGGCAATCTCTGAGAGTGTGGCTCGATATATATATATATATATATATATATATATATATATCGCGCTCCAAACTCCGTCTTTGCCTCTTCACTCTCGACCGGGTGCTCTCATAGCGGTGACGGACACCGCGTGTGTAAACAGGCTCGTGGCACTCTAAACAAAATACCAGCACTCACGGGAACAGTGTCTTCAGTTTATTTGGAAGACAAGCTTCACGACAAAACGCGTTTCGGCTGCCGCCTTTGTCAATTGTGGTCGGCGCGCGCTTTCAGTAAACAGATATACATTTCCTGTATCATGGCAATGAACATAGGACTTCCATCAGTCCCAGAGTGGCAGCCATTATTAAACATGCAAAATCTGCCTTAGATTAAAGTTTCTTATTGTTTGTAAAGTACAATATCTCGCCCTGGATGGGCTTTCATAAACAATAAACAATAAATATAAAATAATACATAGAAAACACATTTAAACCCTGGATGGGTAATTGCTGCCAAAAACATCACTGCTATTTCCTAAATTCCAAACAGATTCTTGCTGTTACAGGTGAACGGACATTTCTTCTCCACTGTTTAAACCAAAAGGCATCCTGGTCTGATTATCAATTATATGCCTCGACTCCAATCTTCTGAGTTGTAGCTGTCTATCACCCCCTCTGACACTAGGTGGGACATGATCTATGCAAAAGAAACTAAGCAAGTCCCTATTGCTTTGATGAAATCTTTCAAAGTGTCTGGCCACCGGGTAATTTGCATCCTTGTTATTTATGGCCCTTAAGTGTTCAAGGATACGGATCTTAGTGGGGTGTATGGTGCTGCCTATGTAGCGCAAGCCACAAGGGCACACCAAACAATACACTGTAAAGCAGGTATTGCAATTCATCAATTTGTTTATCTTTCTGGGGTGATCGAGACCAGGTATGCTGTAATTGGTGACCTTCCGACTGTTTCTGCATGCTCTACACTTCATACACGGAAAAAAGCCTGTAATCTTCCCAAAGGGTGATGTGGTGCTCATTTTGTTGCAATGACTCTGGACTAAATCGTCCCTAAGAGTCCTCGCTCTTCTGAATGTAATCAGTGGAGCTTTAGGTATCTCCCTACCAATAATGGGATCAGCTTTCAAAATGTGCCAGTTCTTTCTAAAAATTTCCCTAATTTTTTGGGCGTCCTCTGAGAAATTGGTGATCATTCTGAAGTTGTTATTCTTACTTCTTTTGCTGCTTATTTCCATGTTTTTGCTGTCTTCCCCGATGATAAGATCGGTTCTAGATTTTAATTCAGCCTTTCTCTTGGCCTGCTCTAGAATATCCTGATGATACCCTCTGAACCTGAATCTATTCATGCTCTCTTGCGCTGCAGAGACATAGTCACAGTTGCGTGTGCAATTTCTCTTAATCCGAAGCAATTCGCCATATGGAATGCTTGTTTTGGTTGATTCCGAATGGCAGCTTCGGGCATGCAACACGGAGTTTCCCGCGGTGGGTTTCCTGTGCAAGCGAGTGCACAGTCTGCCCTCCGAGGCAAACACCGTAAGGTCCAGGTAGTTCACGGAAACTTTACTTATCTCCCCCGTGAACTTGAGGTTAAGCTCGTTATTATTAAGTACTTCCACATATTCTAGTGCCTGAGTTTCTGTTCCTTTGAATACAATGAATAGATCGTCAATGTATCTTGTCCAACTTACGACCCTATTGGTCCAGATGCAATTGGACTCCGCCCAGGCGACCTGCTCCTCCCACCAGCCCACGAAGAGATTCGCGTAGCTGGGGGCGAAGCAGGTCCCCATCGCGGTACCTCGTACCTGTCTAAATAGGGAATCCTGGAACAGAAAATTATTGTTGGTCAGGCAGAATGTTATAAACTCTATTAGCATGTTATTATGTTCCACCAGATTAATAGAGCGATTACTCAGAAAGTACTTAATTGCCTCCAGTCCTTGCATATGGTCAATGCTGGTGTATAGGCTAGAGATGTCAAGAGTCATCATTATATAGTCGTTTTCCCAAGGCATGCTTTCTACTTTGATCAAGAAGTCCTTGGTGTCTTTGATGTAGGAGGTGAGTTTCGTCACGGATTCAGACAGGAAGAAATCTACAAAAGTTGACATGTGTTCAGTCAAACTTCCCAAGGAGGAAACTATGGGACGGCCAGGTGGGTTAATGGCGTCCTTATGCAATTTCGGAAGGTGGTAAAAAGTTGGAATTCTCGGGTGTTTGCATTCCAGGAAGCCATATTCTTCTTTTGGCAGCATGCCTTTATGGTACCACTTGTTCAAAAGTGTTCGGTAGGACGCTGCACTGCTTTCAAAATCCTTCCGTGTTACCTTGGCATAGCTTGATTCATCATTAAGTTGTTTCAGGGCTTAATTTTGATAATATTCCAGAGTCATCAGCACTACATTGCCACCCTTGTCCGATGGTTTGCACACAATCGTTTTGTCTTCCTGCAGACTTTTAATGGCCTTTCTTTGGATCGCAGTGATATTCCCACGTTCACTCTTTGTATTGTTTCTGCCGCGTAGTTTAATGAGTTCTTGTGTGACTGTTTCAGAGAAAACGTCAATTGAATCTGCCGGCATCATGGGAACAAATCTCGATGTGGGCTTAAAGGGGGTTCCCGGATTGATTTGCACTATTCCTGCTTTATCTGTGGTTCCTGCAATGTTGGGAATCAGTTCCCTCGGATCTCCTTCCTCCTGGAGTTCTTCCAACACAGCCAGTGTTTCCAGGTCCCCCGCCACAAGATTATCCATATCCAATTGGGCCATTCTACCTTTATTCTGGGTAGATCCCTTTCCTTTAAAATACTTGGTCAGTTTCAGTTTTCTTGAGAATTTAAATAGATCAATCCTGGTCTGAGTATATTCCGATTTCTTTGAGGGGCAGAAGCCCAATCCAAGTTGGAGTACCTTCATTTCTGCATCACTTAATCGTCTTGGTGTGAGGTTAACGACAGTGATCCTTTGTGACTCTACCGTCTCATCCCCCGTTTGCTCCGAGTTATCCGAGGCGATGCGGTACTATATATATTTATATATATATAGATATGTGTACTTCTTGGTATAAATATGTATATGTACTTATGTATCTTTTTATTACTTTACCCCTACTGTAAAAAAAGAAAACGGACTCTCTCCAATGCACTACCCTATATTTCACACTATACCTCTCTCAATATAGCCTTTACCTCCACTCTGACTCTTGTCCTCCAACACTTTGGTGCTTATTGTGTGACCCAAAGTAATGGCAGGCACAGTCGACACCAGCAGGGAGCCCCTTTCACAAGCTTTACGAAGCAAGTACTCACCCAACTGAGCTATTCTATGAGAAATCTCATATAGGCAAAGCACAGCACGTGTGCCAAGATCCCTAGGTTTGTGTTAGGCATCTGCTTCACGGGGAGCTGTTTTGTAGGACTTGGTAAACGGATTCACTTCTTGATGGTTGTGTAAGGTGTTGAGGTGGAAAGCACCATGCACAGCAGTACTAGCTTCCTTACACTGCTCACCAGAGAGCACCCTGGTCATGCAGAGATAACGGAGGATGAAACGATCCTCCCATTCTTTGCTCACCCCTCTTTCCTGCGATGACAAACAAGTGTGCATTTCGATTGACGTGATTTTTTGGCATTTCCAAATGTAGAAACCACCATGAACAATCCCTTCAAAACCTACTAATGACTACATGAGCCCCTTGTGTTCCAGGCAAGTGGTTTACAGATTACAAGATGCAGGTGGTATCAGAAGTCCCTGAGGGTTAAGTACTATGTACTATGGGTCCAAAGCCATGATGGGGTGGAAATATTACATGGTACATCCCCACATGGAAGCACTGATAGGGTTACTGCCTAAATCATAATCACATCCAGGTCATAGCTAACTGTTTCTGAAGAGAGATTTACAATACTTTTATCAGTTTAACTAGCACCCTTTTGCATTCTAGTATTTTGTAGTTTAAATGTGCTCATTCAAAGTACATGACATGAGTACGTACTAGAATGTAAATATTGTAGGATAAAAACGTGAGGAGCATAGCTGTCAAATGGGACCAGTTCATTATGGGAACATTCAGTTAGCTAGTTCTGTCGGTCAATCAAAAGCCCCAAGCTTTCTGGGACTTGTAGTTGCAACATATCATAGGAATAGACCCACACCAATCACATGGTGACTGCTGTTGGCTAAAGAGAAAGGACTGAGTAGAATTCATGCTCGTGGCAAGTAGCAAGTTGAGAGATAATAAAATTCTGTCTGATGATCTTAAATGGGACAGAGTGAGTTCTACAGTATACAGCAGTATTACCTTACGCTTGAACCTGCGGTTGGTAAGTGCTCTGCACAGCCTGCGGCAGATGTATTACCCCTCTCTGCTATCTTACTGTACACTTAGGGTAAGGTTTTGAGTTGGCTCCATGTCACCAAGTATACAGTGCTGCAGTCATGGGCTTTCATTAAACAACTTGACCTACTGACTGGTGTCACGTCACCAGGATAGCATGTTTTAATTTCTGAGTTTTTATTTTAAAAAGCCAGTGCATTCTGGTGGTTGTAATCTTAATTTGCTTCAAACGAAACAATTGCTTTAATATAGCTGATCGCAATGATTTACAAAAGCAAAGTAAAAAAAAAGCTTCTAAATAAAGCCCTTGTGGGAATAGGCCTGAATAATTCATATATAACAGCTACCCTGCTGCCACTCCAGCCTTGCTTCCCACCTCCAGCTAGCCCGGCCCAACGCCACCCAGCTCCCCTCGCACCTCCCAGGACCTACTTAATGGAGGCTGTAGTGTGACCCTATTGAGCATTTGTTTTATCTGTTTGATGCTTTATTATCTCTGTTTGACACTTTGGTTTATTTGTTCACCTCTCCTGCCTCTTTGATCTGTCATTTTGCCTGTTTATTTTATCTGTTTGCCTTTTTGGTTTATCTGTTTGCCTCTTTGTTTTGCATGTTTGCTTCTTTAGTCTATCTGTTTGCCTCTCTATTTGGTCTGTTTGCCTCTTAAGTAGATCTGTTGGCCTCTTTGTCCTCCTTTATCCACTGCGGTTCGTACTGTTTCCCATCCTTGCACTTCCCTGGTGTTGCTCCCGCTAGACCCGGTCACTGCCACCCTGGGCCCCTCCCAGCACCTACTTAATAGAGGCCACAGCGAAACCCCATCGAGCAGGTCCTCTGGCCCAGCTCTCCCAATCGCCGTCGGGTTCCCGAACATCTACTACGCTCAGCCACCTGTTGCCGTTTCCCAGCCACTGTTTCCCACTCCTCTCACCTATTGCCTTGCCTCTTTCTGTCCTCTACTCTCAATCATTTGTTTGCCTCTTTATTTTATCTGTTTGCCATTTTGGTTGGTCTGTTTGCTTCTTTGATTTGTCTGTTTGCCACTTTGGTTTGTCTGTTTGCTTCTTTGGTTTGTCTGTTTGCCTCTTTGTTTTGTCTGTTTGCCTCTTTAGTAGAATTGCTGGCCTCTCGGTCCTCCATGCTCTGCTGCCTTTTCTGCTCTTTCCCAACCTCGCACTCCCCCGCTGCGGCTCCAGCCTTCCTTCCCACCTCTTGCTAGCCCCACCCATCACCCCCCCACCTCGCAGAACCTACTTAATGGAGGGCGCAGCAGATGTGTCGCCAGTGCGCCAATGGCAAGCCCGTCCATGCCAGGCCGCGCCTGGAACACGCCCAGTGCCCAGACCCGTGGCTCCCATCAAACACACAGCTACAACACCACCATCCTCCACGCCATGAACACCAGACGCCCCAGCAAACACTGCTGCCAAGCAGCTCCACACTGCACGGTAGGACCATACTTTAGTGCCAGATGTACCTTCTCCTGCATCAGCATGATAAACAGTCACATCGCAAAGCATCAAGCCAACCTCTCACCACACCACACAAGAAGCGACCCACCGACTCCACTGCATACTCCTCCTTGAGTAGTGGTTTGTTTTTGGATTGTTTCCAGGCATCCGGAAATGTGGCAGCGGTGATTGAGGTGTTGAGCAGAGTGGTGAGATCCTGGCCAATCCTTTGGTTTCCGAGGTTGAAGATGTGGTGCACGCATGGATCTGTGGGATCTTCCAAGTGAATGCAATTTATGATAGAGGTGGTGTCCTGGGTGGAGAGGTGGTTCCAGGTGGTCAGTCTGTGGTTCTTGTTGGTTGAGGTGGGGGCGTATCTGTCGAGAAAGTCCGTGGGAGTAGGTTGGGTTTGAAGTTTCTGTGTAAGGTTGCGATCTTGTCATATAAGAAATCGACTAGGTTGACGCACAGCTCTTGTGAAAGTGTGATGTTGTTTTCGCTGGTAGCTGGGTTGGAGAATTTCTTAACAATGTTGAAAAGTTCCTTGCTGTTATTGCCACTGGTTTCATGGAGCTAGAGCGGAGTCCTTTGTTGTTCTCAGCAGGCAGTGGTGGAGGTTGAGGCCGGTATTGTAGGCTGCCCTGTTGGAAGTGTCCTTGCAGGCGCACCATCTCCTCTCCAGCGGTTTGCTGTCAAGTTTCGCTGTTCTAAGTTATTGAGTGCACCAGCTGGCCATTTTGAAGGATCTTCTCTGATTGTTGCTCTTGATGAGGGTGATGCTTCCGGCGCAGTTGGAGACCCAGGCGTTGGAAGTTCTTAATTCCCTGTTCCAGGTTGCTGGCGGCAGCTGGGTTGGCGGTCTAGAGAGTGGTCATCAAGCTGGTCTCTGAATGAAATCTTATTCCAGCTGCAGTGGAGGGCACTGTCCATCTTGGGGGAGGCGGTACATGGGCTGGAGATGCTTAAGTGGATGAGGGAGTTACATGACTGTTTTCGACACAGTTGCCAGAGGTGAAAAAGGGGTCCAGCATGTGTCCTGCGGTGTGCATGGGGTCGCGGATGATTTAGGTCAGTCCGAGGCTGCTCATACTGTTGAGGTGGTGGGTGGTGGTGGTGTTGGGGTCCTCAATGTGGAAGTTGAGGTTGCCGAGGAAGATGTAGTCCTTAGAGTCCAGGGCTAGGGATGCAATGTAGTCTGCAATTGTGATACAGAAGCTGGAGCGCGGCCCCAGAAGTCGGTATGTGAGGGTGCCTCTGATGGTTGTCTTGTCCGTGTTGAGCTTGAAGTTAAGGTGTTTCATGGGGGTGGTGGTATTGTCGGTGGTGGTGGTACACTGCATGGTATCTTTGCGGATAATGGCTATTTCTTCTCCCAGCTTTGTTGGTGTGGTCCTCGTGAGTGATTTTGTATCTGTCAGAAATTGCTGTGACGATGTCTGGGGCAGATGAAGGGTTGAGCCAAGTCTTGGTGAGGAAGACGATGTCGGGTGAAAGGGTGGCAGTGAGATACCATAACTTGGTGGAGTGCTTGCAAATAGAGCATGTGCTGAGGAGTAGGCAGTGGAGTTGGTGGGTCACTTCTGGTGTGGTGAGAAGTCAGCATGGTGCTTTGCGGAGTGACGGTGAGTATGCTCGTGCAGGAGAAGGAGCATGTAGTGCAGGAGAACGGTCCTATCGAAGAGTGCGGTGTGGTGTGGCAGCAAGGTTGGCTGGGTCATCCAGTGTTCAGAGCGCAGAGGATGGCGGTGTCGTACATGTGGTTAGGCCAGGAGGCAAGGGGTCCTGGCGCTAGGGGCATGGATGGGCTTGCCTATTGTGTACCTTCGGCATGCCCGCGCTGTGACCTACATTAAGTAGGTCTCAGAGGAGGGAGGGTTGCTGGAGGGCAGTGGGCGGGGCATGGTGGGAAAAACGTAAGGAGGAGAAAAAAGAGAGAAAAAGGAGTTCAGCAGGTGAAAAGCACAAATGTGAGGCACAACAGAGATGCAGCAAAAGCACAACAAGAGATGCAGGTCAAAAGCACAACAGCGAGGCACAACAGAAAAGAGCAGGTCAAAGCACAGCAAGAGATGCAGGTGAAAAGCACAACAGCGTGACACAATAGAGAAGAGCAGGTCAAAGCACAACAAGCGATGCAGGAAAAAGCACAACAGCGAAGAGCAGGGTCTGGGACCTTCTCTCTGTGGTAAGCTTGTGATTTTAGAGCACATTCCTCAGCAAAATAACCTATTTCTGCAACTAAATCATTAGAAATATCAACTGATTTTGACCATATACTCAGTTATGACAGGGTACGAGCATGGCCTTAATCATTTCTCACAAATTATGTTGTTGAGTACCAATGATAGACAAATTATGTTGTTAAGTACTGAAAGGGCTGGGCCCATAAGTTTTGGACCTACTCTAGAATCACAATCCAATGGTTCTTTTTAGCAGCATGTAAGGGTAGAGGGGAGAAAGTTGTTACTAATGCCAATCAATTCAACTGAAATGTCTCTGGACATTTAGTTAGTTTATTACAAATCTAAAATAACTGGACATACAGGCACGTCAAAACAAGAGTGTAAAAATACATCGGAATCAGCATGAAGCCAAATCTACGAATAAAGTTGAGGCAGTGTAGCATAAACAAAACAATTAACTCAAGAAATAGAATGCAGAGGATCAAAGAGCATGAGTCCAAACTTCCCAGCATCGAGGGTTGATGGAACAACAGCATTAATCTATCCCTACACTAGCACTACGATGACATCCCTACTTAAGCATTCTCAGGAAAAGGAACAAAAGGTGTCAGCATGTGTAGCCTTCCTAGGAAGGCTCTCCATCATTGATGGGTCCAATAGCATAAAGCTATTGATACAGAGCTCGTTCTTAGATGCTCTCCCTTCGAATACAATAGAAGAAGTGGGTGCTTTCCCTACTTATAACGTCCCAATATTACATGTATCCTTCCCAAGAATCCTTGTGGGTCACACCATCCGCTCTGAACACAATCTCAAAGGTAATTTTCCACGGCATAGCGGTGTTCCCAAACTGCAACGCGTTGACCTTGATTCCCAGGCTTTCTACGGTGTGAAAACACAATTTCCCTTATCGGCTTGAGCTTATGATGTATCTCCTTTTCTCCTTGCCTGACTAATAAAACAAAGACATTATTCTAGCTAACAAGAGCGCTTCTTTCACCTGCAACATAGCACACATGAAATTCAAACTGTTAATTCTAAAGCGAGAGCTTCCAGGGAAATTGCATTGCAGGCCTACAAATTCAGCTAACATAAGGAAATATCATGCGAGTGTTATGAAATTACATAGGAAATAAGGCACATTCAATTAATACATTCACCTACATGTAAAAGGACACAATTAATAAACACATTTAATACATGAATGATTGTCAGTTGCACAACACAAGTTATTCGCATTAATGTTTCCTGCTAGTTAGATTCACTCTCTACGTTAATTCTCCATGTTACTAGGGTGATATCAAAGTTCTGTACTTAAAGTTAGCCATGGCGCAGTATGAAGCCGTTGAACTTGTTAAAATACAGTGAGAGATTATATTCTAGTTAAAACAACCCAGGGTATAGAACTGTATTCAACACTAATGACGAGTGCACACGATAGATTCCTGATTAACCGTTTTAGACTACATTTTATTAATCATTTATTGGCAGTAACCGGCAGGTTTTATTATAAACCCAGAGGAGAGAGGGCCCTGTGGCTGCGACAATAGGTTTCCACAGGATACCCTTCATCTAAACCTTCTCTGCCCGTATTACACCCACCTTAGAAAAATGTTTTTGAAGGGTCTGTTAAGGAAAACCAGATTTAGACAGGCACGTATAGCTTTGTTGTTTTTTTGTGTGGTCAACCTTCTAAGAGCTGCTGTAAGGGTAAGAGTGACGAGGGGGACTGAAGTATTGACACATTTTTGTATTCCCTCGCAATTCCTAGGCTAAATGTTCGTATTAAGTTGATGGAAACCCTCGCATAGCCTGTTTTAATGAAATGTACCCATGTGAGATATTTTATGAATGGTCTGTTATTTATATGCTTTTATGATTTGTTTATCAAATTGAATAAAGTTTACATATATATATATATATATAATTCTCCATGTTACTAATTATTGGCCTATACACTTCACATTTAACGTAATTACATTTAAAGATCCTAACACTTCATGTTAACATAAATAATTATTTAATCACACTCTTGATGTGTGATTATAAGGCGTACCTACAATTAAAACGCAGTTTCTGCCACATCACTTTGATGACCTCTGTCTTTACAAAACCCTTTAATTCCCTGTAGAGCAAACCGATCTAAATCGATATCATAGCTAGTCTCTTCTATCTGAACTCCTCCAACTGCTTTAGATTCTTATAATGACTGTCTGCATCACCATTGCCCTTATCGAAACCCTTATCAAGTACCATACCAATTTTTCGGAAACCGAATATATGCGTTCTTCCCACACACAAAATATACTTCTGGCTCCACTTGCACTACTTCTTGTAGGAACATCTTCAAAGAAGCATCAATTAGGAAGTTGTGATCACACTCACTCTGTCAAAACAAGTCTGTACCAGTCCAATGCAAAGCTTACCTCGTTGTTCCCAATCTAGAGCTATAGGACCATAACTTCCCTTAGCCTTGAGAGCTAACTCCTCCTTGGTCCACTCAAAGTTTCCTTCCCTATTATTAAGCTTAACGGTTAGGCTTCTATGTCTATTCTCTACTTGATCTACGAATTTCTTTTCTGTGTCCGTTCATGTGAAAGTTAGATTATGTATGTGCATATAAGATGTGTCTAATGTTACTGTGGGCACAGAATACCTTCTCATTCTCTCTTCTTGATTGTAATAATCATATTTGTTCAGATGTTTGCAGACTGGAACTTCTGGAGGTAAAAGATCATAATTTGAGAAATAGTATGACCCTTTCCATAAAACATGCTAAGGAGAAAACTACAACTAATACCATACGTCAACAGCAGTTGATGGTACCTAATACCTTCCTCGACCGAAGCAGGCAGTTTCATACGCATGTAACAATCTCTCACATCCATAGTATTCACATATTCATACAGAAACTTTGCATAAGCATTCAGCGTGTACTCACCTTAAGACAAATCTACATGCAGAAAGCGACTAGTTTGCTCTGTTAAGCCTTTATCAGATCCTAATGTATCCTCTTTTGAGGCAGCAGTGGTAGGTGTGGATGTCCCATAATATTAATAATACCAGCATTTGCAAAGCGCGCAGCTACCTCAGGTGAGGTGTCCCAGCGTTGGGGGGCGTCTCGAAGAATAAGCGAGCTATTGCCCAGAGTCACAAGGTGATGGGCTAACCTGCCGCCGGCACCGACGATCGAACCGTGAGCCTCCTTGTTCCGGAGTCAGCCGCCCTGGACGCTGCACCACACCTCTTCCCATGTACCCCCACTCCCTGTACCTCAGCTTTGTGTGCGCTTAAAACGGACCCAGTAATGACTACAGCTACCACTATGATTACTCCTATAATACCTGTACCTATAATACATATGTGCCTGCGATTTGAATTTCCAGACTCCATTTTCAAAGTGTCTAGGATTGTAGCTGTAAGAGGATCAACACACAGTCTCTTTTTCTCCGCCTCTTATGTACTGGCAACAAAGTCTTTGAGCAACTTCTTTTTGGATCTTAGAAAATTCTTATAACAGTTTTTGGCATCATATTTACACAGCTTGGAAGACTTCCTTACCACTCTTTCTTCTTCTAAAGGAAAAGTCCCTATTTTTATCCTTCTTCCACTCGGGCCTAGGTTATTTTCTTTCAAGCTAATTTTTATTTACTGTTCAAAAGGTTCAATTGCAATCCCTTATGAGATCAGAGCCAATTTCCTCAATGACTGGCTGTAACAGTTCAGCTCTGAATGCTGCCTCTCCTGAGGAGGCGACTGTTTTCCACAGCTAGGGAATTCGATGTCTTCCAGAATCAGAGTCCGTAAACCAATCAGCCTTGGTGGATAGGGCACAGTCAATGACAGGATGGCATTAGCCTCTATTCCATGCACTCTCAGCAGGATCTCGACAATCAGTATCGAAGTCTCAGACCTCGATCTCCCCAGCATTGGCAGCTAGATAAGTCCACTCGGAAAAGGAATATCTCTGACACTGCACCCTTTCTCCTTGATATCCTTACACTTCCTGGGACTTGTTCGGACTCACTCAGATCGGACTCAGATGATTCACTTATTGGTGCAAGTTCTTTTTCAGATGCAAGTCTTAAGTTCCTTCTTTTACGTCTCACAGGCCACGATTCATTTGCAACCTCTTTCTTCCTTTCCTGCACATGACCAATTTCCACACCAGTATCTTCTACAGAGTGAGACTTTATACCACTCGCGAGGTTACTGTCTCCCTCAGAATCTATAGCTGGTCCTTGTGTAGCTTGAACCCTCTCAGCTTGACCAGGTCGGTATCCAGCCTCTTCAGGAACCCCCACTGCTTGGCTTACCTAGTTTGGTGACCTTCCGATCACGGCTGGAATTTCTTCTGAGGGACGAGCTGTTTCATCGGAGGGCCTCAAGATTCGTCGAGTATGGGAAGTGTGGATCTAGTTCGGTACTCCTCCACACTTCAAAGCAGTATTTGTCACCAATATCACCTGATATGGTCCATGCCACCGTGAGTAAAGACAGTTTTTCCTTATGTGCTTTCGGACAAGCACCCAGTGCCCGGGGCTCAGGTCATGGCAAAGGGCTTTCGATGTCAGTGCCGTTGTTGCTTCAACCTGATGATACACACAACTGAATGCGGTACATATACAGTAAATGAATGGCCATCACGTTGCTTTCACATCGTTCAATATGACACCTGTTGGAGCAACGGATTTGAGACATCCAGGCAACACTGAATCTACAGGATCTAATGTAGCTGAGAAATAGGCCACTGGTCTACGGGTACTTCCATTTGTCTGGGTGAGTACAACCCTCCCTTTCATAATAGAACAGGAAAAACACTTTGTTGTAATTAGGCATTCCTAAAGCTGGAGCAGGACACAGGCACTCTCTCAGCTCCAAGAAGGCAAGTAAGCAGTCGTTATCCCAAGATACTGGATCACTTACATCTTTGTGGGTCAGCATCTGAAAAGGCTTTGCCATAAAGAAGAAATTCAGAATCCATTGTCAGCAGTAGCCAACCATTCCTAAAAGCACACTGACCTCTTTCTGGGTAGTAGGCGATTGATTTTCATGATCGTCTCCACTCGTTCTGGTGACACCTTCCTCTCGCCTCTCTCAATTGGAAGACCCAAGTACTGAACATCAGTCAGACAGTACTGAAGTTTGCTCAAGGACACCTTAAGCCCATTGTCAGCCAGGTAGTTCAGTAAGGCAATAGTATTGTCCTTGCACGCCTCCCGTGCTTCATATGCCACAAGGAGGTCATCAATGTACTGAACTAACACTGACTTTTGGGGTAAAAGCAAACTCTCAAGGTTCTTCTTCAAAACCTAATTGAAAATGGATAGGCTTGCAATATACCCTTTAGGGAAATGACACCATGTTAAGACACAATTTTCCAGATGTAAAGCAAATAAAAATTGGCTTTCCTCATGCAGTGGAATGGAGAAAAATGCCTGACAAAGGTCAATCACTGTGAACCTGACATCTTCACAAGAAATAGAGAATAGGGTCACAGATGGATTCGGTATCACAGGACAACATGGAATCACAATATTATTCACCTTCCTAAGGTCCTGAACTATGCAATACTTCCTGCTCGCATTCTGCAATCCCATGATGGGCGAATTGCACGGACTTCCTATGATCTCCTTAAATATGCCCTGCGCCATCATGGACTCAATCACAGGTAAAATCCCTGCCACCGTTTCCGAGATCAGGTTGTACTGAGGTGTTCTCGGAAATTCTGCATTAGGCTTGATCTTTATACGGACTGGCTCGACTCCTTAAATCAGTCCTATTTCCTCTCCCGTGAAGTTCCATACCACTGGAGAGACGGTGTCTCTCAAGTCCAGCAGCATGTCCTCAACTGTCCATAAAGGAAATCTGGCCACACAATGATTCTGATTTACCAATTTGAAAGTGTTGTCCTCGTCATTAGTCTGCAACTCAGTTCCCTTCGGCGTACGATAGATGGTACAAACTTGCACAGGAGGTCAGGCCCTAACAAACAGACTGGACTCAAATCACAAACCACAAACTGGTGATGATCTTGAAAAGTTCAGATTTTCTCCGGCACCTTTTCTGTCAAAGGGTTTGTCATTCTTTTGTTGACAACTCCTACAACTTGGATTGATTTTCCCAAGAGAGGTAGGTTTGGTACTACTGTGGATCTCACAGTAGAACGGGTAGCACCAGTATCAATCAAGAATGCAATGGAATGACCGTCTATGTCAGCTTCTACATATGTTCCACTCTGGTCTACCTCTAAGACTACTCCAAGAGAATAGTCTCCCCCCCCCCCTCAGGCACCGTCATAAGGACGGGTCCTGATCAAATTCATCTAGCGCTTCCATAAAGTGCATCTGATGGTACGTTTGATTGCCCTATGAGATTCTCTGGGGTTGCGGTACTTGCACTAACTGGTTCTGATTCCCTCCTGAATTAAGGGATCTTGGCCTTGTGACAGTCGGTAACTGATTTACCATGTCTGTCACTTGCACATGTTCACCTTCCTGCACCTGATTTGCCGCACTTAAGCGGCACCAATGCCCGGCTCCAATGCCCGATCTTGTGACAAAAATGACAGGCAGTTGTCTTTTTCAGCGTAGCAACATCTATCCATATTTTGAGATCTATAGGGACACCTTTTCCTCTCCCTGTCCCGCTGGACCTGATGTACCCTGGACACCTCCTTGGACATTCCTTTGATTACGAACTACTGTCCCTCTGGCTACCTGCCCCTGCTCCCCCTTCTGTGCGTTTCGCATTTGAACCAGCATTAACTACTCCTTTATCCTCCTATGCTTGGAATCCTACTCATCACTGTAATATCTGGCATACAGATTTATTTTGCCAGCAGATCAGATGTTGCGGGATCATGAGGCTGATTTCTGGCCTCAATCCTGTCACAAATTTTGAGACAAATTGGCCCATGTCTTTAGGGTAGAGTGTGTCCAACCCAATGTATCGCTTAAAAGCTTGCAAGAGCCTCTCGTAATAGGAATGCATCTTTAGGCTCCTGTGTCGTTCGATCTATCTTCCTATACCCAACTTTCAGATGTGTGTTTTTACTTCTGTCACTCTCTTTTCCTCCAACTCCTGGCCACTGTATTTAAACCTATGATTTCCTTGCAGCATTTTTGTTCGAGACACGTCTACTTCATACCTCTGAGCTCGTTCTGACAACTTCTCATGCACTTGTGTTGCTTTTTGGGTGACATCCTTCGCTACAAACAGCAGGTCATCTGGCTCATAGGTCTCTATTCTCTCCAAAGGTAGATTCCCACTGATGATCTTGTCTGCCTCAGCCTTCAACCTCACCACATCCAATAGTTTCACCTTTACTGCAGCCTTGATGGTTCCCAGACTTAATGGACTGTTCTGACCTTCTTTTCTGTTATTGTGATCCCTCAACCAAGTCGCTAAGTCTGCAACATCTAGGACATGTTGATTTCCAGCAACTCCCTGACTTGCACTTGCTTTTTGACGTTGCACCCACTGGTCCTCTCACCAGTGTCTCCCACATCCTCAAGTCTGAACTAGTGCTTGCCATGGGTATGGAACGGCTACTACTGGAAACGATGCGTATAACCGAAGGATCTGCAGTGGCTGCTAAAGGGGTACTAGATTCCATAGGCACTAGAGATGGGCGATTTCCATCCGTGTTCCCTGACCTTCCCAATCCAATTCCTTCCACTTGAACAGACTGTCGCTGACTAAGGTTTCCCACTGAGCTCGGGTCATAAACAGGGACAACTGGACCAATGGTGACCGGTACTGTAAGAGCTTCCGATAACCGCGAAGCAGCGCTAACTCTGTTTTGTTCCATACCTCCTAAGGCGGACACTCCTACTGCCCCTCCTCCTGTGGATACCCGTCCCACAACTCTTGTACTAGGACCCGTTTGAATTGCTGACACTTTCCCCATTCGCTGTATTCGCCAACTCTCACCATACCTTCTGAGTGCGTATTGTAAGGTAAAGGACACAGAAAACCCATCCAACAAGCTGTCGTCAGTATCACTCCCATCATTTCCATTTTCCCTTCTATTCTGATAGTCTCCATCTCGAACCAGCATTAGGTACAGCCTTTCTCCTTTAATAGTATCCACTCTCCATCTCTTAAGCTAGGCATCCCAGTGCACTTCCTGACATGCCCTCAAAGCTTTTCTCATCTTCCCCCGGTATATCTCCCTTTTCTTTACATGTGCTTCCCATGTCCATGCATCTAGCTCCTCCAACTGTGTTGGTCTAGGCAAAGGTCGCAGCGCAAACATCACTCCTCTCAACTGGTGCAACACTTCCAACCGAAAAGAACCAAAACGTGGAAATGACAATTCACCCTACTTTTTCAGTGATGCTGTGCCAATTTTTAAGCCAAATTATAGTATGGAGCCCTACGTTTGTCACCATATAGTGTGCTGGAGTATCCTTGGTGGTGCTTCTTCGCCCACTTGAGTAACAACCCCTTGATCACCCCTGAAAAGACCCTGCAACACCCTAAAACATCTCATGATTGAATTGCAAGATGTACAAATTTTGACGACGGAACGATATTTTCCAACCACAACTTCCCGATGACTACCAATCAATACCAACGCGGCGTTACACCAACCGAACTATTGCAGAGCGGCACATTCTGATGTCACCATCACGACTCGCGACGATTCACCCTCCTTTACAATTTCTCTATACACATTCACTCACACAATCGTCTTAAACTCCATAACTGTTTGCCATCTAAAAGGGTCGATAGAATTCAGTCATCCAAGAACATTCAATAACGGCGACCCACGACCTGCGCTGGTCATCTGAATCTGTATAGTTCACCTCTGTACACAAGGTCCACTAAACGATTCCCATACGACCCATTCACACAAAGTTCCCTGTCTTAGTTGGAACTTTCGATGACATCTCGCGACACCTCCTCAATTCTTCGGTCAGACAATCACAATAAATCTCGGTGACGTCTACACCATTTAATATATCCTGGGATATTAGGCCACTTCGGGACCTGAAACTCAAATCTCAATCCTTGGACCACGTCCAGCCCGAAACCACATTCACTCCACTCTCACACCAACTCGGCCATACGTTACACAATCAATTCATTCCCGCAATCTATCACGTACCATACACCCTATTGATACTCAATGCTACATTCGCCGCTGATCTCACCGCACCATCAAACTCCGTCAGTCTCTGCCGAATTCCATTGCTCTCCGTACTCTGTCATTGGGCTCTATTTTGAGACTCTGGGGTTCTAGTTTACCTCTTTTCTAGGCTAGTTCTGGATTCTCTCCTTACTTCATGTGCAAACCATCCTACTCTGCTGCCAGCTGAAAGGGCCGGGCCCATAAGTTTTGGACCTATACTAGAATCACAGATGGTTCTCTTTAGCAGCATGTAAGTGCAGAGGGGAGAAAGTCGATATTAATACCAATCAATTCAAAAGGAATTTCTCTGGAAACATAGTAATTATAGACAACTACGTAAAGTTAGTTAGTTTATTACAAAGCCAAAAATAACTGGACATAAAGATACCTCAAAACGAGAGTGTATAAATACATCAGAATCAGCATACAGTCAAAACTGTGAATAAAGTTGAGGCGGTGTAGCATAAACAAAACAATTAATTGTACGTTAATGCCATGTGCGCCAGGTACCAACAGACTAGTTAAAACTAGATGAGTTAGCATATGGCACAGGCGATATCGTATGAGGATTGGGTAATGCAGTGCAGTAGTACGTACAGGGAGTAGCACACAGTGATTTACCAGTAAATGCCTTCTGGAAAAACAAGTATGCATTACTGTGTATTGTAATTCCACTTCTGTAACGCGTTGTTGATATACATACTGTTTTTAATGTGTTACTTTGTACATGTTTGGATAATGTCTCAGATACTCCTGAACTTTTATGCAATATGAGAAAAGAAAAAATAAGAAAAGACCAATAAAGATATTTAAACAAAAAAAATAAACAAAACAATTAACTTAAGCAATAGGATGCTGAGGATCAAAGAGCATGAGTCCAATTTTCCCTGCATCGAGAGTTGATGGAAATATAGCATTAATCTGTCCCTGCACTAGCGCTACGATGACAACCCTACTTAAGCATTCTCAGGAAAAGGAATAAAAAAGGGATCAGCATGTGGAGCCTTCCTAAGAAGTCTCTTCACCACTGACGGGTCCAATTGCATAAAGCTATCAAGACAGAGCTCCTTCTAAGATGCTCTCTCTTCGAAGGCAAAAGAAGAAATGGGTGCTTTCCTTACTTATAACGTCTCAATATTTTTCAGGTATCCTTCCCAAGAAACCTTGTGGGTCACGCCATCCGCTCTGAATACGATCTCAAAGGTAATTTTCCACAGGATAGCGGTGTTCCTGAACTGCAACATGTTGACCTTGATTCCGAGGCCTTCTAAGGTGTGAAAACACAACAATTTCCCTGATCGGCTTGAGATTACACTGTATCTCCTTTTCTCCTTGCCTGACTAATAGAACAAAGACATTATTCTAGCTGACAAGAACGCTTCTTTCACCTGCAACACAAAACGTTAGAAAGAACAAATCGACAGCACACATGAAATTCAAACTGTTAATTCTAAAGAGAGCTCCTGGCAAATTGCATTTCAGGCCTACAAATTCAGCTAACATAGGAAATGGCATGTGAGCTTTATGAAATTACATAGCAAATAAGGCACATTCAATTAATACATTCACCTGCATGTAAAAGGACACGATTAATAAACGCATTTACTGAATAAATGATTGTCCGTTGCACAACACAAGTTCTTCACGTTAATGTTTTCTGCTAGTTACATTTACTTTCTACGTTAATTCTCCATGTTAGTATTCAATGGCCTGTACACATCACGTTTCACGTTATTACATTTAAAGAGCCAAACACTTCATGTTAACATGACACAGAATTAAGGGCCTCATCACGATGTTGGTCGGAAAGACCGTCCGACCAACTCGTCCTCGGAAAGATTCCGACAGACTCGACTGTGAGCATTCCAACTGACGTATTACGATACAATGCATGTAAAACTCCGACCAAGCCGGTAAGAAACAAGCCCGATCCGACTGAGTCATTTGGAAATGCCGGTGAATAGGTATTCCGCTTATGAACAAGACTCTGTTGAGCCCACAAACAGATTATGATGCATCCAACGCGGTTTCGGAACAGTGTTGGTTTGTGTAACAAATGGCAAGTGCAAACTGATAAAAACAGTCACAACAAAAAGCCTAGGCACTGCCAAATAAAAAAATACATATTAGCCACGTCCACCAATCCACCTATATAAAGGGCCAAAAAATGGCCATGATCCTTTGCTAAAGCACTACTGCTGCCAGCCCATACGAGTCTGTCCACATTCCCTGCTCTCTGCCTTACACACACTCAAACACTTCACCCACCACACACCTTGCACAGATTTCAATTTCTTTTGCTTCAAAACCTCCTTACAAACACACCCTCTATTTTATATTCACACTCACACACGCCCTCACTCTCCCCATGCCCCAGAGGAAGCAGCCTTGTTTTACAGAGAAGGAGGTGAAAGTGCTTGTAGATGAAATAGTCAAGGTAAAGCTACATATATTTGGGAACCTAGTCCAACAGACCCCCATCGCCCCGAAAAATAGAATGTGGGAGAGGATAGTCAACAAGATGAATGCTGAAGCGTCTGTCCCGCGTTCAATGGAGGTATAAAGTTAGAAGGAGGGTCATAAAATTGTTAGCAAAAGAACATGTAGGAAGCCAAGGGACTGGCGGTGGCCCTCCTGAGCACCCACTGCACTTCACTTCCTGGGAGGAGAAGGTGTGTGCCATCCTTCTGCCGGAGAGCGTGTATAGACTCACAGAAGGACCAGATTCTGGTAAGTACCTACTCCACATTCCACTAAAGTTAGCAATTACATCTCTATAGATATCACTGTAAATGACACAGTTAACTAAATGACTGTTATTGGATAAAAAAAAAATATAGTCAATGAGCATGTGATGTGTAGGTCATATTGATAAACAACATACCTGCAATGAAAATAAAAATGCATAAAACTATTACCATGTACACACTTCTTACAAACTCACAGCAAGGCTTTGTGCTCCAAACACCAGTCCCCAGTATCAACCATCTTGCCAGCACATTTCCACTCACTCTCAGGAAAGCAGAGTCCAAAGTAGGCTGTTTGGGATTGGTGGGTGTGGGCCTACACCTGATGGGAGTTGTAGTGACAGCAAACACTCCTCGTCCCACCCAGCCCAACAGGTCCACCTGGAACTATGCTTTCCTGACAGTGAGTGGAACTGTACTAGCAAGATGGCTGACACTGCTGCATGGTGTCTGGAGCAGAAGGCTTGATATGAATTGTACTCAAGTCAAAGAACAGGCCCCAGTGTCAGACATCTTGATAGTACACTTCCCCTTATTGTCTCAACACCACTATTCCTGGTGGCCTGGTTGGGCTGTGTGGGAGGAGGAGTGTTTGCACTGACTCAATCTCCCATCCCTGTCCCACACACACCTTCCCACCCAGCCCAAACAGACCAACTGGAACTATGCTGTCCCTGATAGTGAGTGTAAATGCACTGACAAGATGGCTGACACTGGGCACTGGTGTTTGGAGCACAAGGCCATGATGGGAGTTGTGGGCAACTCAGACAACAGGCCCCAGTATCAGACATCTTGATAGTACACTTCCCCACACTGTCAGCTACCCATAGGCCAGATATGCTAGTTGGGATGGGTGGGAGGAGGAGTCTTTCCTGTCACTACAACTTGCATCAGGCGTGGGCCCACACACACCTACCCACACAGCTTAAACTGCACACCAGAAAGTGTACTATCAAGATGTCTGACATTGGGGACTGGTGTCTGAGTTGACCACAACTCCCATTATTTCCCTGTGCTACAAAGACCAGTGCCGAGTATCAGCCGAATTACCAGTACATTTCCACTCACTATCAGGATAGTTCCAGGTGTGCTTTTTAGGTTGGGTGGGAAGGTGTGTGTAGGACTGGGCCTGATGGGAGATGTAGTCAGTGCAAATACTCCTCCTCCCACACAGCCCAACAGGCCCATCTGGAACTATACTTTCCTGAAAGTGAGTGGAAATGTACTAGAAAGATGGCTGACACTGCTGCATGCTGTCTGGAACAGAAGGCCTTGATGGGATGGGAGTTGTACTCAAGTCAAACAACTGGCACCAGTGTTGGACATCTTGAGAGTACACTTCACTTCATTGCCTGAACACCACTCTTCCTGGTGGCCTGGTTGGGCTGTGTGGGAAGAGGAGTGTTTGCAATGACTCCATCTACCATCAAGCCCTGTCCTCTACACATCTTCCCACCCAGCCCAGCCAGCCCCCTTGAAACTCTGCTTTCCAAACAGTGAATGGAAATGTACCGTCAAGATGTCTGACAGTGGTGTCTGGTGCCTGAGTTGACCACAACTCACATCATGGCCTTGAGCTCTAAACACCAGGCCCAAGTGTCAGCCATCTTGCCAGTACAGTTTGACTCACTCTCATGAAAGCATAGTTCCAGGGGTGCTGGTTGGGAAGGTGTTTTTAGGACAGACCCTGATGGGAGATGGAGTCAGGGCAAACACTCCTACTCCCACCTAGTCCAAACCGCTCATCTGGGCCTATGGCTACCTGACAGTGAATAGAAGTGTACTATCAAGATGGCTGACACTGGTGACTGGTATGTGGAGCACAAAGCCTTGATGGGAGTTGGCTTCAAGTTCAACACCATGTACAAGTGTCAGCCATCTTGCTAGTCCAATTCCTCTCACTGTCAGGTAGGCATTGGACCAGAGGAGTTAGTTGGTCTGGGTGGGAGGGGGAGTATTTACAATGGCTACAACTCCCATCAGTCCCTCTCCTACATACACCTTCCCACCCGGCCCCACAGCACACCTGGAACTATGCTTACCTAACAGTGACTGGAAATGTACTGGCAAAATGTCTGACACTGGTGTTTGGAGCACAAAGCCATGATGGGAGTTGTGGGGAACACAGACAACAGGCTCAGTGTTAGACATCTTGATAGTATACTCCCCCACGCGGTCAGCTAACAATAGGGCCAGATAAGCTAGTTGCGATGGGTGGAAGGAGGAGTCTTTCCTTTCACTAGAACTCCCATCAGGCCTGGGCCCACACACAGCTCAAACAGCACACCAGGAAGTGCACTATCAAGATGTCTGACACTGGGGACTGGTGTCTGAGTTGACCACAACTCCAATCATAGGTTGTGCTACAAACACTATGCACCAGTGTCAGCCATCTTGCCAGTACATTTCCACTCACTGTCATGTTGCCATAGGCTCATCCGAACTTGTTGTACTGGGTGTGGGGAGGAGTGGTTGTCATTACTACAACTCCCATAAGGCTCTGCCATACACACACTCTTACCACCCATCATAGTCAGCTCCCCTTTAACTCTGCTTTCCTGGAAGTGAGTGGGACTATACTGCAAAAATGACTGACACTGTGGACTGGAGTTTGGAGCACAAGGCCTGGATCGGATTTGTGGCCAACTCAGACACCAGGCACCAGTGTCACACATCGTGATAATCCATTTCCAATCACTGTAATGAAACCATTCTGCCATGTGGTCAGGTTTCTCTGGGTGGGAAGAGTGGGCCTATGGCTACCTGACAGTGAATGGAAGTACTCTAGCATGATGTCTGACACTGTTGCATGGTGTTTGGTGCACAAGGCCTTGTTGGGATCTGGATTCAAGTTCAATGCCATACAGCTGTGTCAGCCTTCTTGCTAGTCCACTTCTCTTCATAGGCACAGAGGACTATTTGTAGTGGCTACAACTCCCATCAGGCCCTGTCCTACATACACCTTGCCACCAAGTACTAATAGCCCAACAGGAACTACGCTTCTCCAGTATTGGGGTACCTTTCATAGATTCACATGCTTGAATCATTCCCTGTTTTCGAAGTGGGAGTCCCACGGTACATTAAAAGCAGTAAGTAATTACTTTAACAATAAAGTTAATAGAGAAAAACATTCACTTTAATATCTCGACCTAGTCATTAGGAATGGTCCAAACTCCAGCCAAGCAGGCAACAGCACCCTCTAGAACCCTCTCTACAGAGGCTCCAGGCTCTCAGATTTTCTACTACACGTCGTGTGAGGGAGTCTCCCTGAGCTCTGCTCAGTACTTTCTCCTAGCCTTCTGAATTTCTTCAGATCTTCAGTTCAACATTTCTTCTAAAAGATATCTCTTCAGGCATTGTGACTCTTTTGGGAAAATCAGACTTCATTCATATGATCCCAACAAGAAGTGTATCTACTGCCTTCACCCTGATCACCAGGTGAGAGACTGTAAAATCTGCAGGACTTTCTCTCAAAAGACCTAGAGGGATAGAGAAGAACGTAGTCTTCTGTGTCTACAGAAGCTTAAAACTAAAGACAATCCTCTATCTGATGAGGAGAGTGATTCCTCACTCAAAACTACAGCTTCTATAAAGAGGGTAAGTGAGGCGGAGCTGGTGTCATCACACCTCAAAACCTGAAGATCAGTCTTGCTCTTCTAAAAAGGAACCAGCCGCTCTTAAGGGTCAATCTGTGCCCTTTACGCCTTCTTCCAAAATGAAGCAGACATCCAGGTCTCGTCCAGAGACAGTTTTACCACATAAAAAAGATGCTCCGTTGACGAAGCCGTCGACGACACCCTTGTTGACGAGAACTTCCGTTGCCACAACTACGACAACGAGGTTGACTTTCTCTTCGTCTCAGTCCAAGCTGATCAAGTCGTCGGCCTCTTCTCCGTCGACTATAATCTCTGTGAGGGTGAGACCTTCTTCATTGACGAGGGAAAGACTGCCTTCAGAGGCAGGGAAAACACCAAAAAACAGGTACTTCTGTCAGGACCATCGTCAACAGATACTTCGTCGCTGCTGCGGCTGTCGGCAGCTCTAAAGAACAAGTCTCTCTCATTGGCGTTATTCTCGTTGACGGTTGCCACGCCGACGGCAGCCTCGTCGGCGGCAGCCTCGTTGACGGTAGCCTCGTTGATGGTAGTCTCGTCAATGGAGCCGAAGACTCAGATACAGAACTTCAGCGACAAGACCGTCAACGGAAGAACTGTCGATGAAAACTTCATCAACGACATCCTCATCGGTGGTTTGTTTGACATCGTCATCGATGCTAGTTCTGTCGATGAATTTGACAGCATCTAAAAAAAATACAGGACTTCTGCATAAGAGAAGACCTTTACAAGAAGTTATATTGCCTATTCACACTTCTCCAAGTAAGGTATTTCCCTGTGCTACAGAGGAAATGTTTGATTAAGGAGCAGATGAAGAAGAATCAGGAGACAATGGTATGTTTGGATGTTTTGTGGTGGCTCGCAGTCCGTCGGATCTTCTCATAAAGTGTCAGGATGATGAAGATGAGGACTATGTGTACTATCCTCAGGTCCCCAACCAAGATAGGCAAAGGGAACAAATAATTCAAATGCCTGTTTCCCTAGTTTCAAACTTGCAACATATGTTAGAGGATTACTACTGCAGATTCCCTCCTTCTGAGCCAGCATCTTCAGTTCCTCAGACTCCTATTATGCAGCCTTCCTTGTCAATTAGATCTCCTCCTCCTATTTCTCCATTACCTGTAGCAATGCAACAACAGGACCAGGAGAGTCATACCACTGACGAAGAGAGAGAAGAGGAAGAGTTGGATGAGGTATCTCTACCCAAAGAATGGGATGACTATCAGATTCAGACACAATCGCCTTCCACTCCACCTCCAATAGATTCACCACCTGAGGACATAAGGGTTTCCATACCCTTATGGAGAAAGCGGCAAAGAGGTTTCAGCTTCCCATGGTAACCAACAAGCTGATTGTTTCCTGTACGATTTCAAGGAATAGACAAAGACAGGTTCACTCCATTCCCATAGTAGACTTCATATGGCAAGAAGGCTTAAAAGTCATGAGAACACCAGCCTCAATTCCGGCAGTCTTGCCTAAGTTGGAGAAAAAGTATAAGGCGCTTGACAATTTGCCTGCCTGTCTTATCGGACAACAAGTCGGATTCTGTGATTTCACAAGCGGCTCAACCTCGTGCCAGAAATCTTCTCCACTATCTGCCCCCCCGGATAGAGATGGAAGGCGTCTTGACTCCATCGGTAAAAAGATTTCCACCATGGCAACAACCCCTGTTAGAGCAGCCAACTCTCTTACCATTCTGGGCAGATACGACCGTCAAATGTGGTCGGACATTTCGCCTTTCATAGAAATGTTGCCTGAGGAATCGAAAGCTGAGGCGTTGTAAATTCTGCAGGAAGGAGAAAGGATCTCGGCTGAGATAATCGATTGTGGAGTGGATGTTTCCTCCACAGGATTACGTCAACTAGCTGGGGAAGCGGTCCTGAGGCGTCAGGGCTGGTTAATGGCTGCTTCTTTCAGGCAAGAAGTTCTGACTAAGGTGATTGACATGCCTTACGATAGTGAATCCCTATTTGGTCACCACATCGACGAAGCATCAAGGACACAGATACTGCAAAGGCTCTTCACACTCTGCAGTTCAGGAATGAGCCTTTTCGTGAAGCAAGAGGACGTGGTTTGTCCTCCTTTTGAGGAGGTTACAGCCTCTACAAGCAGTACCAGCCATCTCAGGGTCAATCACGATACTCATCATCATAGCATCAGCAATCGTTTAAACAACCTCCTGACGCTTCCTACAAGCATTACAGAGGAAAGACTGCCTTCAGAGGCAGGGAAAACACCAAGAAGCAGCGACAAAACACCCAGTGCCGGCCACAGTTCCCACCAATTCTGCCAAAGTTGGTGGAAGAATTTCCTTTTTCCTCCCCGAATGGTCTACAATAGCAATGGACAGATGGGTTTTAGATATAGTTTCAAACAGTAACACTTTGGAATTTCAGAAGATTCCTCCGAACTGCCCTCCCAGAGGTCCCCCGCCTTCTCATCTAAAATAACTTTTGTCTCAGATAAAGATAATGTTAAAAAAGGGAGCGATTGAAGTGGTACCAGGTGGACAGCGAGGAACAGGGTTCTATTCAAGGTTTTTTCTCGTAAGAAAGAAGTCGGGAGAGTGGCGTCCCATGTTGGACCTTCGCTGTCTCAACAAATTTCTGAAAAAGCAATCCTTTGGAATGTTTTCACTTCAGGAGGTGCTTCAATTGGTAAATCAGGAAGATTTCATGACTACCTTAGACCTTCAGAACACCCTATTTTCATATCCCTATCCTCCTCAGACACAGTAAATTCTTACGCTTCAGAGCGGCTGGCACGGATTTTTAGTTCTGAGTCCTACTATTTGGCATTCGTTCAGCACCCCGACTGTTCACCAAGGTCCTAGCGCCTATGACTGCTTAACTACGACAAGCAGGAATTCAAATCTTCTCTTATCTGGACGATTGCCTCATATAGGCGAAATCCTTCGCAGTGGCAAACAGTCATACTCAAAAATGTATCTCTCTCTTCCAAGCCTTGGGTCTTTCCATCAATCTCCCAAAGTCTCAGATAATTCGCAAAAAAGGCAAGAAAATATCCACAAGTTGGCGACTCTATTCTCATAAAGTCCACTTCAGTTCGCAAGTACAAATCACTTCTGGGGATGTTGTCCTTCTGCATTCCCTTTATTCCCAACTACCTCTTGTGGATGAGGCCCTTGCAGGAGGAGCCGGACAGTCAGTGGCTACAAATCTCGAGGTCCTTCAACAATGTAATCAAGGTAACACCTTCAATGAAGGAAGCGCTCCAATGGTGGTCTCACATCCTGAACTTAGCCGCAGGCCTATTGTTTCTAGTAGATTCACCAAGTTACATAATCACGACTGATGCATCCCTCGAGCGGTGGGGAGCACATCTAGAAGGACTGACAGTAAAAGGAAAATGGGATAGCCACCAACAAACCTTACACATACATCTATTGGAGTTAAAGGCAATATTCCTGGCCCTGAAACCTTTCCTCTAAAAAATATCATGAGCATCAGTATTAATTCGGACAGACAACACAACAAGCATGCACTATTTAAACAAACAAAATAAACGATGCTATCCCTACAGGCTCAGCAAATATGAGATTGGGCAATTCAACACCAAATAACAGCGGAGCATGTTTCAGGAGGGGCCAACATCCTGGCGGATTCTTTGAGCAGGTCAATTACAGCCAACCACGAATGGAAACTCCACCAACCAACACTGGATCACATTCTTCTGTTGTGGGGCAAACCAAGGTTTGATCTATTTGCGACCATTCTGAACCGCAAATGCCAATTCATCGCCAACTGGCTACCCCAACAGGGATCGTACAGGAATGCGTTTTCAATAAATTGGTCAAAGATTTATGCTTATGCTTTTCCTCCAATTCCATTAATCTCAAGGGTGCTTCGGAAGATGAGGAGAGAACCCTGCCGAATACTACTTATAGCTCCCAGGTGGCCTCGCCAGTTCTGGTTCACAGAGCTTCTGTTCCTACTGGAGTGCAAACCCAGGTTGTTACACCCATTACAGAACTTGATGACAACTATTTACGGCCAGATCTGCAATCCGTACCAACATCTCTACGATTAGCAGCTTGGCTCCTGAACACTATGAATTTGCCGACCTAATACTCCCTGCTGACTGTTGGGAAGTCCTGGCTAATGCTAGAGTGCCTTCCACTATCAAGACTTACAACTCTAGTGGAAGAGATTTTACCATTGGTGCGCAAGCTCAGATGTGCACCCTATCCAATCTTCACAAGAACAATTACTGCCTTTTTTCCTGCAGCTGGCTAAATCTGGTCTCTCTCATTCTTCCATTAGGGTTTTCCTTGCAGTGATTTCCAGATTTCGGCGGCATAATGGATCACAGTCGCTTTGGTCATCAAGAATAAAACAACAATTTATTAAAGGACATAACTGATGACATCATCCAGTGACTGTGTGTTTCTGTAAAGTTTAAATATGTTTAAGATATATAGGGAAAGGCGTTTTGAAGAATGAGTGGGTGTATAGGTGTCTGAATAGATGATTTAGTATGTGCGTGACTGACTCTATATGTGAGTGATTAAACTTATCTTACTGAATGCATGGGTTAGTGAGTAAACTGTGTGAATGTCTGTATCCGTCTGTCTGTTGGTGTGTAAGCAGCTTCATGGGTTTGCGTATAGCTACATGAGTGTCTATATGGGTTATTGATTGGTTGTCTGAGTATTTGTATGGGTGCCTGAGTGTTTGTGTGGGTGGGGTGTGTGTGACTCTGTACATAGATGTGTGAGTGGGTGATTCACTGGGTGCATGGTTTCAAGAGTGCATCTGTGATGGACTGTATGGGTGGGTGAGTGTGTGTATGGGTGTGTTAGTGAGTGAATGTACATCTCAGTTGTATATATGTGAGTAACTACATATGTAAGAGGCAGTATATATGTGTGTTGGAGGATATAAATGGCTATAAGTGAGTGTGTGAGAGTGAGAGTGGCTGTATGAATGAGTCTGTGCTTGTATAAGAGCATAAGTATGTGCTAGTATTTGTATGAGTAAGTGAGCTGGTGTGTGTATAACTGTATATGTGAGTAAATGGCAGTGTGATTAATTATTTGCATGACTGACTAGGTGTGTGAGTACCTCTATGGATGAGTGACGGTGTGCGAGTTTCTATATAGGTGTATGAGTGCATATGATAGTCCTTTACCGAGTGACCATAAGTACGTGTGACTGTTCGGGTGAGTGAGTGGATGTGTGTGTGTAAACCTAAGAATCTGTGAGTGTGTATGTAGTTATTGGTGTTGGAGTGTCTATGGTTTTGAGAATGGCAGTCTGTAATTTAGAGTAGGTGTATCAAAGGTTATATTAGGGTGTGAGAAGATGCATCAAATTATCACATGGATGATGTCGTCAGTGATGTCATTTGAGATGTCATCAGTGATGTCACTGACCATGTCATAAGTGATGTAATATGTGACGTCATCAGCAGTGCATTGCGGAGGCGCGAGTTATAGTTAGCGGAACTAACTATAACGGGGGAATTTCTATGGTTTTGTACGAGTGAAATGTCCAACTAACTGTAACTTTCCCTCAGGATTGAAGAGGAATTAATTCCCCAACTTAAAACGCGCCACAGGGCGTATTTGCACACATTTCACCTCAGGCCCCGCCCCCTCCCTTCACCACTGTGCAAACGCGCCCCGTGGCGCGCTTTAAGTTGGGGGAATAAGTCCCCTTGAATCCTGAGGGCCCCTGGGGTCCAACTAGCCCACCAGATACCTCCAGTAAGCACCACAGAGCTGCGTTGCAGAGAGGTGTAAAAAGGGGCATGGCCTCTGAACATCTCTCTGCAACGCAGCTCCCTGGCACATACTGGAGGTTCCTGGTGGGCTAGTTGGCCCCCAGGGACCCCCAGTATTCAAGGGGAATTAGTTCCCCATCTTACAACGCGCCAGGGGGCTCGTTTGCAGAGTGCTGCAGGGAGGGGGCGGGGCCTCCAGCGCGATGTCGGTCTTTTTTTTGTATATCTTTTGTTAAGAAGGGGAGCTGTGTGGCCCCCCCTTCCTTTCTATTTTATTGGCGCTGGGGACCCCATCCCCTAGGGCCTGACCCCTATTTTATTTTTATTTTTTAATTGGAAGGGGTCCCCCTCCCGAGACCATATTCGGCCCCGGGGACCCCATCCCCCGGGGCATAGCCAGGTTTTTTTTTTTTAAATTAAATTATTGGAGGGGGGCTGCGTGGCCCCCCTCCTCAGGCCATTTATGGCCCCGGGGACCCCATCCCCCGGGGCCAGCCTTTCAGTGCTTTTTTATTTTTATTTTATAATGGGGGAGGGAGGCCGCGAGGCCCCCCTTCCGGGCCACTTTTTGGACCCTAGGGAGCCCATTCCCCAGGGGTCTGGCCTCTCGTTGGGGACCGTGGGGGGGGTTCCCAATTCCCTCATGGTCCCGCCCGCTCCCCGCCTCCTGCGGGAGCCAGCATTGCTTTTCCACACGGGGAGCTACTAAGATGCAGCTCTCCGTGTGGAAAAGCAATGTGGTTTGGATTTTGAAAGCGAGAGCAGGTTTCCTGCTCTCGCATTCAAAACCCAAACCAGAGTTTGCAATGACAGGGCAGGAACCGCGAGGCTCCCACCCTGTCATTGCAAACAGCAGTGTCCTGGGGGTGGGCAACTCGGGACACTGCAGGAGCCGGCACTGGGGGTGGTGGTGCCCAGGGCCATCACTGGCTCCCAACATTAGCAAAGCCCCAGGGAGGTGGTGGTCCCCAGGGCGCCGTAACGGACCCCTAAATTTGCATAGTTAGTGCCCCGGGAAGGTGGCAGTCCCTGGGGTGTGTGGGGGGGCTTGAGCCACCCCACACAGGTAGTTTAAAAAAAAAAAACAACAAAAAAACAAGCCATGAGCCCCCTGCAAATATTTTAGAAAAGCCCGTCCCCGGGGCTTGGCCCACCCATTTAAAATAAAGCACCGGGGGGTGGCGGTCCCCGGGGCTGCGGGGGGGGGGGGGGGGGTCTGTGTGCCCCCCGCAAATATTTATAGAAAGCCCCGGGGGTGGCGGTCCCCGGGGCTGCGGGAGTCTCCCTGGGCCCCCGCACATATATATTTCACATGCCCCTGGGACTTGGCTAAAGTTTTTTATTTTCGCGGCCGGATCCGCGGATCCTCCGCACATCTCGCGATTTTAAAAAACAAAAATGCATTATTTGGCCCTGGGGGTCCTTGTAGGAACCCCTAAGCAGGCCTAGGGGGTCAGGGTGTTTCTACCCTGCCCCCTTTTCTTGTTTTTCACGTTTGTTTTACTGATTTCTATCGAGGCACAAGATGGTTGCCAACACTTCCTGGTTTTTAAGTGTTGACAGCCAATTAGAATGCAGCTCGTGATCGGAAGGGTGCGCGGATCCACCGTGCCTCTAAATATTGAAACTTTTATTTTTTATTTTCTCAGCAACTACTGAACGGATTACACCATTTTGAAAAAGGTCACTTTCTGAGCCAAGCAGTTCCTTTTTCAAATTTTTGGGGTAAATCCGTTCAGTAGTTTCGGCTGTAGCCTTGCATAAAGTTTCCTATGGGAAATTGATTTTTTGACTCGTATTTTTTTATTTTCTCAGCAATTAATGAACCGATTCACACCATTTAAAAAAGGTCTCTTTCTAAACTAAGGTGTACCTTTTTGCCAAATCTGGTGTAATTCCGTTCAGTAGTTTGGGCTGTAGTCGTGTCTAAAGTTTCCTATGGGAAATAACTTGGAGAAAATGCGTTTTGGGACCCCCCTATTTTCTCGGCCCCCGCTTGGCGAATCACCCCGAAACTTTCAGGATAGGAGCTGACCAAAGCGGGCCATAAGTTTTGAAAATTTCGTGAAGATTCGTCAACCAGCGCCAAAGTTATTGGGAAACAAAAAACGCTTTTTGAATAGAAACAAGGTCCTAACTATAACTACCTACTGGCGACCGCCAGTGGCAATATATATATATCTGTATATGAAAAGGGGTATGTGAATTCGTATTACACTTTGTAACGTACAGGTTTTTGCAAATTTTGTACTACATACCTTTTTAAGACCATATATGCCTATGATATAACTGCTATCTATTCGGATTCAAGCATGTGAATCTATGAAAGATACCCCAATACTGGAGAAGAAAATAAGTTACTTACCTGTAAATTGTGGTTCTAAAGTACTGGTATCTTTCATATATTCACATGCGAACCACCCTCCTTCCCATTAAGGGTCCCCTGGTTCATTTTAATAGGTTTGTACACCTGTGCTTGAAAATCTGAGAGCCTGGAGCCTCTGTGGAGAGGGTTCTAGAGGGTGCTGTTGCCTCATTGACTGGAGTTTGAACCAATCCTAATGACTAGGACGAGATATTAAAGTGAATGTTTTTCTCTATTAATTTTAATGTTAAAGTAATTACTCACTGTTTTTAATGTACCGTGGGACTCCCACTTCGACGACGGAAAATGCTTCAAGCATGTGAATCTATGAAAGATACCAATACTGGAAAACCACGGTTTACAGGTATGTAACTTATTTTCCTACCCCACAGTGTTTTAAAATGTACTAGCAGGATGCCTGACACTAGGCACTGGTGTTTGACTTTACCACAACTACCAACAGGGCCTTGTAGTCCAAACACCAGGCACCAATCTCAGCCAACTTTGTTAGTACATATCCACTCACTGTCAGGAAAGCATGGTTCATAGTGGGCTTGTTGGGCTGGGTAGGAGGAGGAGTATTTGCAATGGCCAGATCTCCCATCAGGCCCTGTACTACACACACTCTTCCCACCCTGCCCAAAGCAGCACCCCTGGAACTCTGCTTTCCTGATAGTGAGTGGAAATGTGCTGCCAAAATGGCTGAGATTGGGGCCTGCTGTTTGGAGCACAAGGCCATGATGGGAGTTGTGGTCAACTCATTACCAGTGCCCAGTGTCAGGCATCCTGAAACACTGTGAGGTAAGCTGTTGGGCTGGGTGGGATGGTGAATGTAGGACAACGCCTGATAGGACATGTAGTCAGTGCAAACACTCCTCCTCCTACCCAAACCAAACAGCTCATCTGGGCCTTTGGGTACCTGACAGTGAAGGGATGTGTACCAGAAAGATGGTTCACAGTGATCCCTGGTGTCTGAATTGAGCACAACTACCATCATGGCTTCGTGCTACAAAGACGAGTCCCCAGTGTCAGCCATCTTACTAGTCCATTCTCCACTCAGATAATAATATTAATAAGTAATAAAGAATTTTGTTAAGCGCACAGCTACCCCCAACGGAGTGTCCCGGCGCTGAGATAGACAGGGGCAGGACAAGAGGTCAGAAAAGCTAGCCGGAGCGACTAAATAACCATGTTTTTAAGGACCTACGGAACTCCAACTCAGACTGAATCAGGCGGAGCTCAAGAGGTAAGTTATTCCAGTATTGTAGCACCTACCTCAAAGGATTTACCTCCCATTTTGGATTTTGAGAATAGAGGGATGACAAGAAAATACTTATTATTTGATCGAAGAGATCTGGCTTGATGGTAGGGACGGAGTCTCTTCCTTAGGTAAAGCGGACCTTTACCTTTACTAGCTCGAAAGGCTAAGTTCAGGGCCTTAAATTCAATTTGTTTGATGATGGGTAGCCAGTGAAGTTGTCGCAAGTATGGGGTAATATGATGACGTAGTGGTGCCCCGCAAATCAACCGTGCTGCCGCATTTTGTACTGTCTGCAGTCTGCGGATCAGGCCAAGTGAAAGACCCAGATATAGCCCATTGGCATAATCCAGATGGGAGGTTATCAGTGCATGAACCACTGTTTTACGAGTAGCATTGGGCAGATAATTGATGAATTTTTTAATAATTTTGATTTTGCTAAAACAGACGGCCGACACCATTTGAACCTGTGTAGACAGGGACAAATGTTTGTCCCATCTAACACCTAGGTTCTTAATTTAATCCTTGGGTAGGGAAGCAGAGCCCAATTCATCCGGCCACCACAAGCTCGAAGAAAGGGGACAAGGTTGATTAAAAAACAAGATTTCAGTCTTGTCCGCATTAAGTTTAAAAAAATTCTGATCCATCCAGGTCGCAATACTCACTCTTTTAACGGATCGAAAGTGGCGGTGAATACATCCCGAAAGGTGAACAGTAGCTGGGTATCATCCGCATAGGATATCATTTTGATCCCAGTTTTTGCAATCAGTTCAGCCAGAGAGGTCAAATATACATTAAAAAGGATGGTGGCTGTGCTATGTGGGGGGAGGAGTGGTTGAGATTTCACCAAATCCCATCAGGCAATGCCATACACACACTTGTTCCACCCATCAAACAGCACCCTCGGGATCCTGTATTAATGAGAGTGAGTGGAAATGTTCCAGCAAGATGTCTGACACCTTGATGTCAGACAACTCTCCAGGTTTCGGAACTGTATGTAGTGGTACAGCTAAGAGAGCGATGTCTGCAACACATCCCAAAGGACATTGATCAATATGGGCTGGGACATTCCACCCGATTTTGCCACTGTGTATTGGAATGTTCTTGTGGCAAAAAATTCAATGCTACCATCACCTTCACCTTAGGGGTCAATGCTGTTGGATAAGTGCGACCATCCTGCAAATGAGGTGACAAATGCTGGCACAACTCTTCAATTGTTCCCCTCGTGAAACAATACTTCTTGATGATGTCCCGTTCTTGCATAGTTTGTAGGTCAGGGAATGCCCTGTATACTGGAGGCTGTCTGCGATACCTACGTGTAGAGTAAACACAGTTGGTGTTAGTTCACAGTGTCCCAAGCAACATGCACTACAACAAAAAGCAAAACAGAAATTACCACACCTAAGACTGGATGTCAATGGAAATACACATTTCAATGAACTGAGGTTGTCCTCACATACATATCACAACATACTGACCCTTGCTGGATATGTTTCCAAGTTAAGGTGACACAGCAATTACAGTGCAGTAATGTAAACTTCACTGGTGTCTTTCACTGTTCATGTAAAGCTAGCATGGCATACTCCACAACTCACGACTAAATAAACCTATATCTGGTTTTATGAGAACAATCACATGGTTCTAATGTAACCACAATAGGATCATGTAATGCCTGATATGTGGGACACCACATACACACAGTGTCTCACAATGGAAATCCTGCACACTACTGTCACAGGGTGGACACTGTCATGTTGTCATGTCTGCATTACACATACAATCACATACACAAACCATTAACTATGCAGGAATCCCATACTATGCGGTGGTCCAGTTAAGTATGGGATACAAATATACCTTAGAAACACACATATCATGGTGTAGTCATTCATTTGTAGATGCATCCTCCTGGACTTGTAAAACACACCATCTTTCAATGTTCACATCACAGATTGCACACTTCATCACACTGTGCCGTGATGCAGTGACTAGGTAAAGACTGCACTTGTACTGCCCAAAAAACGCTTTATGACTGTGACCAAGCCTAAGAGGACAAATGGAGTTGTATCTTCCCCAGCTGTTAAAAGCCTCACAATCAGTGCGATTTGTACCCCTCAAGGTTAGGTCATCATGGGAGTGTGAACGTTTCAGTTAGATGTCCTTTGCAACAGAAAAAAGCTGCATCCAGCCATGAATTTACTCAAAATGACAACATTTACAAAAGTGTCTACCCTGCCAACCGATTACTCAAAGGACGCTGTAGGTTCATCATGTCCGATTCGGACACAGCCATTAAATATTCGTTGTTATAGTGATACACGTGGGTTTCTATTGAAAGGACGCAGTAGGCGCATCATGACCGATTCGGACACAGCCACTGGCTGTAAGTTGTTATGGTGACAGACGTGGGTTTCTATTGAAAGGACGCGATAGGTGCATCATGACCGATTCGGACACAGCCATTGGCTGTTAGTTGTTATGGTGACAGATGTGGGTTTCGGATTCTGGCCGTTTCACGTGGAAACCAACTCGGTAACCTCCAAATGCTGATGTAACAAACTCACTCGCGGTTCGATGATATTTTTTCTGCCCGCGCGGTGGGCGTATCCCGCAGACAATGTAATGCATTGGACCAATTAGGAAAATGCGACCAACGGGAACCTATTGCTCTGGCCCGTGGAATGAAGACCACCTCTGCGGTTTAGCTATAAGTCTGTCTGTTCCATAGAGACTTCACTTCCTGCACTACCTGCATTATTCCTGCATCTCCCCATCTCTCTGCTACTGTGTCCACATCCTCTTAGGGGCCCAGCCTTCAGCTAGTATGAAAACCAGGTCCTACTGGACACCCTCCTGCCTCTGTACAGCCAACTCTATGGCAAACCAGAGGAGCAGGTGAGTGATGGTCACACTGTTTTGTCATTGGACATGTGCAAAACTATGTACTACTGGCATTAGGAATCTCACAGACAAGCATGTAAACAGTTTTTTGAAAGTTTAAAAGTGTGTAGATAACTGTTCTGGGCAGGTACAATGCTTTAGAAGTGTGTGTAATGAGGTAAACATCTTATCACTGTTCTCATGGGATGGAGTCATCATTGAACACAGGACAACTGCACATAATGCCACTTGCCGACCCCTTAGACATTGTTGCCAATCTGACCATGACCTATGTGTACAAGTGTTTGACTCTGAAACATGTTGCTTGTGAACTTAGGGTCTGTCACCATATCATCCTTACAGGTCAACTCCCATCAGAAGGCCGAGCTGTAGAGAACCATTGCCCGGAAGGTGCAATCCGTTGGGGCTCGCCAATCGGCGCATCCATCGTGGAAGTCCAGCTGGGCCTATAAACTCCAGGCAAGAGGGGTGGGCGCCGAACACTGATCTCCCTTCCCCCACATGCTCAGCATCATAGCGGTGGTCTTCCCTGACCTGGATGGGAAGATGAAAGCCACACAGCAGCAAGGAGGGGGTGAGTATGTGCCTTGTCGCACAACTTTTTTCCATGTATGTTGTAGTATATTAGCCTGCTGGCCCTTTTACAGGTTGTAAGACACCCAAAATCAGTGTTAAAAGATGCATATACACAAGGATCATTAGGTGCCTGGTTATGCCCCTTTCATCAGGAACATGTGAGGAAGATACGTTCAGGGTAGTGACAGCAGTGCCATCCTCACGTGATCTGAACAAATTACAACAACATGTACATTGAGATAACCTTCAGGAATTATGTGATTGTTCATCAAGTATCAGCACATTGAGTAATGTCTGACCTGTTCTCAGTGTGGTTACACCAGATCTGTGAAGTATGTTGTTATTGGAGCACTCGAGTGGGAAAAGCCTATGCTATACATCCCGCCAGCAGGTGACATCTATGTTGAGGCCTTGGTGAGTTTTGCTTGGTCAATGTGCCAATGTTAGGTCCCAGCCGTGGTGCTCATTGTATTCAAATGTATCCCATGGGCTGATAACAGATTTGCTAACTCAGGTCACCTATCACACTGGCGTTTCACATGATTGGGTGTATGATTCCATTCTCTCCATTCAAAAAGAATGAGTGCATGTGTCTGACTCTGTAACGGTGACAAAACATGCCATTCAGTGGCAAACACAGGTGGTCACTGGTGGAAACATGGCTGCAATTGTAAGGTATGATGTTAGGTACACATTCACAATGGTTCACATGTGTGTAAATACTCTTAACTATTCATACTTGATGGATTTGTAAACCATGTGTTCGATTCATCACTGTCAGATTCAGAGATGTCAAATGTGCATCATTTCGGAGTAAGTTAACAAAATGAGATGGTAAACAAGAGCAATTTAAGCTGTACAAAGTGTGCATGATGGCAAAAAGAAGTGAAGGACATTCAGACTTGGCCCCTACAAATGGGGAGTTCTGCAGTCTAGACAGGATTGGTACACAAGAATAGAGGTTCATTACTAATAGTTTGTAGAGTTGATGCACACAGAGGGCCCAGTGGCATAGTGATCCACCTGAAGCATTGTGAAGATGCAGTCATTGGACTTGGAAGTGTGTTGACCATTGTTCACATTTGAAACTGGTGAGCTGTTTCCAATGTGCACAGCATTCTGATTAATCTTCATAACACTGTGCATAGATGCCACAAGACTGTGGGCCCCGCGCCTCTCACCCTAGCTATGCCTACTACCTTAGTGTCTCCACAATAAGAGTGAGATGTGTGACTTGACAGTAAAGAACCTAAGTTACAGGACAAATGAGCACAATCACTGTTATCAATGTGATACGACTTATGCAATGACCTTGCCAGCTTGATGTATGACAATAAAGTTATATGACCAGTAATATCAGAGCCAATGGTTCCCAATTTTATGACTAGGGATTGCAGAATGGATACCATGTCTCGATTCACTTGTGTGAATCCCATTTCCATTGTGAGGTCTAAACTCCCTTGCATTAGATGAGACAGGTATGTCATGACACAAGACCGTCTGGAGTAAAAGACAATATATCACCTGCCACATAGTAAAGTAGTTGACACTGTGGTTGTGGTTTTTGATACTGATACACCCAATGTTGCAGATAACATCAAGCGTGAATGAGCAATGGTTAGCTGGCATAACAACAAGTGCTATGTATGGAACAATATTAAAATGTAATAGCACAAGTCCAAATGATGTAGTTGGTTGATCTGTGAAGATTTGTGATGCTACCTATGTGTCAAGTCCAAACGGATGACTTGTGATTCTTTATCGTTCTTGTTCACAGCATCAGCACCGTCCAGCGGAGAAGGCAGTGCCACGGACCAAGGCGAAGCAGCTCGCCAGACTGGTTCCAGTGCTGAGGGAGAGCTGGAGGGAACCAGTAAAATGGAGGGTGAAGGGAGCCTCACTGACAGCACCTCTGATGTTGCATCAGTTGGATCACCAGCCAGCTCAAACTCCAGTGAGGACTCTCATATGGTGGTGGATGATCCAGGAACTGAATCCTCTGCATCCCAATCCACCACCACCCATACCATCCCCACCCTCCCAGCTGCTCCCCATCCCGCTGTCCATGGCCGTTCCCCTAGAAGGGGAGGTGTCTCTTTCGCGCCAGGCACCTCTCTCCCTGCCCCTGTCTCCCCTGTTGCTCTAAGTGTGGAGGCCATAGATATTGTGAGGTAGATCTCTGTGGGCCAGACAACAGTGCTGAATGTCCTCCAGGTGCATACCACTCATCTAACTCAAATGGTATCATTCCTGGAGGGCATTCACTCTGACATGTGATCCAATCAGGCTCTGGCCTCAACCCTGACGGCAGCAGTGTACCAGCTCCAGCAGTCCCACGCCCCTCCTGCCTCTTCCCCATCCACAGTCCCAACTACCCTCCCCTGACCCAAGCACACGCAAACTTACGCATGCATCCACCTCAACAGCCACACGCAGCACACAAACACATACACAGGGACAAACCAGCACGCACAATCACAAGACGGCACACTCACCACCACAGACATACCACCAGACAACACACATTCATCCACAGACACTCGCAGACCTCAGAACCCTCTGCCTCCACAACCCCTACACTTGCCTCTCCTGTTCCCTCCTCAGCCCAGGTACTCCAGCTCATTCCCCTAAACTCTTCCCTACCCAAACCTACAAACCCCCTCCCAAGAAGAGAAAACCCACCCCCCGGCCCTGCCATCTACATCTGCCCCCCTCCCAAGAAGAAAGAAAATACCAAATCACACCCCATCAGAAAATCCCCCAGCCTCCTAAGTCCTAACCCCCTCCAGTAACCCATACTGCCCCATCCCAGTACATCCAAAACCAAAAATACCTGTCCCAAAAAGTCACTGCTCCTCCCTATTTCTGTTCACCCCAGCCCTGCCATCTACAAGAATAAAAAAAGCCCTAAATCACCACCCACCAGAAATTCCCGCCAGCCTCCTAAGTCCAAACCCCCTCCAGTAACCCATACTACCCCCAGCCCAGTAACTCTGAAATCCCCCCCAAAAAATCCCCAAAAACCACTGCCCCTCCCTGTTTCTGTTCACACCATTCAAAAGTATACAATTCCCAAGATTGTTGAGCCCAGCCCACCCCCCCTCCATCTAGCTCTCCCACTACAGCTGCCCCCACCTCAATCTGAGCCTACCACTGCAGTGGACCCACCGCCCCCTCAATCTGACTCTATCTCTGCAGTGGACCCTCCCCCCTTCTGATTACATCCCTCCCAAAACCCAAACCATTCCTCCTTAGTCTTGTTCCCTTGGTACCTGGCCTGCCCCCTATATGACCCTCCCGTGGGAGGTGACCCTTTGCAGGAATAGTGCAGGCAAGATCCGATGGGCATGACATTTGTGGCACATACAAGCATGGAAAGTTATTGGACTGGCCATTGGCCTTTTGAATTATTTTTGATAGTCCCCTTTAGTGTGCTGAATAATGCATGCTCCAATTGTGAATTCAGAATTGTGTCCCCAAAATGGATTGGAGGTCAACTGTCACTCATGTGTGATTTGTGATGTAAGTATACAATGACGTTAGTATGGCATGGGTTGCATATGGTCCATGGAGTATGAGCACTTTGATAGTATGTAGTCAAGATTTTGGTGTCTACATTTGCTGGGTGTCATCATCAGCATGAGTTTTGGCTATGAGTGTGACATGAAGTCACAAACCTTTTCATTGTAAAATCACACTTCCACATAGCCATGCTTTCATATGTCAATATAGTGTTAGTGTTGCAAAGTGAAATAGTTTAGGAGAAGCATGCTGCATATGTTTATAATGCGCAGGAAGGCCACTGTCTCATCAATACACCAGCATAGCTGCCAAGGTTTCAGATTGCTTTGTGTGACATTTTCATTATTTCAGTCTAATTCTGGGTAGCATTTTAGCAACTATGAGTGACACTTTCTCGCAAGCAAAATCAAGCAATGAAGACCAGGGAAACATATAAATATCAGAAATTACACCCATTTGAGCAGCGAGAAACTCTAAGAAGATCTTAAAATCGCTGCATACCACCGAAAAGGAAGGGCACTGACAATTGACACAGTCTGTCCAGGCTCTGTCCCACTTAGGACCCGACCAACCAGGCTGAGAGGCCCCAGCGCGGATCTCAGCTGCTAATCAATTATAATTAATTTACTCGGTTACTGTGCTACAGGCTCAGTCAGGTTGTAATATTATTTTAGAACTTTACTTTAGCGCTAATAAATAATTAAAATCAATAATTTATAGACTGCACTCACTGTCAGCTGAGCGGAGCGCTGGGGCACCAGTACACCCTGAGAGCAGTGAGCTACAGGCTCAGGCAGATCAATAACGCTGTAAATTAAATATATTGTACTGTTGGCTCAAAAGTTCCCTGACCAGAACGTAACTAACTGTAGGATGCGACTGACTCGTATGGTATATTCCAATCAAGAGAGACAATAGTAAATATGATTGAGATTTGGATCAATACAAGGAGATCAGAGCTGAGTGGTGCTGCCCAACGCTCGCTGAGGAGAGCAGGGAGCAGAGAGCTGTAACAGGCAGTGAGCGACGCTCTACATTAAATATATGTCACTGACCCTAGACTCACCCATGAGGGACTGCCGGGTCCCATATTACTTATGTTTACCACGTGCAAGCTCGGAAGCTACGTGGTACAGTGGAGGCTGGAACAAGAGCAGAGGTGACCCGGCCGAACCTCCCATCCTGGCCTAGGTACAAAAGTAAAAGTGTTGTTGCTGCCAATTGAGATACCAGTCACAGTGTGACAGCAGGCACATGGAGCGCGCATGTTCGCTACTTGAATTCACAGCTCCTTCCTGCCATTTAACCAATAGTACATTACGGCACCAGCTGAGGTGAGCACAGGAGAGAGTTCCAGTTTAATTAAACATTCTCGATATTACTATCAGCATTCAAACAGACCCGTCAGTAGGCCTGGGCCAAAATTCCGTTCCGTTCGCGGAAATTGCGATATTTTGGCATTCTCGCGTTCCGCGGAAAGCGCGAAAATGTCAAAATTTCCGCATTCCGCAGCTTAGCGATAATTTTTTTCTTGCTCGCGCTGTAAAACAATACATTCTCGCGCGCGCGCGATCGCCTTACCTGAATCCCTGCGTTCTCCGACAAGTTTTCTTGACCCGGTCGCGTTCTCCACGAGATGTTGGATTTTGGTAGCCATTTTGCGCTGTCTCGCGAGAGTTCGCGGCCGCATTCAAGTCATTTTTCACGCGATCACGTCATTTGTCGCGCGATCAGGTATTTCTTCTCGCGATCATGCACCGCGCGAGTATGAGAAGATTGAGATCTCGAACATGTCATTCTACATCGCGAGCCAGAGAATGAGGACGCGGGCACATGAAATCGAACGCGAACAGGAGAAAGAGACCGCGAACACGTCATATCCAACGCGACAGGGACAAAGAAGAGAACGCGATCATATCGTTTTCGACACGCCGGCGGAAGTAATGTGAAGCTGGAGAACTCAACAATGTAAAATTTACAATTTGGAGAGGAATATCGGCTCTAGCAGCATGAAACCATCTGCAAATACTGATTTTGGATGAAAAGAACTCCTTACATTCACATTTGGCTTTCCTTTTTTGTGCAAGGACTCCAGGAGTCATTTTTTTTTTACAAAGTGGAGAGAGGGAGGAAGTGACACAGATTCTCCAACTTCCTGTTCCTGTCCAGCAGGCTCCTCCCAGTGCTTTGTCCATCTCCTGCTCATTCTGCCTTTGGATTTGGAGCTGGAAAGATCTCTCTTTTTGTCTGCTGCATCATTGCAATTGGATTTCAGGATTTTTGGAATAGGATATTTTACAAGTAAGTGGTTGTTGTGTTTGATTGTGGGCATTGCAGTTGTTGTGTAACTACAATTTATTTTTGATAATTAATTATCATCATTCCTTTTTTTTTTTTTTAATTTATTTTAATTTTGTGGGTTGTAGTAGTAGGCCCGAGCTAGCCATGGGCATGGCCTCATGGGTGTGTGTGTGCATGATGAAGCAACTGTTCCTTTTGTTTTTTGAATATATTTCATTTTCAATCACATTTAGGGCATGGATGGCATTGGATTGAGTTGGGGAAGTGTGTATTTTGGGGTGGCCTTGCTGATGTTGTTGGGGCTCTCCATGTGGCTGGTGGCCATTTTGAGGCCTAGGCCTGCAAGCTTGCCTGGCCTTGTCTGCCAGCAGGCCTGCTTTCATCCACTGCTACCAGAGCAGGTAGCCACAGCTTTAGTAATCTACTGTTTTCTGTGTGTTCTGTTGATTTTAGACATCATTTTGGGCATGGATGGCATTGGATTGAGTTGGGGAAGTGTGTATTTTGGGGTGGCCTTGCTGATGTTGTTGGGGCTCGCCATGTGGCTGGTGGCCATTTTGAGGCCTAGGCCTGCAAGCTTGCCTGGCCTTGTCTGCCAGCAGGCCTGCTTTCATCCACTGCTACCAGAGCAGGTAGCCACAGCTTTAGTAATCTACTGTTTTCTGTGTGTTCTGTTGATTTTAGACATCATTTTGGGCATGGATGCCATTGGATTGAGTTGGGGAAGTGTGTATTTTGGGGTGGCCTTGCTGATGTTGTTGGGGCTCTCCATGTGGCTGGTGGCCATTTTGAGGCCTAGGCCTGCAAGCTTGCCTGCCCTTGTCTGCCAGCAGGCCTGCTTTCATCCACTGCTACCAGAGCAGGTAGCCACAGCTTTAGTAATCTACTGTTTTCTGTGTGTTCTGTTGATTTTAGACATCATTTTGGGCATGGATGGCATTGGATTGAGTTGGGGAAGTGTGTATTTTGGGGTGGCCTTGCTGATGTTGTTGGGGCTCGCCATGTGGCTGGTGGCCATTTTGAGGCCTAGGCCTGCAAGCTTGCCTGGCCTTGTCTGCCAGCAGGCCTGCTTTCATCCACTGCTACCAGAGCAGGTAGCCACAGCTTTAGTAATCAACTGTTTTCTGTGTGTTCTGTTGATTTTAGACATCATTTTGGGCATGGATGCCATTGGATTGAGTTGGGGAAGTGTGTATTTTGGGGTGGCCTTGCTGATGTTGTTGGGGCTCTCCATGTGGCTGGTGGCCATTTTGAGGCCTAGGCCTGCAAGCTTGCCTGGCCTTGTCTGCCAGCAGGCCTGCTTTCATCCACTGCTACCAGAGCAGGTAGCCACAGCTTTAGTAATCTACTGTTTTCTGTGTGTTCTGTTGATTTTAGACATCATTTTGGGCATGGATGGCATTGGATTGAGTTGGGGAAGTGTGTATTTTGGGGTGGCCTTGCTGATGTTGTTGGGGCTCGCCATGTGGCTGGTGGCCATTTTGAGGCCTAGGCCTGCAAGCTTGCCTGGCCTTGTCTGCCAGCAGGCCTGCTTTCATCCACTGCTACCAGAGCAGGTAGCCACAGCTTTAGTAATCTACTGTTTTCTGTGTGTTCTGTTGATTTTAGACATCATTTTGGGCATGGATGCCATTGGATTGAGTTGGGGAAGTGTGTATTTTGGGGTGGCCTTGCTGATGTTGTTGGGGCTCTCCATGTGGCTGGTGGCCATTTTGAGGCCTAGGCCTGCAAGCTTGCCTGCCCTTGTCTGCCAGCAGGCCTGCTTTCATCCACTGCTACCAGAGCAGGTAGCCACAGCTTTAGTAATCTACTGTTTTCTGTGTGTTCTGTTGATTTTAGACATCATTTTGGGCATGGATGGCATTGGATTGAGTTGGGGAAGTGTGTATTTTGGGGTGGCCTTGCTGATGTTGTTGGGGCTCGCCATGTGGCTGGTGGCCATTTTGAGGCCTAGGCCTGCAAGCTTGCCTGGCCTTGTCTGCCAGCAGGCCTGCTTTCATCCACTGCTACCAGAGCAGGTAGCCACAGCTTTAGTAATCTACTGTTTTCTGTGTGTTCTGTTGATTTTAGACATCATTTTGGGCATGGATGGCATTGGATTGAGTTGGGGAAGTGTGTATTTTGGGGTGGCCTTGCTGATGTTGTTGGGGCGCGCCATGTGGCTGGTGGCCATTTTGAGGCCTAGGCCTGCAAGCTTGCCTGGCCTTGTCTGCCAGCAGGCCTGCTTTCATCCACTGCTACCAGAGCAGGTAGCCACAGCTTTAGTAATCTACTGTTTTCTGTGTGTTCTGTTGATTTTAGACATCATTTTGGGCATGGATGGCATTGGATTGAGTTGGGGAAGTGTGTATTTTGGGGTGGCCTTGCTGTTGTTGTTGGGGCTCTCCATGTGGCTGGTGGCCATTTTGAGGCCTAGGCCTGCAAGCTTGCCTGGCCTTGTCTGCCAGCAGGCCTGCTTTCATCCACTGCTACCAGAGCAGGTAGCCACAGCTTTATTGATCAAGTGTTTTCTATGTGATCTGTTGAATTTTTAGACATCACCTTCCTGAGAGTGTAGTGTGGCTGTACACAGTACTAGTAGTATAACATAGCTCTAGTTAAAAAAAATTCATAAATGGCTAGACTATCTTTTGTTTGCACTAGTACAGTACTAAGTAACTGAACCACAAAAACAAATGCAACATTTCACTGATGTTCTTCTCCTGTCTTCTTTGCTTTTAGGTGCACAAAAGACAGAGTAGGAGGTGTCATCGGCATCACCTGGCTACCCGTTGTACTGCCAGCCAGACAGAAGTCCTGCTGCGCATCACGCCCACGTGTGACCAGAACTTGTTGTGCATCTGCCTCCTGCCTGACGTCGGAATAAGATGGCCCCAAAGAAAGGTACCAGGTCCAGTACCAAGAAAGTTGCTGGTGAGAAGAAGGAACAGAAAAAGGAAGTGCCATTAACCACGACTGGTGGTGTGCCGGCCAAGGTTTTTTTTGGCACCAAAGCGTTGTCCGGGAACCAAGCTGGGAGCAGCACAGCGGTCCAGCAACCCCACCAACCTAGGCCCAAGGGCTTTACTGTCGCAGAGGTAGCCAGTCTACTAACGGGCAGCGATGTTGAAGAAATGTCATTACCGCAAAGTAGTACACAATCAAGTTCAACGCAGGCGCAAACTCAGCAGATCAGTGTGCAGCCGCCGCAACAAGAACAGCAGCAGCAGCCGGCGCAACCAGAACAGCAGCAGCAGCCGGCGCAACCAGAACAGCAGCAGCAGCCGGCGCAACCAGAAGAGCAGCAGCAGCCGGCGCAACCAGAACAGCAGCAGCAGCCGGCGCAACCAGAACAGCAGCATCAGCCGGCGCAACCAGAACAGCAGCAGCAGCCGGCGCAACCAGAACAGCAGCAGCCGCCGCAACCAGACCAGCAGCAGCAGCCGCCGCAACCAGAACAGCAGCAGCAGCCGCCGCAACCAGAACAGCAGCAGCAGCCGCCGCAACCAGAACAGCAGCAGCCGCCACAACAGCCCACCATAGTAGTTGTTGCTCCTGACGTAGGGGCATTTCAGGAAATCGAGCTTCCTGCAGACAAAGCGGAGCGAAGTCAAACCACTGTTTCAGAACATCTATTGTCTTCCAGACCACCAGCAAGGAAAAGGAGGCTTAGTCCATCATCTTCTTCTTCAAGCCCCGCTTCTGATGATCGTGATGACACTTGGGTCCCACCAGCTCGGTCTGAGAGTGAAGTACGCCACAAGACATTGCTTCTGAAAAGGAAGGTCCCAGAAAAACTTAGAGTTATGGAGGTAGATGTAGAAGAGGGGGGTGATGATGTTGATGAAGACGAGCCAGTCATCACGCACATTACTCCCGCCCCAAAGGGATTGGAGACCGACATTCTAACCCTATCCAGAAAGGCTGCTACTGAGTGGGATGCAGCACGGATCTCACCAACACAGGTTACACCACCACTACCTCCAGCTGCCATATTTTCCAAGGCCCGGCAGGGACCTACATCCAGCTCAACCACCTCAGTAGGAAGTGGTAGTAAAAGTCACAGTGTAGGTGGACAGGGTCACATATTTTCAAGGACCCCCTCAAGTTCATCTGGTGTTGAAAGTGGCACATCCAGCAGTGCCAGAAAGTTCTCCTCCCCAGTTTGGGACTTCTTTTCTGTTAGCGCCAAGGAGGAGAACATTGCTATATGCGCAATTTGTCGGCAAGGTGTTCGGCGTGGTAAGCTTGGTACAAACTATGGTACCGGAGGACAAGCAAGTCATCTCAGAATACACCACACTATTGTGTGGGAGGATCACCTACTTAAGTTAAAAGAAAGTAGGAAAACTAAACCCTTTGAAGTTGGTCAGGAATCAGGGAGCGATATTATTGTGGTGGCAGGTGAAGAACAGGGAGGCATTTCTAGCCCTGTCTCCAGTAGTGCAGTCACTGCAGTGGTAACGCCCACATCCTCCTCAGTAACATCAGAGTGGCACCGCAGTAAGAGCCATACTCAGAGTGTGGGTGAGACACCAAGGCGACCGGCGGCGAGTACCTCAATGAGACAATCTGTGTCGTTGAGCCTTAGTGGGTTAATGGCACCACTAAGGAAAGTAAGCCAGCCTACCATTGACAGCATGTTTAGGTTGGAGGGGCAGTTCCAACGCAACCACCCAACGGCACGATTGTACAATGCGAAGCTGGCTAAAATGTTAGCGCTGGACCTTCTTCCTTTTTCATTTGTGGAAGGGGTGGGTTTCCTTGAATTTGTGTCTGCCATCTGCCCGAAATGGAAAGTTCCAAGCCGGTCCTATTTCGCAAGAATTGCTGTTCCGGCACTACATCATGATGTGCTGGAATTGGTTGGACAAGCTTTGCAGAAGAGTGCTGTGCACAATATCCACCTGACAACAGACATGTGGACCAGTTGCCAAGCCACAGATTACATGTGTATCACTGCACACTGGATCTCTTTTGTGGGGGTTAAAGATCAACTATCTGCACGAGGTGTTGTTGACACAGCTGCGATTTTTGAAGGTACTCGGAAACATGCAACTGTAGCCATGTTCGCCATGGAGAAATCTCATACGGCTGAAAACATTTTAGAAGAGTTTCGCACCAAGGTTTTGGAATGGCTGCAGCCCAGAGGGCTTGGTATTGGTTTTGTTGCCACAGACAATGGCAGTAATGTACTTAAGGCCATGGAACTTGGTTCCTATTTCAGGGTTCCGTGTTTGGCACACTGCATAAACATTATAGTGCAAGACTTTCTGAAAAAAGAACCCATAGTAAGCAATTTACTGTCCATCTGCCGAAGAATATGCACTCATTTCAGCCATTCTTTTAAAGCTCGGAAGCAGCTGAGGATCCTCCAACGTGAGCGTAGGGTGCCAGTCAAGGCACTCATCCAGGAGGTGGCAACACGTTGGAACTCAACGTATTACATGCTTGATCGTCTGTACGAACAGCACAGGTCACTCAATGATTATGTCTGGTACAGAAGCAGTGATGCTAGTGTTAAAGGCATGACCCTTCAGAGGGAGCAATGGACCCTAATTCAATGCCTGACTGAGATGCTGTCTCCTTTTGAGGTCTTCACACGTGAAGTCAGCAAGGAGGACTGTACAATGGGCCAAGTGATCCCATTGTTGCAAATGCTAGAGCATGAGCTGAATAATGTGTCTGAATCCTACAAAGGTGTAGAGGACAGAAGGCAAGCCCATGACTTGGTGGAGAGCTTATCCAGGCGCTTATCAGAAAATGTAAGGATACAAAATAAAATTTTGTCACAAGACCATTACATTTGTGCCACAATTCTGGATCCACGTGCAAAATTAGGACTATTCCTTTCTTTTTCCGACACTGATGTTGCCCGCTACAAAAGTTGTATAGCTGAAGCAGCCATCAAGTTTGAAAACGAAGGGCTGCTAATTAAAAGCCCGCCACATCAACCCACAACAAGTACTGATACTGAAGCAGGCCATGCAGAATCAAGTGCAACTTCGTCGGCTGAGGGCAGTGCGGTTGGCTCACAATCGCAACACTCACCATCACCATCGACTACAAAAACAATAACTGGATCATTCAGCCGAGTACAATCATTATCAGATTGGTATGTAAAGATGGGCCGTAAGCACAGTGCTGATGCACAGAAAAAACAGCACAAAAGCTTACCAGCAGCAACCCTGAACATTGAGCGGATGGTCCAGGCCTATCTGGACGACCCAACAGAGGTGTACGTTGATCAAAACCCAGTGCAGTATTGGTATAGGAAAAGGTCTGAATGGCCACAGCTCAGCAGGCTGGCAATAAGCTATCTGGCTTGCCCTGTCGCAAGTGTCTCTTCCGAACGTGTTTTCAGTGCTGCTGGTTCCATTGTAACCTTGAGAAGGACCAGTCTATCTCCCAAAAACGTGGAGAGGTTAACAATGATCAAAATGAATCAGCACTTCATACCACCGAATTACACAATGCATGAATCAACAGAGGAAGATGAGGACAGCGGCTCAGGTGACGGAAGTATTGTGTCAGATGATTACCTACTACTGGACGATCCCCCAGAGTTTGAGGACGAGCTATACTTCCCTGACAATTAGGCTCGCACTTACTGTCTTCCTCCCTTTTTTCCCCCTTTGTTTGTGTCTGTTGTTCCGGTTATAAACTTGTGAATCGCAACCAATGCATTATCACCGTCTTCTAATCTTCTAATTTAAGATACAAGTTTCAGGTGTCTGCCATTTGACACTACAGTCCTCAGAATCCAGCTCCTCCGCTCGATCATACTGCATCTCCTGGTCAATTCCATTTCCCTCATGAATGATGATTGGATGATGGTAACAACAAATTCAAACTTTCCTCGTCCTTCCAAAACAAGTGGACCATGAATCTGATGACTTCTATAGCTATCCTCCTTCAGAGCCGAGAGAGACTGGCCATTAACTGAAAATAAGATGCAACAGGTAATGATTGATGCCATGCATTGTCCGCAGAAAAGCAGACTGAGTGATGTAGATTTTGTTGTGTGTGTTGCGCATGAATGAATTGATGTAATTGTGCACTGCCACTAATCAACTTTCTACAGAACACACTAGTAATTACTAATTTTCCTCTTCTGGCAAACAAGAAATGTGTACTTCTCTCCTGCATCTTGGTGATACATTGCTTTTAATTCAATACAGGAAGGGCACTCACTCAATCTGCGCAATGCAAATGACTGTGACTTAACAGCACCGTCCATCATGATGATGGCGAAAGAGACGGCCTGCAGCGTTAACGAGATGAGATGCAACAGGTAATGATTGATGCCATGCATTGGCCGCAGAATAGCAGACTGAATGATGTAGATTTTGTGGTGTGTTTCGCATGAATTGATGTAATTGTGCACTGCCACTAATCAACTTTCTACAGAACACACTAGTAATTACTAATTTTCCTCTTCTGGCAAACAAGAAATGTGTACTTCTCCTGCATCTTGGTGATACATTGCTTTTAATTCAATACAGGAAGGGGACTCACTCAATCTGCTGCGCAATGCAAATGACTGTGACTTAAACAGCACCGTCCGTCATGATGATGGCGAAAGAGACGGCCCGTTAACTTAAGATGAGAAGTAACAGGTAATAAATGATGATAATTAATGGCATGCATTGGACACCTGACTCTGAGCTATTGATCTTTGTGTTTGCGTTGTTTGTTGTGCACAAAGTGAATGATGTCAAAGTGTACTAGTGTTAATCTATCTTTCTGTACACAATAAAGAATGACTCAAGTCAGTAATATTTATATTTCTACTCTTGTTGTGTTCTAAAAATTACACTTGTACTGCAGGCCGATCTTCAGTCAGTAGAAGTATCAGAGCTGATGATGAAGTCAGGAGGATGTTTCATGAGTGGCATAAAACGGAAAAGCCTAAAGGTAAACACGTGAACCACAACCACAGCACACCCAAATGTCTGTGTAGAAGTTGAATAGAGTGTAGCGGTGGGATGACTGCAGTGCATTGATTTTACTAACTTTAACTGTAAAATGCTATGTCTGGAATGGATAATGTGCTTTGCGTTTGTCCAACTCTTTGAGAGAAAAAAAAAAAGGACTCTAAAGTGTTAACGTAGGATGTGCTAATGGTAAGCACTGTGGGCCTGATCTCTCCTGTTACTGTTGAAGGTCTATGCTGGAAACAGACTACAGTAGAGATGATGCATATGCATACATGCCACCTCGGAAAGTGTTCTTGTTGCACTACACCATCACTTGTGCATTTGTTTTCACTTTCTTTCTGAATATCCCCTTTGGTTTTCAATCTAAAATTACAGGCCGGGCCTTGTCCAAAACTTTGTAAAACATTACAATGCATATTAATTACCTTACCAATCAATCACCTTTTTATTCCAGCCGGGCAGTGGCGAGTGGTGAGGCGACACACCCAAGATTGATGGACGAGAGGAGCAAGAGGAATGCCGAGATGCAAAAAACCAGTCCACATTTTTGACCAGGATAACACAGTAACAGTATCCACTTTTCACTTCTTTTAAATAATTTGATTAATATCTTGTATACATTCTTTACAACAGTGTGTTCTTGGAGTTGTTATTATCAATCATCATTACGTTTACTCTGTGTTTACGATTCTTCACTACCAATATTTAAAATTTCTATTTGCTATCTGTTAAAGTTTTAAGGCCGGAACAGAACAAGAAATAGAAGTGTATGTAATCCGGGTCTCATCATGCATGCATTTCCTTTTTTATACCTTAACATATGGAATGGATATGGTATGGTAGTCTTCAATGATTGTCGTTTGTTTGTCTATGTATGCATACTGTTTTTCTATGTCAAACCTTTCCCAAAATCCCCCTTCCCATCCAATCAACGGACCCTAACCCTCTTCCCCCGGGCTGTGTGACTTATTGTCGAGGTGTAACTAAATTAAATGTACACCAATACTTAATCACACACTTGCTGGGGCGGATGTGGTGAAAGCAACACTACTTCAATTTCAATGCAGAGCGATGATCTTCTTCTGCTTGCCCACCCATGAGTAGGATATTTCACAGATTATTTTATTTAACAAAGGAACATATACCTCAGCATGAATTGCCGGCATTGATTTGATTTGTTTGTTGTCATTCCTCATATACAGCACTAACTGTTAGACTGTAGGCATAGCCAAGTCGACAAAACTATAGTTTGTAACTCTGTCTAGTAGGCTATCCTCATAATATCCAGCATTCATTTTTTTTGTCAAATATTTGAGCATATAATTGTTGCTCGGTAAATTCTGTGATGTACTTCATTCAACTACTCCTCTAACAGTCTCTCAAAGGCGATTGACTATCTCCTTTTCTTTTTTTGGAAATGCTGCTACCCTGCCAGTGTATACTACTACTATACTACCACCACCACCCCAATCATGGCATGTATGAAAAAGGAAACCATCTTCACCATGCAGCCAGTGCTGTGCCACAGTTGGACATAAACATCAAGCACCGGTAAGAGAGAAGTTTGGGGGAGGCAGAATCAATAATGGACATGTTGTCAATGATGTCAGTTTCAAACACCACTCCAAAGAATGCATAGTAGGACCAGTCAATGAGTGAGGTGTGTCGCATCTATCTGTTTGTGTCTTATACAGTCAGCAAATTATTGAAATCAAACACACGCTATGGGCGGCCATGCACCAGCAAAGAAACAGTGTGATGTAAAACAGTTACCCCACCTACAAAACATTAACAACATTGCATGTAACATAGAAAAATATATTTAATTGACCCTAACAAATAAACTAAACCCACAAAAGCTGACCCACCCCCCTCCCTAACCCCAACGACTGTCCATAGAAATAGAGAACGCCCAAACGAGTGAGGAAACAAACAGGAATTAAAAAAGGGGCAGTGACAGGGACTAACTGGTGGGGCGGGACTGGAGGAGGACACGAATCTGGTCCTCTAAATGGGCGACGCGGCGTCTAAGGCCGCGGCAGTTGCAACCACAGTGGGGGGGGGCACCGGAGATGGCACGGTGGCGGCGGGCAGCCGCCAGACGGTGGCGCCGTACCGCTGGAGGGCGGTGGCTGGGGCCCGGGGCACTGGAGGAGGCTTCAATTGCTGCTGCACTCTCCTCCTCCTCCTCGGCTAGGACCACCAGCCGCCGGTATTCCTGCTGGATTGCCTCCAGCTTCCGGCGCCGTGCCTTGGCGGCCAACTCCTTCCGGTTGATTTTCGGAGTAGCTGTGTATCAAAAAGAAAAAAACAAGACAATTGTAAAATATAGTCTTAATAAAACAGTAGGACAAGGTAATTATTTATACACATAGTGGCATGGTAGAGTAGCACTATAAAATAAAGCACAGTAGTACATAACATTTTAAATGTCGCCCGTCCTTCTTCCTTCCACCTGTCTTACACTTTTTAGTTGAACAGTGCACCAGGTGCTCTTCTCCATAAAACTTTCAAAGCGGAGTTGAAATCAGATAGATGAGGCCATTGGTTACTCAATACTCTGGCTCCTAGTCCTATACCAATTAAAGGGAATTCTAGTCTTCTAGTTCACTCTTCAAACGTCCCCAAGAACTCATACTTACTTACGACATCGGATAGCGGGCGGACTTTGTCCGCCCGCCATCCGACTGCTAAAAAGGGTGGGGGTCCCGTGGGGACAATTAATTAGGATGATGCGCCCGGCACAGTGACGCTGAAAGCAATGCTAAAATGTTGTGCTGCTTTTCCAAGCACAACATGACGGGCCTCGCACGGAGCCTGTCACGTTTTGCTTTGAAAGTCGGGGGGTACCATAGCATCGGTAGGTACCCTCCATGGGGGCCCCCAAGCATACTCTGCAATGTGTGCATGCCTTTCCGTGGCGGACGGTAATGCCGCCACGCAAAGGCATTCCAAAATGCAGATTATATGGCTGCCGGTGTGGTGAGAGAGACACCACCGCCATATTGAACCCTTTTCCGCCTAGACATGTCTGAATATTTTCTACAGGGATGGCGGGAGGTTTGCCCCTGCTGTGACGGCAGTGAATTCCAGCCAGCCCGGCGGGGGCAATACGCCCACCATCCTAATGGGGCCCTAATTCACAACTTTACAGTATACATATACATACAGTACACCTTTGCAGTGAGTGTGCTGTCAAGTTCAACAATAGTTAAAGATTATGAATCTAACTTACCACCGCCTGCCACTGGTGCTGCCACTCCCCCTCCGTTGCTATCTGCAACTGCCGCATCCTCGCCCTCTGCGTCGCCTTCGCTGGCCCCAGCAATGGTGGTCGGTAGTGCGCCTAGAAAACATTACACATTTATTAGGCAACATATACACCTCCCCCCTATTGATCAGTAGCAAGGTTGAAAAATGAGTTAATACTAACATAAATCACTAGTACAAATCAGGTAGTAGTAGAGTAGACACTAAGTTATATGATCATTGTAGCATTTGCTTGATTAGCCCTAGCCATGCACATGTGACGTTACCTTTACCTTGCAGCTTCTTAAGACACCTTTGAGCCCACATGACCTGCCTCACACTGCTACTGTCTAGTCTACGCGCTGCGTACAGGCGGTCAACAAACATTAACAAGCCACTTTTTTAGGAAGAACTGGTGTACTACTGTTACTGTTAGTCCATATTGCTTATCCATAGATGCTACACTTTTTGGCACGGCTGAGAAATGCTTGCAAGTTGCAATATACTAACGCACACCATTTCCTTTTTTCGCATTACAGACGCAAGATTCGCTTCTACGAACCAGAGCTTCTGAACGATGCACCAACTACCAGTACTAGGTTCTTCTGAGGTGAGGGGTCCCTTCACTCACATCTTCATTTATAAATGTATATAAACTAAATTGCTATGGGATGGTGGTGCTGCCTTCCACCACTTCAGTTATCATGATTTAATTCCCAACTGTATTAGTGTAACAATGTATTTTGTTTTAATGTTATTGATTTGCCGGTTGGTGCTGCTAAGATAACAGTGTACAGACCTTCTCAAATTGAAATAAAAATTTTAAACTTACATAGACTTTGTGGTATTTGGTGTGGAGTGGACTAACTTACACGATTGAGCAAATTAAAGTAAGGGTGTGCATGTGAATTGCTTCCACGACAGAGGTTGGGTGTGTTAATGTTCTGGGTTGTCTACTTGTTGGTTGTCTTGGGGGGAGGGTTCCGAGACCTAATAGGTATGACAAGACAGTACTATAGTCAAGCAGTGGAATTGTGGTGGGTGCGGAATTTCTGATTGAGGTGTGCAAGGAAGGTCCAACCTACCATCACCAACATCCTATTTTCTGGTGCAAATGTATGTGCAAGATCCCTACAACAGTTGTATGTCCTATAGGGTATCATATCAAAATATTAAGAAATCTGGTAGGGCTGTTGCTGTGAATTTTCAAAGCCTAAACATCAACAAGAGTAAAAAGTAGTACAAGACAACGACCCAACGGATTGTACGAGCTACTGGTGAATATGAGTTTTATATTACAACCTTTCACAAAGAGTGGCACTGGGCAAGACTAGCTACTACAGTACAGACAGACAGACTGATAGTATGTAGTAGTACTCAGTCATCATAGCGGAGGCAGGGATAAGCTTTTTGAAACCGTACAGATCGAAGGATAATTGGTGGTAAAAAATAGCATTTGGAAACACACTATAGTTCGGGAGAAATGGGGCAGTAAAAGTTATGGAATAAGAAATATTATTAAAAACAAGAAGACTTACTGGGGCCAGCAGAGGAGCCCTCAGCGGTGTCCTCCTCGTGGTGTTCCTGTCCCGCCGACTGCCCAGTCCCTGCCCGTCTGCCCCTGGGTGCTGATGAACAGGAAAGATATAAGAAAGACAAACATTGATGGATGGTGTCAACTTAAGCAAATACAATTTTTTTCAACAACGGTCAAAAAACACTAATGTAAACAATTGCAATAACTACATTGACCGATCTCATCTGGTCAACATGTAATATCGGGGGATTCGCAGTTCGACTACTTAAGTTACTATTTATCAACAGTAATCCATTCTTCCATTCTGATTCCAGAAAACTAAGTTACAAGTAAGCCTAAGTATTAGTACAACCTACCACCCAACCTAGCCCACCTATTCCAGGCATGCCAATTGTACATTAAGTATGCATTTCGACTGTATTCCTCAACAATGTGTATGATCCAATCATGGAGGACACATTAACATGACTACATTTTTTGTATATACACAATTTTGGTTTGATTGATGCTCATCTGCTACTGCTAAGTAACTGCAAAGCCTACCTCCACTCATTGAACAAACTAGAAAGGTTCTAAAGACTGGCGTACTAGCAGCACGTCACGTAACTGAGTGAGGGGGCATCACGCATACCACTAACCAATTAGAAGCTCATACAAAGTACCTAAACCTATGTATCAATCCGCCCCTATCTATTAGTGACAGGACAAAGTAAGGAGTGGACATGAGTCACTGTAGCATTACGTAACTTAATTTCTCTAAAATAAACTCGTAAAGAATCACGCTAAGCAAGCGCAAACGCAAAGCTGCAAACAAGTAAGATTAGTAGTAGCGCAGAAGAGCACCTGTGTCATAATCACAGAAGACTTTTAAACATTATTAACCTGGAATGTATTGCAAGCAGCAACATTCTATCTGGTTGGAAGGAAAAAAAGATATTCGCAATATATAACATAGAGCAGAAGAACAGACACAAAGTTGTAATAATTAAATAGGTACTCACCAAGCCCCGGGACCTCCACTCCTAGCAGGTCCAGCAGGTCCTGCTCACGGTCCAGGATGTCGGACCACCGGTGCGTCAGCTGTGCCTGGGTGCGCCGGACCCCAGAGATGCGAGACACTGCCCGGCGCACCTTCCCCCACCGCTGCCGACGCTCCCGGAGGCCGTACCCGGACCCAGGCCTGCCACCTGCTGCCAGGGTTGAGGGGAGGTGGCGCTGCACAAAGAAAATTAGTGCAGCCAACTCCGCCTCCCCAAATAAGGCCCGTGCATGCACCCCTTGTGGGCGCCGCCTTCCGCAAGGAAGGCGGTCGCGGCTCTGGCTGCGCCGGCGAACAGCCCTGCCCTTGGACATGGTTCTGGGGACGGGGCGGGAAAGAAAAGGTAAAATAAATAAAGGAGTAAAGGAAATAAATAGCAGGCAATACAAAGAGAAAAAGTAGCTAAAAAACAAAAAAAAGGTACACAAAAACCAAAAATATAGAGGCAGGAAAATAGTTAGAGAAATAATAAGTAATAAAGATCCGAAAAAAGTGGCTATAAACAAAGGATTGAAAAGATTTAGGGAGGATTGAAAATCAGGCCCCAGAACCATGCAATAGAGTGGAAAACAAGATGGCCGCGCCCGTTGCGACCACGTGGGCAAGTTCGCGCGATATTTTCTCCCTGAGCAAGCAAAAAGCAACGCGATCAAGTAAAAGCGATCGCGAACAGGAAATATCGACCGCGAACATGCATTGCGCGACCCGGAACAGGAAGTAAACAACGCCAGAGGGCGGGACAAGTGAAAACAAGATGGCCGCGCCCATGAGCGACCGCATGGGTAAGTTGGCGACCCGCGAACACGCAAAAAATACCGCGAACAGGCGGCAAAAAACTTCCGCATCTTCGCGATATTTCCGGCGTGTTTGCGGAGATTTTCTGCAATCTCGCGATAATTTGCGGAGGTTAATTCCGCAAATTCCGCCCACCCCTACCCGTCAGCCGCGGCGAGTCCAGCGGGAAGTAGTATCAGAGGCAGTCAGATCCGTTTGAACTAGTCACCTGATTATAATCCTGCCTCTGCGATGACTCTCACTGGCCACGAATGTGATTATTGCGCAACAGCAGCAAACTAAAGAAATATAACTGTTGCTCGCCCTGCGGCGCTCTCAGAGAGAGACAATCCACTTCTAAATGGATACAACACTCTTTGTTGTAATCACGTGACGGCACCATGTCACGTGAATGTGCCATGCCACAGCAGCTTCAATAATCAGAATGCTCACTACTGCACCGGACCGGCGCAACCCATTTCTGGCCTAGCGCATTCAAGCACACTTGAAAGTACAGTACTGCAATCACTGCGCACACTCTGCCAGAGCAGCATGCGGTCTGCACTGCTTGTTCATCACGACTATTTGACCAGGGCGGCGCGTTAGGTCCCACTTGTCTGTCTGCCTCTGCACCGCCGGTGGTGTAATGGAGGTGCTATAAATGTGTGACGTTGCATTTTAGTGCGGTGATGCGGACCACCGCACTAAAATGTGTTAGTATAACGCCTGATGCGTGGTACTTGGCAGGGCTGCACCTGGATACATATCAAGTTTGAGTACATGGTTGTGACTTTGGACACACCCATGTACAAATGGTACAAATTTTCAAGTGACTTGATAGTGGTGGACCCATGTCTGTGTCTTCTATAGATCCGGTAGACTAGTGGCAATTGCAACTTTGCTACAGGTGGCATACCACTGTAGGCCAAAACGTTTCAAGGATGTGTACTCATCTGTGACATTTGCTGTGCCCATAGTCAGTGTAAGGTAAGCATTATTCTCACAGTCTTCCGACCCTGTTGCCTCCAAAGACTCCACTTTCTGCAGATATTCCTGTTAGGCAAGGTGTCAGTGGTCTTTATTGTCCAGTGCTTTATAAATTTAGATGTCGACCATTCCATCCTGCTTTTGTTTAGGTACATCATGTGGATGGTGTGTGTGTCCCAGACATGTCTCAGTAAGTTACAGTGTTTTACTGTCTTTACAGGGACACAGTTGCAGTATGTGTTAGTTGAATATGTATACAGCATATGGTACATGAATGTTTGTCGCACAATTGGAATCATACTGATGACATGCTGTGGTTGCAAAGTTGTACAGTAGCTAGTGTTGTAATGTACAGCTCATTCTGGCCTTATGCCACAGTTATGGTGTGAGAGTCTGGGCATTTCCCAATTCTGTAAAGTGGACATAGGCAACATCATGCTCATGTGATATTCAATTTGATTCTGTACTGGTGTACACATGGTCGTGCGTTTGCTTTTACAACCAGAAAATGATGAACCAGACGAGACTATAGTAAGCAGCAGGATGGGGATGTGTTGTCTATCCCAGGCTGATGTTAGCTGCAATAAGTTGGCCAAGCTTTACAATGAGTATCTCAGCCATAAGTGAATTTGAGTGTGTCTCCATGGCCAGAGAGGATGTGTGCCAAGCTAACTGTAACCAAGAGACAATGCATGTTACTTCAGGCTTGTGGTTTGGTTGTTTGTTCAAATGGTTTTTTGCATTGTGATAAGCGTTAGGTTGCTGACTCAATGAAACCCACTGTGTATCCTGGTTTGTTAAGGGTTGGTGTGTGTGTCGTTATAGGCATATGTGTCATGAGTATGTATCTAGCTTTTCAACCCAAATGAGCAACTTGCCAGTGCACTGTAAATATTTGCACAAGTCCTAAATGTAGTTGTTATAGGCATATGATTCAGATATGGGATATGACACACCGTAACATTGTCCATAAGATAGCAGGCGGTTTGTGTATGTGCCAAATGCTGTGATACTAATATCAGTTAAGTGACACACATGTGACCTAGCTACATATGGATCAGGAGTTTTCACAATACTGCCAGGAGTGGATTGTGCTTGTTGTGTCCAAGATATTTCATCTACGTGTTCAGGGACAATGCTGGGTGCTGTCTGGTCTTTGTGTGTCATTTATGTTTCAGACATTTAGGCAAACTATTAGTTTAAAAGGTTTTGTTGTTAGGAACATAAAATTGACCTGTTGGTACTGATAGGCTATGTCAAGTCCTGTAAGTACTTTCTCCGTGAACAATATTTGTCTGTGCTTGGTAATCCAATGCCCCTTCTAGCGTCCTCATGTGACACAGCTGAAGGTATACCTATTCAGCATGACAATGCACAGCAACAATCTCCTCCTTGGCTTAGTTCATGCAAGCAGTCTGCAACTCAGTTGTTGGTAACAGGAGTGGTGTAGAGTGGTTTAGTTCAGGGTGGATGCTGTGTGCCAGTCCAGACTGACGCTGCCCGTGGTCAGCTGCCCAGGGCCTCACTAATGCTATTGACTACAGAGCCTAGCAACAGAGCACTGCCTTTAGTGTGCAGTAACTGTTACAAGCTACAGGTGGACAGACCTCTCCCTTGGGTTTGCATCCATAGTGCATCAGTGAGATGAGAATCAACACAACCCCCCTCACCTGAGACAGAGATGTCAATGTGTTTGGCACAAACACACCTTTCATTCATGTATTAGAATGTTTTATTTTTTTTAAGTGCCTTGGCTTTCATGCCACACTTGACTTGTGGTCACTCCACACACAGCGTACACAATGCATTGTCATCATTACAGCATGTGGCCACATCACTTGTGAGTGCTATGGATGTGACTGCAACATGCCCCTGCCTGGATGGCCTTAGGTAAATCCTATATTACGCCTCCACAACTGAAGCCTGACATGCATAATGTAATTGCAGCAATTTGGGCACTGCTCAACAGGGGTGAGTGCCAATTGTGAAGATTTGTGAATGGTTGTGATTATGTATTTTGCACAATCTTCAACTGACAATTGTTTACTGTGTGTAAGCTTGGATTTTAAACCACACATTATTTGTAGCTGAGCATATGATATGTGTGTATGTTGTCATTTGTGCATGAATGACAATGGAGTCCTTTTGAGCTATGTTTGATGCTGTTCCAGATCACACAGAGCTGAACTAGGAGTGCTGTTATGTCTATTGTATTGTCCTGTGCTACATGTGGTAAGCCGAGTGGACTGTGAGTGCACATAAGTGTTATGGGCCCATCTGTTGTGCAGATGCTACAGAGGCCTGTGTCACACCCATGCTCATAGTTGCCACACGGGGGGGGCGATTTTGGAATGTGAGACCTAGCTGCAGATGTGTTTTGCAAGGTTAATGTTGCATGGGCTAAGCTAGCTTAAACAAGGGTAGAGGTGACAGAGACTTGTGTTTCCATTTTAGAAATGGAGTGGAGACGTGTACGTAATGAGGGTAGGACAAATGTAGAGTTTTTCAGAGAGTGTTAGGAAGGAGTCAAGTTCAGAGGCATTTCATGTGTAGGAGATGTGAAGTATCCTGATTGTTCCAAAGTGAGTGGTTTGAAATGCGGGGGTGTGAATCAGAATGATCGACCTTGTAAGACTGGTTAAATCCTGTGCAAGGTATGCTAGCAATAGGTAGATGTGATAGAGGTAGAACCAGCTAGACAAGGTTGGAGTCTGGCAGGAGATGAGAGCGTCTGTGGCACTATGGCGAGAGATAACTGTCAGGGCAGTGTCATTGAGTAAAGATAGTTGTTAATGAGCAGACGTCAATGGAGGTATGGAACATGCAACTGAGATGTGGATGTGACAGGGCCACAGTGAGACAAGCTTAAACTTGTCATTTGTAAGAAAGTGGAAACGTTTATGTCAAGGGTATATACCAGTTGTGTAATTTAGTGTGCTGCATGGTGAAATGTTGTCCAGTTGATGTATGTTGTGTTTGAATCTGTGGATGCATTTGTTTCTGAAATGACTATCTGTAGAACTTAAGCAGAGTAGGGTGGTTGAATGGAGAGGACATATTCATTGAGCAATATAAGTGTCTTGGTGAGAGATGTGGTGATGTGTTAAGTGTGCATGTCAGAGTTGGCTGTGATGCTGCACATTGTGATGTGAGTGCAGTCCATTACATTACTGAAAGTGAAACTGGTGATGAGGGTTGTCCATTTGACATGTTATGTTTAACGTCGGCTGAGGTGGTGAAGAGTACAGTACATTGTGTATATGTCATGTCTGTGAGAGGTGTTGTGTGTGTGTATACGGAAGGGTTCCCCTAGTTTCTTTTAGGTCCAAGAGGAGGGGAGAGAAAATATATAAAGGGAACAACCTCTTATCTGACCTGTCTTAATTTCCAATAATAGTTATTTATACATTTAGAATTCCCCAAACCAACATTACAGAAACAGCTTGTGCTTTAATTTTTTTTATTTTTCTTTATATTTCCATACGACTTTTCTAAGAATCCCAGCAAATTTTTGGATTACAATTCAAGCAGGATCTCAAACCAGATGTGGTGCTTATTTTAAAAATAAATTCTCTTTATCTTTTTTTTGTGGTATGATTGATAGTATGCAAGAGTAGAGTGACAGGTGAGAATGATAGTGTGATGGTATGTCCCATGGGGTTTCTCTCCGATGTATTTCTAAATAGTTTTTCCATTTTCAAGAGTTGAACAGAAAATCCTTTTTGTGTTTTTTTAAAAATGTACATATTGGTGCAATCAAATCTCATGTGAAAACATCTTTATGGAAATGTCTACACTGTATGTAAATTATATGCTAAAAGAAATTATAAACATGATTTGTTATATAAAAAATTAAAAATATAAAGAAAAAGAAAAAAATTTAAAGCACAAGCTGTTTCTGTAATGTTGGTTTGGGGAATTCTAAATGTATAAATAACTATTATTGGAAATTAAGACAGGTCAGATAAGAGGTTGTTCCCTTTATATGTGAGAGGTGTTGTGTACATAGTGATGAAGAGTGGTGCTGTGAATGTAGGTGTGGATGTAAGAAGGGCAGCGCCAGTATTTGACAGTGAGATTTGTGTTGGAAGAGTTTGAGTATAAGGCTGGAGCTTGTGGGGCAGACATGCTTTTCCGAATAGCTGCACCAGATGGGGATTATGACGTGCTTGTGTATTTATGATAGTTTTGAGAGATGAGCATGTACATGGATGTGAGAGGGGTCCTACCCGCACAAGTAGAGATTATTCAGGCCAAGAGGTAAAGTTGAAATGTACATAAGTGTAGATTATGTGGATGTAAGTAAGCAAAAACAGTTGCCAGATGAAATATGAGGATGTAGTATGTGTTTGCTGCAGCTTGCTGTCTGCCACTGATTGTTCATGACAGATTGTTGAAATGGCCGCTTTGAGTACACTGGCATATGCACAACCTATTGGAATTACAGGACAAGTTGCCTCCACCTAGCCTTGCCCTGTCTGAGTTGTGTGTGGGCATAAGAGGCAAGTTACCCTTTGTAGGTAGATGTTGTCACTGATTGATTTATTTTTTTTAAACAGACTTTTATTGGTTTTCAAAAAGCATACATACAGCCCTGTGTGCATCATGAAAAACTAGTTGGGAAGGCAGTATGCAGTACAATTGTAAACATTAACAGTCTTATGGTCCTCCCAGGGTTGACAGTAATCTAAAGAGCTCTACCAGGGATCCCAGGAGCACACCACTGATTCCCACCCAACTCCCCACCGTTAACCCGATATACAGCCCCATTCGTCCCTATGCTTATTCCAGTCCAATAATATAAATCGAAACAAAAAACTCCCGAACCCCAACCCTCCCTCCAGAGTCTTAAACACCCCAACAAAGTCCCCCCACCCCAACCACCCTCCCAAGCATGCAGCCGGTCCCTAAAATACTCAGGGAGCCAATCAGAGTTCCCGCACCACCTATCAGAATCCCTGCCTCACAGGTCGCAGTCTATGGTAGATCGGGAACACTGGGGGAAAGTCCCTGTCAGGTTCTTATTGGTCTCAACATGCTCTTCCTCTCTCAAGCGGGGGCCTCTCAGGTGGCCTGTGCGTCCTCCCCCTCATCAAGTGCATTCTCTTCTTCTGCAATCGGGTGCTAACCCAGCTCCAGGAGTGCCACCCACGCTCGAGTCATTTCCAATTACTTCTCGCTCCCACTATGCCTGGCCATGCATAATCTGTAGTTCCCTTCACTCTCTGCCCACTTCACCAGCTCCCTAAGATAGCGCGCTAGAATAGGTCCCTGTCTCGTCTTCCAGTGGGAAGTAAGTTCTCTCTTAGCCAGGACCAACCCCAAATCAATGAACTTGCTGGTAATCTTAGTCTTAGCAATGCGCGGAAACCAGTGCAACAAGCAAACCCCTTGCGTCATGGCTATCTCCCTCTCCGTCACAGTCGCCAAAGCAGTCGTCACCCCTCACCAGTAGTCCCCCAACTGTGGACAGTCCCAGAACATGTGGGAAAAACTCGCCCCTTCCCGAGTGCAACGGGGACAAGCGGCTGACACTCGAAAATATTCGTTGATTTTGCCGGGTGTGAGGTAGGCCCTATGCAAGACATAGAATTGGATGAGCTGAAATCACGCATTCCGAGAGTTTTTCCATGCCCTCTTGACAATCGCCTCCCAAGGTTTTTCTTCAATGGGCTCCCCCAAATCTGCCTCCCACTTGAGCCGCAATGCTGTCAAGGGTTGGCGCACGTCCCGGGTAATCCGCCTATAAAGACAAGTTACCGCTTTGAAAGTTCCCGCTGCCATCACTATATATTGACAGGCGAGAGACGTGACAGGCTTCAACAATCCCCCTCGCCAGTGCTTTCTGATAGCTGCTGTCAGGGCCGCATGCAAGAGAAAGTCCCCTCGCAGAAGATCATGACGCTCTCTGAGATAATTAAAAAGAAGAAGGTTGCCATCCTCGTAAAGGTCACCTACTGCGGTGACTCCCGCCTCTTCCCAGGCCAGCAGCTGGCTCCCATCACCCCCATGAGGCAGCACCTCACACATCCTCAGCGGGATCTAAGGCGCATAAGGGGTCTTGACGGGTGTCCTGCCCAGCACTGCCGCATCGGGCGTAAATCTGGCGGCAGCAGTTCATCCCGCAACAGTACTCGTAGCAGAACACAGGACAAAAGATGCCAACACGGATCCGACCCCCCCAGGTCCTCTGGGTGCCTGATATGGCCCACCACCCATTTCGTAAACCATTGGCGCTGCGCGGCATGATAATAGGCCTCTAGGTCTGGCATCGCAAGGCCTCCCTCTGCCCACGGGACGTCCCCTGCAATCTGTTGGTCTATCCTGTCCGACCTGGTGGGGAACAAACTCAACTTGGTCCAATTCACCCGGAATCCCGCTACCCTCCCCAAGGTCTCCAACAAGTCCTTCTCTCCCCGAAGGCTGTCCCCAGAGTCCGGTAAGAACATGAGGAGGTCTTCCGCATACAGCGCTATATGCTGCATTTTTCCCTCCACCAAGAGCCCAGAGTAGTACTGCCCTGTCCTGGCGTGTGCAGCCATGGGTTCCATTGCCAGAGCAAACAATAGAGGGGACAACGGGCACCCCTGCCTCGTCCCCCGGGCTACATGACAGGCAGCAGAAATCACAGATGTTGTCACTGATTGATCATTCTTCCCCTTGGTACTGCCCTGGGATGGAGGTGTTGATTGCTCATATTGAACAGTCATGATGCATGAAACATTGGATGGTAGTCCATTGCTTAGAGGGCTATAGCCCTCCCACGTGAAAAGTCAAGGTTGTGTGTTGTTGGGCCACCTGGGGTCAGACAACTCCAGAAGCGCATCCCAACACTTCCCAGTACACTACACACATATGGGTACTAATGGCATTCTTACTTTGAATGTCAGAGGTATGGGGAAACCAAGGGAGATGGACTCATTGTAATGATATCTCTGGTTGTGCTGATGAAAAAACATTGCACTGTTACAAAACACACGTGACACCGGAACATTACACCCAGTTCCATGAGTGTTTGCATTGTCAATATTTTTTAATCTGAATCTGGTTTGGCAAGGGTAGCCCTTGTGTGGGTCCATACAAGGTCCCATTTACCGCAGTGAAAAGTGCCACAGAGCCTGAGGGCAATATGTCTCTGTACAGGGTCTCCTTGAGGTTTTAAAAGATTAGGGGGCAGTGTTTCATTACCAAATGTGGACAAAGCAAGCTTCATTCTGCACATATCCCTTATCCTCACAAAGTGTACCCATATCCCCTGGCTTGAGGATGGCTATGTCAATTGTGTCCGACAGCCACTGGTTAAGCCCCGACCACCCCAGGCATCCTCTCCAGTGGTGGCAGCTTAGCTTACACAATGTGCTGCGCACTGGTCCCTCCAACACTGTCAGTGGATCCTACTTCCCGAGACTCATGAGGACTCCTACTAATGACATTCTCAGAATATGACCCTAAACACATGCAGATTGGGTGTAGTGTGCGCCGCCCCCAGTTTACAGATGGTGACTGTATCCTACATTGTTGTTGGCCCATGCATTTTTCTCATTCCTGAGGGATTCAGTCTCCAAATATTTCACTGACGACTGGGACACAACAACCTCTAGTTTGTTGGAGTGGGAAGCACTGAAATCAGTACTGAGTGGCTGGGTCTGGGGACTTGTATGTTGTCTAGGGCCAATATCCTCAGGGCTTTGCTGTACAAAGAGGCATCAGTATGTCATCAATTGACTGCAGTTCAGTTGCAGGCTGTGATGTTAGATATGCTGACAGATGCTCAAACACACCACAACCATATGTTTGAGCAACTGCGTTGCTTTTACTTTGCAACATGACAAGCCGAGATGTACACAGAGTAGGATAAATCAGGGCAACTCCTGTCCTGCCGCCTCTGTTGCTTAACAACAACCCAGTAGATGTTGTTGATTATGGATCACCTGACACAGATGCATACTAGTCAGGCAACCATCCATGAATCCTTCATAGTGTATTGTTGTGGACTATAGAATCCCCCCTAGTCTGAACACGAGGTAGACATTTCCTGATTCCTGACTGGATTGAATCTACCTGAACTTGATCTGACAGTGCTAGCAGTGATCAACACCCGCTTGCCTTGTACAATACATCCTCAGAGTGATTCTGCGCACTGCCACATTGACCACTCATGCATTGGACAGCCTCCCACCCAGTCTTGATGATGCCTATGACCTTGTACTTGAAAACAAGTGACTGTATCTCTCTTGGGCCACCTTGAGTGATTGGAGACAACCACAATCCAAGTGGCAATTTCTTCAGTGTACATTTTTAAAACACAACAGTGACCTTTTGCCATGCTTGCCCCGAATTGTTAATCCTTAGTATAGTAGTGGCGCTTCACCTGCTAGTACACCTACGGCATCTAATGCATGGTGTCCAAAAGATTCTATCCCTGATAGATTTACAATGCTTAAAATTCTTATGCAAAACAGTGTGCTGTAGCTGGTCCATGGGAGGTGTCCCTACGTAGCCTGCATTGTGGTAGAATTGGTAAAAGCTTACAATACCGTTGATTGGGTGTACCTATTTGTCACTCTGTCAAACGCAGACATGGCAGGGTGGCAGCAACAACACATTTGTGTTTTTGATGCCAAGCCAACTGTACAAGTCAAGTGTCACCCTCTTTTAGATTGTGCAGGGGAACTCATCGGGCTGCCCCTTTCCCAACTTTTCATTGCCCTGACAATGTAGCCAGTAGCACAGCAACTTTTTCAGGGGTGTTAATCATGGTGAGTTCCACTGAGCGATGAGGTACATGTAGTATCCATTGATGCAGATGACATGCTGCTCCATATTCAGTCTATCTGCAGGGACATTCCAGATATTTCTGTGAGACAATCAGATTTGCAGGGTGTTTCGAGTTTGTATGTTAACTGGGTCAAGTATTGAGTTTTTGCCCTCTGTGTGAATTATCCTCCACAAGAGCTGTGGGCAGATGAGCATAGTGTGATGTGTGAACTTCATGTTTTTCGGTACTTATGGATCTGTAACTGTGATGATGCAAAGTATCTCATTGTGTGAATCTTAGCAGGGCCATAAACCCTTATTACGGTAACAGATGGTTTTTATGCTCACTCTTCCAGTGACAGGGCAAGGATGTATTTCACTTCCTGAGGAGATAATGCTCCCCTGCATCTTGTGCTTTTGCCCTCACCATACCGTGGCTGTGTGGCTCTGTGTAGGCTGCATCTACCAAAGCGAAAGGCTGTCAAGGCTGTGCATTTAAAAAGGAATGTTATGTTGCAGGACCACTGCAATGGCCAGTGCTATGTTTCTTTGGTAGTCAGTTGTACAAAGTGAGCATGTTCTCAAAATGCAGGACACATGAGATTACGGGATCAAGGTTGCTCCCTGAAGCACAGCTCCCCTGTGGAGCTGACAGCCTGGTGAAAGTGTGTGTTTTGGGGTACTGGGCCTGTGACTACTGAGGAACATGATCCAGTGCCCTCCGTATCTTATTCTGCATGTCCTGGCTCATTTCCATAGAAGAATTGTTGGGAAGGACTGACTGCATGGAGAGACACAGGATTGAGCTCAGTGGGGGACCTAATCAGGGTTCGGGAGCACATTACCTTTGTCCAGTTGCAGGAAGATCCTGACATTGCAGGGGTCCGTTTCTTGGCACATGGCTCACTGATGGCTGAGATGGGACACATGCAGAGAGTGACAGACACTGATTTGGCGCATCGGCCCCAAACACACGGCCTGCATGACATGGGTGGAGATTTGAGACTGGTGATCTTATTTTTGAGGTGTTTGGATACATGAAGAATGACCCACTGTCACCTGCTCCCTAGCTATGGGACACAGATATATTAGGAGTTATCCACAGGCGAGGAGTGAGAATAGACTAGGCACTACCGATGTACAGTATGTCATGATACCAAACTCCATTCCATTCAATTTGACATGAGGCACAGGGCATGTCTCACCTCAGCTGTCCAACCATGAAAGATTGTGTCCTGCCATCCTTGCACACGGCGTAATGCACCTATTTTGTAATTGATACATATTTTCTGGACATGGCTGTATGCTACAAACCTGTGTTGCTGTGTTACAGAGGTATTTGAACCAGTGAGGGGTTGGTTCAACCTCCTTATATTGGAGTGGATGGAGAGAAGGATAATCCTGGTGATGATGTTTTTGAAGTTATCCATTGAAGGATGGATTTGTAAATGCTAATCTGATGCCAGACCATTTGCATGCATTGATTGGCCACTGCAGTCCCAACACTGCAACACTTGTGAACAGCAACTCGCTAATGGAGTAGGGTTGAGGCTACTGTGCAGCGCAAGGAGTGAGTTATAGGCCTCCAGAGTACTGCAGTAGCTGAGCTGTGGGTCAGTTTGTTGCATGAAGAGCCACTGGATGTGGGTAGGACTTTGTAGGGTGAGGGTCATAGACACATGTCAATGGCTCTATGAGAGGTGTACCGGGCATGGCTAGATGAGGCAGCTGCTCTGTCATGTGTGGCAGACTGGCTGCATGACATTTCCTCCTTTGTTCACATGTTGGAGTGTCTTTTGGAGTACACATATGCTACAATGTCAACTGTTGTCAATTACTATTGTATTAGAGGCCCCAGTCTCACCCCCCATGTGTGGCTTGTGAGGTATGTGTGTTGCTGACCTTCTAAATGCACATGATCCCTCTGTGCTATTCTATCTTGCTATGTTTATCGTGTTGTTTGATCTTGTTCCATATACTCCTGTTGTGGTATGCTTGATTTCTTGCTGAATGTTTGTTCTGCCCATCTGACTAGATCTGCATTTCCTGATTAATGAAGAGGATTTACTATACATCCTGAATTGTGTCCAGGACTTGATACTGAGCTGATAGGGAAGTTTTGATGTGGAGAGATCTTGTGACTTTTGTGCAGGGACTTTCATTGTACCATATGGCAGCAAACACACTTCCCTGTGTCTGCCTTTTGTATGTGAGACATTGTCTTAGTTTGGAGATGTGCGTCTTCCTTCATCCAAGGTTTTGGAGGTTGAACCATCCTTTGTGTACCTGCAGATTTGATACCAGCTCCATGTGGACTGTTATCACTTTCTCTCTTTTTTGATTGCTGTGACTCCAAGTGGGACATTTTGATACCCTGTCTTGACAGTACAGCTAGGTATCCTATCCCATGTCCTAATGGCTGGCTTGAGTGAACAGTGGTGGGTGAATGGCATGGGTCCACCAGGGGCGTGTCAACCTGGCCTGGCAAAGCATAGTGTGCCCCAATTTAGTTGTGTCCCAATGTATTTGAGTGTGGTGCGCGTGCTATCTGACCTGTGTGCATGGTAGAGATTGTAAATAAGGGATTAATCTGTCTGAGTCCTGCTCTGGATCTGTGCTGGGTCCTTCTGTGTTGTTATTCCTGACACATCCAACTTTCCATTCTGGTTGTGTCTCCCTATGATGACCTGACTACGTGCCCTGCGGTGGCGCTGATGGTGGACGCAGGCTTTGTTGGATACCTGCTCTGACACTGTTGTACTCATCAGGACACAGGATGTGGTACTGTGTAATTGGGTTGATGGGCGAGTGGATGCCCAGGTTGGACTGTAGTTGTCGATTTGTGATTTGTAGACATGTATTGATCTGTCAACAATTGGTGCATCAGGTAAAGTGGTGTGTGAGATAGTAAATAAGCTTGGCCTAGGTTATTTATCTGATTGGGTGAATGTATTATATTGCTACTTGGAAATCAGCTATAGAATTCGACTTCACTTTTCTGGTTGATTTATACATGTTGTATTTTCTTTGGGAGCTATCCAGAATAGATCATGTACTTCTGCTATGGTGTTTGGGAAATGGCAAGGTAATCAGGATAAATTATGTCACTTCCTGCAATGTGACTTCCTATGACATGAGATGTTGTGGTCTTTGTATGCATTTCAAATATTAGGATTTAGCCTTTGGAACAGATACAGATGCATGTAGGTGCGAGCATGGTGCCAGTGAATATGTCTCTGTGGGCATACTTTTGTGAGTACATTGCAGTTCTGTTGCCCTGCGATGTTTCGTTGTGTGTTCTGGTGGACTCATGCATTCACTTTGTGATACATACATATATGTGGCTAAGGGCATTCCTGTTCTAAAGTCAAATATGTGTTTCTCCTAGTATTTAGCAGTCTGACTGTACCTACCTGATGATGACATTCCCTAATTTGATATACAGAACCAGGGTCGGATTGGGATCACAATTAGGCTCAGGCACTTTAAGAGTAAGTGGCCCACATTCCGTGATCATCCTTTCATTATAGCCACAGGGCATTTACCTGACAAGGGAGGTGTCATAATGGCACACTGCTGCTGATCAATAGGGTGGGGGGGGGGGAATAGCCAAATAAAACTTGCCTCCATGTGAGCCTCCTACATACAACAAAACCTCCCTGCACTTGCCATGACCTAAAAGTGATGGGCCAGTGGGGAGATAACTCTGCTTCTGGCAGGGCACTAAGGTGAGTATGCCCCAAAGGCTGGCCCCCAGCCCCAATTTACAGAGTGGCTGGGAAGCGAACAAGATACTGGCACCACATTGCAGTGACCTATTAGGCACTGGGGAAGTAGGTCAGTCTCTTGGGGTGGTTTACAGAGGCCCCAAAAAAACGGCCCAAAGGTGACCCTGGGGCACCAGCCCATTGACTTATGCCGGACTGCCCGTCTTCCCAATCCGTGCCTGTACAGAACACTTTCTAGTAGAACGCAACTCCGATAGGGCTTAATGGGCTTCAGCCCCCTACGTCGTGTGTGTCAGCCCGTGCTGAAGCAGCTTTCCCACACACACAGACAGTTCTTGAGCTGCTGTGGGTGGCTGGTCTGTCATTTTTTCGCAGCAGCACCAGAGTATTTCACAGGTCTTTAAAGGACAATTTTCTTGACGACGAGGTTTTGTTGGTTTTTTAACAGTTCCTAAAGCACCTGCATCTCCACTCTGCCTATTCCTTCAAGTTGCCAATTACTTTTGCTGCCACAGTGTGAGAATGCATTTACTGACAAGTACCTTTAGGCTTTGTTTTTTTGCAGTTGTCTACAGCTCGTACTCCACCCGAAGATATGGAGGCCCTTTTTATGAGCACCAGTTACATTATTCAAGGACACATTGTTGGCAGTATTAGCCCCCCCCCCCCGAAATATGGCTCTACATTGCTCAAAGTATTAGCAACCCCCCCAAAATGTATCTGCTCATTGCTGGAAGTATTAGCCCCCCCACCTGAAATTTGTCTCTAGTTGAGCCCCTGGTTTCTACTGTATTGTCTTTCGTGGGGCAGTTACGTTATTCTGTAGGGGTAGGTGTCTAACTGTCTGCGATGACCGCGTTGGTTGGGGTTGTAACATTCATCGTAGATGTACAGTAGAGGGATGACATGCGCGATGGAATGCATAGCTGCACAGTCTCGGTTGCAGGAGTTGTGTTGAGATGAGATTCGGAGTTGAAATACTCCTCTTTTGACTGCTCTGATGAGGTGGTTGGTCCGGCCGATTCGGTGTGTCTGAAGTACGCATCGCAATAGGGTCGGAGGGTTCGTACTTGGAAGTGGTTCCAAAACTGCTCCATTTGGCGTTTCCGGAAGCTTCTTGGTCGCAATATCCAGTTTGATTCGGAGTTATTGAGTTGGTTGGTAAGCAATGAGTTTTGGGGATTGTAATGAATCGGACGGGAAACCCGAATCCGAGTACGAGTTGGTGAGAAGGTCCGACTCCGAAAGGCTCTCGGATGCCCTTCCGACCGACATTGTAATCAGTCCCTATATGCGGGTGCGCTCTACGTGTGTGATTATAATTCACACCTACCATTAAAACACGGTTTCTGCTAAATCAGTACCAATGACAGACCTGGGAAACTGTGGTGTCTAAACACACAATATGACACCATGAAACCTCCACCTCCACCAGTCACAGGTCCACACAATCATGAATTAACTTGACTACCAATTGCTGTTCTTTGCCTATCGGGGTTAGGGTGGCCTATCATGAAACAGTTTGTCACAACTAGAAAATCGAGTCTCAGAGGAGTTTTTCTCTCTCCCTTTTTAGGTCTTGTGACGTAAGCAGCGCATGCGCTGCTCTCATCTTACGTGGCTTCTTGGAATCGATACGATTCCAGAAGCCTCGTCCTAGCTCTGCCTTCAGCTTTGATTCATGCGCGTCGTTTGACGTCACAAATTATGCTAAAGCCAGTGCAATGATTGCACTGAAGGCATGGCAATCATTGCTTGTTGCCACCCTGTCTCCTTTTAGCCACGCCCAGCGGGATTGGATCTCTTACCCGCGGCGTGACACAGTAGGTATATTATCAGCTTGCCGCACTTTTTTTTGTAAACTTGTTTGCCTTTCCTTTCTGTTCCCCTTAGTTTCGTTTTTTTCTTCTTCTCTTTTTACCAATCTTTGGGATCGTTCTACTCTAACATATTCTATTCCTCTGCTCTCGTGCTAGTCTCTTCTGCTTTTCCGTCCTTTCTTTTCCCCCACAATGGTTTGACTAAAAAACACGAGACACCAGCAGGCGGCCCAGCTTGATGTATAATACTGGAGCACAGAAAAATGTGCACCCATTGGAGCCCAGGAGGACGTGCAGCGGGGGGCATTGGTTTATAAACAAGCGAGGTGCACAAGGCAATTTACTCAGAGAGAGAGTACAGGGAAATGTGCACCAGGTGGTGTCACATGGAAGCACAATGTAATGTACATAGACTTTTTCTTAGGAGTCCGACGTCTACTCCCCCATCCCCCGTGTGGCACAGCTCACGTTCACTACTGCCACTGCCTGCACTGAGAATACCAAGCCAGGCTGTGAACAACCAAAGCGAGCGAGCCAGTTTCCAACAGAGTGGGGGTCCTTACCGCCTAGAACATGTTTCCATTGGCCCTTTCCATATTTTAAAAGTTAGGTAATTCCTCAACTGATTTTACCGTAGAATTGGAACTTCAACTGACTGACAGTGGCACTGTCAGAATCTCGCGCTCCCTTCAGCCTCATCTCCAGAGCGCGCAGTGCTGCTGTCATGACACCAATCCACTTCCTGAGTACAGCCCCAAACGTAAAGCAACTCAATCAAAGTACGCGCTCGTATGAAAAACATAACCGCAGCAACAAAACACCTGGGAAAAGACACTGTTACGAGATAGGCAACATATACCACACAACAAGAAGTGAAAGTGTGAGATGTAACAGAGAACGCATCACTGACTCGGATTACCTAAATAATTCTCGCATACACTGTCAACAAAGAAATTATTGTCTCTGCCCGAACACTTGAAAGACAGAGTTAATTTCAAAGTCTGTTTTAAAATACTGCAGATGCTAACTACCTACCGCATATAAACCCCTGACTCACACACAGTCACACTCATTTCACTTTCACTCGTTACTCCTCATTCTCGCGTCTCACACTGCCATAAGAAACAGACAATTAGTGTTGTGTAAACAGGGCAGAGCCAGTCTTTCACTGTTTACACAAAACTAACGGGCTGTCGAAAAGCAGAGGTGTGTGTGTGCATGCATATGGCCTGGTACTACCTATACCCCCTCCTCCCTTGTCAAGACCCACATAATATCAAGAACAAGAGCTTAGTTGGAAAAGGGGGTCGTAGATAACCCCCGGCCGTATTTATTAACAAACAATTTATAATAACAATATTTACAAAATTACGCAGAAAATCATACAATTGACATTGATCACATTTGATATGTACAGATGTCAGATGGCTATCCTTAACATAACTCTAATACAAGTTATTCCTATCCGAATCCAAGCATAACATCATCAATAATCATAATGGCAATTATTTTCTGCGTATCCATGTTTGAGTCTACGGCAAGGTCAATAACTGGTGTCAGATCCTTATCAATTAAGCCCGCCCTCCCGCCGGAGTGCGCATGCGCAGAGGGCCCGTTCACCGTGTGGGTACTTCCTCCCTCCCGGTTACCCCCGTACGCTCTGTATACTATCTCCATAAGGGGCCCTTGCAGTTCTGCGCCCTTTACTGGTGCCATTTTGCACGTGCGGGGTGGCCAACCAGCCTAGGAAAAGCGTAACTACCCCCTCCCCCGCACCCATCCAGCCAAAAAGGCTGTAACTGCCCCTGGAGTTCTAGGAGGGACGACTTGTCCCTCCCCCTTGGGTGACCCCATTCAGAAATGGTGCCGCCCCCTAACGACCTTAAATGTACTGCTCACCAATCATGACCTTACCGCCACAGGCCAGCATAGTTGCCCGACTATCTGGCCCCCCACCCCACTATGCTAACTAGGAGGTCATGCCCTGCTTCTCAAGCCCACTAACCATGCCAGCAGATTCTCTGAGAGGATTGCATTACCCACCTTTGATAAGTGGACACCGTCTTTTAAGAAGCACGGATCCCCCCTGATTCACCTGTGGGCGATCGTCTGTAACTGAGGAGACCTAAACGACCTCTCTATCTTGTTATTGATCCTTCTGACTGAGTGGTTCAGTGCCCTCACAGACTCCCCCCCTCCACTGACATCTAGGTACCATTTGTGACCATGCTATGGTGCATCCCTGGCATGTTTTTGCTAACAAACCCACCTCTGTTATTATGGATTCAACTAGCCCTCTTCTACCCAGATCATTCCCTCCTAGGTGTAAGAAATGATATCCGGGCGGGGCCCCCCTTTGCTCCGTAAGTCCCTTACAAAACCCCTGAACTGACTCAAGCAGAGACCCCCTTTACCATGCAATGAGATCTGGAAACCAGCCTGCTCCGCTCTGTATTTGTAATTTCCTGAAAAGAAAAAGGCCTTCAAACGTCTCACATATGAATGGCCTATAATCCAAACCACCTGTGGTCCTGTTTCTGGAGGAGGTGCATGTCTTTGTTTTGCTAGTTGTTGATGAGCCGGCGCCAGTTTCCCCCCTGCGTGACAGGTTCGAGAAACTGTAGAGATAAGCAGAAAAGACATGCATCAGTACCGTGTTAACGCCCCACTTACAACATGTGCAGACGCACATAGCGTTTGTAATAATTGGAGGACCATCTCCCATTTCTTTTGACATTGCTGCTGTGCAAGCCCCTTGCTGTTGCCTCCGTGGCAGCCCCTATTCTAAAAGAATGAGTTCCAAAGCAACTAGGATCTAAAACTGCCTGCTGTACTACCATATCCATGACCCTTTTAAATTGAAACCGGGTGAGCGGTGTACCGTCCGCATGGATTAATAGTGTCCCCCCCTTGTAGAAGGTCTATGCTGCAAAAATGCTTCCAATTGTGCTACGGGGCAGCACGGATTACCATATGCTCGATGTAGAATTAAAGCCTCACCGCGAGCCTCTTGGTCAGTTTTGGACTTCTTAATGGATATCAATAAGGCGTCGCCCTGTACCTTTGCATGGTCTAACTGTAAACCCCCTCGCATATCCTGTTTATTCTGGGCCACCAATTCCCCTATGCGAAAAGCGCCATAAAAGGCTAGTGAAAACGCCGCCCTGAATAGCAAAGCTTCCCCTTTGGTGTTGCAGACCGCGTCAAGGGACCCAGTAAGGCTGTTAGCAGCTCCACTCCTATTGGACGTCTCGAGTCCGGTGCTGCTCCTTGGATGCGCTGCAACCCTTTAAAGCCTTCCTGACTGTGAAGCTATCGGTGGGATCTCCCCTGTCCCTGGTTCGGGCGGAGAAAGATATTGCTGCCACGTGGCGACTGGCTGCTGCCACTGAGCGCCCCTCTTCATGTAAAGCACCTAAGTAACGCAGAAGTGCCCCTGTGCCATGCCATTCTTCTGCCCAATCCTTTCCCAAGAATGCACAATATGCCCAAAACGCCCCTTCATAAGCTTTTCTGGTCCTGGGAGCTAGGCTAGCTGCCACGAGGTTCGGTAGTTGGAGGCACCAATCAGCCAAAGTACTTCTGGGAAGGGCGTTGGATTCGCTTCTGCAGAGGGGAGGTGTGCTCTGAAGACCTGCATCTTGAAGCGAGAGAGTGCATCAGCAGCATGATTTAACACACCTGGCACATGTTTAGCCCTAAACAGTATGTTCTCTTTCATACACAACAGCACTATCTCTTTCAACAGGCGGAGGATCATTTTACATCTTGCTGCTTGCTGGTTGATGCATTCAACTACAGTCATGTTGTCAGACCAAAACACCACTGATTGGTTACGCAGTCTGTCAGGCCATACTGTTGAGGCCACCCAGATAGGAAACAATTCCAAGAAGTCAATGTTAGCTGTTAACCCATTCTGCACCCATGCAGCTGGCCACTGCTGTGCCACCCACTCATTGCCAAGTACGGCGCCAAATCCCACACTACCAGCAGCGTCAGTCCATAAACCTAACTCTGCAGAGGTAGTGGGTGGACCAGGCCAGACTACCCTGCTGTTGAAGTCCTGCAGGAATGCTATCCAAATCCGCATGTCCTGCCTAACCTCAGACGACAGCCTGGTGTGGTGGTGCTTTTCTTTAAGCCCGGTCATGGCCTGGGCGATGGAGCGGGAGAATGGTCGTGCCACTGGAATCACTCGGAGGGCGAAGTTCAACTCTCCTACCATTTGCTGTAACTGATGCAAGGTAAGCTTATCCTTGGCTAGGCATTGCTGCAATGCTGTCCTGAATTTTTTAATCTTGTCTGCCGGCAAGCGGAAACACCCTTGCATTGAATCCAACTCAATACCTCAAACCGTCGTTGTTGGTCCAACTGTCTTTCTCGGAACCAGGGGAACCCCAAAAGCCTGCATGAGCGTGCAGAATTCCTGCAGTACCCACGCACACTTCCGAGAGCCCGCTGACCCCAAGATAAGAAAGTCATCTAGATAGTGCATGACAAACTGATGCCCGGTCACACGTCTAAAAACCCATTCCAAAAATGAACTGAATTTTTCAAAATAGGCGCAGGAGACCGAGCAACCCATGGGCATACACATATCCATGTAGAATTTTTCTTGAAACTTAAATCCTAGCAAGTGAAAGTCCTCTGGGTGAACTGGTAACAAACGAAAAGCAGACTCAATATCAGATTTTGCCAGCAAAGCACCAGGGCCCAGGCCCCTAAGCATTTCCACCGCCTGGTCAAATGACGCGTATTTCACACTACAAATCTCATTACTGATGGCATCATTCAATAAGTTGTCCTTAGGTGCAGATAGATTGTGAATCAACCTGAACTCGCCCTCTTCTTTTTTGGGGACCACCCCCAAAGGTGAACAAACAAAATTGTGAACCGGGATGTAGTCAAATGGGCCCATTATTCTGCCCAGGCGTAATATTTTAGTAATCTTAGTTTCCACCACGCCTGGGTTGGTCCTAACCGAAAGTTGATTTTTGCATTCCGGTGCCCCAACATAGTCAGGTGCAGGGATCCTAAACCCATACGTGAAACCTTCTTGCAGAGTCCTAGCAGTGGAATGACAGGGGTATTTGTTTATCCAAGGGGTCATAGCCGTTATGTCAATGTGTGAGTGTGCAACTTGGTGTATAATACTCTCATTCCTGTGTCCTCTTACCTTTGTCCCTAGATTTCTTGAGACACTTGCACTCTGGGTGTGACGGGTTAGCGCAGATAGAGCAGGCATGTTTGAACTTACATGTGCCTGGTCTGGTGCCTGCCTCCTATTAAAATCCCAACAAGTCCCTTTCCGTCCTCCCCCGCACCCTGTGCTATTGGCCGGGCCTGTGTTTTGGGAAGGCCGAAAGGATTGGGCTGTCTGTCCCCTGTTATTAGATTGCGCTGAATTAAACTGATAATTGGGCTGTGCTGCCCCAAACTGATCCAACCAAGAGATCGTGTCAACCTGGTTCCAGGAAAGGGCTGGGTCAGATGACTTAGCCCTCCTGAAGTCTATATCATACTGCTTCCAACCACCTCCCCCACATTTGTCATGAGCCATGGTAATGCGGTTCTGGTAGCATGCCATCTCTGCCTGTATGTTAAGAAAACGTACAGCCATTACTGCCATGAATACTGAGAAACCCCTGATCCAGTTATTCAAGTTCTCTACCACCCTGAATTTTAACAACTCACTTGCCCATTCTCTCTGGAGCATCCAGGCCTTCTGTTTCTTAGCTTCCTCTCTTTCTCTTTCATCCACGAGTAAAGAGAACATGCCAACATAGCTGCCTGACCAGATGAGTTTTTTTTAACTCTCCCGTCACGTGTCTAGCCACGTTCTCCCTCCCGGTACGTGATTCCCCCATGCCCAGCATTGGCAGTGTCACCTGCTTACCTGCTGCGGTCGTTCCAGCAGGCTCTGTCAACTTCTCCCTCGCCTGGCTGACCACCGGCACTTCCTTGTTGACGTCCAGTGGAGTAACCCCACTGTTTGGGTTGGGAAGAGAAGGATTACCCTGTCCTGCCCCTAGTGGCCCCCCAGGTGTTGCCACAAACTGAGCTACCAACTTCCTTGCTTCTGCCTCCGGGTCCCCCACCATCGTTGACAACATCCCTGATCTCCCCAACCAAGGGAGAACTGCCACTAAATGCGCTACTAAATCTGGTGGGACAGGGTTAGCCCCCGCAAGGTTATCCTTTGGCACCCCATCCTCCAAAGCCTCTGGGACCTGTGCCTTGCTGCCTACCGCACCCACCCCCGCAGGAACGACCGGTACAGGGGCGCCTAGTGGAACACCTCCCAGGGGAACCACTCCAGATGGACCCCCCCAGTGGGACTACCCCCCCAGGAGCAGCCGGGACCGGGGCAGTCAATAGAACCCCTCCTAGTGGCCCCACTCCTGATGGGCCAGGCACCTCTTTATCCCTGGGCTGAGACACCGGCACCGGTGTTTTTGGCTTAGTACCCCCTTTTTTGGGCCTAACCCTTTTAGGAAGGGGATCTAATTCACCTCTTGGCTTGAGGGGTACTATGTTGCACTTTGGCCTTTCCAAAGCCCCTTCCTGCCCTTCAACCCTTTCCCTGAGATCTGCCAGGTTTTGCCACAATTTATCCACTTTCTTCCATCTCTTGTCCATGGTAACCATTTTACGCATCATTGTCTCCATTATGTACTCCATGCGAGAGCGCTTATCGCCCCGTTTCATTTTACTTGCCATTGTTGCTTAACTTACTGCCGATTACTGTGTTACAAAACCCCTGTACTGTGTCTACCACAGCGAATACAATGCTAGCCCTGCTTACACGCCTAAGTTGGCAATGGCACACAATGGAATAACTTCCCCCTTTGCGTCACGGCCTGGTACCACCGTCCAGTCCCTTACCTTCTGTTGGAGGTACATGACCGGCCGTAAGCACCCACGTAACCAGAGCCGCGCCACACCGGCTAATCTGGTGGGTTAGGTGAGTAATCTCAGCCCGTGCGGCTCACAGAAGCAGTGAAATGCAGGCTTGTTTGTGCCCCCCCCCCCCCCCCCCGGATGTCACCTGCGCAGCTCCACCTGATCACTGGACTCCGTAATACACCTGTCTCTTATTTGCCTGATGCGAACATTCTCATACACAGTAATGAGTAAAAACAAGATCACGTGCAGTCCACCCCACACCGTCAACACCAGACCCGGGTGTGCCCCACAAACTGTTATATATGTGATGTTCGCTGTCCACCCTTTAATCACAATGCACTGTTAAAGACAAGGCGATGTGCTACATACAATTGAAAAGGAATAGTGCTGCCTTCCCCGCTGCGTCCTTAAGTATATTAAAATTCGCAAATTTGCCAGCGCGCGCCACTAAATAAGTGCCCCCCTCCTAGTAGCGCACTTGTAAGCGCTCTAACAAACACAAACCTTTGAGAATTGCACACTTAATATTGGGCGTAATAATCTCAGACCCTCTCACAGTGCCACAGTGCCCCTTTTAAGCGACCTATGCAAAACGAGCAATGGGAACCCAACACCTAGTTAAAACAACCCCAACCTTAGTCAAGTAAGTTACCAGTGCTTACTCCTTCTTTAGCACCAAAACCTGGGGATTGAACACTTAACCTTGAGGACAAGAGCCTCACACCCTAACCATCAGGCCACAGTTACTCTCAATCTATGACTCTCAGCCTAACTATTAAGCCACAGTGAAAAACAGAAACAATGGGAATTGAACACGTAACCTTGAGAATTAGAGTCTCAGATTTTAACCATTAGGCCACAGTAAATCTCCTAGACCCGCCCGACATCAACGCTGTGCACGGGACGCCTAAAGTGTCCGCGTGCCCGATTCTCACCGTACTGTACAAGCGCACGCCTCTCAGAACTGCTCCGAAATGCCCGCTCCTGCCGAAGACTGGAAACGCTGGTTCCCCACTCGTTTCAGTCGATCCCGGCATGGGGGGGGGCACACGGTGCGAAAATCGCCTGCTCTGGAATCAGCGCTGAACATCCTCCTGTTCCACCGACGAGGGGGCGCCCGCCCCGTAAATCGCCCACTCCTCAACCTGCACCGCAGATCCTCCGTTCCAGAGACGACGATCCGAAAGCGACCGCCAGTAACAATAATACAGAAAATTAAATTGCAGCCTCCTAGCGAGGTTGCTCTACAGGCTGGGGAGCGCAGAAGGCAAAGAGGAAGAATCCTCTGCTCCCCAGCCTTTTATGGCCACCATTAGCCCGGACCGGTTCTAGCCGGCCTGGTGCTGGCCACTTGCGCGACCCGGAAGTGATTCACTTCACTTCCGGGTCGCGACCCACAACCAGTGACCAATAAGGGTGGAGGTGCGCCAGTCGCGTCACTACTGTGCATGACAGGCCCGCCTCCCAGGTCGTTAGGGGACGGCAGGACCGCCATATTATCGGCGTGTCCGATGCCGGCCCCGCCTTTTCTATGTGTGGGGGTGGGGGGGGGGAGGATCGTGAAATGAATCCTAGTCCTCATGCTGGCGCGTCCCACCGCCACACACTGGTACAAATTAACCACTGAATATACTTCAGGGGAGAACTTGATGATGCGCCTCTGAGGAACACTGAGTGGCGTGCCTCATGACAGTGCCTGGTGCTGTAAATCAAGGCACTGAATGATGTTGTTCAGGGCCATAGGATGTAGGCATTAGCGGCTCTGGGATTTGCAATGAGGGACAGGATGACATCAAAAGTTGTATGAACAAATGTGCTTGTACATGTGGCTTGGCTTCCCTGGGACACCTGCAGCCTAGGGTCCGGTGGGGGCGGGGGCGGTGTCCTGGGTGTTGTCTCCATGCAGGCAGCAGATGAGCGGCTGCATTTCTGTGCCATTTTAGCAGGCCTGAGCAGCCCCACAGCCTCATTCTAGGTCAGAAACAGGCATTTGCAATGCAATAGGTCTCTCATTTACGAGAGTTTAAGCAATTGGCATTGTAAATGACAATGCCTTTTATGTTTTAAAATCCAAAACATAAATAAAAGGAATTGTCATTTACAATGCCAATAGCTCAAACTCGCGTAAATGCGAGACCTATTGCATTACAAATGCTTGTTCTTTCCGTTTCTTATCTTTCTGCTACTGCCACAAGGAATGTGCAAAAACGCATAATTCTGTTGGCAGTGGTGTACTAGTTCTCAGTCATGGCTATCCTTCCCTCTTCAGCCTGCACAGACAATCCTTCAAACTCTGAAAACCTGAAAAAAGACACATCTTATAGAGGCCTCCAGAACACAATGAATATTTCAAATATCACATAAGCTTCCCAACAGTGCCACGGTAAGAGAAATATTTTGTGCTTGGTTTGTATAATTTTATAAACTGACTTGTTTAAAACATTGAGCCAAATTCCAAAAACTGTGCCTGGAAAAGTACGGCCATCAGGAATTTAGTGTTTGCAAAATAATACACCACAAGAAGAAACAATGTGTCGAATAAATTCTGCTGCAGAACATGTGCCCAGCAGAAGCAATGTGCCATACTGGGGCTGAAATTAAATAAAATCCCTCACTACCATCCACCAGAATTGAGCTTTTTGAAACAGTGGGGAAAGATCAAACATGCGACTTCCTGTGCGGAGGCCATAGTCAAAATAATCCGTTTTTCGCCTATGTCACATCATACTCTGTAACAAGGGTGCCCGATTGCTCCAAGTTGGCAACATACCAGAATCTCATGCATTCTTTTGCGAAATCTTTGGATGAGAACCAGGATGGAAATAACGGTATCCTGCTGACACGAAGAGACCTGACAACTCTGTCTCAAACACAGTGAAGCACAAAGTTGTCAAGAGTCAGATCCTTATAAGCGCACATACTAAAAAGCACCCTCGTCACACTGAACGCACCCTCGTCATACTGAACAGCACCCTCGTCATACTGAACAGCACCCTTGTTTAACTACACCCTAGTCAGTGAATATGTGAGGATAGAATAAAGATTGGTGCAAACTCCTAATGTTGGATGGTGAACTTTACCCAGACTGCCACTTGCCAACTCAATAAGCCGCCCCCTTCCATGTGACACAAGTACATTAATGGGTTACTGTATCTGTGTACGGTACTTTGTGTACTCAAAATTGTAATATTTGTTTATTTATTATAACTAGAAGCTAAATAGGGCGCTAAAGTCCAACAGTAAATGTAACTGTTCCTCTGGACAATAACACTTTGATTTAATATTACCGGATTAAAAAAAATGAGGCACCACATGCGGTAACACTGTTAGCGACTGATTTTCCATATTTACATCTCTGTATATTCAACTCCATTGTTTTGCTGGTGGTAATGTGACATTTTTTCCTTGCTGTGGTGCAGTTTTAGTAGAGCATGTGAAACTGCATCACAATAGACAGCTTATTACTAAAAATGTCTTATGGGTTTTTTAAAGAACACTTGCCATACCCCTTGCGAGGATACAGTGAGACAGATCTGCTTAATTTGTAGTTTTGCACATATTTGTTTGCCCTCTGTGAAATTCCAGTATGTTAGATAAACGGTTTTTAAAGAACACCCTCCTTACCCAGTGCGAGGCAACAAAGAGATCTTCTTAAATTGTAGTTTATACATGAAATACTGTGAAATTCCAGTATGTTAGATAAACGGTTTTTAAAGAACACCCTCCTTACCCAGTGCGAGGCAACAAAGAGATCTTCTTAAATTGTAGTTTATACATATTTATGTTTGCCCGCCTCTAAATAAATTCCAGGATGTTAGCTAAATGGTGTGTACGCCAATAATACAGGAGAGCTTGTAGTTTTGTCAAAATATGCAGTGATTTTTGGGGACTTGCCATTTATGATTTTAAGTGAAAATAAAGCATATTTGCAGCTTAAACAATGTTTGCGACATAGGTAAAATTATTATATTATGGTTTAACTGAAGGAATTGAAAAAATACGTTGGTTGACAATTGACCCTCTATCTTTCAACAAGCAGCAAGTAGTAGACGAAGAACACTTGAAAGACCTTTCGATAGCTGGTTCTTCAGCTTGACTCCTCAAATAATATCTGGGGGCACTACACTCCCTCCCGCACCCCTCGTTCGAGCACCTCTTGGATATCGGAGATCCAGATCCCAGTCCCAACTTCCTCACTTGAACGTGTTTTGTGATCCACACCAGTTCTTGTTTGCTAAAAGTTTCAGAGCAAGATGAACAAAGTCATAAAGCTCTGATTAAATGCCGAGCATAATTTGTCATAAAATTAAATAAAATAAGCACCAGGGCCCGCAATCTTTTTTTAGGAGTCTACTATCCACTAGCACGAGCTCCTTTTGAAGACAATTGTAATTGCCTTTATATAGTGCTAAATACCCCTGATGAGGCGTTGAAGTGCTTTATGCCAGGCGGTACGCTGCTTCGGAACCCAAGGTAATGGTTAGTTCAGTACTATTGGTTATTGTTAGTTATTGGGATTAGACTAGTGAGATCAAAGCAAACCATTCCATGCAGTCATTTCAGCATTTTTTGCGCTGGTATAGAGAACAGTCAGAGTAGGTTGTGCTCAGGGAGAGGAGGCATGCAGAGGATGGAAGGGGAGAAGACGGACATTTGAAGAGAGAAGAAAAAGAAGAGGTGACAAACAGAAGTTTAATTAAAGGGCTGTTTTTTTAATGCTGGATTTAAGGAATGTCGTGAATATTTTTGAGATAGCATGCAGCTTGAAGATACAAGAATGTAGAAAGAAACATTATTTACTTGTGAAGATTGTGCTAAATTAGAGAAATGTTAATGGGTACTAGAATCATATAAATCATTTCTCCGCTGCTAGGCTACTGCCAGACCACCCATCCAGCTAACTCAGTTGGTCAGTTCAAGGGTTACATATGTCGAGAAAATACATGGGAAATAATGTACACGCTGAAAATGAGATCCTGGTGTTCATCCTCACATTTGGCTCAGCGTATTAGTTATACAGCAGAGTGGGATGCATTTAAATGCCTCTATTTGCATTGGCACCAGATGGAAGATGAGGACAGCTTCCAAAACAGTGGAAGTGTACTACCTGCTTTACAGTGGCTGGAAGGCAGGGGTTCCAAACACTGGTGTGAGTGAGGGGCTACTGAAAAGGCTCCCTTTACTAATTCATTGAGAACTTTTGTTAGGTAATGGCTTATGATGAGACCTCCCGAAGCTCTACCCTTTCTGTTAATGCTTAGGGTGAGTAGGGTTGGAGCTGCAGGTTGAAGGGAACCCTTTAGGTGAAGCCAGTCATTAATCTATCCTTTTTTAAAAAAAATTAACATATTTTTACTGGCATTTATAGTTAACAATAAAAGAGTACATTTGGATACAGTAGGTTGGATTGCAATACTCTGTTTACCATGTGGTACAGTGCTATTCATACTCTGATTGGTCCGTTGTTCTGACAACAGTGAGGCACCAAGTCAAATGATTGCCATGTAGAACTAGGGTACGAAACTGGGGGGGTGTTCATGGAATTCTGGGTACTGTTGTCAGATGAAGGATCGGGGAGTTGTATACACATTGGGCGACACAGTTGTGCACTACTAGGGAGAATGGGAGACATATAGTCTGACTCGTTCTGACATCTGGCCTTCAGGTGTGGCGTGATGTATGGTGCTATGCGCTAGTGGTTCTGTGTGGATGCCGTGGGAGGAGATCCGGGGTGTGTACTTGTGAGAAGTTGGCCTGGTATATGATGCTCACTAGTTAAAGTGATCACCTTGTACCATGCCAAGCAACCCTTATGGTGTGGTTGTAAGTCAACCTTTTCGGACTAGCTGCCCTAGTGGTAGCGTAGGCTAAGCAGTCTTTGAGGCTAAACTCGTGAAGCGTGTTAAGCCAGCTGTTTTACCAAATGCAACCCCCTTTTATACCAATGAAAGGACACCACACAGATATATATTCAAAATATATATGTATTTATTTCTCAAAGTAACCCCTAGTCTCTTTATGAGCACAGGAGCACAAATCGTCAAACAAGATTACAGTAAAATACACAGAAGTTGCACTTTATATGGATAGGCCCTGGTGGCCGCTCGAACCATATACTAAAATAGTGGTATAAGTACCACGAACAGGAAAGGGAAAAGGCCTAGGGCCTCTAGAATCGCTGGGCCTACAAGGAGCTAACTTCAGTTAGTGACCAGGAGGTCCACGGGTGGCGTGTGCAGAGCAAATAGTCACACGCGTGCTCCCATAGGTTTCAATGGGTGCGTAAAAAGTACAAAGTTACTGCAAAGAGGATCTTCCGGATGGACTAGGAACTCAAGATTTGGAACACAGGCACTAGAGATGTAATACTACACTTGGGCACAGGAGTGCCAGCTTTACCTCACCCACAGGAAGCGGGTGCATAGGCCTCGAAGTGCGTCGGGTTTCTTCTATCTGTTCCGTGGAGCCTGAAGACAAAGATGCTGCAGGTGGTCGGTCCGGGAGAGATGCGGTGGATCCAAGAGTGGATCGGAGATGTTGAAGACCTGTAAGCAGAGGGGACAGTGTTCACAGTCACTAGCCAGTGACCAGCGTGGCACCAGGTGGGTACCAGGCAATGTCGGGTGCAAACAGGAAGAAAGGTGTAGCTTGTCTCTGCAGCCACGTGGTCCCTGGAGGTCGACGACGTCCAGGAGTCGGTTCACGAGCTGTCCCACGCAGGCTCTCGCTGTCAGCGGTGTCGGCGACTTGATCGAAGCAAACAAGCCTTGGCAAAAGCAATTGTTGTAGGAGATGAAATAAGCTGATGGTTCTGACCAGCAAGGTCAGAAGGACTGCTCCTTTGGAGGGGAGCAAGGGCCAGTCTGGAGCAACCAGACCAGCGGTGTATTTCGTAAAGTTCGTCGCCAAGATGGCTACTAGCCAGCGGCCAGCAACCGGTTAGGCGCGTCGAGTGGCAAAATGCAGAAGGGCCCCACGCAGATCGTGGAGATGCTGGAGGGCTCACCTTTGGTGCAGATGCTGCTCGAGGGTTGGGCTTCTCAGATCCCAAAGCACAACTTGGAGGGAGCCTCGGTAGTTGCACTTGTCAGCTTGTCGTGGTCGTTTCAAGATGGCTGGCTCCACGTGTCTCGGTGCCTCCACGGGTCTCCTCTTTTCAGGGACTGTGGATCGGGCGGTGAGAGGTCTGGAGGTCCAGGTCTTGTCAGTCTCTGGGCTCGGGCTCCGGCGGGAGGCGGCGGCAAAGCAGACGTTGATTCGCTGGATGGTGCTTGCGTTAGCAAGGTGGTCACTCCCTGACCACAGGGGAGATTTCATTCAGTCTTTTTGTGCAGCAGAATGTCGAAGTTCCCGTCTTCTTCTTAGTTTCAAGTTGATTCCAGGATGTCTGAAGTCTTAGGACACAGCTCCTACCTTTAAGCGGATTCTAGGGGCCGGACTACCTGCTAGGTCCCTCCCTATGGGTGGGACCAGGAAGGGGGGTGGTTACACCCCCAATCCTTTGTCCAGCTCGCCCCAGGCCCGGGACTGGTGTGCCCCAGGACCGGTTTGAACTGGCATATGCACCGAGGCTCCTTGTGAGCCACAGGCATGTCTGGTTTCTTTCAAGCCCTACCTGACCAATACACAAAATCCTGTCTGGGGTGGTGCATGCACCTCCCCTGGCAGGAAACCCTTTGTCCACACCTCCCAAGCTGGAAGGACTCCCAGCAGCAGGAGGGCAGACTTGTGTCTGTGGTGGCAGCATCCATTTTGTGGAGCTGAGGCTATGTCTGATTTTACACGGGTTTCAGGTACTGTACATGTCGTGTCCCTCTAGAAGGGTGGAATGCTAACCCCGTCGCCAGAATTGGCGAGGGGTTAGTATTCCAATTCGTATGTCACCTTACTCCACATGTTTTGATAAAGCCTAACCAAAGATAGCATTTAACCGCGAGGTTCATAATGCACTTAAGAGTATATGGTATGACGATATCTGGAAACAGTAGAAGGAAGTTGTTCCGACCACTGCAGACAGGCTCAGCTCATGCCAGAGCACCATCTCACATGGAACCAAGCACTCTGCCTTCAGGATTGTTAAGGCCTGCCATAGGAGTGACTTATAGGTTACCAGGTGTCCCATTTAAGGTTAGGTATAGGTATACTACACCTAAGTAAGAGGTGATTACACCAACTTACCCCAGCTGAGTGATCAGCCAGTTGTGTCAGATTGTTAGGCCAAGCCTGGGGTGGCATAATACATGCTTCAGCCCCTGGCAGGCCTTGGGTACACCAATGCCCTGGGTACCTAGTGTACACTGGTACAGGGGCTGACAGGGTGATCCACTTCCAATTGGTTATGCACCTAGGGTGCATAGTGTTAATTTAGTAGAGAGAACAGCAGGCTGTGGGTCTGATTGGCAGGCCCACAGCCTCAATATGTCAAAAACCAGTGAAGCAAAAAGCAAAAATTTGGGGTGACCATAGGATAGCAGACCCTACTCTCCTACACAACCCCCCCCCCCCCCCCAAACGCTGGGACATTAAACTAGCCTTGACCAGTCTCGTCTTCATGTCCTAAGTGGAAGTACCTGGAGAGACCATCTGCATTCCCATGGTCAGTACCTGGCCGGTGCTCCACTGTAAAGTCCATCCCCTGTAGGGAAATGGACCACCTAAGCAGTTTGGGGTTTTCACCCTTCATCTGATTTAGCCACAAGAGGGGCTTATGGTCGGTCTGAATCTTGAAGTGAGTGCCAAACAAGTATGGCCTCAGCTTCTTCAGGGCCCACACCACAGCAAAGGCCTCCCTCTCAATAGCTGACCAATTCTTCTCTCTGGGGGTCAACCTTCTGCTAATAAAAGCAATGGGTTGGTCTTGACCATCTACATTAAGTTGTGACAGCACAGCTCCCACACCCAACTCAGAAGCATCTGTTTGGACAATGAACTCTTTGGAGTAGTCAGGACTTTTCAGGATAGGTGCAGAGCACATGGCCTCCTTCAGGTCATCAAATGCCTTTTGACAGCTTACTGTACACTGAACCTTTTTGGGCATCTTCTTGGATGTCAGATCATTAAGAGGAGTCACAATGGACCCATAGTTCTTAACAAACTTCCTGTAGTACCCAGTCAAGCCCAAGAAAGCTCGAACTTGAGTCTGGGTGGTTGGAGGAGACCAGTCCTTGATGGATTGTATCTTACTCTCCAGTGGTTGAACTTGGCCCCCACCTACAAGGTGGCCCAAATATACAACCTTACTCTGCCCTATCTGGCACTTAGTGGCCTTGATAGTGAGGCCTGCCCTTTGCAGAGCCTCAAGAGCCTTCTTCAGGTGGATCAGGTGATCCTCCCAGGTGGAGCTAAAGACAGCAATGTCATCCAGATATGCTGCGCAAAAGTCATCCAACCCAGTAAGGACTTGGTTCACCAGCCTTTGGAAGGTGGCAGGTGCATTCTTCAGACCAAAGGGCATCACCACAAACTGGTAGTGCCCACCTGGGGTTGAGAATGCTGTTTTGGCCTTAGACTCCTCAGCTAATCTGATTTGCTAATAGCCAGCTGTCAAGTCAAATGTGCTCAAAAACTTTGCAGAAGCTAGTTTGTCTATGAGCTCATCTGCCCTTGGAATAGGGTGTGCATCTGTCCTGGTGACAGCATTGAGTCCTCTGTAATCCACACAGAACCTCATCTCTCTCTTGCCATCTTTGGTGTGAGGTTTGGGGACCAGAACCACTGGGCTAGCCCAGGGGCTCTCTGAGGGTTCAATGACACCTAATTCCAGCATTTTATGTACCTCAGCCTTTATACAGTCCCTGACGTGGTCAGGTTGTCTGTAAAGCTTGTTCTTTACAGGCAGACTGTCACCAGTGTCCACCACATGGGTACACCAGTCAGTTTGACTAGGTATCAAGGAAAACATATGTGAAAATGATTGTAGAACCTGTCTACATTCAGTCTGCTGATGGGCAGTGAGGTTGCCTCCAAGGGTCACTCCTTCAACTGAGCCATCTTCAGGGTTCTGAGACAACAGGTCTGGGAGAGGGTCACTCTCTTCCTCCTGTCCCTCATCTGTAGCCATGAGCAAGCCCATGTCTGCCCTGGCAACATATGCTTTAAGCCTGTTAACATGGAGTACCCTGTGGGGACTCCTGGGAGTTCCTAGGTCTACCAAGTAGGTGACCTCTCCCTTCTTTGCCAGGATTGTATGGGGTCCAGACCATTTGTCTTGGAGTGCTGCTGGGGCCACTGGCTCCAACACCCATACCTTCTGTCCTGGCTGAAACTCAACCAAGACAGCCTTTTGGTCATGCCAAGCTTTCTGTAAGGCCTGGCTTGCCTCAAGGTTTTTGGATGCCTTCTCCATATACTCAGCCATCCTGGAGCGGAGACCAAGTACATAGTCCACTATGTCTTGTTTAGGCTTTTTGAGAGGTAACTCCCATCCTTCCTTCACTAAACACAGTGGGCCTCTTACAGGGTGCCCAAACAACAATTCAAAGGGGCTGTAGCCAACTCCTTTTTGTGGGACCTCTCTGTAAGCAAACAGAAGGCAGGGTAGAAGGATGTCCCATCTTCGCCTGAGCTTTTCAGGTAATCCTTTGATCATACCCTTTAGGGTCTTGTTGAATCTCTCAACAAGCCCATTGCATTGTGGGTGATAAGGGGTGGTGAACTTGTAGTTGACACCACATTCCTTCCACATAGCTGTCAAGTATCCTGACATAAAGTTGGTACCTCTGTCAGATACTACCTCCTTAGGAAACCCCACTCTGGATAATACTCCCAGCAGGGCCCTGGCCACAACAGGTGCTGTAGTGGTCCTAAGGGGAATTGCCTCTGGATTCCTGGTGGCATGATCCACTACCACCAGTATAAATCTGTGCCCAGATGCAGTGGGAGGATCCACGGGACCCACTATATCTATTCCCACTCTTTCAAAGGGGACCCCCACCACAGGTAGTGGTATTAGGGGGGCCTTTGTTGTGCCACCTGATTTGCCACTGGCTTGGCAGGTCACACAGGAGCGACAAAACTCCTTTGTATCTTCATTCATATGAGGCCAGTGAAAGTGAGGGACAAGCCTGTCCCAAGTCTTGTTCTGGCCTAAGTGTCCTGCTAAAGGAATATCATGGGCCAAGGTAAGAAGGAAGCCCCTAAATTGCAGAGGTATAACCAACCTCCTGGTAGCACCAGGCTTGGGGTCTCTAGCCTCTGAATAAAGGAGCCCTTCATCCCAATACACTTTATGGGTACCTTGAGCATTCCCAGCAGCCTCAGCAGCAGCCAGCTGTCTGAGGGGTTCAAGAGAGGGACAGGATAACTGAGCCTGCCTCAAGTCAGCCCTTGAAGGTCCCCCTGTCCCCAGAAACTCAACCTGATCAGGTTCAAGCTCTTCAGGGACAGTTCCTTCAGGGTCCTCTAGATCAGCTTCCTGGGAAGGCTGATCATCACTCTGAGGCAGGGGGGAAGGCACCGCCTTGACCCTCCTGTTCTTCTTCTTGGTAGGTGCTTGGTCCATTGTTCCAGGATCCAAGACCTGAGGTTCAGTGAGGCACTTTTTGGCCTGTGACCTGGTCACAGCAAGGACATGTGATGATATACCTAACATCTCTGCATGAGTCCTGTACTCCACTTCTGACCATAGAGAACTCTCTAGGTCATTGCCCAACAAACATTCTACTGGGAGGTCTGCACTAACCACAACCCTTTTGAGGCCAGTTACCCCTCCCCATGAGAAGTTAACAACTGCCACACTATGTGTAGTAGTGGCATTGTTGGCATTGATCACCAGGTAATTCTCACCTGGTATGTACTGTCCAGGGTCCACAAAGCCTGGTGTCACCATAGTGACACTGGCACATGTGTCCCTGTAGGCTTGAGCCACTTTTTCGTTAATTAAAGGAGTCTGTCTGTACTTGCCCAGGTTACTGGGGCTCACAGTCAGGGACAAATCAATGTCCCCATCACAGATCAAGACTGCCTGTGTCAGGGTTCTGTCCAAGTCAGAATCTCCTTCAGTTCCCATAGTGATTCCCACTACACCCTTTGTCTGGGGACCAACACTGCTAACAGTAGTACTGGGAGCAGGTGCCTTAAGGGCAACAGTGTTGGGGGCTCCACCCTTCTTACAATCACTAGTCCAGTGAGTTGTATTCTTGCAATGATTGCACCAGGGTTTCTTTTGACCTTCTTTCTTCTTTCCCTTGGATTGTTGTTGGGACCCACCCTCCTTAGCAGTAGTTTGGGGCCCTGTTGAAGACTTCTGGTCTTTAGATTTCTGATCTCCACCCTTTTGGTCTGTTTTCTTCTGATCACCCCCTTGGCCCTGGTTCTGGTTCTTTTGCTTAACCCTGGTTCTGACCCATTTGTCTGCCTTCTTTCCCAATTCTTGGAGAGAGGTCAGATCAGAGTCAACCAAGTGTTGATGCAGTTGCTGGTTTTGACAGTTATTTAAAATCTGTTCTCTCATCATCAAATTATACAATCCTGTAAAATCAGATACCTTACTTCCCAGCAACCAACCCTCCAAAGCCTTAGTGGCACATTCAATGTATTCAGACCAGTCCTGAGTCTGTGTCTTTTGGGTGTCTCTGAACATTAACCTGTACTGTTCAGTGGTTAAGCCTAACCCATCAACCAGAACACTCTTCAGGACTCTGTAATTTCTGACATCCTCTTCTCTAACAGTGAGGAGTCTGTCTCTGCCTCTTCCTTCAAAGGAGAGCCAGAGGATTGCTGCCCACTGGTCTTCAGGAACCTGCTGTACTTTGCAGGCTCTCCCAAGAGCAGTTATCCATTTGTGGATGTCATCCCCACTTTTGTAGGGGGGCACAACCTTAGACAGGTTCCTATTATCAAAGACCCTATCTTTGTCCTTAGGGACAATGCTGCCACCAGTGGGTATAGACCCACTCTCTCTAGGTTGCCTAGCCTTGTTCAGTTTTTCTTCCATCAGGGCTACTTCTAGCTCCTGCTTCCTGATCCTCAGCTGGGCTTCCTGCATTCTGGCCTCATGTTCCCTCCTCTGAGGGGTGGTCATCCTTTTCCTGGAGTGACCTTGAGAGCCTCTAGAGGCATGAGAAGCATTAGAGTCACCTGAGCGATTCCTTTGCCTCCCAAGCCCCTGGTTAAGTCCACTGGGGAGATCCAATGGGATGATCCCATTGTCAGTCCCCAATAGCCTTAGTTTAGCTGGGCCAAGTATAACACTTGGCACTGGGCTAGTTCTCCCTTCATCATCACTACTCTCTGTGTCAGTACCTTTATCACTCTCATCCTCTGTGGTATTATTGCCATCTAAGGGGTGACTATTGGAACTGGGTACCTCTGTAGCATCTTCAGAAGGGGGGCCTCCTGTTCCTGACCCTAAGGGGGCTAACTGGGAAGCTTTCTTGAGCTCTCTCTGATTTTCATCATTTTGCAAGAGTTCTCTGAGCTCAGCAGAGGTAGGGTTCTTGGGCTGTTTAAGGCCTCTAAGAGTTGCCAAATGCCTGAGCTCATTCTGATTAAGGGTAGCAAAGATGGATGGTGCCCTCTGGGGGTCACTCTCAACAGAGATGGGTACAGTGGACCCCTCTGCCCCAGCCATTGCTCTTAAGTGTGGGTGGATGTGTTGCAATCTACCTACACTTGGGTTTACCTACTAAACCTATCTAGTAGTTGTAGTCAGGGTGTGCTACTCCCTTTGCTCTACAACAACTAAGTTCAGTAGAACTTATGTATATCTAATCTTGTTTTATATGTACCTACGGGTACCTATGTGATCTTTCAATTGGTAACCAAGAGATTACAATGGTAAAACACAGCAAGCTCAAATCCAACCGCTGCTACCAATGTGAGAAGTTGGCCTGGTATATGATGCTCACTAGTTAAAGTGATCACCTTGTACCATGCCAAGCAACCCTTATGGTGTGGTTGTAAGTCAACCTTTTCGGACTAGCTGCCCTAGTGGTAGCGTAGGCTAAGCAGTCTTTGAGGCTAAACTCGTGAAGCGTGTTAAGCCAGCTGTTTTACCAAATGCAACCCCCTTTTATACCAATGAAAGGACACCACACAGATATATATTCAAAATATATATGTATTTATTTCTCAAAGTAACCCCTAGTCTCTTTATGAGCACAGGAGCACAAATCGTCAAACAAGATTACAGTAGAATACACAGAAGTTGCACTTTATATGGATAGGCCCTGGTGGCCGCTCGAACCATATACTAAAATAGTGGAATAAGTACCACGAACAGGAAAGGGAAAAGGCCTAGGGCCTCTAGAATCGCTGGGCCTACAAGGAGCTAACTTCAGTTAGTGACCAGGAGGTCCACGGGTGGCGTGTGCAGAGCAAATAGTCACACGCGTGCTCCCATAGGTTTCAATGGGTGCGTAAAAAGTACAAAGTTACTGCAAAGAGGATCTTCCGGATGGACTAGGAACTCAAGATTTGGAACACAGGCACTAGAGATGTAATACTACACTTGGGCACAGGAGTGCCAGCTTTACCTCACCCACAGGAAGCAGGTGCATAGGCCTCGAAGTGCGTCGGGTTTCTTCTATCTGTTCCGTGGAGCCTGAAGACAAAGATGCTGCAGGTGGTCGGTCCGGGAGAGATGCGGTGGATCCAAGAGTGGATCGGAGATGTTGAAGACCTGTAAGCAGAGGGGACAGTGTTCACAGTCACTAGCCAGTGACCAGCGTGGCACCAGGTGGGTACCAGGCAATGTCGGGTGCAAACAGGAAGAAAGGTGTAGCTTGTCTCTGCAGCCACGTGGTCCCTGGAGGTCGACGACGTCCAGGAGTCGGTTCACGAGCTGTCCCACGCAGGCTCTCGCTGTCAGCGGTGTCGGCGACTTGAATGAAGCAAACAAGCCTTGGCAAAAGCAATTGTTGTAGGAGATGAAATAAGCTGATGGTTCTGACCAGCAAGGTCAGAAGGACTGCTCCTTTGGAGGGGAGCAAGGGCCAGTCTGGAGCAACCAGACCAGCGGTGTATTTCGTAAAGTTCATCGCCAAGATGGCTACTAGCCAGCGGCCAGCAACCGGTTAGGCGCGCCGAGTGGCAAAATGCAGAAGGGCCCCACGCAGATCGTGGAGATGCTGGAGGGCTCACCTTTGGTGCAGATGCTGCTCGAGGGTTGGGCTTCTCAGATCCCAAAGCACAACTTGGAGGGAGCCTCGGTTGTTGCACTTGTCAGCTTGTCGTGGTCGTTTCAAGATGGCTGGCTCCACGTGTCTCGGTGCCTCCACGGGTCTCCTCTTTTCAGGGACTGTGGATCGGGCGGTGAGAGGTCTGGAGGTCCAGGTCTTGTCAGTCTCTGGGCTCGGGCTCCGGCGGGAGGCGGCGGCAAAGCAGACGTTGATTCGCTGGATGGTGCTTGCGTTAGCAAGGTGGTCACTCCCTGACCACAGGGGAGATTTCCTTCAGTCTTCTGTGCAGCAGAATGTCGAAGTTCCCGTCTTCTTCTTAGTTTCAAGTTGATTCCAGGATGTCTGAAGTCTTAGGACACAGCTCCTACCTTTAAGCGGATTCTAGGGGCCGGACTACCTGCTAGGTCCCTCCCTATGGGTGGGACCAGGAAGGGGGGTGGTTACACCCCCAATCCTTTGTCCAGCTCGCCCCAGGCCCGGGACTGGTGTGCCCCAGGACCGGTTTGAACTGGCATATGCACCGAGGCTCCTTGTGAGCCACAGGCATGTCTGGTTTCTTTCAAGCCCTACCTGACCAATACACAAAATCCTGTCTGGGGTGGTGCATGCACCTCCCCTGGCAGGAAACCCTTTGTCCACACCTCCCAAGCTGGAAGGACTCCCAGCAGCAGGAGGGCAGACTTGTGTCTGTGGTGGCAGCATCCATTTTGTGAAGCTGAGGCTATGTCTGATTTTACCCGGGTTTCAGGTACTGTACATGTCGTGTCCCTCTAGAAGGGTGGAATGCTAACCCCGTCGCCAGAATTGGCGAGGGGTTAGTATTCCAATTCGTATGACACCTTACTCGACATGTTTTGATAAAGCCAAACCAAAGATAGCATTTAACCGCGAGGTTCATAATGCACTTAAGAGTATATGGTATGACGATATCTGGAAACAGTAGAAGGAAGTTGTTCCGACCACTGCAGACAGGCTCAGCTCATGCCAGAGCACCATCTCACATGGAACCAAGCACTCTGCCTTCAGGATTGTTAAGGCCTGCCATAGGAGTGACTTATAGGTTACCAGGTGTCCCATTTAAGGTTAGGTATAGGTATACTACACCTAAGTAAGAGGTGATTACACCAACTTACCCCAGCTGAGTGATCAGCCAGTTGTGTCAGATTGTTAGGCCAAGCCTGGGGTGGCATAATACATGCTTCAGCCCCTGGCAGGCCTTGGGTACACCAATGCCCTGGGTACCTAGTGTACACTGGTACAGGGGCTGACAGGGTGATCCACTTCCAATTGGTTATGCACCTAGGGTGCATAGTGTTAATTTAGTAGAGAGAACAGCAGGCTGGGGGTCTGATTGGCAGGCCCACAGCCTCAATATGTCAAAAACCAGTGAAGCAAAAAGCAAAAATTTGGGGTGACCATAGGATAGCAGACCCTACTCTCCTACAGTACTTGTAGACTGGAATGACGGTTGTGGGATCATCGCTACGTGTGTGTCGCAATCTGGGTTATCATGGGGCGGGGACTGTTTGAATTGGTGCAGTAAAAGGGCCCATTCCATGGAAATGGGAAGCTTGCGTATCCCTTTCACCTTTTCCTCTCGTAGTGTTTCTTCCTCTGCTGCTGCCCATTTGTGTACTGCTCCCACCCATGCCGCGATCGGGGGGCCTGTGGGGGAGCGCCAGTGCATGGCTATGCCTCGTTTAGCTAGTAAAATGGCCAGTGAGACAAACCTAGTGGGCACTTTGTATTGCTTCTGTTTCCGGAAGATACCTACTGCACAGGATTCCCAGGTGGTCAGGTGTGTGAGCCCGGTGAGCTCTCCGAGTGATTTGTGAATATTGTGCCAGTATGCTTGTATAGTAGGGCAGCTCCAGAACATTTGGTAAAAATCTGCTTCTTGTAAGTGACATCTAGGGCAGAGGAATTGGGTGTCAGGATAAAATCTTTGGAAGTGGGCTGGTGTCAGATATGCCCTATGTAGAATATAGAATTGAATATTTTTAAAGCGTGCATTTCTGGACACCTTCTTGGGGAATTCAAGAGCCCTCTCCCATTCTTTCTCATGTAAGGGGCGCACTATTTCTTCCTCCCAAGTGTTCCGTAGGGTCTCTAAAGGTCTGTTCGCAAGTTCCCTTATGGCTTTATAAAGCCATGTGGTTAGTTGTCGCCCCACCCCCATATATAAGAATGTATGGATGACCGGGTGTGTGGCTGGTTCCCCCGTCGATAGGTCGTGATACAGTCGGTAACTCTTGAGTAGTTGGCGATGAAGTAAAAACTGGCCAGGGGGGAGATCGTAGTCGTCCATGAGTCGTTGGAACGGTCTTAGCTGTCCGTCCTCAAATAGCGACTCTGCTTCGGTAATACCGCAGGTCGTCCATGTGTGGAGCATGTTGGGTGTGTAATAGTGTTCGTGTTTGGGCCATCCGACCAGCGGCAACAGGGGAGAGTATGGGGGCTTCCCTGGTGACATACGATGTATTCTTTGCATGCACTTGCGGGCCACCGCTACTTGTAAGGGGTATGTCCGTCTCGGTGTAGTTCCTGGTACCAGTAGGCGGCGTAGTTCTGGGGTGGGCACTCGGCCGGTTGTGGTGTATGTCTCACCTAAGTATCTGCCTGTTGTCCAGTAGGACAACCACTGCAGTTGTGCTGCAAGGAAGTATGATTCGAAGGACGGGTGCCTAGTCCTCCTTGCATAGTGGGTAGTTGTAGTTTTGCCAATGCTATCCTATGACTGCTTTTGCCCCATATTAGCGAGCTGAGGAGTGAGTCTAGGTCTCTGAAAAAGGTTCTGGGCGGGATTACTGGCAGATTCGTGAAATGGTACAGCAGCCTCGGGACTATTATCATTTTGGCTAGAGCCACCCGGCTGATCGGGGCTAATGGGAGATTCCGCCAAAATCCAACCGCTGACCTGATACCAGCCAATGCCCTACGGTGATTGCCCTCAAATATGTCGGCTGGGGAATGATAGAGACGGATCCCGAGGTATCGAGGGGCCTCTGCATTCCAGGCCTTTCTGATCCCCTAGCCAAATGTCCTGGAGGGAAGGTTCGGATGTAATGGGTATACTGTGGATTTATCCCAATTCACTCTCAGTCCTGAGGCATCAGCAAACTCTGTGAGCGTTGCCCAAATGGGTGTGAGATCCGCGGTGATGTCTCGAACATATAGGAGAAGGTCATCGGCGTACATGGATACACTGTGTGTGGTGTCCGCTATGGGAATGCCCCAGTGTTGTCCCTCCTGGTGCAGCCGTATAGCCAGGGGTTCTACCGCAAGGCCAAAGAGCAGAGGCGAAAGCGGGCAGCCCTGCCTTGTTCCTCTTTGCACAGAGAATTCCGGTGAGATGTACGTCATTAATCTATCCTTAATCACACTTTAGTGCAGAGCCCACACAGCTCTTTGTGCCTCAGTTGTGGGTGCTCAGGTCTGGAGAGAGTGTCGCTGTGAGGGACCTACACAAAGACTTTGTCTAGAGCGCATCCTAGAAGACATTTGAAATGTAAAAATATTGAAATTTACCATTCCTTATCAGTAAAGGTAGTGTCTCTGTTCTGGTGTTCTTGGATATGGGCAATTTTAAAGGCAGAATAATAGTGTAAAACTCCCTCCCTCCCCAACTACGGTTATAACGTAGATATTACCTTCGTAATACATTGCTGCCAAGGTTTCAGATTGCTTATGTGTGACATTTTCATAATTTCAGTGTAATTATGAGCAACATTTAATGACTATGAGTGACAATTTCTTGCAAGCAGAATCAACAAATGAAGACAAGGGAAATATATAAATATTAAAAAAGACACTCATTTAAGCAACTAGAAATGCAAAGCACTAGAACTGGAAGGGCACTAACCGACGTGACACACAGGGAGTCTGTCCACACGCTGAAACGGGATGTGAGAGAGGCCCCAGCACGTGGATCTCAGCTGCCTCTGCCTGCTAATAAATAATGATAATTACTAGTCACAACAGACTGATTCGGTCTCCAGGACTCAGAGCGCGGCTACAGCACTAGGCAAGGCTCAGGAGACTGAGAGGCTGCACATTCACATCATGGACTGACTCGATGTGACTGCTTCTTCTGCCCCTGCCAAGGCTGGCTGATGTGCACTTCTCCTTTAGTGGTTGGGCTACAGAAGAGCTGTCGGGGTTGTCTGATTGGGCAGAGTTCCGAAGATAATAGAAATTCACACACTTTAATTAATTTTGACCTCCGAAAGTTACCAAATGGGATTCTGCATATTGAAGCATAACGTTGAGCATTTTCTTGTAATAACCCATATCAAAAATGGGAATATCTTGCAGATTGTATGGACATTCTAGGTAGTGGTAAATATGTTACATAACAGTAAACTTGTGGACACAATCAACGGACAACAAAGATGTTGCTCACTGACTTGCACTGGAATGAGCATATATTAAAAGCAGAACACTTTGAGAAGCGTCAACACTATCATCTCTGGGTCTGAATCATGAGAGTCTCTGTTAGAAATGGGGGTCTCTAGTTGGCAATTGTGTGCACCTTTGTCCAAGTAGGGACTCTTCTTCCAAGTCCGGGGATACACTTCTAAAATAATCCCTGCTCACCCCCTTGGTAGCTTGGCACAAGCGGACAGGCTTATCTCAGAGGCAGCATGTAAAGCATTTGTGCATTCATACAGTAATACAGTGAAAACACTACAAATGGACAAAACACCAGTTTAGATAAATAAGCAATCTTTATCCAAACCAAACCAGCAAAAATCCACAATACAGTAATCAAAATGTACTTCTTAGAAGCTAAACAGTTCTGCCCATAGCAAACTATAGATGCAACACTTTCAACACAAAGTACCTTGGATGCGTCACAATCATAAACAAAAACAGCCGCAGGGAAGGTGATGCGTTTGGTTCCTTACGCCCAGGGAAGGTGATGCCTCAGTATTCCAACTGAAACAACGGCAGGCCCTTCTTGCCGCACCTCACACCAGTTCTTGAGATAAATGTAATAGTTGTCGTGCAATCTACCCCAAACGCCAGCCGCTGAATGGCGCTACTGTGCTCCAGATCAAACCTCAATAGAAAATGAGAAATGGGGGTGCACGAATAAGAAAGTCCGAAAAGTTCTTTAAACTAAGTGTCCACTTTAATTTTCATTTAAATTTTGTAGGTAAAAAGATTGGTCAGCCAACGCGTTTCATTCCCTCAAGGGGAACTTCATCAGGGCTGTAACATGATAAAACAACATAAATATTACCAATAAATCATAAAACACAGCACTTACAACATGAACAAATGACCATATAGTATGAAAATCATACAGACAAGACAGATTTTCAACAACATTAAAAAGTGCCCATGGAATCGCACCAATCGACATTGGACACATTTACATCACGATAAAAACATTTATACAAACAAAGTTTTTTGGGAAACGAGGATTAATTGGTTTATTTTAGGCTATTAGAGAATTATCAGCCTGTTAGGTTTTCCTAAACACCAAATAATTGAACCTCATCAGGTTTTATGAGCATCAAAAAAAAGTCAGAAAATATTTATGAATAATGAAAATAAATATAAATTTTTAAAATATAGAAAGAAAACAGAGAAATGAAAGAAAAAAGATAAAAGATAAATATAAAGTATCGTGAATGTTTGAAAAAAGAAGAAGAGCAGTCCAATCCAAAGAGGTGAGCATACCTTAAATCAGTATGTATTTTCCTGTGAAAGGACAAGTCTTATAATTTCCACGAAGTCAAGTACTTCAAGTTTCTGTAAAGAAGCATAATGACCCAATTTTTGATAACTGGTGGTCCATAACAGAGTGAAAATGCTAATGTAACTATAATTTAACTACATATAATCCCTCTAAATTATCTACATAAAATCTCTCTAAGTGCATTCACTATATGGCGTCCGTATAACAACGTAAAAGTATGTCAAACAGTAATTACAAAGCATATGAACCGGTTAACAGCGAAAAAATGTATGAAGTGCGCACAACAGCGCTGAGAACAATTCAATCCAGTAGGCGCAAGAGTAAACAGGGCTCGCCCCAAACAACCAGTTGCACACTCGAGAAACATGTGAGGCGCCCTCATTGCTAATCATCATCAATACTATGTCTGAGTCAAATGTCTAGCAATTCCTCACTAAGGTCCTCAAACGTGGGAAAAATAAGGATACGTAACCCTCTTGGTACTTTCTTATTATCTATGTACTGCTGAAGGGTCACCCCATCCCACCACCTTGATAACTCCTGTTTTTTTAGGCGTTCCAATTTCACAAATAGAGCACGTGGTCCCAATGTATTCTGTGTAGTGGGTCCTGTTTGTGGTAGGTTAGTATTCCTTCCAAATAAGTCCTGTGCCATCTCCTCTCTATTGTCATCAAACCGTGGCATTTTTGGTTCCAGATGATGTTGAGTGCTTGCTGGCCCAGAAGAACAATATTCCAACTGAAACAACGGCGGGCCCTTCTTGCCGCACCTCACACCAGTTCTTGATTACTCTGTCTAGGTTATTGCCGGTGAGTTTACACGTTCAGGAATGTTGTTATGCCTGTGGGAACGGACTACAGCTTGTATTCATAGCTGTTGGTTATTGTATGTTTATTGGCTGTTTTCAGCTGAGGGGGCGGAGTTACGTATTTTTATCCACCATGGCGGGCTGTTCTCTCTACAACGAGGAACTCGCCGTCGTACTGATTACTCTGTCCTGGCTATTGCCGGTGAGTTTATACATTCATGAACATTATAATGCTTGTGGGAACGGACTACAGCTTGCACTCGTAGCTGTTGGTTATTGTTTGTCCTGCCTTTAGAGTTTCGGTTTCGAAGCGATTGCCTTCATGGTGCCGATTCTGGAGCTCATACTTGGAGAGGTGTGGCTCACTGGTTAGAGGCGGCCGACCCGTAAGCAGAGAATCAGCCAGGGACCAGGGTTCAATTCCCGACGCGGCAGGGTCGTGGACCAGGGTCAAAAAGGACTCGATAATTCTCGCCTCGGTACCTACTCTAACCAGGAACACACCCGGCAACTCTGGGCATTAAGCTTGCCTCATCTCTACAATGGCCCCCCACAGACGCCAGGGATGCCTGGTTTCACCTTGGAGATACCCAGAAAGGGACCATCTCACAGGGAAAACCAGGACGGGTTCCCCAGCGGTCTTCAGCGCCAGGATACTCCATGGAGTCACAGTGCGCTTTACAAGTACACCCACATTTACATTTACATTTACATATGTATTCATGCATATATTTGTAGTGTTATTTTTTGTGGCAATGGGCTGTCTGTGTACAACACGGCGAAATTTGACTCAGACATAGTATTGATGATGATTAGCAATGAGGGCGCCTCACATGTTTCTCGAGTGTGCAACTGGTTGTTTGGGGCGAGCCCTGTTTACTCTTGCGCCTACTGGATTGAATTGTTCTCAGCGCTGTTGTGCGCACTTCATACATTTTTTCGCTGTTAACCGGTTCATATGCTTTGTAATTACTGTTTGACATACTTTTACGTTGTTATACGGACGCCATATAGTGAATGCACTTAGAGAGATTTTATGTAGATAATTTAGAGGGATTATATGTAGTTAAATTATAGTTACATTAGCATTTTCACTCTGTTATGGACCACCAGTTATCAAAAATTGGGTCATTATGCTTCTTTACAGAAACTTGAAGTACTTGACTTCGTGGAAATTATAAGACTTTTCCTTTCACAGGAAAATACATACTGATTTAAAGTATGCTCACCTCTTTGGATTGGACTGCTCTTCTTCTTCTTTTTTCAAACATTCACGATACTTTATATTTATCTTTTATCTTTTTTCTTTCATTTCTCTGTTTTCTTTCTATATTTTAAAAATTTATATTTATTTTCATTATTCATAAATATTTTCTGACTTTTTTTTGATGCTCATAAAACCTGATGAGGTTCAATTATTTGGTGTTTAGGAAAACCTAACAGGCTGATAATTCTCTAATAGCCTAAAAAAAAACAATTAATTCTCGTTTCCCAAAAAACTTTGTTTGTATAAATGTTTTTATCGTGATGTAAATGTGTCCAATGTCGATTGGTGCGATTCCATGGGCACTTTTTAATGTTGTTGAAAATATGTCTTGTCTGTATGATTTTCATACTATATGGTCATTTGTTCATGTTGTAAGTCCTGTGTTTTATGATTTATTGGTAATATTTATGTTGTTTTATCATGTTACAGCCCTGATGAAGTTCCCCTTGAGGGAATGAAACGCGTTGGCTGACCAATCTTTTTACCTACAAAATTTAAATGAAAATTAAAGTGGACACTTAGTTTAAAGAACTTTTCGGACTTTCTTATTCGTGCACCCCCATTTCTCATTTTCTATTGAAGGTGATGCCTCAGTTCCTTACTTCAGGGGAGGTGATGCGTTGGCTCCTTACTGCCATGCAGGGGAGGTGATGCGTCGGCTCCTTACTGTGCGGGAAGGTAATGCATCGGTTTCTTACTGTGCGGGGAGGTGATGCTTAGGTTTCTTATTGCGGCCACGGCGTTGATGTAGACTTGGCCCCCCAGTGTGATGCGTGGGGATTGGGGATGCTTCGGTTTTCGATGCGGTGGCGGCAACAGCGCTGCGTTGGTCTTTCGAGCCGCGGTCTCACGATGCGTTGGTTCTTGAAGCCGCACAGCAGGGCCTGCATCAGATTCGGTGCAGTGATCTCGGACTTCGGGGATTGTGCATGGGATCCGGTGAGCGGCGATTTCTCCAGCCACGGGCAGGCTCTGCGTCAGTTTCTTCAGCGATGTGTCGGAAACGGGTGCCGATGCGTTGTGCTTTTAGGAGTTGCGTCTTTTTTCCATCTCCCAGCAGCAGGGACAACCTCCAGAGGCCCAACTCAGCAACAAGCACCTCTTGGCAGGTAAGAACTCCCAGCAAGGGAATTAAGGGGAGCTAGTGGTGAAGTATTTGTATCCCTGAGACTTCAAAACAGGAGGCAAGCTCTACTTCAAGCCCTTGGAGACCTTCCTCAAGCAGGAGACACAGCACCCAGCAAAGCCCTAATCCTCTCCTTGGCAGAAACAGCCACTGCAGGCCAACCCCAGACAGCACACAGCAACAGGACAGTACTTTTCCTTCAGTTTTCCCAGCTCTTCTCCTTGGCAGAGGTTCCTCTTGAATTTCAGAAATAATCTAAAGTTCTGGGGTCTAGGCCCCAATATTTATATTCCATTTCTCTTTGCTCTCTTGTGGCAGGGAGGTTCTGTGCTCAGTCAAAACCAGTTCTGTCCTCTCTGGTCCAGCTTCCCAGCAGGAGGTGGAGGCAGCATTGTGTAAGGCAGACCAGGCCAATTCAGGTGCAAGGAAATCTCTGATTCCTACTCTAAATGCAGCCCAAGTCTATTCAGCCCAGCCCTGACTCATTAAGGGAAAACAGGACACACATCAAACCCGTCCCCCACCCCAGTGGCTGTCTGAGTGAATGCACATCCCCAGCCCTTGTCACTAAATAGCCAGACAGTGAATCCACAAACCAGCAGAGGCACACAGGGTGGCTAAGCAAGAAAATAGCAACTTTCTAAAAGTGGAATTTTCAAACCCACGATACAAATATCATCTTTAATAAAAGATGAATTTTTATATTCTGAATTCAGGCATACTAAACTCCATCCTTCTATCATGTCCCAATGGGAAGTTATACTTATAAGATGTTATAAGTAAACTCCCATTCTGTCCTATGGGACAGATAAGCATTCAATAGTGAAAAACAAAATTAATTATGTCACTATCAGGACATGTCACACACACCAGGATATGTCCAAACTTTCACATACGCTGCACCCTGCCCACAGGGGTACCTTGGGCCTACCTCAGGGGTGACTCACATGTAATAAAAAAGAAGGTTAGGGCCTGGCAAGGGGGTGCACTTGCCAAGTCGACATGGCAGTAAAAACTGCACGCAGACACTGCAATGGAAAGGTCTGAGAACCTTTTGCAAGGCTGCTTGTGTGGGTGGCACAATCAGTGCAGCAGGCCCACTAGCAGCAATTGATTTACAGGCCCTGGGCACACATAATGTACTGTACCAGGGGCTTAGTAGTAAATCATGGAAACGCCAATTCATAATAACAATTTACATAGGAGAATATGTACTATAGCACTGATTAGCCATGGTAAAGTGCCCAGAGTCCTAAAGCCAAGAAAAACAGGGTCAAAAAAAGGAGGCCAAAAAGCAAAAAGTCTAAGGGTAAACCCGCTGGAGAAGCCAAGGCTTACTGTCTCAGTGTAAATATTGAGAAGGGGTGATAAGGAGATGGCTGTGAGCTTTACCATACACACCTCAGGACATGCAAACCAACATCGCTGACTTTGATGCATCAGTGCCATGCACTGGGCTCAATGAAGTACCTGCCCTAGGCATGCAAGACACTAGAACACTGAAGGGGCATGCCAGACCCCATCATAGAAACTCAGGGCTGTATATGGTAGTGGTGGTCACTTGGTCAACCTGCCAGGCATGGACACCATTCTGGCTGCGGGCTACACCTCGACAGCAGTAATGCACTGCATTGCAGGCGGAGGGAACCTGGCGTCCACCCTTAGTTACAGGATCGCCTTTGCTGTGCGGCCCTCTGCCCTACATCCCATGGCACCGTAGCCTACAGTGGCGCCTCTGCTCAAGTGAGCTTTGCCCAGAAAGCCAGGACCGTGTCAGACATACCAGAGCGTGGCTGCCGAGCCTGCCACAGCACCGGGCAAGCCGTGCCTCAGAGGCAAAAGAGTTGTAAGTATGTATTAATCACGAAGTACGTGTAATTAACGGCTTTATTTTAAAAAGTACAACTCATGAAAATAGAGTCCACAACCAACGCGTCTGCTGCCTCAAATATTCAGCTAGTGTCCTCAACAGCCAAAGCAGCGCACACATGATCATGGAACCCAGGTCAAAAATACACACACTTGAAACCCGTACATATGGAATACATACAGTGACTGAGAGGCTGAGCCTGGCTGGCTGCACACAAAAGTAAATAGCCAATGGCAGGTTATTTACTGGTAGCAAGCTCCATGAATGGGTCAGCTAACTGCAACGATTTCCCCCGAGCCTGCTGCAGCAGTACAAGGGCCACGGGCGGTCCAGGAGAGGACTCGGACACGCGCGGCATTCATGGCTATGCACGGCCTCACTACAGTGCAGGTTCAACTGAGGCACCAGACCGACCACTCTATTACCCCGCTGCTCTGTTTAAATTGATTGCTAGGGATATCTGGACACTGATTTCCATAGAGGAGTCTGGAAGATTAATTTGTATGTATTTTACGTTTTTTAAATCTCTATTGTGTTGTCTTTATTGCATGCTTCACAGTCTTGCCGGGCATTTATTTTATTGTATTGTGGCATTACGTCTTACCAGGCCTCAAACTGCCTTCTAACTGGTTGAGCAGTTACCCAACCTTCCTAAGCGTAGATGAGAAACAAGCATTTGCAATGCAATCGGTCTCGCATTCGTGAAAGTTAGAGCTTTTGGCGTTATAAAACACAATGTTTGTAACTTATTTTTTTTGTTTGCAGGAGAGTGATCATGTAGAAAACAAGCATTTGCAATGCAATAGGTCCCATATTTTTTGGAGCTACTGGCTTTGTCATGGAAATGTTTGTTACTTTGTTACTTGTTACTTATGAAGATGTTTGCTTTTTTAACACCTTTAAGTGCCCTTAAGTAATGTCTTAAGGACACAGCAGAAATTGAGACCTTGATCATACTGCACAGAAAACCTTGATTAGAAACACTGCTGTGTAACTTGCTTCAGGGAGGCGGGAAGGCAAGGGTGGTGGTGGTAGGGGGGTTCTTTGCAAATGTATTTCTCCCAACATCTGAAGACCCTGCTGTTTCCTCCTGAACGCTGATATTTACTGAAGGGTTTTTCTATTTTTATGTGATATTTTCATTTTAAGGCAACAGTAAATTTGGGCAAGTGTAGATTATAAAGTAAATTGGAACCAAGTGCATTTTCTTAGAAATATATACCTTGGCACTTGATTACTGCACAATCAAACAACATTTTGCTTATTCAGGATTCTTCAGCTTTGGATGATTTTTTTAAACTGTAAAAATAAAAGCACGGAAGAGAAAGCTCAGGTGTTGACATTGGTTACGGTCCTTAGAGATAGTTAGTCCAGACCTCTTCTGCTCCCCTTTTACACAATCTAAGTGATTGTTTATTCTATTTTCCACTCTTTCAATCTTGGTAGGAGAAGATAAACCACAGCCAAAGGGAGACTGTGGAGGGGTTGCAAGGAAACAGTGCCTGGTGTATATATGGAGACCGAGCATGGGAAAAGCACTTTTCCACTGCCTCCTGAAAAGGTATGCGTAGCCAGATCTTCCGTGCCATCCTAGAGTGTCTGTAGTGTGTAAGAAAGGCTTGTGTGCAACTTTCGCCATTTTCAAGTATACTTGGAGACAATGAGACAAAGAATTGACTGTTATAAAAATAAAAACTTCAGTGACTTCTAGTCTCTGATTTTGCCACACAACATAAAATACCAGAGCTAGCTGCTATGATAGATATATACAAGGAACTTCCGCTGATTAAAATCCGTGCATTCGTGTGCACAGTATCGAGCAGTGACCTCTTGTAGACTGTGAAATGCAGAGTGCATCATTAAAACAGTCTTTCCCACCTGTGGGCCGTTCACAGCTAAGCGGAAATCAAATGCTTGTTCTCTGCAGCACAAAGCTTAAACAGCTTCAAGTGATGAAAGGGAGATTTAATTTCCACTCACACAATGCTATCAACCTTTGTAATGTATTATTGTTGGTGGCCCAGTGCATTAGGCGCTTGAATCCTAATCAGCAGCGCTGCTGCTCTCACGTTTACTGGGAGCAGGGGGCTCAGTCCCAGGACCCCAGAGCAAGCGTCTGGAGCCAGCGCATCAGGACATTTATATATGTCTGGAGCTGTAAAAAGTGCCTGTGATCGCAGTACAATGCAACGGAAGGAGGATGTGGTCCGTCGGCTAGACTGCCGAATTTGGTGCTGGAAACCAGGGTTCGAGCCTCGGGATCGCAACCACATCCTGTGATTCTGGGCAAATCACTTAATCTCCCCGTGCCTGAATGTGTAATGTAAATATGGTGCTCATGTAAAGCGCTCCAATACCTTCGGGTCGAGTTCGCGCTATATAAATATGAAACATCAGTAACACCACACCTCAACATGCCTCTTTAATGTGATCCAATCTCATCGCTGGAGAGAGAATATAAACACGCAGTGTACCCCGATAGATTACACCCATGCCCACGGCCTCCTGTCAACCATCCTTTGATCCACCGTGAAGTGACCCTGCAGACAGCGGTATGAGGAGAGATGGCATGGAATCTGAGCGCAGTGAAAGTCTGCTCGCTACAGCAAAGTGTTGACTGCACAAACGCTGTGTCTCAGTGATAAGCTAAGAAAACCAGTAAAACACCTACTAATTAGGCATGAAATATTTGGCGCCATTGCTTTTGTGACAAAGAATAGCAGTGTCTTCCATTTGCGCTGCAGTGTTTTTTCCCAGAAGGAAGTTAACCCCATTCCCATGGCTGCTGCGGCTCTTTGACACCCAAGGCTCGCTTTACACTCTCGTTACATGTTTTTAAAGTTAGGTATTCCTCCTGCCTCATTTTACAAGTCAAGTTGAGTAGTGGGAATACAGCAAGCTTTTGATTTGAAGCATTAAGACAACTATTTCATCTCCACATACGCCTTTCAGTGAATAGTATGCACCACGTCCTCAGCTGCAAAGTCAGATCATCAGTGCATAGTCCGTGGCGGGTGCCCCGGGGGCACCTGATACTTAGGGTGCATAGTACGTTGTGGGTATCCCAGGGGCACCTGAGTGTTTGGCATGGAAAGGGTCTCTCGTGAGTTCGCGCATCCCTGGGAAGTAACATGGAAGTGGGGGGAGCAGGATTATCCTCATGATGGACTCATGAGCGCTTTAAGGATCCTTTAATTGAACACGCTCGGAGATCTTGGTGTTCTTAGGGGGTTATTGCACTTAACGCCTCACAACCCCGAGATACGCCGCCTGACATGGGAGATGACCATACACCCACATAGAGTAATACGAGCAGGAAACAAATACAAGACTTCAAAAAGCCCAATCCCCCTTAAAACGAAGCCCAAAATAAAATAATTATGCTACCAAAAAAAAGCCCAACTGCAGTACACATCGAAAAGTCCAAAAAGTGTTGAATAAATACAAACAATAGAACAGAAAGATCAGAGAGGAAAGCAGTACTGACACAATTGTGGCACTAAGAGGAGATGGGAGAGAGTAATTATATATTTACATGTAAGCAGCTTTGCCTCCGAAGCTGAACACAGGCAAACAATAACAAACCAGGAAACCAAGAAAAAAAGTAGTCCCCCAAAGAACACATCAAGAGCCATAGCGGAATAAAACAGTACTTAGTCTCTGCTGCATGGGAGGATCAGAAAGGAAAATGAGGAACAAAGAGGCAAGGCTGACCACTAGCAAGCAGGGATTTTAAAGGACACTGAAACAAACAAATCAAAAGCAGAGGGATGGCTTTAAGCCAGCAAGAGGAATTACAACAGGTCTCGAATGCTTGTACTAAAAAGTGAACAATATACCATATTATAGTAAACAAAAGCTGCACAAACTTCATGAAAACAGTGTCAATAACATAGGGCTAACTTTCCCCTTTATAATGCTGTGAGCGAAAATCAATTGCTACACACTAGGTTATGGCTGTGCTGATGGAGGCTATTATGCAGAGTACATCAGGAGTGAAAGGTAAGCTATTAATTTGCTGAGCCATCTTGCTGCTTAACTCGCTGAGCCACCTTGCAGCGTAACTCACTGTCTCGGCTGCAGTTTTTCCCCGAACATGGCAGAAACACCCGAAGAGGTCTTAAGCATTTGCAAAAAGATTTATCCAGTGCTCTCTTCACATTGCAAACATATTCTGATAAATACAGCTACACACTACAGGAATAGGGAAATTCAAACACCTACATTTCCTGGCTGTGGAAGTGGAGTATTATGGTACCTCCACTACGCATCTAAAACATTGACTGGTGAGATTCTGTGTGCTTTATTTGATTTCGCCTTCTATGTCCCCCCTTTCTGGTGCCTTGCTCCTCTCCTGAAGTAATGACCTGTTACGATATCCTTTCACAAAAGGGATTTTCCCTTTGTGTTTGCGCACTCTTAGGTTTGCAACGCTAATTTTTTTCATTATGAGCGCTGTTCATGAAATATGCGTGAACCAGCCCCCTACATGCTGCAGGTGTGCTCTCTTCTTAGCCAATCGGCAGCGAGGGGCGGAATGAAAGCCCATATATTGAATACTGCATGTCTTTCAGACAGCGCATGCGCTGTCTAGGTTCGACCTAAAAAGGGTGGTTGCTGTGATTTTGATTGTCGGTGTAATGAGTTCTGCCCGGAGAGTGCACTCCACAAGCAGAGTGCAAAGTGAGTGGGAGTACTACTGGAGGTCAGCAGTGTCAGATTATTGGAGCATGCACGTTTTTATTACTGTTTTGAATACAGGAGTCTTTGGATGATTAATATTTTAAGCGAGAGTGTTTAAAGGTTTGTATGTCTGGTCAAGGGAAGGGCTACCCTGATGGGGATGATTGATGGTAGTCCAAACAGGTATGGATAAAGCTCAAACCCTGGACATAAAGTTTAGCCAAGAGAAAACCACTCCATGGAGCCCACCCTGGAAAAAAAGAAGCCTGAACCACTAGAGGCACTGGGAAGCCATCAGAAAGAACAATACTTGTACCGCTTCCCAAGTAAGAGAGGCCCAAATCACTGTAGGCACCGTTAAGCCACTAGTACTATGTTAATTGCCATCCACAGAGCGGTCCTGGAAGAGCTACCTATGGATATGCTTATTAGCACATACTACACCTTTGATATTCAGCTAAATGTACCAATAGGGGGAAGTTGTTAGTTCTGCAGAAAAGCGTGGAGGGGTAACACAAGAGCACAGCGTACTGGGCTGATGGACAGGGTCTTTAGATGTAGGTCATACCAGGCAAGAAAAGCCCAAACAGGGGAGGAGCCACAGGAAGTTACCTTTCCCCTTTTGGCTCTGCACTGGGCTGGGCACCTGAGGAGGAGAGGCTGAGTAGGGTACAGTGCAGGTAACCGGGGGGCCCTGTGCCAAACATGGGGCCGCTGGAGTTTGAGACCTACGGGTGGGTGTGAGTAAGGAGCAAGGCCAGGGTCACATCAACTGGAAACCAGCCTGTGATTAGAAAGAGAAACTAGCAGCCTATATGCCTACCCATCAATGTTTTGCCAAATCGCAGGTGAGCAATTAGGTCAGTCAGGAGCATCTTTCAGTCAACGCTACTTTTGCTTCTAGTTATGTAGATGGATCCATCGTAGTAAGCTTTCCTAGAATCACAGGAATAGCTTGGATTTAATGTTTATCTTTCAGTTTTTCCAGATTGGTTGCATTCATCAAAGACAGCAACACAAGCCTACATTCTATAAAGAAGCCACAAGAGTGGTGATGTGTCATACAGCACAGAGCAGAGCGGAGCAGGGGGTGTGACGCAGCAGCCAAGCGGACCGTCGCTGCTGCACCACCGAGAGAGCTACAGGAGTTGCCGGGAAACACCAGGCAAGTGTAGGTCAGCAGCCCAGATACCCTCGGACCCAACAGCAGCCGCACGGGTTCGGGAGAACAAGACTCAGCCGCCGGCTTGCAGAGGGGGCGCGTTTGCCCGGCTGGGCTACCACTGTGTGCCCGCCACACTTGGACTGCTGCTCCTCTGCATTTCTGCGCTCCAAACCAACCCCATCAGCAAGCAGCTAGGAGCCCTTCTGTCCCTACATCCCTCCGGGTAGGGCTGATCTACTGTAACCACAGCCACACAGGAGGGACACAGAGGTCAAAGCACTGCAATACTGAAGCGGCCCGCCAATATGCAGATTGCATAAAAGTAACATTTGCAGTGTGCTCGTGCCTCACCTGTTGGTGGTCGAGGTCCAAGTATCTGGTGCACTGCGGGTGGTGAGGCGGCGCTGCTAGGAGTTATTTTCTTCTTCCCCAGCTAAACCTCCAGGGTAGGGGTTTACAGATTGTCTAAAAATCAACCTAAGCCATAAACAAATACAAGCTCACCTGGGAATGGGGAGGTGGAAACTTTCCAAGCACAATAGGAAAGAAGCAGAGCTGGAACTGAATAAGTTGCTGTAGGAGAGTAGGATCTGCTTCTTATGGTTACCCCCACTTTTTGCTGATGTATCACTGTTTTCAACTTAGTCTGACTGGGATCCTGCTATTCAGGACCCCAGTCTAGCTGCTTCCTCCTCTAAATTAATTGCATGTACTTTAGGTACCCTCCAGATTGGATTCTGGGGTACCCTTATCAGTCCCTAGTATATGGTATACTATGTACCCAGGGCATAGGTACCCCAGAGGCCTCCCAGGGGCTGCGGCATGTATTATGCCACCCCTGAGAGACCATTCAAACTGACACCACAAGTCTGCTACTGCAGCCTGTGTAAGGTGGTGCATGCACCCCATACTCAGATATAGGTTCACTATATCTATTCTAAATCACTGCACATATAAACCTATCAGTCACCCCTATGGCAGGCCTTATCAATCCTGAAGGCAGGGTGCTGGGTTTTATGTGAGAGGGTGCACCTGCATGAGCAGAGCCCCTCTGCAGCCTTCGGAACCTATTTTCCGGAATTGTTTGTGATGCAGCCAACCATATATATTTAAGTGCATTATAACCTCGCGGTAAATGCTAACTTTAAAACAGCTGCTTAGAAACATGATGTGTTTGATGTCAAACACCTTGGAATCATACCTCCACACCAATAACTGGTGTGGGAGGTATGATTCCTCCCTTCTAGAACCACTACTGTGGGTCACCGGGCTACCCGGTACCTGATGCTGCCAGCCACAGACACGAGTCTGCCCTCCTGCTGCTGAGCCAAGCTTGGGCAGGGGAAGGCTTGAAAATAGGTTTCCTGTCACAAGGAGGTATGACCACCTCCCAGACAGGATTTAGTGTATTGGGGCTGGGTGGGTGCACTCTGAGAGTGTTTGAAGTCTGCACTGGGGGCACATTTGGTGTCCCTGTGCATAGTCCAGTTCAAACCGGTTGCAGGAGCCATTTGCTCCTACTCTGGCGTGAAACTGGACAAAGGACATGGGTGTAGCCACCCCTCTGTCCTGACCCTCCCATAGGTGGGTCCCCATAGTTTGTCCCACCCCTTCCTTGGGTATAAAGTAGGAACCCTGACTACAGGACTTTAAATTCTACCTGGACTAAACTCTGCTACAGAAACCAAGTACCTCGACGATCTACACTACGCTGGATGACTGAAGAATCTCCCTTGGAGTAAAGGAGTTACTCCCCTGCAAGGCAGACACCTTTAACGTATCTGACCGGTTTGCATCTCCCGAGCTCCTGAGGACTACGAAGATTTCTGCAATGCAGGAGGTGGGTTCCCGAGCGTCCCCAAGGTCGATCAGTTCTCTCAGCAATCCTGAGACCCGTATCCCTTGTGGGGACTGTGCAACCCGAACCCCTGTGCACCGTGTACTTTTGCAGCAGCATATGCTTTTCGGCGATCCCTGAGGCTGTGCGTTGGGCTACTTGTAGTCCTGAACCCGATCAGTAATTCCACCAAAGATTTCCGGCCTACACGCCACAAGTGTTCCGTAGGCTGGTACTTTGTGATTCAGCTTGAGGTCCCTTCGCGATCCCTGGTCCGTTGGCCTGTGGGTCCCTGTGAAGGTAACTTTGACTTTCAGTGGGCTTTCCTGGTTGCTCCAGACGTGCCCTGACTCTCCATTGCTTGGAGAGTCCCCAGGACCTTGCTGGTCCTCACCGAAGCTTATTTACTCTGCCCGCGTGGGTTGCAGTTGCCAAGGCTTGTTGGTGTTCCATCCGGACACTGACCCCCCAGCACTTGACATCCTTAGTGTGACAGCTCACCTCCGGACCTTGGTTGTTGTCAACGTCTCCTGGTCCCCGTGGCTGCAGAGTCAAGCATTGCATCATCTCACCTGAAGCACCCAACATCGGTGGGCATTCGTCTATCGTGCCCCTTGTCACCCTGAAGTGACCCAGACTCTGTCCCCTCTGTTTTCAGGTTCTTCTCACCTCGAATCCAAGCTTGGATCCCACCGGACACTTTTAATCTTCCTGACAGCAGCACTTTTTCGTTCTCCGACATCACTTGACCCCTATGCACCCGGCTCCTCTGGGATATGTAACACGGTTATCTCAGTACTCTCAAGGGTGCTGGCCTTAGAACCTTCTATGTTTGACAGGGTTTGCTTAAAGTCCTCCGTGGGTCCTGTGTCACTACTTGGGTGGTTCCTTGGGGTCCCAGCGATTCTACGTGCTCTAGGCACTGTGCCTAGTTAAGTCATGGTTGTTATACCACTTTCTTAGTATATGGTTGGGTCTCCCCCTGGTGCCCGATGTGTATGGTGCTATTTACTGTTGTTTTAGTGATTTAATATTGTGTGCTTTGTGCTCTAATCTCATAAAGAGGTTAGTAGAGTGTTTAGTAATAAATACATACATTTGATATATCTCTTGTGTGGTTGTCCTTTCATTTGGTCATTCAGGAGGTTCTGATCTGGTAAAACAAGCTGCTTTACAATCCTTCGAGACTCAGCCTGAAGGCTATTAACCACTGGAACTTTTGCACCTTATTTAATTGATTTGTTTCATGTTTCCTCACTGAATATTGGTCCCCTCACCCTCTCACAACACTTCAGATTGTACTTTAGACAGTTTGGTGCGCTCAGCTCTTGACATACATACATATTATGATTTTCTTTTTATAGAAACGCACGCCCCCTGAAGAAGGGTAGGACCCGAAATGCATCGGGGATAACACGATTCTGTGACAAGATAATTTTGGAAATAAGGAAAACATGTACTAAACATCTACAGTATCGAACTATGTTTCATGTTGATACACGAGGTAACATCTGATAATCCTTGGACTATGAGTGAATAAAACTCAGTTCTGGAAAGCTTTTCAGTTCCTTATACTCCTAGTCACCATCAAGAAGAACCCTGAAGTGTCAAGGACGTAGGTACAAAGAATGGAAGGGCCCGTGTGTACACTGCCCCGGCTTATTTCAGGACCACACCTTAGGGAACACAACTGGGGATCCTCCCACAGGAGCAAAGCCATTGTAACCCCGAAAGCCGGTCAGTCAGTGCTATATTCCAGGGACTACAGCCTGGGATCCCCATGGGAGCAATACTCTTGGAACCCCAAACTCTGATCAGTGAGGGAAGATTGTCTGGGGCCTGGACGCTTGTGCCGGAGTGGATGAGTTTTTGCAGTAATCCAGGTTTCAGTCACCTAAAACGTAATGTGACCTGTGGGCTATTGCACAATTGCAATAAAGCAGCAGAGGTGAGAGAATATGGGGATCCAGGCTAACTAATCCTGAGCCCTTACAACCTGTCCAGATGGTCTGTCGGGGGGATGGTCGGCAGCGATTCCCCCCAAAATAGTCCACATTTCCAGGTTCTGCCCCAAGTTCCGCAGGAAATGTTCAACAGTGTTCAATAGTTTCACTATTGCTGAGATAAACACAATTGCATCGGAGGATTTATTAGGGGTAAAATTTGACACTTCGCTTTTTAAACTCTACAGGGGAAGTCTCGAGAACAGCATGGAGGAGTGTTGTCCTGAGTGATACAGAGTGGGGAGAAAAAAATACCTTATTGGGGGATAGACTTAGATAAGCATATAACCCTAAAGTACCCATAACTCGTGTTTGAAGGCGCACCCCTGGGAGAGCGAATTTAATTGAGGGATGAGTAATCAATTAACATAAAAGGGTTAATTGATGACTCATCTCTCAATTATACATGTCTCCACAGGAACACCAGTTTAGGAATCCTTCAGCTGACAGTGTGGTGCATTCCTTAGCATGCACACTGACGCCAGGTTTTTGTGGAGGTCATAAATCTTTTCCTTCCGGGGTGCACCTTCTAACACGAGGCGGCAGAGAAGCAAGCTGGCAGCTGCTAAACTAGAATCGCTTTTGACACAAAAATTAAGAATCTAATTGAAAGGTTTTGTGAACCTAAAGAGGGGGACTACTGCACCGACTGTAGCTCGGCTGGGGACCATGGTAACGTGGAATATACTTTGATGATATTTTACAGGACACAAGCTCTGTGTTCCTGGTTTCCTCCATTGGGGGCTGTCCTTTGTGGTTTTTTTAATCCTGAGGAAGATCCGCTATGATGCATAGCCAATAACATATGATCATAGGGTTGAAACGTCAACATGAATAGCATATGTCCTGCGTCAGCTATCCTACAAATCAAAAAGAAAAAATATATAAGGATATTCTGAACTTCAATTGTTTTTGACATTTGCCTATATGTGTTTATCATGTTTTCATAATTCTATGCGTGAATACTGGGAACATTTGATTTTCATTGTGATATGTGTTAGTATATTTAATGTATTGTATGTATTCTGTGTGTTATGGACAACTGAACAATTCATTTAATTGAGAAATTGCTTTTTGTGTCGTGTTTTGTGGGTTATAGAATTCTTTTTGTTGCAGAGGATTCGATTGATGTTTTTCTAAAAGAAGTTCTTGTACTTTGCCTGAGAGGGAAACATTTTTGGCCCTCAATATCCATGCTTAATGAAAAGCCTTGTTCGCAATTCTTGAATAAGAATTGTTTCACCCGACAGAATTGCTTGTAGTTTATAATTGCATACCCAGGTTCTGAGGAACACAGATAAACCCCATTATACTTAATGGTTCAACTTGTATACGGTAGATTTAGGGAAGGCATTGGACGTCAGCAGTTCTCTCATCCTGCTAAAAATTCCATATGCCGATAATATTGTGGTCATGGATCATACTAAATCGGGCTTGCACTTTACGTGTTCAGTAGATTTAACATGGCTAACCATCTACAGGTGAACCTGGCCAAAACTAAAGTCTGGTTATTTGGCAGCTATCGGCGTAAGAAGACGGCGACGTGGCATCTAGGCAGCAAGACCATCACCACTGCGAGAGAATTATAAATATTTGGGAATGTCGTTTAACGAAAGGAGACAAGCCCTAGCCCAAATAAATGATCTGAAAAAGAATGCTGCAGCTATTATAAACGGGATTGGCTAACTAAACCGTTTATTAGGCAGTGCCTCTCCAGCCCCAAGGTTTTTTTTTTTGATAAACAGTATTTATTGGGTTTTAACAGCCACGAAGTAGCCAACAGTAGACATGGCACAGATATAGTATACAGCATAACAGATTGATGTTGCAACCATGCAAGCCAGAGCACATTCAAACAAATGATGGTTGGTCCCAGGTGCGATAACTTGAGTACAGGAAATCATAAGTTCAGCCACTTCCCCCACACACGATCATGCTTTTGGGTGCATCCCCTAACCTCAAACCCCACCCGCTTCTGTTGGGCACACCAATCCATCCCATGACGCCACTGTGTAAGGATAGGGGGAAGGGACTCAGCCATCTTGCTGCAATATCACGCTTTGCTACAAGGAGGGCTGTTAGACCTGGCACCATTGGCGTGGATCTCCCTTCCATTTTTTGCCTTTACCTCCTGTGTTTTACTGTGTGTTGAACTCCATTTTTGGTGGTCTAGATGCTTTGGGCACTTTGCCACTGCTGTTCAGTGCCAAAGTGCAAGTGCTCCCTTTTGTAAATTATTGTTATGGATTAGTGATTCCATGATTGGCTTATTTGATTTACTTGTAAGTCCCTAGTACAATGCACTATGTGTGCCCAGGGCCTGCAAATCAAATGCTGCTGGTTGGCTTGCAGCACTGATTGTGCCACCCACAGAAGCAGCTTGTACAATGTGACTTAGGCCTGCCATTTCATAGCCTGTGTGCAGTCTGGGACACACTTACCAGTCCCTAAACCTTCCCTTTTCTACATATTAGTCACCCCTAAGGTAGGCCCAAGGTACACCTGTGGGCAGGGTGCATTGTATGTGAAAGGTAGGACATGCCCTGATGTGTGTGGCATGTCCTGATAGTGAAATAATGCCAATTTCGTTTTTCACTATTGCAAGGCTATCTGTTCCCATAGGACAGAATGGGGAATTTGTTTATAACATCTCATAAACATAACTCACCCTGGGAACAAGATAGAAAAGGAAAATGCTACTTACCAGTATGCATCAGTTCTTGGCATGTAGAGCTGTAGATTTGTATACTTGTGCATAGATTGCCATCTGGTGTTGGGCTCGGATGTTTGCACTTTGTTTTTGTCTTGGAAGAAGTCTTTGTAGTCACGAGGTAGGTGACTCCTCCTTAGAACGATAGTGCGCATGGGCATCGACTCCATCTCCAGATTGTTTTGCCATACTGGTAAGTAGCATTTTCCGTTCGAGGCATATGACCTGTAGATTGTATACTTGTGCATAGACTATACAGCAGTTACCTCCTTATTGGTGGCTAACTGTATCTGTTGCAGTGGTTTGAAAAAGTGTTCTTAATACAGCCTGCCCAACGTTAGTTTGTTGCTTTGCATGCATGTCTACACAACAGTGATTTGTGAATGTGTGTGGTGTAGACCAAGTTGCTGCTTTGCAGATGTCATCTAGGGGAATGTTCCCTAAGAATGCCATAGGCGCCCCTAGTTTACGTGGGGAGTGAGCTCTAGGGGGAATGGTTAAGGTGCGTTTAGCTTTAGCATAGCATATTTGGATATATTTAACAATCCACCTTGCAATCCCTGTTTTTGAGATAGGATTGCCTTTATGACTTGGGGAGGAAGCTACAAAAAGTTGTTTAGTCTTTCTAAAGGATTTTGTTCTTTCAATGTAGTAAAGTATTGCTCTTTTTACGTCTAGCGTGTGAAGAGCTCATTCTGCTACTGAGTCTGGTCGAGGGAAAAACACTGGGAGTTCTACAGACTGGTTAAGGTGGAAAGGAGCCACTACTTTAGGTAGAAATTTTGGGTTAGTCTTAAGAACTACTTTGTTCTGATGAATTTGCAGAAATGGTTCTTGTATAGTTAATGCCTGGAGTTCACTGACTCTTCTGAGAGAGGTGATTGCAACCAGGAAAGCTACTTTCCAGGTGAGGAATTGTAATTCGCATTTATGCAGAGGTTCAAATAAGGGTCCCATGAGTCTGGTAAGGACCACATTAAAGTTCCATATTGGAGAGGGTGGAACTCTAGGTGGGATTATTCTTTTGAGTCCTTCCATAAATGCTTTGATAGATGGTACTCTAAACAAAGACAAATGTTGTCTGTTTTGGAGATAGGCTGCTATTGCAGCGAGATGTAGTCGAATGGATGTATACGCTTGGTTACATTGTTGTAGATGCAAAAGGTAACAGATTATGTTTTGAATGGAAGCATCTAGTGCTTTGATTTTGTTATTTGTACAGTAAACTGCAAATCTTCTCCACTTTGCTGCATAGCACGCTCTAGTGGTAGGACGTCTAGCCTGTTTAATGATGTTCATGCAAACTGGCGGGAGATTGAGGTAGCCAAACTCTAAGATTTCAGGAGCCAGATCACATGGTTGAGTTGACTGGGATGTGGATGCCTTATCTCTCCATGGTTCTGAGTGAGAAGCTTGGGTGAGAGACGTAGGTTTTGATGAGGAACTACTGATTGTTCCAATAGGGTTGTGAACCATGGCTGTCGAGTCCATGTTGGTGCAACCAGAATCATTGTGAGGGAATGCTGTTTGAGCTTCCGAACCACTAGCAGGATGAGTGGGAGAGGCAAAAAAGCGTAAGCCAATTTGTCTGACCAGTTCATCCATAGCGCATTGCCTTTGGACAATGGGTGTGGATACCTGGATGTGAAACTTGGGCATTTTGGTCTGCGGCGAACAGGTCTATTTCTGGATAGCCCCACATTTGAAAGAACGGAAGCAGAACTTGAGGATGATGTTTCCATTCGTGGATCTGCTGTCTTTGATGACTGAGCAGATCTGCAATCTGATTGTGTACTCCTGGGAGGTGTTCTGCAAGGAGGTATATGTTTTGCGGGATGGCCCATCTCCATATGCTTTGAGCTAGGTGTGAAAGCTGCAGAGTGTGTGTGTCCCCCTGTTTTTGTATGTAATACATTGCAGTCATGTCTGTACGGATAAGGACAGCTTTGTCTACAAGGTGGAGTTGAAAGGATTTCAATGATAGGAAGTTCGCTAGCAATTCCAGGTAATTTATATGGCATTGCTTTTGTTGAGAGGTCTGTATGCCCTGAATAGTATGATTTTGAAGATAAGCTTCCCGGCCTGTGAGCGATGTGTCTGTTGTGAGCACTATCTGTGGAACCAGATAAAGGAACGTCCGCCCTTTGGAAAGGTTTTGCGTATTCCACTACTGCAGAGAGCGATGTGTGCGTCTGTCCACCAACACCAGATCTGTTAGCTGACCTTGAGCTTGGTTCCACTGACGTGCCAAACACTCCTGTAAGGGGCGCATCTGCAGTCTTGCATAAGAGACGATGAGAATGCAAGTGGCCATCATCCCGATTAACTTCATGAAAACTCGAGCTGGTAATGAGTGTTGAGGCATACATTTTGATATGAGGGCTTGCATGGTGCTTATTCTGACTGGGTTGGGGTAGGCTAGAGCTGGGATTTGGAGAGGTTGACTGTGAATCCCAAATCGTGAAGCAACTGTATTGTTTTTCATGTGTGTTGAACACAGCTGCTGTGTTACTTGGCTTTTATGAGCCAGTCGTCCAGGTAAGGGAAAACGTGAATATGTTGTCTTCGTAAGTGTGCCGCCACTACTGCGAGGCACTTTGTGAAGACTCTGGGTGCTGTGGTCACTCAGAATGGGAGGACCTTGAATTGGTAGTGTTGGTCGTTTATCTCAAACCTGAGGTATTTCCTGTGAGCGGGGTAAATGGGAATATGAAAGTAGGCGTCCTTTAAATCCAGAGTGGACAGAAAGTCGCCTTGTTGAAGTAGTGGGAGTACCTGTTGGAGAGTGACCATATGGAAATGGTCTGACTGAATGTATAGATTTAATGGCCTGAGGTCCAGTATTGGTCTGAGAGAGCCGTCCTTTTTTGGGATTAGAAAGTACAGTGAATACACTCCTGTGCCTTGATGAGGCAAAGGGACTGGTTCTATTGAACAAGTTACTTACCTTCGGTAACGATGTATCTGTAAGAAACATTAGTTAGTTAGATTCCTCACCTTAGAATATCCCCAGGCGTCAGACTGGATCCGGAAGATTTTTCGTCAGCAATACCCCTTGCGCGTCGCTAGGCGTCGTCTGCGGCTCCGTGTCCGGCGTCGGCGTCGTGCGCCGGAATGACGTCGTCGGAGTACTTAGACGCCGCCCTCGCGCGCTGATGTCAGTTCTTGTACATAGCTTTCCGCGCCAGGAACGCAGAGCCATGCAAAGACCGACACTGGTGCCAAAAATAAAATCTAGGGGCCTGAAAAGGATAACCTTAACCCTAGATGTCAGTTCGCAGAACGGGGAGGATGGGTGGGTCGGTGAGGAATCTAACTAACTAATGTTTCTTACAGATACATCGTTACCGAAGGTAAGTAACTTGTTCATCTGAAAGAAACACGTTAGTTAGATTCCTCACCTTAGAATAGATACCCAAGCAATACCATCCCCGGTGGTGGGTCTGCGAACCAAGATCACACCAGAAAGTCCTGGAGGACAGAACGGCCAAAGAAGCCACCCCTCCGGACTTGGCTGTCAAGGCAATAATGCCTGGCAAACGTGTGTAGCGAAGCCCACGTTGCCGCCTGACAGATGTCCTGCAAAGGGACACCCCGTCCCAAAGCAGTAGTAGCCGCTGTGGCCCGAGTGGAGTGGGCGCGCAGCCCAACAGGAGGGTCCTTTTTTGCCAAGGAGTAACAAATTTTGATGCACAAAACGACCCACCGAGAGATGGTCCGTTTGTGCACCGCTTTCCCCTTCTTAGCACCCACGTATCCAACGAAAAGTTGGTCGTCCACCCGGAACTGCTTTGTGCGGTCCAGATAAAAGGAGAGCGCATGTTTTGGGTCCAGACGGTGGAGCCTCTCTTCCTCTTTGGAAGGATGCGGAGGCGGAAAGAAGGTGGGCAAGGTGACAGACTGCCCAAGATGAAATGGAGTCACCACTTCGGAAGAAAGGAGGGACGAGGCCGAAGGACAACCTTGTCCGGATGAACAGACAGAAAAGGAGGCTTTGAGGATAAAGCCTGGAGCTCACTCACCCGTCTAGCCGAGGTGATGGCTACCAGAAAAGCAGTCTTAAGAGTCAGAAGACGAAGAGGACAATTGTGAAGAGGCTCGAAATATTTGGGAATGTCGTTTAACGAAAGGAGACAAGCCCTAGCCCAAATAAATGATCTGAAAAAGAATGCTGCAGCTATTATAAACGGGATTGGCTAACTAAACCGTTTATTAGGCAGTGCCTCTCCAGCCCCAAGGTTTTTTTTTTTGATAAACAGTATTTATTGGGTTTTAACAGCCACGAAGTAGCCAACAGTAGACATGGCACAGATATAGTATACAGCATAACAGATTGATGTTGCAACCATGCAAGCCAGAGCACATTCAAACAAATGATGGTTGGTCCCAGGTGCGATAACTTGAGTACAGGAAATCATAAGTTCAGCCACTTCCCCCACACACACGATCATGCTTTTGGGTGCATCCCCTAACCTCAAACCCCACCCGCTTCTGTTGGGCACACCAATCCATCCCATGACGCCACTGTGTAAGGATAGGGGGAAGGGACTCAGCCATCTTGCTGCAATATCACGCTTTGCTACAAGGAGGGCTGTTAGACCTGGCACCATTGGCGTGGATCTCCCTTCCATTTTTTGCCTTTACCTCCTGTGTTTTACTGTGTGTTGAACTCCATTTTTGGTGGTCTAGATGCTTTGGGCACTTTGCCACTGCTGTTCAGTGCCAAAGTGCAAGTGCTCCTTTTTGTAAATTATTGTTATGGATTAGTGATTCCATGATTGGCTTATTTGATTTACTTGTAAGTCCCTAGTACAATGCACTATGTGTGCCCAGGGCCTGCAAATCAAATGCTGCTGGTTGGCTTGCAGCACTGATTGTGCCACCCACAGAAGCAGCTTGTACAATGTGACTTAGGCCTGCCATTTCATAGCCTGTGTGCAGTCTGGGACACACTTACCAGTCCCTAAACCTTCCCTTTTCTACATATTAGTCACCCCTAAGGTAGGCCCAAGGTACACCTGTGGGCAGGGTGCATTGTATGTGAAAGGTAGGACATGCCCTGATGTGTGTGGCATGTCCTGATAGTGAAATAATGCCAATTTCGTTTTTCACTATTGCAAGGCTATCTGTTCCCATAGGACAGAATGGGGAATTTGTTTATAACATCTCATAAACATAACTCACCCTGGGAACAAGATAGAAAAGGAAAATGCTACTTACCAGTATGCATCAGTTCTTGGCATGTAGAGCTGTAGATTTGTATACTTGTGCATAGATTGCCATCTGGTGTTGGGCTCGGATGTTTGCACTTTGTTTTTGTCTTGGAAGAAGTCTTTGTAGTCACGAGGTAGGTGACTCCTCCTTAGAACGATAGTGCGCATGGGCATCGACTCCATCTCCAGATTGTTTTGCCATACTGGTAAGTAGCATTTTCCGTTCGAGGCATATGACCTGTAGATTGTATACTTGTGCATAGACTATACAGCAGTTACCTCCTTATTGGTGGCTAACTGTATCTGTTGCAGTGGTTTGAAAAAGTGTTCTTAATACAGCCTGCCCAACGTTAGTTTGTTGCTTTGCATGCATGTCTACACAACAGTGATTTGTGAATGTGTGTGGTGTAGACCAAGTTGCTGCTTTGCAGATGTCATCTAGGGGAATGTTCCCTAAGAATGCCATAGGCGCCCCTAGTTTACGTGGGGAGTGAGCTCTAGGGGGAATGGTTAAGGTGCGTTTAGCTTTAGCATAGCATATTTGGATATATTTAACAATCCACCTTGCAATCCCTGTTTTTGAGATAGGATTGCCTTTATGACTTGGGGAGGAAGCTACAAAAAGTTGTTTAGTCTTTCTAAAGGATTTTGTTCTTTCAATGTAGTAAAGTATTGCTCTTTTTACGTCTAGCGTGTGAAGAGCTCATTCTGCTACTGAGTCTGGTCGAGGGAAAAACACTGGGAGTTCTACAGACTGGTTAAGGTGGAAAGGAGCCACTACTTTAGGTAGAAATTTTGGGTTAGTCTTAAGAACTACTTTGTTCTGATGAATTTGCAGAAATGGTTCTTGTATAGTTAATGCCTGGAGTTCACTGACTCTTCTGAGAGAGGTGATTGCAACCAGGAAAGCTACTTTCCAGGTGAGGAATTGTAATTCGCATTTATGCAGAGGTTCAAATAAGGGTCCCATGAGTCTGGTAAGGACCACATTAAAGTTCCATATAACTTTAACTTTTAATAATCCGGACAAGGACAACCTTGTCCGGATGAACAGACAGAAAAGGAGGCTTTGAGGATAAAGCCTGGAGCTCACTCACCCGTCTAGCCGAGGTGATGGCTACCAGAAAAGCAGTCTTAAGAGTCAGAAGACGAAGAGGACAATTGTGAAGAGGCTCGAAGGGAGCGCACATCAGGAATGTCAAGACAAGATTCAAGTCCCACTGAGGCATTACAAAAGGGACAGGAGGGAACGTGTGAGTAATGCCTTTCAGAAAGCGTGTAACTACAGGGGACTTGAAAAGAGAAGGCTGATCAGGAAGTCGCAAGAAGGCAGAGATGGCAGCAAGATAACCTTTCAGGGTGCCCAGGGCAGAGCCCTGCCGGGCCAAAGAAAGAAGAAAGAGGAGAACCTCAGAAAGAGGGGCGGAAAGGGGATCCACAGCCTTTGCTGTGCACCATGCCACAAATTTGTTCCACCGGCAGGCGTATAACGTCTTTGTGGAGGGACGCCTGGCTGCCAGAATGATATCACAGACTTCAGGAGGCAAGTCAAATGGCATCAACTGCCGCCGCTCAATCTCCACGCATGGAGGTGGAGGCTGGACAGGTTCGGGTGGAGGACCGTCCCCTGCTGCTGCGACAGAAGATCCTCCCGAAGGGGCAGACGTATCGGAGGATCGGTCAACATACTGAGTAGCTCGGGATACCAGTACCTTCGTGCCCAATCCGGAGCCACCAAGATAACTTGGGCCCGGTCGTGCCTGATCTTCTTCAGCACTCTGGGCAGAAGTGGTATAGGCGGAAAGGCGTACAACAGACCGCAACTCCACTCGCGACGAAAAGCGTCGCCGAGCGAGTGCCGCCTGAACTGCTGACATTGCGCGTTCTCTTCGGTGGCGAATAGATCTAACCAAGGCTCTCCCCACTGCTGAAAGAGACCTTGCGCCACTTCGGAGTTCAGACGCCATTCGTGATCCATCATGCACCGGCGGCTGAGTTCGTCTGCTCTGGCGTTCAGAGAGCCCGCCAGATGTTGAACCACCAGGGTGACGCCCTGGTGTTCCAGCCATGTCCAGAGGCGCAGAGCCTCCTGACAAAGGGTCCACGACCCCACCCCGCCCTGTTTGTTGCAATACCACATGGCGGTGGTGTTGTCCGTGAACACCTGCACGACACTTCCCCTGACAGAGGGAAGGAAGGCTTTCAGTGCAAGTCGGATCGCTCTCAACTCCAACAAGTTGATTTGGAGACGAGACTCCGCCGGAGACCAGAGGCCTCTGATCTCCGCCTCTCCCATATGGCCACCCCATCCCAGGAGGGACGCATCCGTCACGACGACATGCTCCGGTTGGGGAAGGGAGAGGCTCTTGCCCTTGACCCAATCGCGGTCCGTGAGCCACCACTGCAACTGCTGTGCAGTGCCCTCCGAGATCAAGACATGGTCGGACAGGTTGCCGTGATGCTGGGCCCACTGAAACTTCAGGTCCCACTGCAGAGCCCGCATGCGCCGTCTGGCGTGATGCACTAGTAGGATGCAGGAGGCCATCAGCCCCAGAAGCCGCAACACTAGCCTGACCGAGACCGAGGATAGAGGCCGAAAGATGGGAATCAGGGCCTGTATATCCCGGACCCGCTGTTCCGGTGGATGGACCCGGAACTGCGCCGAATCGAGAACCGCTCCGATGAAGAGGAGCTTCTGAGAGGGGCTCAGGTGTGACTTCGGCACGTTGATGGAAAATCCCAGCAAATGCAGGAGATCCGCCGTAGTCTGGAGGTGGGAGACGACTGCCTGGGGCGAGCCCGCCTTCAACAACCAGTCGTCGAGATAGGGAAAGACTGGAACCCCTGATCTGCGCAGATGAGCTGCGACCACGGCCATCACTTTCGTGAACACCCGAGGGGCACTGGTGAGGCCGAAGGGGAGCACGGTAAACTGAAAGTGCTCCGGGCCCACCGTGAACCGCAGGTAACGCCGGTGGGCCGGCAGGACAGGGATGTGGAAATATGCGTCCTGCAAGTCCAACGCTACCATCCAGTCTCCGGGGTCTAGGGCAGCTAGAACCTGAGCCAAAGTTAACATCTTGAACCTTTCCTTCCGGAGGAAGGTATTGACGTTCCGGAGGTCCAAGATAGGGCGTAGGCCCCCTTTGCCCTTCTTGGGAACCAGAAAGTAGTGGGAATAACAACCACGACCTACTTCTGAGCTCGGAACGCGCTCAACGGCCCCCTTGGCCAAGAGGGCCGAAACTTCCTCGTGGAGAAGATTCAAATGATCCCCCGAGATACGGTGGTGCTGCGGTGGCATGGCTGGAGGGGTCGTCTAGAAGGGGAGGGAGTAGCCCCTTCGGACGATTTGCAGCACCCACCTGTCCGATGTGATGGACCGCCAGTGGAGCAGGTGATGGCGAACTCTGCCGCCCACTGGCGTGGAATGGGCCTGAAAGCTCGGACTAGGAAGGCTTTGAGGCGGATGCTGCCGGGGTGGATGTGGGCTGACCTCGTCGTCCTCCAGAACCGCCTCGGCGGAAACCACGTCCGCGACCGCGAGCAGGTTGATTCTGCGGCTGGTGGCTAGGCGCACGTGAGGAGGCACCCCTTCCTTGGCCACGAAAGGGGCGAAAGGCGGAAGTTTGCGACCGCGGGGCCGAGAGGCCCAAGGACTTGGCCGTAGCCCGGGAGTCCTTAAAGCGATTCAGCGCACTGTCCACTTTCTCGCCAAAAAGGCGAGTGCCATCAAAGGGCATGTCCATGAGAGAGCTCTGGACATCGCCCGAAAATGACGTGGACCGCAGCCAGGCGTGACGTCTAAGCGCCACTGAGGTAGAAATCGCCCTACCCAGCGAGTCCGTGGTGTCAAGCCCACATCGTATAGCATGTCGCGCGGCATCCCTCCCATCGGCCAGAGCCTGGGTAAGTCGTGTCCGGACCTCCTCCGGACACAGGGGCAGCGCGTCCTCCACCGCATCCCACAGAGAGTGGGAATAACGGTCCAAGAGACAAGCGGTGTTCAAAGACCGCAGGCCCAAACTAAGGGAGGAGAACAGCTTCTTGCCAAACTGCTCTAGTCTCTTGGAATCCCGGTCCGGCGGGGCGGTCGGGAAAGAGGATTGGGAGGTGGAGGCCTGGATAACCAGGCTCTCAGGGGTAGGGTGTTGGGACAGAAAACTGGGGTCGCCCGGAGCAGGGCGGTGGCGCCGTGCTCCGGCGCCACCGCCCTGCGGTGTTAGCTGACCTTGAGCTTGGTTCCACTGACGTGCCAAACACTCCTGTAAGGGGCGCATCTGCAGTCTTGCATAAGAGACGATGAGAATGCAAGTGGCCATCATCCCGATTAACTTCATGAAAACTCGAGCTGGTAATGAGTGTTGAGGCATACATTTTGATATGAGGGCTTGCATGGTGCTTATTCTGACTGGGTTGGGGTAGGCTAGAGCTGGGATTTGGAGAGGTTGACTGTGAATCCCAAATCGTGAAGCAACTGTATTGTTTTTCATGTGTGTTGAACACAGCTGCTGTGTTACTTGGCTTTTATGAGCCAGTCGTCCAGGTAAGGGAAAACGTGAATATGTTGTCTTCGTAAGTGTGCCGCCACTACTGCGAGGCACTTTGTGAAGACTCTGGGTGCTGTGGTCACTCAGAATGGGAGGACCTTGAATTGGTAGTGTTGGTCGTTTATCTCAAACCTGAGGTATTTCCTGTGAGCGGGGTAAATGGGAATATGAAAGTAGGCGTCCTTTAAATCCAGAGTGGACAGAAAGTCGCCTTGTTGAAGTAGTGGGAGTACCTGTTGGAGAGTGACCATATGGAAATGGTCTGACTGAATGTATAGATTTAATGGCCTGAGGTCCAGTATTGGTCTGAGAGAGCCGTCCTTTTTTGGGATTAGAAAGTACAGTGAATACACTCCTGTGCCTTGATGAGGCAAAGGGACTGGTTCTATTGAACAAGTTACTTACCTTCGGTAACGATGTATCTGTAAGAAACATTAGTTAGTTAGATTCCTCACCTTAGAATATCCCCAGGCGTCAGACTGGATCCGGAAGATTTTTCGTCAGCAATACCCCTTGCGCGTCGCTAGGCGTCGTCTGCGGCTCCGTGTCCGGCGTCGGCGTCGTGCGCCGGAATGACGTCGTCGGAGTACTTAGACGCCGCCCTCGCGCGCTGATGTCAGTTCTTGTACATAGCTTTCCGCGCCAGGAACGCAGAGCCATGCAAAGACCGACACTGGTGCCAAAAATAAAATCTAGGGGCCTGAAAAGGATAACCTTAACCCTAGATGTCAGTTCGCAGAACGGGGAGGATGGGTGGGTCGGTGAGGAATCTAACTAACTAATGTTTCTTACAGATACATCGTTACCGAAGGTAAGTAACTTGTTCATCTGAAAGAAACACGTTAGTTAGATTCCTCACCTTAGAATAGATACCCAAGCAATACCATCCCCGGTGGTGGGTCTGCGAACCAAGATCACACCAGAAAGTCCTGGAGGACAGAACGGCCAAAGAAGCCACCCCTCCGGACTTGGCTGTCAAGGCAATAATGCCTGGCAAACGTGTGTAGCGAAGCCCACGTTGCCGCCTGACAGATGTCCTGCAAAGGGACACCCCGTCCCAAAGCAGTAGTAGCCGCTGTGGCCCGAGTGGAGTGGGCGCGCAGCCCAACAGGAGGGTCCTTTTTTGCCAAGGAGTAACAAATTTTGATGCACAAAACGACCCACCGAGAGATGGTCCGTTTGTGCACCGCTTTCCCCTTCTTAGCACCCACGTATCCAACGAAAAGTTGGTCGTCCACCCGGAACTGCTTTGTGCGGTCCAGATAAAAGGAGAGCGCATGTTTTGGGTCCAGACGGTGGAGCCTCTCTTCCTCTTTGGAAGGATGCGGAGGCGGAAAGAAGGTGGGCAAGGTGACAGACTGCCCAAGATGAAATGGAGTCACCACTTTCGGAAGAAAGGAGGGACGAGGCCGAAGGACAACCTTGTCCGGATGAACAGACAGAAAAGGAGGCTTTGAGGATAAAGCCTGGAGCTCACTCACCCGTCTAGCCGAGGTGATGGCTACCAGAAAAGCAGTCTTAAGAGTCAGAAGACGAAGAGGACAATTGTGAAGAGGCTCGAAATATTTGGGAATGTCGTTTAACGAAAGGAGACAAGCCCTAGCCCAAATAAATGATCTGAAAAAGAATGCTGCAGCTATTATAAACGGGATTGGCTAACTAAACCGTTTATTAGGCAGTGCCTCTCCAGCCCCAAGGTTTTTTTTTTTGATAAACAGTATTTATTGGGTTTTAACAGCCACGAAGTAGCCAACAGTAGACATGGCACAGATATAGTATACAGCATAACAGATTGTTGTTGCAACCATGCAAGCCAGAGCACATTCAAACAAATGATGGTTGGTCCCAGGTGCGATAACTTGAGTACAGGAAATCATAAGTTCAGCCACTTCCCCCACACACGATCATGCTTTTGGGTGCATCCCCTAACCTCAAACCCCACCCGCTTCTGTTGGGCACACCAATCCATCCCATGACGCCACTGTGTAAGGATAGGGGGAAGGGACTCAGCCATCTTGCTGCAATATCACGCTTTGCTACAAGGAGGGCTGTTAGACCTGGCACCATTGGCGTGGATCTCCCTTCCATTTTTTGCCTTTACCTCCTGTGTTTTACTGTGTGTTGAACTCCATTTTTGGTGGTCTAGATGCTTTGGGCACTTTGCCACTGCTGTTCAGTGCCAAAGTGCAAGTGCTCCCTTTTGTAAATTATTGTTATGGATTAGTGATTCCATGATTGGCTTATTTGATTTACTTGTAAGTCCCTAGTACAATGCACTATGTGTGCCCAGGGCCTGCAAATCAAATGCTGCTGGTTGGCTTGCAGCACTGATTGTGCCACCCACAGAAGCAGCTTGTACAATGTGACTTAGGCCTGCCATTTCATAGCCTGTGTGCAGTCTGGGACACACTTACCAGTCCCTAAACCTTCCCTTTTCTACATATTAGTCACCCCTAAGGTAGGCCCAAGGTACACCTGTGGGCAGGGTGCATTGTATGTGAAAGGTAGGACATGCCCTGATGTGTGTGGCATGTCCTGATAGTGAAATAATGCCAATTTCGTTTTTCACTATTGCAAGGCTATCTGTTCCCATAGGACAGAATGGGGAATTTGTTTATAACATCTCATAAACATAACTCACCCTGGGAACAAGATAGAAAAGGAAAATGCTACTTACCAGTATGCATCAGTTCTTGGCATGTAGAGCTGTAGATTTGTATACTTGTGCATAGATTGCCATCTGGTGTTGGGCTCGGATGTTTGCACTTTGTTTTTGTCTTGGAAGAAGTCTTTGTAGTCACGAGGTAGGTGACTCCTCCTTAGAACGATAGTGCGCATGGGCATCGACTCCATCTCCAGATTGTTTTGCCATACTGGTAAGTAGCATTTTCCGTTCGAGGCATATGACCTGTAGATTGTATACTTGTGCATAGACTATACAGCAGTTACCTCCTTATTGGTGGCTAACTGTATCTGTTGCAGTGGTTTGAAAAAGTGTTCTTAATACAGCCTGCCCAACGTTAGTTTGTTGCTTTGCATGCATGTCTACACAACAGTGATTTGTGAATGTGTGTGGTGTAGACCAAGTTGCTGCTTTGCAGATGTCATCTAGGGGAATGTTCCCTAAGAATGCCATAGGCGCCCCTAGTTTACGTGGGGAGTGAGCTCTAGGGGGAATGGTTAAGGTGCGTTTAGCTTTAGCATAGCATATTTGGATATATTTAACAATCCACCTTGCAATCCCTGTTTTTGAGATAGGATTGCCTTTATGACTTGGGGAGGAAGCTACAAAAAGTTGTTTAGTCTTTCTAAAGGATTTTGTTCTTTCAATGTAGTAAAGTATTGCTCTTTTTACGTCTAGCGTGTGAAGAGCTCATTCTGCTACTGAGTCTGGTCGAGGGAAAAACACTGGGAGTTCTACAGACTGGTTAAGGTGGAAAGGAGCCACTACTTTAGGTAGAAATTTTGGGTTAGTCTTAAGAACTACTTTGTTCTGATGAATTTGCAGAAATGGTTCTTGTATAGTTAATGCCTGGAGTTCACTGACTCTTCTGAGAGAGGTGATTGCAACCAGGAAAGCTACTTTCCAGGTGAGGAATTGTAATTCGCATTTATGCAGAGGTTCAAATAAGGGTCCCATGAGTCTGGTAAGGACCACATTAAAGTTCCATATAACTTTAACTTTTAATAATCCGGACAAGGACAACCTTGTCCGGATGAACAGACAGAAAAGGAGGCTTTGAGGATAAAGCCTGGAGCTCACTCACCCGTCTAGCCGAGGTGATGGCTACCAGAAAAGCAGTCTTAAGAGTCAGAAGACGAAGAGGACAATTGTGAAGAGGCTCGAAGGGAGCGCACATCAGGAATGTCAAGACAAGATTCAAGTCCCACTGAGGCATTACAAAAGGGACAGGAGGGAACGTGTGAGTAATGCCTTTCAGAAAGCGTGTAACTACAGGGGACTTGAAAAGAGAAGGCTGATCAGGAAGTCGCAAGAAGGCAGAGATGGCAGCAAGATAACCTTTCAGGGTGCCCAGGGCAGAGCCCTGCCGGGCCAAAGAAAGAAGAAAGAGGAGAACCTCAGAAAGAGGGGCGGAAAGGGGATCCACAGCCTTTGCTGTGCACCATGCCACAAATTTGTTCCACCGGCAGGCGTATAACGTCTTTGTGGAGGGACGCCTGGCTGCCAGAATGATATCACAGACTTCAGGAGGCAAGTCAAATGGCATCAACTGCCGCCGCTCAATCTCCACGCATGGAGGTGGAGGCTGGACAGGTTCGGGTGGAGGACCGTCCCCTGCTGCTGCGACAGAAGATCCTCCCGAAGGGGCAGACGTATCGGAGGATCGGTCAACATACTGAGTAGCTCGGGATACCAGTACCTTCGTGCCCAATCCGGAGCCACCAAGATAACTTGGGCCCGGTCGTGCCTGATCTTCTTCAGCACTCTGGGCAGAAGTGGTATAGGCGGAAAGGCGTACAACAGACCGCAACTCCACTCGCGACGAAAAGCGTCGCCGAGCGAGTGCCGCCTGAACTGCTGACATTGCGCGTTCTCTTCGGTGGCGAATAGATCTAACCAAGGCTCTCCCCACTGCTGAAAGAGACCTTGCGCCACTTCGGAGTTCAGACGCCATTCGTGATCCATCATGCACCGGCGGCTGAGTTCGTCTGCTCTGGCGTTCAGAGAGCCCGCCAGATGTTGAACCACCAGGGTGACGCCCTGGTGTTCCAGCCATGTCCAGAGGCGCAGAGCCTCCTGACAAAGGGTCCACGACCCCACCCCGCCCTGTTTGTTGCAATACCACATGGCGGTGGTGTTGTCCGTGAACACCTGCACGACACTTCCCCTGACAGAGGGAAGGAAGGCTTTCAGTGCAAGTCGGATCGCTCTCAACTCCAACAAGTTGATTTGGAGACGAGACTCCGCCGGAGACCAGAGGCCTCTGATCTCCGCCTCTCCCATATGGCCACCCCATCCCAGGAGGGACGCATCCGTCACGACGACATGCTCCGGTTGGGGAAGGGAGAGGCTCTTGCCCTTGACCCAATCGCGGTCCGTGAGCCACCACTGCAACTGCTGTGCAGTGCCCTCCGAGATCAAGACATGGTCGGACAGGTTGCCGTGATGCTGGGCCCACTGAAACTTCAGGTCCCACTGCAGAGCCCGCATGCGCCGTCTGGCGTGATGCACTAGTAGGATGCAGGAGGCCATCAGCCCCAGAAGCCGCAACACTAGCCTGACCGAGACCGAGGATAGAGGCCGAAAGATGGGAATCAGGGCCTGTATATCCCGGACCCGCTGTTCCGGTGGATGGACCCGGAACTGCGCCGAATCGAGAACCGCTCCGATGAAGAGGAGCTTCTGAGAGGGGCTCAGGTGTGACTTCGGCACGTTGATGGAAAATCCCAGCAAATGCAGGAGATCCGCCGTAGTCTGGAGGTGGGAGACGACTGCCTGGGGCGAGCCCGCCTTCAACAACCAGTCGTCGAGATAGGGAAAGACTGGAACCCCTGATCTGCGCAGATGAGCTGCGACCACGGCCATCACTTTCGTGAACACCCGAGGGGCACTGGTGAGGCCGAAGGGGAGCACGGTAAACTGAAAGTGCTCCGGGCCCACCGTGAACCGCAGGTAACGCCGGTGGGCCGGCAGGACAGGGATGTGGAAATATGCGTCCTGCAAGTCCAACGCTACCATCCAGTCTCCGGGGTCTAGGGCAGCTAGAACCTGAGCCAAAGTTAACATCTTGAACCTTTCCTTCCGGAGGAAGGTATTGACGTTCCGGAGGTCCAAGATAGGGCGTAGGCCCCCTTTGCCCTTCTTGGGAACCAGAAAGTAGTGGGAATAACAACCACGACCTACTTCTGAGCTCGGAACGCGCTCAACGGCCCCCTTGGCCAAGAGGGCCGAAACTTCCTCGTGGAGAAGATTCAAATGATCCCCCGAGATACGGTGGTGCTGCGGTGGCATGGCTGGAGGGGTCGTCTAGAAGGGGAGGGAGTAGCCCCTTCGGACGATTTGCAGCACCCACCTGTCCGATGTGATGGACCGCCAGTGGAGCAGGTGATGGCGAACTCTGCCGCCCACTGGCGTGGAATGGGCCTGAAAGCTCGGACTAGGAAGGCTTTGAGGCGGATGCTGCCGGGGTGGATGTGGGCTGACCTCGTCGTCCTCCAGAACCGCCTCGGCGGAAACCACGTCCGCGACCGCGAGCAGGTTGATTCTGCGGCTGGTGGCTAGGCGCACGTGAGGAGGCACCCCTTCCTTGGCCACGAAAGGGGCGAAAGGCGGAAGTTTGCGACCGCGGGGCCGAGAGGCCCAAGGACTTGGCCGTAGCCCGGGAGTCCTTAAAGCGATTCAGCGCACTGTCCACTTTCTCGCCAAAAAGGCGAGTGCCATCAAAGGGCATGTCCATGAGAGAGCTCTGGACATCGCCCGAAAATGACGTGGACCGCAGCCAGGCGTGACGTCTAAGCGCCACTGAGGTAGAAATCGCCCTACCCAGCGAGTCCGTGGTGTCAAGCCCACATCGTATAGCATGTCGCGCGGCATCCCTCCCATCGGCCAGAGCCTGGGTAAGTCGTGTCCGGACCTCCTCCGGACACAGGGGCAGCGCGTCCTCCACCGCATCCCACAGAGAGTGGGAATAACGGTCCAAGAGACAAGCGGTGTTCAAAGACCGCAGGCCCAAACTAAGGGAGGAGAACAGCTTCTTGCCAAACTGCTCTAGTCTCTTGGAATCCCGGTCCGGCGGGGCGGTCGGGAAAGAGGATTGGGAGGTGGAGGCCTGGATAACCAGGCTCTCAGGGGTAGGGTGTTGGGACAGAAAACTGGGGTCGCCCGGAGCAGGGCGGTGGCGCCTGGCGACGTTCCTGTCCACAGGAGGAACTGTGGAGGGCTTGGACCAGGTGCCCTGTAGAACGTCAGTGAGGGCCTCATTGAATGGCAGCAGAGGCTCAGTGGAGCTTGCTGCAGACTGAAGCACCTCAGTGAGGACGTTCGTCCTCAGAGCCACGGCAGGTAGCTCGAGCCCAAGGGCTGCGGCCGCCTTGCGCAGCACCACAGAGAAAGCAGCACCCTCCTCCGAAGCCACAGTCGGAGGAGAGATGAATCCAGTGTCTGGCGAGGTATCCAGGCCACTGGCATCCCCCAGTTCATCTGCCCAGTCCTGGGACAGTTGGGCCTGAGCGGCCATAGGATCCTCGGATCCCTCCCAGTTGTCCCCATCATCCGACTCCTGGTGTAGAGGAGAAAGTAACGGAGCCGGGCGGTAGACAAAATGTGTCTCTAGCGGCGCCGATCGCGGCGTCCATCGAAGCCGTACCGGCGCCGGGCCCGGAGTGGGACTGAACCGGGGCTCGACGTCGAACGGAGTCGACGTCGGGGGTGGTACCGGTGTCGACGCCGGCGGAGGAGGCGTGACGAGGTTGACCGGCGTCGACGGGGACTCGAGAACGGGTCCCACGGGCGCTTGCGGCGTCGAGGCCAGAGCCGTCAACGGCGCCGGGGCCGGAGCCACCGGCAGGCAAGGCAGCCCAGTCGGGTCCGCGGGGCCCGAAGGCGCACCAGCGGGCGCAGACGGCGGAGCCAGCTTCCTCATGGCCGAGAGGAAGGCACTGACTTCCGCCGGCGTCGCGTCAGTCCCAGGGACCGGAGGGTATGGAGACGTGCGCGGCGCCTGCGCCTCCGCCGGAGCCGCGGGGGTGGAACCACCCTGACCCTCGGCCGAGTCGCGCGACCGGCGAGGGGAGTCCGAAGAGCGGTGTCGCCTCTTGGACTTCTTGGAATGCTTCGACTTACCCGAAGACTTGGATCCCGACGACCGATGGTGACGTCGGCTTCGGCTCCGCGACCGATCCTTGGACCTCCTCCTGGACCGGGATCGAGAGGCGCGCGGAGCCGAGTGACGAATCTCGAGAAGCTTACGGGACCGCTCCCGTCTAGCCTTCGAGGTCAGGGCCTTGCAGTCCGAGCACGACGCCGCGTCGTGATCGAGGCCCAAGCAATAAAGGCACCGGCGGTGATGGTCCGTAACCGACATCAAGCGGCTACAGTCCGTACAGGCTTTGAAACCAGGCATCCTACCAGCACCGGAGTCGAGACAGGATCAAAAAGGATCAAACAGTTAGTCAAAAATTGACTAAAGGGGTAGCTCTCCCGGATCTGCGCTTACTGGCGCGGAAAAAAGAAGAACTGACGTCAGCGCGCGAGGGCGGCGTCTAAGTACTCCAACGACGTCATTCCGGCGCACGACGCCGACGACGGACGCGGAGCCGCAGACGACGCCTAGCGACGCGCAAGGGGTATTGCTGACGAAAAATCTTCCGGATCCAGTCTGACGCCTGGGGATATTCTAAGGTGAGGAATCTAACTAACGTGTTTCTTTCAGATGCATGTTTTTGTAACAGGAAGAGAACCTCTTGTTTGAGAAGAGTGAGATGTTCTGAGGACATTGGGCGTTCTCTGGGAGGAATGTTTGGTGGAGTACCAGTGAGTTCCACGCAATAACCATACCGGATAATTTGTTTCACCCACTTGTCTGTTGTAATGGAATATCAGACAGGTAGGAACTGTGATAGGTGTCCCCCGACAGGTGTGGAATGGTCGGGGGTAGCGGGGGAAGTCACTGCTTGGCTGCAGGGGAAGTGTGGGTGGAATTATTTTTGCCTCTTCCCCTAATATTGTTTCCTCCATATCCTCCTCGATAGGATCCTCGGGAGGAGGAAGGTTGATTTTTGTAAGTAGAGTGGAGTGTTTTGGAGCCACCCCTATAAAAGGAGCGACGAAAGGAGCCTCTGTTAGTGGGTAGTGATAGGGCTCCCATAGATTTGGCAGTTTCTGTATCTCTCTTAATTTTTCCTAATGAAGAGTCTATATTTGGTCCAAAAAGATGTTGTTGGTCAAAAGGCTGGTTTAGTATAGCTGACTGTAACTCTTGCTTGAATCCGGAGATTCGAAGCCAAGCATGGTGGCATAGAAAGATGCTGGTGTTAATGCCACAGGATGCTGTGTCAGTGGCATCTAGTGCTCATTTTATAGAGGTGTTTGTAATTAATTTACTCTCTTGAATGAGGTCGTTGGCTTTACCCTTGTATTGATCTGGTAAATGCTGTATTAGCTTTTCTAGTTCATCATAGTGCACTCTTGTCATAGCGTGCTAGGAGGGCTTGCGCATTGGCAATATGCCAACTATTAATGCCCTGTGACGCAATTTGTTTGCCTGAAGCATCTATAAGCTTTGACTCCTTATCAGGAGGAGGTGCGTTGCCTGTTGCTTGTGAATTGGCTCGCTTGCGGGCATTAGATACAACAATGGAGTCTAGGGGCACTTCTTAATATAAACTGGGTCAGTAGGAGCAGCTTTATATATTTTATCAACTCTTGGGGTAAGTATTCGTGTTCTAACTGGGTCCTTGAATACTTCATTAGTGTGCTTTAACATGCCTTTTAACATTGACAATGTATTAGTAGATTTTTGGAATGGAGCAAATGTTTCCACAAGTAAATCCTCCTCTAGTGGGTCAGTGTGTAATTCCACTCCATGATATAGAGCAGCCCCATTGATAAGTTGTGTGAATCCAATATTATTATCAGGTGGTGATGGTCTGGAGGGATATAGGTCCGGATCATTACTATTTGTCTAGGTCTTTATCATAATCGTCCAATGGATCTTGGTCTTGTGGTATGGTGTGATGGTCATTATCCCCACCCCCATCCCCGTCCCCATCCGTATCGGCATCTGTGTCATTATTCCCCTGTGGTTCAGGGGAGAAATGAGGTGGTGGTGAGTTATATGGAGATATCAGTAAGTTAGGATCAATAGGTGGAGGAGAGGGAGGTATGTAAGGGGGAGAGGGGTTAGTACCCATGTCCTTGCTCTTTTTGAGAGGTATATGGTGTTCCTCTGAAATGTCCTGTTTTCGTTTTTTAGGAAGGGTTGCTACAAGATGTCGAAGTTGTTGGATCAATATGCAGTTTCTTTTGCTTGGGATCCATTGGTTCTTGTAAAGGAAGTTCTTTAGGTGGTATTTCCTTTTCTTTAGTTGTTTCAGAGGGTATTTTATGGATACTGTCTGAAACCTTAAGAGGAGTGGTCTGTTTTTTCGGTTCCGAATCCTTTGTTGCATGTTTATGCTCCGAAGGTTTGTGTAGAGGCTTGCCTTTTCTACCTTTCAGTTGCAAAAGTTTGTCTTTAGGTTTTGGATCCGATGGCTTGTCTTTGGTTTTCGTCTTCGAAGATTTGGGCTCAGTTATTTCCGGATCCGAAATTTTTGGTTTCTGAGATTTCGGGTCGGAGTCTTTCGGTGCCGAAGATGACTTTGGTGCCTGTATCGAAGCACTGGATTTGGTTTTCGGTGCCGGAGATGGCGTTTCGGTACCGTGGGGACGGCTCAATCCCGAGCAGGAGGCTTTGTCTTTCGGTTTCATAGCCGGGCCGGAGGGTTGGGCATCTGAACCATGTTTTTGGTGTTTCCCTAGGCTCGAGGGCGAAGGTAATACCGGAGCCTTCATGGGTTTTTCGGTGACTTGGGGCTTGTTACTCACAGTTCGTTGACCTGGAGTGATGTGCGAGTCTTCCTCCATGTCGGAGTCGTCGGCTTCAGACACGGAGATTTCTTTCTCTTGTTCGGTGCTGTGCTGATGAGACTCAAACTGTTCTCCGAAGATGTTCGGCACCGGGCTAGTACCGCCTCTCATCTCGTGACGTCGAGCCCGACAGTCACAAATCGGTTTCTCCGATCGGAATGATCGACAGGCCGCACAGCTACTTTCTTCGTGCTCCGTGGATAGGCACAGATTACAAACCTCGTGTAGGTCTGTGTGTGGAAATTTAGCACCACACCCAGGGCATTTTTTAGATGGAGTCCGTTCCATCGACTGCTGGCGTGATAGGCGCAGGTAGGCGTTGCGGCCCGCGTTGAAGCTCCCGATCAAAGTTGTTAGATTTCAACAATGCGCGTCGAAGAGGAAAACCGTGATCGAAACAATACCGTTGAGGGTTGATGATTGTGCGTCGAAAGGGTTCGCAGCGGATACCGAACCGGAGCGCAGCAATACCCATCCGAACCCGATGGCATAAAAAAACAATCTGGAGATGGAGTCAATGCCCGTGCACACTATTGTCCTAAGGAGGAGTCACCTACCTCGTGACTACAAAGACTTCTTCCAAGACAAAAACAAAGTGCAAACATCCGAGCCCAACACCAGATGGCGATCTATGCAAAAGTATACAATCTACAGCTCATATGCCTCAAACATAAAGTTTAGTATGCCTGAACTCAGAATGTTAAAGTGCATCTTTTAGTGAGGGTGATTTTTACATTCTGTGCTTGAAAATACCACTTTTAGGAAGTAGGTATTTTCTTACCTAACCATCCAGTGTGCCTCTGCTAGGTCTGTGTATTGCATGTCTGGCTTTGGCATGACAGGGGCTGGAGAGGGGCAGTGGCTCTAGAAGTCTGATGAGTCAGGGCCGGGCTGAACAGACCTGGGCTGCATTTAGAGTAGGGGGAGGAGATTTCCTTTTCACCTGAATGGGCCTGGTCTGCCTTCAACAATGCTGTCTCTACCTCCTGCCAGGAAGTTGCACCAGTGAGGACAGAACTGGTTCTTGCTGGGTACAGACACTCTCTGCCTTCAGAGAACAAAGGATTTTGTGATATAAATATTGGGGCCCTGACCCCAGAACTTTAGATCAGTTCTGGGAAACCAAGAGGAGCCTGTGCCAAGGAGAAGAGCAGGATAAGTGAAGGAGGAAAAGTGCCCCTGTGCTGTTTGCTGTCTGGGGTTGGCCTGCCGTGGCTGCTTGCTGTCAAGGAAAGGAGAAGATCTCCAAGGGCTTGAAACTGAGCATGCCTCCTGTTCTTAAGTCCCAGGGACACAAAGACTTCATCCCTTCTGTCTCTCTGCATCTGTAACTGCTTTTTCAGCTGATACAGAAGGAAATTGCAACACCGACGCCGGCGTGCGATGCCGTAACCTACACTGAAGCCGTGGGAACTACTCGTGAAGAGCACAACGCACCGCCTGACTTGCACCGTAGGCCCGACGCCTGCTGACTTCGTGCACATCGACTCCGAAGCTGTCATCGAGGCCGCTGCCTGCAGTGGAGCCAAGGACACCGCTTGTGACGTCCACACCGCACCGTCCCGACTCGTAACACAGTCCCGATTTCATTATGCCGGTGCTTCATCAATGCGGAGCCGATCTTCGACGTGGGTGACTCCCGAACCCATCAACATGGCACCGTCGTAAGGAACAGACACCTCTCCGCCATCCGTGATGTCACGTCCCCGACACAGTAAGGAACCGAAGTCTCACCTCCCCTGTGCTGCAGTAAGGAACAGAGGCATCACCTCCTCTGGGGTCGTAAGGAACCAACGCCGCAGGAGCCAACGAAGCATAACCTCCCCGACGCCGTGCACCGTTTTTGCTTTAATCAATTCCAAGGTACTGTTCTTTGTAGGTCTGCTCCACTCCGCACCTACCGGTCGGCACCGTTCTTGGGGATTTTCATCTGTCACAACGTCGTAATAACACCAGGTGGAGTTCTTTGTTGCTACAACCTTAATTTGAGTGAATAACCTATTTTTAAGGATTTTTTGATACTGTATTGTGGTTTTTTGTCGTTTGGTCTTGCTTTGGTTTAGATAAAGATTACCTATTTTTCTAAACTGGTGTGGTGTCCAATTGTAGTGTTTTCACTGTTTAACTGTATGTGTTCATAAATTCTTTACACACTGCCTCTGAGATAAGCCTGTCTGCTTGTGCCAAGCTACCAAGAGGGTGAGCAAGGGTTATTTTAGGAGTGTATCCCCCTTACCCTGACTAGAAGCAAGGGTCCCTATTTGGACAAAGGTACTTACCTCTGCCAACTAGAGACTCCCATTTCTAACAAGGGCCACAGCCTGAAAGGCCCTCTCCGCCCTAGTGCCACCCGTACTTTCGGATACCCCAAGAAGTGCCCACCCCAGCACCTTAGCATGGTCTTTTGTCACAGCGGTCCAGTACAGTTGAAGTCTTGTACAAGACCATACCATATGAAAGAAGTCTGCTGGCATAGCTGTGCACTGTGGGCAGACGGAATCAGAACGAAGGCCTGCCCTGTGTAGGGGTCGGGGGAGACGTGCTGCGTAGATGTGATACGTTTGTATTAATCGCAATTTGGAGGAGATGGTGAGCTCACGAGGGGCCATCAGGGCATTGCACCAATCTTCCTCTTCTAAAGGGCCCACCCAACCCTCCCACTGGGTCCTGGGGTGGCTAAGTGGCCCAGGAGTATTTATTATGAGGGTTCAATAGATTTGGGAAACTCCCCCACGACCCAGGCTACCCATGAGGATTTTAACTTCTAGAGGGTTGTGTGGGTTCTGCGTCGTGCACATAGCCATGAAGGGCGTGTCGGACCTGGAGATACCTATAGAATTGGGTGTAGGAGATGGCGTATGACTCTTGGAGGTTTAGGAAGGAACCTGTCCACACATCTAGTTGAGAAATCAAGATGGCGTCGCATGGTTTAAAGCTGGGGAGCATTGCCACCTCCTCCAGCCTAGTGCCATGCCACAGAGGAGTTTGTTGTGCAAGTTTACTGTCCCATTGCACATGACGCAGAGCGGTTCACCAAGCTAAAATTACCACCCATGTAACTAGAGGTACATGGGAGGGGACCGGGGAGCCATAGAGTGATGCCTGCAGAGCAGAGAGACCTAATATGGAGAGTTCCAGTTTATAGGCAGGGTCTGACCACCCCTGTTGAACGAGTCATGGACGAGTAGGTGGTGAGAGGCGAGATTAGAGGTACAGGTTGTACATGCCCAGTCCGCCATTGAAGGGGCCTCGTTGGCAGTGGAGGGGTGCCAACTGGGGCTGCGATCCCCGCCATAGAATGGTCCGTGCGTCCCCGTCCAGTCCCCGGAACCAGGATTTAGGGATCTGGAGGGGCAGGTTTTGAAAAACGTAGAGGAAACAGGGCAGTACTGTCATCTTGTACAGCGCTATATGGCCCATTATGTTAAGGAGGAGGCTTTGCCATTTTGCTAGGTCTTCCCTCACCTTTTTGAGCAGCGGTTGAAGGTTAAGTGCCATGGTAAGTTCAGGATACAATGCCATCGACACACGCAGATACTTGAAGCTCAATCTGCGGTGGGGAATGGATGACTGCCAGTCAAAGCAGCCCCTCGAGGGTGCCAGGGGGATCAGCACATATTTGGAGGTGTTCATCTTCAGGCCCGAGGCCTTTTTGAAAGCCTCAAGCAATTGGAGGCATTGAGGTCCACTTCTTGATGGGTTTGCCAAGTAGAGAAGAACATCATCTGCGTATAAGGCGATGTGGTCCTTATGGCCGATGCGTCACTCCCACCCACTGTATTGCGAGTCACCACGGATAAGTTGGGCCAGAGGCTCCATCGCTAAGGCAAAGAGGAGGGGAGACAGGGCGCAACCCTGTCTTCTACCCCGGCTTATGGGGAAGGAGTCCGATAGAACCCCGTTCACGCACACACAGGCTGAGGGGTGAGAGTATAGGACACCAACCATTTTCCGAAATCAAGCCCTTATTTTAAGAGTAAAGAAAGCAACTTTAACCCCAGCCCTACAACACAGTCATTTTGCCCACCCTGTCACTCTGGACGCTACCCCGGTGCTATGTCACAGCACAGCATAAAAGAAATTATTTCAGCAACCGCATTATGCTCGATGCTCCAAATTAGGATTAACGTTGGGGCTAATAACTCAATCCATTGAGTGCAAAGCATCCATTCTAAAATAGTACATCAAGTGCAGGATGGCTGCTAATAACTGTACAAAAAGTCTTCTTGAAACCATCTACGAAAGCGCTGGTTACCCGTGGTCCAGCCAATTAAGAGAAGTGATCCTGATACTCAAGACTGAAGTTTCTGCCTTTCTGTGGATGGTGTCATCCCATACTCTGCATGGAAGACAGCAATTTATAAGCAAATGAAAGTGGCCTCCTGGGAACGGTACATAACTGCGGTTGACAGCTCTGCAATGACGCAGCCTCTAAAGGACTCCTATCAGGTGGGGAAACCACAATCGTACTTCTTGAATTCCATTAATACAGCAACACGGGCCCAGATCCTCTATATGAGATTACTTACTCTACCAATAAGGAATTTTAATCCTCGCTAGGCAGGCTCGGTGGTGATAGAGCCTGCAGGTTATGCCACAAATACCAAGAATCATGGGCCCATCTGCTATGTTGTTGCGCCGTTCTTGATCAGCAAAGGAGACTCTTGCTAAAACCAGTTTTTCAGGTCGAGGGAGTACATACTTGAGCACAGGCATCCTACATTTGCTTTAACAGCAGATCCCCCGGGTGCTGGGGGGACGTGCCACATTTTTTAAAATTGTAAAACAACATTTAACGCAATTAAAGGCCACAGCACTCTTCCAGAAACATCAGACTTTACATCATTTGCTATGCTCACTGGGCCACCCATGCAATAGCTGGAGTATCACTAAGATCTGTACTGTGAGAATTGCACCTCCTGAAAAGCCTGTGTGTTTTCCAATATTTTTAAATGTTCAAAGTATGAATTTTCTAGCTTTTTGTATTATGCACTTTGCATTTTAGCTTGCTTTTCCTTTTAGTATGGGAGGGTGGTTGTAGGGTTTAGTAGCAAAGTAGTAAAGAGCTATTATTACTACTATTATTATCATTAGATAAGACAAAAAACCCTTTATGTGGTAAGCAAGTATAAGAATACCTTCAAAGAAGATCAGATTGTGTGTTTACCTTATTAATCTCTACACACTGTATCTATCTCTAGACGAGGGAGGTACCAGGCTAGTATGCAGGAGGAAATTGGTGTGATAGTTTTAGATAGCACAATGCACTTTATATTCCTCGCAAACCAGGCAGCGTACACTTTGTATATTTTGCACATAGTATCACCTTATTTTTGCACGTTGAATTCCATCCTGTGGCAGTTTCAGAGAGCACAATGACCTTTACAAACTATGTCAAAGTATACACACTTACTTTGTACTGTGAATGAACTTTTTACCTTAGCACATTGATCATCAATTTTAGATGAAAATGTGTATTTTGTTTTATCTTGAGAATGATGTTTGCATTTTCTAGTTTTGGCTAGACTTATGTATTTTGTGTTCTTAAACAAGGCACATTGCTCTTATTACCCAACATATGGAATTATGCTTATTGTGCTGTTAATTAAGTCCTTTTTAACTGAGGAATTAGGTGCACTTTTTTATTTGAAGCTAAAATTGTAATGGTTTTAATTAACTAAACAATAAAATCTATTTAGTTACTTACAATAGAGAAACAAATCTGAACCCAGCTTTCCCCTGAACAGACATGCTCAAAAGTGCCTTACGTTCTGTAAATATTTTGTACAACATCTCACCTTTTCCACCTTTGTCCTCTTAGGTGAAGTACACTTATTAGGTAAAGGCTGTACCATTATTATTATGGAGACAGCAATAGGGAAGTCTTCTGCCTCCCAGGGATTCTCTTGTCTGACCTGGAATCTGTCAAACAGTCTAGGACAAGTTACTTACCTTCAGTAATGCCTTATCTGGTAGAGACATGATCTAGCCGCAGATTCCTTGCCTGTTAACTTCCAGGCGTCAGGCTGGATCCGAACGAATTTTCTTAGCAGTACCCCTTCACCCAGATAGGTAGCAACGGTCGACTCCATGAGATGTCGTATGGCATCGAGTTTGTCGTGACGTCTGTGTCGTCTATATAGATGCCACCTCGGCACGCTAACATAAGTACTTTTCTCGACTTTCCATGTCAAAAGCGTGGAGCCATGAAGTTAACTGATATGGTGTGTTTAAACAACTAGAGCACTGAAGGGGAACAGCCCTGACATGAAGAACTGATCCGCTGTGCGGGGAGGATGTGTAGGTCGGTAAGGAATCTGCGGCAAGATCACGTGTCTACACGATAAGGGGTTACCGAAGGTAAGTAACTTGTTCATCTGATAAAGACATCAAGCGCAAATTCCTCACCAGTTAACAGATACCCAAGCAATACCACTTCCAGAGGAGGGACTGCAAAAAAGTTTTAAAACCAGAAAGTCCTGTAGGACAGAACAGCCAAAAATGCCCTCCCTATGGACACGATTGCCTAGGCAATGAAGCTTAGCAAACGTGTGCAGGGATGCCCATGTAGCCGTCTGGCAGATGTCAAGAAACGGGACACCACGCTGGAGAGCTGTGGTGGCTGCCTTAGCTCTGGTGGAATGATCTCTGAAGCCTTCAGAAGGCTGTTTCTGTGCCAAAACATAACACATTTTAATAAAGAGGATACCCATTGTGCGATAGTCCTCTTCTGGACAGCATGTCCCTCCAACTTCCCCACAAAGAGTTGGTCACCCACCCAGAACTCTTTAGTGCGGTCAGGGTAGAACGATAACGCTCTTTTTGGGTCCAGACGGTAGAGACGTGTCTCTTCCTCAGAAGGAGGAAGAGGAGCATAGAAGGTGGGCAAGGTGACAGATTGCCCTATGTGGAAAGGTGTCATAACTTTAGGCAAAAAAAGAAGCCCTAGCGAGGAGCACTACCTTTTCTGGAAAGACGGTCAGGTAAGGAGTCTGATAGGAAAGCGCCTACAACTTGTTCACCCTCCTGGCAGAGGGTATTGTCACTAAAAAGGCTGCCTTAACCCCTTCGCTGCTAGGCCTTTTCCCCCCCTGTGCTAAGCCTTTTTTTGGCTATTTGGGGTAGTGCGCGCTTAGGCCCCTGTAACGTTTTGACCACATAAGGTATCCACGCCAAATTTGTGTCCTTTTCTTTCAACATCATGGGGATTCTAAAGGTACCCAGGGTTTGTGGATTCCCATGGAGAGGGAATGATCTCTGAAGCCTTCAGAAGGCTGTTTCTGTGCCAAAACATAACACATTTTAATAAAGAGGATACCCATTGTGTGATGGTCCTCTTCTGGACAGCATGTCCCTTATTTGCTCCAACTTCCCCACAAAGAGTTGGTCACCCACCCAGAACTCTTTAGTGCGGTCAGGGTAGAACGATAACGCTCTTTTTGGGTCCAGACGGTAGAGACGTGTCTCTTGCTCAGAAGGAGGAAGAGGAGCATAGAAGGTGGGCAAGGTGACAGATTGCCCTATGTGGAAAGGTGTCATAACTTTAGGCAAAAAAAGAAGCCCTAGCGAGGAGCACTACCTTGTCTGGAAAGACGGTCAGGTAAGGAGTCTGATAGGAAAGCGCCTACAACTTGTTCACCCTCATGGCAGAGGGTATTGTCACTAAAAAGGCTGCCTTAACCCCTTCGCTGCTAGGCCTTTTCCCCCCCTGTGCTAAGCCTTTTTTTGGCTATTTGGGGTAGTGCGCGCTTAGGCCCCTGTAACTTTTTGACCACATAAGGTATCCACGCCAAATTTGCGTCCTTTTCTTTCAACATCATGGGGATTCTAAAGGTACCCAGGGTTTGTGGATTCCCCTGGAGGGGTCCTAGAAATTAGATAAAATACAGCTAAATTTTGTTTTTTGGGGGAAAAAATGGGAAAGAGTGCAGCAAATGAAAGCAACTGGGTTTTTCCCTGCAAATGGTATCAAAAAAAGGGTTTGTGGGGCTGAATTCACCATTTTCCTAGCTTTTAGGGAATGACAGACTTTTGTCAGAAAACCAACATTTTTTTTACACAGTTTTGGCATTTTTCTAGGACATATACTATTTTTGCTATTTTTTGTGCTTTTAACCTCCTTTCAGTTAATGGTAGAAATTAGTATGAAAGCAACAATGGATCCTGGAAAACTATACAGTTTAGAAAAGTAGACAACATGCTGAATTCAGCAAGGGCTCATTTGTGTAAATCCATCAAGGTTTCTTTATAGAAACTAACAGTTAAATGTAGGAAAAATTGAAAATTAGTTGAAAAAAACAGCCTTTTGTGTCAACGTTTTCACCTGTAACTTCTAATTATGACAGCTCTTTGAAAGCAATATACCGTTACATCCACTGGACCTTACTGGTTGTGGGGATATAAGACTTGTAGGTTCACCAAGAACCCGACGAACCCAGAGCCAAAAACTGAGCAGCGTCTTGCAATGGTTTTTAGGTCTCGCCTGACCCAGCGCATGCGCTGGGTCAGGCGAGACTTTTAGCAAGGGCTTCAAAAAATTCGACCATGGCCGGCCTACAGCTTGCGTGCATGTGCGTGCGCCGACGAGCAGAGGCGCCATATGGTTTTCCTCGTCATGCTCATTAAGCGTATCGCTCGCCGCGCTTGATCGCGATCACTTTCACGGCCGCTTTGCTGTTCTCATTGAGCCAGTAATTTTAAGGCCGCGTTACTTTTACCGCCATGCGCCTTCTCCTCGTGTTATCTGTGCCTCTCCTCCTGTTATCCCTGGTGCAAGCGGCACCCCGTTTCTTCTTGTCTTTCTATTCTCCGTCCTCTTTGGTTCTCTGTATCTCTCCTAACCTGCGATATTCAGCCTCTCTCACCTTTATCCCACCCCCTGCACTTTCTTCCTGCACACAGACTTTCACAACATTTTAGTGTCTCTCCGCTGCTTTGTGAACCTTCCCCTCTTAACCACGCCCCTCCCCTTTACCTCTTTTTTTGCACTTCTTATCTCACTTTTCTTTCATGGCTCCGTTGTGATCCCTTCTTCCTCTATCCTGTTTGTCCACCTCTCCTCCCCTTCCTCTTGCTACACACCTCTTTCCTATTGATCCCTGTCTTCCCTTCAACCCGGTCTCACCCCGCGCTTCTCTACATTTGTCGTTCTTTCCCCTCCAGCATCAGATTTCCTTGAGCTCCTTTTTTTTTTCACCTGTTCGCTGCTTCCCCTTACACCTTCTCCCCATTTCACCCACTCACTTAGCCCCCCTCTCTTTCGCCTCCTCGCCCCTCTGATCTCCCCTTCTCTCCTGCTCGTCGGCCTCCCCTTGTCTCTACATTCCCTGGACGTTAGGAGGGTGTTGAAGTTTTATCTTGATGAGACCAAAGATGTTCGTAGGTCGGACCAGTTGTTTATCAATTATGGATCAGTCAGGACCGGGCTTGCTACCTCCAAACAGTCCATCTCTAGGTGGATTGTGTCCTGTATACAATTGTGTTATCAAAAGGCTAATAAGACCTTAGGGGGGAAACCTAAGGCTCATTCCACCAGGGGCAAAGCTGCCACGACTGCTTTGCTGCGTAATGTTCCGATTGCAGAAATCTGCACGGCGGCCACTTGGAGGTCGGTCCATACCTTTGCTGCGCATTACTGTCTGGACTCGGATTCCAGGGCAGATGCTCAGGTTGGGCAGGCTTCGCTGCGAAATTTGTTCGCACAGTAGTGGTATTATTTTGTAGTATTCTCCACCGCCGTTTTGGTGTGGGGATGGGCTTGCCATTCTATTCACTAGATTATGACTATACACAGAGATCCCCTACTACAGAAGGAGTAGTTTCTTTTCTGTAACTCCAGTTCTGTAGTAGGGGTATCTCTGTCATAAGCGCCCGCCCTCCTCCCCGGTGGAGAGATAAATATTATTGTAAGGAATGCTACAGGTCTGGCGTGTTACGCCTTCAAAAAGAACTGAAAGTAGAAGGGACCTGCTGTGCATTCTGGGATACTGGAAAAGTTCTGGAAAGTTTTCTTAAAGGCACAGTATCCTGTTCTGAGCCACATAATGGCAGCCTATGGGGCTTGTCTGTCCATTCCTCCCTCTCTATCATTCCAGAGGCTTTTGCTGGTGGAGGCAGGTTTTTCTCTGTGGAAAAAGCTGGGCAGGCAGTGCTGTTTGTGGAATTTTCTGGTTGAAGTACTGGACAGTGTAGCCTGTGGATATAGGCTGCATTATCTGTCTTTGAATTCTCTCTTAAGTGTAGCTGGAGGTCTGCATGGCTTGACAACTTAAGAGATTATTTTTATTGCTCCGGGGTCCGCGCACATGGGCGGGACTATTCACTAGATTATGACTATAACAGAGATACCCCTACTACAGAACTGGAGTTACAGAAAAGAAACTACTCCTTCTGAGGAGGAGACACCAGGCTGCAGGACCTATGTCAAGACATTAGCCTTGACTGCCACAGTAGGAAGCCGCAGGTCCAAGATCTCCGCAGCCCTATGCACCATCATGCGAAGGAAGCTCCAAGTTAGGAGGAGAAAGCATGCCAGGCTCTAGAGAGGTATCCAAGCCACTGGCATCCCCTAGTTCCTCATACCAGTCCATTTCTTCTGTGTCATGCGTGACTTCTAAGGGGTCCTGCACCCCCTCCCATTCTAAGATAAGAATGAGGCTGGTGGGCGGCAGCGACATCTAGGGTCTCAACGCCAGACGAGGTGTCGGGGAAGGGTGCGACTGGCTCTGGTTCCGATCCGGGAACGGATCTATGAGGAGCCTTGAGCACTGGAGCTGCTGGCACGGAACCCAGAGGAGTTCCTTCTGCTGAGCCTGCTGGGGCCCAAAAGTGCGCTGGCAGGGTCAGGCTGCCCAAATATGGAGCGCATGGCATCATAAAAGTCTTTTAACTGGGCAGGGGTCACTCCTGGCCCAGAAAGGGAGGGAAACGTGGAGCCAACCCTGGCAACCTCTTCGTGGAGCGGGGCCTCGAACAGGGAGACTCCTCTGTCTTGTCGTGTGATGGTGCGAAGTCGAAGCACACTTCGACTTCTTGTGTTTCTTACCTGACCCCCTTCGAAGACTTCGAATGGGAGGATGAAGACTTAGATCCCCGGAGCAGTGCTCGGACCTTGCGCTCGACCGAGGCCGGTAACGAGATCTTTAAGGAGATCTCCGAGGTCCCTGACGCTGGTCCGCAAGCAGCTTTAGGGACCACTCCCTCAAAGCTTTCGGCGCCATAGCCGGGCAGTCGGAGCATGACTTTGGATCCCTGTCGCGCTCCAGGCATCAAAGGTACACAAGGTGGGGGTCAGTTACCGACATGGCTTGGTGATAGGAGCCACACGGTTTGAATTCAGAGGTCTTCTTGGACATCCTACACAATGGGAAAAAAAAAAAAAAAAAAAAAAAAAAAATCGACAAAAGTCTAAAAAAAAGTCTGTCAAAAAGTGACAGGGGGTAACTCTCTCCGATAAATCTGCACTGACTGGCACGGAAAGAAAACAATTGACATCAGCACGGCGAGATGGTGCCTATATAGACGATGCGGACATCACAACAACAAACTCGACGCCATATGACGTCACGCGGTGTCAACTGCCGCCACGTACCGGCACGCAGGGGTACTGCTAGACAAAATCTTCCAGATCCAGCCGGATGCCTGTAAGTTCACAGGTAAGGAATCTGCGGTTAGATGTCTCTATCAGATTAATGATTTTCAGTCCCGGGGTGTAGCCTGCCCACCGAACATGGCAGATGCAAGGAGCTTTCAGTGCCCTGCAGATATCCTACACCGTCGGGGGCCCCCACTCAATGAACGCCCCGTGGGGTTGCACCCAAGGGCGGCTCTGGGGTTGCGGACCAAGGATTTAGGAGCACCTTTCCCCAGGGGCCGGAGCTTAATACTGGGCCTTGTGGCCTATTTCCGAGGAACTCCGGCGGGGACCGATACCCAACCTGCGCTGTGCTCTTACCTGAGCCCCTGATGGTGACAATCGCCAAGGTGGTGGAGCGGCGGGCTGCGGGAGTTACGGCTGCATTGCTTTCTCTTCCTGTGGCCCATTGGGCTGGGCCCGAGGCTGTGGGCTGAGGTGGGTGGTGCATCAGCCTTGCCTCCCCCACCCCTGCTAGCAGGCCTGAGGAGGCCAGCACTGTCATTCTGCATGGATTCCGACCAGCAGGCTGAGAGGAACATGCTGTTGCCTGCGCAGTCCTGGAGAATACCTTTGGGAAAGCATTTACCATCAGTGCCTTCAGAGAAGAGCATGGTGTCTGACTGTACTAGAAGGCTTCTCCTCCCCAACTATATTGGTGGAGATCCAGACCCTGTTGGGTATTATTGCAACACAGCAACCCTTCCTAACTGGTCCTCTCCATTACTATTCTGCCCGTGGGATCCCCTAAACTGAGTGGAACTCTAGGTTTTAATGATTGGGAGTAATCCCTCTTGTTATCTTAGTAGCTCTCGATTGCGGCTTCTCTCTCCCCCTACACGCCAACGTGGTGTTGGTTCCACCTGATCACCTGCATCTCTGCCCCCGCTCCTCCCCCGACACATTTTCTCCCTCCTGGTGCTGCAGTTCAGCCTGCTGGGGAACTGCCTTCTGTCAGCAGACTTGGGTAACGTAGTAAGTGGTGCTGCTCTTCCTGTGGAACCATTGGTCTGTGCTTGGTGTGATAGAGCGGAGCCTCACTTTGCATGGTGAACTGCATGCTCTGATACTGACCTAGATTCACTGAGACTACCTGGGCCCCTATGTACATGGCTTGTTGCCAGCTGTAGGTGTGGCGGGTCTCCCTCGTGGCTAACTTGCATTGACCCCTCCATTCATAGATAACTGTGACCTGGTCGCCGCATGGGAGTTCCATGTACACATGGGAGGACGAAGGGACATGCAGACAGCGCATAGGAGTATCAACAGGATTGATAACCCAGGAGAAACACTCCTATCTTCATCTGATGCACCTCCAAACTGGACCTCTCTGAGGGGTCAGAAACACACAGTAGGGCACCCGCGCCATTCGATAAACCCAACAGAATCCTTGTTGCCATTGCAAAGTCTAGGGAAGCCTTTGAGGCCAAATTTTATTCCTTCACTAATGACCTGGCGAATCATCATGAACATCAACATAAGTTTTCTGAAAAAGTCACCTCGAATTCACAAGCTATAGCGGAACTCCAACCCTCTAAGAATGCAAGCGTTGAACAAACTAAATCACTTGTGGAACAGCTGCACATAGCTGAAAGCAAGCTCGACGATGCAGAGAGCTGCTTCTGCTGCAACAACTTCTGCATCATTTGACTAGCGGAGAATACAGAGGGAGTAGATCCTGTAGCATTCCAGGAACATTGGATAAAACAGGATAGTGCTCCTACTACACTCTCCCCATCCTTTGTGATTGGAAGAGCTCTTAGAGTCCCTGCCTGGCGCCCGCCTCTTGGTGTACCGCCCAGACCTCTGGTGGTGCGATTATTGAATTATTGTGACCGAGAGGTACTGTTCACTATGATGATGCAAGAGTGATGTTTTTCCCGAATTATACATTCTCAGTCTACAGCCAGTGGGTATTCTTTCTTCAGGTTAATAGGAGACTGTTGGTCTTAAATATGCTTTGCTTTTCTCTGCAAATGTACGTATCGCAGACCCACAACACACGCCTTCTTTTCTCAGTCCGAGGAGGCCTGGGTGGAAACAATCAGTAAGTGGGCCCACAGCCACTTGCCGTCCCTCTCTTCCTTGGCGCATAGAATGGCCCAGATAACAAACATTGTCCAGCGGCTACGCCACAGGCGAGTGAAGCGTGTTAATCCCTCTCTCGCACAGAGCAGGCAGGAGCAGCAGTGCAATCGCTTCAGCTGTATCTCTTTAAGGGCCCTCGTTGACACCCCATTAGCTTTCTTTTCATTCTGATGTATTGGGTGATTACAGGTTGTAGGAGGAGCCCGGCTAAGATACACCTACTCCAGTGGTATTTACAGCCCAATCAATCACAGATCATGGGTAGCAGTCTTTTTGTTTATGTAGTCTGCCTAGCTCACTATATGTCTCTTTATGTGGGTTATATTTCTCAACATCTCTCCCTCATTGATCCAGGGCTCCAGCACTGGTGCCAGACCTTCGACCCCCTTGATTTTCATTCCCAAAGGAGTTACCCAGACCCGATATAATTAGTCGTGCCAACTCTTCTATGGGACTGGTGGCTCCCTGACGCAGTTGCCACGTCCCTCTATTTACTCCATCGGCGCATTGGCTGAGGAGTTACAATGGTTATAGTGCGCATTCCCTTCCCCTTTCCCCAGTTGGGACGTTTTGGTTTGCCTTTCTCTGTTTTTTTATTTTTTCAACTTAATGTACGGCTGTAGTATTAGCTGTCCTATGGATGCAATTCACATCTATCTGGGGTTGCTTTGGTGGTCACATGTACATGCTGTCTCTGCTGTCTCCTACCTACCATGCTCCCCTCTTGGCGAGGGGCTTTAGCATCTTCCAGTCTGTTTGCCTCTCAGCGATCGCATATACACATATTTTCTCATCGCCCATGGCCGTAGTAGATCCCTATAGATTGATCACATGAAATACTAGGCGCATGAACTCATTGCATAAATATTATAAATTGCACAGAGCATTGCTCTATTGGAAGGTACATATTGCCTTGCTCCATGAGTCTCAATTAAAATCAACAGAAGTGACTAAACTGCAGTTCAAATGGAGAGGGTAAGTATTTGGTATAGGATACTCAGCCATTTAGAGTAGATAGGACACATATTGAGACAGACCGACGATTTCAATTTGGAGGAGGCCTGCTGAATGTTTACCCACTGAACCTTGGAGTTATTTACGTACCACATATTAATCATTTGTCCTTTTGGTCCCATATAACTTCCGTCATGACTGACTAGCCCAACTAAAGATCCTTGCATCCTTTTTAGGTCTCGCCTAGCTATTGCATTTACGCAATCGCTATGTGAGACTCTGGTAAGAGGGGCATTTCAAAGTGCTCCCAAAAGTGGATTGCATGGCGAGCACGCGCACAATCACGTGCATTGTGCCGCCATGCAATCCGTTTGGGGAAGCGCTTCAGCCCACTGGCGCCCTCGGCATCATACTTCAAAGGGTTCGCTCCCCCGCCTGGAATGCGCTCCCCCGCCAAGCGCGCGCGCCACTCTCCGCTGCGTCTCTAAATTGTGTAGAATTGATAACAATACGTTATGAGCTCGATGTCCAGTCACGCCAGACCTAAAAATACTTCCAAGACAGTTTCCCCTTTCTAAGGAAATCTTAATTTTATAAGACAGCGTCAGTCACCTGCGTAATACAGAAAACTTGTATCATGACTGGTTTAGAATTGATTCACCCGCAAAATAAAATACATCTTTACATATTCTTATTAAATTTGAGTAGCACAGGAAAAACTGTTAGGTGACATGTCAGTATAAAATAAAATAGAAATTGCATTGATCAATGCAAATAAGCTTTTCTCCTGCGTTGTGCTAATTAGCCGAAAAAGGAGCTTTACAAATATGATTATAAATAAAAGATTATAATGCCGCTATCCGCCAGCAACCAGGCTTACCGCACCGGCGGAAGCTCTGCAGTGTCAGCATCCAGGAGCAGATAATTAAAGTCGGATTCGCTACAGCCGCCACAAAATGTGACTTGTGGCGAGGAAGAGGAAACGAGCATGAAAAGGAGAGCGCCGCCCCTCCCCCGCAACCCTTGCATCCCCGCTTCACGCCGCCGCTGCCCCTCCCTGCATGCTGCATCCGCACTTCCATGCAGCCGCTGCCCCTCCCTGCACCCCCATTCCACGCCGATTACCCCCACCTCCCCCTAACCACATGCATCCCTCCTTCACGCCGCACCTGTCCACTGTACGTGGCCGCTCCCGACCCCTGCCACCTATTGGGCACCCCCATTTCACACCTTTAACTCCCACCCCGTAACCATTTGCAACCCCACTCCACGCCACTTACTCCTACCCCTAACCATTTGCACCCCTACTTCACGCCGCACCTGCCATCCCCGGGCCCGCACCCCTTAGATTCCCACTTCACGCCGCCAAGCCCCCCCCCAACCACTTGCATCTCCATTCTCCACTCCAAGCCGCCCCTCCCCCGCGACACCCACTCGCATCCCATCCCCGGTTGCCAGGGGCTGTATAAATTGTAATTAAAGGAATTTAATTTCTGCTAATCTTCGTTAAAAGCATCATCTCGCCGGGAGAAAGAATAGCAGCTTCAATGCGATTTCCACAGCATTTACTTTTGGGAGCTGTGGGCAGGAGGATTGTCAATAAATGGCGCACATTGCTTTCTGATGTTCATTTGCGGTGTGTACAGGGCTCTAGCGGTTTGAGGCCCAGCCTCACCAAGAACGCTGCCAAAATGGCGGCCAAATATCCTGTCAGCAGCGTACATGCGAGATCCCCGCGCGGCTTTTACTAAACGCAGCGGGGTTAAGAGTCCGGGAATCAAGTAGGCTTAGTCAATGTTGGTGTAGACACGGGGGAAATTGATGTTTTATCGCAGCACACACGACGGACAAATGAGGGGATTGCGGACCGGTAAGCGTGCACTGCTCAGAAAGTTATCTGGTTTCATGTTTGTCCACTCTTGTTAGCATCAAGTCGCAGTAAAAATTCTACTTTACTATGTCCGGGCTTCCGCCTGCCGAGGCGCCCACGGTGCCAGCCGTGTTGTGACAGTTGTTGCATTCCTTGGGAGGGGATGTGCCACTGTCACCCAGAAGTCAAACGCCATTTGCTTCCCAGGTCGTTCGCCTGGTTTAGAATTCACGAGGAACAGGTGGGGCAGCCATGTTTTTTTGCCATGGAAAACCCAGCACATTTGAGGCAATTGCTACAACTCTTGCATTCCGAGGCATCAACATTCACCACGTGCCTTAGTTGGCTGCGAGATGCAGATTTTATAAACTGTTCTGCCTCAGCACATATTATTGCCCCTTTTATCTCAATGGTACATGCCACGCGTGTCAGGTATCTGCTTCTATCGTGACATGGAAGTGTTAAGGAAATATGATGCTCCTTGGTTCAAGGGAAATGGGACGATAAACATGTGAGGGAAGAAAAACATTTCTAAACCAGAAAGGCAGTCTCAGCTGGCAGAGAGGCAAAAATGCAGGTCAATAAAGATCATGAATATTTTTGCATTATTTACCGGCTTTCATGGAGTATAGGCAGGGCCACAATTCTCTCATAATTATAGATTTCCCCGGTTTGCCACATAATACTCTCATCTACTTCATAATATGTAGATTTTACCCAAAACAAAAAATGTGCTTCTACCTTAAACGGTTCAAAAGTTACTAACAGTGCAACTTAACATGTTGCCACGCAGTGGAAGGCCCTTTGCACACTTTGACTGGTCATCTTTCTGTTGCTTATTACTGTTATATTTGAGTGTTAAACTGAAACAAATGAGGTGTAACCCATGCCCAGACAGGTAGGGCACGACTGGTCGTAGGGGGCTCCGTGCTCTCTCCCGGTGAGAGGGGGGGGGGGGGAAGGGGGACGAAGGGACATGCAGACAGCGCATAGGAGTATCAACAGGATTGATAACCCAGGAGAAACACTCCTCATCTTCATCTGATGCACCTCCAGACTGGACCTCTCTGAGGGGTCAGAAACACACAGTAGGGCACCCGCGCCATTCAATAAACCCAACAGAATCCTTGTTGCCATTGCAAAGTCTAGGGAAGCCTTTAAGGCCAAATTTTATTCCTTCACTAATGACCTGGCGAATCAACATGAACATCAACATAAGTTTTCTGAAAAAGTCACCTCGAATTCACAAGCTATAGCGGGAACTCCAACCCTCTAAGAATGCAAGCGTTGAACAAACTAAATCACTTGTGGAACAGCTGCACATAGCTGAAAGCAAGCTCGACGATGCAGAGAGCTGCTTCTGCTGCAACAACTTCTGCATCATTTGACTAGCGGAGAATACAGAGGGAGTAGATCCTGTAGCATTCCAGGAACATTGGATAAAACAGGATAGTGCTCCTACTACACTCTCCCCATCCTTTGTGATTGGAAGAGCTCTTAGAGTCCCTGCCTGGCGCCCGCCTCTTGGTGTACCGCCCAGACCTCTGGTGGTGCGATTATTGAATTATTGTGACCGAGAGGTACTGTTCACTATGATGATGCAAGAGTGATGTTTTTCCCGAATTATACATTCTCAATCTACAGCCAGTGGGTATTCTTTCTTCAGGTTAATAGGAGACTGTTGGTCTTAAATATGCTTTGCTTTTCTCTGCAAATGTACGTATCGCAGACCCACAACACACGCCTTCTTTTCTCAGTCCGAGGAGGCCTGGGTGGAAACAATCAGTAAGTGGGCCCACAGCCACTTGCCGTCCCTCTCTTCCTTGGCGCATAGAATGGCCCAGATAACGAACATTGTCCAGCGGCTACGCCACAGGCGAGTGAAGCGTGTTAATCCCTCCCTCACACAGAGGAGGCAGGAGCAGCAGTGCAATCGCTTCAGCTGTATCTCTTTAACCCCTTCGACACGCTTGACGGAACGGTTCCGTCATGCACGTCGGTTGGGCTGTGCTTATGACGGAACCGTTCCGTCATGGCCCCGCCCGCGCACGGAATCTTCAGCGTGGCGCGGAAATCCGCGCCGCGCTGAAGGGGTTAAGGGCCCTCGTTGACACCCCATTAGCTTTCTTTTCATTCTAATGTATCGGGTGATCACAGGTTGTAGGAGGAGCCCGGCTAAGATACACCTACTCCAGTGGTATTTACAGCCCAATCAATCACAGATCATGGGTAGCAGTCTTTTTGTTTATGTAGTCTGCCTAGCTCACTATATGTCTCTTCATGTGGGTTATATTTCTCAACATCTCTCCCTCGTTGATCCAGGGCTCCAGCACTGGTGCCAGACCTTCGACCCCCTTGATTTTCATTCCCAAAGGAGTTACCCAGACCCGATATAATTAGTCGTGCCAACTCTTCTATGGGACTGGTGGCTCCCTGACGCAGTTGCCACGTCCGTCTATTTACTCCATCGGCGCATTGGCTGAGGAGTTACAATGGTTATAGTGCGCATTCCCTTCCCCTTTCCCCAGTTGGGACGTTTTGGTTTGCCTTTCTCTGTTTTTTTATTTTTTCAACTTAATGGACGGCTGTAGTATTAGCTGTCCTATGGATGCTGGTCACATCTATCTGGGGTTGCTTTGGTGGTCACATGTACATGCTGTCTCCTACCTACCATGCTCCCCTCTTGGCGAAGGGCTTTAGCATCTTCCAGTCTGTTTGCCTCTCAGCGATCGCATATACACATATTTTCTCATCGCCCATGGCCGTAGATCCCTATAGATTGATCACATGAAATACTAGGCGTATGAACTCATTGCATAAATGTTATAAATTGCACAGAGCATTGCTCTATTGGAAGGTACATATTGCCTTGCTCCATGAGTCTCAATTAAAATCAACAGAAGTGGCTAAACTGCAGTTCAAATGGAGAGGGTAAGTATTTGGTATAGGATACTCAGCCATTTAGAGTAGATAGGACACATATTGAGACAGACCGACGATTTCAATGCCTACTGAATGTTTACCCACTGAACCTTTGAGTTATTTACGTACCACATATTAATCATTTGTCCTTTTGGTCCCATATAACTTCCGTCATGACTGACTAGCCCAACTAAAGATCCTTGCATCCTTTTTAGGTCTCGCCTAGCTATTGCGTTTACACAATCGCTATGCGAGACTCAAGTAAGAGGGGCATTTCAAAGTGCTCCCAAAAGTGGATTGCATGGCGAGCACGCGCCCAATCATGTGCATCGTGCCGCCATGCAATCCGTTTGGGGAAGCGCTTCAGCCCACTGGCGCCTTCGGCATCATACTTCAAAGGGTCCGCTCCCCCGCCTGGAATGCGCTCCCCAGCCAAGCGCGCGCGCCATGCTCCGCTGCGTCTCTAAATTGTGTAGAATTGATAACACGTTATGAGCTCGATGTCCAGTCACGCCAGACCTAAAAATACTTCCAAGACAGTTTCCCCTTTCTAAGGAAATCTTAATTTTATAAGACAGCGTCAGTCACCTGCGTAATACAGAAAACTCGTATCATGACTGGTTTAGAATTGATTCACCCGCAAAATAAAATACATCTTTACATATTCTTATTAAATTTGAGTAGCACAGGAAAAACTGTTAGGTGAAATGTCAGAATAAAATAAAATAGAAATTGCATTGATCTATGCAAATAAGCTTTTCTCCTGCGTTGTGCTAATTAGCCGAAAAAGGAGCTTTACAAATATGATTATAAATAAAAGATTATCGTGCTGCTATCCGCCAGCAACCAGGCTTACCGCACCGGCGGAAGCTCTGCAGTGTCAGCATCCAGGAGCAGATAATTAAAGTCGGATTCGCTACAGCCGCCACAAAATGTGACTTGTGGCGAGGAAGAGGAAACGAGCATGAAAAGGAGAGCGCCGCCCCTCTCCCGCAACCCTTGCATCCCTGCTTCACACCGCCGCTGCCCCTCCCTGCATGCTGCATCCACACTTCCATGCAGCCGCTGCCCCTCCCTGCACCACCATTCCACGCCGATTACCCCCACCTCCCCCTAACCACATGCATCCCTCCTTCACGCCACACCTGTCCACTGTACGTGGCCGCTCCCGACCCCTGCCACGTATTGGGCACCCCCATTTCACGCCTTTTACTCCCACCCCGTAACCATTTGCAACCCCACTCCACGCCACTTACTCCTACCCCTAACCATTTGCACCCCTACTTCATGCTGCACCTGCCATCCCCGGGCCCGCACCCCTTACATTCCCACTTCACGCCGACAAGCCCCCCCCAACCACTTGCATCTCCATTCTCCACTCCAAGCCGCCCCTCCCCCGCGACGCCCACTCGCATCCCATCCCCGGTTGCCAGGGGCTGTATAAATTGTAATTAAAGGAATTTGATTTCTGGTAATCTTCGTTAAAAGCATCATCTCGCCGGGAGAAAGAATAGCAGCTTCAATGCGATTTCCACAGCATTTACTTTTGGGAGCTGTGGGCAGGAGGATTGTCAATAAATGGCGCACATTGCTTTCTGATGTTCATTTGCGGTGTGTACAGGGCTCTAGCGGTTTGAGGCCCAGCCTCACCAAGAACGCTGCCAAAATGGCGGCCAAATATCCTGTCAGCAGCGTACATGCGAGACCCCCGCGCGGCTTTTACTAAACGCAGCGGGGTTAAGAGTCCGGGAATCAAGTCGGCTTAGTCAATGTCGGTGTAGACACGGGGGAAATTGATGTTTTATCGCAGCACACACGACGGACACATGAGGGAATTGCGGACCGGTAAGCGTGCACTGCTCAGAAAGTTATCTGGTTTCATGTTTGTCCACCCTTGTTAGCATCAAGTCGCAGTAAAAATTCTACTTTACTATGTCCGGGCTTCCGCCTGCCGAGGTGCCCACGGTGCCAGCCGTGTTGTGACAGTTGTTGCATTCCTTGGGAGGGGATGTGCCACTGTCACCCAGAAGTCAAACGCCATTTGCTTCCCAGGTCGTTCGCGTGGTTTAGAATTCACGAGGAACAGGTGGGGCAGCCATGTTTTTTTGCCATGGAAAACCCAGCACATTTGAGGCAATTGCTACAACTTTTGCATTCCGAGGCATCAACATTCACCACGTGCCTAGTTGGCTGCGAGATGCAGATTTTATAAACTGTTCTGCCTCAGCACATATTATTGCCCCTTTTATCTCAATGGTACATGCCACGCGTGTCAGGTATCTGCTTCTATCGTGACATGGAAGTGTTGAGGAAATATGATGCTCCTTGGTTCAAGGGAAATGGGACGATAAACATGTGAGGGAAGAAAAACATTTCTAAACCAGAAAGGCAGTCTCAGCTGGCAGAGAGGCAAAAATGCAGGTCAATAAAGATCATGAATATTTTTGCATTATTTACCGGCTTTCATGGAGTATAGGCAGGGCCACAATTCTCTCATAATTATAGATTTCCCCGGTTTGCCACATAATACTCTCATCTAGTGCATAATATGTAGATTTTACCCAAAACAAAAAATGTGCTTCTACCTTAAACGGTTCAAAGTTACTAACAGTGCAACTTAACATGTTGCCACGCAGTGGAAGGCCCTTTGCACACTTTGACTGGTCATCTTTCTGTTGCTTATTACTGTTATATTTGAGTGTTAAACTGAAACAAATGAGGTGTAACCCATGCCCAGACAGGTAGGGCACGACTGGTCGTAGGGGGCTCCGTGCTCTCTCCCGGTGGGGCGGGGGCGCAGTTTTGGACCGGTGTGGGCCGTTTTTAGGTCTCGCCTAGCTATTGAGTTTACGCAATCGCTATGCGAGACTCTAGTAAGAGGGGCATTTCAAAGTGGATTGCATGCAATCCGTTTGGGGAAGCGCTTCAGCCCACTGGCGCCCTCGGCATCATACTTCAACGGGTCCACTCCCCCGCCTGGAATGCCCTCCCCCGCCCCCGCCAAGCGCGCGCGCCACGCTCCACCGCTTTTCGCCGTGACAAATTTGCTTTCACTTTCGCGCGGCGGGCGCACGCTCGCGTCCGGAGCACTTTAGAAGCCGGGCTTGTCTTGTTTTCTTCGTAATACGCATTTGTTCTCTACCTGGCTCCCCTCCTTTTCCTAGGCCTCTGTCTCTCTTACGACCCCATTCCCTTACGCTTAAGTCTGTATTTACTGCTCTCTCACTCTTCGCTTATGTCTGTATTTACTGCTCTCTCTCTTATGTCTGAATTTACTGCTCTTTGTCTCTCCCGCTCTCCCCATTCTATCCTGCTCTCTCTCACGAGCCTTCCATCATTCCCTATCTCTAACCTGTGGTCCCCGTCTACCTCGCGCCCTCTCCCCTCTTTCTCCCCGCTCCCTTTCTCGCGTCGCCACCTCTTCCATCATTGTACCACGCTGTCCCTGTCTAACCTGCAGTCCCCGTCTACCTCGCGCCCTCTCCCCTCTTTGTGCCCGCTCCGTCGCCACCTCTTCCATCATTGTACCTCGCTGTCCCTGTCTTTCTCGCGCCCCCTGCCTTCCAGATCTCTGTGTCGCTGTGTCTCCTTCCCTGTCAGGCCTCTTCTTTCCTCCCGGTGTCTGACATTTGAGGGTCGCTAATGAGCGCCTCCGCAGTCCGGCTCTCACTGATCCCTCGGAGGCTGCAGAGGGTATGAGATCCTTTCCCTGCTAATAATTAATTTAGCTACGTGTTGCGTAAGAGCCTAAAAGTCTTTCTGCTGCTACCGTGCTGCTCGGCGGCCATTAATATTATATCAGGGCTGGTGCTGTTGCTGTAGTGCAGTTTCATTAAAAATGTGATCTGTAGCTTTAAACATGCAGCTTTCCATGCAGAACTATGCCAAGTAATTCTTGGTCTGCAAACTCGTAATTGCGTACAGAGATACCCGCTGGTACCAGAAATTCAGAACGCCTGGAACGGCTGCATATAGTTTCTCAATACTCTGTCTATTTCTGCTAGTTGTGTTTCATCAGCTTTTAAGAGTAGCGTTCGGGCCACTCCCCCCCCCCCCCCCCCCCCCCTCTTATCTAGTCTCCTTCTAGGCCACTTTTTCCATTTTGCTTGGACATTTGATCCTCGTCTTTTGGCTGCCTCTTTCTCTTCTTAATAATTATACAATAATATAATACTTGGATTTGTATAGCGCCGCTAATAACCCGTGAGGGTCTGTAGGCGCTGTCCGTAGGCAGGGGGAAGTGATTTGCCCAGAATCACAGGATGTTGAGCACACGACGAGACTTAAACCTGGATCTCTCAGCGCCCAAGTCGGCTGCACTGGCCGTTAAGCCACACCCTCCCCCTTCTGAACGTAGCATTTGGACCACTTCTTTGTCATTGACTCGACTCTGGAACACGTCCAGGGCCGGACTGGTAATTTAAAACAGCCCTGTCAAAAATTATAAACTCAGACCCCATGTGCACCAAGTGAGTAACCCCCAGCACATTGCTCAGTAGGATTTTATGTAGGATAATTTTGGAAAAGTGAAACCAAAAGGTGCATGTTAACTGCTCAATTTTTCAATTATATTTGCCACTTTTACTGACTGCTCCGAAAGGGATTCAAATAAAGATTCCAGTACATTAATGTTTACCACAGTACCGCGAAGCGCTATTTCTACACAGCTTCTAATCATGCATGCCATGTGCTTGGTGAGAAAAAGGACCTATTTGTTGGTACAGTTATGAGAGGTTTTCTTTTAATGCTTCCATTCAAAAGTCTTTGAAGCTCATCTAACAAGCATTGAAAATGCAACAGGTCTCGCATTTACGCGAGGAAGCTATTGGCATTGTAAATGACAATGCCTTTTATTTTATGTTTTAAAAACCAAAACATAAATAAAAGGCATTGTCGTTTACAATGCCAATAGCTCAAACTCCCATAAATGCAAGACCTATTGCATTGCAAGTGCTTGTTTCTAAAGGAGTTTTTTATTGCATATAAAAGAAGTAGAATTGGGGTGACATTAAGCAGCTTGTATCTTTGTGGTATACCACAGGTGTAAGGTAACAAACTCTCAAACGGACAAAAGGACCCAGTTACACCCCACCTCCCCCCAACAACTCACAGCGCAGTGGTAATGTCCAGAAGTCCTTGACCCCAAGCATCCCGATTGGTATTTATCTTAGGGGCACACAGGTCCCTCTGATATGCATTGCATTTTCTCCATATTTTAGTCAGTTTGTTCAGAAAACCACTGCTTTTGTAGACCACTCTTTCAGACTGCATACAGCAGTCCTTGTCTCTCTTCCAATCACTTAGGTGCGGTGCCAACCCAGCCCTTAACAGTCGCGCTATACAGAGTTTAGTTACCAACAACCCCATCGTAAACCAGAGGCGGTCTATACGTGTAAGATCAGTCTCGCACAGATATTTAGAAGTCACCATTTCACTGATGGTACCAAGCCAGACCCACAAACCCCATTAAGACAGTCATTCACTGCTCCCCAGTACTCTGGAGTGCAGGGCAGCTCCATATCCGGTGAAAATAAGTTCCATCCTGACCACATTTCTAGGGACACAGTGCAGTATTTATTCTATCCATTTCAACCAATGTTGTACAGGCATAGTAACATCTACTGAGAATTTTGAGCTGCACTAAAAGAAACCTGGTTCGTATTTCCACCTCCCCTCAGGTAAGCCAACGCCTCAGGCCACTCATCATCCTCCAGGGTCTCTAAATCATGCTCCCAACACCCTCAAAATCGGGTCAGCGCATTAGGGGAGTTATTTAACAATTTTCCACAAGTAAGCTAAGTCGTCTTTCTGTGCATATAATCATACAGTAACCTATCTTCAAGTGGGGAGGATTCAGGGAGATCTTCACTCCTGGGCAACACCTTATGCATGGTGTGACATATTTGTATTTAACGAAAGGTCTCAGTGGGCACTAATTGGTATTCTCTCTGTAACTCCAGCGAATGTGACTATGTCACCTCATTTCCACAGATCTCCCACTCTGGACAGGCCTATGAGTGTCCGCTCTGCTAGCTTTGCACATAGGTTGGATGGTACCTCGGAGTTGGTTCGATGCAAACAAGGGGTCCACCTCTTGATCGTCTCAATTCTGAATGCTCTTACAGTACAGAATGTTGATCTGATCAAGTGAGGAAAGGAAAGGATGGGGACAGCGGGGAGGTAGACCTGCGGAGAGAACTAACAATTAGAACCAGATATACATAACACGAGTATCCATGATATATATACATATTGCTATACCATCAGCAGTACCTGCAAAGGAAAATAACAACGCTGCGTCTTCCTAGTAACTCTAGAATGGTAATGACTCTCTTTTTCTGAGTTCTATAAACCAAGCGCCGTGCAAGATTTCTGATAAAAACAAAGAGGTAAATAAGTACGTGAAATAGACTGTTCATGAATGAATATTCAATACTATAACCAATACTAACGCTGTCCGTAATACCCACCCTTTCATATGCTGTAATATGCTTCACAGGGGTAAATCCTCACAACATCCAAATGCCCCCTGTTACTATAAGACAATGAAAAGATAGAGAATCAATGAAGGCATGATTAACTAAACAGAATACCTACGGCTTTTATCGCAGCAGAAATCATTGAGCCAACCTTTCCAAAATAATGTGTATGAAGTGATAATTAAGTAAAAAGCAGAGGACAGCTATCACAATCCGCTGCCGTCCCTCCACAATTATTAAAGAGCAGAATGGATTCCACTTCATGCACTGCGGTTTCTTTCTAAACACGGTTTCGGCGCTTTATATTCCACGGCTTCAGCGTGTTTAATGCCCCCAAAACAATTTCCTCTCACACCGTTTCCTTCACGGCAGAGAGAGAGTTCAGACACGTTGTACAGCAACACGCCGCTTCCGTCACGGCTGATTGACACAAACACACAAGCACACACGTCACAGGAATGCTGTTACTACATGGCTAGTACTTATGTGAGATATCAAATTCAGGGGCTCGAGCCGTTATCATCACGGCTGTGTGAGCAGTACCAGAAACCAAGTGCCAAATAACAGGTTAAAGGACTTTGGCAGTAATTAATACCCTGTGAACAAAAGACTCCAAAGTAGGCAGCTAAACATTGGTGCCGAATCACCCTTTACCCCAGCGCCAAGGACCGAGCAAATAGAGAAGCGTCCGTCTTCTCTCAGGATACAGGAAGAATAACCGTCTCAGTATCTTGACCTGGGCTTCCCTAAATTCTCGCCCCGCTGCCGGAAACACGACATCACGTATTTTGGCGCGAAACACAGCCTGATGGGAATTGTAGTCCGATAACGCAGGCTGAGTCCTGCTCAATCCTGACAACATTCAAAGTAGCCTCCACATAACATCCCACTTATCAAAGCCTCCCTGCAAGGCCAAGATGCCAGACCGCGTGCTGTCCACAAGGGACTGGACCACGTGATCTTACCTCTACAGCCCATAGCATTTAGCGAGGTGTGCGAAAAGGTGAATGAGACTGTAGTAGGGCTGGGGAAAGGTGTAGTGTGTGGTGTCCCATATATGGCTCTGAGGTAGCCCCTGGGCCACATGTTCCTCCAATCCATTCTGTAAGCTGGTTTGTCCTCCGGCAGATGTACCCACTGGTTGATGAAGATAAGTTAAGATGACCTGTAATACTTTTGCAAACCGGGGAGAGCGATTCCCCAGTAGTACCAGCCACTGGTCAGTAACTTTAGCGCTATTCGCATGGGGCCCCTATCCCATAAAAGTGTACAAGTCGTCCTGTCCATTGCTTTGAAGTAGCACTGTGGGACGGTGTAGAGTGTGTTCTGAAGTGCGTACAGGAAACGAGGGCGGGCCATAATTTTGAATAGGGCCGCTTTCCCCAGTAGGGACAGAGGCAAAGCCCTCCAGTGCTGAATATTCCTTCCCAAGCGAGCGAGGCCCCTGCATTATTGATTGAGGGGGATTTAAGACGGTCCTCGAGGCCACCCTAGATCGCTCTACGCCTCTGCTCTCTCAATCCCCGGTATTGCTGAACACTGTATGTCTATGACAAGGGCAGGCCCACTGGTTCCTAAATGTTACGTGGCATGTTAAGCATCCAACGTGCTGCAAATTTCCATTCTATTGCTCTGTATACAAATTACATTCTCAACTGGATAAGTTTGTTTGCTCCGCAGTATCCTTCATACACTACTGCCCTCAAATTCTCTCAGATCATAACCCTTTGATTATGGAATTAGCCTGAGGGGGTGGAGGGTTCCGCCTTCCTCAATTCCCACATGGCGCTTTGATGCAATAGGACAGAGTTTTTTGTCAAATGCTTGAACATGTAGGTTTCTTCCTTCAGGATAATACTGTGTCCTCCTCCACCCCATTGATTGAGTGGGATGCTTTTAAAGTATCATTTAATCAGGATGGAGGGAAGGAGAAGCTATGGTCCATTCAGCTTCCATACGTCAGTATAAATAATCGATAGAGGGGGGGGAATGGACCACTCGTCCTGTGTACCAGGGTCAAGATCGTTACTAAACCGTCTAAAAAACCCTCATTCACGTACACAAGATTCGGGCAGTATATATTGATTCTATGCCTTTCTGTAACGTGATAGCATCATCATAGGGTTTAGTTTGTGAATATGCTGACCTCCATATGGAGGTTGACCAACTGGTATTGCAGTAGTTTCCAGAGATAAGTGATGTGCTAGTGTGAAGTGAGTTAAAATTTTCTATGCCACCGTTAAAGGCAGGTGCTTTAATGGATTAGGTGGGGTGGAAAGGTAAAAACAAAGTGGTGCGTGCGTAGACGAGTTACTGATCTACTGTACTGTTTGTGGTCGACATGTTTCAGCCTTATTGTCCAGGAGGATCTGTAGGCTTTCTTCAGGACCCGTAGGTTTGTAGTAGCACGTTGTGACGACTACTGAAAGTGGTTCACTTACCACCTTCCTTGTGGGCAGTCAGGTCAATAGTACCTGTAGCTGAAATTAAAAGAAAGTAAAAGAAAAACACAATGGTATACTTTCTTATCACAATTCAAAGATGAACCCAAACTGGTGATGCTTTAGCGATAATATTTGTATGATTTAACAAGTATCTCGGTCTAAACTGGTGAACACTGAGAGATTGTGGTAGGGGAAAAAAGCGTATAGAATTAAAAAGAGGGATTAGCTCTTGTAGTGTCAGCGTGGTTAATTTGCATTAAGAGGAAAGAATGGTGTGTTTCATGACTGTTGTCGGATTTAAATAATTGCATGCCTTTTTGTTGCTATCAGCCGGATGCGCGTTGGGGTAGGCGATGTGGTGGTTACAAATGTTTTAACTTTCTCGCCTAAAATGCAGATAGGATTGATAAGGGCAGTGCGTGCCTTCTAGTTAAGAAGCTCTAATTCAAAAGAGGCGGGACAGTGTGCGTGTTCCCTCGAGGGGCCGGTAGCCTTCTATGGACCTGCTCTGAAGGGATAAGAAAGGGGTTACTTTATCTTACTTTCAGGATGAGCATGATCCTGGCAGTGTCTCTCACCGGTTGCAGCTTGGTCCTCACTTGTGCTGGCTCTGTGCATGGCGCCCTGGGTAACGCGGGCCTGTGATGAGTCATCATTATCTACTCTTAGACAAGATAAAAAGAGTAGATAAGACTTTCTGGAGTAGATTTACTTCATATCCATTGCTAATATTGAATTGTCATCAGGGATCAAATGCGTATAATTAATTAATTCATTGTTTTTTTTTTTTTTTTAAACTATCCCAAGTTCTTTATTTTCTTTAGTAGGTATCCAGTCTACAAGGTCAAACCAACGCGTTTCGCCATCCACCGATGGCTTGGTCACGGTTAACATTGTGCATTTCATTTACCCAATAAAAACATTTGTTGTTAGTCATGTGATTGTTGATGTCACATCTTTCTTTTTATTTTTATTTTTTTTGAAAAAATTTTTTTTATTGTGCAGAAAGAAGGTTACAAGCACGGGCCTACAACCACCAGGGCCGGCCGCTAGTAGGTCAAAGATCAAACAGTGCAATCACGATGACTGGCCCACCGGGGCTCCGCACACTACAGAAGAGCAGACTGCACATAGAGGAAATCAGGATACACCCTTTTAACATAAATAACAACTTAAAACAAAGGCGAGGCAAGAAAACATAAGATGGGCGTCGGGCCACAGCAGGGGTACGTCCATATTCGACCACCCGATGGCAGTCAAAAAGCAGGGAAACAAAGAGGTAGGGGGGGGGGGGAGAGACGGGAATACAAATCTATACTCAGATGCGCCAAATAAGTAAGGAACCATCAAGGATCAGGGGGACATGGCTACATCAGACGTTTCCACCAGGGGGGGAGCACAAATACTTCCACGATACGCATTCCACTGCCCCCAAATTCTGTTCCAAGCCCCGGGTTTACCACGAGCCACATAAACAGTCTTTTCCCTGAACATGCACCAGTCCATGTTCTCCTTCCAGACAGACACGGTGGGGGGCCGCTGCGAACCCCAAAGCTGCGCTATGTCCCTCTTTGCTATCATGTTCCCCAGGGCCGCCCACCGAGTCTGGGCCGCGTTATAGTCATTGGGCTCCCACACATTCAGCACACAACGACGCACCTCCGGCAACAGCGTGACCCCGGTAATTAATTCATTGTTAATCCTTGGTGTTATTATTACAATGGAGTTGAAAATTCAACAGAGTGAAAATTGTTTGGACAAAGTAAGAGTAAAAAGGGGTAGACAGACTGTCTTCGGTAACTATGCCACGTGGATTTCTATGTTCCCAAATATCCAAAAAGAATTTGACCAAGTAATTTGGATGGTGAGTTCCGTGGCTTATAAACGCTTCTCTGGATTCAGCGGTTTTGTAGGGCAGTGATCATCCAATACATACAGCCTTTATTTGGAGGTCTTCTTATTCTGTGCCCATGAAGTTACTGGGGGCACGGACTTGGTGTATTCTGTTGTATGAATAACACTGGTGCCGTCGATCTTAAGTCAGAGCATGCCAAGGGATATTATTGTTCAATTTTTTTATGTTTGTCTGAAGACAATGTACCCAACGTTGTTCTTTTTCAAATAAGATTTTCTCAAGGTCCCGTCGTAACAACCCCTGCCTGGTTGGGTTTTCGGAGGGCGTGGAACAGGGTCTGACGGCTGAATTTGTCGAACGCTGGGTGCGCTCGTGGATGCCCGAAGGCTCCCTCTTCCCCTGGTTCACGGTCTAGCGGGCGCACCGTTCGCTTGCTCCCTGCCCACAGCGGGGAGCTCCCCCTAGACTGATCATCCTGCGGATCCTCAACTTCAAAGATCGGGACGCTATCCTGGCCGAGTCCCGCAAAATGCAGCCTCTTAAGTACGAGAATCAGACGATCATGATCTTTCCTGACTACAACCGGGATGTCCAGAACCAGCGCCGTTCCTTTGGAGAAGTTAAACAGAAACTACGCTCTCTTAACATACAATATAGACTTCTATTCCCAGCTCGTCTGCGAGTGGTGTTTAAGGACAAAACACTTTTCTTTGATACTCCTGATGAAGCATGGACATGGGCGACAGAGGACCGCCCGCTGCGGCTTGGTGCCCCGAATCCGGCTACTTCCAGCGGCACTGGAGGTATCAGACGAGACATGCTGGTTCTCCGACCGAGACGTAGGCACTCTGGTAGGCGCAGGGGCCAGAGGTGTGCACGCTCAGATTCACCGCTGGGCTCCTCTCGGCGGCTCATGCCGGAGCTGCCCGATGAGGCTCTCCCTGTCAGGAGGCGCTCTGGCTCCACAGGCCGCTCCAATCCAAGGACTGCATCACTTCGTCCGTCCTTGCTGGATTTGCCAGATACCGATTTTTCCCACAGCCTGACGCTTCTTCCAGGGCCCGCTTGAACTTACTTGTCTCCTCAGATGATGGACGGTTTCACCCAGACCTTGCACTCTGCTTAGTTGTTAACTTTGTTCCCCGATGGCTACAGATATGAACATCCTAATACGAGGAGGGTTGCACCACGATTCCCTGTTCCAAAGCGTTCTAGCTTGGCTTTTCCCTTCATTGTTTACTGTTCGGGTGACAGATGCTTCCATTTCTGAAGTATGGGGAGGGGGGTGTTGGGGGGGGGGAATGGGGCTGAGGCCCCGGTTTGTTTTGTATTTCTTGTTTTTTGCACCAACACTCCTTTTCTGCATCATGGCAAGCACGCGCCACTCAACACTAAGGCCACATGTTCGCTACCTTTAGACACGGTCCCACTCCGGCCGTTTCTGCCATCCTTGCCGGCTGTCCGGCCCCTTACACACCTTTCCCCTACCTGGCGATCATATTGGGATGTCCTCGCTCCATGTAATGTCGTGGAATTTTAATGTCCTGCTAGACAAGGTGAAGCGCGCAGCGGTCCTGCGATATGCCCAACGACACGCTGCAGACATACTCCTGCTTCAGGAGATTTATCTGCTAGGTAACCACTGCCCCTTCCTGGCACCCCATGGCTATGGCGTAGTCTGGCATTCTGGGTTCAGTAGGGGATCGAGGGGGGTGGCTCTTCTGGTGTGTCGTACTCTTCCACTAGTGGCGTGTAGAGTGACACACGACCCTGAGGGCTGCTTTATCCTTCTGGAGGGGACCCTTGGTGAGCGACCTCTTAACTTGCTGGCTATCTATTCTCCTCCTACCTTGTTGGCCTCTACACTCTAAAGGCTCACTTCCACGATCGCTGCCTTGCCCTTGGGGATGACCGTTATTGGGGGAGATTTTAACGCAGTTATGGATACCGGCCTTGACACTGCCTCACCCCCCTCCGCCTCTAGGATTGCCCACTCTGGCCTCCTCTTGACATGGGCTGCCAGCCTGGATCTCGGGGATGCCTGGAGACTTTGGCACCCAAATGCAAGACACTACACCCATACCTCAGCCTCCCACCACACGCACGCACGAACAGACTATGTTTTTCTGCCTGCCCAGGACTGCCGAGCGATCCAAGCTATCACTATCCTCCCCAGGGGCTTATCAGACCATTCCCCGATGATGCTTCAGATGGGCTCTCTTCCTCGGTCCTCGCACCCGATCTGGCGACTCAACGCCTGGTTTCTCCAAGATGAGGGGTTCAGGGAGCGAGTAGGTGCCGAGCTTCGTCTCTATTTCACCAATAATCAAGGTTCGGTGTCCTCCTCTTGTACCATTTGGGAGGCCGGAAAGGCCACCATTCGTGGCTTTTCCAAAGGCCAACTCAAACTTACACGTATGGCATGTGATTCCCTGCTCACGCTTCTGGAGGTGCAGGCCGACCAGCTCAAGACTCTGCCCCCTGAGGGCAGAACCGAGGCCCAGGACTGGAGGCTCACGTTTCTGAGAGATTAAATCAGACAGACCTCCCTGGAGGCTGCGAAATTGCTTTGGAGATCGTTCGTAGCCAGAGTATACGGCTGGGGAAATAAACACGGGAAGCTCCTCCATCGCCTGGCCACCTACCCTATGGCCAACCATATAATACCAGAAGTGATCGGCACAGGCGGCGAGGTCTACCGTGCCCCGACGGCAGTGGCCCAATGCTTCGCCAATTACTATGCCACTCTTTACTGGGCACCGACACCTACCTTTCCTTTCCCAGAGCTCCTCCGACGTGAAAGTTTTTCCCTTCAGTGCCTTAGTGAATCCGAGGCGGAGGCGCTGGACCTCCTGATCACCCCGAGGAGGTTCTGGATGCCATATCGCGCATGGCAGCCGGTAAGACACTGGGACCAGACGGGTTCCCCCAGGAGTTTTATGCGTCCTACTGGGACACCCTGGTGTCACCTCTCTTGGCGATGTACCGTGAGGCGGTGGATTGCAGCTCCTTTCGTCCACAGTCGGACTTAGCCACCATTGTGGTGATTCCTAAATCTCAGCCCCCCTCGAACTGTTGCTCGGACTACCGTCCCATCTCCCTGAATAATACCGAGCTTAAAATCTTCGCGTCTGTCTTGGCTAACTGCATACGACCGCACTTGGCCAGTCTGGTTCACCCGGATCAATGTGGCTTTATGCCACTCAGAGGGACCAGGCATTGCCTCAGACGCCTTCACCTCGCCCTCGCAAACCGGCACCTGCTGACTCCCTATTTGTCCCTCCTTCTCGTAGACTTTGAGAAGGCCTTCGATTCGGTGGATTGGGGTTAGCTAGAGGCCGTTTTGGAGGAGATGGGCTTTGGAATCCCCTTCCGCAACCTGGTGAAGACGTTGTAGTATCGGCCCCAGGAGCAGGTCCTAGTCAATGGAGCTCTGTCTCGTCCCTTTCCTTTCAGAAGAGGCAAGAGACAGGGACGCCCCCTCTCACCACTTCTATTTGCTTTGGCAATGGAGCTCTTTGCTTGCCTTGTTCGTTCGGACCACTCCCTCATGGGGTGGAAGTGGCCCGGCTTTGAGGAAGACAGGATCGCGCTCTATGCAGACGACGTGCTGCTATTTTTGGCAGACCCTGTCCGGTCGGGACGCCGATGCCTTTGAGCCTTGGACCTCTTTGAGCGCACCTCGGGCCTCCGGTTAAACCCGGACAAGTCCATTCTGGTTCCCCTTCACCTTTCACAGGAGTGCTTTGATTGGCAGTCGACGATCCCTCTTCGGCGGCAGTCCTTCAAGTACTTGGGGATCTGGGTGTCTCTTCTCCCCGACCTCGCCTGGTCACTTACCGTCACCCCGCTGGTTAAACGAGTCCGTGCTGACCTCCTTAAATGGCGAACGCTACTACTGAACCCTCTGGGCAGAATAGCCCTATTTAAAATGATGATTCTACCCAGATTTTTATACATGCTCCAGAATACGCAAGTCTCCTTCTCCAGGTCTTGGTTTCGTGAGATAGACAGTTTGGCCATCAAGTTTTTATGGGGAGGACGGAGGCCCAGGCTGGCCCTGGCCCAATGCCGGATCCCGACCTTTGACAGAGGTCTTGGGATGACAAGCCTATACCTTTATTACTTAGCGACTCGGCTCCTTACCGTGCACGACTGGTTTAATGGCGGCTGGTCCGACCCGGCGTACCGTCTAGAACTGCACACTCTGGGTCATTCTAATATCCAGGGGATTCTGTACGGAACTGCTGTCTCCCGAGCTCTCCCTGAGGTCACATGCGGAGTGCTCTTGGCTTGCCTCCTTGCGCCATACCCGCTGGTCGGGCAAATTGACCCAGTATACCCCCTTGTGGTGCAGCACGAGGCTCCGAGAGGTAGCTACTCTTTCGGAATTCCGACCCTGGGAACTCATTGGGATTTCCCTACTGGGGAATGTCTGGAGTGGGACCCACTTACGCTCCTTCCAGGACTTGCAGGCCTGGTATTCCCTCCACTCTTCCCAGTTCTTCAGATATCTGCAGCTACGCCATGCCCTCTGTTCTTATATATCAGAGGGCACTTCCTTACCTGAATATAGCCCACCCGAAGCTCAGGTCATGACTGGTAACCTGGGGAAAGGAGGAATCTCCCGCATCTATTGCTCCCTTACAAACAACACCCCCAACACACTATCTCGACTCCGGGACAAGTGAGAGGGTTGGCTCGGGGCCCTGGAGGATGCTGACTGGAGAGACGCCTTGATGACTCCCAAAATAACTGCAGTCTCCGCAAGGCTTCGACTGGCCCAAATATATTTCCTTCACACTGCCTATCTTACACCGCTGCGCCTCCAACGCGCGGGGCTTCGGCCTGATGCGTCCTGTCCCCGCTGCCCTCAACCCCAAGCAGATTTTTATCACATGGTATGGCTTTGTCCTGCGATCCAGAGATATTGGGAATCCGTTACTGGGGAGCTCACGGAGGTCCTGGGCTGGAAGGTCCCCCTTGACCCTATAAGGAATATGCTACTTACCAGTATGCATCTGTTCTTGGCATGTAGAGCTGCAGATCTACACACTTTTGCATAGATCGCCATCTGGTGTTGGGCCCGGATGTTTGCAGTTTGTTTTTCCTCTTGGAAAGTCTTTGGAAGTCACGAGGTCGGTGACTCCTCCCTTGGTTCGTATTGCGCATGGGCTTCGGCTCCATCCTCAGATTGTTTTTCGCCAACAGGGAAAGATGGAGCGTAGTAATAACAGTGAAGAAACCCATGTGTGTTGTATCTAAATAAGATAGACTGGAACAGATACAGGTAGCCGGGGAGGCGGGTGGGCGTGTGTAGATCTGCAGCTCTACATGCCAAGAACAGATGCATACTGGTAAGTAGCATATTCCGTTCGAGGCATATGAGCTGCAGATTACACACTTTTGCATAGACTATATATAGCAGTTCCCAACCTTAGCGGCGACCACCGGTATCTGCTGCAGTGGTTTGAAATAGTGTTTTTAGTACAGCCTGGCCCACACTAGTTTGTTGCTTGGTTTGCACATCTACACAGTAATGTTTAGTGAAAGTGTGCGGTGTTGACCATGTAGCTGCCTTGCAGATATAATCTAATGGGATGTTCCCTAAAAAAGCCATAGAAGCCCCTATCTTTCTTGTAGAGTGGGCTTTAGGGGGAACAGATAGCGTGCGTTTTGCTTTGTGGTAGAAAATCTGTATGCATTTTACAATCCACCTAGCTATCCCTGATTTAGAGATGGGGTTGCCTTTATGGGGTGGAGAGAAAGAGACAAACAGTTGCTTTGTCTTCCTGAAAGGTTGTGTTCTCTGGATATAGTAAAGCAAGGCCCTTTTAACATCCAGTGTGTGTAGAGCCCTTTCTGCAACAGTTTGAGGTTGCGAGAAAAAAAACGGTAATCCTACCGATTGGTTTAGATGAAAGGGTGAGATGACTTTGGGTAGGAATTTTGGGTTGGTACGTAGGAGAACCTTGTTCGGGTGCATTTGGAGAAAGGGTTCTTGTATAGTAAGTGCTTGTATTTCACTGACCCTTCTAAGGGAGGTGATGGCTACAAGGAAAGCTGTTTTCCATGTGAGGAATTGCAGTTCACATTTATGCAAAGGTTCGAAAGGCGGTCCCATTAGCCTTGTGAGCACTATATTTAAGTTCCACACAGGTGAGGGTGGCACTCTGGGGGGAATCATTCGTTTTAGGCCTTCCATGAAGGCTTTAATGGCAGGCACTCTGAAAAGTGATAGGTGCTGTCTGTTTTGTAAGTAAGCGGCAATTGTTGCGAGGTGTAGCCGAATGGATGTATATGCTAGGTTACATCTTTGTAGGTGTAGTAAGTAGCATATGATGTGCTGTATGGATGCGTCTAGAGGGTTGATTGTGTTGTTATGGCAATAAACAACAAATCTTTTCCACTTGGCAGCGTAGCAGGCTCTAGTGGTAGGACGTCTAGCTTCTCTGATAACATTCATACAGTCGGGGGGAAGGTTAAGGTATCCGAATTCTAGGATTTCAGGAGCCAGATCGCAAGGTTGAGCTGAGCTGGGTCCGGGTGTCTGATCTCTCCATGGTTCTGGGTTAGGAGGCATGGTGAGAGGTGTAATTTTTGGTGTGGCACTACTGAGAGTTCCAGCAGCGTGGTGTACCATGGTTGTCTGGCCCATGTTGGAGCTACTAGAATGAGTGTGAGGGAGTGCTGTTGTAGCTTTCGCACCACTAATGGAATTAGTGGGAGACGTGGAAAGGCGTATGCAAATTTGCCTGACCAGTTCATCCATATCGCATTGCCTTTGGACAATGGGTGTGGGTATCTGGCGGTGAAGCTTGGGCATTTTTTGTTTTCGTGGGTGGTGAATAGGTCTATCTGTGGATGCCCCCACATCTGAAAGAACGGGTGAAGAACCTGCGGGTGAAGTTCCCACTTGTGGATCTGCTGCGTCTGTCTGCTGAGCAGATCTGCCATGGTGTTCTGGACTCCTGGGACATGCTGGGCTAGGAGAAAGATTTTGTGTGGAATTGCCCATCTCCATATGCTCTGTGCTAGTTGAGAGAGCTGTGGAGAGTGTGTGCCGCCTTGTTTTTGGATGTAGTACATGGCGGTCATATTGTCTGTGCGGATAAGGACTGCCTTGCCTAAAATCTGTGTGTGAAAGGATTTTAGGGTTAGAAAGATTGCCAGTAACTCCAGATGATTGATGTGGAGTAACTTTTGTTGTGGCGTCCATGTGCCCTGCACTGTGAGGTGTAATAGATCAGCTCCCCAGCCGGAGAGCGATGCGTCTGTTGTGAGGATCATTTGTGGAACCGGGTCCAGGAACGGTCGACCTCTGGAAAGATTTGTGGTGTTCCACCACTGCAGAGAGCGATGGGTGCGACCGTCTACCAACACCAGATCTGTCAGTTGCCCATGGGCCTGGTTCCATTGGCGCGCTAAGCACTCTTGGAGTGGACGCATCTGGAATCTTGCATGAGGCACTATAAAAATGCAAGAGGCCATCATCCCTATCAGTTGCATAAACACTCTTGCTGGGAGGGAGTGTTGAAGTATGAATCTTTAGCGTAAAGCCTGAATGCTTGCGATCCTTGCCGGATTGGGGGAGGCAATGGCTTTTGAGGTGTCTATGGTGGCACCGAGGTATTGCTTTATGTGGGATGGTGTTAGCTGGGACTTTTGGTGGTTCACCGTGAAGCCTAGTTGGTGAAGTAGCTGGATTGTAGTGGCGGTGTGGTGTACACATTGGTTGTAGGACGCGGCTTTTATCAGCCAGTCGTCCAGATACGGGAAGACGTGAATGTGCTGTCTTCTGAGGTGTACCGCCACTACCGCTGGGCACTTGGTAAATACCCGTGGTGCTGTTGTGACCCCGAATGGGAGCTCCTTGAACTGGTAGTGTTGCCCGTCCACTACGAATCTGAGGTACTTTCTGTGGGCATGGTGTACTGGAATGTGAAAGTACGCGTCGTTCAAGTCCAGTGTGGTGAGAAAGTCGTTCTGGGAGAGGAGCGGAAGTACCTGCTGAAGTGTTACCATGTGAAAATGGTCCGAATGTATGTATGTGTTTAGAGGCCGGAGATCTAAGATAGGTCGTAGAGTCTCGTCTCTTTTTGGTATCAGAAAATATAGGGAGTAGACCCCTACATTTTGCTGATCGTGGGGGACCTGTTCTATTGCGTGTTTTTGTAGGAGGGAGATCACCTCCTGTTTTAGTAACGTGGAATGTTCTTGTGACATTGGGCGTTGCCTGGGTGGAATGTTGAGGGGGTAGATGTGAGTTCCAGGCAGTACCCTGAACGAATAATTTGGGTCACCCACTTGTCTGATGTGATGGACTCCCAGATGTGAAGGAAATTTTGTAGTCTGCCCCTGACCGGAGTGGGATGGTCTGGGGGGAGCAGGGGAAAGTCATTCGGTAGGCGGTGTGGCAGAGCGGGCGGTATTTGTTTTGTCTCTGCCTTTATTGTTATTTCCTCTATAGCCGCCTCTTTGATAACCTTTTGTGAAGGTGGACTGAGGAGGGGATTTGTAGGACGTGTACGCGCTATCTGAGGAGTAGCCTCTGCCCGTGCCCCGAAAGGAAGAGCGGCGAAAGGAGCGTCTAGGAGGGTGTGACTGTAGGGCTCCCATAGATTTCACCGTATCTGTATCTTTTTTCATCTTCTCGAGGGCCTCTTCTATCTTTGGACCGAATAAATGTTCCTGATCGAACGGATGGTTTAATATGGAGGCTTGTACCTTGGGTTTAAAGCCTGACACTCTCAGCCAAGCGTGTCGACGGAGTAGGACACTGGTGTTAATGGCCCTGGAAGCTGTGTCTGCTGCGTCTAAGGCACAGCGTATAGAGGTATTAGTTATGGTCTTACCCTCTTGGATTAATTCATTGGCCCTTTTTCTGGGAGATGGTGCATGATGGTTTCTAGTTCATCATAATGCGCTCTGTCATATCTGGCCAATAGCGCTTGAGTGTTGGCGATACGCCATATATTAGCTGCCTGTGACGCAGTGCGTTTTCCTGACACGTCCAGGAGCTTTGATTATTTGTCAGGTGGTGGTGCTTCGCCTGACGCCTGGGAATTTGATCTTTTTCTTGCGGTGGATACCACTAGGGAATCCAGTGGCGCTGACCCTTTGATGTAGGCAGGATCTGTAGGGGCAGCTTTATACTTTTTTTCTATGCGTGGGTTTAGGACCCTAGCCCTGACTGGGTCTTTAAAAACCTCTGGCGCATGTTTTATTACCTCTTTGAGCATAGGTAGTATAGCAGTAGACCTATGTGCAGTATCAAAGGTGTCTAGGAGGAAATCTTCCTCTACTGGGTCAGTGTGTAGCTCTACCCCGTGATAATGTGCCGCCCTCTGAAGTAGGTGGTGAAAATCTAGTGAGTCTTCTGGTGGCGATGGCCTGGATGGATAGAGGTCATCTTGTGGGACATCTGGAATGTCTGGATTATTATAATCATCCCAGGGGTCTGGGGATCCTGTAGGGGTGGGGTCTTGTGGCACATCTGCTGGGTCGTAGTATGGGTCCCCCTGATCATCATGGTCTGGAGACGGGGTCGGAGAGCGATGAGGCAGGGGTGGAGAAGGTGGAGGTGGAGAGGGTGGAGGAGGCGGGGAAGGCACTCTGAAAGGGGAGGTAGCACAGTCCTTCCTCTTTGGAGGTGGAGGTGGAGCTGGTTTCTCCAAATGTCTCTTTTTAGAAGACAGTGCCAAATGTCCAGTTTTTGGATCCTTGGTAAGTGTCTGTTGCAAAGGATCCGGTGTAAAAAGTTCTTGCGACACTGGTTGTTCGGTCGGCGCCAACATTTTCGGGGCCGACAGCTTCTTAGGCTTGTCTGTGCCGTGCTTTTTGGATACCTCCGATTTTTTGTTCGGTGCCGAGACAGGCTTTGGCGCGGGAGTGTCGGTGCCGAGGGCCTTATGATGTTTGGTCGGCACCGAGAGGCTGGGTTTCGACACCGAGGGCTTTGGTGTGGAGCTCGGTGTCGAGGTAGAGGCCGATCTTTTCTTCGGTGCCGAAGGGTGTTTTTCGGCACCGCTGGCAGGCTGGCTCGAGCCCGAGCCGCCGGAAGGCTTACTTGGCTTCGTCACCAGGCCCGAAGGTGGGGCGTTCGAAGCAGTGTCTTTGGTTTTGCCTAGGCGCGAAGGCGTCACCGAAGCCTTTTTGGGTGTCGGCGCGGGTGTGGGAGGGGGTATTTTACTCACGACCCTCTGCGCCGGGGTGATGTCCTCCACATCCGAGTCGTCGGCTTCGGAAGCACTGACGAGGTCCTCTTCGGTGTGCTGGTGTCCCGGAGCTTCGACGTCGTCCCCGAAGATGTCGACTGGAACGGAGGTCGAGGAGCGCGCCATTTTTCACCTGGCCCTTCGATCTCGAATGATCTTTTTGGATCTAAAAGACTTGCAGGCGGGACAGTCTCGAGCCTCGTGTTCAGGGGAGAGGCAGAGGATGCACACCACATGAAGATCGGTGTGGGGGAATTTGGACCCACATCGAGGGCACTTCTTGAATGGAGTTCTTTCCATCAGCCGGGACCGGAGCCTGGATAGGCCCGAAGGCCGCCGTCCATGACTGGAATCGAAGGTGCATCGAAGAAGAAGGTGATTGAGGAGATCAGTATCTGAACAATACCGCGGAGAGCGAGGATTCCACTTCGATCGTCGAACTGGAATGTTCTGAACCGGAGCGCGAAGTATTACATCCGAGCCCGATGGCGGAAAAAAACAATCTGAGGATGGAGCCGAAGCCCATGCGCAATACGAACCAAGGGAGGAGTCACCGACCTCGTGACTTACAAAGACTTTCCAAGAGGAAAAACAAACTGCAAACATCCGGGCCCAACACCAGATGGCGATCTATGCAAAAGTGTGTAATCTACAGCTCATATGCCTCGAACACATACTTTTAGGCATCACAGAAGGGCTGGATGGCACCAGGGCTGAGAAGCTTTCTTAACACAGCGCTGGCAGTGGCCAAAAGGGACATTGCAGCTCATTGGCTAAACACTACTGCACCCACGTTGGCTTGCTGGCGCAGGGCAGTGGACTGGTGCGCTGCACAGGAACGGCCTCTGTATGTGGCCAGAGGGTGTTCCAGGAAGTTTCACCGAATGTGGGGCAAATGGGTCAGAGTGATAGAGGACTAAAGGGGATTGATTTACTGTCCGAGTCTGGACTGGGTACGACGATATCTTTCTTATTTCTGTCTGTCTTTATATGCCACTGTGATGTGTTTTCAGGCTTGCCTTGTCTCTTGCAATGTTCTCCTGAATGGTGCTGTTATCTTTGTTGCAACCTAAACTCAATAAAAATGGTCATCAAAAAAAAGATTTTCTCAGCGTTGTAACCTTTTACAGGTAGAGTCTCAAGGACTACCCAACTTAGTTCAAAGTCGATGCAATGTTTGCTCATTTTGGTAGTGGCCCTTTAGCAGTTCACGTTGCTCCTATGCTCGCAAATACGTTATTTTATTTTGCGGCAAGTCATCCCTATATATTTAAGGTCGCAGGGGCAAGTGATCATGTAAATCACATGTGTTGTGCTGCAGTTGGTATGGTAGTGTATTGACCAGGTGAAGTTAGTTGACGACTGTAGAGTCTTGGTCACTGTGGTCAATTTACAAACCGAGCATGACCCGCATGGCTAATGTCCCATGATGGGGCTCAGGTTCCATGCTGTGACGATGGTTTCATTTCTCACTGTTAGAGACGATCTTGTATGGACAAGAATGTCCTTTATGTTCCGCGGTCTCTTATTTGCAAATCTTGGTTTGGGCCATTGTAAGGAGCCTGAGGTCAGTGTTCTCCAATGTTTATTGATGATCTTTTTTACTGTGTTGGTGGCAGTGCTGTAGATGGTGACACATGTCAATCGATCCTCTGGTGGTTCTCTTAGTGTGGTATCGAGTAAGCATTCTCTCGGTTGGTTACGTGCTCTCTTCTGGCACCTTTTTATTGTTCTTGTTGGATAGTTTCCCTTTATGAGTTTCTGACTCAGTTCCTCTGCTTGTGTCTTATAATCCTCTATTTTACTGCAACTGCGTTTGAGACGCAGGAACTGCCTGTAAGGTAGATTGTCTCTGAGTGGGTGAGGGTGAAAGCTGTTGTATGAGAGCAAGCTGTGTTTGGCTGTGGGTTTGTGGAATGTTTTTGTTTGGAGAGTATTGTCTTCCACATAGTGATCTCCAGGAAGTCTAGTTGTCTCCTGTCTGCTGTAAAGGTGAATTTAAGACACTCATCTCTTGTATTTATCCATTCTACGAAACTCTGCAGATTTTCGTTTGTATCTTCCCAAATCATGATGACGTCATCTATGTATCGTCTCCAGAAACGTACCTTCCCGATGTAAGGATTTTGCTCATTTTGAATGCTCACATAAAGCCCGGCCACACTTGGGGCGAAGGTACTGCCCATCGATGTTCCGTGGCATTGCACGAACAATGTACCTTCAAATTCAAAAACGTTTTCAGTTAGGAGCAGCCTGCAGCGTTCCAGGATAAAGTGTCTGGGAGTTCTGTGCTCCCGTTGTTCAGAGAAGAGAATTTCCTCTAGTGTTTCCAAGATCTTCTGTTGTGGGAGGCTCGTGCAGAGGCTCTCTACGTCGAGACCTACGAGGTACATGTTGTTCTCGTTATATAGTTGGCCTTCCAGTTGGTTCAGTAGATTGCGTGTATCTTTCAGGTAAGTTGGTGTTCTTTGCACTAACGGCCTGAGGAACTGGCCTGCAAATTGTGAAAGGAGCTCCAGTACAGGCCCTATCCCTGAAACTATAGGGCATCCTGGGGGTGGTGTTCTATTTGTATGGGTTTTCGGAAGTGAATAGAAATACGGTACTCTTGGTGTTTTTGTCTTCAAGAAATCTGCCTCATGCTTTGAGATCCACAAATTGATTTTGGCTTCATCGACCATTAATTCAATGGTGCAGTGTAGTCTCTTTGTTGGATCTGTGGGTATCTTTTTTAGAACCTCTCATCTGAGAGGAGATCTAGGCATTGTCTATTATAGCTTTCCTTGCTGAGGAGGACGATCCCTCCCCCTTTATCTGCCAGTTTGATAACGAGGTCAGCTTTCTGTTGGAGATCATCAAGGGCTTTTTGTTCTTGCTTCGTGAGGTTAATGAAGGGTTTTTTGTTTGTATCTTTAATATTTTCTACTTCCTTCATAAAGGCATGCAATTATTTAAATCCGACAACAGTCATGAAATACACCATTCTTTCCTCTTAATGCAAATTAACCACGCTGACACTACAAGAGCTAATCCCTCTTTTTAATTCTATGTGTTTTTTTCCCCCGACCACAATCTCTCAGTGTTCACCAGTTTAGACCGAGAGACTTGTTAAATCATACAGATATTATGGCTAAAGCATCACCAGTTTGGGTTCATCTTTGAATTGTGATAAGAAAGTATACCATTGTGTTTTTCTTTTACTTTCTTTTATTTTCAGGTACAAGTACTATTGACCTGACTTCCCACAAGGAAGGTGGTAAGTGAACCACTTTCAGTAGTCGCCACAACGTGCTACTACAAACCTAAGGGACCTGAAGAAAGCCTACAGATCCTCCTGGACAATAAGGCTGAAACATGTTGACCACAAACAGGGCGGTAGATCAGAAACTCGGTCTACGCACGCACCACTTTGTTTTTACCTTTCCACCCCACCTAATCCATTAAAGCATTAAAGCACCTGCCTATAACGGTGGCGTAGGAAATTTTAACTCACTTCACACTAGCACATCACTTATCTCTGGACACTACTGCAATACAAGTTGGTCAACCTCCAGGTGGCGGTCAGTATATTCACAAACTAAATCCTATGATGGTGCTGTCCCGTTACAGAAAGGCGGAGAATCAAGATCTACCGCCCAAATCTTGTGTACGTGAATGAGGGTTTTTTAGACCGTTTAGTAACGATCTTGACCCTGGTACACAGGACGAGTGGTCCATTCCCCCCCCCCCCCCCTTTGATTATTTATGCTTTTAAAGTAGTCATGAGGGGGCTTTGTGTTAAAACAATCGTAGGGGGTTCACAGGGTTCTGCCTATAAATATTCCGGAGGTGGAAACCTCCATACTACTGTTGGAACAGGCTGTGGCTATCTTCCCAGGTAAGTTGGACAATCTCTGTGTAGCGCATATTAATCTTTTGACAAAATCGAGCTACTCTACTGCCAAAATTATGCTGCTTATTCTGCTTGAACCCATAATAAGGGTGACAAATCCAGCCACCTGCTTAAGCAGCTGGTTTCACCTCATTACAATGACTCCACCTCGCTGTACAGGTGATAATAGTGATGGATGTTTAGGGTATTAGACACCAGGGCTCATATCTCCTTTTAAATATGTATGTACTTTTTCTATTGCTTTTTATTATCTGCTTTTTTATCTACGCTTCTGTAGCCATGAAATGTTAATTTTATCTTTGCAATGTATTTGTGTCAAACTTTTATGGTTCCTGTAACCGAATAGTTATTTTGATGATGATAACTCCACCTCGCTAATCCTTTCTCTCCGTCCAGGGATATCGTCCATACTCAACAATCTAGCAACTCTGCTTTCTATGACTACTATAGAATACTTTATGAACCCCCACCGCACCTGTTGTATTCTTAGTTTATACACTTCGTGGTGGACTTCCTTCTCCTTCAAGTCTCTCAAGACGCCCAGATGGCCCTGAATAAATTAATTACAATTAGGGCTCCCGGTTTTATGGTATTTATTTTTTTACCATTTCCGTCTGTATTTATCCATATTTATTGTTTGGGTCATTTTATCTGTATTTTTTTTCGCAAGCAAATGAAGACGCTGCAGCTAGTATTTTTTCACATTTATGCGAGAGGGGCTATGGAGAGATTGTAACGACTGCACGCACTTAGAAAGTTACCAAACAAAATTGAAAACACTGGAAGACAAAACATTCTATTTTAAGCAAAAAGTGTGCTTTTATTGTACTGACATGACATCGGAGGCAGATTAAGCAGATATCCTTAACAGCGCTCTAAGAGGGAGGGATGTTGGATGCAGCCTCTCTTTTGGCAATGTTTGAAGTAGTTGTTATTGTTTGTGATGGCATCAAACATGCACTGTGGTACAAAATCTCTTCTGAAGTTCCCTTCAACCTGTCCGAACCCTCCGTGATGCACACAGCAAGCACAGCGGTTAATGAGGAAGATTTGAAAAGGAATGAAGAAGGCATGAAAGCATGGGAAATTCCTTTTGCAAAGAATTGCACAGAAGCAGCATTTCGTGTTTTCTGTTAAAGGGGTCTCCATAATGTTTGTACACTGGCAGTGTGTTAATTTTTGGATTCCCCATAGCCTGCCACCTGCTGTCGAGCACACCACTACCAGCTAACAGGCCTCTCTGCCTTGCCGCCACTGATTGAATTCACAGGCGACCCTATTAGGGCTGACCCCAGCAGGCCCCGATGATGCCTAAATTTCTATCAGTGAGCTGGCCTCCTAATGCACAGATTAACACCTTGTGATCGGCTATTAGGCATTACAAGAATGGACACAATGCTACTTTAAAGTTCAAGTACTTGCATTTCTTACAGCGTCCCCACCCCTTTCACATGCAACCCCTACCACCACCTGCTGCTTTGTGCTTCTACCTTAGCAGTTCTCTTGAAGGGGTCTAAGTGGTGTAAATTAGTAAGAGGAGCGTGGCGAGGTAATCCTGGGAAGAGGAGTGACGCTGCGGCGCACAGTTTGTCAGTATTTTCCCGTTTATATGTTATAAATACAGACAAAGGAAAAATAGTTTTCCGTCTGTATTTATATGTGAAAAACCGTTTAAACAGAAAATCGGGAGCCTTAATTACAATCCAGGAGATCTGCTCCCTTTTGAAAGAAATACCCTGCTGGAAAGTTTCAGGAATAGACAGCTTGACGGACGAGTTCTACGCCAAGTTCACTCAAACTCTGGTGCCCAAATTAGTCACTCTATTAAGCTATTTACACATCTGGTTCTCTTCCTCCATCTTTAAATATAGCACTTATCTCCTCTCTGCTGAAACCCCAAAAGGACTAAAATTCTTACAGCGATCCGGGCTACTCGGCTCCTCCTGATATTGCCACACATATTTTGCACCGATCAGGCATGTTTTGTTCGTAGTAGCAACACATCCCAATCTCTGCCACCTTTGGCAAGTTAAGGATGAATCTGCTTCTTCATAACCCAATATGGTGGGCATTACTTTTGACTTAGAGAAATTGTTTGACTCCCTACATTGGGATATCTGAAAGAGACTATTAGTTATAGATTCCTTACCTTAGAATTACCCCCAGGCGTCAGACTGGATCCGGAGAATTGTTCTTCAGCAATACCCCTGCGTGTTGGTAGGTGGCGTCGGTCGACTCCGAGTCTGTCGTCGAGGTCGCCACGATGACATTGCGGGGCCTACTTAGACGCCGCCCCTGCGCGCTGATGTCAGTTTTTTCTTTTTTCGCACCAGCCTAGCGCAGATCTGAAGAGAGCGTGCCCCTTAGTCATTTTTTGACTATCCTTTTTTTGACTTTTGTGGACGTCTTTTTTCGAGTCTCCGAATCCTGGTGCACCAGGGGTGTCCCATCGTTAGACCAGATTCAGGCCTTGTGACTCCTGTCACAAACTGATGTCAGTGACGGATCCGCACCTCGTGTGCCTCTGGTGCCTGGAGCGCGGCCACGACCCAAAGTCGTGCTCCGACTGTCGGGCCATGAGTCCGAAGTCTTTGCAGGAGCGGTCCCGAAAGCTTTTGGAGGCCCGGCAGTCGGCTCCGCGTCGCTCCCGGTCTTGATCGAGGAGAAGGTCTCGAGACTGGTCGCGGAGCCACCACACCTCGTCCAAGTCTTCGCACTCCTCGGGTAAGTCAAAGCACAAGAAGAAGGTGAAGAAGTACGTCTCTCTTCGCCTTCTCCCCGTTGGTCGGCTGACACGATGCGGGACGCAGAGCGTCATCGCTCTAAGGCTACGTCTCTGGTGCCTGACTAAGGGAGGACTCCAAGCCTCCGCCCGTTTCCGGGAGCCGGGGCGTCCCCTGCCTAGCTTCGTACGTTCTATGAAACCCTCCACCGCATCTTTGGGCAGCCTGACTCCTTTGGCACGCCATTGGGCCCCACAGAGCCGGTTGGGGGCCTTTGGCCTTCGATGCCAGCAGCTACGGTCCCAGTGCCGCAGGGTCCCCATGGATCCAGGCCTGGGATTGATGGCAGTCGACCTTACTCGACCTTCTCCAGCGCCGATCTCGGCGACGACGCCCCCGGCCGACCCCATCTTCATCCCTGAGATGGACCCCGAGCCGGTTCGACGCCGGCCTACGTCGAATCAGACGCCGGCCTACGTCAAATCCAACGCCGGATGGTACTTCTGTTCCATTGTTCATCCCAGGTGTTCCCTATCGCCCTGAGGGTGGTGATGAGGACTGGGAGGGGTCGCTGGACCCTTTAACAGACCAGCTGGAAGAACCAGACTGGAGTGAGGAATTGGGTAACATCAGTGGTCTGGATACCTCCCCAGTCCTTGGCTTGATATCTCCCCCTACCGTGGCTACGGAGAAGGGAGCGTCCTATGCAGTGGTGGTGCGTAGGGCAGCCTAGGCTTTGGGCCTGGAGCTCCCTACAGTGGCAGTCCGGACTAAACTCCTGACAGAGGTTCTTCAACCGGCAGCAACTTCCTCTGAACCCCTCTAGCCCTTCAATGAAGCCCTCACAGATGTCCTCCTGGGCACTTGGTCCAAGCCCAGCACAGGGGCTCCTGTGGAACGGACGACTGCTGGCCGCCAGTGCCCGGCTCCGGGTGATCCCATTTTCCTCTCCCAACACCCTTCTCCCGAGAGCTTGGTGGTCCAAGCCTCTTCTTCCAAGGGCGCATTCCTTTCCGCACCCTTGGATAGGGAATACAAGAAGCTGGATGATCTGGGGAAGCGTGTGTACTCTTCTTTCAACTTGGCGCTGTGGTCCGTGCCTATTGGGCTGCTATAACCATACAGTCTGGTATACGGTTGCGCAAGTGCTGCCTCAGTGCCCGGGCCATTCTCTCCCAGGCAGTGGCGAATGGGCGAGAGGCAGCAAAATTCACAATCCGCTGTGGACTGGATACCGCCTACTCTCTGGGAAGAACGATTGCCACTTCGGTAGCCCTTCGGCACTACACCTGGTTGAGGATGTCTCGTTTTTCCAGGGAATATTCAAGCAACCTGCTGGACATGCCGTTTGATGGCCGTCGCCTTTCTGGTGACAAGGGGGCCTCGGCGCTCGGGCGTTTAAAGGATTGTCGGGCTACGGCCAGATCCTTGGACCTCCCTGCGTCCTCCCGTACCCACAGTCTGCATTTCGTCCCTTTTGTGGCTACGGAAGGGGCACCCCACCATGTCCGACCCAATCCAGCCACCGGCCCACGCAGGCTGCCAAACATCTGCATGGCCGCAGACGTGGGATCCAGCGAGGCGGGTCTAGGAACCAGCGGGCTGGCCAGTCCACCCTTTCCCTCCCTGCAGCAGCCTCCAAACCCTCCTAGCCCGACCTTTCAGGGCCATCAGCAGCCAGTGGGTGGCAGGATTCGCCATCACCTCTCTCACTGGCAATCCATCACGTCAGACAGGTGGGTTTTGCAGATAGTCCGAACAGGCTAGTCCCCAGAGGTGGGTCTGCAAAATAATGTTATACCATAAAGTCCTGCAGGACCGCACAGGCAAAGTACCCACCCCGACGGACCCGGCTGTCTAGGCAGTAGTGTTTTGTGAACGTGTGCAAGGAAGCCCACGTTGCTGCCTGGCAGATGTCCAAGACTGGGACTCCACGTGCTGACGCATTGAACGTAGCTTTGGCTCTGGTGAAATGAGCACACAAACCCTCAGTGGGTTGTTTTGTGGCCAATGTGTAGCAGATTTTAATGCAGAGAATGATCCATCAGGAGATGGTCCACTTCTGCACAGCCTTCCACCTCTTCACTCTGACATACCCCATGAGACTACCCCTCCCTCCATGCCACCATCTTTCGTTTGCATGTCAGAGGATCATTTGGCGCTTCTCCGGCAGGAAGTCTCAGCTCTCTTGGCTAAGGGAGCTATTGAGAGGGTCCCTGCACCAAAAGTAGGTTGTGGTTGCTATTCCGCTATTTTCTGGTGCCCAAGAAGGACAAAGGCCTGCGTCCTATTCTAGTCCTCAGTGCCCTCAACCGCTTCCTCCAGAAGGAGAAGTTCAAAATGCTAACCTTGGCTCGGGTCCTGTCTGCCCTCGACCCTGGAGACTTGATAGTGGAGTTGGACTCGTAGTACGCCTATCTTCACATCCTCGTCCTGCCAGCCCACAGGCGTTACCTACGGTAGGCCATGAGCATTTTCCGTTCACCGTGCGCCCCTTTGGCCTTACCAGTGCTCCTTGGGTGTTCACAAAAGTTATGGCGGTGGTCGCAGCTCATCTGCGCAGATCAGGGTTCCAACCTTACCCTATCTCGAAGACCGGCTGTTGAAGGCGGGCTCGCTCCAGGCTGTCGTCTCCCACCTCCAGACTACGGCAGCATTCGCTGGGGTTCACTATCAACGCGCCAAAGTCACACCTGACTCCCTCTCAGTTGCTCTCTTTCATAGATGCTCTTATGAACACAGTGTAGTTTCGGACCTATCCTCCTGAGCAGTGAGTCAGGCGATATTCTGGCTATGATACCGATATTTCAGTCTCTATCCTGAATTTCGGTGAGAATGATCCTGAGGCTGCTGGGCCTCACGGCCTCCTGCATCTTGCTGGTGGATCATGGCAGATGGCATATGCAGCTCTGCAGTGGGACCTGAAGTTCCAGTGGGTGTAGCTTCAGGGGAATCTTTCCGACTACATCCAGATCTTGGAGGGCACTGCGCAACAGTTGCAGTGGTGGTTGACGAACCAGGATTGATCCCTCTCCCTTCCCCAACCAGACCTCGCAGTGGTGACTGATGGATCACTTCTGGGATGGGGCAGCTTCCTGGGAGAGGCGGAAATCAGAGAAGTCTGGTCTCTGGCGGAGTCCAGTCTCCATAGCAACCTGTTGGAGCTCTGGGCGATTCGCTTGGCACTAAAGGCATTCCTTCCCTCCCTCAAGGGGAAGGCAGTGCAGATGTTCATGGACAACACCACCACCATGTGGTACTGCAACAAACAAGGCAGAGTGGGGTTGTGGACCCTTTGTCAAGACGCTCTTCGCCTTTGGAAATGGCTTTTTTTATCCATTTTGGTGATTAGGAGGGTGGTCTTAGTGAAAATGGCGGTCCTTCCTCGCCTCATGTATTATTTCAACAACCTTCCCCTCTGCCTCCCTCATTCCTTTTTTTAGACAACTCGATTCCTCCCTGAAGGCTTTCTCTAGCATAGAGGATGTCGCAGAGTGGGCTTAACCACACTGAAGCTGCTGGTGGAGGCGAGAGGACTGGCCCTTTCAGATTTCTAATGCTACTAACTAGCAGCTCAGTTACAGTGAGTAGCTCGCTGGATGTCTGGTCGCTCTCTCTATCAGACGGGCTGTCTATGACTGACTTTAAGGATGGACTGCACTATTACCTTTAGTTTCCCTCTGCATGCTCCAACAATCCACCACAGTTTTGCTCCACATCGCTATGTCTTTTTTCTTTAGAACGAACTGGATTATATTTGCCCCTGCCATCCCACTGGTAGGTCTACTGACCTCAATAGGCCATTTGAGATTGGGGCATTTTTGGTCGTGGCATGCAGCGGGTCTTTCCACACTAGGCTATTTATTGCTTAATGGGGAGTTAATGGACTTCCCCATACTGATGACTGAACAGGATCTTCCGCCCAGGCAATTTCTTACTGATGTATGCATCAATCTCTTTATAAGCTATTCCGCATACGTTGCACATTACCACCAATGCATGAAGTGTACCAATCTCTTAACGTAGTAGGGCCATTGGGTAAGCTGATTTGGTGGTTCTATAGTGCTTTTTTGCAGCAGGTGGATACATCCCACACATCCTTATGAATGGCTCTGGAGACAGACTTAGCCCAAGCCATACATGACTCGGAATGGCAGAAGGTACTGGAATAACCCCGTAGAGTATCTCAAGGAGCCCTTTTCAAATATACATTTTTTTATATCCTCACTAGGGACTATCTTACGCCAGCCAGGATAACTAAGACCTTTCCTGGTGCAGCCTCAGGCTGTCCCCGTTATTCCCTTTCCGAAGCAGCCCTCATACACATATTATGGGCCTGTACCTTGTTACAAAATTATTCACGGTCCACGCTACAACATACACACGGACTACTCTCCCAGTCGCGACAGTGTCAGTACATTGTAAAACTTTAAACCACTGGCTCGATTCAGGCACCACTGTGCCAACTATCCTGGTACTCACTATATGAATGAGCAGAAATGTATCCGCGTATCAGCCCTGAAGAAGTCGAGGTGCTATTTACCTATCGATGAAACACGTGTTGGCTGTAATGTTCTATGTTTGCTGTATTACCTGTTACTGATTGGAATGTACACAGGCAGTGAGAATTTCAACTAGCCGTATGTCAAGATTTATAGATTACACCTCCTTGGCTTGAACAGAGGAATGGGATTAAAGTGGACTGTATATTACTGTTGGACTAGAGACTGATGTTCTTATCTCTCGAGTGCTCGGATTAGTTTGATTTTACAAAATTATTGGATCAAGATCTTGCAAATACTCACTAACACAACTGGCCTCTCTATACCAAACATTCCTGCACGAGTGCTCCTTTGCCTGTTTTCTCACCCTTCCCTGGAGAGACCAGTAATTAAGTTCCTAGACCTAGCCCTGATATTGGCCAAGCACTACAACACTTTAGGATGGAAACATAACAGTTCCCCATACTATAGCCATCTGGGCCTGCTCAGTGATTACATGGGGCCAAGCTGAGAGCACAATACTACGCAGGGCGGAACAAGCAGGCTTAATAAAGCATTTCATTTCACAAGCATTGGACATGCCCCTTAAGCAGTTTAAATGGCTTACCAAAGACAACATTCACCCACAAAGCCCCTGAAATACACGTATATTTACATCACGCTGGTTATGATATGAAAGTTAGTTTGCGACCGTTGTCTCTTACTGGGTCGAAATAGGCAATGGGTAAAGTCTCTTCTAGTCAATAATTATCATGCCTTTAGGGGATGTAATAAACCTTTGCTAATGCTTGTTTGTTGGGGATGTTGTTTTGATACTTAAATCAAGCACCTGAGGGGTGGAATATTGGATGTTTGTTGTCTGGGGTGTCTTGTTTCAGAGATTAAAAAGTACATGAACCAATTATATGACCTACCCGGGCATTGTCTTGGGAAATAACAGTGTATGTATAAAAGAAGTTATCTGTGGCATGATTAATTTGTATATGAGTGATATGCATATATAGGCCAATATAAACTATTTTTCTTTAAAATTATGATTTTCAATCCCTTGTCAGTCACAGATTCCTTGTTTAGATACCCTCACTCCTCTCCCTAATCCCAGACCTCCACACCCTGAAAACTACTGTTCCCCTTTAGAAGCTGTTCCGACCCCTCCTGCCTTTTCCTTACATGCTTGCCAGATGCATATGTCCCGGCTCCGACAACGTACTATCACTGTGTCTGGTGAGACATCAGCATTTGATGAATACCACTCTCTCTACCAAGATCCTCTCGATTTGTGCCTTTGATGCCCTTTTGTGTTCTATTCTTTTGATGCCCTGTTCTTACTCCCCTCTTCTCCATCCGTGCTTTGCGTTGCCATTATAATTGCATAAGGAAGTGTACAAAAAATCAACACAATATACCTCTGCTGCTTCCATATCTGGATTTAGGCTGCATATGGATTAGCATTTCCCTTCTAAGGGCAGATTAGGCTATTTTGCATACATGCAGAATGTAATACAAACGCTACACTCCCTTTGATAAAGTGCACATCACAACTCTAGACCTAACAAAATACACAATAAATTTCCTGAGCTATAGTCACTTAATTTCAGCCACAATTAGTCGACGCATTATTCTTCTTAATGTATTTCTTCTTTAATCTTTATTCTGTATCCTTCGAGGTACTGTTTGTTTTTCAGTTCTTCAATAATAGAACAGCAACAGCCACAGGTTTATGCCAACACGTGTTTCGTCCTCTGGATTTAACCAAAGACTTCCTCAGGGGTTAAACAAATCAATAGTTTCATATTACTTCAAAGACTACCCGTCTTCTTCTATAGTTAGCAAAACGTCCACACAAAAAGGATTGGATAGAGGAAAAAGAAAAAGAGCTAGCACCAGAGGTTGGCATGGCACAGAGGCAGGAACTAACAGAACACAGGGGAGGCACTGTGACCACTGGCACCTCTATAACACATACATCATCTTGAGATGGGTCATCAGGGACGACCTAGACCAGAACTAAAACCCTGCCCACATCGCTATCTTATGTGCTTTAGCCTTTTCCATGGGGTAGAGGGGGTCTGTATATTGATACAAAGTAATTGTTTCTCAAGCCTAGAAGTAAAATATATATTTTCCTTTTTACATGATGGGAAGTGTTGATTTTATTAAAGACACAGAGGCAAATATTAATTCACTTTCCTTAGTTAATATAGCAGCTGAAATATAAATTCCTAGGATCCTATATGAAAAATATTTTACCAGTACGAGCAAAGTATCCCTGCATTAATCAACAACAAGCATAATCTATATGTGCTTCCTCTGCAGCTAATCCTCTTTACGGCTGATGTAGAACCATGAAAACAAGGCTGTAGAGGGATATTTATAGAAGTGTTATCGTAAAATGGAAGGTGCTGAAATGTTCCCTTCATTAATATGCTGATGCTGCAATGAATTATCACCAACATAAATAAGTGGGCCAGATTAAGCCAGATACCTTAAAGGCAAGATCGAAAACTCATATTATGCACGTGTATGGATTAAGATAAAGGTGGCGATCACAGGGCTGGGACCGGACTAATGAAGAGAAAAAAAATCATAGAAGTTCAGACCCCTTCTGGACATAAAGGGATCCCCCGAGAACATTGGAAATTCGATTTGATTTTTTGAAAAAAAGCATAACATACTAAAATCAGCTTCTTGGCACTAAAAACAAAATCAACCGGGGGAGTGGGGGTGTGCTCCACATACAAAAAACCTGAGAAAAGATTTCAGGACATTCATACACACAATATGTGAGATCTTTCTCAGCTGTGAGAAGCTTATTCTAGAATATGGAGCTTAATACTTTATGGGAGAGTTCTTCCATGCGAGCACAATTGATCTTGGGGATCTGTAGGTGAAAGAAGAATCCTTATGAATGCATGGGTGATAAAGATGATAGCGACATGACCAGTCTGAGGACTAATTAGCCATGTGCACTATGCAGACACCTAAATATGATTCTATGCTGAATTCCTAGCAAGTGTGATCCTCTCAGTGCCTGAGAAACACAGTCAATTTGTCAGATACTAAATAAGATATTATGATGCATTCAACAGGTCAAGATTGTCTAACGTATACAATCATACTTTCAGGTGTGGATTTTCTTTTTAAATACCTTTGTCAAATTTAGTGTAACTGTTGCCTGTATCGGTTATGTTTATTTGTTCAGGCTAACATTGCCCACAGTATGTGCCTGTTTCTTACACTGAGATGACTTGCATTTTGCCTCTCAAGGTGAGAAATAATTGAAGGGCTTGGCATGCCAAAAACTATTTATATTTCTGTATTGCTGCGTTCAAGCTGAAGCTTGTCTAAACAAAACAGTGATACACCCAGATGTGAAAAAAGCCATTAAATTTAATTTGCCTCTTACTGCAACCTGCTTCAACCATGTTTTCTTTCTCAGGCTAACACTGGCCAAAGGAAGTGCCGGTCACCGATACTGATGTGACTTGTGTTTTGGCTCTCAAGGCGAGAAATAATTTAATAGCTTGCTCTGTCAAAAAAAACATATTTTGTGGTGTCTGAAACTATCTTGAGAAGTTACAGACTGGAATGTGTGTGTTTTTGAAGGAATTGAAGATTCTTATGTGACAGTTGCTGCTCAGCAGTGGTTGGGGTGCATGGAATAAAACTTACCAGAGGAACAGGGGAGAGGATGTGGTGTTGCGACCAGAGCTGCCGACTTTGGAATTGGGGAACCAGGTTCGAGGCGAGGGATCAACATCTTGTGATTCAGGGCAAATCACTTAATAGCCCTGTCCCTAAAAAATGAATTTGAACTTGTATAATGTAATTGGTGCTCATGTAAAACGCTCCAATACCTTTGGGTCGTGTTCACACTATATAAAACTGCAAAATAAAAACACAGCCTCTGTCCTGGAGTATCTGAATTAGTGTCTCGCTGCAGATGTCAAGATTTCAAAAACAAATTTCCTAAATGAAGGTCGTTCTGCCATTCTCATCTATGAAGATGCTCCTATTATTGTATGAAGTCATACCATGTGACCAAGTACTAGAAGTGTGAATAGTAGAGTGTAAAGTTAGTTGTTGCATTCACCTGAGCTTGTTTCCAACAGTCATTTGAGGGGAACCCCCTAGTGACTGACTTTGATTAATATGCTGTTCATTTTACTTTTGCAATAAACCCTTTCAGATTCTTAGGGTGAATGAGAAGATTTTCTTTGATGCAGGTTAAGACTGTCGCGTTACTTCAGCGTTGAAAGAATTCGAGCAGCTATGACTGAAGCATAGAGATCCTTTGGGAGAAAAGGAAGCATTCTTTACAGAATGCGCAAGATTTAAAATCATGGAAATGAACACTGCATTAATGTGGGTATTGCTCTTAAGATTACTGTCTGTGATGAAGCCTAGGTACTTGATAGTAGGTATTGCCAACGGTGCTACTGCTCTATAGGCCAGTCAAAGAGAGCCATCTCAGTACCATTTGTTTCTACAGATGATCATCATTTTGGTCCCCTTTGGGAATTTGGTTCTGAACAACAAAAACTTTTTATACATTTGGTTGACGGCTGTCAAAACTGATAGCGGCAGTCCACCAAAGATTTTGTGCATTGAAAGGAACTGCCTTGACAGCAGATCCTTTGAACATATAGAGAAGCCCGCTGTGAAGGTCGCCATTTCCAAATCTGATAAACAGCAGTCTTTCAGGAAGGCGCAGGTAATGTCCTCAGTCACCCTGACTGACGGAGTAGTAACCGTCAAATTCTGAACCAGGTCCTAAGTGTGCACTTCTAAAGAAACTCCTGTGTTCTGGCCTCTGAGATGTTAGAATCTGGCTTCTCACAAAGGCTTCAAGAATCCAGTGAAGGAGGCCAACAACACATGCTTGTCTGTTAGGCGTCCTCCACCTTCCTTTTTGTACACCAGGTTTACAGTGGAAATCCAAAATAGATTGTGCTGTGCCTAAAGTAAAACATGACACACACTCTTCTTATTCATCCTTCCACGCACATACCATTCATACACATGATATACCTATGCACATCTGGATGCTGTGAAGGAACCAGTAGCATTGAAGTGACAACCTGAAGGGAGAGACCAGTAAGTGACTCTCTGTACACAAGTTAAGGACCGCTCTGCCACCACTGTCAGAAGCATGGAGCTTGGTGAGCTGACAGTAGTCACCCTCATCAAAAGGTGGTGGCACTTGGTGTGTCCCTCCAAACCACAGAACTTGCCTATGGATCACAAACTGTTGAACAGTCGGTCTCAGCACACATGCATAAGGATTGTGAGGCCAAAGAAAATGCCAAAAAGCATCTTAAAGGGTCTTATGGATAACTAAGTGCAGGGGTGCACACTTGCACAATCATATACAGGCTATTTCCACTGGAGCAAAGAGTGTAAAGGAAAGAGGCTAACCAGAGGGCTTTATTTACTCATTTGTTCAATGTAGGTAAGAAAAATGCAAACAGCAACATTACAAAATATTGCAAAGATAATTGTGCTTTTATCTATGCATGAATTGATTTTCTCACTTTGTTGCGAACTGCACAATGCAGCACACATCCCAAGTTGGAAAAACGAGGAGAAATTAAAACATTGCCTTGAGGGGGCATGAGATTTTGGCACAAATTCTTGTCTACCAATGTTTGTAGATAAAGATTTGAGTCAAAACTCATGGGTGGCTACTTAGAAACACCCATGCAACGTTCCTTTGATGCAAAATAATGCAAAGCAGCATATAGCACAACTTTGGGATACTATCCAACGCAAATCCTCATTTGCATTGAATAGTAAGTCCCAACCAAACACTTTGCACCAGGTTTGTATCAGAAAAATGAAGCAAAGTGCAGTGGTGGCCGGTAATTTTAGGAGGGAAGATGGGACACACATGACAGGCACACAAACACTCACATCTATGCAGTCACATGCGCTCACACACACACCTCTATTTACAACACTCCTTACCAAATATTCAAACATACACGCACGCACCAAACATTAATTAAAAAAAATAAAACACACACACACTTACCTGCAGCTCTGCCTTGGAGGTCCCAGGAGGGTTGGGACTGCTGCTTTCCCTCATTGGCTGGCCTAAGGGAAGCCAATGAGGGATGGCAGCAGTCCCAACATTTCAGAGTGGGATAGGCTTTGTGAGACTGCTGATCCCACCCCACTCTGTACCGAGGTGTAACTGTTAGACACTTGGCCCTGGGCATTTCAGGGATTAAAACTGAAGCTCTTAGGTCCGAGGCAATGAGTGACGCTTCCCTTCACCACAAGCGGGAGTGCATTGAGGACCTTTGCTGAGTTGAGGTGACGCTCACATCAGCTATGACATCCTCACCCCGACAAAGTTCAGCTCAGGCAGCCAAGAGCCGGCGCATTTAGCACATGTCTAGCTCCTGGTTGCCTGACTTGAAAATGAAGAGTGTCTGTCAGACTCACCTTTGCTCATACTGACACTCTTCTTAAGGGGCAAAAGGTAAGGGGGCATGGCCCCTCAACCCCTGCGGCCGCGGCTGGCCAAGCGTTAGTAAATCTTGGCCTGAGTATCAGTAAGTATGAGTGAGTAAGAATAAATGAGGTTAAGAGTGAAAGCAGGTGAGTGAGTGAGAATGAATAGGTGTCATGGCCTTATCCGCATCCCCACAAGCCACGGCGTGCTACAGTGACCATATGTAAAGGTTTCTCCCCATTGACTGTGTGGGTTGACTTAATGTACTGCATTGTTTATGCTTTACTGTTGCAAGGACATTGATGTCCACATTATACAATCTCTAGTGACAAGTGGTGGCTAACTTGTGACCTCATGGCTTGGCTGTACCATTTTTCTAGAAAACAACCGTCACTGTTTGAGCACCCACGTGGGGGACACGTCAACAAAGTATTTTTATTTATTTGAAAAGTTTTATATAGCGCTAGCTAGACCCGGAGGTATCAGAGCACTTTACATGAGATAAGACATTGCATCAGAACATTGTTACATAGTTACATCAGTTACAGTTGCAGTTATCAGTATATGCTTGGGAGAAAAACGTGAGCTTACACAATAATATAAGATATTAGCGCATAGCATATTCAAGACACACGTCATATTGGGAATGGAAGGTAGTGGGAGAAAGGTAAACAGGGGATAGGAAAGCAGACAAAGTCAGATAGATCTGAAGGGGGAGAGTACTCAAGGGGGAATAAAGCAGTCAAGGCAGTCGAAGAGAGAGACAAATAAAACCATGAAGAACCATGAAAAACTATGTCCAATGTCCGGCTGGGTAGGTGACGGCTGATGGGGTGACCCAGAGCCAGACTCCGCTATAGCTGCATAGAACAGCTCCACCGGGCATCAGCCATAATTGCTTGGTCTCCGCGGTCAGTAAAATGATCGCGATTACTGTTTCTCTCTGTTTAGAACTGTCTAGGAAGCAGTTGTCTGTGAAGTTGGCTACATTGTCGAGCTTGGTCTCTTTATGTCGCGTTTCGGATGTCCGGGTCCTAGACATTACTGGTTGTTTCTTTACCACTGAAGGGGTTTCCTTTCATGTGTCTGGTAGGACAAAGTGCAGCTCCAGATTTATTTCATATCCGGCTTTCTTGGGTTCCCCTAACATATACGTTGTTCGCTGCGTTAAACAGTGCAGTCAGTGACTGACAACCTTGGCCCTTTGGAGAGAGAGAGACAGCTGCTTATTGTCCTTTGTAAACTTCATAGGGCTGTCTACCCACTACCATTGCATGCTGGGTGCGCTGGGCCATAAAAGAAGACGGTATCGACATAAAGGTGTTTGGAGCTCACTCCACCAGAGGGGCAACGGCATCAGAAGAGTTTGCCCTTCGGGCTCGCTTGGAGGATATTATGAATGCTGCATACTGGTCTCCGGGTTCAACCTTTAAAAAGTTTTACTCCTAACCAGTTTCCTCCATTGCGACCCAGGGGGCAGATAAGATTTAAACTGGCATAATCCTTGCCTCCGGGTCCTGACATAGAATAAAAAATTACCTAGCAATCGTAAAGGAAAGTTTCAATTCTATAAAGGACATGGAGGGGAGGATTAGCCCAACCGTTGCTCTTTTAATGTTTGCCCACCCAATGATATTGGAACTCTATGTTCAGGGTGTAAGTAACAGATTTTGAATCAAGTTATTGAATAACTTGTATGACTTTGTCTATATTGCAAATGCTTGTTCTTTTGCATGCATCTTATGTGTTAACGAATACTGCGTTACTTCCTGGTTTGCCAGAGGTCCTGGTTAGAATTTTGTGTTATGGGTTCTTGCAGGATCGGAGCCGTCCAAACAGAAGTGAGAGATTTCCTTAGTTGGCTTTGGTTGCAGGAAGAAAGAGGACGAAGGCAGGCGGATGGCGGCTGAGAAGGGTCATGCTGGGCCATGATTGGATGATTGTTACTGTGATTGTGCTCATTTCCCTATGAATGATTGGGAATGTAGTTTATGTTGTTAATAAAAAATGGCTGCTGTTTAATAAATAAAGAAATTGTTGGCATAATCCTCGCCTTTGTGTCCTTAAAAGAATGTAAACCTTCCTTTATGATTGCTAGGAAATTTCTCATTATATCTTTGATCTAATATGACCCCGAATGTTGGCTAGATCACTTTAGGCAGATTTACTCCAATGGGGGATAACTTGGGTAAGGCTCAGATGATTGCCGCTCCTCAATTTTCCTTTGGAGATTAGATTTCAACTCGATGAAGTTGTAGCAGCCATTAAGGAAAGTCCGCCTAATAAGGTCCAGGGCCCTGGTGAGGTGCCAATGGACCTTTGTAACGAGAATATCCCCCTGCGAGTACTGGTTATCACCAATGTTCTTAATGCTTCTGCCTCCTAGAAAATACCTGCATCATAGCAAACAGCAGCTTGTATAGTGCCGGTTTCAAGAATGGTATAAGGAAGGATCCCTCATGGTATAGGCTGATTTCTTTGTTAGACTCTCTGCTCAACATAGTAGGCATATTATTTTAGACAGGATCTATGACAGGGCCCAAGAACACAACATCTTCAGTTTTGTGCAATATGGGTTCAGTGAAGGGCTTGGAATGCAAGAGCAGTGTTTAAATCCACACGTTTTGATAGGAAATATACAATTGCTAATAAGAGTTCATTGTATCTTGCTTTCATGGAACTTAGCAGTGCCTTTGACCGGATAAATCATTTTAAACTCTGGGGTATTTCATCTAAATTAGGCTTGCCCCACTCTATAGATGATTTTTTTCAAGCACTGGATGTGGGAGATGGTGCATCAGTTAGGTGTGGTATGGAGCAGAGTGTACCAAATCTTTTAATCATTTTAGGGGTTTTCGTAAGGGATGTGTTCTAGTCCCAATTTTATTTTAATTTATATATCAGCGGGCTGTATTCTTTTTTGCTCTCAAAGGAAGGATCTCCCAAAACTGAATGTCAAGTATGTGCCGGCTCTGTTATATGCAGGTGAGTCGGTCTTACTCTTGTGAACGCCCAATGGTCTACACGGTCTTATTGATGCCGTTGTTAAATAAATGTGTTAAAAATTGAGATTTTGGGGGAGGAGCCTAGCGCTTGACCAAGATGGCCGCGTGAGCTTAGAGCTCCCGAGACCCTCGCGCCCTCCGTCGACTATCCTGTCTCTAATCCTGACGGTATGCATGGCACCGTGTTGCTGAGTTGTCAGGGAGGCGATTGACACTATCCGCGGTCGGATCGCCCATCGGGAACCGGACTTACGACGGGCGAAAGATTGCGGCCTAACTCCCGGAGATGCCAGGGGCTAGAGTTGGCAGGATGCCCGACTCCTAGTTGATCAACAACGGCCTGGTGAGGTGTGAACTGCCGGACGGAGGCCCTCGCTCTTTCACTTTCGGTTTCGTTCTCTTTGTCTGCCCGGACACTGAAGAGCTCTGGGCGGCTTTACAACCCCAGGGACGCTCGGCGGGCTACTCTGGCAGCACAAGGCGGACTTGCTCACTCCTTATTCCTCTCTCTGAGAGGGAGCGGTCTTCACTGCATTGGACTGCCTGGAGTCCATTATGTCGGGCAAGGCAGAAGCTGATCGGTTGAAGACTAAGTCCACCAGGCGGGGAACGTATTCCCAAGTCAACAGCATGGACCGCTACGCCCTCCTGAAAACATCGCCGAGTGGACCGAGCCAGGCGCCGGATGCCCAGAAGGAGGACTCGCCTGGGACACCGGAGCTATCCCTGCAGGATGTCATGGGCGCGCTTGACGGGATGCAGACCTCGATGGGGAGGCAATTCGAGGCCCTGGCGCATAAGGTGGATGCCATCCTGGTGGATGTCAATTTGATCCGCTCGGACCTGGGCAAGACAAACGAACGAGTTAAGAACCTGGACCACAAGACCACGGGCCTCGCTGATGATGTCGCGGATTTGCAGAACGAGGTCCGAAAGCTGAGGGCCGGGAGTGACCTCGCCACCCGCCGGCTGGAGGACTTTGAGAGCCGGTCCAGGCGCAATAACGTGCGCGTCATCGGGGTCCCGGAGTCCTCGGATGAGGCTTCGACGGACCTGCTTGTGGAAGATTTGGTCCTCAATCATCTTAAGCCTAAGGGCCTTGGAAAGTTTTTTGCGGTGGAAAGGGCCCATAGGGTGCCGGGCGGGCGGCCCAAGGCGGGGGCCCCGCCGCGGCCGATTGTCGCCCGGCTCTTTCACTTTCGAGATCGGGACGCTATCCTGCAAGCTTCGAGGGTGACGGGCCCAGTCCCCTTCCAGAATGCGTCGGTGAATTTTTATCCGGACTTCACCCAGCATGTGCAGAGACAGAGGCAGAGCTTCCTGGGGGTGAAGCGGAGACTTCGGGAAATGGACCTGAAGTATGCCATGCTTTTCCCCGCCAGACTACGGGTGGTGCATGAAGATCGGACATTCTTTTTTGACTCTCCTGTTATGGCCGACGAATGGCTGGACGCTTTGCCCCGGCGACGGACGGGGGACGATACAGCCGAGCATGGAGACAGTGGCCGGGATGGACAGGGCTGATATCTCAGAGCCGGCCTGACTTGATTTGACTATACTTGAGAAATTGAACAGAGTGCAGTATCTGTGGAGGGTTGCGGGAGGACGAGGGGTGCTCTTTTCCTCCCTTAGGGTACTTTGTGTAGATTTTTGTTTTTGTAGGGCGACAGGCACACTGCAAGTTGGGGGGGCTTTTTAAGCTGCAGCAGGGGTGCAGGGTGGGGGGAGTTTTTGGGATTTTGAGTTTGTTGTTAGGGGGTTTATTTCTGCAAGGCATGATGATTATCCTTAGGGCTGTTCCATGGTGGCGCCTCGGGTGTGGGGTGGGCCTCTTTCCGTTTGAGGATGGGGGGTAGAGGCTTAAGTGTTATAAGCTGGAATGTTAATGGTTTGGGGGATCGCATCAAGAGGGGGATTGTGTTGCAATTTTTTGAAACGCTCAATGCCAGACGTTGTCCTGCTGCAGGAGACGCATCTCATAGGCAATACGTGCTATGCCCTGAATAGGAAGGGGTATAAACTCATTGCACACTCGGGATTCTCTTCTGGGTCCAGGGGTGTGGGCATCCTCGTTAGAGCATCGCTGCCTTTTGAGGTGGACTCCACCATTGTTGACGATAGGGGGAGGTTTGTGGCGGTGGCGGGGCGGTGGGAAGGAAGGACTTTGGTTTTGGTTTCAGTTTATGTCCCGCCGGCCCTGCAGGCCTCCACATTTGCTGAACTGGGCAGGGCTTTGCTGACTCTCCCGGGGGGAATGCTGGTAGTGGGAGGGGATTTCAACGCTGTGGGCTCCGGACTGTTGGATAGATACCCGCCCAGGGACACAGGGGGGGCTCAGAAATGGCTTCCAGACTTCCTGGATACATTTGGTCTGATAGATTGCTGGAGGCTCCGGCACCCCACACAGAGTCAGTACACGTTTCACTCCGGGGCGCATGGTAGCCTCTCCAGGATTGACTACCTGCTCACTCTGGCCGCACATGCCTCGTTGATATCCGAGGCGAGGCACATGGCACGCGGTATCTCTGATCACTCGCCAGTGTGGATCCGGCTGGATCTAGGTCGGGAGGGAGGGTGGCCCCCATCAACCCATGGTATTTCCGAGACCCCAAGATGCGCAGCGCCCTGGTAAAGAAGGTAGATAATTACTTTAAGGACAATCTGGGAACCGTGGACTCGGCGGTGTCGCTGTGGGAAGCTTTTAAGACCGTGCTTCGGGGGGAGGCCCTTTCCCTTGTGGTGGCTGCCAAGAACCGGAGGGATGGCGAGGTGCAGCGGGTGGAGGAGGAGATTGCGGCCCTTGAGGGGGATATGGAGGAGGAGGTTGCAGAGTCCTCATTGCATGAGCTTTGCCTGAAGCAGGCGGAGTATAGGGACCTGGTGACGAACGCCGCTAAGACCCTCAGCAGGGAACAACAGGGCCGCCTGTATGACGTTGGGGATAAGGCAGGGAAACTCCTGGCGTGGCTGGACAGGAAAGAGCGGGTCAATAGAGTGGTGCCAGAGTTGATTGGAGAGGGGGGAGAGGCGATCGTGGAACCTGAGGGGATTGTGAAGTGTTTCGCGGAATATTTTCATAGGGTTTATTCCTCTGTGTCGGACAGGCCGCCCGAGGACTCGTTTGATCTCCTCCGAGATATCGAGTTGCCCTGCCTCTCTGACATAGATAGGGACGATTTGGATGGTGATATCACGGTTGACGAGGTGGCGGGGGCGATTCGCGCGTTGAACTCGGGTAAGGCCTCTGGACCGAATGGATTGCCGATCGACCTGTACAAACTGTTCCCGGATAGGGTCGCCCCTCATCTGCGCGCCATGTTTTTGGAGGCGCGGGGGATGGGATCCTTCCGTTGGACCAGCGGCTGGCGTCGATCGTGGTCATACATAAAGAGGGTAAACCCCGAGATAGATGCTCCTCCTATCGGCCCATTTCACTCCTCAACGCTGAGCCGAAAATTCTGGCCAAACTCCTGGCTACCCGTTTGATTAGGGTACTTGGCGATTTGGTCCACCCGGATCAATCTGGCTTTATCCCGCACCGAAATACAGCATTGAACCTTAGGCGTCTTCATGGCGTCATCGCCAGGGCGGGCACGCTGCGTGAACCGGCTGTTGTGGCATCTCTTGATGCCACGATGGCCTTTGACACGGTGGAGTGGGCATATCTGTGGGCCGTGATGGCCAAGTTTGGTTTCGGTCGCGGTTTTGTGAGTTGGGTTCGGTTGCTGTACGAGGGGCCACTAGCGAATGTGGTGGTGAATGGACGGGCTTCTACTCCGTTTCAGCTTGGTAGGGGTACCCGGCAGGGCTGCCCCCTGTCGCCTTTGTTGTTCGCCCTCGCCCTTGAGCCGTTGGCTGCGTGGATACGTTGGCACCCGGATATACGGGGCCTTCGGTGGTCGTCGGATCATGAGGACCGTATTTCGCTCTATGCCGATGATATCCTCCTGTATCTTGCCTCACCTAAGAAGTCACTTATAGTGGTCTGTGACGTACTCGCATCGTTCGGTAGGAACTCGGGGCTTGTGATTAATTGGGGCAAATCGTACTTGTACGTTCTTAGTGGCGAGGTCCCACCGATCCCTAGAACATGTTCGATACAGGTTGCCCAGCAGGGTTTTGTGTATTTGGGGATTTTTATATCCTTGGATCCTGCTGTGCGCTATGAGAGGAATCTGATCCCTCCCTTGGCACGCTTGCGGCGAGATGTGGAAGGTTGGCGGAGGCTGCCGCTCTCCCTCGCTGGGCGTGCGGCCCTGTTTAAAATGATGTCTCTTCCCCGCTTCCTCTACGCACTCCAGAACACCCTGGACTGGGTACCGGCCAAATACTTTCGGGAGGTCGAAGGCCTCCAAAGGACGTTGCTGTGGGATGGGCGGCCGCGAATAGCTATTTCAAAGTTGACTCTCCCATGGTACGATGGGGGCATCGCGCTCCCAGACATCCGACGGTACTATTGGGCCACGCAGCTGAGTGCGATCAACCACGGGTTTTATGGCCCTGCCCTCAGCCCTGGGTATGCCATGGATAGGTGGCTGCTGCGCGGCGGCAACTACTACAGGGCGTTGTATTCGCGGTCCTTAGACTCGTCCCTCACGGGGCCCACAGGTGTGGCGGTGCGCGTATGGAAGATGGCGACTGACTCGTTGGGCTGGAAGGATAGGCTAACCCTCGCTACCCCATTGTTTGAATCCGAAAGATTGGGAAGACTCTGGCACACGAAGGGCTTTGATAAGTGGGACCTGATAGGTATATCCAAGTTGGGGGATGTACTGCATAAGGGGAGGGTGAAGTCTTTCGAGGAGTTGCAGACTGAGTTTGAGCTAGGGCCCTTAGAGTATTTCAGATATATCCAGCTGCGTCACGCCCTCCGATCAGTCCTTGTGGAGGGTGAGAAGGTGCCGGAGTCCTCTCCCCTTGAGGACCGAGTCCTTGATGGTCATATGCCCGAGAGCACGATCTCGCTCATATATAAGAAGTTGATAAACGTCCGGGCAGACTTGCTGTTGGGGCTGAGAGAACAGTGGACCAGGGATGGTCTTGAGTTGGATAATGAGGACTGGCAGTCAGCGGTTTCTTCGCCTAAGGAGGTTGCGATCCCGTCGCGTCTGAGGCTGGTGCAGCTTAAAATACTGCACCGGGTGTATGTGACGGGGCCAAGGCTGGTCCGCATGGGATTCTCGGAGGACGGCCTGTGCAGAAGGGGATGTGGTATGGTGGGCACTTTCCTGCACATCATTTGGGAATGTGGTGTCATTGTGGAGTTCTGGAGGAGGGTCCATGCAGTTATGGGGGAGGTGACGGGCATTGTGGTACAGCCGGAGGCGCGGTGCTGCCTCCTGAACGTCTGGGGGCCCACTGACCTTGATGAGGCGCAGACCCAATGGGTGACTCTGGGTAACATGGTAGCAAAAAGGGATATCGCGCGGCTATGGGGCTCCTCGGGACCCCCTACACTGACCGCGTGGAAGGAAAACATGGATTGGAGCATGTTTAGGGAGAAGACGGTCTACTGCTCTAGAGGTCGCCCCCGGAAGTGGCATGCCATCTGGGGGCGGTGGAACCAATACAGGGGGGGAATATGTCTTGCCCCGGATCTGGAACCTCCCGAGGAACAGCTTTCCCCCTGACCTACTTTCCAGCACAGCTTGGTTTTAGTAACTGTTCTGGGCCTCTGCTGTTCCCCTTCTTACTCCGTATACAGTCTTGTACTTAGTAGACGAGTGGGGTCCGGTCTCCCCTGGGGGCCTCCGCCATGGGCTCACACTGTCCTTGCCTTGCTGGGGTTTGTTGTTAGTTTTTATGTGTGTATTTAAAATTGAACCTTTTGCCTTATTCTTTGAACTGCATTGGGGACACATCACTGTATCTAACTTGTTATGCTGCCGAACCTTCGGGCTGTCGGCTGAATAGCTGTGTCCTGAATCTTGAAATAAAGGTTTTCAACAAAAAAAAAAAAAAAAAAAAAAAAATTGAGATTTCTGGTGGGCAGATATACACCCTGTCCAAGCAAGAGTCACAATCTTAGTCAGGGTAAGTCAGATACACAACCTAAACTAACCTGCGCTCACCCTCTGGGAGTTTGACACAGACCAGTCAGGCTTAACTTATGAGGCAAATGTGTAACGTATTTGTGCACACTTTATTTACAGTAACACAGTGTAAAACCACAAAAAGACTCTACACCAGTTTAGAAAAATATAGAATATTTATCTGAGTAGAACAAGACCAAAACAACAAAACTCCAACAACTAGAACTTGAGGGATGTATTTTCAAGGATTAAATGTGAAAGCAGTGCTTAGAAGTTACTAGCAGTCAAAAGGTTAGTTGAGGTTGTGAGGGACCATTACAAATCAAAAGTTCACATCGACCGTAATGGAGGGCAGGCTGGCTACAGAACCCACGCAGGGCCTACTAAGAAAGTACCTTGTTGAGCCTCGCAGACACCGTTGAAGAATTGGCGTTGCGTCGTCGTACAGCTTCGCAGTCAGGACCACCGTAGTCAATTCGGCACTGTGTCGGCTTCTGGGAGCGATGCTTTGATTTTTCTCATAGTCGGGTCGATGCGACAGGCTTTGCATAAAACAGCTGCAGAACCCACTTCTGAGGCCCAATACTGGAGGGGTGCCTCAGGCAAGTGTAGGACTCACAGATGGCACAGCCCAGCAGCACTACAGAGTTGCAAGAAGGCTTTTGTGTCCCCGAAACTTCGGAAAATAGGAAGCAAGTCAGCAAACCCTTAGAGAATCTTGGGTTTAAGAATGTAGAGAGCAGGTCCAGTCCCTCTCCCTCCAAAGCAAGAAGCAGCAGCAGGCAGGCCAACACAGCAAAACAAGTTGCTAAGTGGCAGGCCCTCCACTAGCACAGCATTCCCCAGGCCAACACAACAATGCCTGGCAGCAAAGTGGCAGCCCTTCCTACAGCACAGAAGCTCTTCTTTCAGGCAGAATGTATTTAGTTCCAGCAAAGTTATGAAATAGTGGTGTCAGGGGTCCAATACTTATACCCAAATGTGCCTTTGAAGTGGGGAAGACATCAAAGAAGCCTTTGAAGAGCATAAGGTCCCTGCCTTTCCTGGCATGGCTCCAGGCTCACAACAGGGTATGCAGCTCTTTGTGTGGGGACAGGACAGCACTATTTAGGAGCAAGTGTCAGCTCCCCCTCCCAATCTACCTCAGGAAGGCCCATCAGTCTGGTGATGGGTCATCAGTATGCAAATGTCACACCCCTTCTCCCTTTGTGTGACAGTCTAGAAGGAATGCACAAAGCCCTGCTGTCACCCAACCCAGATGTGTATTCAGAGACAGGCAGAGGCACAGAATGGTTAAAGAAAGAAAATGCCAACTTTCTAAAAGTGGCAGTTTCAGACTTATAATTAAATCTAACTTCACCATACGTTGTGATTTTAAATTGTGAGTTAAGAGATACCAAACTCTAAATTTCTATCTGCTCCCAATTGAAATTTACACTTAAAATATGTTTAAGACAATCCCAGTGTTAACTTATGGAAGCGATAGACCTTGCAGTAGTGAAAAACACATTTAAGAGTATTTCACTACTAGGACATGTCAAACTTAAAAGTACATGTCCTACTTTTTAAATACACTGCAACCTGCCCATGGGGCTACTTAGGGTCTACCCTAGGGTTGACATACATGTAATAAAAAGGAAGGTTTGAGCCTGGCAAGTAGTTAACTTACCAAGTGGAAATGGCAGTTTAAAACTGCACACACAGGCTCTGCAATGGAAGGCCTGAGCCGTGTTTAAAGGGCCACTGAATGGGTAGCACAATCAGTGCTTCAGGCCCACTAGTAACACTTAGGGGCCCTGGGAACATATAGTACATGTTACTAGGGACTTATAAGTAAATTAAATATGCCAAGTATGGATAAGCAAATGTTACACTGTTTTGAGTACAGAGCATGTGCACTTAAGCACTGGTTAGCAGTGGTAAAGTGCCCAGAATCCTAAAGCCAGTAAAAATGAAGTCCGCAAATTAGGAGGTCAGGCGGCAAAAAGTCAGGGGAAACCATACCAAGAAGGCCCCCCAGCTGAAGGTGTGGAGAGCTACCCATCCCCTTGGGAGTTCTCTTAACTAAAACGGGAGAACCTGGAGAGACTATTGTAGGAAAGTGGCTCTGTATATACTGTTCCCAAATAGGTACAGTGTGCACAGAGTCCACAGTCCCCAGAGGTTTGGCAGAGGCTAAAGTTAGATATAACCTTACTCTCTAAAGTGGTAGCTTGGTCGAGGAGTAAGGCAGTATCAGAGGACAGTGTAAAGCATTTGTTGCACACACTCAGTCAGCAAATGGTCTCCCACACTCAAGTACTGAACTCTAGGCCAATGGTTTTGTATAAAAATATATGGTTGTTTTATTTTAGAACCAACAATAGATATCAAAATATACTTTCTCTGAATGAGAGGCTTTATATAAATACTTTCAATATGCAGTAGGCTGTTAAATGCAATAGACACAGTTGTTGCAATAGGCAACACAATTTCAAACACAATAATACATTGAGCTCAATGGGAATTTCTAATTAAATGCAATTAGTTACTTTGAGGATTACTTTTCTAACCACAGGACTGGATCCTGGATTCAGTCCCGGGACACTTCCTGTAAACAATTGAGTAAAAGCGTTTTGGTTACAGTAGTGATTTTTAAGCAATATTTTGGTATTTTAAAAGTTGACACTTAGAAACTTTTTCTCATAGAATCACCAATGTTATCCTATGGGAGGAATTTCACTTAGCAGGTAAGTGGGGTTATTGTTACTTTTTCTAACTCAGTGTTGGATCTTGGATCCAGCACTGGGGCACCACCTGTAAACAGTTGAAAAAATGTGTTTCGGTTATACAGGCAATTTTTAGCGAATATTTGTAAGTTTGCAAAATCGACACTTAGAAACTTTTTCAGCAAAAACCAGGCAATGTTATCCTATGGAAGGAAATTCAAGTTGCAGGTAAAGTATGTTCTCGTTACTTTTGTAATCCAGTGCTGGACTCCTAGGTAAGAATATTTGTAGTTTGCAAAAATCGACACTTAGAAGAAATTTCACAGAAAAACAGTCAATGGTTTCCTATGGAAGAAAATTGGGTTAGCGGTAAGTATGGATGTAATTACTTTTCAGGGTCAGTGCTGGGCACCAAGATCCAGCACTGGAATCTCTCCTGATAGCAGGTGAGTATTTTCGTTTTCGTTACTCGGTTGATTTTAGGTGAATATTTTAAAGTTTAGAAACTCCACACACAGAAGATTTTCCAAGTGAAACCAGTCAATGTTACCCTATGGAAGAAAAGAGAGTTATCGGCTTTTGGGTGAGTACTCGACTGGCAGAGTTAAGGTTCTGGGCATAGACTCAGGGGTCTCCCAGGGTCAGGTAAGTACAATTGTTACACCCTCAGCGACACAGGGGTAGCCGGGGGCAGAGTGAATTAGGCCCAACGTTATCCTATGCGAGGCAGGGGGCCCTTGGTTGATGGCTGCTGGCTAGCAGGCCACGCAGCTGTGGGAGCTGGGCTTCTGGTCACTTGCTCAGGGCAAATGGGGAAGTAGAGTAGAGTAGAGTAGAGATTGCACTGCCAGGGGTACTCGGGTGGCTGGGTGCAGGGTGCTTTTGAGCCGTCGGGCGCTCAATGGATTGCAATGGAGAAGCTCAAAAACTAACAAAGACTGCAAGCTCGGGGACGGAGATTCTTCAGGTGTGACCACCACTTCGAGAGGTAAGTTGGGTAGCTGGAGGATAGGTAGGCACCCAGGAGTTGGGCACAGGGGGCTGCAGGGCGCCGGGGTGCCTTTTGGTGTCGGGAAATCTTACCCTCTGCTGGTCGCGGTTGGAGGGGTCCCTGGTTCTGAGGCTGCAGGGGTCATCGGGAGCGTCGAGGCGGGTCCTTGGGTGCTGGATTCAAGGTCACAGTCGGCAGGGGGACGTCCTCGTGGTCTTTGTCCACTCCAGCACAGGCCAGGCTTGGCGGATGCAGAGTGTGCAGGGTTCGTGGTTCCTGGCTGATGCCAGGGGTCAGTTACTTGCTTTGAGCAGTACCACTGCTCGTGGGAGTCCGAGAGGCTTAGAGTCACAAGGTAGCCAGGTCCTCTGGGGATTGTGAGGTTGCTGGCCACGGGAGATGCGAGATTTAGCAGGAGCAGGGTCGAGGGTCGACAGGCCGGTAGGGCTGGGGCCAAAGCAGTTGGTGTCTTCCTCTTGATAGCAGCTGCACGGCAGGTCTTCTTGCTTCTTGATCTTCTTTGCTGTTTCGGAATCTGGATCTGTTGAAGAAAGGTTCATGGTGCCCCTAAATACTAAATGTAGGGGCGTTACAGGTAGGTAAAGGGCAGGGATCAATGGACCCCTTCCCTGGAGTGGGTACACCCCCTATCCTGCCACGCTCCTGCAGCAGGGTGGCAGCAGCCTAATCCTGATTGGGCAGGGCTTCCCATCTTCAAGATGGTGAGAGCCTGGGGATGTGCTTCACCTCACCTCCCCCAACTGAGGGGTGGGGTTGGCAGAGGCTGGCACACCCCGTCTCCTTCTTTGGGGTTTACGGACAGTCTTCCCGCCAGAGTGGGGGTCAGAACCGGTAGGGGCCAGTTGCTGAGTACAGCAAGTGGCCTGGAGAAGCTCACAAACGCGGCATGCCTTTGAAGCTTCTCCTACCCATCTTGGGGGAGGAGACCTAGCACCTCGCCCAGGATGTGCATTGTTGCAGGCCCAGGAGAGCGGATGGCTCTCTACCCAGGGGTCCAGCAACATGTCTGCTGTGTGGCAGCCTAGGCAGCCCCTCAGACAAGACGTGGATTGTAGGTTAGGTTCAGGGGGCATCTCTAAGATGCCCTCTGTCGTGCTTTGTACATTAAATCCCACACTGGCATCAGTGCGGGTTTAATGTGCTGAGAAGTTTGATACCAAACTTCTCAGTCTTCAGTGTAGCCATCATGGTGCTGTGGAGTTCGTGTTGACGATCTCCCAGCACCATATACTCTTAAATGGCAGCACTGCACTTACAGTGCCCAGGAATGGACTTGGGTACTGTAGGGGCACAGGGCTCATGTACCTGTACCCACACCACTGGCATAGGGCACCCAGCTAGAGGGGTGGCTGATGTATGCCAGGGCAGTGTATGTTGTGGGCATGGCACACAGGGATGTGTGCTATGTCGACTCTCTGTTTTGTTCTGCACCCAGACACTCAGTATGCAAGGGCAGTGTGTGTGTGTCAGGGTACAGGGCCTCTAAGGGTGGCACAATAAGTGGTGCAGCCCTTAGGGGCCTTCTCTGGTCACAAGACCCTGGGTACCTAGTGTACCATTTACCAGGGGCTGACATGTGGCTAGAGATGACAATTGGGTTTAGGCTTCAACACAGTTTTAGGGAAGGAACATAGGCCCTGGGTACCTGATTGGCAGGAGCCCAGGGCACACTCAGTCAAAGTACATCAGCAATTCAGAAAAAAGTGGGGGCATACCATGCAAGAAAGATGGCACTTTCTCACAACTATCAGCATTGGCATGGTCTGTGCCAGGATGGTGTTCCACCGTAAAGTGCATTCCCAGTAGGGAGATGGACCACCCCCCACAGTTTGGCACTCTAACCCCTCATCTGTATTAACAATCTGAGGGGCCTGTGGTATGTCTGAACACGGAAGTAAGTGGCAACAAGAATGGCCTTAGCTTCTTTGACGCCCGGACCACAGCAAAGGCTTCCCTTTCAATCACACTCCACTCCCTGGGGAGTAGCTGCCTACTGATTAAGGCTACTTGCTGAGCTAGGCTCAATTCATTTAGCTGTGAGAGCACAGCCCCTATGCCATGCTCTGAGGCATCCGTCTGCACAACAAACTCTTGAGAGAAATCGGAGGCCTTGTGCATGGGAAAAGCTTTCTGGCACACCTCTGCCAAATCACTTGCCGTGGCTGCTTCTTGGAAGTCAGCTCTGTCAAGGGGCAAAAATAGTGTCATACACCTTTAATAATCTCCTGTACTATCCAGTGAGTCCTAAGAAGCCTCTCCCTGCTGTCTTGAGGGCTCCCAAGTCACAATGGTGTCAATGTTGGGCTGCAAGGGTGGCACCTTGCCACCCCCTGCTTGGTGTCCCATGTAGACCACATAATCCTGTCCTATCTGGCACCTACTGGCCTCGATATTCAGACCTGCACTCTGCAGAGCCTGAAGCACTTCCTGGAAATGGTTCAAATGGTCCTCCCAACTAGAGCTGAGTAGGCGACACTGAAGTTCTCCAACCCAGCAAGGACCTGATTGACCAGCCTCTGGAAGGTGGCAGGGTCTTTATTCAACCCAAAAGCCATGACCCACAACTGGAGGTGCCCTTCTGGTGTTGAAAATGCTGAACTCTCTATAGCCTCCTCGGTCAAGGCAATATGCCAATACCCAGACATTAGACTAAATGTGCTTAGGAACTTGGCAGCTCCAAGCCTATCAATAGGCTCATCAGCTCTGGGGATGGAGTGTGCATCAGTTGGGTGACTGCATTGAGCCCTTGGTAGTCTACGCTGAACCTAAGTTCAGGTGTGATACCTGGGGGAAGCCTTGAGAACCAACACCACTGGGCTGGACCACGGGCTGTTTGCGGGCTCAATAACCCCTAACACCACTAACCAGGAGACCTTGTCCTTGATGCTAGCCCTCACCTTATCAGACAACCTGTACATTTGCTCTTTACAGGTGTGCTGTCACCAGTATTAATATCATGGATACACCATGTAGTGAGTCAGTGGTCCTGGAGCAAGGGAGAACAAAGAGGCAAATTTCCCCAGCAACTGTCAGCAGTCTCTGTTGATCTAGGGTCAATGTAGGGGAAAGGTTGACACCCTCCACTGACCCATATCGCTCAGTGGAAGATAGGAGGTTGGAGAGAGTTTCTCTCTCTTCTTCCACCCCATCATCAGTAACCAGAAGCATGGCATTTGAGTCCCTCTGACTTCAGAAAAAAGGAGGGAAGTCAGCAAACCATTTGAGAATCTTGGGTTCAAGGATGTAGAGAGCAGGTCCAGTCCCTCTCACTCCCAGGAAAGAAGCAGCAGGGAGCAGGCCAACATAGCAGAGCAAGTTGCAAAGTGGCAGTCGCTCCTTTAGCACAGCAATCAGCAGGCCAACACAGCAATGCAGGTAGCAAAGTGGCAATCCCTCCTATGGCACAGTAGCTCTTCTTCCAGGCAGAATGTCCTTGGTTCCAGCTAAGTTCTGATTTGGTGGTGTCAGTGGTTCACTACTTATACCCAAATGTGCCTTTGATGTGGGGAGACATCGAAGAGGCCTTTGAAGATCACAAGATCCCTGCCTTTCCTGATATGGTTCCAGATTCACTACAGGGGGTATGCAGTTTTATTGTGGGGACAGGCACAGCACTATTTAGGTGCAAGTCTCCGCTCCCCCCTCCCAATCTACCTCAGGAAGGCCCATCAGTGTGGTGATGGGTCATAAATATGCAAATGTCACACCCCTTCTCCCTTTGTGCGACTGTCTATAGGGAATGCACAAAGCCCAGCTGTCATCCAACCCAGATGTGTATTCAAAGTCAGACAGAGTCACAGAATAGTTAAAATAACAAAATGCCAACTTTCTAAAAGTGGAAGTTTTAGACTTACAATTTAAAATCAGACTTCATCATTTTAGATAGTGAATCCAAAGGCACCAAACTCCAAATCTCTGTCTGCTCCCATTTAGAAATGACACTTAAAAGCTGTTTAAGGCAATCCCAATGTTAACCTATGGGAGAGATAGGCGTTGCAGTAATGAAACACAAATGTAAGAGTATTTCACTATCAGGAAATGTACAACTTAAAAGTACATGTCCTACTTTTTAAACACACTGCACTATGCCTATGAGGCTACCCAGGGCCTACCTTAGGGATGACTTGCATGTAATAAAAAGAGGTTATCTTGCCAGGTCGAAATGGCAGTTTAAAACTGCACAGACGGGCTATGAAATGGCAGGTCTGAGCTATGTTCAAAGGGCTACTAAGTGGGTGGCACAATCCGTTAATGAGACTTGCATCTGCTGCTAGAGAGGCAAAGGAACTAGAGAAACCATATTTGAGAATCTGTACCATGTTCAAGACACGTCAGGGTACTAAAGCTTATCTCTCATAGGCCACTAATGTTTGGGAAAGATCACTTTTGACCAGGTTCCGGCAGGGCTCTATTAGATGCAATCTCTGTTTCCCTTTGGGAGAGTATGATACAAAATGTATACTTGTGTGCCCCTGTGATGGCACTTCCCCTAAGTCACTGATGCACTTTACTCCTTTAGGCGTAGATTTTTTTAAACAGTATCAATAGCTATTGGCTTTCAGCAATGTAGGCCCGCATTTTATTACCTTTGTTTGTTACCTAATCATGTTGTGTGCTTTTCTGTTGGGGGGGAGTGGGGCTTTTTTAAAAAATGCATTACATTAGCGTAATTTTGTGACTATTTAAACATTATTAAACATTATTACATGTATAAAATTCATTTGATGTTTCATTCTGTGTTTTAGGATTATTTTTAATAACTAAATAAAGATGAATGACTGACAGACTATGAATTGAAAAATCACTGTTGGGGGTAATAAAATGAGTTACTTTTCAAACAGATATTTCAGTAACTGATACTGGTTTGGGGGCACTTACTAGGGGTATTATGACATTGTTACCTTGATGCTAGAGGACACTTCTTGCTACATTGATAGTTATTTCCTGGCTCACAATCACCGAACGTTCATCAACATCCCTATACAACAGCTGTAACATTTAAAAAACAAACCAACATTTTTATTTTCAAACCTTCATAGGTTATACAATCCATGGCAGAGACATCAGGCTACCTTATATATTCAGAGGAAGGTGGTTTATATATGTGATTACCTGCAAATCATTATACAGCATTGTTGTTGTTTGTTTGTGTTGCGTAGAGTGTATACATGATGATAACTGTTCAGTTTAAAATTCCCCCCCAAAAAATGAAAAACAAGAATCTTGGAGAACAAAATCTAACATATGTTGCTGGAGGTACTAAATGGCTGTTGATAGTGAAGTGTTACGGATGTAGTCATCATCCCCCTGAGGATGATTAATCAATTCTGGAGTAATGATGAGTATCATTCAAACAATGGAAGAAGATGATTGTTTTTGAGAGTCTAATAGCACTGTAGTGTTGGACTTATGGCTAATTGACACTATGCATGTTCAGAGAGGTCTGTTGGCACGTTCTCAGTCTTTTTTGAAGGTATGTGTAAACTCATCCCATAGTTCAGCAATGGGGTTTTTGTGTAGTCCCTTTCTTTCCTTCCTTCTAGGTGTTCTGCTTTCAGCTTCTGCCCAATACAGGATCTCTCTGTTGCAGGCCTCTAATCAAAGATATCCAGGTTCCTTCCATCTTATTGTGATTGTCCTTTTGACTGATAACCCTGCAGTATCAGTGAATTTCGTAACTACTTGTTTTTGGGTCAAACATGCATCCCAAGTAAGCAACCCCCTCTGCTCCCCATATCGGTACTTCCAGTCATGCCTCGTATTTTCTCCACTACCACATTAAAAAATGTGCGTAATGGGGGACAGCTCCAGAGCATATGTAGAAAATTGGGGGGAGAAGGGGTTGTGTCTGTATCTAGGGCAGGCAGCTGGCACTGAAGGGTTTTCTTCAACTCACCTTGTATGGGTTGAGGTATGCCCTACGCAATAAATTAAACTGAATGTATCTGAATCTGGATTCAAGCCAGGTCCCAGGAAGCTTGTTTTTCAGTCCAGGGAGGGCCTGGCCTGGTAGTGAGGGCTTGACTGTTCCCCTGGGGAGTAGGGTCAAGATTGATTAGAATATGGATGTCTCCAAATTGGGGTGGCATGGTACAACAAAAAGATGGATTTAACCCAGACTTGTGACTGGGGTGAATATTTGATAATGTTCAACATTCCGTCCATCATTTTTTTGTGTTGCTATATTCTTATTTTACATCCATTCTTAATTTTTGTGTAACTACACTTATTGTGATGTCATAAAATATGCTAATTGGGTGTTACTACTCGGAATTTCCAAACTTTAAGCTCTAGGATCAAATGTGTGTGTGTGTGTGTGTATATATATATATATATTTTTTTTTTTTATAATCTGACATTCGTTAAGAGGTTCTGGCTGTTCGGCTCCAGGAATCTGTATTTGGGAGAGAGCTATGATGGTGAACAAAAATACACTACTGCCGAAAACATTTTTTCAAAGTCGGAAATTGATAGTGCAAATTCTAAGACATGTAGAAAAGCACTTATTATAATACATCGACTCTAGCCATTACATACTCAACCCTAATGACACTAACTTTAAAAACACATTAAACGGAGTCCAGGATAAAGTAGAACTCGTTTCCATTTTGACAAAAACAACAAGTAAATACAGTTCAGCCAGTAGATGCAAACGGAACTTACATTTAATATTTCCACTTATTTATTACACCGTCGCAATGGACACCACTGAATCCACGACGTGGAAATCATCCAGCAAGCGCCAACGCTGTTCTGCAACATTACAGGGTTTTAGAGGCCAATAAAAAGAGCGCGCGAGAGCGAGGCTTGAGACGCACGCTCAACCTGTTCAAGCAACAGTGAGAGAAGGGAATGACTGTTTGATAGAAATGTCTAGAATCTGTGTTGTCACTTCCTGTGGAATTTTCCCGGGGAACTTGAGTGCGCAGTGTGATACTGGACGTGGGCGGGGCTGACGCTTCGTAATAAAAAGGAGGGAAACAGGAGGGGCCGCGCAGAGCGAGTGTAGTCGAAGCGCTGTGGGTTTTTCTGGAATTGTTATTTCGAGGAGCGACCGCTATCCTTCAGTGCAACTAGAGGACACCTCCTGCTCGTGCTGAAAATAAAGAACCATCCAAATTATAGTGAATAGTATTTGTTTTAAAGAAGTCGACGCTTGTGGTGCTGTTCGTACAGGTAAGTCATCGAGTGGCGCAAAAACGCTTCCTCACTTCTCCATCACATAAAGGAGGCGCTGTTAATGAGTGATAATTTCGAGGGGTGTCGGGGTGGATGAGGACAAGTCATGGATGACTGTTTTTTTTCAGTGCTTGTGACAGGATGGAGGGACGTTTTCGTTTATCATAAACTGTACAGGTTTACACCCACAAGGGGAACAACTTTTATTTGACGAAGCGAGGTTTATGGGGCATACGAACGATCTTATACTGGATTGTGTGGAGTGGGGACTAGATCCTGCGAGGGTTAATAAATGATTAAAAAAGGTGTGTGCCAAGCCTTCCAAAGCCGCGTGCGGCTAGTTTGGCACGATAAAGGTGATTGATGCCAGTTTCCATCACAAGTATTGCTGTCGCTGTCTTCTACGTGCGAAATTGTCTGTCTTGATTTAACGGCACTGGGCGAACAAAGCTAGGACATCGCCCACGTACCAGTGCCACCACACGCCCCTCCCAGGTGCGCTGCTGTGAGAGCCTTTTGTGGTGGCGTGGGACGGTACAGCTTGTTCTGTTGCCCAGGATGCTGGCACTGACTCAGTACAGAGAGGGTGGGGGCAGGCGGAGCGATACAAGAGCAGTTCGCCTCCTGGCACTTGCGTTCTGCAAGAACGACATGTAGGCGGGGCACTAGCGAGGATGTGGGGATTACTTCTCTTCTCTAAATAGAATTAGTTTCGAACAACGGTTTACGTAATAACTCTGCAAACGTCCTTGATATCCTAGTGGGTTAGTGGTGTCCAATCCACCTGGAGCTGGTATCTTGTCCTCTAAATCCATAATCGGATACATCTCTTAAACCAGACCTAACCTTGCCACTGAAACAGCATGGGGCAGTAAGTAATGCAACAGGTGTACCGCTACAGCCTGTGGCGTGCAGGATATGAAATGTGTCATCTAACGTTTGTGCTTCACTCAGCCGTGCATCCTGCCGATCAAGCTATCTGCAAATACAATAGCGGATGTTGGCGTACCCTGCTGCATGGTCCATTTAACTATGGTATAGAAACTCGCCCTACGACCGTCTATTCACATCAGTCCGCTCACGACGCACCCATAAGTATCACAAACGACAAGTATACGCATTCCTCACCTCTGCATAAGCGACCCGCGGGAACGCTCGACGAGAGGGAATTTGTTAAACATTTTTTTGACTTTGTGTAATCATAACCGAGCCTAGCCGATTTTAATTAAGATGTCGCGTTTTATGCCGTGCATTACGTTACGGGAATGGAGGCTGAAAGCAACGCCGCTAAAAGGGAGGATGAGCGCGTGCCGCCTTGTCGCGTTTGGACGAAAAATGGATTGTCTTGCAAATAAAATACCAAATGTTACCCGACTTGATACTTGCACATCAAAAAACCTATATTTTATTTGCGGCTATCCCGCGATTTTTTAAGGTCAGTTTGCTGGTGTAAGCGTTCCATATTCGTGGACACGAATTTGTGTTTTGTTAAATGGAGTACTGCGAAAGCTGCTAGTACTTGGACAAATGTGCAAAAAGGGTTCTCACGGCACTCGTTATGTAAATTAAGAATATAGCCTATCATTTACTATATTGAAATGTTTGCTGCCGAACCTCACCTCACAGCAGCTTTCAAGTCATTTTTGTTTCAATGATTTTTTTTTCTGCTACAATTAATCCTTCAGCCCTTTCTGAAGCTTTACGATCAGCAGATGAAACATTTAGTGCGAATTATTGACGTCGGGAGTGTGAACGCTTTTCATTTATATTTCGAATTGGTGCGCCAGGGCAAAACATACTGAGGCCTGTTCAACTTAGAAACGGATCAAAAGTTCTTTCTGACATAACCGCAAGGTTACTAGATCTCAAATATCACAAACATTAACCCTACTTCGTTTTTCGTAACGCCAGTTCTCCCATGTTCCATAGGCAGTAACTCGCCTTTCCTCAAATGGATGTTAGTGAGCAACAAGCTAGTCAATTGAAGTAACAAAAGTAACAACGATCAACTGGATATATTTTTTTGAGGTAGTGTGTTAATTGGACATCATTTTAACTGTAGTCCAATTTGGTACCCAATCGTCTTCCAATAGCCACACCGTTCTCGTTCCAGGCTTGGGAGAGAATGAGACTAGCGCTACTTGGAGATCGGCTAAGAATAGACCAAACAGAGCCTGCTCCTTCTCAGGCTTATTCAATTCTGAATTAGGTTGTTCCTAAGAGGCTTCCTCTTGAATCCACTTCAACCTGTACCTGTTTTTTTTTTCACCCCCTCGGTCATCAGTGAAAATTAAATAATGAAGTAAAATGTAAAGCACATTTTTAAATCCTTCTGTTAATGTGAAGGAATTTGAAATTGGGGTCTACAAATTAAGTTAGTATCTTCAGATGGTTGTATAACTGAACCACGCATGCCACAACGCATTAATCTGTACAACACATGTCTTTACCACGAAAAAGTTTACCAAGCGTGCCTTTACAACTCAAATGTAAGTATTTTGCAGGAAAGTATAACGCCTTAAAAAAATATATATAAATATTACTTTATCGACCCTAAAATGACCCTTACCCACCATAAAAATACCCTTGCCACCCAAGTACCCCTAACCACCTTAAACCCTAAAAATACCATTGCCACCCAAGTACCCCATCTCCCTTTAAACCCTTAAATACCCATACTTAACTAAATACTAAAAATACCCTTGCCACCCAAACACCCGTACCCACCCTGAACCTTAAAAATACCCTTGCCACTTAAATACCCCTACCTACCCGAAAAATACCTTTGCCACCCAAATACACCTAGCCATCCTAAAAATACCACTGCCACCCAAATAACCATACCTACCCTAAACCCTTAAAATGCCCTTGCCACACAAATACTACTATCCACCCTGAACCCTAAAACACCATTGCCACCCAAATACCCTTTGCCACCCAAATACCACTACCCACCCTGAACCCTAAAACACCATTGCCACCCAAATACCCCTGCCCCCCAAAATCCCTACCCACCCTAAAAATTCCCTTGAGAGAGTAGGAAAGTAGGATCCTTCTGCATGTGTACCCCCACTTTTTGCCTGGTGCTAAGCTGGTTTTTGACTAGTCTGACTGGGATCCTGCTAATCAGGACCCCAGTCTATCTGCTTTCTCCTTAAATTATTATGCTATATACTTGGGTACACTCCAGAATGGACCCTGGGGTACCCTTGTCAGTCCCTGGTCTATGGTACCCATGTCTAGGGCATAGGTACCCCAGAGGCCTCCCTTGGGCTGAAGCATGTATTATGCCACCCATGAGAGGCTATGCAAAATACAGGTCTGCCATTGCAGCCTGTGTAAGTTGGTGCATGCACCACTTACTTAAGATATGTTTACTATATCTAAGGGTCACTGCACTTAAAACCTACAAGTAACCCCTCTAGCAGGCCTTTACAATCCTGAGGCCAGGGTGCTTGGTTCCAAGTGAGAGGGTGCCACTGCATGAGCAGAACACCCCTGCAGCCTACAGAGTCCATTTTCCCAGGATGTCAGTGAGGCAGCCATTTACGACATATAGCGTGGCATTATGCGACCGCGTGATGACCAACTCTAAAACTGCTGAAACTAACCCGATCGTGTTTGGTGTCAACCGGTAACCGGTGTGGGAGGTATGATTCCACCCCTCAGAAGCGAGCTTCGTTGGGTCCCTGGTGTTCCCGGTATCAGCCTTCTAGTCCCGGACAGCACAAAATGGTTGCTGCCGACCAGAGACACATTTCTACCCTCCTGCTGCTGAGCCAAGCTCCAGCAGGGGAAGGCAGAACAATAGGCATCCTGTCCCAGGGAGTTGTGACCACCTCCCAGACAGTATTTAGTGTATTACGGCTGGGTGGGCGTGCTTGCCAGCGACCGAAAGTCTGCATGAGGGGCACATTTGGTGTCCCTGTGCATAGTCCACTTCAAACCAGTCCTGGGAGCCGTTGGCTCCTGCTCTGGCCTGAAACTGGACAAAGGACATAGGAGTAACCTCCCCACTGTCCAAATCCTCCCCTGGGAGGGTCCCCCGAATCTGTCCAACCCTCTCCCGTGGGTGCAAAAGGGCTTACCTGGCTGTAGGGCCTTAGATCCAACATGGACAAGATTCTGAACCAGAAACCACTGCACTTCGACCCTTCTGAGCACTCTGGACTTCGTTTGGGCCCGACTTCGTCTCCCTCTAAATCTGAAGCATCATCTGTGGCCGTGCACCATAGAGGATCCATGCAGGCCCTGTGGAGCATCAAGGACAACCGAAGATATCTCACTTGAAGGAGTCACTTCCCTGCATTCTTAGGCACTGCAACACTGCTGTCTGGTCTGCTGACCCTGAGCTCCTATGGACTCCGAAGGCTTCAGCAACACACGAGGTGGGTTTCTATGTCCCATGAGGTCCGAGCTGCCCTCTCACCAAGTTTGAGGTCAGAATCCCTCGTGGGGGCTGCAATACCCGAACCCTTGTGTACCGAGAACATTTGCAAGTGCATATTCTTGTTGGTGTTAAATGAACAAGTGCATTGGGCTCAAAGTAGCCCCAACCTCTGGAACCATTTCCTACCAAGAACTCTGGCCTCCTCGCACCAAGTGCTCCGTGGGCTGCTGTTTTGTGAAATCACCAGAGGTCCTTTTGCGACTCCAGTGCCTGTGGGTCTACTTGAGGGTCAACTCTGCTTTTCTTGGGCTGCCCTGGTTGTTCCGGGCCTGCCCTGACTCCCCTTGCTGTGGTGAGTCTCCTGGACCTTGCTGGTCCGAACCGTGCACATCCTTGACCTTCGGCGTGGGTTGCCGTTGCCAAGGCTTGTTGGTGCTCCCGCCAAACGCCGACCCCTCAGCACTCGACATCCTTCGTGGGACAGCTCGTATCCAGCTCCTGGTCGTCCTCGACATCTCCTGGTCTCCGTAGCTGCAGAGTCAAAAACTCCATCAACTCACCTGAAGCACCAGACATCGGTGATTATTCGTCTACTGAGCACCTGGTCACTCCTGAGTGACCCAGGATCTGTCCCCTCTGCTTTCAGGTACTCTTTGACAAGAATCCACCTTTAAATTCCAACTGACACTTTTGCTCTTCCCAGCAGCGGCTCTTCGAAGTCTTCCATTCGGTTCAACAGTGGTTTCCGACGCCACTTCACACCTCTGCATCCAGCTTCCCTGGGACAGGTAAGTCGGGCACCTCCGTATCCATGGGTGGGTGGCTCTCCAACCTCTTAACTTCCACAGGGTTTCTTTGAAGTCCACTGGGAAGGCTCCTTAAACTCAAACTTTAACTGCGACCTACCCATAGAATTGTAAGGAGCACGCAGTCGTGTTTCCACACTGCTCCCGTCCTCCATGGGGTCCCTACTTACCATGGGTGGTTCCTTGGGGTTCCAGAGATTCTACAACCTCTCGACAATGTCTTGCCTCGAGTTGTGGTTCTTATACCACTATTTTAGTATATGGTTTGGTTCCCCCCCTGGGGCCCACTGTTTATTAGTGCTATTTACTGTCAATTCTGTGCTTTAATATTGTGTGCTTTGTGATCTCTGTGTAGGAGATACTGTGTCGTAATTGATAGTGTTATATTGTTAAATACACATTTTTATAACTACTGTGTGGTTCTCCTTTCATTTAACTAATACTATAAGGTTGCATTCTGGTAAAACAAGCTGATTAATATTCCTTTAAGATTAAGCCTGAAGGCTGCTCTCCACAGCTACCACGTAAATAGCTTTCTAAGGTTATCTTTGACCTCTTAAATCACCATAAGGGTTGTTTGGACTGGTGCAAGGTACCCACTTACATTAGTAGACAGCATATACCAGGCCAACTTCTCTCATTGATCTGCAGCGATTGGGATTCAAGCCTGCATTGTTTTACCAGGTACATCTTTTTATTGATTAACTGAAAAACCACTAGTACTATGTACATATAATACTAGTTTAGAATAAGTAAGTTCTACTGATTTTAGGATTGGGTAAGTCAAGGGTCTAGCACACCCTTTCTCCAGCCTCAGAGTTTAGTTCCCACTAGGTAAGGTAGGTGCAACACCTCATCACACTTAGTAAGTCTACTAAAGGAGATGCCAGTGAGCTTTCATTCCAAGAATTAAAAACCCTGTGTGCCTCTAGAAAGTTGAAGACAGGAAGAAGTGGCAACACTTAACGCCTGGTAGAGGTGTTACTGTTAGATGACCCAAGGAAGACTCCTGGGTTAGATAAACAGGGCAGAGTGGGTGGGACAGGGAAGAGTGGGTGGGACAGGGAATGAAGACTGGTCAGGAGGTGAAACCTTTTATGACCTAGATAGACTCTAACCCTGACCAGGGAGAACCTGATGGTTCCCACCTGGATAACTCAGACCTTCAAGAGGAGAATGGAAGAGACCATAAGGGCCCTCTCTTTACTCCTGGAAGAGTGCAGAGTTTACCAAGGATATCTAGATCTCCCTCAGCAGAGTAATCATTCAGGACAGTATGCAGGGACCTCTGTATATAGCAAGAGGGACCACTCTTTTGATGGGGAGAACCAACGTCTTGAGCTTGAGAAAGCTAGGCTTAGGCTCAGACAAGAGCAGTTGGCCCTTGATAAGGAGTCCCTAGAAGTCCAGAGAGCTAGAAAAATGTTGGGACTAGAGTCCCATGGTGGCAGCAACAATGTCCCTAGAGTTAAGGAACAGTCCTTTGATAATAGGAACCTGAACAAGATTTGCCCCCCCCCCCCCCCCCCACCATGTTGGGTATGACATCCATAAATGGATAACTGCTTTAGAGTGGGCCTGTAAAATTCAGAGGGTCCCTCGAGCAGTGGGCAGCTATCTCGTGGCTATCCTTTGCCGACAAAGGGATGAGATGGGCTCCTCACTGTCAGAGAAGAGGATACTGACAACTACTCAATCTGGAAGAGTGCTCTCATTTATGGGTTTGGCTTAACCACTGAACAGTACAGGATTAAGTTCAGAGACACCCAGAAGACACAGGCTCTGTTAGGTAGACTTTTTTTGGATAGTGCGATAAAGGCTCTGGAAGGTTGGTTGCTTGGCAGCAAAGTGCATGACTATTTAGGATCGTACAATTTGATTATGAAGGAGCAGATTCTTAATTGTCAAAACCTGCTTTTGCATCAGTACCTGGTGGACTCACATCAGACTTTTTCCCAAGAATTGAAAAAGAAGGCAGATAAATGGGTCAGAACCAAGATTAAGCAGAAGAACCCAGGTGGTGGTGACCAGAAGAAAGATACTTCTAAGACCCAAGAGAATGTGGGGATGAATCCAAAGAGAAATCCTCTGAAGGTCGCCAAAAGTCCTCCTCGGGGGGGCTCCCAAAATCCTGCTTCCCCTAGAAACAAACCTTATTGTGTTGTTTGTAAAAAGCCAGGCCACAGGAAGAATGATTCTGACTGCCCAAAGGCCAACTATGAAAAATATTCCTCCTACTACAACAACACCCCAGTGCTCCCAGTAGCAGCCCCCCCCCCCCCCAGTAGTAGTAACCCACCCAAAAGTTTAGTTGGGTTCTCTTGGGGTACTGTGGTGGAAACTGGCTTAGCCAGATCCCCCCCCCCCCCCCACACACACACACAGGTCTCCTTAGTCTGTGATGGTGGCATGGGGTTTGCCACTTTTATTGAAAGTCCCAATACTTTTGGCAAGTACAGACAGGAGCCTCTGATACATGGTCCAGAAAGCTGTAGGCAGCCTGAGGTTGACCCCTAGAGATAGATATGTCAGTCATTGAAAGAAAGGCCTCCATGGTGGGCAGTGCTCTGAGGAAGCCAAGACCAACCTTGTTAGGGCCTCACCTAACTCAGACACCCCATCAGCCTCTTTCTTGGCTCAAACAGCTTACAGGTAGTCACCCCAACATTTTGAGAGGATCCAAGACCCTCCTTATATGGCCACTTGTGAAATGAAGTCTCAACTGGGCACGGTTAGCCTTATCTCCTTTCGTTTGGGGGGGGGGGGGGTTTATGTAGGAAGGTAGGATCCTTCTGCATGTGTACCCCCACATTTTATAACTCACTGTATATAGGGTAGCAAAGAACAAAGAGTAAAAGGCAAGAGCTTAGGGCACAACCCGGTTGTGGACGAAAACCCTCACTCCCACATTTTGCCTGGTACTAAGCTTTTTGCCTAGTGCTAGTCTGACTTTGATCCTACTAATCAGGACGCCAGTCTCTATCTGCTTTCTCCTTAAAATGTTATGTTATGTACTTATGTACACTCCAGATTGAATACTGGGGTACCCTTGTCAGTCCCTAGGCCTTAGAGTGCTGCCATGCTCTCTCAAATTGTTCTGCATGCAAATTTGTTTGCTGCATAATTTGCTCAAGGAAGTCAATATCCCCAAAAAGATGGACGTAGTCAGTTGGCAAAACATTGGCCTAACTGGTCTGCTGGCTAAGAATTCCTGTGGCTACCTGAATAGAGAGGAAAACACAAGCTCTCTATGGCAGAATCTTCATTGACCACTTCAGCACCCTCCCAAACGTCGACGAATGCAGAAGGATGACCCCCGCCCCCTACAGTCGAGTGATGCCGGCTTCTGCTTCAGGCTAAAGTAAAAGACATTCGAAGATCTGATACCATTTCCTGCTGGTTCCCCTGAAGCCAAAAGGGAATCCTACTCTAGGACAATAGTGAGTGGACTGCTTCTTTAGGGTTAGAACGTGTAATAAATCCGGAGGCTTCTGGGCAAAAAAAAGGAAGCTTGAGCACTAAACACTGAAGATATCCTCTCCCCTCCCCCCCCCCCCCCCCCCTTTTAAAGTTCTCCTTCAAATATTTTCTGATTCCACTGTCCTTTAGCCAATTGTCCCAAAATAAGCCAGCTGTAGCTGTTCTTGAATCAATTCGGGAATTGGACCGGCATTCTCCCTTTCTCAAAGACCACTCAGAGGTAGTCTTTTGACAATCACTGATCAATGTAAGTGGTGCAGGTCTCCTTTCTTAAAGACAATGCCACAAATGTAGTAATTAATTATCCTTTTTATCAACTGTATCTAAAAGTATCAGCCTCTGACGCTGCATTCATGCAACCAGTCAGGCTGGGCAAAATGGAAGCAATATTTAACATCAAGTTTTTTTTTTCCTTCTATGATGCGCTGCATATGTTTTGAGAATTTGTCTTGTATTGCTGTTGGTGTTTGGCTTTGGTGCTGCATTGCTGGTGGATAGGTGGCTTTTCTCAGTGATGGGCTTAGTTACTGCTCATAATGCAATGACTAAAATTGGGAATTTGCTGGAGGTTGGTTTAAATGACTTTCTGCTAATTCATTATTTAATCCAGTCTACCGTGTTTCAGTGATTAGTTCCACCAACCCTCGTATAGTGGCGGTGTTTTGTTCGCTAAAGCTTGTTGATGGTAGAGGCTTCCTTCTGAGTCGGTGGTCTATTTTGTATGCCTATAGGTGGGTGAACTGAATTAATGAATGAGAAAGGAAAGTATCAACAGATCGCTAGTCTACGGAAGTATCTCATTATGTAAGCAGTGGGATAAAGTGATTGAGTTACTTGCAGGTAATTTGAACATTTCAGCTTGCTCCCTATACAAAAATGACCTGTTATCTAATCAAGTATTTGCAAGTTACCTATACTTAAGTATACTAGAGATGCACACTTGACATGATATTTAGTTTTTGACATTGTCATCCATATTGGATTCTTTTCCACTTATTTCCATTATACTCGAGTAAAACGCAACGTATTTTCTCCCCAGCTTTTTTGGCTGATGGTCACAAGGTATCTGCATAGTAATAATAGAAGTTGCTACGCATGTGTAGACCGACGTAATTCACGAACGAGATAAATAAATGGGGTGAAACAAAAACAATTTTAGGTATTTGGTGCTTTTGGTTGGTAACGGCCCAGGGTGACCACCTGTGTTTACAGTCGTCCTGCACTTTTGTGATAACCTAATACATTGTCTTTTTAATTGTAGCCTTGTTATGCTTCCATTGAACTAACTCCGCTGAAATCAATGCTTTGTAGGTGAGAAGTTCAGAACCGCCGCCGGTAATCATGTGAAGTGAGGTGATCACCCTACTTGATTGTTTAGTTTGAGAAATATTTTTCTATGGAACATCCTTTAACGTTTATTCATTTTTTTTTTTTTTAGTCATCTCTGGTTGAAGAGTACCGCCACATTTCAGCCACAATGTTGATGTTGCTGCCTCCTTCGAGTGAGTATTGACTCTAGACTTCAACCTGCTCTCTGCATGTTTATACTTTAAGTTGAAAAAGGTTGAACTAAATAACCCAAAAAGTAAAAATGCAATGGCTTCACCTTTGGATGCAAGCGTATCAGTATTAGTTATGTTGTATGGTGAAAAAACTGCAGATGTAAACTAAGTTATTTTTCTATCCTTGCCTCTTACTATTGTTTTGTCTGTCTCGCTCACACACCGTTCCTCTACCTTTAAAGTATATTGTTTATTTTGTCATTATATATCATCTGGCAGCAATGTTAGCTAGTTTTGACTCTACTAAGCCAATGGAACCTTAATACTTCCCAGCAGCTCTCAGCAATTGGTAGGAATAAGCAACATGCATCTGATAGAGACTTGTAGCCACAGATTCCTTATCTTTGATTTCTCCAGGCATCAGACTGGATCCAGAAACTTAAGCTTGAGCAGTACCCCTTGTTCACACCATCGGGTGGCTCCATTCGGCTCAGCGTGATCACACCGGTTATGACTTTTTGTCGACCAAAACTTTTTAGGTGTGTCGAGGGATGTCTTCTAGAAAGGCAGGGTTTAAATCGTGTGGCGCTTGAAACTGCACCATGTTGGTAACAGACCCCCACCTAGTATGTCTTTGGTGTCTCAAGGATGACCACTACTCCAGGTCATGCTCAGACTGTCGGGCCATGGCTCCGAAGGCCTTGCGGGAGCGTGCTATGAAGCTCCATGTAGCCTGGCAGTCGACACCGGCCAGCAAGACTCCGCAGAGATCCCAGTGTCGATCGAAGAAGAGGTCGGGGGCGCTCCCTGAGCATTAAGACCTCTTCCTCCCACTCAAGGCCTTCGGGGCACTCGGAAGAGGCCCAAGAAAAATAATGTTATGTAGACTTCATCTACACCGTGACTATCTTCTGTTGATTTAACAAGGTATGGGACACTGATGCTCTAGGCATGGTTCTGAGGAGCTTGAGCCAGGGTCGACTCCGCACCTTCCACCATTTCCGGAAGCCGTAGTGCCCCCTGCTTAGTGAGCCTTTGTGTCGGAAGGGGCGCTGTCGGATTTGACGGCGTCGGCTATGGCACCAGTGGGGCCTCACGGATCTGATCTGGGATGACACTGGTTTTGCCTACGCGACCGTCCCCGGCGTTGGACCTGAAGGTGGTGGTGCCAGCTCCATCCTTATCCCCAATGACTCTGCGTCACTCAACGCCGACTCCAGCGCTGGTAGAACCCAGAGGTTCCATGTTATTGCCTGATCATTTTCAGGCAAGGGAGGAATCTATGGACCCTTTAGAACACCAGGATGTGTCTGTAGAACAGATGGACTGGTATGAGGAACATACGTAGGCCAGTGGACTGGACACATCCCCAGAAACTGTCATGCTGTCTCTGCCAACTGTGGCTACGGAGGATGGGGCCTCTTATGTCATGGTGTTAAAGGGGGCAGCTGAGGTCCTTGGACTGGACTGGAGTTGCCCTCCGTGCAGGCCAAGACTAATCTTCTGACCAAAGCGCTTTAGCCTGGGGCTTCCACCTCTGAACCCCTATTTCCCTTTAATGAGGAACTTACTGGTGTCCTCCTATGCACGTGTTCCAAGCCTAGCAGAGGGGCTCCTGTGAACAGGACAATTGCACGCTGCCATAGCCCGACTCCAGGCGACCCAAAGTTCCTAAGCAAACACCCTACCCCGAAGAGAGCTTGGTGCAGGCTTCGACTTCTCATGGCGCATATCCACCCCCTCGCTTGGATAGGGAATCCAAGAGGCTGGAAACATTTGAAGATTTTTCAAGTTGGTGACTACCGCATGCTTATTGGGTTGTTTCTCCCACTTCCTTTCAGAAATGGTTGCGCAAGTGCTGCCATGGGTCCTGGAAGAGGCCCGGGTTGTACTCTTCCAGGCAGTGAAGGACGGGAGAGATGCAGCAGAACTCACCATTAGGTGTGGCCTTGACACAACTGACTGGCTGGGCAGAGCGGTTTTGTTGACAGTGGTCGTACAACGCCATGCCTAGCTAAGAACACCTGGCTTCCAGGCTAATTTGATGGGTATGCCCTTTGACAGATCTCGTTTCTTCGGAGAGAAGGCAGACTGCCTTGGAGTGTTTCAAGGACTCTTGTGCTACGGCCAGATCCTTGGGCCTCTCAGTAACACCACATGGCCAGTCTACCTTTCGTAGCAACAGAAGAGGGTTCCAGACGGGCTTGTTCTGACACCGGAATGGAAGCTAGAAGTCGTCTGCCACCCAGCCCTTGGCAGCCGTAGCCTCCAAGCACTCCTAGTCTGACTCTGCAAGACCATGCTACTTTGGTTGGAGGAAGAGTCTATCATCATCTCCTCCACTGTAGGTCCACAACATCGTGCAAGTGGGTTTTGCAGTTCATTCAGGAGGGCTATTCTCTTATTTTCCTTTCTTTTCCTCCACCTATTCCGCAACTTCAAGAACAGCTGGCGGAGGATCATTTAACTTTACTCCAAGAGAAAGTTATAACTCTCCTGGTGAAGGGGGCTATAGAGGGTCCTGTTTTCAGAAGTAGGCAGTGGTGCTACTCCCACTACTTTCTGATTCTGTAGAACAAAGGGTTGTAGCCCATTTTGGACCTTCGTACCGCCAACTTACAGCAATGGTAGGAATAAGCAACATGCTTCATTGCTTGTGCATCAGATGTTGTCCACTGACCTTTAGCAAAAAAAATATTGTGTACACAATTGATACTTGTGGGTAGATTGCTTGAAGTTCAAATAACCCTAAAGTCAAGGTAATAAAAAATACATAGTAAAATGCAATACCGCAGGAGTTTACCAAGGAGTTATTTCCCCTCTTCTGGAACGCAGTGCACCTACTAGTCTTTCCTAGTTAGATTATCAGACTCCGAGGTCGTAATGAATTAGATACGTTTCCATTTGTATCAATGAATGAAACGGACATTATTGTATAGAAGTGCATGTTGTCACGAAAAGCTGTTTTTTTTTTTTAAGTGTGTGTGATTTCGGAGTCAGGGGTTTCCCATCTCGAAAGTGTCAGGTCTGGAGATACCATACATGATTGTGTTGGGTGATAATCCGAAGTCTGGTTTCCGAAGGAGGTGGGTGTTGGTTGGTGAGTAATGGGGTAACTGCAACTCGTAATTGTGGGCATTAGAATTGCAGTGAGCTCAGTTGCCATTGGGAATTTATTTACACTTCATGACATTTCAGATATGGTGGAAGCCCTCCATTGCAGAGAAAGAGGAGTACAAATTAAATCCAATATGCCCTAAATATGATTAAGGATGCTTTTGTGCATGGGTACGGTTCTCTGGGAGGTTTGCTAAGCACTTTTTTTTTTATCCTTTTGTACCTTCTCTGCTGAAAGATGGTCACAGAGTAAATCTAATGAGGAAAAAGCAAGTTAGAGCAGCAAAATCCAGTATAATGTAAATCTGCCCTACCAGAAATTGGGAACATGAACTAAAAGTAAGTCCTCATCCGGGGTATCGGCGCGGGTAGTTTTATTAAAAATAGGTAGTGCATGACTGCCTCAATGCTAAATCTCTCAAATGGAGATTGCAAATAGTGTGTTGCCTTTTGGCAGAATATGTACCAGAATGACTTGATGTGCACCTTCAAGCATATGCTACAGCAAGCACAGGGCATCGGATTTAGTAAATTAAAATAGCAGAGAATTTTCCTAGAGGCAGGGAGAAGGGTTACGGGTTGCTTAAGAAGTGATACATGCCTTGTGACAAGCAGACACTGCCACCAGCTGCTCAATTGTCTAAATCCCCTATAAATGTGATGCACAAAGTAAATTGTCTATGTTTATGGAGGATATGGCTATGTAGATGAAAAGGCTATCCCTCTTCAGGAAGGCAGAGACAGTCCAAGATCCTTTTTAGACCTGAGATGCTACCTGTCCACGATACATCCTTTTATTACTATATCAGCTGGAGGGATACTGTAGTTCTTATCTGAGCCTCCGTCTAACAAGTTGTGCTGTCTTTAATAGTGTGAACTTCCACAATCCAATTTGCAATGGTAATCAAAAGTTGGTCTTTTAGGTATACGATGAGGGTTGGTGGTAGGGGTTACCAGAACATCAAGGTGTAACCTTGTGGAAATAACTTATTCTTGCCATTCTCTAGAACCCAGGTATTGCACATTTGCGGCTCCAGTCTTCAAGACTCGTAGGATGGGTTCTATGAAAAACATCCCAAATAAAGAAGATGAATGCAGCCTGTCAAGTCGTCCACTTTAGTCTGATAAGCTTGCGGGCTGGACAATACAGTCCACTCCAGGAACTATCCAAGACCCAGGAGCATGCTTTCAGTTTCATGAGCCAAAGAGCCACTTCCCTGTAATTTCGCTAGTAACTCATTTTTATGATGTTTCTATAGTCCTATAGCCAAGACTCAGCTGAAAATTATGACTTCAACTATTGATGCAGTCGGATCAAGAGACCAGGCTTCACTCAAAGGGCATTTAACGCCCGCACTTAAAATGACCTTTATTGGGCACACGTTTCAAATCGAGCCTTAATGTTGTGAATGGAACATGAAGACTACTTAAAACCGTACCAGCTTTGGTCTGAATAAAGCCGTCGTCTTTGCTCTTCCGTTGTAGCACTGAGTGATACCTTTTGTAGAGCTGAGTGATATTCCTCGCTTAAAAGTCACTCTTCCTTTCGAAGTGAATGCTTTTCTTCCCCCACTAAAAGTATTCTACTTCAAGTCTGACAAGCATTTTCTCTATGCTGGCTAGTTATGAATCTTTTACACCTCACGTTTAGAACACAACAGCAGGTTTTGCGGTGGCCTGTAACCGGAGCATGTTCTGATGTGCCCTAAGAGAATGTCACCTGTTTATTACGTTCCCATTACAGAGGTTGTGCCCTTTGGTTATGCCTGGTGACTCCTAATGGAACCAATCTGCTACTAATTATTCACATGGAAGACGGCGATTTCTCTTCATTTATGTTGGCCTACAATCAAAGGGCCGACCTCGTCCAGTTCAGTGTTTTTATAAATATTGATATTTTATTAAAAGTGAAGTTCTCAGAGATTGTGTTTCGTTGGTACTTATTTGTCGTCCTTTTTAAAGCGGCCTTTTTTGCCACTGTATTTATTCCCTTTTGCCCTGTTTTGAAATAATGTATTCTTTGCTGTCAATGTGTTTCGGCTGTTTACCACTAGAGGGTAATCGAATAAAGCGCTGTTTATGCTACTGATTTGCCGTCCAAAAGGATGCCTTGCCTGTTCTCGTCGACATGGTTTGTATAATTTCGGAAGAAATGTGGCACTTCAATGAGATATTTAGGGAATTTATGTTCAGAAGTTCTAAAATAAACATGCTCTACGAACCACCCTCCATCGACCAAACTTGATACTGGGTCCCCTTGCCTCCTTAGTCTGCCTTTTATACTTCCCAACAGAGGTCTGCACATTGAAAATGTGCGGTCTCAACTTCAGAATTCAGCATCCCTCTATCTTGGATTAGAAGTGAGATTCTTTCAAGCCCTACTTTTACTATACGTTCCCTTGAGAAATTTCGCCTACTGTGTTGATCTTTATGTCTAACCTTAATCCTGTGTATTCTGTTTCAGGAGCCAGCGTTCCTTCTGTTGGAGGCTTTCAGTTGGCCGTTGTGAAAACATTTTGTTTTAGTATTGTGGTTTTAGTAATCACTGTTAATGTTTCTTAAGCTTCTTCCTGAACTCAAAATGATGCCCAACGCTCAGATCCCTATTAGGAATGGCATCACGGGGCTAGAAGCCGGGCATGTGGGTACCAAGGGTGTCAGTAGATTGGTGCACTGTAGCCTATGTTCGTACATTCTCACTGAGGAACTGTGGAACCATGTGCATTAAACTTTTTAATTAAGTAATGTTTGTTCTCTTACTAGAGATAGGAGCACAGGAAACCAAGTTGTGCCACAGTTGTGGACGGAGTAACAAATAGGTCGTACCACAATCTGGACCATGTAAAAGTAAACTGCTTAGCTTAGGGGCTTCTATTTAGAAATTAAACTTTATATTCTGCATAATAGCTTATGTTGGATTCTTCCAGTTTTCCTTTATTCAGTGTAAGCCATCAGCTTCCTTAAGTTGCAAGTCCACTAATCTTATATATTCATATGACCCAGACATTCCGATAAAGAGGGAGCCTTGTTTCTAAAGAAAGAAAATGCGATGCGATTAAATCTACTCCATTGTCCCTCACGGTTCATTCTCTGGCTTATTTTGTTAGAAACATGGCATCTAAAGTAGTACTTGAATAATTGTTCTTTTGAAAACGTTTCACGACTATAATGCAGTGGTAGACACATACTTATCTACACTTCATCTGCAGCTGTGTCGCATATGCATACAAGTTTCATTCCTCCTTTTTTTTTTTTTGCTTAGTCTTGCATTGATATTGGTCAATCCTGTTCCAGATTCCAAAGAACAAAATCTGAGCTGTATTGTCAGACACTTCGGTTTAGTCCAATATTGGACAGACAAACAGGAAGAGAGGGTTATTGTGCAGATAGACTTCACTATTTTTTTGGTAGAGGTCCAAAGATCCTCTTTAGGGCAACTGGAATAGTATAACATGGTTGTGACTGTAGCAAACGCCCGTGTTGGAACTATTGTCACAGGTAAGGAATTTGTTTTACAACTGTGTAGTCGATGCCATAATGTTAACATCCGAACTAGATTAGGCTTTCCAATGAAAAACCAAGTGCTGTCTTTGATCAGATGTGCACATCAGGCTTGACAAAAGCCTTATCTTTGCATTTTCCATAGCAGATCTCCAGTTTGTCTCCTTAGATACACTGTTTATCCCATTTTTAAAAAATTTTTTTTTACAAATGTCCTTTTCTGTTCAAGGTTAAGATTGTTTAGAATATTCACCGAGAAGCATTCCAAGCACATGTTCTTCTGCATTTGCGTGAACTACTAATCCTGCCACTTTTGTCGGCCCAGTGATTAATTTCTAGAGAAATGTTCATTGAAAATGTGCCATTCTCTTTATGAGTAGTACTTTTCCATCCTTTTGCATGCTATTTGTACCTGGATTCCTAATATTAGAGTTATTGATGCTGCTCTGAGGACCAGATCTGATTTTCATACAAATGTTCATTGCACACTTGGGTAGCTCGGAATATACCGATCGAAGTAACACCTTCATTCTACAAGACTATTTAGTGTGGTGCTATCAAGGAAAAGGATGACAGGAAAGGCTCTGAATCATTTTATCGGGAATATTACTGAACCAAGCAGTAAATGATGAGACTTAATAAAGTGTTAAAAATATAATTTGATATGTGTTCTTGTAGCATTTTCTTCAGACTGGACACGTTAGGAAGGTATCTTTCTCTGCTTTTGGAGATTCGTAGTCACCGATTGATGGGTAAGTAATGTTTTAATCTCATGTACTGCATCAGGTTACTTAACTTTCCACACAAATACGTGAGGTGAGCTACTACGTTATTGCTGTTTCCTTCTCTCCTCATTTGTAAGTGAGAGTAAATCCTTTTTAGGATGTATTTATATATGTAAAGAATGAAGAAATTGCGTATTCACCCTTTTCTTCCTCAGTTCTGCACTGGAGCTCCTGCAAGTTCGTATATTGAAAGGGTCTCTCCTAGTCATAATTCTTTGGAATGTGAAACTACCATGTTGAATGAAGGCACTGCACATCCCTGGACCTTCCTTAAGGCGAGATTTCTCACTCAGTCAGGGTGAGGAATGGAACCAGTGTCTTTGTATTATTCTGATGGTATTTGTTTCCAGCGCTGCTGGGCATGTCCAATTTCTGTAATTTTTTCTTCATGTAAATTTGGCACACTTTCAGCATCTGCTGTCATAGTGAATCAATTTCTTAGCGAGCCCCTTCACAGTTTGAGGCACTTTTATTAACGTATCCAGTAAAAACCTCAAACTTTGATCTACACTTAGGATTAAGAGTAGATGATGCAGAACTGAGTATCGCAGAAGATCCTCAACCCACGCAAGGGTTCAGGCCAGTCCCGTTAGTTCCAGATTTTTTTCAGGACTGTCGTGGTTGAGGCTTTAGTATATTAAGAGTAGCACCCAAGATGGAAAAAAGCTAACTACTGTCAGTTCCATGTCAACCCTGCTTCTGCAAGGTACGAGGCTGGAGTTTCCGGCCGGAGCAGGGGTAGGAGGCTTCCCTCCCAGTCCAGCATTGGAATCGCAGTACTGCAGGGCATAGTTGATGCAGCCTAAAGATACTGTTTTCTTATGGTTCTAGTTTACATTTTCTCATTGCTGAATTGGGTGGGTTCTTCTAACAAAGTCATATTTAATGTATGGTGACCTACTCCTCCTTAAACAAGCTAAAGGTGCAAATATATAACAAAGCAGAACAAGAGTGTTTCTTTTTCCAAGCTGACAAGACAGTTGGACGCTGTTTAGTTTAGAGTTGTGGAGGAAATGATAAATCCGAAAGAGAAACTATTCACTATTATCTACTATAGAAATACTGCTTGCAGTGAAAATGCTGTTTAAACAAGCATTGACAAATCAATAGGTCTAGCAACGGCTGACTACTTTGTCTTTATCAGTACTTGTTTGTTCGAGGCATATGAGCTGCAGATCACACACTAGGATAGTAGATCGCCATCTGGTGTTGGGCTCGGATGCTTGCAGGTTGTTGTTGTCTTCGGAAGAAGTCTTTGTGGTCACGAGATAGGTGACTCCTCCCTTGGATGACAGTGCGCATGGGCATCAACTCCATCGTTAGATTGTTTTTTTCCGCCATTGGGTTCGGATGCAACTTTTCCCCTCCGGTTGGAAATTTCAATTCCAAGCTTTTCGAAGCGCAAAACTTCCATAAAACATCAAAGCACCTTCATTCTCAACATCGATTTTCATCGGCTCGATTCCGGACGTCGACGCGGGCCTCTGGGCCTATCCACGTTGTGAGGCCTACGGCTCATGGAAAGGATGCCTTTCAAAAAATGCCTCCAGTGTGGAGTAAAATTTCCGCACAGTGACCACCACAAAGTCTGCAACCTGTGCCTATCACCTGAACATGACGAGTCCAGCCGTCCAGCTTGCGCATCCTTTCTATCCAAAAAGACCATTCGAGATCGAAGGGCTCGAAGACGCATCGTGGCACAGAGACCAGCTCCCGAACCAGAGAACATCTTTGATGAAGGCCCCGATGTCCCAGAAGAAGATTCCGAAGCAGACGACTCAGACAAACCCATCACTCCTGGGCAACATGTGAGTTCTACTGCCCCTGCCCCAACCCCTCCAAAACCAAAGGCATTGGTCAAAACATCGCCTGCTGGCCCCAGTCGAGACCGAAAACATCCTTCAGAAGCCCCGCCTCCGGGCTCGGCTCCGAAGAAACATAAGCCTTCCGGTAGCTCTGGACCGAGCAAACTGCATGTCATTGTTCAACCGGCACCTTTGGCACCGAAGACAAAAGACCACTCGGCACAGAAATCGGCTCTGACGCCTTCGGCCCCGAAAACACCAAGGCCAATAGATAAATCGGCACCGAAACCAACGGCTAAGGACTCTCGTACGCCTCCTAAAGCCAAAACCCCCACCGATCAACCAAAACCTCGATCGGAACAGAAAAGATCTGCACCAAAGACCTCCTGAGGAACAAGAACTTTTTCATCCAGATCAATCGACCCAAGGCAGAAAAAGATTTATATTAACCCAAAGACTGGACATCTCACAACGGTGCCATGTAAAAAACGGAAACTGGACACACCACCTGCCCCAGTTCCTATAAACAAGAAGGACTCTGCAACACCGCCTATGCCCCCTTCATCTCCTATACTGCCTTCTAACCCACCCCCTCTGCCTACACCACCCTTACCTATACCCTCTCATCACATACACCACCTCCACAGGACGATGATGATGACCTAGGGGGTGGGGGTGACCCTAATGATCCGTTCACGGATCCAGATACCTCCCCACTGGATGATGGATCCTTCCCTCTACCAGGCATGCCTGACCCTCAGCCATATCCCAACAAACCATCGCCTCCAGACTATCACCTGGGGTTTGGCCAATTATTAAATAGAGCGGCACTTTACCACTGCGTCACAATGCACTCCGGCACATCAGAGGAAGACTTCCTATTGGATACTTTTGAACAATCTCAAAAGTCTGTACAAATTCTGCCGATGATTAAAGCAGTCATAAAACACACCCCCGAGGTATTTAAAGACCCCGTCCGTGCCAGGGTTCTTAACCCAAGGATAGAAAAGTATAGACCTGCCCCTGAAGATCCTAATTACATCAAAGAGCAGCTCCCTTTGGATTCTTTGGTCGTTTCCAATGCCAGGAAACGCGCCAACTCCCAAACCACAGGCGATGCACCACTCCCCCGACAAAGAATCCAAACTGTTAGAAGCCTCTGGCAAAAGAGTAGCAGCTGAAGCCGCTAATCATTGGCGTATTGCCAACACCCAAGCCCTACTAGCACGCTATGACAGGGCCCACTACGACCAGTTAGAGCATCTATTACAACATCTGCCAGAGCAATATAAAACCCAGGCAAATGACCTTATCCAAGAGGGAAAACTTATTTCAAATGCGGCAATTAAATGTGCGCTTGATGCCGCAGACACCGCCTCTAGAGCAATTAACACAAGTGTGCTCCTTAGACGACATGCATGGCTACGCATTTCAGGCTTAAAGCCAGAGGTACAAACTACCATACTTAGTCAGCCATTCAACCAGGAACAGCTATTTGGGCCAGCAGTAGACACTGCCCTTGAAAAAATAAAGGACACAGACTGCTAAGTCCATGGGAGCATTACATTCTCCACAACCACATGGTTCCTTTCGGCGCTCCTTCTACAGAGGAGCCTCCAAAAATATGGGAGCGGACACCTCCTCTACATTCAAAGCCGCTACACAAACATCCCCCAGTAGGGGATATTTTAGAGGTGGATACAGAGGAAACAACAACAAGGGGTGAGGTCGAGGTAATAACAACACTCTTACCTCCCCTGCCACAAAACAGTGACTTTCCTCCACTCCCGCAGACCATTCCACTCCAGGGAAGACTAAAACAGTTCCTACCTGTCTGGAACTCCATCACAACAGACAAAAGTGGGTAAGACAAATTATCCAGTATGGTTACTGCCTGGAGCTCACAACTACCCCACCCCCCCTTCCCCCACACATACCACCCAAACAGCGTTTCATGTCACCAGACCATCTTGCGCTCCTCAAACGAGAAGTTCTCTCATTGCTTCAAAAACACGCAATAGAACCAGTTCCCTTAAAACATCAGGGTACAGGGGTATATTCACTCTACTTCCTAATCCCCAAGAAGGACGGGACTCTAAGACCAATACTCTACCTCAGACCCCTAAATCTGTATATAAACTCGGATCATTTCCATATGATCACTCTTCAAGTGCTCCCACTACTGCAACAAGGCAATTTCCTTGCCACACTAGATCTCAAGGACGCCTATTTCCGCATTACCATACATCCTGCCCACAGGAAGTATCTAAGGTTTGTGGTGGACGGACAACACTACCAGTTTACAGTCCTTCCATTCGGAGTAACAACCGCGCCCAGAGTATTCACGAAATGTCTGGCAGTAGTAGCAGCACATCGCAGAAGACGACAAATTCATGTCTTCCCGTATCTAGACAACTGGCTAATCCCCAAATTTCAAATCCAACACTCTCTTCCAGCAAGCGTGTTCATGCAACTCATAGGCATGATGACGTCATGCATCTTCATTGTGCCTTGTGCAAGACTTCAAATGCGTCCCTTGCAAGAATGTGTAACACGTCAGTGGAGCCAGGCTCACGGACAACTCACAGATCTGGTGTTGGTGGACAGCCGCACACATCGCTCTCTGAAATGGTGGGACATAACAAACCTGTCCAAAGGGCGGCCGTTCCTAGAGCCTCTTCCACAGATAGTGCTGACAACGGACGCATCACTCACAGGATGGGGAGCCCATCTCCTCGGACACACCACTCGGCAAATGGACCACTCAACAGAGTGCTCCATATCAATTACCTGGAACTGCTAGCAGTGTTCCTAGCACTAAAATCATTCCAACGACATCTCCAGAACAAAACTGTCCTCATCCGGACAGACAACATGACATCCATGTATTACATACAAAAACAGCGAGGCAGACATTCTCTCCAGCTGTCCCAGCTCGCACAGACTATTTGGAGATGGGCCATTCCTCAGAACATATACCTACTTGCAGAACACCTTCCAGGGGTTCACAATCAGATTGCCGATCTGTTAAGTCGACAAGCACAACAGATCCACGAATGGGAACTACATCCCCAAGTCCTACTGCCCTTTTTCCAACAATGGGGCCAACCAGACATAGATCTGTTCGCCACACACAAAATGACCAACCTTCCCCGCCAGGTTTCCCCACCCGGAGTCAAAAGGGCAATGCGATATGGATGAACTGGTCAGGCAGATTTGCGTACGCTTTTCCACCTCTCCCACTCATTCCATTAGTGGTACGCAAGCTCAGGCAACAGTCTCTCAAACTGATCCTAGTAGCTCCACCATGGGCACGCCAGCTGTGGTTCCCAACACTACTGGAACTCTCGCTAGTTCCACACGAAAAACTGCATCTCTCCCCGTCCTTACTAACCCAGAACCATGGAGAAATCAGACACCCAGACCCAGGTCAACTGAATCTGGCGATCTCGCTCCTGAAGTCCTAGAGTTCGGTTACCTCAACCTGCCACCAGACTGCATGAACATTATTTTAAAAGACCAGAAGACCTACCACTAGAGCTTGCTATGCTGCAAAATGGAAAAGATTTGCCATTTACTGCACTAACAATCGTATAAACCCACTGGATGCATCCATCCAGGACATCATTTGCTACTTACTACACTTGCAAAGATGTAATTTAGCAAACTCATCCATACGTCTCCACTTAGCAGCCTACTTACAAAATCGACAACACTTGTCACTCTTTAGAGTACCTGCGATCAAAGCCTTCATGGAAGGACTTAAAAGGATTATTCCTCCCAGATTACCACCCTCTCCAGTGTGGAATCTAAACCTTGTTCTTACCAGGCTCATGGGACCCCCCATTTGAACCTCTGCATAAATGCGAGCTACAGTTCCTCACATGGAAAGTGGCTTTCCTTATCGCTATCGCATCCCTCAGAAGGGTAAGTGAAATCCAGGCTTAAACCATACAAGAACCATTCTTACATTTACACCGTAACAAAGTGGTTGTCAGGACAAATCCGAAATTCCTTCCAAAAGTCATATCTCCGTTCCATCTTAACCAATCAGTAGAGTTACCAGTGTTCTTCCCAAATCCAGACTGGTTAGCTGAAAGAGCTCTTCATACCTTAGACGTTAAAAGAGCCCTTCTTTACTACATTGACCGAACCAAATCATTCCGCAAAACAATTGTTTGTAGCTTTCTCTCCACCACATAAAGGCAACCCCATTTCCAAGTCTGGGATAGCTAGGTGGATAGTTAAATGTATCCAAATATGCTACCATAAAGCTAAACGCACACTAACAGTTCCCCCTAGAGCGCATTCCACACGCAAAATAGGGGCTTCCATTGCATTCTTAGGAAACATTCCCTTAGAAGATATTTGTAAGGCAGCCACATGGTCCACAACACACACCTTCACTAAACACTATTGTGTTGACGTGCAAGCAAAGCAACAAGCTTCTGTGGGACAGGTTGTCCTTAAAACTTTATTTCAAACGGCTGCAACCGATACAGGTGACCACCGCTAGGGGAGATACTGCTATATAGTCTATCCTAGTGTGTGATCTGCATCTCATATGCCTCGAACGGAATATGCTACTTACCAGTGTGCATCTGTTCTTGGCATGTAGAGCTGCAGAGCCACACACACCCACCCACCTCCCCGGGACCTGGATCTGTTCCAGCATTGTCTTACTTAGACATCACACATGGACATCTCCCTCTTTTTTACAAACTCCATCATGGCGAAAAACAATCATAACGATGGAGTTAATGCCCATGCACACTGTCATCCAAGGGAGGAGTCGCCTATCTCGTGACCACAAAGACTTCTTCTGAAGACGACAACAACCTGCAAGCATCCGAGCCCAACACCAGATGGCGATCTAGTATCCTAGTGTGTGGCTCTGCAGCTCTACATGCCAAGAACAGATGCATACTGGTAAGTAGCATATTCCTATTTTGTCATAGTTTTTGCAAATCTTAATTGTTGGAAGAAGTTTCTAGGTCCAAGCCAGTCTGAAAAAAAAAAATGCTGTCTAAATACAAAAAAATTTCTTTTGTCTCAAAAGGCACACATTGTCATCGTAGTGTAGTCCCTTGCACTTACAAGAACTATTTTGTGTGGGTGTGCTCTTTGCTAAAAGGCCGAATGCCATCACTTTGTTAAGTTAGCCAATAGTTGACGTGAACTGACCCACTTCTCCTTGCTGTCTACTTACAATAAAAGTTGTACCGTAAATGTCATTGTAGCCAGCACGTACAAATAAACACACAATTGTATTTCGGTGATTTTGTGCACACATTTAAAGATGGGCTCCACGACAGAGGAGGTTATAAGAAGGTTGTGTGAAAGCTTTGAGAGCAGATGTCTGCTCAGTCAACACACACGTATTGGGAGTGTAACCCTGTAGACGAGGGAAAGCTAGAAAATTAATAGGAAGAGCAGAGTCGTAGCCGAGCCAATTGTCAGCCCTGGCTCTCATAGCCTGTGCACAAGCGGAGTCTTAAAAATATTTGGCATGCAGAAAGCTTGTTAAAATATAAGGCTTTACAAAAGATCAAAATGTCTGTTTCTTAAACGCATGTAAGTTTTTCACCTTAAGACATAAGATATTTTAGAAGTATTTATTAACAGTTTTTAAATATGACCTGAGGAGGATTCCTGCCCCATCCTGGTGACGTAATTCGTGAACTAAGAGGCAAGTTAGAGTTCATGTGTACCCTAAACAGGCTAAAATTCTTAACAGCATTGTAGTCCGGTCAAGAATAACTTTATTTCGGTTCAGCGAACCATAAGTTTCACAATAAAATATTCACAATCCATAAAACATCAACAAAGAGGTTAAAAAACAATAATTTATAAGGTTTCAGCAAAGAATTAAAGTTTCATTTTAGGAGAATAATTGGAATAACAAAGTCACATTGTCGGCGGCCTTTGACACCGTCCCCCATGAGGGTCTCCTCGCCAGACTTCATGAGATCGGTCTGAGGGGGACGGTGCTCAGTTAGATCATTCTAGGCTGGCCGTCGACAAACGGTCTGGGTCTCACCCAGCTCTGCCGTGATGCCGCCTTTGGGAGTCTGAGTTCCGCAGGGCTCTGTGTTGAGCCCGACTCTTTTCAACATCTTTTTGACCCCTTTGGCGGCATTGGCGGAGTCTTTTGGGGCCCAGATCGTATCCTATGCCGACGATACCCAGCTCCTCTTTACGTGCAGGAAAGGAGAAGATTTTGATGGAGAGAGTATCCGTGAGTGCCTTGGGGCTGTTTTTAAATGGTTCCAGCTTAACAGCCTCAAGTGCAACTCAGATAAATCTGAGGTACTCTTCTTCGGATGTCCATCTGACCCAGATTGGCAGGAATGGTGGCCTGTTAATATGTTTCCTCCAGCGTGCTCGTCCCAGCTAGCAAAGAATTTGGGGATCAAGATTGATAATGGTCTGACGTTAAGATCTCAGATCCTTGGTCTTACGGGAACATATTTTGGCCTCCTGAGGATGCTCCGTAAGTTCCTTCCTCTGCTCTCAGAAGATCATAGGAAGACGACGGTGCAGGCCGTAATTGGTTCAAGACTGGACTACTCCAACGTCCTATATCTTGGCCTGCCGGAAGATCTCCTGCAACGGTTGCAGGTGGTCCAGAACTCGGCCGCGCGGGCCATCTTTGGCCTGTATAGGCGAGCGAGAGCCTCCGGTCTTTTGCAGTCACTCCACTGGCTGCCTATCCGGAAACTGATAGTTTTTAAGGCCTTGACTTTGGCTCACAAGGCTCTCCACGCTTCGGGAGCAAAATATCTCCAAAGGAGGCTTGCCTTTTACCATCCGGCCCGATCTCTGAGGTCTAAATCATTGTTCCTGGCTGTGGTCCCCCGAGTAAAAAGGGCTCGCATTGGAGGTCGCTCTTTTAAGCTGCTGGCGCCACAGCGTTGGAATACTCTGCCTTTGGCATTACGCAGCACCTCTAATTTGCTGACTTTTAGGAAGGGCCTCAAAACTTGGCTTTTTGCCCTTTAGTTCGCTTTTCTTTCTTTCTGCTGGGCCCGTTTTATTCTATTGTGTTGTGTTATTCTGCTACAGGTTGTCAATAAAAGCGCCGGGACACTCTATGGAGTAGCCGTGCGCTATAAAAGACTAAACTAACATAACATAACTAACATTGTGATGATCCTTTGCCTATTTCACTCTTAGCGCTTTCAAATCATGATAAAGCCCCTTATAAAGTTTGCTACAGAGACACAGATATCAGAGGAGGCCAATGTATGGAAGTAATTAAAACCATCATTATTTGAGCAAGGACGAATGTTCCTTAATGGAAGCCGAAATCTGGTTTTCACCAACTTATATAATGTGCAAAATAGAAGAAAGTGCAACATGCTTTGCCTAGAGTTATCACATGGGCAAGGCTTAGATTTGCCCACCCATCCTCCTTGACAAAAACACATTCACAAAAAGTGCATGGTGCATAGCCGGAACCTAGTTAGGTAAAATCTAATCTGGGAATTAGTAGTAAAAGATAAATAAAATTGTGAGGGGGTAAAACACAAATGGAGCGCTCCTATGTCACCTTGCAGTTGACGGCTGCTCATATTACCCCGAGTGAAAAATGCCTCTTTAATGGTGACCTTAGCATTTGGCGGGATTCTTTCAGGGTTTTCAAATAAGTGTCCTAGACTTATTTCTTGAAATTTTTCTCTCACAAAGCAGAGCCTGGGGTTCTATAGAGCATTACACGTGTTAAGGGTATCCCTAATAACTTCTCTTAAACTCTAGATATTCTGAGAGCAAAATCATAGCCCATAAATGCAAAAGCGCACAGCCAGTACGATCTATCAACTCTTGGCCCAATTCTGCGTGGCATAATAAAGTTGGGGCACTTTTTGGTACCATCAGTAGTCTTTTGATAAATGTGTTCTGTACCAGTTGGATCTTTTGCCTTCTATTGTACCACCAAGCCCCATATGTAGCAATAGGGATGCATTTAGCTCTGTAAAGAGTTAATAATTCCTGCTTCGGTTTATGCCCCAGTTTACAGACAAACCGAAACAACCCATCCACAGCCCTCCATGTCTGCTGTGTTCTATTGGTTCCCAATCCATCTGGTTATTGAATAGGTTACCCAAATACGAGAAATTATTAACTTTTTCTATCTTCTTTCCCTGGACAATAAAGGTTTTGCTTTTTGTGGTCTTTGAGCCACACACCATTATGTACGATTTGATAAAATTAACTTTCAAATCAAGAGATGTCATAAAATCAGTAAAAGCATCAAGGGATTTCAGTAGACTCATGGCTGTTCTTGCCAATAATACTGTGTTGTCTGCGTATGAAAGCAGGGGTACAGGGTACAGGTTTATTACCAGTTTTGTGGTAGTCAAGCTCCCTTTTTAATAAAAAAAAAAGCCTCCAGCCAATTTGTATAAAATAAAAACGGGGCTAAAATACATCCTTGGCGAACCCCCTCCGTGGAGATAATTGGGTGGGTCGCCCCCCCCTTACTGCCAAATCTTATGGTGACAGTTGTATTTGTATGGAGCCTATGCGGAAGAGTTACTAGTTCTTTTTCCACACCCATGTCTTCCATTATCGCCCTCAATTTGTTCCGATTAACAGTATCAAGGGCACTAGATAAGTCCATAAAGGCCAAGTGGCTAGAGCTCTTCCTTGACCTTGCGTGCTTGTTAACAATTAGGGACAAGTTGAAACATTGTTCAGTTGTGCCCAGCCCCCTCCTAAAACAATATTGTGAATTTGACAAAACACCTTTGGAGGATGCTCACTCTTTCAATTGTGCGAGAAGGACCCTACCCAATACCTTTATTGTTGCATCAATCAGTGATATAAGCCTATAACTCACTGGATCGCTTCTATCACCTTTTTTCAAAACGGGGACTACAGTCTCCTCTTTCCATAACCCAGGCATAGGGCCAGTAAAAGTGGTGCCCACAGATTGTGGTTGCTCTTAAAAAGATCAAGGGGCAACCCATCTGGGCCGAGGGCTATCAAACAAATGCCCTGAGCTAAAGCCACTTCTTCCACTGTATTGGACAAACTAAGTTTTGTGGCTAGAATTAGATCAGAGGGTAGTTCAGTTCCTGTGAATCCTCCACAGACGTCATATGTGAAGGGTTAAAGATCCTAGAAAAATGGTCTTCCCATACCTCACCCATGATCAAAGAGTCTAAATGTCTCACATCTTCAGTGAACGTTAGGCGATTAATAATTTCCTAATTTTTTGGGAATCTCTGAGAGAACCTGCTCTTTCCAAGTCCTCCCATTCCAACCTCCTCAATTCGATCTTCCTGCATCCTACTACCTTTTTTGTATTTACTCCTTTTGATTTTGATTAGCTCTTTATCACGAGGAGTGGCGAATACAGCACTTTTTAATTCCTTATGGGCTTTAGACATTCATTGTTAAACCAGCACGCCTCTAAGGAATGCTTTTGAGGGGTATTCCTAACCAGCCTCTGAGCAATATTGGTACAGAGCAGCTAAAAATCCCGTACCATTTCAATCGAGGTAGAGTCTAACCTCAGGCACCTATCTATTAAATCTTAATTTCTTAAGACTATATCTTGCTCAAATTTTAAAGGGTCTCCCTGATCCCATTTCAGTCTAATTCCTTTGTTAAGATTGTATTGCAACGGAGATACGTCAGTCTGCCCTGTCTTGGGTTTTATAATGTGTGATTCAGGAAGAGGCGCTCTGTTCAAAGATTCCTTAACCGTTCCTTGTGTCCTAAATGAGGAGAAAATCAGAGCTGGTCAGGAAGATTTGTATTTCTTGGTCCCCAAAAGGCAAGGTTTCCATCTCAACAAGTGCTGAAGATTTGGGCTGGAATTCATTCTCACAACGTATGCCCCTGGAAATAGGGCAAAACGTTACATATATACTTGCTTAAACAGACTTCCATCTTTTAAGCCCTGAAAAATAATAGTGATGTAAAGTTACATGACTACTCTGATGTACTTTGAACAAGCAAACAGGGAGCACTATACTGCATCTTCTTGGATGGTGAACCATCCTTAATAGACTAAAGTCCCGTGAGACATCTTGATGTACTCCATTACTCCTAATCATGTGTCATGTGTTAACGGTTCTACGCTATGTAATGGTGCAACTTTGGTAAAGGTAAGTAACTGTCAGTTTTGATTTCTTAAACTAAACTGTGCAATTCCGTCACTACGATTGGAAGCATTGCCACGTCTAAGCTCACATATTTGAGTACTAGGAGATATTAAACACACCTGAGAACGATTGCCCTCTAAAGCTGTACAGCACCGGTACTAGTTCCGTGATTTGTGTTGAACACACCCCAGGTTTCTGAGCCCATTGCGTCAGTGAGTGAATTTGTCTGTACCAACAATGGGACTCAGAAGATGCCAGTCTAATGTCCGGTGTGCCCGAGTGTCGACTCAGTTGTTTCTCATCTCTTCTTGGAGGATGGAAATTAATTTGCCTTTTATTTCCTCTGAAATAAGACCAGGACATCACTGCAGTCCTGAGATGCATTTGTTTTTTGTTGACCGATGCTAGAAGTCCTTATACGCTGCTAGGTTACTAAGATTCATTTCTCATCCTCCGTTATGCAACTCGACAAGGCTTCTTTGGGTGGTGGATATCTGCCTGGTTTGTTCTCAGGATCAAAGTCTCGTAGGAGAAATGCCTGGTATTTTCCACACTTGTAAGTACTTTTTTGTTAGAGACTATCCTTTTTCTTACGGTGAAAATATTTTATAACGTCTCCTGTGACCTGCGTACTGTAATTGTGTTAAACATGAGGTCATACCAGGATCCATCTTCTACGGGGATGGATGCCACAAAGTTTTTCCATATATGGCCCTTGATCAAGACTTCTCTTTTTGTCTGCTTTGTGTTGCTTTTTCAGACACTTATTTAGAGTTCATGACGTTTCCAAGTTCTGCTATAAACTTTAAACCCTTCGGCCAAGTGATGAAGAAATGCGAGGTCCTAAGAACACCGATTTGTTTTTCTTCTACCATTCCCGGTCTGATGTTACTTGCCTTTGTTCTGTCTTCCAAAGACATGTTTATGATTTCCGCTTTCACTCAAGCCTCGGGACACTCCAGGAAACGATTTTTGCTTTTTTGACAAGACTTATTATTATTGTTATTTGCTGCAGGCCAAATTTTACTGTTGAAGCAGTTACCACGAACTACGGTCTTGTGTGGGCCTATGTGTCTCCTGGTAGGGAAGACCTAGTTATGACGAGTATGTTTACGATAAAGTGTTGTCAAACGGTTCCTGGAATGTTTGACTCTTCACTGCAGGTTTTTTTAAACTTACCTTTCCAGGTAAATGCTGCAAGCATAGCTGTCTGTTCTAAAGTTGGAAATCAAGACGCCTTCACAGCCAGTGTAAGTCTGCATTAGGAACACTCCAGGAGAGCCAGCCTTACATCCTGCCTCATCTAGGTGTTTGCCCTAAAATCAACTTAAGAGAAGGCCAGAATTTTGACAAAGAAATATTGGCCCAAGTATTAGAGCAAATGGAGCTTCCGTAGTTTCCTTAAACCCCCCACCCCACTTTGGAAATATGCGGGCCAACCAGTTTAGGCCGCCTCACTATACAAATGTAGTCCCCATGCATGGAATACAGATACTCATCATGTCCCGGTAATATTATGCAGCTTGTTTCCTGGGGGTCATACCTTGCCCATACCGGTGTCCTGTCAGCTCTCCAAATTCTGTATGTCCTGTCATCTGTTTTTTCAAGAACTTAATCACATTTCTTGAAGTTCAAGCCCTTAATGGAATTTTCCAGTCTAATTACTTAAAGTGACTCTAAAGCTTACTAATGATGAACAGCCTTTGCTGCACCCCCCAAATTATCTCTTTAATTAACTTATAGTTCCTCATGCTCTGATGCAGTTCTTTGTAAATGGAGTCAAAGTCAAAAAATTCTCGAAAATCAGACTCGAGTATACTACATCTTTACAGTACTGCCAGGTATGCTTTCTTATGAAATAAAGGCCTTCTATCAGTATCCATGTATGAGCAGACTCCTTCCACATACCACCTTCGCATGCAGCAAGAAACAAATTTAACACCATGTTTGCTGCGTTCAGTATGCTCGGATCCTTTGTACTGACAATGGCAGTTAACTTTTTATAACAGTTCATTATATTTTAAACAGACAATATATTTGGAAACATACTTCCCATGTTACTTTTAGCAGACATGGGAGCCAGTGTATTACTGTCTGTTGCACGGCTGGATGCCAAGTCTCAAGCCTTTGCATTATGGCACCCCCAAATCTACTTACTATGTTTCGTCTGAAATTAGCTTTTATCTGATGAAGAACAGGGTCACCAATTTATGTTTGGAAGACCTCTTTAGTTTGTTTAATGATTCTAGGGACTAAATTAGTGCTGTCCAGCAAATATAAATATTCTTTCTTTTAGCCTAATCGCTTTTAATTTTCTTCTTCATTTGTTTTGTTTGGTTACTTAACTCCACTAGATCACTTCATTTTTTTCAGTTACATAGATCTTGAGCAATTGCCCCGAAGGACCCATTTGTTTTTTACAGCTATATGAAGAGTGAACGATGGCTGTCAGATGCCGATTTAAAATGGTTTCGATTTTTAAAAAGCAGGCCGGATTAGGAGAATGGGAGGTGCCTTGTTGAGTCGAATTTTGTAGTAATGAACTGAAGTCCAGTACATAGAAGGCATTTATTTTTGCAATAAAATACCTTGGAGTTAATCTTCCCGGAAGGGAGAAAACCGTTTTAAGGTAGGGAACCTTGCCATCTTCAGTTTTAGTACAAATGCCCTCGGATATTATGTCCTCCCGCTCCGACACTTTGCTGAATAGTTGAAGAAATGCATTTACTAGCTTTGTCTATTCCCAATTAATAACTGAGGTTTGCATGAAAATAAAACTGACACATATATAACAATGTAAAATAACATTGTCGCTATATCCGTTTTTGTTCAATTGGGGAAAAAAACAACCCTGTCATGAAGAAGGTTGGATTCAGTATTTAAATGATTGACTTCACACCAAATATTGACATTGCAGTTCACTGATTTATGGGATAACATTGTCCTTCAGAATAAAAAGTACCAACAACCCTCGTCCATGGAATGTAAGCTTTATAAATGTTACCCAAAGTGCCTCGTAGGAGCCTGGTGTTAGAATGAGACGTCTCTAAATCGTCCTCCCAGTTACATCTTTCCAGAATTGCTGGCCATAGAGGACATGCAGTGGAGCTAGTTCAAATATCGTTCTGTTGGGGAGCTATTTTCAGAAGCATTAGTGGTGATGAATTTTTGTTCTGTGAACCAGCGAGTCCCACATTGAACACCTCCCAAACCGGAGACTGTTAATTGGAGTTCAGATTCCTCAGTGTATTGGTGTGGAGATGGTTCAGCCATACTTTACAGTTGTGGTAAACGTGCCAGTGGAACCTTTTGCAGGTCTGCATAAGCCATGTGGGTGCCTTACGTTATTTACAAAGTAGGTGGAACCATGTACATTTGCTTAGCAAGCATTCTCACTAGATTTGAAGCTTGACCACAGCAAGACACTGATCGTTTGAGATAGTGGACAGTGCGAAAGCTTTCAGCCTTGAATGTGGGGTGCCTCAGGGCTCATGCTTGAGCCTGACCCTCTTTAATCTTTGTGACCTTTCTGGCTGATGTGGTGCGTTCATTTGGGATTTAAGTGCTGTCATATGCAAATGATACTCACATTTTTGTGGCTATTTCAAACTACCTGTCTTTAGTAGTGGGGAGGTTAAATCAGTGTATGTCTTGCTTTATCTGCTGTATGAAAGACAATTCTTTGAAGATTAACACAGACCAGACTGAAGTACTTGTGTTTGGTTCTCAAAACTCCAACTGGTCAAATATCTGGTGGCCGCAAGCCTGTGGACCTCTCCGCACTCCTTTCAAATCCGCCAATAACCTTTGGGTCATCATTGATAATACTCTTGAGTTTTGATGCACAGGTCATTTGCATAACCAGCACTTGTTTTTACATCATTAGGACCCTGAAAAGATCTTTCCTTATATTCCATTGTATCTGCACCAGGCAGTCACCATTGTCCTTGTCACAGTTGGATTACTATTATGAACTAAACTTAAATATCAACAGCTCTTCCCTGCACAAACTTCAGGTTGTATAGAATGCGGCAGCCCGCCTTATTTTGAACATTCCTAAACAACACTCAGACATGGTATCTGTTCTCTTCATTGGCTCCCAGTCAGAAGGCGAATTTTCTTCAAGGATTTGTGTTTAGTCTTTGAAGCTCTTCACCAGAGGCGCCCTAGCCAAATGAATACTCTTTTACATTGATACACTCGTGGGAGACCACATAGATCTTCATGTTGTAAAAAAAAAACGCAAGGTCCCAAGATTTCGAAAGACTATATGAGGTGGGTGTTCCTTCTCGGTGGCTGCTGCCAAACTATGGAACACTTTGCCTCCCTATATTTCTTAAGCAGATTTTTTTTACGTCCTTCAAAAAACATCTGAAAACCTGTCTCTTTTCATCTCAGAATCTTTGATTCTTGGCTGCTTTGTTCTTGTTCATCTATCTGTCCTGCTATAGTGCTTTGGCAACTGCGGGTTTTAGTGCACTCTGAATTATATCCTATAAGTGGGCAGACACAGTGCGAATAAGTGAGACAGACCTGTTCGGATATGGAAAGTAAGGTTCCACAGAGGGAAGTATAAACAAGTAGATAGGCTTTCTTCTATGAGGGTGTGTCAGGTTGGATATTTTGAACTTGCAGCAGTGCTACTGTAATCACACGTAATGGCCATTAGGTACCGCAGACTTTTAAAACTATGCAAAACATTGATATAGACCCAGTTTTGTAGAACTCCGCTCCCAACATCTTAAAGTAGTAGTGTGTGTAATACCCATTAAAGTTCCTTATTTCTAAGGAATTTATCAACTACGTGCATTCCCGCATGCCTCTAAGCTGTCACGATAGGCAGTTGGTGAAATGAGGTTAATTATGAGTTAAATTTGTTCTCTAAACAAGGGTTTGGCTAGCATTGGCACTAAAGATATTGAACCAGTTGGTGGGAGTTAAAACATAATGGTGAAATTAACAGAGTCCAGGAACACTCAGTTGTAGATTTCTTTTTGTGATCCGATCATAGCAAGTATATTTACACATCAGTATTAGTCGTTTTTCAGCTTGCTTGCCTGCCTACCCAAGGCCTGATCTCCCATCTTCCCTGCCCCTCATACCTGCCCCCCACACCTTCCTGATGGTCTTCCTTAGTTAGAGGAAATACATTTCCTTTCTATAAGATAGAATGAAGATGCTTCCTAGTAGTTTACATTTATTGACTGTCAAGGGGCACGGCTCGTTGCAAAAATGATTGAGTGTCAGAAGTAGGATTATTTTCATATCTTGTTCGCTCTGCGTCCTGATTTTGGAGGCATCCATAGCATTTGAATCTGCAGTTGACATCCGTGATGGAGCACTACTACTGTGCAGGCAAGTAACCCTTTTGTGCTTAGGTTTGCTCAATGTTCTGATGTAGCGTTGCAGCTGTCATTTGAATGTTGCAGTGAAAATGTACAATGTGTAATGCATTTTGTAGCCAGAAGGAATATTAAACTGTTAATCTACCTCATAAATGCCTACTCTTTCCAAAAGTCACATAGCTGGTTACACCACTCCTGTCTAAAATAAATTGCACTTGTAATTGCAGTATCATTTCTTGCATCCATTGAGAACCGAGGTTGGACTCAAACTTTTCAGCACACCTCTGGATTATAGACCCTCTCCCCCTTCATGGGATTACATTATAGTTATTTTGTTCCATAAGAACAGTCGGAGCATAAATATCGTTTGGGTTACAAACACTATGGGGCAGTTTACGAGGAAAGGCCAAGAATTGAGATGTCCTCGTCCGAACAGAACTAGAGTACTTTAAGCAAGATATAGTGCCTGCCTTGTGCAATGCATATTAAAGGTTACAGGTTCATCACAACACAAATATATTAATACCAAATACTCCATATCTGTTTTGTTGGATCGTAAATGTATTACTCAAAAGACAGCCACTTGAGTTTTGCTACCATCTGCTAATGAGGTGTGCATGTCACATTGTGTGTAGGCACAAGTGTGATTATAATGAAATGCCTTTTGCTTATCTCCTTTCTGTCCAAGTGGTAACCACTGTGAAAGCTAACCTTCATGAACGTACTTAAGTAAATTTAATCTGAAATATGTGCATGTTCCTCGTTCGTGTTTTTCTTTCACAAAGCTCTGTGATGTATTGTCAACGTATGCATTTGTATTTCTCCAAAATAAAGTGAAAATTTCACAATTAACAGCTTCAGCATTGACTTCGAGATGATGCCAGTTATTTTCTTGGAGAACTATGGCACTTCATCGTTTGGTGGTGATGGTGAACATAGAGGATTGGTTGAAATATCTTAAGATAGTGAGTGGGGTGTTGAGCGGTAACAAAACAAACTCTAAACCAAACTGACTGGTTTCCATTTTGTGTTGCTGGCTTTGTTTGCTCTGACCTACTGTTTTCTTTCAGATCAAGAATCTCATGAACTTGGCTGGCATTGGAAACCCCTCATGGGCAGGGTGCAAAACGCGCTAGTAGGACTTGATCCGTAACACTTTCTTATAAAGAGTAGGCGTCTAATTATATTAGAAATACATTTTTTTAAATATTACAGGGATTAAGACTTGTGAGCATGGTTTTTTATTCATTAATGTTATGGACAGTTTTGGTTAGATTAAGTGACATGATAACAATTTATAGAGATGTTATTTATTTCTAGTCCGATGTGTTCCTATGGCAAGGTTGCTTATTATACCAAGTTCCCACATACAAAAGCTACTTTCTTTTTATTTTTTTTAAACAAAACTCGGTGGGCACTGTATGATGAATGATTTTGCCAAGAACATGTTGCTTATTTTGACCATCCTAATCACTTCTGTTGCTTTATTTTTAGATACCTCATTTATTCACAAAATTGAGGATTTGACAGCATCAGAGACTATCATTGCTTTAACCATTGTTTGATTTATTGGCTAGGATTATAGATTAAATACTGAACGTTTGTAAACTACTGATGCCATTTAGTCTTGTATAGCTGCAAGTGTGGTTAAAAAAAGTTTACATTCATTTTTGTGACTACATTATTAACCAGTGGAACCTGGTTACCAGAAAACCATTGCTCGTAATTATTCAGATGTTTCCACGGTTCGAATCTCTTTGTTTATTGTATGGAACTTAAGTTGCCTTGACTTAACTGGCCATGTCGGTTTGGCATGTGAAATCCATGCTTGAATAAATGGCTTTAAAGTTGAACTAAGCATTCTATCTGCTTTTTGGGGGGCTAACTGCATCCTTTCCCTTTAGCTGGAGGTCCTTTTTGCTTTTTTCAGAGCCTGAATTCATCACTGGAAGAAAAAGGATGCAGTTTAAATCAAACCTGTAAGTTACGCAACGTGCACATTAAGCATGGTTTCTAGCTTTTGCCAACATTACTTGATGGAGTGTACTCAATCTTCCCGCAAAGCTGGGAAGGGTGGCTACTTTACACCTGCACCATCCGGCTCCGTGGCTAGTGCCCTTTAACACAAGGTATTTCCAGTAAGTGTAAGGAGAACTAGATCTTGGCGATCAGAAGTAAGGGGATACAAACAGCTGAAAGAAATGTCATGTAATCTTTCCGGAAATTGTTCTTCATTGAAGTAAACATTTTTCATAAGTTTGGTTTCTGTACTTCTGCCCGACGAGGAAAGATAAAATCAAGTAACAGCAATACATTTTAGGACAGCAACGATTAGTGACCCACTAAGCTAATCTTCTTGTTCAAATCCCAGCAGGCCGAACTAGAGTCTTTCCATCCCCCTCAGTTGAATACTAAACAGGACTTCATTAGAAGATGCTCTGGGCATATCCCACGGGAGATTTTGCGCCAAGCAACTTGTTTCTGGACCTGAGATTACCAGTTCTAAAAATCACGGGTACAGAAACACCAAGTCTGGTTTTACTAGGTTCGGATTCACACTCCGTGAAACTGCAGCATCTCGGGAGTAGCAGACTCGCACTATCCTTGTCACCCCAACCAGGGTACTGTCCTGCTGTGCCAAGCCATCTTTCTTGGGCCTCGACCTGCAGTACCTTCCTGCTGCCATTTGGCAGCTGCACAAAGCAGGCTGAAAATGTATGATTAATTTATAAAAGTGTATTTTTTGGTGGCGGTGGCACATTATGCCAGTTACACTGGTAATAACTTGATAAAATCTAAATACATTTATATATTGCGGCTGAAATTCCTCCTTTCTCAACCCACCTCACTTAAGTAAGGGGGAATTATGTGCACTATAAATCACATTGGGTCAGCAACATCGGTCAAAATGGAAAGACATCTGAGAATACAATTATAAAGAGATTTTGAGTAATATCACAGACATCTTTTGAGTAGCATCCCAGACATCCAAATGGCGGTGGAAAACAGCCCATTATTTGGCATGGAAGATGGTATGACATCTGGAAAAGGACCCCGTATTCCTGGTTTGCAAGTCCCCATTCGGCATCGAATAGGTTGTGATGCCCATTCATTGGTGCAGTGATAGAGACCCGAATCACACATTCTGATTTCCCTTATATAATTCTGTGTGGTGGTCCGTGAGTTCTAACAACACCTACGAAGTCTTGGCAGAGCAAATATGTCTGGCTTTAAAGTAGTAGTAAATGCAAACAGCACATGTGCATGGCTGTTTGCATGTTTAGCACATTTAAGCCAGACCTGTTAGCTTTGACAATGACTGTTTCGTTCTTTTCTAGCTGCTTCTGCCTGCAAGATTGTGGGTTCGTGTTTAAGTCATCAAAAATGCTCCCCAGCTCCACATTGCATTGACTGAGCAACTCCCCATAAACGAATGGGAATAGCTACCAACCCCCGCCCCCCCAATCCAGAAAATAAGGCGAATGCCTCCTCCCAGCCTTGCTGGAAAGTGACAAGAGGGTTATAAGGTTGTAGCACAAAAGAATTGTCTTGAGCTGAGATGCATGGAGTGTAACGACTTATAAAACCAATACAAACCAGCAAGTGGGAGGATCGGGCTTAGATGGCCAAAAATACGAAAAGCACAACAAAATTCGAAGCTTTTTATAAAGAGGATGTAGTCTAGGTCATGAGGGATGAGCAACCAGGTGGCTGGAGAATGGTGTAGCAGCAGGCCAAGTGATCTAACGGTCAGATAGCAATGTAGGCCAAAGTTAAACTTGTGCTTTCTTTTTCCTGTGTGTAATGAAGGTCGAATATCATATTAGACCTTTTTGTTTCTTTGGCATTTGGTGGTTTTCTTTTGATGTGTGTGCTTATGTGTGTTCTGTGTCTAAAGCCAATAAAGTATAGGCAATTTTTTAATGGATTTTTTGTTATAGCTGGTCAAAAATGCAGTGTTTGTCACTCATGTCCACAAAAGATGTCTGGGATACTACTCAAAATCTCCTTTAAAAATTATTCTCGGATTTCTTTCCACTTTGACCAATGTTGCTGACCCAATGTGATTTATAGTGCACATAGTTCCCCCTTAAGTGGGGGGTGAGAAAGGAGGACTTACGAACGCTTTAAATGAATGTATTTATATTCTGTGAAGTTATTAGCAGTGCAACTGGTATAATGTGCCCCCCTCCCCCCCCCCCCCAAAAAATAATCTTTTCTAATTATCTCCTCAAATCCAAGGGAGAGAACCCCACCATCCCTCAAGCTTTTCACCCTGTTCTGACCAATGCTTATCGTCCTGTTGTACTTGAATAGGCATCAATTCTTAATTATCCCAGTTATGTGTAGTACAATAATACGGTTTAAAAAAGAACCATAAATACATTGTGTTCTTTAACCTCTCCATTGTGTTTTTGGGTCTCGCCTAGGTAGTGCTTGTGCTGTCTCCAAGACCTGCTGTATTCAGGATAAGGGCATGAAGCTCTGCCCATCTTTTTAATTGGCTACTGTTACTGTCCTTTATAAATTGTGGCTTTTCATTGGTAAATAGGCTAAGAAGTCTCTCCTTTGTACCGCTTTTTCTCTTGTAACCTCCCATGAGGATACCCCCGGTACATGTGTTGTTACTCAATACGTTTTAATTAAAGCCTCTGAGCACTATTTTCTTACATGGCTTTCTCGGCAGGGCACTTTTTTTTTTTTTTTGGGTGTACCCAGCGCACCCCGCCTTCTGTGGTGCCTTTCTTTTGTTATTTGTGGTACTGGGAGGGTGCACTCACCTGCAGGCCTTTTCTTCTGTTTATTTACTTTTGTTAAAATGGCAGCACCTGTGCTTTATTAAACATCTTAAGCTATAGTGTGGGTGCCGCTATTGCTTCAGCAGTAAAGAAACTGAAAAACCCCCACTTTTTTTCTATTTCTTTACTTTTTAAGTAATCGCGGCACCTGTGCTTTAGCTTAAGATGTTTGGTGCTGTGATTGCTTCAAAAGTAAAGAAATAGAAAAAAAAATTAGGTGCAGGGATTGCTTCAAAAAATAAAGAAAGAAAAAAAATAGGTGCTGTGATTGCTTCAAAAGTAAAGAAATAGAAAAAAAAATTAGGTGCAGTGATTGCTTCGAAAAGTAAAAACATTGAAAAAAGTCTTTCTATTTCTTTACTTTTGAAGCAATTGCGGCACCCACGCTTTAGCTTAAGATGTTTGAAGCTAAAGTGGGAGTGCCGCGATTGATTTGTAATGCAATAGGTCTTGCGTTACTGAAAGTTTGAGCTATTGGCGTTGCATTATTTTAGCAATGCCAATAGCTCAAACTTTCAATAATGCAAACCTATTCAAATGCTTGTTTGTTATTTCTGGTGAAAGCCTTTCCACGTCCCATCCTAAGACCTCTTATGTTTTCGTTGCTTGGAGTCGAGCTCCTCAAAACATCAACTTACTCTTGGCTACGGATCACATTCAGTCTCGCTTGGTGCCTGAACCTCTTTCAGCTTGTAGGCTGTGAAATGTCAAAATGTATTTATCTTTCCCAGTTTGTTCTTGAGCCACACCTCGTTCTGAGTGACAGTGGCCTGTTCTGTCTCAGATGTTAAGACCAATTATTAGGGAATTTGTCTTGAGCACATAATCGTGGAGAGGGGAATATTCTTTTCTGACAGTGCCCGTGGCTGAAAGGTAAGTGTGTACTGCTGTAACCATGATAATGCAAAGATGGTACAGCCTTGAAAAGTACAAACACATTGTTTCTTTATTCCAATTTGGCTCCTGAAGAAATTTGAGGCCCGGATGTCTGTCAGACCTACCAATTCTGAAGATGTTTTTTTCTCTGTGTGAGATGGGAAAGGTTCTGGAGCAGAGGTAGGGCTTTAAGATCCTTTCTGCCATTCCAGTCACAACAAGCATTTGCAATGCAATAGGTCTTGCATTTGCGAGAATTTAAGCCATTGGCATTGTAAATGACAATGCCTTTTATTTGTTTTGATAATACATAAATAAAAGGCATTGGTATTTACAATGCCAATAGCTCAAACTCTTGTAAATGCGAGACCCATTTCATTTCAAAGAAGCGGCCACTATTGTCCCGGGCTGCTTGGAAAGTGCAAGCGTGCAGGGTGCACTGAATGTTGCAGGAAAGCAGGTCGGTGAAACTCATTAAAGAAAACAGTGCTTACAGACTAAATTTAAGACCTGCCTTGTAACAACAGAAGTTAAAGGCACAGTCCTTATGGGAGGTTACAAATGAAGACAAGGTGGTGCTAAGAAGGGGCTAACAAGCCTATTAACGAATCCGAACCCAGCAATTACAAAGGACAATAACCCAAGCCAATGAAAAATATGAGTGGAGAGTTGGCAGAGCTTCAAGTTCGTATTCTAATACAGCATGCCTCGCAGAGTATGTGCTCCCAAGGCTCGACCTAAATAGGGCATTAAAGGGGCAGGACCAAAGAAAGGAAGATGCAATAAACACTTTGTCCTGGGTTTCCTCTGCCATTGTGATATTTGCTCTTCACAGGGAGATGGTGTAAAGGGTACCGATATCCTGTGACACACTGGTTCTGTGAGAGATGGCATGTCTGCGGTGTTACTTTTATTATGTATTCGTTTCATTGTGTGTCTTACAAAAATACTTTATTTGGAGTAAAATAAGTGCAGGTACTGAGATGTGGACTGGAGGTGGGGCCAGAGCAGATTTGCGGACAGAGCGAGGAGACAAGCATTTAATAAACCTTCTTTCTCAGTCCTCTTCTTCACAACGCTTTATAATCGAATAAATGCTGCCTGTTCCCTCACCCCTTCTGTCTTTCCCTTTAGCCTCTCCTTATCTCCCAGGTCTATATTTTTTCATTTTCCTTTTGGGTCCCCCCTCCCCATCTCATTTCTGTCCATTCCTTTTCTCCATCTTTTTCTGTCTTTGCTCTAACCACTTTCTTTTTTACTTCTCTCCTTGCTTCTTTCCCCTCTCCATCACAGTTCTGTTTTGCCCTTGTTACTTTAACTTGGTCTCTACTCTTCCCTGACCTCCCTTAATTAACTCGTTTTTCCCCTACTCGCCTTTCGCTCGTCCTCTTCTGCTTCCCTCTCCTTTTTCTCTTCGGTGCCCCTTTACCCATTTTCTCATTTCGATAGCCTTCTCCACCTATATTTCTCTCAGCTATTTTCCGTAACCGCAACGCTGCTCTCTTCTCTTGCCCTTCCCTCTCGCCTTCCTTTCCTTCGCACCGTGCTCACTTGCTGCCCTGTCTTTACGCTCTTTCTTAGCCAGCGGGAGGATTGGCCTAGACAGGTATCACAGCGGAAGGACAGTCGTGCCTTTTGGGAAAGCAATGAGGATGGGAAAGGGCGATTTGTGCTCGCTGCAGGCAAAGGTTGTCAGAGACATAAACAGTAAAAGAAACAAACAGCAAAAAAACAGCCCACACACGGACCTGAAATACCAGCTCTTGTAGTACTGCCAGATTGTCCTAAACGAACCTAGAGGGTCCTACAGATGTGCTTGCTACTGCCCTGGGCTTGGTGGCCAGTGAAAGGGGATGGAGCCCTGCGCATGGCTTTTTCTCTTTTCACGTTCAGTAGTTTGGGCACTGCGAACTCGACCCTCTTCTCGGTAAATATACAAAGCCAGACTCCGCTTGGTTATGCACACCCTGTGTCACTCTCGATTGGAAAGCACTTCTCTCCGTGTGAACGGCCTTTTACTCCCCAGGCCTAAAGCTTTTGCACTCCACAACTAGACCCTGCCATGTCCATCCACAGCTCCACGTACATTTCCTGGATCTTTTTCTGGCCTCTCAAACAGCACTTCTGCTCAGGCGCTAAGAGGTGCATATAGCGCTTTGGGGCCGAAAGATAGGCTGTTCTGACACCTTCGTAGTTTGCGTGCTGCTTACACTCCACTCGAATAGTTTTGGGTGCAGTGCATGCGTGCGGCAGAGTAAACCAGTGCAGGACGGTTAGGACCATGCCTTAAGCGACGGTATGTGCAACTTGGGTTATTAAACAGACCGAGTCAGACGTGCTGGAGTCACGTTTGAAGCTTCAATAACTAGCACTACAGCCTGAGTGACTATAGTGGCAGTGGGACTTGTTAGAAGAAAGGCGCTTATACTGCTAAGTCAATAAATAGGTCAGGGTGATTTTATGAGCAACCGCGCATAGGTCATAGGGTTTTTTCTTGATGTTTTCTTGAACAACAGCGCTTCTCGCATCCTTTATGGTGGCAGGAAATGCAAGACATGAGAAGGGATTCGGGCAAAATGCAGAAATCGGCACGAGGAGCCTCCAGAAACGGTGTTTAAATGCGCAAATGGGATCCACGTCGGAAGAAGCATACTGCAGGCAGCTCCTGCACCCTCGTGGGCCCAGCGAGCACATACTAAAGGCAGGCCCCGAGTACAAATGACACAGTATAGTGCCGATGTAGAACTCTACTCCGTGATGCAATAGTTGCCTTGATTAATGTTATTCTTCTTGTTTATTCTACTGTTCTGTGAACGTGAAATAAGCGTGTTCGTCTGGTGAGTTGCAGGCTGAGCGCTGTATAACTTGGATAGTCACTGTTGGCAAAGGCTGAGTTAATGACCATTGCGTGTTTGTTTCAGGAATTTACTTCGGAAGGTCTTCACCCCTGGTGAAGGGATGATGTCTTGAAGTGCTAAAAGTTCCAACAAACGTAAAAGTTTCTTCTTTAAGATTTGGCACTCTCTCTTTGATGTGGGCAGTTTTTTAGGGGTAGAGGTTCAGGGAGGGAGAACACGTTTTTGGGAGTGTGCTTCTTGTTAGTGGGTAGAAAGCCTCTTATTTCTTCCACATGGTGATTTTTTCCCCCTCATTTGAGAGGAAGTTCTAGAGGACATCAATCAAGGGTTTGTAAAGCGTGACTTCTCACCCGTGATGGTATCAAGGCGCTGGGGGAGGTGGGGAGCAGAAAAGTGCTTGGGTCATTCGAAGAGCCAAGTCTTGAGGTCCTTCCTGAACTGGGGCAGCGTGGGAGATAATCTGAGGTGGAGGGGTAGGGTGTTCCAGGTCTTGGCAGGTAGGAGGGAGGACTTTCCTCCAGTTCTGGTCTTGCGGATCTGTTGGACAGTGGCCAGGGCGAGCTGAGTGGAGCAGAGGTGTCTTCTGGGAGCGTGGAAGGAGAGGTGGCTGAGCAGGTTTTCTGGTCTGGCGTTGTGGAGGGCCTTGTAAGTGTGGGTGAGGAATTTGAAGGGTATTCTTCTGTCTGCTGAGAGCCAGTGGAGTACGCAGAGGTGTTGAGTGGCTGTGACGAGGGAGGTCGAGGACCAGTCTGGCTGCAGTGTTCTGGACATTCTGGAGTTTGCAGAGGTTTTTCTGGTTAACACAGGCGTAGAGAGTTGTCGTAGTCTAGTCTGCTGATGATGAGCGTGTGAGTGACGGTCTTTATGAATTGGCTGGAGATCCATCTGATGGTCTTTCTCAGCAGGTAGAGGATATTGAAACAGGCCAAGGATACTGAGTTGATCTGTCGGTCTATAGTGAGCTATGCGTCTAGTATGATGCGGAGGTTTCGTGCATGGTCTGTCAGGATTGGGGGGGGGTGTCCCTAGCGCAGACGGCCATCAGGTATTGTTCCATGCGTAGGGGGTGGATCCCAGGAAAAGACTTCTGCCTTGCCTGTGTTTCATGCATGTTTACTTTCACATCGTCCTGAAAGAAACTATTTGCTTTCAGACTCAACAAAGCCCATGAGTTCACAATAGTGCTCTGCGTAAATACACTTCCCTCTTTTACAATAAAGAGTCCCCATATCTGGATTACTAGTTTGCCAGAGCTCGATTCTCTCATTGGCGTCCAGCGCAGGTAAGCGTGGGCGGGGTTAAAGTTGACAGACGACAGAATAGGTATAAATAAAATATTCCGGCGTCTGTCGACCACACACCCGCCCCACCCACTTACCTGCACCGGCTGCGACTGAATTCTCGCCCCCACCCCAAAAGCTGTGAAGTCTTCAACTTTTCAACACTCTCCACTCCCTACTTTTTTCTATAAATCAGAGGAAGTGATAGCTGATACCTTTGCAGAGGCTGGTCATAGGAACCCTGATGAACTCCTTCTTAGTGATGTTATTACCCCATCCATCCCAAACAAATGAACGCCATTAAACAGGCAACCGTCACAACCAGAGATAGACTAGCCTATAAGTCAATCAGGCAATGCTCAATGGGCTTTTTCGACAGGTAAATGTGTGGGACATTTTGTTGGCTGTTTGTGGGCCTGTTTTATGGTATTGGGGGTGGGATAGAAGGGGGCTGGTTTTACTTTACTGCTGCTTTCCCTTTTCTTAAAACCAAACTTTGCCTGCAGCAAGCTCAAATCCATGCATTCTTGCAAAACAAGAATACAGCGTGTGTTTAAAAGTAGAAAACTCCCCTAAATTACAAATGTGGGGCACTTTTATTTTGATGCCCAGGCCTATTTTCTAAACCAGAGTGACTGATTACAATCCACGGGCAGTAGCTTCTGCTTGGCAATTCTGGAGACTGCTACCCTCATAGCTTCTTGTATGCACATGTTTTTCTTTGGCATGTGTCAAAATTAAAGTTCTTCAATAACCTCTGCTCTTATTTCACAAGCTAAGTTGCTCAACATGGTGGACTCGTTAATGGAACGTTTTCATGGTTCTTCTTTTAATGTTCCTGACCTCAAACTAGTGTCAGTTAATTTGTCTCCGTGGGGGTTGAAAAGCTTGTTGTCAGGATTGCCTGAACCATTTCTCCTGGTATTGCTGCATGTGGCCATCCAGCCTTCATCCAGAATTGGAACTCTCAACAAAAAGGCCATATTTCTTTCTCTAATCCGGAGAAGGTTTGTTCATATAGAAAGAGGCACAACAGCTACACTCTTTATGAGCAGACAGAGGGCAACGTGTTATTCGCTTTGCCACCTAGCATTACAGCTATGCTTATGGTCTCTTCAAAACAATATTTGCCTGTTACGTTATATTTCAGGAGTAAATGTGAAAGCAGGTATTGTGAGTAGGCTTTAACATGCTTTACACAAATGTCTGTTGAACCAGAGAAAGAAACTGTCCGTGTCCGACACCTTGGGTTTTCTCGACATCTTTACAGCCAGGATAACATCTAGTTTCCCCAAATGCATGTCTCTTCTGGAAGTTAGTAGATGATTCTTCTGACTCCCCAGACTGTCGATCTGACCTCACAGGATGTTGGCAATGTTTATCTAGTTCCATATCTAGTCCCGCACCAGGGGGGTCATAATCCCACCTCGCCCCCTTCATTAACCTTAGCTGAAATTGAGATCCCGGTCTTCGGCTCACTGAAGCACTTCAAGTGGCAATAATGCTATTATCTGTGATGATAGAAAGAATGCAGTAAAGGAGCATCTAGTTCAGATTCTATAGCTGTTATTTGACAGGCAGTTAGATCCAATAAATCGTGTACTGTTTTATGCCTTTTCTTATCGGTAACAAGGATATTAATAGTGGCCTATTTAAACAGATTGGGTGACGTATTCTCGGAGATATAAGGTGAGGGTGAAGTAGACATTTTCATGGTTTATTTCATTTGTAGCCTTACATCAAATAATTGCTTCTGCAATGGTCTTTTATATAAAAAAAAAAATGATCATATGTCTTCTTGTCAGACCTGCAGACTTGGAAGTCAACCTTTAAGGTTATAATGACCTTTGTTCAATTTGTTTGCTAACTCTAAGACATTATCTTCTAAAGAGCTGTGTTGTGTCTTCCATAAGAAGTTAGTACTTAAGATAGCCCTTCTTCCCCAGGTGTTTTTTAATTAAATAGATCTTTTGTTTTGTATTTATTAATTTAGAATTTTTTTTGCCAAATTGCTTCTCAAGTGAGAAAACACCACATAATCAGAATGTATCCTTTGCCTTGCAATTCTGTTTGAGAATGACTTTCATCTAGAATAATTCACCAAAGACATTAATCCTACTAACAACCAAAAAGACTACGAAAAATATTTACATCAGGTCGATATTCTCTTGCGTCTCCTAATCCTTTGATATTTGAAGAGGACTGCCTCCTCAGGCTCTATACACCATTGCTCCAGAATAAAGGCAGCATTAACTAATTTTCAAAGACAGCTTCTGATATTTGATGTTTTTATTGTAGTGACACATACCACTTTTTTTTATTAGTTACTTTTTAGATACATCTGGCAGTTAGCCACCATGTTCTACACAGTCTGGTGCTTAAAGTCTCCAGCGCATGGTGTGTGCTTCTCCTAGTTTTTTGGGTGCTGTTAAATCAGATGCCAAACTAGATAGGAAGCGGAGAACAACTACATAAATAAATAATAATAATAATACAGAAATTTATTGAGCGCGAACAGGTACCTCTGGGGAGGTGTCCCGGCGCTAAATAAACTAGCATTGACAAGGATGGTAGGTCTGGTATTGGCTGTTGACCATTTTGGTTTTGCCAGTGCTGGTGTGTGCTTTTTAATTTTTTTAAGAAAATTCACATTGTACGATTACAAGCATTCTCTAAACGTGCATATTTTATTTTTTAGTTAAAGCTGACGGTGAATCACACTTGTTTTGCTACTGTACTTGTTCTGTAAATGTGCACGTTATGCAAGAGCAGTATGCCGTCTGTCAGTCAGCTAAGCCAGCGACTGAAGTGAACTGGCAGAGATCATTGTACAGAAATTTTAATAAGAGGAACATTAATATTGAAACACACTGGGTCATTACCATGACGCAATATAACACCCAGCTCCTTTTTATTGCACTGTTTTGCAATAGTTTCCTAAAAAAAAATGACCTTGGAGATGCCATTTTAATTGTTTTTTTCTTTTTTCTTTTAAATCCTCTTGATTTCAGTTGTCGGAGTGAGAATCTACATGGTTCTCTGTATACATTTGACTTGGGTCTTATTCACGGCAAAAATGAGTGTCTGTATAACGTAGTAGGCGGTGACAGCAGGCCTGAGTGGAGGTGTAGCCCTTGCTTCAAATACTGTTATTTGGAGATGTGTTAATTAAATTCCAAATGCAATGACTGATCTTATTCTCATGGGCAGATACTCAAATCAGCAAAAACCTCAGCCATAAATAACACGGCTAGTACATATTTCAACCACCTTAGGGTAACAGTCACACTTTATAAGTCTCCTAAATAAATATCAATCTGAGATTATGGTTAGTGTTCCGACACCTAGGGTAAATACCACAGATACGTTTTCTGATCACAACCACAGAGGCCCAGAATAAGTGATGCTATCTTCATTGTAAACCGGGCTGCAGATACGATACCGTCTCAGTTGTGTTTGTGCGAGTCGTATTGCATCACCGGCATTGCGTTGGGAGCTCCACTGGCCCTTCTTTGATGTGTCGTCTCTAAAACTTCCAAACTCATGACTAGATAATGTCTGGCACACCTTCGGCAGAGCTGATAGAGGCCGCTCCCCGACTGGACAAGGGCCTCCCTTGGCTTCAAATCAATTTATGGTTAATTCCTTTGTATTGTATTTGGAGAATTCATTGATTTGAAAATGAACGTCACTATCTAATATCAACATAAAAGACATATTTTTAAAGCATAATTACATGAGTAATTTGTTTATTGTTTTGTCAATTCCCATTGGCGCAGGACTTTTATAAAGACGTAGAGTGGACCTCTAAGAACACGAATTTTGAGTCAGCAATAGGTTCTTATGTACGCAAAAGCTGTTGTAATAGCAGAGAACTTAAATACTAATTGTGACAACGAAAAATGTATGTTTTTGAAGCCCCCAAGAGACGGCGATGCGACCTACATAAGAAAAACGTAAGCGTGAAATTCAGTTACAAGTCTTGGGGTTTTTCAAACTAAGGTACAGTATATTATCACAGAAGGATGTTAATGAGAATGTTAAACTCAAAATGCTTAGTTCAACTTTAAAACATTTCTTAACGTTGTTATTCATTTAAGTAATGTTTGTCACGTGTCCATCTCTTTAGTTTTTCAAAGTAAATGGACATCTGGCCAACATACGCAAGCAATTCTGTTTTGATATCTGATAAAAACCAACTTTCTATAAAGCGTTTTGTTTTGTAGCATGGCCAGAAATATTAAATTAAAGGCAAGCCCATACAATACACATGCAGGTCGCTGAAGGGTCTGAAAAGGCAGTTTGGGGTAAATGAGGGTGTAGTTATGGGGGTGGAGGAAGAAAAATCCTTTGTATTGGTGATTGTCGTGATGGCTCGTTGAGGGATGATTTAATGCTCCAGCATGGGATCCTCCTGAGAATATTATGCTGTATAAATCTTCTTTACAAAAAGGGACAATCCTGTACGACTTGTCAGCATTTTAATTCTGAATATTTTCAATGTAAAATGTGTGGGTCTATAGCCCTATAGGAACAGAGTCCAACTGGTGAGGAAGACGACTCCCACAGCACCCTATCTCAATGGTGTTTCCTCATTATGATTTACCCTAAAGGTCTCCGGCTCCCGGCCTGTTTTTAGGATTTTTCTTTACGTGTGCATATTTATTTCCTTCATTTGTATTTGTCCTGTCATGGAAAAGTCTTCCCTGTCCTATGTAAGTCTTTTTAGAGCTTGGTTACATTGAAGGAGGGTAATAACGTTTTACATTTCCATTCTGTGTGTAATGTCACACATTTAATCTTTTTCTCAACATCCAATAATTGAAACCCTTTCTACACACCTTGATCTGTGAGGGAATTGTTGATTGTGTTTGCTTCACAGAAAGGGATGGTGGCACGCACCTGCATGACATTGAATGGTCATGTCTGATATCTCGCCACAGACTTTACAGTGAACAGACTCCTGAAAAGGAGGGGAGACCTCCAGAAAACTGCTCGACTGGAGGTCACATCTTTTGGATCTGCCATACCCTTGGTGGGGGTAACATTTACTGCTTCCACGTGTGAACATATTTCTTCGGCACTGCCACTTTACTACTGTGTGTACTCAGGACTTCAGGTTTACTAGGTGGAAAGAGAAAAGATAGCGTTGAGCACCCTAGCTTTTAGTCACAGCTTGATTCCTAGGTTTTAGATCCCTTGCCTTGCCTTGCCTTGTAGGAGTGTCAAATCTTAAAATCATTAATGGAATCTCCATTAAGAGCAGTGACCTTGGGATGCTGGGCCAAGAAAGTACAGCTTAAATTCCAGCCCAATAACCACATGCCTCCCCCTCCCCCCTTCAAAGTGAGATGCCCAGTATACAATGGAATTATTCCCTTATGAGAGGAAACCACTATTGGTAATGGAAAACTGAAGATGTTCACTCTCATGTGAGTTTGAGTTGCCTTCCATATTTTCCCGCTGGATCATCAGGCATCTTTTGGTGAGAAGTTCGGTATGGCCTTATAGGCATTTTGAAATGCATATTTGCCTTCATCCAGGCCTTTCAATCCAGAAACTTGAAGAAGAAAGGCTCTCCCCGTCCCACCTAGGTAAGTGTGAGTTTCACAGAGACAACCTTATGTCAACTGATTCACTTTCCAAGAAGAGAATCCAGTGTTGGGAGGGATGGCAGCTGGAGCTTCTTTAGCACAAGGTGCCATGTAATTAAGGGTTTTGGCAGTTTTATTAAAACACCTTGACTATTTCTACTTGAAACGAAGGGTCTGCTCAGTTACTGGCTGTGTCTAAAATGCAAAACCCAGACTAGAGTAAAACAACAAGTCGGGTAAGCGTCAGAAGGGTATGGACAACACAAGTAGGGGGTCATGCAAAGTGTCTCGTACAGTAATACCCACCAATTGCTGCCACCAACTATAAGTCTCCATAGCCGTGTTTGAGAGGACAGCAGTCGTCCTTTCTGAGCACTTATGTCACATGGTGCACTTCTTCAGCAAAGTCTAATGTTATGCTGTATTCAAATTGACTCGAGGCACCAGTTAAATTCCATAAGCAGGAAAAATAACTAGCAAGAAATCACAAACTGGAGGCAGAAGGCACACGTGGGACATGCCAAATTGGCATTTGACCCAACACTGTCCAAAAGGAGACTTTGATTTCTTTCTCAGCAAAATGTCAATGTGGTTGGTTTTATGGTCTTGCAGTGTAAAGCATGCAATAGAGTGGAAATGTAGGCTCGAAATATAGGCACTGTTCAACCACCCTTCCGTTCGGGGACCACCGGTTGGGGAAAAGTACCATGTGTAATACCTGGTTTCCCTCATGGCTCCTGGCCTCTTTAAGTTGTATCCAGTTATCAAGCGCAATGAAAGAGGTGTGAAGCATCTAGGAGCTGAGCATCCTTAATAGACTACACTCCCTTCTGCACAGTCTGAGTTTTGTAGTCTGGACGAGTCCCACTCCCAGTCTCAGTGTGGGGATACCAAGCACTGCCGCAAAGCCGAATCCAGTCTGCCTGTCTTGGGCAAAGGCATTCCTATCATAATTGCATTTAAGCTTTTCTCACAAGGTCAAGGAAGAAAACCGTCCCGATTCCTAAGACAGTAAAATATAGCAGCCCCACAGGTCTCTCACTCAAATATGCTAACAGCAGTGGCAAAATGGCAATGTAGGGGGCAAAACCTTAGTCATATGACTGATTTGCCCTGTGCTCCAGTGATGCTTCAGTCCAGGCCAGAACTAGCATACTTGGTATCTGGGTAATCTTCAGGTTACGAAGCTTGTCCTTTTGGAGCAGTGGAACTTGATTCACCCTACGAAAATGACCAGAGATCTAAAGCATACCGAGTTATGTAAAGAAAACCACGAGCTTAACCTCAAGATGCTGATTTGAGAAGAGGTCCTGGGAGCAATCCAGAATTATGAATTGCTGTGTTCACTGGCAGGGCCAGACTGGGAACCAAAACCGGCCCTGGCAAAGTGCTCGGCAGGCCCCCACCCCTGGGAGGGGTTGGGGGTGCCGCCGAGCTCTTTGCCAGGGCCGGTTTTTGGCCGATTTCGTTACAGGGCCGATTTTGCAGATATGCTGCAAAAACGGCCCCCTGGGGCCCAAAACCGGCCCCCACCCATGCGGCGCACCGGGGAATTACCAGGTGCCCGCTACGGCCAGTCCGGCCCTGTTCACTGGATGTACTGGACATTTGCTTTCATTCGCCCATCCTGCAGGAAAATAACAAGTCTGTTTCAAGGAGGAAAAAAAAATATTTTGATAGTTTCAGCCCCTGTATCTGAAAAACATCCCCTAAAGTTCTTGGTTTTTGTGGCGGTCTTTCAATGGCAAAAGAAGGGTGCATCTTCCAGTGTGGGAAAAGCGAGAGCATAGACCAAGTAGAGTCAAGCAGATGGCTACCATCTTTAGAGGGGGTCTGTATCATACAGTTTAACCCATTTGAGTTTGAAACCTAGAAAGAACCCAGTGGTCAAACAATGCTACCCGTCATGGTGCATTCTGTCATTGACTATGGTTTAAACTGTAGTCCACACGACAGTGACATAGGAGCATTATGAAACTTACTCTCAGGAGTGGTATTTGGTCAACCCTTTGAAATAGGTATTACACAACCAGTTGTGGCGTCTGCTTTAGGGGCCGATTGAGGAATGGCAGTTCACAAAATAATGGGAATGGGCCTTTGTAAGCAGCATATTCTGGGGTCCCCCCACGAGTGGCACAGGAGCATTCCATTTGGAAACTGCATTATACAGTATACAATTATGTTTATTCTGGGGTCCTCATGAGAGCAGAAGAGGAGAACCACATAGGATTGGGCATAATACAAGCAGCAGAAGTATATACCGTTAAGGTCTACCCAGGAGCTTCAGAGGAACAACCTTTGGAAATGGGTATCAAGCACCCAGTCAATGGACTCGGGTTTCAACTGAGGAGCAGAAGCTGAATAACCCCTTGGAATCCGTGTAATGCAGATCTCTGTAGATTATGCTCTGGGTTCTTCCTGGTTATGGCAGAGGAACAGCAGATAGGAATCGGAATTTTAGAACCAGTTGCAGCATATGATTTGGTGGCTCTGTGTATGAATGGCATAAATACAACCCATTGGAAAGTAAATGCGAATTATTCTATCCTCTTTATGCTAATAAACATGCTTACCAGCTTTAACGTCTGCTCTGAGTCCATCCAAAAGCGACAGAAACAACCTATAGAAATCTGCAGTCATCTAACAGCTATAGTCTTTTCTCCTGGTGCCTACCAAGATGTGGCCCAGAAACAACTGAGAACAGGCCAGTGCTTCATTTGTAAAGAAAAAGTGCCGGGGCTCTGTCAAGAGGCCGCTTCGATCATCCCATTTCTCTTGTTAGTGCTGCCTAACACAGAACAAACCAACCCTACAAGTAGTGAAAGTGTGCAGCGTAATAGCCAGAGGTGCTGTCTACGGAGCTGGGGAACCAGGTTCAAGTCTCGGCTTCAGCTCAACAACTTGTGAATCTGGGCCAATCACTTAATCTCCCTGTGCCTCCCAGAAATTGATGCGTCCTTAACTGGTGCTCAAGCGCCTGTGTTGATGATTAAGCTCTGGTGCTGAGCACTGGAAACCACCGGCTCAAATTAAGCACTGGAACATTCTTCATACAACTAATGTGTGCCCCAGAGGGTCTACACAGGAGCTTAAAGGAGCAGTCAGTATGAATGACATTATAGCTTCAGCTGTATTACATGTTGCGGCCGGTGGTGTGTCGTGTAGCAGAGGAGCATCCTTTTGGAATGTGAATTCTACAACCACCCTTAGGATATTCCTCGAATGGCCCAGCCAAGGGCATCAAGCAAATATTCAGAGTTAATTTTTTTAAAGCAACTAGTTTTGTGGCAATAGGTGTCATTGGCTATGAAAAAATGGATTGCTGGAACCAATTCCTTTTAATCATCTTAGCCATAAAATGAAGCTTACCGGTATCAGCAGGGAAGTCGGCCCATGTCTGTGAAGATACTGCGCTGTCTCTCCCACCCTCTGAGCTGGTGCACTTTAGAAGGGCTTGCACCTTTCAATCTCTCTTGCACCACCGTGCAAGGGCGTGTTCATGTGTTCTAGCACAGGTTTTGTACTGGCAGGGTTACGCTGCCGACTTTGGTGCTGGAAACCAGAGTTCGAGCCTCGAGGTCGCGTCCACATCCTGTTATTCTGGGCAAATCACTTAATCTCCCCGTGCCTGAATGTGTAATGTAAATACGGTGCTCGTGTAAAGCGCTCCAGTACCTTCGAGTAGAGTTCGCGCTATATAAAATATGCAAAAAAAAAACACTATTCCAAGACATTCTTAAAAACGTTTCCAAGTTTGTGTGCTCTACAGTACAGGACACGTGAAGTTTAAAGAAAAAAAAAACACTTTTGAACGTTCTACCTGCCTCAAGGAGATATAGATTTTTTGGGTGCAAAACCCGGTCTACCATATTTTGTAGAAGAAACTGTCAGGAGCCACAGGTTGTTGCATGGGAACGCCCAGTTATCACCCATGTTACACCGCCTTGATGCAAAGTAGAATATAGTGATCCTTTCTATTACTCTAGGCCTTCTTTCCAGCACTCTTGGCAAGTTTGTGTCACTTTTCTGATGCAAACCTAGCACAGAGTATTAGTATTTCTGCGCTAGTTGTGATGTCCAGGTGCACTCAACAAGAACTAACTGAACTTTAATGGATCCGAACCACTAAACGCAGTCCAAAAGCACATATCGTGAATTAGCCCCCTTCTGGCTGACTTTTGCACGCCAGTCACTTAAACGTCTATTCAAACCCGTAGCATGCTGTACTGCTTGGATTCTGATTTTAATTTGTCTTCGGCGGTAGGAATCGCACGCGTTCAAATGTGCATCTCGCATTTCCGCACTCCAAGACCTAACTCACGTTTGTAGAGAAATGTGGAGCACTTGAACGCTACAGCATTAAAACCGAGGCAAGCATAGCTGGTGCAGGGCCTCTTAGATTGAACTACACGTGTTGTTTCTGCCGTTGAACCGGCAGTGTGCTTAGGTCAGGGGACCCATGATTGCACGTTTTTACATTGAAAATGATTAGGTTAAAAAAAAAAGCTGCAAGTGTTTTGGTAGTATTATTGTGGCCGTCTCTGCTTGGCTATGGAATACCAATGTACAGCACATTAATCTGCCGAGGAGACCCATGCTGGATACCTATTGTTTAAGGTAAGTAGTGTTTTCTTGGGAAGATTTCATAACTGGTGCCGTTGAAAGCAAAGCCCCTTCAGCAGCCTCTCCCTTTTATGCACACATTTTAGGTTTGACATATCAAGTAGGCTTAAAAATAAATAAATGGCAAGTGCAGACAACCTCTTCAATTACTATCTAGTCTTAAAAGTCTCCAATTTTTAGATTATCATCATGCAAGGGAATGCATTTGACCAGCTATCTGGGTCCCCTTAAAAGCGTGTTGTCTTAATGTTCTGTACTCGAAAAGCACTGCCGCTTGGCAGTTTTGTCATTGTGATAGCAGAAACTTTCTTTAGTTCTCGTCATAGACAGTTTAACCTGTAAAAAGCCTTCAAAGGTTATTGGGGTTACAGTGAAACTTGTCTTTTTTTTAATTCGGAGCTTAGCGATGTCACATGCGGAGTTTTAAAGACTCTACTATCTGCCATTTCCAGCTGTCTTTACAGCCATTAGCAACTGCAGATTTTTACAGATTGCCCTTTTTGATGGTTTTGAAAAAGTATGGTTTTTGAAGTCTGTTTTTGTTGGTCGCTGGTTTGCTTACAGGGCCTCTTAAAACTGAGTGATTTGCTCTCTTAAACGTTTTTCTTTAATTCTATGACTCTAATGCGCCCTAGTGGCTATACTCGGATATGTCGCAAACCTAAGAAAATATCCCTGCGCTCTGTTCAATCATACTGATGATCCGAAAGGCTACCTCCGCATACTTAGTTCCTCTGTGCGGTCAGGATGACATCAAGTTGTTGCACATTTAGAAAACTGATCCTGAGAACAAATAAAAAAGCGCGAGCAAGTTCTTTTTGTGCTGTCTCCGCCGAAATGATGTCCCCCTAGGAATGGTAATGGAGGCTTCCATTTGCTCTGGCGGAACGTCGGGCCATTTTAAAGAAGTTAAGTAGGTTTTCGGCCTTTCATCTTGTGAATCCCATCGAGGTGGCCCTGCCAATCGTCCATCATTGGGCCCTTTAATTAATACTGCTATCGAATAACGAAACCTCTTTCCCAGACCTAAAACCAAGAAGAATGCCTTGAAGTCGAAGACTTTCTTGACAGAGCAAAAGAGATCACTTTTCAGCAGTTTCGGAAACTTAATTTTTATTATCACCACAAAGGAATATGCCGTTAATATGTTTGTCAACCATCACCCGCATAATGCGAGTAGAAATATTAAGGGAGGCCTCTGCTGAACACGATTATTGATTCAGTATTTTATTTCGAATCGTTTATTTCATTTCTAAATTGCGTTCACAAAATCATATCATTAAAAAACAATTGAAAGTGCATTGTCTTCTTTTCTCCAGTCTCACCACCTTCGACTGGCCCCGAAAAATAAGACTGACACATTTCTGAGCATTATATCATCTTATGTCACCAGCGCTAAAGTAACTAATATTTTGTGCTGACTGGGAATAGCCAAATCGCCCCACAACACCAATAGCATCAGCCGCCACAAGAATTCCAGAGGGTTGACCCTTAACTACCCCCAATACGCCTCCATCTAATGGCATTGCTACAGTTTAAGCTATATTGTTCCATTCACTCTGCAGGCGCCGCCCTGATTTCGTGTACCCGACCTCTTAGATGTGTTCTAAGCTAAGTCTAAAGCTAGCCTTATTCACCACATCTTGTGGGCGTATTAACACCTCTTGCCAGTCCTGCCCAAATATTCCCACAACTTTATCCAGTTTGCCCTTTTTAAATGTATGTGAAGTGTTATTCATGCATGTTTTTAATGAACGCTTTCGACTTCTTTTCTCGCACACGGAGATTATTTTCTAGGGCATGTGATGTGATATGTTGCCTCCACTTCCAAAGTACCTCCTAAATGCATTACAAACTTGGAGGGTTTTTTTAAAAGTGACTTAGTGCTTTCATATTTACACTGATCTGCGAGACAAAGGGCATGTACCTAGACCCCCACAAGTCTCCCAACCTTGTTATAATTAGGTCACATTTTTTGACTCTTGATAGACCCATTCATCCATTCACAACTGTCCCTGAATTTACTGTTTATTTCCACCCTTTCTTTCTAGACTCCCTTCCATGCTTTCATCACTACCACTGTTGGTGAGGGTAAAGGCATCCCCCACGTTATCACTATAAAAGTAATGCCTAAACATTCTGCTACGTATGTTGTATCTATCCGTTCTCTGGGAAGGTTTATCAAACAACCAGGCACATTAGTTCACTACTGCCAAATGTGCAGCCAGGTACTAGTTGTGTACTTTCCGAGGCGATTTATATCCTTTATGTAGGGTAATCAGTAGAATTGTGGAACTCTGCACAACCGCTCAGAACCTATAGGAACTACCTTAGGATATCATTTAGGGTTGTAAAAAAATATGAAATCTCTCAAGCAACTAAAGAGGGTAGTATGCATAAGAAACTTGGGAGCCCAACCTAGTGCTGCTCTTCCCAGTTGGGACAGGAGAAATATATTTAAATATGCACCCGGTCAAGCTGTAGCTTTGGTACTTTTATAGAAGATCCTAACATCCCTGGTCACAACCCCCCAAAGTATCACAATCCTGATGCTGTCTTAAATTGTGACGCAATAGCATCCAGGGGTTACCAATCACAGATTGGGCAAAGGTCTGACTGTTTATATGAAAACTGGAGAAACTGTCATATGTGGAAAGGCCCAACTATTCTGTTTATAGTTTCTCTAGGATTTGGTATGCAGAGCAGAAACATCTCTATACAGAAGAGGCATGTCTTCTAAATCTGAGCACCATTTCATCCCCTGCATTGATTCATTTTTGCGTGCCCAATATGAAAGCGGCTCAATTACTAAGGCATGCAGTATTGAGAAAAAAGGGCCGTAGGTCTTGTGCCTCTTAATTCAATAGACCTAGAAATTCTAGCTATTGGGGAGTTGTAGAGCAGTTGAATCGAGCCTAACATCTTGGACCCATTCCCCCCTTTTGTTTCTTCTTTTTCTTGAAATTGCAAACGTGAAGGTTTTCTCTGTATTGTCATTGATTTCATCATGCAACTCTCCCATGTCAAGAGGAATGTAATCTCCTGAGGTGTATCCTTGTGGCTCTATGTGACATGAAACCTTATTGATCCTGTATGGGATCACCACCTCTGTCATTTTCGTAAATGGTTCTAGAAGAAGTCCTTTTGGACCCAGCATTTTTCCAGATTTGTAATTCAAATAGTGCAGCATCTGCCCCATGCACTCTGATATCCATGTCTAACTGATATCTGTCTATTGGCTGTGTTCTATTGTAGGCAAATCTTTTACAAAATTCATATTATCTTTATCAGAAGAAATCACTGCCTTTGCAGATGCGCACACCGAAAGACGGGCAATGATTTCTTTGGCCCGTACACGGGTGCAGATGATAATTTGATTACACTTCTTATGCGGGAATTGAGTACCATATCGTACTGATAAATTGGGAATTCGCTATACATCCTCTATACATATGGTTCAACTGGCTACTACGAGAACGAGACTACGGAATTAAGCCCCGAGGAAGTGGTAGGGTGACAGCCAATGACGTAACACATGTTGGCTGGCAGAAGAATCCAAATTCAGTTAAAACTGAGAAGATTGAAGAACATAAAGATCCTGGGATGACTTTTATTTGTGTTTATATAAGATTGCTTGTGCTAAGAGACCTGTTTTCAGTCAACTTTTTTTGTTTGTTGGCCCTAGTAAAATGGATTTGAGGCGGGTTAAACTTTTCTCTAAAGGCGCTAGCTCCGAAGCTATTCTGTGGGCTTTCATGGTTTTCATACATGCATTTGTCAACACCCTAATACCGTACTTATACTTCGGTCTGCCATTGAATCATTTTGGTTTTTAAACAAAAAAAGCATATTTATAGATCATTTAGGGACTATTTGCATAATAAAATGAGTCTCATACGAGATGAATAAATACTTCTTGTTAATGTCTTATGTTAAAGTGCAGTTGAGAAATGGCAGATGGTGTCATGTGGCTATAAGCAAGTATGTGTTGGGAGGGGTCCCTGACTGATGTCCCAATGCTAAAATATATATATACATATATTTGCCTTTCCTCATGACGTGTGGTAATTTTGAAACAACAACTTTGCTCTGGAAAATTTGGAATTTTAATGTTAAAGCAAGCTTTTTAAGCTAAGTTTTACTTTCCCAACTCTTGCCCTAATTCTTTTTTAGATCACAAGACAAGGCGGAATGACTGCCTCTATGGAGGAAAACAGCAATATTTTTCAGTTCCACCTGGATGATATGATGCACAGAACAGTATGCGATTAACTGTATTTCAGTTACTGCACTACACCTACATTTGAGCCATTTATATATATGTATCGTCATGGGGGACTCAGATATTTGGGAAAATGTCATGTCCCTTTTGTTTTGACAGATATAGGTCACTGAATATGAATGATGGTAAAAGAAAAATCAAACGTGATTTTTGTTTGATCATTTTCACCTTTCATCGTATTAACTTTAACAGCTGCTGAAGCTTCTGTGGGAAATTACAAAAGTTACCCTCTGGGGTTACACATTACTTTGTGTAGGGTACATGAGTTGTGGATAACAGCAATTAAACCCAGCTGACCTGACTAGAGAGGTTTAATTTAGCAGCTAAGTGCAAGTAAAATGACCTTGTCTATGGAGGCATTAGATATTATATTTGGGAGGAAACATTTTAAGTCTCACTGGCTTTCAATAAATAATTCCTGTTTCTACGGGCCAGTGAAGGCATATGTGTTCTGCTAGTATAAACCAATATGAATAATCGTTGGCAATAGCCCCTTGTTAGAGATTTATATACCGTGTCTAAATTTGATCAAGGATATGTTGAATTTATGACCCTCTGCACTCACCATAGATAAGCCATTGAAGGAAGGGGCATAGCACTATATGAACGGTGCACGAAATAAAGAAACCAGAAATAAAACATTAGCATTTAGTATTGTTAAAATGTACACGGTTAGTGTATCATCGGCTGAAACTCGGTTCTCAAGAAAACTATAGAGAAGACCAGTGAAAGGTTTCTCAAACCCCACCTGTGTAAGAGATTCAGTTTCCCTAGCCAGACCTTTGGTGCTCTTTTGCCTAAAACCTGCGGGGTACTAGTTTCTATTCTTGCCCTAAATTTAAGGACGTTCTTACTACTTTCTTGTTATAACTACTTTTTGTCTGGTCTTTAGGCCTGTTCCAAAGCACCAAGAAGCTGTTCCTGAGTGAGCAGCTAGGATATACCGAGATCGCTGATTTTGCCCGTAAGAATGCTGCCAACGCCTTATCCCTGGCTAATATGGTTGCGGGCCTTTCATCGATTCTATGCAGTTTAAATGGGTGAGTGCAAATGATGGTAGCTATGAAGATCCGTGAGACAACATAATGAGAAAATAAAAAGTTTTAGTATGACACGGATATAATTAGATAAAATATTAATTTGTTTCTTACTGTAGGAAACTGAAGCCGTTCGAAATTTTTATTTTGATGAAGGAATGTTTCATTTCCCTTAACATAGCGTAAAAAGGATGTTCTGGCTTTGAATTTCCTTATCACCCCTTACTGTTGAAAACTTTGAACCGATTGTTTTAGCTTTCATTCTTCTTTTGCTGCTGTTCACGACGATTATGTGATATGAGAATCGGCATAATAGATCAGCAGAGCTGGTATCCTTACTAGCTTTAATCAGACCGTCTTGCATAACCTTTCTAAATGCATCAGCTTATAGTATTCCTATAGGAAAGCATAGGCAACCCTAAGTTTGTATTGTAATTTGCTATAGGGCACTAATATAAATGGTAGGACATTTAAGTACCCTACAAAGAAGACATGCATATAGTAATTTTATCTCCTTTCTTACATATTATTGTAGAAGTGGTACAGGTGTGGTAGGTCAACCACAGTATATCAAGACAGTGGTCACAGGCACACCTGCATGTCAAGCTTTTGGCAGTGTCACATTTGTCAAAGAAAAGGTTGTCTCATAGTACCTCATTCAATTGTAACAGCCGGCGTACCCCACTCCAGTGAACGTGAGGCCATGTCCAGCTATTGTCATACTTACTTGTCTGCATTCCCATTTTACTTTAGCACATATTGCTCGATTTGGGCACATGATTTTCAAACCATGTTTAACCATTTTCATGTTTCTGTGATAGATTGCAGCCGTGCCCGTGCAGGTAAGAGCGGCAGGGCCGTTTTTTGGGGGAGGGGGGTGGGGGGGGGGGGGAGGAGGATTCGACAGATGACTACGAGGGAAAATGAAATAATTTTCCCTCGTTGTCGTCCATCGAAATCTGCCCCTCCGCTCTTACCTGCTTGGGCTGCGGCTGATTGATTGTGGTCATTATATACAGTTCTGAAGCCATTGGTCATATAGTATTGATGCAGGAACTTTGACATTTTATTTGTGACAAAAAGATATTCCTGAAAGTTCACTTCTAGAGCAATCGATGATAATGCCATTCTGTAATAGTGTAAATGTTCCAGATCTCAACCTATAGCAAGCAGTATGAGATTGTTGGTTGTGTATGAGTGTCAACGAATGAAGGAGCCAGAATCATCACGGCAAAGTAGGCATGTGGCCTCCTAATAACATCTAGATTAATTGCCCTTCTATAATTACCTTGTGATGCGGCTTTAGGAGCATGGTAACCACAGATGTCCTGCTACCATCCTAGTTTTCGCATTGAAGGGGCTCTATACTAAATATTTGTATGGTGGTCTCTAGCAAGAAAATTGCTCAGTGGACCTCACTCGTTAGGTGAAATCTCTCTGCATGTCAGCTATTTTTTATAAGGAATAAACGAAAGTATTATGGAGCCTGTGCATTTTCCCAACCCATGTCTCCTTCCAAAGCATGGCCTGGAATTATATGAAGAAAACTTTATATATTGGAATTTGATTATTAGTGTAAAGATACAGTAATTTAGAAAAGACCAATTTTTCAGAAAAAACGCTCTTCAACCAGAGAAAGTGGCAGCATAATCCACAGTTCCACTTGATTCTCTATTTTCTCCAGTGATGGGGCATAAATGTCTCTCAGTACCACCTCTTTGTCATGGTTGACCTTAATCCTTAGGCATCTGTCGGACCCAGTGCACCAATACAATGAATATTGAAATGGATGGAATATGCTACTTACCAGTATGCATCTGTTCTTGGCATGTAGAGCTGCAGAGTTGTACACTTAGCATAGATCGCCATCTGGTGTTGGGCCCGGATGTTTGCAGTTTGTTTTTCTTCTTGGACAGTCTTTGGAAGTCACGAGTTTGGTGACTCCTCCTTCGGTCCGTACTGCGCATGGGCTTCGGCTCCATCCTCAGATTGTTTTTCGCCAACAGGGAAATGATGGAGCTTGGTAATCACAGTGAGAAACCCATGTGTGTAGTATCTAAATAAGATGTACTGGAACGGATACAGGTAGCCGGGGAGGCGGGTGGGCGTGTACAACTCTGCAGCTCTACATGCCAAGAACAGATGCATACTGGTAAGTAGCATATTCCGTTCGAGGCATATGAGCTGCAGATTGTACACTTAGCATAGATTATATAGCAGTACCCAACCTTAGCGGCGACCACCGGTATCCGTTGCAGTGGTTTGAAATAGTGTCTTTAGTACAGCCTGGCCCACTCTAGCTTGCTGCTTGGAATGAACATCTACACAGTAATGTTTTGTGAAGGTGTGCGGTGTAGACCATGTGGCTGCTTTGCAGATGTCATCTAAGGGTATATTCCCTAGAAAGGCCATATAAGCCCCTAACTTTCTTGTAGAATGGGCTTTAGGCGGAACAGATAATGTTCTTTTTGCCTTTTGATAGCAAATCTGTATGCATTTTACAATCCACCTAGCTATCCCTGATTTAGAAATGGGGTTGCCTTTATGTGGTGGAGAGAAGGAGACGAACAATTGTTTAGTCTTCCTGAAGGGTTGCGTTCTTTGTATGTAGTATAGCAAGGCCCTTTTTACATCGAGTGTGTGTAAGGCCCTTTCTGCAACAGATTGAGGTTGCGAGAAGAAGACAGGTAATTCCACCGATTGATTGAGATGGAAGGGGGACATGACCTTGGGCAGGAACTTCGGATTTGTGCGAAGTATGACTTTGCTGTGATGTATTTGTATGAAGGGTTCCTGTATAGTGAACGCTTGTATTTCACCAACCCTTCTAAGGGAAGTGATAGCTACGAGAAAAGCTGTTTTCCAGGTGAGAAACTGTAGCTCGCATTTATGCATTGGTTCGAAGGGCGGACCCATTAGTCGTGTAAGAACTAAATTTAGATTCCATACAGGGGAAGGTGGTGCCCTGGGAGGAATTACTCGTTTAAGGCCTTCCATGAAGGCTTTAATAGCGGGCACTCTGAAGAGTGATAAATGCTGTCTGTTTTGTAGATAAGCAGCGATCGCTGCTAGGTGTAGGCGTATGGATGAATATGCCAGGTTACACCTGTGAAGATGGAGCAGATAGCATATGATGTGCTGTATGGATGCATCTAAAGGGTTGATTGTATTGTTACGGCAGTAAATAACAAATCTTTTCCACTTTGCGGCATAACATGCTCTAGTGGTAGGACGTCTGGCTTCCATGATGATGTTCATGCAATCAGGGGGAAGGTTAAGGTATCCGAATTCTAAGATTTCAGGAGCCAGATCGCCAGGTTGAGCTGAGCTGGGTCAGGGTGCCTGATTTCTCCATGGTTCTGGGTTAGGAGGCATGGGGATAGGTGCAGTTTTTGATGTGGTACCACTGATAGTTGTAGTAGCGTGGTGTACCACGGCTGCCTGGCCCACGTCGGAGCTACCAGAATGAGTGTGAGGGAGTGCTGTTGTAGCTTCCTGACCACTAATGGAATTAGTGGGAGAGGTGGAAAGGCGTATGCAAATCTGCCTGACCAGTTCATCCATATCGCATTGCCCTTGGACAATGGGTGTGGGTATCTGGCGGCGAAGCTTGGGCATTTTTTGTTTTCGTGGGTGGCGAAGAGGTCTATCTGAGGATGCCCCCACTGTTGGAAGAATGGCTGAAGAACTTGTGGATGCAGTTCCCATTCGTGTAGTTGTTGCGTTTGTCTGCTGAGCAGATCTGCCATGGTGTTTTGTACGCCTGGGACGTGTTGTGCCAGGAGAAAGATGTTTTGGGGAATTGCCCATCTCCATATGCTCTGGGCTAAGCGGGAGAGCTGGGGAGAGTGTGTCCCCCCCTGTTTTTGGATATAATACATTGCAGTCATGTTGTCTGTGCGAATGAGGACTGCTTTGCCCGAAATCTGTTTTTGGAAAGATTTTAGGGCTAGAAAGATCGCCAAGAGCTCCAGATGGTTGATGTGGAGCGATTTTTGCTGTGGGGTCCATAGACCTTGCATTGTGAGGTGTAGGAGGTGCGCTCCCCAGCCGGAGAGCGATGCGTCCGCTGTTAGAATCACCTGAGGAACCGGGTCCAGGAACGGCTGCCCTTTGGAAAGGTTTGTGGTGTTCCACCACTGCAGAGTGTGATGTGTGCGGCCGTCCACCAACACCAGATCCGTCAGCTGACCCTGGGCCTGGTTCCACTGTTGTGCTAGGCACTCTTGAAGTGGACGCATGTGGAGTCTTGCATGGGGCACTATAAAGATGCAAGACGCCATCATTCCTATGAGCTTCATGAACACTCTTGCTGGAAGAGAGTGTTGGGGAAGGAATGTTTTGCGTAAGGCTTGAATGCTTGTAATTCTGGCTGAGTTTGGATAGGCAATACCTTTGGAGGTGTCTATAGTGGCCCCGAGATATTGCTTTGTGTGAGATGGTATGAGGTGGGACTTTTGGTAGTTCACCGTGAAGCCTAGCTGGTGGAGCAGTTGGATGGTGCTGTTTGTATGCTGCACGCATTGGTGGTAAGATGCGGCTTTTATCAGCCAGTCGTCTAAGTAAGGGAAGACGTGAATGTGTTGACGTCTGAGGTGTGCTGCTACTACCGCTAGGCATTTGGTAAACACCCGTGGTGCGGTGGTGACCCCGAAGGGGAGAACCGTGAATTGGTAATGTTGCCCGTCCACCACGAACCTGAGGTATTTCCTGTGAGAGGGGTGTATTGGAATGTGAAAGTATGCGTCTTTCAGATCCAAGGTTGTGAGAAAGTCTCCCTGACAGAGGAGCGGGAGGACTTGTTGTAGGGTGACCATATGAAAATGGTCTGAATGTATGTAGGTATTTAGAGGCCGGAGGTCCAGAATGGGCCTGAGGGTCCCGTCTTTCTTTGGTATTAAGAAATATAGGGAGTAAACCCCTAGATTTTGCTGATTGATGGGGACCTGCTCTATAGCGTGTTTTTGAAGGAGGGAGAGTACCTCCTGTTTGAGCAGTGTGGAATGTTCTTGAGACATTGGACGGTGCCTTGGTGGGATATTGGGTGGGGTAGATGTTAGCTCGAGACAGTACCCTGACCGAATGATTTGGGTCACCCATTTGTCCGATGTTATGGACTCCCATGCGTGGATAAAGTTTTGTAGTCTGCCCCCGACCGGAGTGGAATGGTCTGGGGGGAGCGGAGGGAAGTCATTGTGTGGGCGGGGTGGCAGAACGGGTGTTGTTAGTTTTGCCCCTGCCCTTATTGTTGTTGCCTCTGTAACCACCCCTTTGGTTGCCCTTTGAAAAGGTATTTTGAGGAGGGGATTTGTAGGAGGTAGAGGTGCTATCGGTGGAGAAGCCTCTGCCTGTGCCACGAAAGGAGGAGCGTCGAAAGGAACGTTTAGAGGCTTGTGTTTGGAGTGCCCCCATAGACTTTGCTGTGTCTGTGTCCTTTTTCATCTTTTCCAACGCTTCGTCTACCTTGGGCCCAAAGAGAGTTTGTTGGTCAAAGGGGTGATTGAGTATGGACGCCTGGACTTCAGGCTTAAACCCTGAGATCCTGAGCCAGGCATGGCGACGAAGCAGGACACTGGTATTTATGGCTCTAGAAGCAGTGTCGGCTGCATCGAGGGCACACTTAATGGAGGTGTTTGTAATGAGTTTACCCTCCTGTATTAGCTCATGAGCCCTACGCTTGTGTTTCTCGGGAAGGTGCTGCATAAGAGCCTCAAGTTCGTCGTAGTGTGCTCTGTCATAGCGCGCAAGTAGCGCTTGTGTGTTTGCAATGCGCCACATGTTTGCAGCTTGAGAGGCGGTGCGCTTGCCAGACGCGTCTAGGAGTTTGGATTCCTTGTCTGGCGGTGGGGCTTCTCCTGAGGACTGGGAGTTAGCCCGCTTTCTAGCTGTAGAGACAACTAGGGAATCTAAGGGAGCAGGGCCCTTAATGTATGCAGGGTCTGTGGGTGCCGCCTTATACTTTTTCTCTATTCTAGGGTTTAGTACCCTGGCCCTGACAGGGTCTTTGAACACCTCTGCGGCATGCTTGGTGACACCCTTAAGCATGGGTAAAATAGAAGTGGATTTGTCCTGTATGTCAAATGTATCCAGTAAGAAGTCGTCTTCCACTGGTTCAGTGTGCATGTCCACCCCATGGTAGTGTGCTGCTCTCTGCACTAAATGATGGAACCCTAAGGAGTCCTCTGGAGGAGACGGCCTGGATGGGTATAGGTCGTCCTGAGGTATATCGGGTACATCAGGGTTATTGTAATCCTCCCATGGGTCTGGGGTCCCCGGTGGAGTGGGATCCATTGGGGCGTCCGCCGGGTAATTGTCCGGGTCCCCGTCATCCGGATCTGGGGACTGGGTCGGAGAGTAGTGAGGTAAAGGTGGCGGAGACCTGGGAGGGGGAGGGGGTGGAGGAGGGAGGGGAGGCGGTAGTGGGGAGGGCACTCTGAGGGGAGAAGTAGCAGAGTCCTTCCGTTTGGGTGGTGGAGGAGGAGCCGGAGTATCAAGGCGTCTTTTCTTGATAATTAAAGTCAATAGTCCAGTCTTTGGATCTTTGGACAGAGTCTTTTGTAAAGGGTCTGGTGTAAACAGAGCCAATGGCGCCGAATCGTCCGTCGGCACCGGTGATTTCGGAACCGAGGGCTTCAATGGTTTGTGTGCGCCATGCTTTTTTTGGGGCCTCCAGTTTTTTCGGCGTCGAAGGAGTTTTCAGCGTCGGTGCCGACAGATTTGTGTTTGGTCGGCACCGAGAGTCCAGGCTTCGGCACCGGTGGCTTCGGAGTCGAGCTGGATATTGCTTTCTTCGGTGCCGGATGCTGTTTTTCGGCACCGGGCGTCGGCTGGCTCGATCCCGAGCTGCCGTGAGACTTTGGAGGCTTCGACACCGGGCCCGAAGGTGGGGTGATAGAAGCTTTGGTCTTGGTTTTGCCCAGGCCGACAGGCGAGGGAGTAACCTGAGTCTCTTTGGTTTTGGGCGCGGGGGTGGGAGGGGGCACAGTACTCACGACCCGCTGCGCCGGTGTGATGTCCTCCACGTCGGAGTCGTCGGCCTCGGAAGCGCTGACGAAGTCTTCTTCCTGCTCGGTGTGTGTTTGCCCCGAAGCTTCGGCACCGTCTCCGAAGATGTCCGGTGGAGCTGCAGACAATGAGTGCGCCATGGTGCGTCGAGCTTTTCGATCCCGGATGGTTTTCTTCGATCGAAAAGACTTACAGGCGGGGCAGTCTCTGGCCTCGTGTTCTGGAGAGAGGCAAAGGTTACACACCTGATGGAGGTCGGTGTGGGGAAATTTAGACCCTCATTTTGGGCACTTTTTGAACGGAGTCCTTTCCATCGGCCGGGACCGGAGTCGAGGAGGGCCCGAAGGCCGGTGCCGATGTACGGGATGGAGAAAAGTGCCGCTTCGAGAGATGAAGATGATGATGAAGAAACTCGAAGAAACGAGGATTTTCCGTCGAGGCTGGAACCGTAGAAGTTCGAAGCCGGAGCACGAAGTATCACATCCGAGCCCGATGGCGGAAAAAAACAATCTGAGGATGGAGCCGAAGCCCATGCGCAGTACGGACCGAAGGAGGAGTCACCAAACTCGTGACTTCCAAAGACTGTCCAAGAAGAAAAACAAACTGCAAACATCCGGGCCCAACACCAGATGGCGATCTATGCTAAGTGTACAATCTGCAGCTCATATGCCTCGAACATTCTATTTCTACCTTTTACGTGGCATTGGCAAGAGGGAAAACATGGACTTATCCCAAGTTGATGTTTATGCATGAGAAAGCAGAACTTGCATTCCACAATTCTAGGTGGCAAGTTGAGTGCAGAGGCTTTGGCAAAGAATAGAATGGCATTAGCATGTAGTGATACCCTTCAAGCTGCGATGGAGATATCTTTGTGGGAGTGAAATTTCCTAAGCTTGCAAGCCAGGGGCTCCACACCTAGCACAAAAAGGAAGAGGGAGATAGTGAAGATATAAGTGACTCACACCCCTGTCGATCAGGAAAGACAATGATATGCATCCATTTATGTGGAGTTTGCCTTTTGGTTTGGTATACACAGCTGTACTAGTCAAGTCACAAAACTAACGAGGCCCACTCAATTTAAAGTAGTCGTGAGAAATGGCCATTACAATGTGTCAAAGGCCTCTGTGTCCAAGAACACAGAGACTGCCTACAGCTCCAAAGTGATCTGATGCGTAATACTAAATCCTCAAATTGTGAGAAAGGGCAAACCCTGTCAGGTCTGGGAGCACCAGTTTAGCTATGATAGGCGTAGCTCTGTTAATTTTCACACCGCCAGTACTTTATTGTCTAGCTTTAACAACTCCTATCTGTATGCCTGACATAGCTTCTCGTCTTTATCAGGTTTCAACAGTGCCTTTGGTATGGACGCTCTCGTGGACTCATGAAGATGACCAATATCAAGGGCCTCATAATACACCTGCAGTAGGTGTAAAGCCAATACATCCTGATATTTCTTATAAAATTCAGTAGTTGAGCTGTCAGAACTAAGTTACTTGCTGTCTACAAAACGTTCAAGTTATGAATATTAAGTACTTCACACAGCGTAAGTACACAACGTTGCTTAGACAAGAATATCCCTCCAGTACAGACCTTGTAGATCTTCTAAATTAATCCAGTATTGGAACTTTCATAAATATGCATGCTTGAATCCTCTCCCGTTGTCGAGATGGGAGTCTCCCAGTACCTTTAGCAAGCAATGTAATGATAAGCATAGACTAGAAAAGGCCTCAGCTCCTTAGTTTAGTAACCTAGCATAGTCATTTTTCTAAAAAGAGACCAAACGTAAGCTTTAACCAATTAGGTTGTATCACCGTCTAGAACCCACCCGTGAGACACTCAAGTCCCTCAGATTCTGTTACTGCACGTCGAGTTAAAGAGTCTCCATTGAGCTAAGCTCAGGTTTCCTGTTCCAGACAATTATTCAGTGAAGTTTCAGATATAACTAGTATCTATTAATACATCTGTGTATTTGTTTCTTGCTAAAATCTTATTTACCATGTCAAAAAAAGCAAATAAGAGGTTGTGCTACCTGTGGTAAAAAGAGGCTCTACACAGATGACCCTCATCAGGGCTGTATCTCCTGTCTATACCCATCACATCAAGCTACAGACTGCAAGGTGTGTTGTACCTTCTCTGCTGAAACTCTTAAGGACTTTGAGGGGAGGCTACTTTAATGGCTCCAAAAACTTAAAGCAAGAAAGGAGCCCCTGTCAGACACTGAAAGTGAGGACTCGTCATCTTCTTCCAGAAAGTCTTAAACGAGAGAGAGGGACTCTTCCCATCCTCATTCCTCTCTAGAGCATCTAAAAAATGCCCTGAAAAATCCTGTCATGGTTGTTTCTCAGAACGTTCTCATGAGGCAAAAGAGTCTTCTCGCAATCCACAGTAAAAGCAATCTTCAAAAACGACTTCAGACACTCCTTCTCCTTCACCTCCACCACATATCACACACACCTCCCAAAAACTGTCTTCGGCTCTGTCGATGGAAATATTGTTGACAAGTGCCTCACCCTTGACGAGGAAAGAGTCCCCCATGCTGTTGACGACGAAGACACCCACTACCATTACTTCACTCTCGCTACATTCTCAACTGCATAATTTCTCTCAAGGACGACCTTATTGTCGACGAGCCACTCACCTAATTCGTTGACGCCTAATATAGTAATTTCCATGAAGGTGCCACCTGCAACAGCACTCCCATTGATGAAGACACCACTCACGATGGAGACATCACCATTGACAAAGACATCACCAATACAAAGGATAAGCTTTCTGAGATGACAACCCGATCGATGGCCTTGTTGACGAGGCAGATATCAGAAAATACAAAAAAAACTCCTCCTCACTCTTGCTTCTCCCAGTTAAGTGTCTCAATTATTACCCATGCATCTATTGGATCAAGATGACTGAAGAGGGTCGCGTTGGCGTGGCATGCAGCCCTTTCGAATTGCATATCAGGTGTCAACCAGAGGGCAATGGGGAGGAGTATTATGAACAAACTTATTATGCTTCTGCAGAGCACTACTATCAAGAGTATCCAAAAGAAATGGTCTCTCTACCTTTGGTAGTGATTATTGCTGGTGCTTCTCTCCATCAGCGCATCCCACCAGACCTACAACTCCACCATCAACAACGCCACCTAGGCCGGCTTCACCATCACTGACTACCACCACTATTGTCTGTGCCAAATCAGCTTACCCCGCAAACTGCTCTTCTTGAAGATCCCACATCGTTCGTCAGAAGATGACTGGGAAGAGGGTGAGCTACCGATCACTAATACCGAATGGAACGATTACATGATAACCACTTCCCTCATCTCCAACGCCGCCTCCTCCAGAGAATATTGGAGGATTTCATCACAACCTGCTCGAGAGAGAGCTCAAAAAGGTTCGAATTCCCAGAGCCTACAAAGCAAACGTATTGTTTTCGATATGACTTTAAGGAACCGTTCCGTAAATCTACCATGGCTATGCCTAATATCGATTATATTTGGGAGGAAGGCATTAAGGTCATGAAGCCCCCAGCTTTGGTGGCGGCACTCTTACTGCACCTTGACACACAATACAAGGCTCCTAAAGATGCTCCTGCATGTCTTACTGGACACCCTAAACCGGATTCTGTTGTCTGCCAAGCCACTCAGTGCCGATCCAAGAACCCTTCTGCACCTATCTCAGCGCTTCCAGATAAAGAGGGTAGGTGGCTTGACAATTTGGGAACGTTTTTCTTCAATGCCAGCTGTAACGGTCAGAGCAGCCAACTCTTTAGCACTTCTTGGAAGGTATGACAAGCCAAGAAGGTTTTTCATGGAGGTGAGTGCACATCCTGTGAGGTAATTTGATTGCACCCTGGATATTAGCAGGTGCTGCAGTGCCCAGGCGTCACGGTTGGCTTGAGGCTACATTTTTCCGACCGGAGGTTCAGACAAAAATCTTAGACCTTCCTTATGATGGAGAAGCCCTCTTTAGTAAACACATAGATGAGGCCCTCCAGGCTATTAAGTCTTACACAGACACAGCAAAGTTTTTGGGGACCTTACAATTTAGGAAAGTGCCTTTTAGTGGCTCAAGTGGAAGAGGATAACCTTCATATAGGGGGGGGTGGGGGGGGGGGGGGCTACCAACAATTTCATTACCCCCTATACTCCTCACCTGCCAATATTTTCCCCAATACCAGCAGAGGAACCCACCACAATCCTCATGTCAGACCCTTTCAGAATGGAAAATCAGGACGTCAGGGAAAGGACACCGGCCAACATCAATGATGCACCTCAGGCTCCAGCTACTTCCTTGAATCCTGCCTTCTGCCATGGCGGCAGACTTGCCAACTTCTTTCATTGATGATGGGAAATTACCAACGATCAGTGGGTTCTAGATCTAATCCAATTCGACTGCACATTGGAATTCCTCCAAAGACCGCACCAACTCAGCCTCAACCTTCCATCCACAAGTATCTTCCACTTCTCAAATTGCATATAAAATACATGCAAAAAAGGGGAGCTATAGAGAGAGTTCCTATGGTCCACAGAGGGAAAGATTTCTACTCCTGTTTCTTAATCCACAAGAAGTCAAGGCAGTGGCAACTGATTTTAGGACTCGGGAACCTTAACTTCTTCGTCAGGAAGCAATCATTCCGCATGGTTACACTGCAGGAGGTGCTGCAGCTCTTGAACCAGGGGGACTTTATGGCAACTTTCGACCTCCAAGATGCCTATTTTCACATACCCCTCTATCCAAAACACAGGAAATTTCTACGGTTTACGGTATCTGGAAGCCACTACCAGTTCAAGATGCTCCCCTTTAGCCTCAGATCCGCTACTTGTATCTTCACAAAGTACTTCGCACCTGTAGCAGCTTATCGCAGACAACACCGCCATCAAGTCTTTCCCCATCTAGACAACTGGTTGGTCTAGGCGCCTTCCAAACGCACCTCACGTGCTTCCACAATAGCCTGCATGAAGGTCTTCAAACTGCTAGAGCTCATGTTTAATCTAGAGACATCCAATCCTCATCAGTCACAGACCATGAAATTTTAAGGGGACACGCTGGACACAACATTCTCCAAAACGTAGCCTACACAGGAGAGATAATGACGCTGCCACAGTCGATCCAAAGAAAAGGTTTCTTAATGTTCGCCTCTACGTGTCCCTTCTAGGAATGATGTTCTCTTGCATATCTTTCATCCCATTTTTTCTTCTATGCATTGGTCTAATTCAACAGGAATCGGACAGACAATGGGTGCCGGTGACCGGTTCGCTCAAACTCATCCAGGTCTCTCCAACAATTGTCAGTGTCTTTTTCTGTTTGACGAAGCCGAAACATCTGTCAGTCAAACTCCTTACGCCCCCTCTAACTTCCCCTCTATTCATCAATACCAATGCTTCCCTGGAGGGATGGGCAGCTTACTCCCAAGCTCTCCAAGTCAGTGGAATATGACAACCTGCTCAACGTCATTTACATATCAACTTACTAGAGTTGAAAGCAGTGCATCTTGCCTTTCAGGCTTTTCTCCCAAGAATTCACAATTCTGCAGTGCTCGTCCGCACGGACAATACAACAACAATGCACTACATCAACAAGCAGGGTGGCACAAGATCCCACCTTCTATCCCAGGAAGCACAACCAATATGAGAATAGTCCATCCATCACAAGGTGCTTCTACGAGCGGAACATGTTCCTGGGAAGCCGAACACTATGGTGGACACTCTAAGCCGGCTGCCAACATCATACCACAAGTGGGAGCTGCACTAGCAGACCCTAGACAATATCTTTCTCCGGTGGAGCAAGCCACATCTGGACCCCTTTGACACTTCCCAGAAACGCAAATACCCGTTTTATGCAAGCCGACATCACCAACCGGGATCATGGTGGAATGCATGTTCAATAGCATGGTCTGGCATCTTTGCCAACGCCTTTTCTCCGATTCCTTTCCTCCCAAGAGTCTTAAGGAAAGCAGAACCCTACAAGCTAATTCTCATTGGTCCATCATGGACGCGCCAGCACTGGTTTACGGAGTTGCTTCTCCTATCTCAAGAGCACCACATTCAATTGAAGACGTTTCCCACTCTACTGACAATGACTCAGTGCCAAGTGCTCCATCTGGATCCCAAGTCTCCTCATTTTCACCATGGTTCTTGTGACCATGAATTCCAGCACATGAACGTACCATCAGACTGTAGTGAAATCCTATCTAGGGCCCTTGCTGACAGTACCAATATAACTTATTGCCTCAAATGGCAAAGATTTTGGATCTGGTGTCATCAGGCTAAGATACATTTTTTTCTCCTCCTCTCTGGAAGAAATTCTCCCGTATCTTCATACCTGCCTAAATCAAGTCTATCTAGCTTATGCTTCTATCAAAGTCCACTTGGCACCCATTTCCAGTTTCAGGCGATCTCCCACATCTCAACCGCAAAGGTCTTCCAGGACCATGAAACTATTTCTCAAAGACTTATTCCGAACCTTTCTTCCTGTAAGGCCTCCTCCTTGGCAACTGAACACTGTACCATCTCAGCTTATAAAAGATTCCTTCAAGCCCATCCACAAAGTGGATATCAAATTTCTCTCCTGAAAGCCGGCCCTCCTTCTCACCTTGACCTCCGCCGGAAGGGTTAGTGATATTCAGGCCTTTACCATACAAAAACCTTTCCTCTAATTCAGGAACAGGGTTATCCTCCGCCCAAACCCAAAATTCATTCCGAAGGTCCCTGCAAACTTTCACCTTAATGAACCCGTGGCTCTCAACTCTTTCTTTCCAAATCCTCCAACCGCAGCAGAAAGACCACTTCACTTTCTAGAAATCAAGTGATGCCCAGAGTTCTACTTGGACAAGACTACAGCTTTCGATGCCCAAAATTCTACCTGGACAAGACTAAAGTTTTTCTCGAATCCTCTCAACTGTTTGTATCTAGCAGCACTCAAGCTTTCCTCTTTCAAAGCAAAGCATTTCCAGATGGATATCCTACACCATTCAATTCTGTCACCAGAAGAATAGAAGGCTGTTGACCTCTACGGTTCGTGCCCATTCTATAAGGGCTATGTCTACTTCTGTGGCGTTATTTGCTGGTGTCTCTCTTCCTGCAAGTTGCCGAGCAGCAACCTGGAAGAACAAACACAACTTTACAGTTTAAATTGATGCAGCAGTGGGCCAGGCAATGTTTCGACATCTTTTTCACTAAATGTGAGCTCTTCCTGCCTTCCCACAATCTGCGTATTCTTTACACACATTTCTATTATGTGTGTGTTTGTGTTTATATGTGTATGTATGTTTTGCTTTATATACTGCTGTTTTCTTTGTGAACATGTTCTAGTTCATACATACGTAAATGCAAACATATTTCTTGTATATTTCTTGTATGTGCTATACATTGAACAATCAACCAAATATACTCTTCAACTGCTGGTTAATCTGATTCAGGCATGTGGATCTTTGAAAGTTCCAATACTGGAATGCGAAATTAGTTACTTTCCTGTAACTGCAGCTCTGCAGTATTGGAATCTTTCATAGATTCACAGGCGGTCCACCGCCCTCCCCTGTGAAGCTCATGTTTCGCTCTCTTTCTTTCAGTGGATATATATTTTGTACACTCGTGCTGTAAAATCTGAGGGACGGTAGCTTTGCACAGTAGTGTTGGGTGATGCAACCTGATTAGTTAAAACCTAATTTTGGTCTCTTTAAAAAAAAAAAAAAAAATGAATATAATAGGTTACTATACTGAGGGGCATAGGCCTATTCTAATCTAAACCTATCATTACATTGCTTTTAAAGGTACAGGGAGACTCATCTCGATGATGGGAGATGGTTCAAGCATGTGAATCTATTAAATATTTCAATACTGGAGAACTACAGTTACAGGTAACTAATTTCTTGTTTAATAATGGGGGACGGAGCCTGGGTTTGTTGAAAAATAAATAAAATAATCATTGTTGGTGGAGCATATTTACTCCCAAAACGCCACATCCAGCAACGCCCCTCATAGAAACCTTCGTCAACCCAACTGGGATATCTGTAAGCAGGAGCACCAGGGAGTAATTCAAACCATTTTGGCTAATGAACAGAAGCCACTAGTCAATCCAAGAGTAGAAATCATGTTATACAGAATGAGTATGCTTGCTCTAAAGCATTCCTGGCTCTCCATATATTCACCCACAGAGTTCCAGAATACTAGCTAAACATCCTGAGAAACCTAATCAGGAGCCTATACCTTTGCCATTGTAACAGGATTATCGTGAAGCTGACCGGTGACAAGTAGCAGCGTTCAATTGGGTGTCAGCATGAACATCCTGAGAATAAAGGGCAGTTTTTAATAAGACGAGAATAACCATGCCCCATGAGCTAGTGCTGTGACAAACAAAGTAATGAAAAGAAGCCCCATTCAGCAGTAAAGAAAACAGGACACGTGTCACCTGAAAAAACTCAATGTCGAGCTTATGGGTGGTCGAGTTGGGCCTCAGTCGCGTCTTTCTCAGGTTATTCGGAGTTTGTGTGTCTAAGTGAGTAAGCATGTACTAATGGTAATCATGTTGTATCATCAGTTATTGTGTACATAGCATATGCGTGTCAAGTGTTGACTAGACATTCCGCGAATCGTATGCAATGATTTGCTAGTTACCGGTAATCTTCATTTCTCCAAATACCCTTTTTCCTTGGTTCAATACTTACTTTATGAGGTGTCTAACCACTACCCAGGCACGTGACCCAGCTGGTGCCAATTCAAGCGAAAAACAGAAGTGCCTCTACTACCATACTAGCAATAACGAGGGCTGGAACCCACCACATTTTCTGTATATCGCCAAGCTATAAAGGAATCCAGGTTGTGAATGGGAACCAGGAGGGAGGGTCATAATTATTGATCCAATTAAGAGGCTATTCAGAAGAATGAAGAATACCGGTAAGTAACTGAATCCTTGCCATTTCAACCCATTTTCTCATACCACAGCTTAATTCATGTGGATGTACCAGAGAAATTAACAACGGGATCCCCCAAATATGAAAACAAAACCCCCCAGCTAATGCAAACATATATTTTTTATGTAAATATCCGGTGTTACAACCTTCAGGGTAAAGTGGCTGTTCATACTCTGAAACCAAATTCCACAGATTTGAAACTCCCCATATCCAATCTATAATGCAATTGCCCAAGTGGCTGTTTTGCATATATCTAAAATAGAATCCCCGCAAGCCTCAGCCCAGGAACCAGACATTCCTTGTGTGGACCTGCCTTCTACTCTGACCTCAAAATTAATGAATACATTTGCACATTGTCTATAGTCTTGTGACCTCCGACAAATAGATCTTCACTGCCATTAACACATCCGGTCTGTGTGTGAAGGTTTTTCTTCAGGGGGAGTAGGTGCTGAAAAAAAGAAGGTACAATTGTATCTTGTTTCTGATGGAATTAATACATTACTTTTGGAAATAAACCTGATTCTAACCTAAGAACCAGTCTGTAAATATTCTAAAATAAGGCAACCAAACAAAATCAGATTCCCCAAGTCTACGGGCTGATGTTATAGCCATCGAAAAGAATACTTTCAAGAATGTGTTTTAGAACTCACTCCAATGGCTCAATAGGACGATAGTGCCTTAAGGACCAAAAGAAGGACTCCAGAAGGGGCAATCTTTTAAATATTTGGCCTCATCAAAGAAAACCCCTTCAATAGTCTGATACTTAAAGAATCCATCCAAGGAATACCTCAAGGTGCTATAACTGCCTTTATTGCTACCTATTGAACCTTTAAGGTAGCAATGGCTAGATCTTTGTCAAAACCATCTTGAAGAAATTGTAAGATCACTTCAGACTCACAAATAGCAGGATTTAAAGATCTGTCCATACACCACATAGAAAAGTATGATCAATGATGATCATAGGATAATATAGTAGATAGTCGTCTAAATTCTTGAACTGAATAGGCTACGGGATTTTAAAAAAACACTTTTTTTGCCATACCATTGATTGCATTCTCTTGAATGTGTCCATAGGGGACCACTGATCTTTCAGAATGACCCATTTCAGCACTCTCGCCATCATCCTCAGGAATGGAAACAGCGCCATCCTCTGCCAAAAGGGGACTACCAGAATGAGATCCACCGCGACCTTCCTTAACCTAGCTAACATTCTGGGTATCAAGAGAAAAGGAGAAAAGGCATACAATAGAAGAGAAGGTCATGGATGTGTCAGGGCATCTATTTACCAACAACCTTCTTTTCAAAGCTGGAAGAAAATTTAGGTTGCCAGAAAAAAGTTGCGGGAATAAGGAAACACCCTGCTGAACCTGTGCTAAGATTGTCGTTCCCCTGAATGTAAATCGCTGACAGTGACATTAGATGAACTTCTGCCCATCTGATTATTTAGAAGGTGAGATCCACAAATGACTGAGACCCAGTGCCCGCTGCTCGTTTAGAGATTTTGTGACCGTGTTGTCAGTTTCACTATCACCAGCTGATTCAGGAGAAGGCGGGCAAAGTGAAGCAGTGCATGGTGTATGAAGGTGGAGTATTATGTGGTGATGCTGGGTAAGCTTCCCTATACAATACTCTCACAATGCCCCAAACATGGTCCTTGGATTCACAATATTAAATCCTTCTTTCAGTCTTGGTAGAGTTGCAAAGAGCTGTCAGGCTTTACTACAGGAACTTGTGTTAAGCATTTCGAGGTACCAACATGGACAATAAGTAATTGACACAACTCTAAAGAAATTCGACACAAATCCATAAAAATAAAGTAGATTTTATCTTACCACAACAAATGAGATCACATGCATCTAACCAAAGTTATGGAGTTTAGAAGAAAACATAAATTACAACAATTTGCAACTGCAGAACATTTGTATTGTGGTCAATGGGAAAAATTGGTAGTGGAAATCAGGCACTTGCAGGTCGAGTTGCATGAAACTCAAGGAGGGAAAAGGTGTTGCAGGTCCTCGAACCAAGCCATGACAGGCAGTTCAATTTTACCTGGCTTGAGAATCCCGGGGGCAGAGTTGTCCTGGCTGTTCTTGGTGCTGAATTGGGAGCTAAGTGGAGAGCTTGCTTTACCACTTATACAGTGCATGTGGGGAACAGGGTGCAAAAAGTAGACAACAAAGCCACTACTAATGTTGCATGTAGGTTTTGCTGAGTTCCCTCAAGACGCAGCGTTGAGTAAAGGGCTGGTTGCCAGACTCGCAACCAACAAGCCTTGGCAGCGGTAAGCACAGTAGCAACTTAATTCAACGTCCAGAGGTCCTGAGGAACACTGTAGCTGCCTGAACCTTTGTGGAAGTCAGGGCTACGTTTCTCACAATGTATTGTACCGTCTACTTCTGGGTGGTCCCTCGGAGGACCTGATGGCCAGCGATTCTTTGGTTCTGGTACATTGGTTTTACCTGCAGTTGCAGGGGAGTAGTGCCACTAATCATGGGAGCCTGAGATTGCTTCTGGCTCCCACAGGGGTCCCTCTGTTTGGGGGAACTGAGTAGGATGAGTTGAGGACTTACAGTTCCAGTAGTGTTGCCACAGGTGCAGAGTATCCCTCTTATGGTTTGTGCAAGTCGTGTTGTCGCAGCCTCTGGGCTCTTCTTTGTCATCTTTGATGCAAGTTGGTTCAGAACTGAAAATCTGGTGTCAAGGGTACCGCTTAATTCCTGGATTTTGGGGTGATAAAAGTGTGGGTGCAACTGGCCAATGAGCTACTAGCCTCAGCGGCTAATCTGCCTCTGAAGTAACCACATCCGAGGGTGTAGGTCACCTTTTCTACTCAGAACCCACTATTCCACCTTGTTTGCAAATGGAGAAGTCTTCCTTAGCTGTACAGACCAGGTAGGCTACCCTAGAGGTGTGGCTTGCCTTCTGTGATGTACACCTCTTGAATACTTAAGTTTCCCATGTGCCGGGGTTCAAATGTACCTGGGGCAGGGGAGGGCTGTTTCCTCCTTTAGAAGACATCCTGGTTGCATATAACAGTCAATGCAGCCTTTGAAGCTCACTGCCTTCGTGTGCCACTTCACTAGCCAGCCTGTCAGGGAGGGAGGTGTGAACTCCTTTCTGTACAGGCTATTGTTTCTGACTCCTGTGAGAGTTCACACTTCCTTGCAGGGGGCCAGATTACTGTCTTGGCAGCAGCAAGCACAGGCTGGCAGCCAGAGCACCTGAAATGCTGGGGCCACATTGTCCTCGACACAAGATCTATGCCAGGGGTGATGAGGTACATTTTTTAATGCCAAACATGCCACATTTAGGCAGTAGTATAATAGAGCTGCCAAACTCTGGTTTGTCTGGGAGCCGCCCCATGTCATCCTATGGACTGTATTACTTATAGTGTCCTTTAATGGCAAATGCCACTAAAGGGACATTTAAGCTTCCACTTATTGACTGGCATATATTCAATATTGTGCATTGAGTTTGCCACACACAGTGAGGACAAAAGTAAAGTTCGAGCAGTTTGCTCTGCTCCTGCAGTCTGCAGTGGCAGGTCTGCTGTCAATAGTCTACTTGGGAAACTCAGGGTGGCACAAGCAGTGCTTCGGGCCTTGTTACCCCTTTAACACCAATGCCCTGGGTACCACTGGTACCATATACTAGCGACTTATAAGGGGGTTACAGTCCTTTGCCAATTGGGGGTTACCAATTCACATATTCACATATCTGTTTTAGGGCGAGAGCTCTGGTGCCTGGTTAGCAGGCTTCAGTGTACTGTGAGAGTCGAAAACCAGCATCTAGTAATCCGAATGGCGACAAAATATTGGGTCATCTACAAAAAGGCCTTGTTTCTTTCACATGATAGTCCCTTCCAATTTGAAGAATGAAACTGTTCTTCTGGAAACCATCTCCCAGTATAGACTGCTTGCCCAGAGCGGCACCCCGTCCTATTTCATCCATTTCTGCTTGCATGTGTGTGCAGAAAGCAAGGTGGTGGCTTATCCATAAGGACCCCCTGGTTAGATATATAGGATTCAGCCACAACTGCATTCCTTCCCATTTGTCTTCTGTTACAAGCAGCATTTCCTCCAGATTGGGTGTTGCTGGATTCCAGTATACCCAACAGATCACACGCTAGGGGACCCAAAAGAAGGCAAGCCCAAGAAACCGCAAATACACACGAGGCCTGTAGTAGAAAAAATGAGAGCGATAAAAAGGATCATATTGTAATGTATTATGGATATTGTGTGGATTTCAAAGAAAATTCCCTTATAAAGAACTCACCATGTGATTGGGACTTTGCAACCATTCTCTGGCAGAAGCTGCACAATACTGACCTAGTACGAGTAACACACTCCATATTCTCTGGGTTCTCATCCATTCGCGGCTCACGATCTCCAGATGTGTTTGGAAGCAGGGTTCTATGAAACTAAATCTTGGATCTAAGGTGAGCTTTCTCCAGTTTCAAAAGTCTGTGACCTTCTAATGTTTGACAAACTATTTTGCTATAATCTTGATAAGCATCCTTTGAAGCATAATGGATAGGTCAATCCTCTAAAATAAGAGTAGAGTAGTATTCCACTGCTGTAAGGAACAGCCGCAATATGTGCTAGGGCGCATAATGTGGTCATCCATTCTTCTGCATGTTAGAAGAGGAATTATCCTCCAAAGAGTCTCTATTTTGAAGTCGGTCTTTTTCAGTAACTCATTCAATTTCTTTAGATTGATTATCAATCTGTATTTTTCTGATGACTTTTTTTGGGCTAGCAAACCACTAAAATGGAATCCTTTCCTTTTCTGGCTCTATAGAACTGGACACATTGCGATCCTCATCAATGGTGTAGATTTTTCTTGAGTCAAAGCCAAGCATTTTACTGGATCTCTTGAGTATGTGTGTTGGACCAGGCCCGGGCCTGGCGAGAGTAATTTAAATTCCAATGAATAACTTATTTCCAATATTTGCAGAACCCATGTATGTGAAACATTTTCTTTCCACGTCTGCAAAAAGAAAGAGGTGCCCTTGGACAGGACGCTCAGCATAGATGGAAACAGTTCCTAGGCTTTTTCCGAGAAGATGGGGCAGCAGAATTACCTGACCCCTGACAGATAATAGCTAATTTGACTTGTCCCTCCTAGCCTGGAACTGAAATTGAAAACTCTTCTGTCTACCTAATGCTCTTTGAGGAGGCTCTGAATTAATTTGTGCCTATGGTTCTTGAAAACCCCGTATTACATATCACCTTTTTGCTTTCCAGTCTCTCATAAGTATGTCGCTGGACTGCCAAATTAGAAACCATTGAAAAAGCACGTGCTGGTAAAATAGCACAAGAAAAATCAGAAAGGAACTTTGATTCAATTTTCATATTGGTAAACAAGTTAGAGCACTCCACTACTTACTGAATGGAAGAAGTCAAAGCCTGGAAATGCTTTACTAGAGATTGGGAAGCATAAACAGCATATACCGCCACCCTCAAATCAAGCTTTAAACTGGAATAACCCCTTTAAGGGATGCTTCCACTTTACAATCCACAAAATCCACCCCTAGGACTTCTTCAGATATAACCTGTTCTAAAACACTTATCCTTGAAAGTATCCTTTCTGGAACAATCTGTTAAGTAAACCAACATCAGATCAATTTTGATCGATGCAGGAATTTCCATATCACCTTAGTCTAAGGGTTATTAAAGAGCTGAAAAGGTATGAATATCTGCCTTCTATGAATTCCTTCATTCCCCGTGAAGGAAATACATAATATCATTGTTAATTGCCAAACAAGGATGAGGGTTGAATTGTAAGTCTTTAACCAGGTCGGAGCTTGTGCTTGGCATTTCATTAGAATATTGAGATTATTGTCTGCCTACCTAAATAGAGAAGAAATGTCAGTTTTCTGAATAAATTTGCTCTTCTGAGTGGTTTCAGGAACTTGAATTTCTGCCACCTCATATTCAGTAGGTGACCAGGAGGAAAGAGAAGGTGGCGAAGGAACATTCACTGAAGAAATCTAAGAAGTTGGAGAAGGAGAATAGTGGTTGCTAAAATTTTACTTTGACTTCTGGATAGCACTGAGAACCAAAGGCCAATGAGCATTACTCCATAAAGTCCTGTCCCTAGGGAATAGTTACAGCTGCGTGTTTTGTCTAGCAATAGTAAATGTGTGTCCTCTGGTATTGCCACTAGAAATAGTGTATCAACTCATTGAGAAAGTTTCCATTAATTGGTCTTTGCTTGTCCTATATATATGATTCAAGGGGTTTCATCTTTTTTCCTTACTCTTCTAGACACCACCAATTTGCCTGCTGGTTTCTTCTAGTTGGAAATATGCTGGACTTGGCCGATGGTGCAGTTGCAAGGCGACTTAATGCCTGTTCAGCTCTGGGTATGTTTAAATGTCGTACTTTTTAAGATTATAAAACATCTAGAAATTTCTATATGTCGAGTAAAATGAAAGTGGTGTTGAATAATGCAATGTAAGTAATTTGGGGCAGAAAAGCTAATGCCACAGATATTATATTTTGTGTTGGTCTGTGGGAATAGATCTTTGCACCAGTGATAGGAATTTCTTCTAATTCTCATCAGTCAGTAGACACATTTGTTGCCTCAGCAATCCATCTTTAGATATTAACAGAACACCTTCGTATTCTATCGCTGACTCATCTGAAAACAAATTGGAGTTGTCTTTACAGACCTTATAATATGTCAATTAATCATAAAACACAGGCTGGTCTCGTGTATACAAATCACAAAATAATTGCCTGCAGCCTTGGTCAATGAGTAATTACAATATGAAAAAAGTTTGTGCAGCACTGATTGATTTCTAATTTACGGAAAATGTGACTGTCCTCATCAATAAAAACAATACAGAATTTGATGAATAGTCACATGGCAATGTAAAGACAACGAGGCAGCTATGCTTTACATGACAAAGCAATATGACCCCCCATTGAAGTATCCACCGCCTTGTGAATTTAGGTATGCATAATTCAGAAAGAAATTAGGTTGTTGACAAATCATCAGTATAAGGGTTCATAGAAATTTGTAGATTATGCTCAGATGTTCATGAGTAGTTGTTGAACATGTAAATTAGGCATTACATTTCTGGGGAGATCCCAAAATAAAACTCATGCCAACCTAGGATTATTTCTAGGTGAACAAACTATGCCTCACGGATATGAAAATATAAAATTTCTCTTGTGAAAGTTCTTATTTTTAAATGGGAATGGATATTTGATTAACTAAGAGAATGCACAAAACAATATGTTTAAGTAGTGTAAGCATCCCCTCTACAGGATGAATCCTGTATTACCTTGCCGGCAAAAATCAAATATGGTTCATGCACCTAATTTCAATTATATGGAAACCCCACTGATAGGTCTTCTTAGGAGAAACTGTTCATGGAGATGGGGTGAGGGGGAGATATTGGGTTGTTGGTTGAGGCAACAGCCACAATCCTTGTCACGGTGAACCACAAAAAGTCACTCAATTAACCTTTGCTTGAACCATGATAGCTTGGCACAAAAGCATCAGTATAACCGGAAATCTGCAATTTCAAAGATTTACGGAAAATATTGCACTGAAAAGGACCACTTGCTATTATCTGGTCCTGCAGGACTAGCTGAAAGCCACAAGTTCAGGCCGACCGCAATGGAGCGGGAGCCAGACGCAGAAACCAGGTTAGGCACGCTAAAAAAGTTACCTTCTAAAGACCAGCGCGGAAGTTTAGTTTGCGGTGGACAAGGCTGCAAGGAGAGCGTCGCAGGTGGCTGCTGCTGTAGCGAAAAATCTTTTGGGCATCGTGGATGGTCATTGCTGGAGATTAAAGTTGGTGGTCACCAGGGGCAGTCGATGCTGTAGCGCGAAGTAGAGATCTCACAATACGGATCGTCGCTGGGAGTCTGTATGGGTGGCAAGATCTTGGCGCGAACAGGCCTGTTTGCGGCCGCAAAGGCCCCAAAAATCAGGATTGCTACTTTATTACAAGGAAGAGCTCAATTGATCCCACCCCAAGAGTCTAGGACCTCTTGGGAATCAGGAACTCACTCCAGCAAGGCTCAGGTAGGTCAAGTTGCAGGAGAACCGGTAGGCAATTTCCTCTGAGGCTTTTTGTGCCCCTGTAGCTAAGAACATGAGGTCTGCCAGCTGACCCTTGGAGTCAGTTCAGTTTGGGATGACAAGGAGCAGGTGCAGCCTTCCTTCTCAGCAAGCAGGACAGGTTTCAAGCAGCAGAGCAACAGGGTGTCCTTCTGTAGTATCCACAGGCCCATGAGTGTACTGAAGAGTGGGTCTGGGAGTCTCCTTTTTATACCTGGTGCCCACTATGAAGTGGAAGAAATTCTGCTGTTTTCCCCCTACAGAGGTGTGTGGAATTTCCTGCCTCCCTGCCCTAGTCCCTGTCTGGAGACACAATAGGCTACTGCGAAGTCTTTTGTGAGCCTGTGCCTTTGAAGTGCAAGTGTGTTAGGGGAAGCCTCTCCACCCATCCTACCTACACTCAGCCGCTCCATTTCGATACGGTCTAAGAGGAATACACAAGGCCAACTGCCATCTAGTCATGTTACCCAGGAAATAGGCTGCAGGCATCAAATGGATAGGACTAGAAAATGCCAGCTTTCAAAAAAGTGTCATTTTCAGAATTATTACTTCAAATTCGACCTTACCATTGAAGAGGAATTTAAATTACAATTCTTCAGACACCAAAAATGACTTCCCTACTTGTTCTCAGTGATAAGTTGGAACTTATTAAATGTAATAAGGTAACCCAATGTTATCCAATATGAGAGGTAGGCCTCACAGTAGTGAAAAACACATTTGTTAGTTTTTCATTAGCAGGTCATTTAAAACGTAAAAATACATGCCCAATGTTTTAATTACATTGCACCCTGCCCTTGGGGCTGCCTAGGGCCTACCTTCGGGGTGACTTATATGTATTATATACGGTTTTTGGGCAGGGGTATGAGTTTGCCAAGTTGAATTGGCAGTTTAAAACTGCCAACAGGCTGCATCGACAGACCTCAGACCTATTTAATAGGGCTACATAAGTGGGTTGCACAATAAGTGTTGCAGGCCCACTAATAGCATTTAATTTATAGGCCCTTGGTACATATAGCACCACTTTACTAAATGTGTCAATTGGGTGTAATCCAATTTCACCATGTTTAAAGAAGAGAGCGCAAGCACTTTGTGCACTTTACCACTGCTAACCAAAAACCTGGACCTCAGGGCAAAAGGAGAAATCCTTATTATGTAATGGTGGACTTGGCCGTCTCTGCAGGGCCACCCCAAACTTTTTTGTCTTCACTCTCCCATTTTTCTGAATTTGTTTTTGCCAGATATAGGATTCAGCACTTTACCACTGCTAACCAGTGCCAGTGTCCTAAGGCCAATGAAAACAAATCCAGAAAAGTAGGAGGGATGAAGGCAAAAAGTTAGGGAGGGGGTGAGAGGGCCAAGTCCTCCAGTGGGTTTGACAAAGTCCTGCATTACTGACATTGACTGCCTGATGTATCTACACTTAGTGTGCAGCCATGCAAAGCTGTCCAAGGAAAAGCTAGAAAATATTTAGGAAAGAAAAGATTAAGTAAGGAAGCAGTACCGACATTTATGAACCCCAAAAGTACTCTTGAATGTCGGGCATTGGTATAGTGTATCTCCTGTAGTGCAGGTACACATTTCCTTCTCCCTTGCCTTGTGCCATGTCTGTGTTGCAGCAGATTATGCACACTTTACAAAGACCGATTGCTCAACCGCAACATCTCTACAGTCTCTTGGGCCCTCCATCTGGGCCACCAACTCCAATACATACTCTGATTCCACCTCCTCCACCCCAGCCTCACCTACAGGTTCCTACTTCACCGCCTCCACCAGCTCCACCCCCTAGTGCCAGGCCCCTTATCCCCCAACACCTAGGAACATAGGGGACAAAGATTCCTGATAGTGATCAGAAATACAGGCCTAGATGATGGGTAGTGAGGGTGTGGAAGAAAAGTAGCAGGAGGAGTATGTGATCATCAAGAGGAAGAATTAAAGGACTTTATTCAGCTCAAGGAAGGTGACAAGACAGACATTAGCTGATTTCATATCATGCTAGAACTAGCAGTGAAGAAAGTTGACCCGTCGATGTCCTCAGTGTAGTGGCAGTGCTTCTTGTATGACCAAGGAACAGCCTAAGGTGACCACTGAACTTATTGCTATTCTCAATCACATCAGCACAGAAATCTGAAATCCTTGCAATCACTGATGATGGTTCAATCTGTGCTAGAGCGCGGCCCTGTCTTGGTCCTTTGCTTCTGTTCCGCGCCACAGCTCTAGCCACTCCCAGTCTTCCTCTGGAGACGCAAAGTGCCATGTTTTGCCAGCTGCAATTACTCGAAGTTTTGCAGGGAAGAGCATCATATACTTGTGCTTAACTTGTAATGTGAAATCAGGAAAGAAGCGGGCACGGGCGTTCTCATATTGAATGTCATTGGATGATCGTGTCGCAATCACAATAGTTAAAGATTTTTGCAATTATCATGCTCCGAGGGCCCCGGTCTTGGATCGCGGCATTGCGGCTCTATGCACCCTCTCTACTGAGAAAGTTTGACAGTCTTTTGGGTTTTAATGTATTCAAAATGAGGTCTGCCACAAAAAGGTCTGCACTGTAGCCTTCTGCCCCCTCTGGAACCCCCACCACCCTGATGTCATTCCTTATTGCCCTTCCTTCCTCTAGCTTTGCCACCATGGACTAGGCCTGTTGTGTTAGGGTTTGCACCTGCGCCTCCAGACACTTTGTCATGGACTGAAGTTGGGATGTGTGTATCTCGGCTGTTGAGACTTTGTCACTCAGTTTTTGCAGATCTGCCCTGATCAGGTTGACTTCGATTGTCACAGCATCAATTTTGGGCTCCAGGGTGCCTTTGATGTCCTTGATCGCTGTCATGATTGCTCCTAAGGAGGGCTCCCCCACAACTTAGCCCTCTGGCATCATCACTGGCGTTGGGACCACGTAATTGTCTTATTTTGTTGGTTTGCCGTACTCCCGTGCCCTTAGGCTTCACGATTGTTATTCCTGCTGCCCAGCAGGGCACGCCCTTGTTTACTTTTCCCCAACTTCGGGTTCGGGTGTGATGCAGTACCCAATCACCAATGAGGCTGCAAACCGTTCTCGGATCTTCTCCTTTCGCCTGAGTAAACTCCACCCTTCCCCCAAGATATTCCTTACCAGGTCGCTTGTACCAGGGTATAGGCCTGGGTCGTTCGTGATCTCTCCTCTTCCTCTTTCTACTGGCCGACCGGTGGTATCAGCCTTCGGCCTCTGCTCAATAATGTGGTACTCAAATCTGTGCCGGTTGGGCCAACCCTCCAGGTTCTGCAGAGACCAGGGAGGTGTTTCCGCCACGGTCCTCCACTCTGATTTTATGTTCCACTAGGCAACGGGCCGGTCTCTTCATCCCTACTAGCTCGGACAATTAGTGGGCACCGAGATCCAACCCCACCTCTCCGCTACCGGGGCTCTGCCTTATGCACGGGTCTGAATACAATGTAGGGCCTGGCCCCACCGGGGAGGGCCCAGCGTGCACTCCCCCCACCCCATGGGACCGGGGCTGCCTCTCACCCGCTGAGATCAATTGTGTTAGTGGCTGCCTGGGGATCGGCTCCCGCCCTGCTCTCTGCCCAGGGCTTCCCGGCGGCCACACTTGGTCTAGGCTTCGACCACAGGCGGCTCAGGAAAACCTGCCTCACTCCTCTGTCCCTCCGTTCAGGCCATGGACCCACCACTTTCCGCGTACCTGTTCGGGTCACGGGGCCATCTCACCGCAGTTCATGTAGGAGGTGATGGTGCCACCCCGGCAGTCCTCCGACAGGCAGTTCTTTAGGGACGCTTTCCCCAGCCTCCTCGCCTCGGTCCCAACGGTCGCAGGCTACTGCCACTCAGCCCCCCATGGCATGCTCCCGCTCAGGGGTCCGTACTGAACCTGTATCTGTCGCTTCAACTGCCTCCCCGGATCCTAAGCCACTGGTGATAGGCAGCACTTCTGCCACGACACCCTCTCGCCCTGCCGTCTGCGTACTGGATGACGGCTACCACTTCTGTCTAGGTGTAGCCCGCAGACCAGCCCCCACAGTCCTAACCATGATTTATTCTGGGATGCCCTTTGAGGCAACGGATATGTGATGGATGTCGGGGTTCGCTGAGTAGCTGCTCAGAGCTCAGCTAAGGTGCAGCCATTCCTGTTTGCAGCCAAGACAGGTCCCCTTGATTGTGAGACATTTTATTCACTTAAGGAGCTTAGAGCCCACCCATTGCTTATCATTGGTTGGCATCATGGTCACTCATTTCCTTGCTTCTCTTTGGTCAGCAACTGCCAAATTTACTTCCTCTTTGTGTGTTTGTCCCTACCCTGGAGCATGGTCCAAGTACTGCTTTCTTTGCTCAGTGTTCTTACAGTGCTCTCCACTTTCAGAGGTACTTTTATTTTCCTTTTTACTTGGACCTCCTTCACTGTCCACATTCTTACTTGCCTGTCCCATATTCTCCTGCGTTGTTGCTTGTCCAGTCCGCCCCACCCTGTTGTTGCTTGCCTCATCCACCCTCACCCCTCTGTTCTTCATAGATTGCCCCCTCCAGATCCACCATAAAACAAATGCTCCAAAGCCTCGCCAAAAATGCAAATGGCACTGGTTTCCCTGCTCTGCATAGCTTTTTTGGCACTGTCTTCATGCTGGGCCAAAACGCCGAACTTCCGCTCAGGCGTAAGATAATTAAATATTTTTTGTGTGCAGGAAGAGAATAATCGCATACTAAAAATATGGATCGCTGGCCCTCACGGTAAAACCATCAATATATCTGGTGCCATATTCATTGTTTGATCTGAGTTAAACAATGATTTCTTTAGAAGGGCAAGGATTGATGAGAGGACATGGCTTAGTGCCTCTAATGACCATGATGTAATTATAGTATTGCTGGTCATATAAAAGAGTCTAAAAATGTACGTTTGGCAGTGGTAAGATGGCTGGCACATTCTTCTCGATAACTGGGCTACTACTTAAATGTAGTCATTTGTCTTAAAATATATTTTTTCCACTGCGGAGATCTTTTAAATTTTAACAGTGGACTCCTTAGGGAAATCAGGAACTAAGACATCCTGTGAACACAAGCTGGTGCAACCTTGTTTGATAGTGGGCCCAATCGCGTCATCCATTTTTAAGGATATAGATTGTACACGGTTTCCTATAGACTTGAAAATCTATGAGCCTTCAATGTGGAATTTGGGATTTGTTTTACCAATTGAGCACTGCAGTTGCTCAATCTGTGCAGTGACTAAGATTTGTGTAATGAGTTTTTTTACAAAAATATAGGGAAGGATAGAATACTTAATAACTCCACTCTTTCAGCCTTTCCTTAATTTAAAGGAAAAGCTCAAAAGCGTTTCCATGGAGTGCTTTTAAGACTTAATTTCCCTTGTGGGTCGCAGGTTGGAGCCAGATGGTTCTAATTCTTTAATCATTTTTTTTATAATCACATCAAGTTAAAATTATTTTGATAAACTATTCTCCGTATTGATCTTGGTGAGTGAATAATACTGCTGTTAAGAAGTTGTGTATTGGAAGCAGCAGCATTCTTTCATTCTCTATCACCTGTAGCCCAAAGTCATTACGCAGTTGAGCTGTAATCTATAGATGTATTCGGGAATTTAAGCGAGCGTAGTTTTCAAACTGCACTGTCTCCTGTTCCTTGCTGTCTAGCCCTTATAAGACCCGATTGATAACACAAAAAGTGCGACAAAGATGATCAAGATCTGTCTCTCTTTAAATGTATACTTTAAAAAAAAATGTGATTCCCAAGCATGTCGAAGAGAATAGCTAGAAGGCTGATCCAAGTTCAGGTTTCCAGGCGTACTGCTGGAAAGATTATGTGACTTACCCTGCAGGCCAAAGTGGAGAACTCCGCACTGCAGGAATAACATTCCTTTAGCAAATGCACTTTTTTGTCAACTTTGAGCAAAATATTTGCCCCATGAAGAAAGCCCTTCCTCTACATCCCCTTCAAATCTGGAGTCATTATTCCTCTTCCACCTTGGAAAGAGATTTAAGCCAGCCATGTGGTGGCGTTAAAATGCGATTCAATTTCAATTCAATCCATCTTTATGGAAATAGTCAAAAAGCATGTGATAAAATACAATAAATATTCGTATAAGAAACGTCATGTTTCATAAATCATTAAATGTTTAAAACATTTAAATGAGAAAGAGCGAGATCAATAATCTAACATTGTTTTCATAGAGGATACAGCAGCTTGAAGGAACATCGTTATGCAGCAACATATTTCATCATCGGACAAAGTACGCAAAAAGCAATATGCCTGCATGCAAGATCCTATCTTTCTGACTCTCACAAATGGTATAAGAAATTTCCGAGTATATAACAGAAAAAACACAGGAAAAAAAATGCAGCATTTTTTTAGTCGATGCATGGGCATGTACGCAATTCAAGCCCCTGTAGCTACCCACTTGGGAAGCATAACATATGCTTTATCGGTCCAAACCTGAAGCTAAACAAAATCGACAGTGTCCAGCTGCGTTTCGTGTTCCATAAGTAATCTTGGCTAAGATCCCCTAAATTAAATTGCAGATAATCTAAAACACTGCTTTTCTTACGCTCGGACCGTAATCTGTCTATTTCAGCTTTCTCCAGTAATCAGTGCTTCACTTGCTTCCTACAAGTGGCAGTCTGTGGCTCTCTTACCAAAAACATATCTATTTGGCCCACACTTTCCAAGGATTTTTTGACATTGGCCAACCAGGGGATAGAAAGGCCCCTATCACAGGCCATACAATCATTGACTATACTCTTTGTTAGAAAATACGATTATTTTCAGGGTGTCAGTGGGGTAGTTTTGAAATGCCCACAAACTGGCACCCACGTTCCCACCCCCTGAGTCGGATGGCTGCAAATATCTACCAATCATTATGTGAATTTAACCCTGCCTAAAAAATGTTGGTTAATTTCTGCTAGGTGTAAAAAAAGTAAATTCAGTCATAAACATACGTTTGTGACCTAATTTACATTTATGAATAGGCCCCTATGATCTAAGAATTAGTATTGTGTGGTAATAGTCACATTTTGTAAAATTTCCAATCACTTCAGTCACCAATGTACTCTTTTGCGTGCCAAAGTTTGTTGTGCTGATATTCTGGAAATGGAAAGCATTATTAAAAACATGCAGAAGTGTGGGTAGTATAAAGGCAAAATATAGTTCTTTCTACATGTTGAAATTGTTTTCTCTTTGTATTTGTACAGGTGCCAAGTTGGATGATTATGCCGATTTCACAACTTTTGGCATGGCTACAGCTTTGCTTCTCAAATCTGAAGGCATCCTTGACGGCTTGCTTGTCATAGTCTATGTGTTGGCAGTCTTCACACGACTGTGTTTCTTCTCCAGCGGTAAGTCAGAATAGTATTCGAATTTATATAGTGCCTTTGTGGAGGGAAGAAAAACTTTCTATCATGTCTCATAGGGTCTTAGATCATTCAAAGTCGCAGGGACTTTCCTTGTGAAAAGAGGGCTGTATGTCAATATTTCGATCTCTATAATATGCCATTACCATTATTTTAATCTCTGTTGCCTAGGTTTTTATGGCAGTTCTACCGGACATGTTTCACATACTGAGGCTATTGCTCAATAAGTGTAGCTGTGTAGTCTACACCTTTTGGCTTGCCAATGCATGTTATTTGTAAAAGAGTTTGGTGCTCGTACTCACTGACTGTAATAGAAAGATCATTAGACATTCACTTGAGGATCACATTAAGCAAAAGCCAACAAAGCTTTGATAGGAGAACCTCAACATGAATATTTGTTTAGCGCGTGCACCTCCTCCCTGTAGGCCTTTTTAAGGGTATGTTACTGCCTCGTAAACTGGAATATAGGAGGAGCACGAGCGGGCTCCAGGGGGAGAGTAATGTGCATTCCTCTTGCTTTCCTATAAATACTCTCACTTTGATGTCACAGAAAGAAAAGTAAACCCCAAGCTCCCTCAAGAAGACAGAATCTGACATTTGACCTTCATGTTTAAATGTGACAAGATAAGCTCAAGATTTAAAGGCCTGTTTTCAGAAAGAGAAATCTCGGAACGATACAGTTAACAAGGTTTGGGCAAGGGACGGACTTACGCTGGACAGACTAAAACAAAAAAAGCCAGCAAATAGAAAGCAAGAAAATGTGAGTTACAAATCACTAAGCCAATGGTTAGCACTGGGCAGAATTCTTTCCCAGGTTAGCGAATGTCCCAAAGATGTCTTCAGCAAACCAGACAGCTGTTCTGCCTGGTAGGCTTCGACCTAAAACTGGGACTCAGAAGTGAATAATTTATTTAATGAAAACATCCACATGTGTGAAAACGGACAACAAAAGGGATATAATGAAAACGGGAAATCAAAAGAATCCACATCTGGGGAAATTACTACAAAAAAGTAACAAAAGTTTACTCCTTAAACAGATACTTAGAACGATTCCCACAAGCCCTTGGTATCTTTTTATGCTGTAGAAATGCTCGAGGAACTGGGCAAGAACATGCAATGCATGAAAAGAAAAATCGAGATAATCTTACAGGCTAAATTTGACCTGAAGAAATTAAAAAAGGAAATCCAAACCATTGATGAACAGTGTGAGATAAAACTCATTAACTATGATAGAACATCTATAAAGAAATGAAAAGGAAGTTAAAACTAAGAAAGCTTTCTCCAGCACAAATAGGATTATGCAATTGGAAAAATATACCCATTTGCCAAACAGATTGAATCACTAGAAAATCATGACAGCCTTGTCAGAAAAAAATAAAAAAGCAAGTAGTTTATATGTGGATTCACCTAATGAGGGGACTTCGAAACAGCCAGAAAGCAGTAAACAGAATGACTTCTTGGGACGAAACACTCTTAATACGCTGGGGCCAGCATCCAAGCAGAAGATGATGTATGTCAGAAGGAAAATAAAGAACAAATAGAAAACCAGAGGAGGAAAACTGGAATGGGTATGCAACGAGAATGGGAAAAGTGGTCCGGGAAACAACTGAGCCACTTCGCGATATAAATAACTAGAAATGTCTGTCTAAACTCCGAGAAATAATTCTTAAAAATGAGGATGAGAAAGTGCTGAAAAGGGGGCTTAACCTTTGCCTGGAGGTACTCCTCGATATAGTAGACCTAAAGATATCTATATTATATATATACATACACACACACACACACACACACACACAACACGTAAGACTAGCAAAATCCTGCATAACATAAGATAAGAAAATAGTTTTGACTGCGAGAAAGCAATAGAAACAAAAAAATAAACTGACTGTTTAGGTCATATATGTTCTTGAAACTGTGTGTGAACTGCAGAATTGCCCAACACTGAAAGAGAAATAGGTCATGATTTATCAAACAAATGCAGAGGATTAAAGCCCTTTAGAAGATTTTGCCCAATTTTACTGGCACGAAACAAGGATCTAGATTAGTTAAAAAAAAAATAAAAAGACTCCACGAAAAATTATTAGAAAACATTACCGGAGAAGAAAGAATGGCTTTCAAAAACTTTGAACAAGACAACTGTAATAAGAGTCCAGTAAAGGCGCAACCTTCTTTATCTTCACCAAAGAGAAATACATCAAAAAGCACTTGGGCAGTTAGAAAGTTATGAGAAATTAATTACCAAAAATCTACAATTTATTGACTTGTTCCCATCTATAAGGCAGCAGACTTACAAAGTTCACATCATTACATCCCTTTATAATTTTATTACGATGAAGATGGTGGTAGTGTGCACATCTATCCTACATGAATTTGGACTGAAATCTGTGAACTTTTCTTGTTACAGAATCGAATCACAAAGATGAAAGATGCAGTAATTCTGGAAATGATTGGATTAAGATCACAAAATAGCGTTTTATTGGCTTTTTTGAACAGATAACGTTGGGGTGCCTTTGCGCCCAGCTATGCCAGCATGGCTGTGTTATGGCGGGAAACAACTTTCTTTGGCAGAACAACATGACAAATATCTGAATATAAGATTTCTCTCTGGTTTTATTTGATCAATTACTTATTTTTTATCAGGGATGACTCTGAAAACGAATTCCAAACCTACCAACTCACATGGTGCCACTGTGTTTCACACGACTTCGGCTCCCTTTACACGGTCACCCGGTGAGGAGCTGAAATAACACGGTAGCACGAAATGCAGCTGGAAGGGGTTGCACAGAGCAGCTTTCCAGTTCTTTTTTGGAGGCTGTAAGCAGCCGATGCCCATTAAGGGGTGTAAAAATTGTAATTGTAATTGCATTTATATAAAACACCCCAGGATATTAGCGACGGCCTCAGCGACCCTTTGATATATTTTGTGGTGCTTTCTGGATGTAAGTAAGCGTGGGGAGATTTGTGAAGGGCAGAGTGCCCCTTTAGTGGCTCTAGGCATGAGGCCCTGCCCCCTCCTCAAACAGTGAGATTTTCTGAGCAGGTTTGGAGTTCGTGGAGTATTGGAACAGCTTAATTAAACAAAGATATCAGATTAGCACATTGTATTTATATATAAAAAAAAAAAAAGGTAGAAGAAAACATTTCGTAGCTACTTTGAAGGAAAGTTTCAATTCTATTAAGGACATGAAGGCAAGGATTAAGCTGTAAAAGTTTCTTCCTTTATTAGCACAACAGTCCACATCTATGATAGAGCAAAACATCAAACAGTAGGGACTTCAAATCAACACACCATAACAGTTTACAAACCAAAGGATGATGTCCCACAGGGATACCATACCACAGCTCGTGGCCTTCAGAAAACGTGGAACGGAATGAATCGATCGTCCGGTATGCCAGATCTGCAGAAGCTGGCTTTGACAAATTCAGGATGTGGATCTGACCCCACGAGGTCCAAATCCCTTTCCATACACCAATACGACCATCTGCATCAAGGCACACAATACTGCTTTGAGGTGGAATCTCTAAGCTCTTCTGATAAGGCTTGCAGCCTGTCTTGCGAGGCCTTGGAAGCCCCAACATCCCCCCAAAATAATCCATACCAGGAGTGGCCTGTCCAGGATCAATGGATGCAAATTGCCCACTGGGTCCCCCTGCATATTCAAACTAGGAAGTAGGATTGTAAGATCCTTAGAAAGTTAGAGAAGAACTGAAAACCACACTGTTGTTACCAGGACCACATAGGCTTGGAGTCTGATGCGGCTCCGTCCCGTAGGGATGTATCCGTCAGCAGAGCCACGGTGTCTGGTCTCCAACTGAAAAATTGCGGACGCCGGTGATCTTAAGATGGAAGCAAGTTCACCGGGAAAGGGTTCTTCTGTCTATCACCAAACAAGACAGATGGCTCGAGCTTCCACAGGCTAAAATATGACATACTGTGAGTGTCAATCTGCAGTTGAGGTTCCCTGGAAAGTACTCTGCCTCGACTGAGATTCTCTTGTCCACAGAAATGCCAAAATGTCTTGGCAAATTCCACCAGCATCTTCGACCTCGTTCCTCCGAGTCAATTGATGTATCAGACCCCTAATACAATGTCCATATTCAACAAAATAGAACACAATACCCTGTCTCTTGTGAGACAGAACTGCGAAGGAGCCTGCAAGCAGTTTTGAGCAGTTGATATGCAACTCTCCTTCCTGTTCCAACCACACGCCACTTGTGGTAACTCTCCCACAAGGAGCTCTTCAACTTAAGCAGCTGACATTGGACTCAATCACGTCTGGAAAGAACCAAAGATGACCCTTTCTTTACGGACCAATATCTGGTCCGACCACCATTGAATTTCCAACTAGGCCTCCAAGAACAGTTTCACCAAGTATTTGTAGGAAAACCATTCCCAGAGATGAGCAGACTTCAATGTCTCAAGAGCTCCGTAGTGAAGGGAACCTAGGAAAATCACCTGTATCGACGACGTGAAGAGACTGAGTATATTGGCCAGATAGCGCAGAGGTATGCTCTCTTTCAAAAGTGCGTGCCTCAAATCTTTCTGCAGTAGGGATAATTTCTTATGAGAATGTTTCAAAGTTTGTTGGACCCTTGCCTCAGCCGGCGCCTACAAAAACCTGTTGTCTGATAACTTTTTTTATGGATTGCTGGGCTTTGTCCAGCAAGGAGACAGTTTGATGAATTTTCCCAGTACCTTTATGAACTGCTTCCTGAAGACGCCACCATAGCAACTGGACCTGCTTCAGAGGTAGCCCAGTCCGCCAAATTAGGGTCGATCTTGATAAGAAAGGAACGTCTTCTCTGAGAGTGCACAATTAGCGTTCCAGAGGCAGCCTACTACTCTCTGTGCCCAGCCAGACAGAATTTCCTGGGAGATTAGGTTGCAGTCGCCTTAGCCTCCTCAGCCATGTCTAACATTTTTGTTAGAGGCCCGAGGATATATAACAACGTCTTCTGGTAGGCCTTCTAGTAATGGTCAATACCCTTTTTAGGGTCTTTAATAAGTTTGTTTTGAAAGTGGCCATTTTGCCATCAATCTCCGGTACCAGAGTGACTTTAAGGTCAACGCAAGGACATGGAAACTCTGCCCTAAGGCGGCCTCTAACTTCCTTGTCCAATGGTTTCCCAACTTGGTTACCCACATACTAGGGGGCATATCAACAACAACCGGCGATAATTATCGCTCAGCGCTCTTAGCGTGAGGATAATTATCGCCGGCTAGCGTGAATTTTTATTGCTGAGATAGCGTGCTATTAGCAACGCTTATCTCAATAGCGATAAAAATCTACACGCTAACAGGCTAACGTGAGAAACCCAGCGATAATCACACGTTACCTTGTTGATAGGGACAGGCAAACTTAGCCATGATATCCTCCTTCCATAGGATATCATGGCTAAGTCTGAAAATGAGCAGACGTAAAAAAGCAGCGTTAACCGCGGTTAGCGCTGCTTTTTTTGTCTCTAACAGGGTTAGCGACATTCTTGATAATAGGAGAAATGTCGCTTAGCGACATTTCTCCTATTATTTTACTCTGGAACGCCCCCTTTGCATCTCATTAGAGATGCATGGGGAAGCGTAGAGTAAAAGGGTGCTAACATGCAAATTTGCGTGTTAGAACCCTGTTGTTGATAGGGCGCTAGTTTTATCTCTGCTTTTTGGCTTTTAAAGCCAAAAAAGCAGAGATAAAGCCCTTGTTGATATGCCCCTAGATCACTTTAGCCACTGGAGCCCACTCCACAGAATCATCCAGGTCTAACATGCCTTCTGACTCACTTGTCACCACCATTCTCCTTTTAGCAAGGGGACATCTCCAACCTGGGGTGTTAAGAATCCCCCTCCGGTCTCCAAGGTCTGCTGTGCCCTGGTTCGTTATTGGAATCATCCTGGTCAGAGCTACTGTATTCTTCCTCATCAGCCTGGTCCTCACATAAAAGAAGCCCTTCTTTCGAGACTGGGGTTATCCAAGGTTAGAGAAGATCTGAAGGATCTGCTGGGTCTTTGGCACTGCGTTTTGTGAATGCCAATCTGAATCTCGAAGGTGTTAGAGGGAGTGGAGGAATGAATTTCAGACTGGGCCCTCGTTTTTGGGGGTGGGTGGTGTGGTTCGAGGTGCCTTCTGTCCTAATTGAAAGCCCCCACTGGTAAAGGAAACCCACACATGGGGAGGTATCCCATAAATCGGACACAGCACACCTGAAGCATTGCCATTAAAAGCAAGCGCAATCAAAAAGCACAGGTTGTTAACTGGAGTACAAACGTTATGAAAACAAAGATTATAAAAACTTTATAAACATCATAACATATTTCCAAGGAAGATCACTCATAGGGCTGCTGAGCAGCGCAGAAAGAGAAAGTGCTCGGGGATGTTATATGGTGCCTGACTTACCAGTTTGGTTGACCTTTGCAAACTTTTGCGTGGACTCGTGGGATTTGAAGTCCTTGGCGTTTGTTGCTTTGCTCTCATATATGTTGGGCTGCTGAGCTAATAAAGAAGAACGTTTTAAAACGTAAGCGGAGCCTCTAGTCCCGACTTAGAATTATAGTTTGATAAGGAAATGGCCATGAACAGTGTTGCATGATAGTAAGCAAAAGTGGAGAAATTCTGCAAATAACATTAAATTATTCAACAGAAGGAGAGACATGTATGGATACCAAAGGGAAATCACTTCATCAAGAATGTGCGAGAGGGGAGCCAGGCCTGTGAGGGGCCTGCATCCTCATCTGTGTCCATATGGTCGCCATCAGTGGTGTGTAAGGGAAGCACAGGTGGGACTGGGGGGGAACAGTGCTGGCCAGGAACGCCTGCCTAAGTCTAGCAAAGGCGTCAAGATCAACCCCCCGCCTCACTGCGACGCTTGGAAGGCGGTTGCAAGTCCGGGGTGTAAAGGCTATCAGCCTGAGGCTGGTTGGCGGAAATTGAGGCACCCCCTGACAGTTTGTCGCAGGCTTGCGTAATTTGGCGCGAAAGACGCTCTTCCCGGGGGGGGGGGGGGGGGGTGGGGGGGGGCATCGCCTCAGAGATCGCTCTATATATAGATGCGTCAACCGCATCATAGAAATCATCATCATATGGAAGAGCACTGAGGGGGTCCTCCTCCTCCGCTTGATCCGGCAGATATGGATCCATGACACGGTTATGTGTCTATTTCCTGTCATCACCTGCGTGAGCAGAAAGATTGTCTTGGCAGAGTATGGCTAGTATTGAGTGGGCTGAGTGTCAGCCTACACGTTTATGCAGAGTAAACCGATTTAATAATGGAGCTTGAGCCCGGGACCGTTTATGTCAGCGCTGGTACAAAGATCAACAGGCACAAACAAGTCTGGGAGTACGGTCCCCTTACAGGCAATAAACTTAATTACAGACTCCTGGGGGAGCGTTAGAATAAGCAAGTGCTTAATAGCACATACGGGCCCTTTAAGACAGGGCGTAGGGGGTGAATACTGTGTACAGACCCGCAGCGTGGGCGTCCCTCTACAGACAGCAAGGCTCAACTCGAAAGGCGCTGCCACTCCAAACGCCAAGAATGCGCCGAATTTGGAGCGCGCGGGCCGACACGAGAAACGCGCGCTATGCGCCCTCAGGCGGTGGGAGGACCGCGCCGCAAGCCTGCACCAATTAGTAACGGCCGAGAAGGAGCGGAAACCCTCCCGTGGCCGGGACGGGCTACCGCTAAGCGGAGAAGCCCACCCAGAGCACAACAGTGTGAGAAACTAAGGAAACCGCATGAAACTGCCTCCGCCGCTTCCGAATAGCAGTGGTGGAGGCACGCGTATAAAGCAATCAACAGTTCAATTAACTCCTGAGGAGAAATGACATTAACAAACCAATAACAAGGCAATTACCTGTGAAAGCCTAAATAGCACAAGGTAATTATATAAATAACATACTTTTTAACACATGAAAAACACCATAAACATTTATAAATTCAGTAAAACAAACCTAGTCAAAACGAGAGGGAATGAATGACACTTATCCTTGGCTGCGAACAGCGAAGAAAGGAGGAAGGGCCAGTGAGTGACAAGGGACTATCACCCGGCTGGAGCCTGCTGATTGATGCATGGACAATCTACATGTTGAACTCTATTGTCAATGATTTTTATGATGTTCCCAAGGTTCATGGGAATGGTAGTTTATATTTTGTTTACTTCAAATGGCTGCTATTCAATAAGGTGGAGAAAGAATAGCATAATCCTCGCCTCTGGTCCTGACATAGAATTGAAAATGTACATGACAAAGCTAAGTCGAAGAACTTGATGAATTGCTTACAACGATAAAAAACAAATGCAGCGATTAAAAAAAGAAACCATGAAACTGATAACCATGTATAATCAAGAGGTTTCATAAATAAAGCAGAGTTTTCAGGAACACTGATATGAGGACGTGATTTAGGTGTTTTGATCATCTATTACTGTATTATCATAAATAGGGCCTTAGGAAATGTCAACGTTGAATGGGATGTTACCAAGGTGAAAAATGGCTGAGCAAAGGGCATGATTAGAAGAAAAAAAAAGAAAAGGATAACATAGAAAAGTAAACATGCAGTATATGAACTGGAGTACCCATGTTGACTTGCAATATAGTGCTTCCAATATATTTCAGTTGCATAGTAGAATTGTAAAACACATTCAGATGCTAAAAATAAGGTTCAGGGCTACCCAGTTGCAAAATATTAAGAAGGCAAGCATTCAGCATCTTGCTGATTCATTGCAATACTATAGTACACAAAAAAGTGATTGCTGGAATGCTATAGTAATCTCAGCCACTGGTAATTACTGTGAGCTGTGTTCCAGTCCATCGAGCAGACTCATGTCAGTTCATTGGTCCAGCCACCTTAGGATGCCTGAACAAGAATTGGCATAGCCAATAGGTCTCGCCTTTGGGACCTTATAAGTGTTTAGCCATGCAACAGTTGATGTTGTTGCACCAAGGATATTGTGCTGCATAACTAAATACTTATTAGGTCCCAAAAGCGAGCCCTATTGGCTATGCCAATGCTTGTTATTACTACTTGCAGCAGCAGCACAGTAACAGATAAAACAGCAACATTGCCCAATAAACATGGGAGCGAGGTGAACAAATAAACACGTGTCCTTGATGCAACAATCACTCATCGGGCAAATCCTCTTCTCATAGGATCACCGCACCCGCCTTTCTAGAGACGGCTCTTGACTAGGTTTGAGTGTAAAGACATTTTAATCAAAGTAATAAACACAACTACTTTGTGATGAATGACATTACAGTATCGCACTAAAAGTTCCAATTACAGTAAATCACACAACCAGTGTGCACAGTTCTAACACGCAAATCTGGTCTGAAGGCACTCACCATATGTTAGAAATAGAAGCCAATATACTGGACAGTAAAACGCCCTATTCAACAGTGAAAATCAAAAGCATATTTTACACAGCTTAAGAGAACTATCCGATAAAAAAAACTGTCGAAGATAAATTCTAACTTATTGTATAAATAACGAGTGTCCAGACACCATGCTCATGTACTTGAGCCAGGCTTAGGAACAAAAACATGGCGTCGAGCCCGCCTGGGGACTGCCAGCCATGTGAAAAATACATAAGCATGGAGTGTGTGTATGTGTGGGGGGGGGTCTGAAAATGACTTCCTTGGCTAGAAACCACCCATTGCGCCACCAAGCCTACTAACATTCATTCGGACCCAAGCAGACCAGTAAGCTCACGTGCGATGCAAACCTAGTAGGGTGACCTTTTAAAATGGACCAGGGGTGTACCCTGCCAATAGTCCATCATTAATGCTCAGGTTTTAACAGGAAGCATTAAAAATACTTGCTAAACTACGGGTAAGAGGCTCCGTTAATATTTAGTATAACAAGGACTCCAACGTTCCTCAACAAGATCAAAATAATAGGGCGTGTAGATACCCTGCAGCACAAGCTGTAGGACATCAGGGTCAAAAACACACACTCCTGAAACACGGGCACATAAATTGTTAAGGACACAGATGATGGCCGCCACTTTTTTTTCTATTTATTTACTATTGTTACACTGGCGGCACTCCCCTTTAGTGTTAAACATCTTAAGTAAGCTAAAGCGCAGGTGCCGCAAATGGTTAAAAAGGAAAGAAATAGAAAAAATTATTTTCTCTGTTTCTTTACTCTTGAAGTAATTGCGGCACCCGCGCTTTAGCTTATGATGTGTAAAGCTAAAGCATGGGTGCTGACATTATAAGTAAAGTAAATAAAGAGAAAAAAAGTAAAGCGGCAGCTTTGATGCAACAACATTATAAGTAAAGTAAATAAAGAGCGCAAAGGCGGGCGGAGGGGCGCTGAAGGCAAGCTTGTCACCAGCCAGCAGCACTTCAAAAACTCACCTACTAAAGTCTCTCCGTGCAGCGCATGCGCTCTGACTCTGCGAGACCTAAAAACCGGCTTTGAATCATGACTGTTTCAACACTGAATATATTCAACGCTGAAGTAATATTGGCCTTAAAAGGCTTTGAAAGTGTGCTGTTTCAAAACCGACAGAGCCTGGACACTTTTATATATTAGAGGAAGAAATTTCCCAATACTTGTGCCATTAATTCATACTAACTCCATTGAATTAGGACACAACCCTATATTCTCCATCTATGCCTGCACCTCTGTAAGAATGGAGAAGACTTTCCTGATAAAAACATTGTTCAGGGCAGAGAGAACAGTCTAGCTCTACTGAGCTTGAGATAGGCTTAAAGAATTTGGCAAATTGTTTAAATAACCCAGTAAAGACATGCAGCATAATGCCTAGAGTAAAGTATAAATGCAAACCTACACCAAAAGATCTGCTTTACTTTAGAAGTCCTGTATCTCCTAAGTCGTACATGCTACTCGGACACTACCAGTTAACCAAGTGAACAGCAAAGGGCTACCTGCTGATACATTTTTTTTTTTTTTAAGAGAACAAAGTCTTGTGGAGGTGGGCAAGTGTTTCAATGGGCTCTGCAAACTTTTGGCTTATTGTGACCTTACAGGCACTCCTTCGCCAATATGATCACTTCCAGTGGGATGAAATGTAAGAGTATCTCCAACACCTTCCAGCTAAATATCGGAAGAGAGGAGAAGAGAGAAAGTTATCACAGAGCGGAAGATCATTTTCAACTCCTGCACTGTAGATGTGGTAGAGGCGGAGGGCAGTCCCATAAACACCAGCGAAATTTTATGCTGACTTGGATCATTACATATTCCAGGTTTTCTCATGCAGTACAATACTTGCTGTATTTACCATTTTTTGGTACTTAATTAACTTGATCCACACGTGCCTGATGCACTTGAGAAAATTAAAACACCCAAATCTAGGAGTGTCCTTCAGTAGCCTTACTCTTTCCAGCAATGCAAACTACTACATATGAACTAGTTCCCTTAAGACCGTCTTATCCAGCAAAATCAGACCATTCAGAGAGGAGGTTCATGAAGTCACAAAGGCCTTGACAGAGGCTCTAATTTTTGATGAGCCAATACTATTCTAAGCAGTGACTGTGTATTTCCCTCCATTCCGTTATATCTTTCTTGCTAGAAGAAAGAGGAACTACCCTCGGGGCAGTGGAGGACTGTAACGACAGGCAAGTGGGTATCCTCAATAAGGCAGAATGACCACTTCATTGATTTCGCATGCATACCACCAAATATTTCTCCACAAATGCTCAAGATCAGAGAAAACTACAAAGGAGTTAGGGTTTGGTGATTAAGGCAACAGAGTGCTGTTCAAAGAGAGGTAAAGAAGCAGCCAGAGGATGGGTCAGTTAGAATAAAAAAATTAAAAGTCACGTGAGATTGGGACTCGGGGGGGGGGGGGGGGGGGGTTGAAGCAACGGACAAACTGACGTGAAGAGTGCAGGGGTCAAGATGTGAGGGGGAAATCGACACCCAAGGGAGAAAGCAGGAAAACACCCACCCTCTGCCATATAGTGCTGAAAGAAAAAAGTTGTTCCCTGAATGTCATCCATGGAGAGGCCAAATACAATAAGTCCTAATAATAGTAAACGAGGAGTCCTCCAAGGGAGGGAGAAATACAATAAGAATTGAGGATAGTAATTGAGTAGGAAGTAAGCAAACGGATAGATAAGGCGACTCTTGCACAGTGGGCAGACCCTTACACTCTTAAGTATTGTTATTTTATGCGATATGTCCTACTATAGTCTGTAGTTGAGACCTTAAAGAAAACTATTATTGCAATCACTTAAAACTGTTTCGAAAGGAAAGATTTATCCAATAAAAGGGAGGTGGTTTATAGTGAAACTATTCAAAAGCAAACTTCAATGACTTATAAGCTGTGTGGAATGCACTAAGAAAACACAAATTTGTAATTGATTGCTGGATCACGTATCCATCAGTACATCTAGCAAACTTCGTATGGTGCTCCTTGAGCATAGGAAAGGCTGGATCTGTTTTACCTATCTTCCTAAAGTAAAAGAGAGGTATAGTTTTATGCCTGCCTACATATCTGTTATCCTTCGTGATTTCTCTTATTCCCTCGATTTTTGTCTCATTTGTGAATGGAGTAGGGTGAGAAATCTCTTGCTCTGCTTTCTCTGATAGCATCTAATCTCGTCGTACATGAGTCCTTATGTTGTTGCCATTGGCATTAAATATCCAACTTCTTGTGTTTTTGACTTTTATTTTGCATTTTTTCCCCATGTAGGTATTCCTTTTATGTACCGTGGTCTCCCTTGTACTTATGCCTCGGCAATCTTGGTTTCTACTTCTGTGTTAACTGGAGGACATTTGGTGGTCTTGCGAATTGTCGCTGTTGTGATGATACTGTTTATGGTAGACCAAGGCTTCTACCCCCATGATAAAGTGCTGGAGTCACAGCCGTGGAAAAAGATAGTGTTTCTAGTGGGTAAGTAAACTGATTTAAAACTTGAGCCAGATTTTCATTTAATTTGGTTTTCTCAACTAAAATCGTTAAACTGTTGATTCCAAATTAAGGAACTGTTAGTCGAGCATAGCAGAGAGCTGCAAGAAGAGAAGGCTGCCACATGCAGCAGCACATCTGCGTAGAGAGATTTTCTCCTCGTAGGCATCTGCCCCTTTTAAGCCCCTAATCAGTGTATCTTGTCAAATCCAGGTGGGGAGGGGCTCCTGCACCAGTATGAAAATCATGGGCAACAGCAGGCAGCCCTGCCTGGTTCCACTCACAATGTCAAAGAAGCCTGCCCTTGTACTGTTTATGTTGGTTTTAGAGTGCTACCCGTTGCCTATATTGTGGGCCGAAATTCAGTCGGTCCTGGATTGCAAACATATAATTCCACTCTAGAGTGTCAAATCTCATTGTAATGACCAGTGACATCATCACTAGTGTTTGCCCCTGCATTTTCTTAGCGTATCCCAAGACTCCATATAATCGACAGAGATTGAGCTTTGACCCACTATTTAGCATAAAGCTAGAATTAACTGGATGGACCAGGGTCGTTAATATTAGCTTATCTTCACTAATACCTTGCGAGTATTTTAGCTTCAGCATTTAGCGACGATATGGATCCTATTCAAGGCCCACTCAACTGGTGGTTTGCACTCTTTTGGTATCAATACTATGGTAGCTAGTCTCTGAAGCTTTAGACTACCCCCGCTCAGGTCTCCACAAACATCTTGAGCATATTTGGGGACAGTTTGGTGGCCATACCTTTATATAATGTGATGAGTAATCAATTTCGTCACACATTTTTGCCCGCTTGCAACTTCCGGATTGCTGCGGCAGTCTCATCAGCTCTGATCTCAGAAACTAATGCTTACCTATCTTTCGCCGATAAATGAGTGAGTTGAATGTCCTTACGGAAATCCTCCTTTTTCCTCCAAGGATTTTTTACTGTGGATGCATATATTTTCTTCCCTGGTATCTTAATCAACAGCCATGAGCACTGAATAGTCCTGCCTACATGCAGGGACCACAGAGCACTTCTTAATTTGTTTATATATAATATATGGAGAAACCTTGTATGTAATACTTAATATTCTTTATTTCTGTAGCCTATAGAAAGGGTAGAAAATGGCCAGATTACATCATTTACTTTTTATTTTCAAAACGCATAAATCAATACAATTCATGTTAGTGAAAAACTGACCATAGGAAGCCTTTCACAAACCTTTATTTAAAAGAAAAGGGAATATGAGGCATTGTTAACCAATAGGCTGCCATTAAAAGAGCAAACATAAAACTGGCACTGTGCCTTTAAGAACTTCACAGTACTCCCATCATGCCCCACAGCTGACAGTTAGGTCAGTTTATTTTTCTGATTCCTACTGTTATAACATTTTCAGACCAGTCTCCTTTGATAGTAGCTGTGAGAAGTTGGCCTGGCAAATGCTGGTCACTAGTTCAAGTGGCCACCTTGCACCAGTCCAATTCGACTCTTATGGTAGATAGTTTTAAGACAATGTTTTAAAGAAAGCTGTCCTAGTGGTAGCTGTGGAGAGCAGCCTTCAGGCTAAGTCTCAGAGGAATGTAAAGCAGCTTGTTTTACCTTATAATCTCTTGAATCACTAAATGAAAGGACACCACACAGGTATATATATAAAATATATATGTATTTATTACTAGACACACTCTACTAATCTCTTTATGAGATTAGAAGTCAGGAACATATGCACAAATCAATGTTTCACAACAAATTAAGCACTTATATGGCTGGGGCCCTAGGGGCGTACCAGACCATATACTAAAAAAGAGGTATAAGAAGAACGACTTGAGAAGGGAGAAGGCCTAAGGTCTTCAGAAGCGCTGGGGCCTCACTAATCCACCCAAGGCAGGTATGTAAAGGACCCACGGGAGACGCATGCAGTGTGAGAACACAGCCGCGGATACCAATAGACTTCAATGGAGCAAGTCGTGGTTGGTATTTTAAAGTTTTAGGATACTTCGGGAGAGTCTACAAGCAAGTCACCTACAGGGTAAGTAGTTCTAGAGCCAACACACACAGGAGCACCGGAGTACTCGAGTTACCTCACCCAGGGAAGCCGGGTGCATAGGGGCCTTTTGGTGTCGGGTTGAGGCGTCGTTTTCAATTGGAGCCAAAGAAGATTTGCTGCTTGAGAAGACAGACGAAGTGTCCGGTGGAATCCAAGGCTGGATTCAGAAGAAAGAAGACCTGAAAGCAGTGGAGACAGTGTTCAAAGTCACTTGCCAGTGACCCGGGGCCAGGAAGCTGGATGCCCACAGAAGTCTGGTGTTTTCAAGTGATCACGGGTGTCTTGACTCTTCAGCCACAAGGTCCAAGAGGCGTCGACGACCAGGAGCTGGATTCGGAGTGTCTCACGAAGTCTGCAGCTTACTGAGGTGTCGGCAACCAGATTGGAGCCAACAAGCCTTGGCAACAGCAAGTCTTGTGGAAAGTGAAGAAAGTCAGCGGTGCAGGCTAGCAAGGTCTGAGGGACTCACCCAGCAAGGGTAAGTCAGGGCAGGCCTGGAGCAACCAGGGAAGCACTTTGGTTCGATGAAAAAGTCTTCAGGGGACCCACAAGCCAACCGGCAAGGGATCGCGAAGACGCCTCGGGAGGATTCACTTCACAGGAGCCCACGGTTACTCGGCACGAGGTAGGCCACTGATTCTCGGAGGAAATCCTGCGGGAGGCTTGGACCACACGTGGTCCAATGCACAAGTTCGTAGAACGTCGTGAAGGGGTTGCACTCGACAATAGTGCACGGTACCCGGGTATTGCTGTTCCTCGTCACTCGTGGGGTCCACTCGCCTCAGGTTTGCTGGGGACTCACAATGGCCGTCGAAGTCAGGAAATCCACTTCCGGGGCTGCAGGGACTTCAGACTCCAGCAGGAGGGGGTAAGTTTGCAACCGTTGATGTAATGTTTTGGTGCCTGCCAAGCATGGAGTCACTCCTTGACTCCAAGGGAGATTCTTCAGTCTTCCAAAGGTAGTGGAACGTCGAAGGTCCAGGATTCTTTTTGTAGAGCGTCGTCCAGGGATATCTAGTTTGCCGTGGCAAGGTTTCCCTATCTTATACTAAAGGAAAGGGAGGGACTAGCTCTATGACCACTCCTATGGGAGGGTCAGGGGAGCTGGTGGTTACACCCACTTCCCTTTGTCCAGTTTCGCACCAGAGCAGGGGCTTGTAGCCCCTGAACCGGTTTGAGCTGTCATATGCACAGAGGAGCCTACTGCTCCCCAGTGCAGGACTTCAAAGCCTCTAGGAGTGCACCCACCCAGCCCCAATACACTCCTCCCTGTGACAGGATACCTATTGTTGGGCCTCCTCCACTGCGAGTTTCGGTCAGCAGCAGGAGGGCAGCCTAGTGTCTGTGCTGGTGGCATCCATTTTGTGATGCCAGGGCTCTTTCAGGATTCTACTGTGTTTCCACAGTAGGTACATGTCTATCCCTCTAGAAGGGTGGGATCATACTCCCACATCAGTTACTGGTGTGGGGGTATGATTCCAAGGCGTTTGACACCAAACATGACATGTTTTGATGCAGCCATCCCAAAGTTAGCATTTACCGCTAGGTTAATAACACTTAAAGAGTATATGGTTTAACCGCATCCACAAACCGCCACAGAGAATAGGCTCTGCCAGCTGCAGAGGGGCCCTGCTCAGGCAGAGGCACCCCCTCACATGGAAACCAAGCACCCTGCCCTCAAGATTGATAGGGCCTGCCTTAGGGGTGACTGATAGGTTTATATGTGTGTATAAGGTGAGATATAGGGAACCTATACCTCAGTGAGGAGTGCTAACACTACCTCACCCAGGCTGCAGTAGCAGGCCTGTGGTGTCAGATTTAGTCTGCTTCCCAGGGGTGGCATAATACATGCTTCAGCCCCTGGTAGGCCTGTGAAGTACCTATGCCCTTGGTACCTAAGGTACCATATACTAGGGGCTCATAAGGTACCACAGTATGCAATCACTAGTGCATCTAATATGCACTCCATGTTATTTAAGGGAGTAAGCAGATAGGCTGGGGTCCTGGATAGCAGGATCCCAGCCAGACTAGTCAAACACCAGAAAACAAGTGGGGGCAACCATGTAGTCAGATTCCACCTTCCTACAGTAGCCAGTACCTGCTATACTGACAACCTTTTTTCTGTCATAATATGCCTTCACTTTTTATGAAGTGTGCTTCCTGCGATAAGAAGGCTCAGACTTACACTCATTCAGTCTGCATTGTCTGCCTGCCGGAGTTCCACCATACTGACACCTGTCCTTACTCCCATACGTTGTCCAGGGGCACCCTCAAGGACCCGGAGAAGATCAGGCTTCATTGACTTCAGGAGAGAGGGTCAGCTGGAACAACAAGATATCTTCGGGGACGCCAGTCTTCCTAAAAGAAAATCCCTCCTCTTGTTCAAAAGACGCCCAAAGAGGCAGATCCTGTGGAAAGCCCAAAAAACGTTGTCCCGGTCGATGTGGAGGAAAATACCGGCATGCTTAATGTCGAAGACGCCGTTGAAGGTGGAGTCGGATCATCGCTCGACACCGGAACACACAACGTTGAGAGTTGCATCGCCAGCGAGGAGGCCCCATCAATCAACGTTGAGCCACTTCTTGACCCCGAGACCACTGTCAAAGTCTGCGTTGACAGCCTAGAAAAGAGGAAGGAATTTAGCAGACGATGCAGGTCTAATAACAAATAGAATTTCAAACAGAGGGCTCAGAGGGCACTGGTAGCAACATCAGCAGCAGGCAAGATTCCAGTTTCATCCTTGCAGACCATCTAGAGTAAGAGGTGCATAACAGCAACAGTAGCTTGCAGTTGCAGGAAAAACCCCTGCAAAACAATGAATCGTCACTTCCTCCTTCACTGTTACCTGCTCCGGTGGGGGGAAATATTGTCAATCACTTGGAAGAGTGGCAGTCAATCACAAAAGACAGATGAGTCTTGAATATTGTACAGAAAGTCTATTTCCTTCCCTTCAGGTCTCCCCCTTCTACTGTTCCTCTACAAAGACATCCCGTTACCAGCTAGACATCTTGCAGTCGGAAGTCAACACCATAATACAAAGAGAGACCATACAGGAGGTTCCATGTCATCAAAAGGAATCGGGAATTTATTCCTGTTACTTTAAAAGAAAGGACGAAAACAAGATTTCAGACCCATCTTAGACCTCAAAATGCTCAACAAGTAAAAACACCACGAAAGTTTCAGAATGCTGGTCCTTCTCCAAATCTATCCACAATTGCATCAAGGGAATTGGATGTGTGTGATCGACCTTTCAAGATTCATATTTCCAATCTCTGTTTCTGAAAAACACTGGAAATTTCAAGGTGGGATATCAGTACAAAGTACTCCCATTTGGCCTCCAATCAGCCCATGAAAATTTTCAGAAATGTATGACTGTGGTCGCAGCATTCTTTAGGAGACAGAAAATCTTTGTGTATCCTTACCTAAACAACTGGCTGATAAAGAGATCCTCTCCATCACAGACAGAAGATCATTTGTCTGTGTCAGGACACTCACATGTCTGGGTCTTTGGATCAATTTCCAAAAATCTACAGCTTGCCCACAACAAAAACAGTACTACCTGTAGTCCACACTTGACACACAGTCCACAAGAGCATATCCTTCGGAGGAGAGACTACAATCCATCATACTGAAGTATCACAATCTTCTGCAGGTTCTTCATCCAACTGCAAGGCAGATAGCGTCTCTACTGGTGTAAATAGTTTCTTGCATCTTCATAGTACCAATTGCAAGGTTGCACACTAGGCATCTTCAGCAATGCCTGCAAGACCAGTGGAATCGGCTCTTAACCCACTGGGAGGACAAGCTGACATTCTCACAGGCTGCACACCAGTCTCTCCCATGGTGGTCTCGGCGGAACAATCTGCTGGTGGGTATACCATTTCATCAGGACCTACCCAGTCAGACACTGATCAGAGGCGTTCCTAGGCTTTTTACAAATGGGGAGATCCTTAAATTGACCTGTTCGCAGATGCAAACAATAGCAAATGCCAAGACTATGTGTCCAGAATGATTCGCTCAACCTGAGTTGAAGATGAATGCACTTTTGATAAGTTAGTCAGGTACATTTCTCTACGCATTTTAACCAACTCCCATCATTCCAACAGTGATTCTCAAATCGATCCCAAACCAGAATGATACTAATAGCACTAGAGTGGCCTTGACAGTGGTGATTCATGAATCTTCTACATCTGTCAGAGAGACCTTATAAGAGATTGTCGTGCAGACAATATATTCTCTTCAAGTTCAGAGAACAGGTACTGCATCCTAATCTACCCTAACTGAACGTGACAGCATGGCTCCTGAATTCCTCCAATATGGACATTTAGGCCTTTCCAAGGAATGTATGGACATTCTCAGAGAGACTAAGAGATCTTCCACTAGAAGATCATGTGCTTTTAAATGGAAAATGTTTTATTTATGGTGTACACAGAATAATCGCAATCCAATTTCAGGCCAGGAAAATGTAGACATTTAGCTAAATCAGGGCTGTAGTTTTCCTCAATTAAGGTACACCTTGCAGCCATTACGGCCTATAGGAATTCTTTCACAAACCTCTTTTTTCAGAATTCCAGTGGTGAAAGACTTTCTCGAAGGGCTTAAAGTTTTGCCTTCAGTTACAAACTCCCTCTCCTCCATGAGAACTTACTATTTTCCTTTCCAAATTGATGGGTCATCCATTTAACCAAAAGATAAAGCCTCTTTGCAAAATTTCATGTTGAAAGTGGCTTTTCTTGTTGCCATCACTTCAGGCAATAGGGTTACTGAAATCCAAGCCCTGTGTTCAGAGGTACCGTATGCCTTGTTTCACTCCAATAGAGTGGTGAGGAGAACTGATCCCAGTTTTCTCCCAAAGGTAGTCTCAGATTTTCACATTAATCAGAATATATCTCTACCTACTTTCTTTCCTAACCGCCCAAATTCAGCTGAAAGGTCTTTACATTCTCTGGATATTAATATTGTTAAAATTCTACTTGGACAAGACCAAGAGTATCAGGAAGTCGGATCACCTTTTTGTTAATTATGGTCGGTGAGAACCGGTTTGACATCCTCTAAATAGTCTATTTCAAGGATGGATTGTTTCCTATATTCTACAGTCATACCAGCCAGCTAAAAAAGCCTTACCTGCTTGACCTGGGGCACACTCTACAAGAGGGAAAGCTGCTGCCTCAGCTCTATTAAGAAATGTACCTTTTCCTGAAATTTGTAAAGCCGCTGCATGAAAATCTATTCATACCTTTAGTAGGCATTATTGGCTAGATTCCGATGCTAAAATAAAGCGGAAACTAAAGTAGGACAGGCTTCTTCGAGGAATCATTTTGGTTAAGTGTTGGAACTGTTTTTACTTCCAAGTCCATTCTTTGTGGGATCGGCTCGCTATTCTATTCACTGCTTATGATTATTACGCGATGATCATCTCGAAACTGGCTGCAATGAATCCTAATATGTTTGGTATCAAACATGTTGGAATCATACCTCCCACACCGCAAAGGGCGTGGAAGGTATGTTTCCAAGTACTGGAAGAGCCTTCCATTAGGCTCTCAGTGTCCCCGGTACTAGCCTTTTAGACCCGGACAGCACAAAATGGTTGCTGCCGACAAGAGACACAATTCTGCCTTCCTGCTGCATCTTCTGGTGAGCTGCTCGAGGTCCTCTTGCGACTCCAGTGCCTCCGACCTGTGGGTCCTGTTGAGGGTCATCTTTGTTTCTTTTGGACTTCCCTGATTGCTCGGGGCCTGCCCTGACTCCCCTGCTTGTGGAGAGCCCCTTGCACCTTGCTGGTCCCGACACTGCACCTTCTCCGACTTCCGCATTGTTTGCAGTTACCAAGGCTTGTTGGTGGTCCCGACGGACACCGACCCATCAACTCTCGATATCCGATGTGGGACAGCTTGTGTACAGCTCCTGGTCTTCCACAGTGTCGCCTGGTCCTCACAGCTGCAGTGTCAAGGTCACCGTCAACTCTCCAGCAACTCCCGACACCGGTAGGCATTCGTCTTCCTGGTCTCCAGGTCACTCCTGAGTGACATAAACTCTGTCCCCTCTGCTTGCAGGTGCTGCTAAACTTGAATCCACCTTCGGATTCCACCAGACACTTTCTCCTTTTCCAGCAGCGGCATTTTCCTGAAGTCCTCCATTGGGTTTGACTGTTGTTTGACACCACTTCACACCTATGTACCCGGCTTCCCTGGTGTAGGTAACGTGCGTACTATGGTATCCACGGGTGGGGTGGCTCTCCAACCTTCTGTCTTCCACATGGTGTCTGAAGGGCCCTTCATTTTTAGGTCTCGCCTGACCCAGCGCATGCGCTGGTCTGACGAGACATTTTGTGAGGGCTCCAAAAAGTGCTACCAGGCCAGCCTAGAGCTACAGTGCATGTGCGCAGGCGTGCGCGTCGTGCTTTACCGCGATTACTTTCACTTTAATGGCCCCACGGCCGCTTTGATGTTTGATCACGATCACTTTCGCGGCCCCACGGCCGCTGTGATGTTCTCCGTGTGGCTTCAATAGATTGCAGCAGTTAAAACAAGCATTGGCATAGCCAATAGGTCTCGCTTTTGGGACCTTATAAGTGTTTAGTTATGCAACTGTTGCATGGCTAAACACTTATAAGGTCTCAAAGGCGAGACCTATTGGCTATGCCAATGCTTGTTAAATTTGCAACCGCAACGTACAAGTTGATTTGTACGGCGAACGCAGTGGTGCTCCCACACTGCACAAGATCTCTGTGGGGTTCCTAATCGCCCACCTTGGGTGGTTCCTTGGGTCCCTGGCACTTCTACGTCCCCTGGGCATTGTCTTGACTCGAGTCGTGGTTCTTATACCACTCTCTTAGTCCACTGTGTATTCTGTGCTATGTACGTGATTTCTATGCAAAGTATTTTGTACATTGTGCATATCTCCATGTGTTAGTGAGTATTATATAATAGATACATATTTTTATAAATAGATTGTTTGGTTCTTTTTCATTTAATCTATACCTATAAGATTGCATTATGGTAAAACAAGCTGCTTTACAGTCCTGGACTAAGCCTGAAGGCTGCTTGCCACAGCTACCACTTAGAGAGTTTCTAAGGTTGTCTAAGACCTCTTCAATCAACATAAGGGTTGTCTGGACTGGTGCAAGGTGCCCACTTACATTAGTGGACATCATATACCAGGCCAGCGTCTCACAAATCACGTGAGCTCTCTAAGCCATTGTCCATTTTAGTATTCCTGTGTATTGAGCCCATCTAATTTAACAGGGTGGAACAACTAGCGTTAGCCCTGTTTTACTTCCTTGGGGTAATGCTATATAAAAGTGTCAGGAACTAACAAGGCTTAATTAATAATAAAATCACAAGAATACATTTAGAAAATAAACTAGAATCAGACACTGGCCCTTAATTCCTTGAGTCCTTCAGATTTCGGGTAAACAATCATGTGAGTTACACCAATCCAAAATGATCTCTGTTAGAGCAATGATAGCCTTAGAAGAAATGAAACTTAATGGCAGCTAGGGTTCACACTAGGGTGCTACTGTAAAACTTAGAGCATCGTTTACTCTCAGTGGCAAGACTGTTTATCATTAATGGCACTGTTGCTTTTATTTTTGAACAGTGCACATTCGGGAGTTAACATTTTCTCACTTGCCTGTGCAACACATTCTCACTAGAGCATAGAAAGTCCCCCTGCAGAATATCCTCATGAAGTTTAGAGGGAAGGACCAGTGCTGTCTTGCGTGGGTTACCGTTACTCAGCTTCTGCGCGAAATACACCGGCTCAATAGAAGCAAAAGTAATGAAAATATCTGTTCGACCACCATAAAAATAGTAAACAAAATTGTCAATAATAACATAATAAAATTACTGTAGGGTTCTGGGGAGTGTCAACTAAGGTAAATCTAAATCATTAACTAAGTGAAAGTTGTCAACTCAAAAAACATCTAAGTATGAAATCCCAAATAAATAGTTAGTTATTTAAACTGATACCTTTATAGCAATAATTAAAATACGCCAGCCAAACATAAAAGGTGCGTGTTATTTGAAGAAGCAACTGATTTGGAATGCTGGGGGTTTTAAGTTTGAATGTTAGTTTCAATGTGATGTTTCATTCTGCATCTTAGCTAAAGAGTGGGAATTTATGCCTGTGACGAGCTTCCTGTGCTAACGTAAAATCTGCTGTCATTTCAGCCATTTTAATTCTCCTAACCTGTTTGTTTCTGTCTTGCAGGTATCCTGGTGGTCTTGTGTTCTTCCTCTGTTTTGCCATACCTGTACTTCTTAATATGGTCAGTCTCGTACATCCTCTTCCCTTATGCTGTCTGGAGCTACAAGTCGGACCCCTAGATTTTTTTTCTTTCTAGGCACCTTCGGCGTAGCACTGTCACAGTTGTTCAGAAAGACTGTTCAGACCAAAATCCAGACTTCAAATGATGAGCACCGTGACCAACGCCATAGATGGCCCTCTTATGCCTATTACTGCAATGCCAGAGTCAGAGCATCTCCATTGGCATGCCACTGTGTGCAGGAATTGTGTTTAAGACATTGGCTTTCACTGTTCTGTGGTCCATGCATTTTCTAGACCAGTTTTATGCAAACAGAAAGGCAATCAGTATGTTACGTTTGTTTGTGATATCATCTGACCTTTCATAGCATCTTCATGTGGAATAGTATCCAGGCTTTACACCTATACCCTGTGAGATTGAGATATTTTTACTTGTTATCGTTACTCTCTTCTATAATTGTAGACTCCGTATTATTTCTGTACTACACAATCAGGCAAGTCATCCTTTTTTCTCCATAGGGAGAAAAGGGCCATTGTCTGCAGAGGATAGTGGATAAAAAAGGGTACTTTGGTGGAACCAAGGCTTATCAGATAAAAAACATTACATTAGGTGAGAAGCACTTCTCTATAGTATTTAGATTTGAAGCAATATAAATATGTTAAATCTTTAAATGTGTATTAGAGATTGATCCGTACCAAAGGGACCATGGCTCAAACGTACATATATACCTTGAACGATTCCCTTCTCTCTATCAATTCCTGTACAAGCCAGCATCAATCTGATGTAGTTTTCTCTGGCTACCTAAAACTCGATAAACATAATTTTTTTGAAAGCAAATTCAGAGTAGAGAGAGGGTCTTTTTCAAGTTTTAAATATGTACAATTTTAAAAAGCTATGCTTTTAAGCTGTTTTGAGAAATTGAATGAGTAATTTAGAACAGTAAGAACGGTGCTCAGTGTTATTGACCCTGCAGCTGTAAAATGGCTATAATATTTTCATCTCTGTAATCGGGATCATACGAGTCTTTCCCATAGTTTGTGCCTTGAAGACCATAGAGGTCTTTCATAGGGATATATTTCTTTCATAGGGATAAAAGGAAATCCAGATTATTAATCATTCGAAACTTAAGAAAGAAAGGAAAATGTACAATGCATTTAAAAATGCTTGTCTGTGCCAGTAAAGTTCAAACAGTTCTACTAACAAGAAAAGGCCACTACAAGGTGTTTTCAGATCTGATTGTAAACGTGATATCTGTGAATAGCGTTCGTTAGTGGGTTTACCTCCAGTTCATGTTAATGCATGCTTCCTACAAGTTGAATTTTGCCTCATCAAAACTAAACGGACCTTTGAGTAAGAGGGAAATGAAGGTTTTCAATAAAAAAAATTCTGCTTGCAATTTTACACCTCACCATTTACGGTGTAAGTGTCATATGAAAGAGTAGCTATGCTAAGCCTACAGAGTGTCGCCTCATTTTCTACAACTTCAGGAAAGAGTGAAAGTGTTGTCCTTTGGAAAAACTACCTGACACAAACAATTTCCACCTCATTCCTTTCCTCTTCCCATCTCATTTCAGTTGAGGAATGTCTTTCTCCCCACAGTCATTCAACCAAAGCAAAAACAAAAATCTCCGTTGGCCCTACTGATCCAGAAAACCCCCTTTTTGAAGGGACTGATTTAAAAAACGCAGCATTTGTTGTGCGTGGCATCTGGTATTGTTTTTTATCTGTCTCTAGAGGGATACCCAATGTGCTCTGTCTGGTTTGAGGTTCCATTTCAGCTTTTGTTTTTTGCCCTAGTAATTTAAAGAAAATAATCTTAATCCTCTAATTAAGATCACCATTTGCTATTAAAAAGTCAAATGGCTCACCGTTTAAGACTTAAAGTGCTGCATCTAGAGCGTCAGCATTTGTTCGTTGTCTTTAATTCTACATCACTACTGATTTTTAAGACCTGGGATTTTTTCGTTCTCAAGTGTAAAGCCTTCTCATTTGTTTAATACCATTTATCTGTAGTTTATATGCTTCAGTACTGAACTCGAATTTTTTATTCCATGTTTCTCAGATGATGCACAGTACTCGCTTTTGTTTATTTTATTATAGACAAAGCTGCACTGCCATAACTAAACTGTGTAAAAAAGTTACTTTTTTAAAAACTATTTTCCTTTATTATAGGCAGTGTATGGAAAGTCAGACCTCATGATCTTTCAGTATTGTTGTCAAATGTCAGCTCTAGAATGTATGCAGAGTTTGAAAGTGTAGTTTTGCAGAACGTGTTTTGTTATGATAAATGTATCGATCGCTCTTGTCTTACAGTTTGTTGCATGTAGTTTAGGATGTAACAAAGGACATACGAAGGTGCTCATTTTTAAGAGTAAGCACAGATACACATAGTTTGAGTGCCTAACTGCATACTGAATACCTTATCTTGGGAGTTGTTGCAAAATATTTTTGTATTACTCAAGTGTTTCAGTGCACAGTCGTTTATTTAAGTCATTAAATCTTAAGCACATTTTGCAATTATAAATTTGTAGTGTGTTGGGTTTTATCTAGAAGTTGGAAAATTATACTAGTAATTGGCTTTCGTTTAATGGCATTGTTGGGCTGGAAGGTAACACTTATAAACTGCTATAAGGAAATCACAAGAAATTGAATCAGCTGACCCTACTTTGCTTGCTAATTGCTTTAGTAAATTACATAATATGTACCTAATGGAATGTATTTTATATTATACCCAGCATCCTTACAATTTTCAAATAATGTCTGTCAGTTTATAGAAAGAATTTAAAAAACAGCTAAAATAAGGCAAAATGTCACGTCCCATTTAATTAGCTTCTATTACAATGAGGGGTTCTTGGATGATAAAATGTTTCGTATATCCGCCTTCTGTCCTCCTGTCAGTGAGGCCCTCCCTCACTGCACAGCAGCAGTATTTGAGGGCTTCTTGTGAGCCATAATCTATCCTATTAGGTTTGGGGATTGCTAAATTCCAGCCTTATTCCTAAAAAGATACAGACAGCAGTTCACAAGACATAATTGAAAGGAAAATGGATGGAACTATGCCTGGTTTTTGTGTGAATTTCAGTCATCATTGTAGTAACTTATCTTAAGATGACAGTCTTGTCTGCATGGGTCATGTCTCTTCTCCAAACAGCATTGTAAGTGGAACTGGTTTGCTTCCAGGTCGCTCCTAACCCTTTTCAGGTGTGAATGAAAGCTGGTTTTGTCAGTGTAGACAGGACTTGTATCTTTTTGCTGTTGCATTCCCCAGTAGGAATAAGAACTGTGTTTCCAAAGACGCCTATTCGGCCCAGTTTACCTTTACCTGTAAGATTCAGACCGAGGCTCCTCTGGGTAGTCTTTGACATCACTGTTCCTGCTAGTCTATACATTATGCTCTAGGCTGTCCCCACCACAGTACTATTACATCCACAGCTAAACCCAGTACAATGTTTCTTTCAGGTCATTTATTAGTGCCCCATAGCAACTTGTTGTGTCTCAGTCCAGCCACCATCCCTTAGGTTATTTTTGTCCAGAAAAAAATGGTAGTTGTAAATTCAGGTACTTTATATTGAACACAAATCCTGAATGTGCTCCTGTCTAGAGTTCCCGATCTTTTTGCCCCAACTACTCAGCAAGTAGTCTGAATATGCTCACTGTTTGACATGAAAGTTGTATCTGTTAAAAAGCCAAAGAAATGTACTCACTCTAAATTGTAAGTGCAAAAGATTGTTTTTCTAACAAATCGCATTTAATGGTGGAAACACTGATTCACAATGAACACACACCTGTTCATTACACAAAACAAATTCTAAAAAATTGATTCATTTGTTAAAAAAGGCAATTTGCAATTCACAGCAGAAAAAGTCACTCCTCTCTTGGTTAATATTGGCATATCTGTAATGTATTCGAACATTGTCAGTTTGTTTCTATAAAATAAAATATTGGGGTGCTCTGCCCTACTTAAATCATATCTTAGTACAACATTTGAGGTTTTAAAAACGGTATCTTGGGATTGACTGATCCAACTTGGCTCCACTAAGGGCATCCCTCAACTCTGCTGCAGGGCTCATCACTGGATCCAAAAGGAACAACCACATCACTCCAGAGATGAAGGCACTAAACTGGCTCCCTTATGAGGCAAGGATACAGCTGAAAATTGCTTGCATGACCCATAAAGCCCTAAAATTCAACACACCGAAGTACCCAGCTGATAAACTGGAACTGTCTGCCAGTGGCAGATTGGAAGCACCAGCACCTTACTGTTAAAGCCTTTAGAATTTCGGAAAAGGAAAACTTACAACTGAGCTATCACCGGATTGGCCCCTATAATCTGGTACTACATGCCCCCTGAAGACAGATTAAACCCTTCAATCGCATCCTTCAAAAAAGAAGTCAAACTGCTTTTAATGAACTAAACTCTACCGTGAGCCCACTGACTCGTTTATCTGGATACTGGTTTGACGCAGTTCTCCAACCAGGGTTTGCACTCGCTTTCCACATCCTGTTTTCTAACTCACTGTCCTCCTGATTAAAACTTTTACATTAATAAATCCTGCCTCTAAGGGTTCTCTAAAGCTATACTGACAAACTTGTTTCAATCAATATTAGTAGAAAGAATCGATGTTTTCACAGCAATACTCAGAGGTCTGTATGTGGAACAAATACAGTTTTCAATGGTTTCTTTATTTGTTTTCACTGAGTTCTTGGCTTTCTCCCTTAAGCTTCACGTGTGAATCAGGAAACTCTACTCTTCAATCTGAAATATTGCAGAAAGAACCCTTTAATAGACTTAGAGAATTCCCAAGTGGATGTAGGAGATTAAATGAGTACATTTGTCCCAGCAGCAGGAAAGTAATGTACTAAACAATTTACCATCATGTCGTTTGACCAAGTACTGCATTTATTTCTGCAGTGTGCTCGTCTTACATTTTTCAATGACCTTTAGTGAGCTCTTTACATTCTTGATAATGAATAATATATTAAAACACTTTAGTGGGGCTGATTAGGAGTAAAGTAGAGCAGAATTGCCTTATGCAATTCTGCTGCCCTTGATTCCAAGTGGCTAAGTGTTTCCATGCCTGGTTTTTCGAGGTGTGGGAAAATATGACCCAATTTTTCCATCTGGTAATTCTGGCTTATGGCGGGGAGCATACAAGGGCAGAAACCCATGCCCTCCCCTCTCCTACCCCCCAATCCCTTCTCTTTCTCCACCCCACACAGATATCCCCAAGTACATTTACTACCTTCACAGGGCACCTGGTAAATGTATGCACTAAGCCCTAAGGAAATGTGAATTCTCTGTGGTTTTACAACCGGAAAAATGCCTCACATAGTAATTCCCTTTCTGGGGTGTTTAACTTATAACTGCATGGTACTGGGACGGATTCATTGTGCATAGTTGTAAAATGCAATTTTGCAAAGCCCCCAACAACGGAAACACACATAGCTCCATCTGTAAATTGAGAGCATGTTTTGTTCATTTTAACTAGCATTTTTCAAGTTTCCGTCTCACACGCCGTCATAATGCTGGGTAGTTACATTTATCATTCCCTGCAAAATAATTTGATAATTTTCATAAGTGCGTGTTTTTAATTTTATCTTCAGTTTTCTCACACTGCTAGTTTACAAAGTACTGTGTAGAACTATGTCCAGTGCTGAATTTATGCGATTAGGCAGTCTTGTACTGTTGCAGTGCAATATATGACTGGTGTCCAATATTGTTATACACTCAGATTCTGTTTTATCTGTAAGGCAAAGGGCCATGGAACAATGTGTAAAGTGTTCTTGAGGAGTTGTTTTTGAAAACGAATGTATTGTTTGCAATAAAATGTCATTGTCTTGGGAAAAAAACAAGCTGTTTTGTGACTTTTTTTTATATTGGTTGTGGTGACATTCATAGTTCAGATAGTAGAAAAATACTTTTGTATGGAAGTGTTTAGATTAAACTGCAAGCACATAACACTACAGGGAAACATCTCAAATGTGCACTTGAGGAAAAGGTTAGATGAGGGGAAGGAGTAGCATCAGAGTTGACCTTTACAATGACTGCACTGAGGAGATTGTGACGGGCCTGATAGGATCTTGAATCAAGACTGTGTGCCACACTATGTGTTAGTTGTTCGCAGCTTGGACCTATAACATGGGTGCAACATTGACCACGTTGGCACGGCTCGCGCTATGCGGGGTCCTGACATGGGTGACGGGTTTGAGGTAGGGCTGCAGTGCTGGGGCCTGACCTGAATGCTATGTGATCCTGTCAAGAGGTTGGGGTGGTGCGGGGGTAGGGTCTGCCTCAGGCAAGTACCATGGGGGTGCCACATGCCTGGTATCGATTACCACCTCTTCTTCCGTGACCCCTCCAACTATGTGCTATGGAAGGTTGCAGTCAAATAAAATCCTGGAAGCCACCCAGAAGTATTGCTTTGCAGTGGAGTGCATATGCTGGTTGGACCTGGCAGGCATGCAACACATAAAGGAATAGTTAAAATAACTGCCACAACATACCTCTTCACATCTGCCTATAGATCTGTTTGTGTCTCCACACGTGCCTAAATGGGGACAGTGGAAACTGTTCCACCCAGAGTCTGTGTCTAATTCTTTCATCCCTTGTCTTCACAGTGTACAGGTCCAGCGACTACATTGCTTCTGAGTGCAGAACTGGGGCGTGACAACACTTAGGCTGGAGATCTCTAGCCTTTGTGTACCCTCTAGTAGCTAGGGGCACAGAATGAATAGGACACATTACAGCGCAAACATTTATAACGCATGCCTTTGCAACGTAGTTTTTACATGTGCATTTTTAGAAACTACACTTACAACGCATTCCATCACAACGCGTACCATTACAAGCATAATACTTTTAGGGCAACAGTAGTGTAAGTGTTGGATAGTGTAGGGGTAAAAATTACTATTCCCACTCCAGTGACTGCAACAGTAGGGTAAGTGTTGGATAGTGTAGGGGTAAAAATTACTATTTCCCATTTCTTACCTTATAATGCGTTGTAATGACTTGCGTTGTAATGGCATGCAATGTAAAGGATGTTGCATTGTAATGACTGCGTTGTAGAGGTAGTGCGTTGTAATGGTTGTTTCCCGCTCAGAGCAAGCCATTCGGCTTTCATGAGAAGGTATCGCTGTGTTACGGAGCACCCTCAGTATATTGCGGCATGGGTTAGCAAATTTTGTGGCATACAATTTGGAAATTTTGCAGCACAAATTTAGGAATTTGTTTTGTGGCATTTCTGCAGCACTTTATTTTGCTACTCTGTATAAAAAAAATAATGCCCCCTGAAATATTGTATCTCAAATTAATTCCTTTTTGAAAAGGGCTATCTACTGTTCACCTTTGAACTTTATAATGGAGATAATTCGAAATAACTTTCTATTATATCCTCTATATTGCATTTACATGTAAACCAGCCTGGGTACTCCCTGCAGCTCAGCCAGAGTGTGAGTTGGTTACGGAATGTTGATGTGACTGTGATGCGTGGAATGCCTGGGTGCCTGAGTGGATGAGTGTTGGCAGTTAGAGATGGGATGAGCAGCTAAGCAGGCTGCTTCTGGTGGGGCTGGTACTTGACCAGAGCTGGCTGGACTAAGAAATTATGTTAACTGTCTTGGAACCAATAAAGAAGACTTGGAAACTTAACATGGCTACCTGTGACATCTGGTGCAGGATACAACACTTTCCATCCCTGGCCACAAGATGTTCTCATCCATAACATGTTCTCGGTGCCTGAGCGTAAGTTATCCAAACACAATCTCCTGCAGGTTACTCTCTTTTTGTTTCTTATCTATGTTCATACATGGATGTTTGTCCATTCTTTCATCTTTTCTTTCAGTTATCTTTTTTTAAATATAATTTTGTTAAAACAAAATGGCATTTTAAACTTCCCATAGAACCTTAACCCATTGTTAGTTTTTTGTATTTCCTGTGCTTTTGCAAGTATGTATTGCTTGCTTTCTAATACAATCTGCATACAACTAAAAGAAACTTAAGGGACCCTGGAAAACTCGGTGTAGACCTAGATAATCACACAAGGGATGACTGTTGAAGCCCTCAATCACAAATGCTTTCACAAAATACAAAAATAGTCACACAAATAAAAAAAATTCAGTGCTGTGTCACTCAGCTGCTTAGTCGGGGATCTGAATAGGACACTCAACATTCTGCGAGAGAGCACTTCAGAGAAACATTCTAGTGCCTTTTGCTCCATTGTGTCTACTCTGCACTGCTGTTTTATAGCTATTTGTTAAAATATGTTTCTCAAATCCATATACTTAACAAGCATTTAAAAGGCATTGTCATTTACAATACCAAAAACAACACCTATAGCATAGAGCGCGGTGTCCGTGACGTAGGCCCCGCGTTCATTAAAGTAAAAAAATAAAAGAGTGCGGTGTCCCTGAAGCGGGGGCACATGACTAAAGTTAATTTAAAGAAAAATAATGAACCTGAGCGTGGTGTACCTGAAGCGGGTGCCGCGCTCTGTATTACATTAAAAAACTCTTTTTTTTAAACGAGCGCGGTGTCTGCTCTGGTTATTTTATTCTGCTAAATCTTCGTGTATTTACCCCCTCTGTACCTCAACTCCCTCTGCCCCTCTCCCTCTACACCTGCCTAATCTTAGTGTATTTACCCCTCTGTACCTCACTTCCCTCTGCCTCACCGACCTCTACCTCTCCCCCTCTACACCTGCTAAATCTTAGTGCATTTACCCCCTCTGTACCTCACCTCCCTCTACCTCACCGATTACCCAAGATGGCTCTCTATTCCACCTCTATATATCTCATGCCCTCACCTCTTTGCACCACTCTTTGTGCCTACATCTACCTCTCTCACTGGCTACTTCAACTCATTGTCTCCCTCCTCCCGTCACTGTGCACCCCCCTGCTCTGCTGTCAACCTCAGCCCTCGGCCTCTGCTCTACTTCACAATCCTCTCTACCTCAACCCCTAATATGCTTCTTGGCACAAGGTCCGTGCCATATAGGTAGCCATGCTGTGGGTGCGACTTATGTGCCACACAGCTCGGAGAGGGAAGGGTTGTGGCTCTTCCACCGCTGAAGATGACGGCGACTCAACATACTACTATTGTGACCATTTCCGAGGTGCTATATACGAGTAACTGAGCGGAGGTGACCTGCTCTCCGAGGCTCCTGTCTGGTGAAGTGTTGACTAAGGGCACCACAAACCATGGGTAGGTGTAATCGCAAACAGTGGCTACACACAAGAATCAGACCCTCGAAAATGACAACTCAGCGCTATACAAATCACTGCAAATGACAACGCAGCGCTATACCAATCATTGCCTGCCACCTTTCTGATGCGTGTCGCCTAGGCATCAATTGTATAGCTGGAGGGTTTGCTCCCCTTTTGTATAATGCTCACTCGTCTTTTCTTTTATATGTTCCCTTCTCTGTTTTCCTCCTTAAAACCCCTATCCTGTACATGCACAAGAGGACCACAGCAGAGTGCACATTCCGCAAAAGACACAGCCGACGCTCTGCCTCCTGTGCAGTTACTGAACTTGACCAGTTCATAGTATCCAAGACTAACGTTGAACTAGCAGAGTGGGTTAATGCACCCCCTCCAGAAGACTGTGTGCTATGCTCCGGTTCTGATCAGGACGGGGCAGACTCGAACTTTCATCCTTTGGAGATCCATGAAACAACAGTTCACGTGCTACAGCACAAATATTGATGTCATGAAAAAACGCGAATAAACTATGGCCAGCCTTCAAAACCGCTAAACGGAACATCATTACAAAGGATAACGCGTGAATTTGCAGTGCTTAGAAACTATAGTACGGAGTGCTATTCAAACAAGCATTTTCAATGCAATGAGTCTCGCTTTTGCAAGCGTTTAAGCGATTGCCGTTGTAAATGACAATGCCTTTTTTTTTAGTTTTAAACTAAACCCATATATAAAAGGCATTGTTATTTTTAATGCCAATAGCTCAAACCCTCGCAAATGGAGAGCACTTTAATGTTGGCCACGCCCGTTTATTTAGACGCTGCTCATGGTATTCAGGTTACAGTGAGCAGTATCTAAACAAAGGGGCACGGACAATATTAAAGTGAAAGCGCATATGGTGCGCTTTCACACAATGTAACAATACGTTAATTAAGAAACGATGCGCGCGGCCGCTGAAGTGAAAGTGGCCTGCGCTATTATTTGATAAAATAAATAAGCGTGGCTGCTAATATGAAAGCGGCCGCCTGTAAAATATCTAATTAAATAAACGTGGCCGCTAAACTGAAAGCGGACCACTCCGTAAATTGAATAGTTAAAGCAGACCGCGTATTAATTTAAATAAATACAGTAGTAGGCGTGCTGCTATGTAGTGTGTGGAATAGAGGAAGAGCATTAAGGAAAATAGGGGCATATCAGCAAGGGCCGGCGATAATTATCGCTCAGCGCTCTTAGCGTGAGGATAATTATGGCCTGCCAACTCTGAATTTTATCGCGGAGATAGCGTGCTATTAGCAACGCTTATCTCCAAAGCGATAAAATTCAGAGCGCAAGCTGCCAATTGTGAGATTATTGCTGGAAATACAGCGATAATCTCACAAGGTTTGGCGATAGCTTGCTGATAGGGATATACATACTTAGCCATGATATCCACCTTACATAGGATATCATGGCTAAGTCAGAAAAATTCCAGACGTAAAAAAGCAGCGTTAACCGCGGTTAGCGCTGCTTTTTTTTAATCTCTAACAGGGTTAGCGATACCCTTGATAATAGAAATGTCGCTTAGCGACATTTCTCCTATTATTTTACTCTGGAATGCCCCCATTAGAGATGCAAGGGGAAGCGTAGAGTAAAAGGGGGCTGACATGCAAATTTGCGTGTTAGCACCCTGTTGCTGATAGGGCGCTAGTTTTATCTCTGCTTTTTTGGCTTTTAGAGCCAAATAAGCAGAGATAAAGCCCTTGTTGATATGCCCCATAGTGCTCACCAACTTATAAAGCATAGCATGTAACACCAGTAAAAGGTCCAGTCCTTATGGGTGGTAACTAAAGGAGTCAAGGCTGGACCAATAAGCCCCATAATGAATCCGAGGCCAGCGTTCATGAAGGACAATGGCACAAGCCAATTAAAAATGTGGGTGGGGCTTCTATTGCATACCCTAATACAGCATGCCTCGCAGAGCGGGCAGGGTATGCGCGCTGCCGCTAGGCTCGACCAAATTAGTCTTTCATTCACATCTCACTTCTACTTCCCAAGACTGATGGGAGACTCAGGAGATATGGATAATAGAGTATGGTAGAGTGGGAGCGAAAGTTAAGGTACTACACCTAACTTGCGAATCTCTGGTCTTTTTAGATAATTTAATGCACGTCCATCAACCTTAACTTCCATTTAATTTAACATTTTCAGAGATATCTGTGAAAGCGACATTCAAAATGTGATTATGGGCGGACATGACTGATGATGCATTTCTTGTCTACCCTTAGGACAGGATGAAGCAGAGCTTGCTGCTATTTTGTCAGCCTCTGACTCTTCTCACCCAGGTCTGGCTTTAGGGCAGTGCGACTGGTGCGGCCGCACTGGGCGCTGACCTGTGGAGGGGGCGCCAAACTCAGGGGAGGGCTCTGTGTTTAACAATAACTTTGGATAGGAGAGATGAGGGTCACTTAGGCCTGGTGGTAGTGGGAGAATCCGAGGAGGTGGTCATGGGTTTGAGGGGCGCCAAAAAATGATTCTCGCACCGGGCGCCACAAGTGCTAAAGCCGGCCCTGTTCTCACATATGTTTGCTGTGCGAAGAAATTGCAATAAATCAGTCAAGAGATAGGTGCTTTTTGACGCCCCCGTGATTCTTAACTGGCACCAGTCGCGGAGAAGGCTTCCCTGCATGAGATATCTTCCTTTTAAGCTACGCACAACCAAAGGCTGAAAGAGAGCGGAACATAAATAGTAAAATAGCCAGTAAGGAAAAAAAAACATAAGTTTCCATCCCTAGCCACAAGATGTCCTCGTTTCCAAAAAGTTGGGAGTTGAAAGGCTAAAATATCTGTTTTCATGATGTAGCGTAGCACCTAGTCTTCATGCCTACGTGATGACGTGGAGCGCGGCGGCCATTTTGAGTGCTGCGTTATTAGGCGCGGAGCCCGCTAACGAGGTGGACGTTCCCCGGCGCTCTCCCTCAGTTGGTAAAATAAATATAGAATAAACCTGTACTTACCTGAACCGAAATGTGTCCGAGCTGTGCTTCCTGCCCCAGAACACCCACACTACAAATGGTGACGAGGGCCTGGGAGTCATAAGGAAAGGACCGAGGACAGCACGAACTGAAGACACTAGGGGCCAGGTACAAGAGAAGCATTGCGATTGTCCCTACACCGGTACCTCTAGAGGGAGAGCGCGGCAGAGGGGACGCCAGTACCTAGCAACACAAGCCCGGAGGTACGAACATTGCGCCGGGAGAGAGCAGCCCTAAGCGACGCCAGCAGGCAGCCCAAACCACGCAGCCAGCAGGAGCGGCACCACAGCCACAACCAGCCCAGGCAGCGCATTACAAGGCAGGTAGTGCGAGCGCAGCGGTCACCCTAGGGCCAGTGAAGCAGGGTGCGGCACCACCCGGCACATAAGTGCGAGGGCACAAGCAGGAAGCTGCCCCCCAAGGCGCCAGGCTAAAGGAAGTGAGAGGCCCTGGTGGAGCAGGCAGAGCGAGGCAGTGGCAGCGGAGCGGCGGCGCACCAGAGCCCCTCACGCCGGCAGAGACAAAGCGCACCAGGCAGTCTGAGGGGCGAAGAAGAGTCCCCAAGGGGAGGCACAGAAATGTGCGCCCAACCATCTTCACTTACGACACCGATTCCTTTCCTACCGAAGCCGGGAGAACCGTCTATGAAGTGGGAGGACTGGAGAGAATACTTTATGAACTATTTGGAGGCTCTGGAGGACGAATCTGGAGAAGCGTTCCCCAGCAAAAGGAGGAAGAGGATCTTGCTGCACAACCTGGGACCGGAAGGGATCAGAGTATTTCAGAATATAGTCCCCACGCCGAGGCAGGCGGCAGACGACGACGTGTTCCAGCACGCGATAGACGACTTAAAGAAGCACTACAGGCCTGCGGTATGCACGTCCATAGACAGATATAACTTCCAACAGCGGAAGCAAGCAGAAGGGGAGTCCATAGATGAATACGTAGCAGCGTTACGGAAATTGGCAGTCACGTGTAAGTTCGGCACGTTACATGATGAATTCATCAAGGACCAAATAGTCATGCACACCACCAACTCGACGATACAAGACAAATTATGGGTCAATGGAGAGGCGACACTCAAAGAAGTGATAGCCATGGTGAAAAAGGCAGAGCTATCGAAGAGATGTGCAGAAGCGGTGAAAAAAGAGGCAGTCCCGAGGCCCATGGTAAATAAAGTCACGGAAGCAGAACCACCGGAGAGAGGCAAGGGGGCAACGGGGGACACAAGAACGCAGACCAAATTGACGCCCAGACCAGTTCCGGCGAGGAAACCGAACTCCGAGGGCAAGAACATGTGTTATAGGTGCGGCAGCCTATCACACCCAGAGTACGACAAGCGATGTCCAGCCTTCAAAGCCAAATGTATGTTTTGTGGGATAACAGGTGTTAGACCTGACATCCTTGGCGTGGGTTTTTCCCCCTATCTTTTGCCTCTACTACCTGGATTTTTGATGCTGTGATGGATTTCGTTTTTGCTGGTTTAGATGCTTCGGACACTCTGCCACTGCTAACCAGTGCCAGAGTGTAAGTGCTCCCTGTGTAAAATATCATATTGATTGGATATACCTGATTGGCATATCTGTATCCCCATGAAGTCCCTAGTAAAGTGCACTGTGTGTGCCAGGGCTGGTGATGACAGATGCTACTAGTGGGCCTGCAGCGCTGATTGCGCCATCCACATGAGTAGCCCTAAAATGGTGTCTCAGGCCTGCCACCGCAGGCCTGCCTGCAGTCCCCGGACTGCCATGTCACCCTGGTCAGTGTCCCCACTGACTAGGCCTAACCCTTCCCTTTTTGTGCACATCAGTCATCCCTCTGGAAGGCCCGAGGTACCCCCCTGGGCAGGGTGCAGTGTATGTAAGAGGTAGAGCATGTACTAGTGCAGGTACCATGCTCTGGTACTGAACCGCGGCCATTTTGCGTGTTCACTGCTGCGAGGTTATCTTGCTCCATAGGCTAACATTGGGGAGGCTGGTGCCGATGGCTATCCGCCTATCTTCTCATAGGAACAAGATAAGACATGAGTGTTTGATATCCCTGAGCTCAGCATTTAATAACACACCTTTTAGGAGAGGTTGTTTTTAAATCCTGAGTTGGAGAATGGTACTTTTTAGAGAGTAGCTGCTCTCTTGTCTGACCCTTCTGTGTGCCTGGGCATGCTTGTGGATTGACTGTCTGGCTTGAGAGTGACAGGGGCTGGGGATCCCCCAGGAGGTTGGCTGAGTCAGCCCGTTGCTGAATGGCGACATTTGCAAGTAGAGTGGAGGGAGGAGATAGCACCTGGGAGTGAATAGGGCTGTGCCTGCCTGCCCCACTGCTGGCTCCACCTCCTGCTGGGCGGCTGACGACTCTGCCCCTCACTCTGAAAAGAAAGCAGAAGCCAGGAAAACAAAGTGCTCCAGCAACACCCAGAACTGGATCAGACCGGGCTCAGGACCCACCTGCACAAAGACTTCAAAGACTTTTAGGGGTATAAGTACAAGACCCCTGACAACAGATTTTGAGATTCTACCATCAAGAGGAACCTCTGCTGAAAGACGGACCGCTGAAGAACTGAAGGAAGATTGCCTTGCTGTGTGCTCTAAGGGCTGACCTGTTCTGCTGTACAGCTGAAGCTGAGGAGGAGAAGGGGTCTTGCTGTGTGCTGACTCTACCCACTTGACCAAACAAGACTTTGCTGTGTCTTAAACCGAATCTCCAAGGGCCTGAGAAGAGCTGGCCTCCTGTTTCGCAACCCAGGGATAGAAAGGTTGCCCCGAACCCAAGACTCTGCTGTGTCCCCCCTGCGCTGCTGTTTGCTGCAGGGACCGTGGACTGTTCTACCAAGCTTCTCAACATCTGCCGGTGAAGTGGGCTGGCTGCTCTCTGCCTTGTTGGAGAGTACCGCGCTGATCCGGGCCTGACACCGGTTGCCGCATCAAGAAGACCGACGTGCTCATCGGCACGTGCCTTGCCGCGACCCGGAGGCCTGAAGCAGACCGAGAGTCGTACTTCCCTGCTCTACGAAGCCGCGCTGTGAGTGGCTGACTCCGGTGACGTCGACATCGTCACTGAGGGCTCGTCGAAGGAGTTGTGGAAACCTTGCACCGAACAGCCAGGGGAGCGCTTTGTACAACGAGCGCAGTGACACCGACGGAGCAACGTAGCTGCCTAAACAACGAGAGCCTACGAACTGATTCATTCTCAGTGAGTATTGAATCACGCAAGAGACTAGAGACTATCGTCTTACGATCCCGACCAACCAAGAAAGCGAAATGGTGTAAACCAATACTTGATTTCAACTGCGGAAACTAGATAAAGATATATTATTTTTGATATAACTCACCTGTGTGGTCTAAGTTTGTGGTGTGCGGAGGGGGGATCATTGTGGTGTCTACGTGCAAATACCTTACACATTGCCTTGGGGATAAGCCTGTCTGCTCGAGCCAAGCTACCTAGAGGGTGAGCAGGGGCTATCTACCGTGTGTGTCCTTGTACCCTGACTAGAAGCAAGGGTCCCTATTTGGTCTAAGGTGTATACCTCTGCTAACTAGAGACCCCCAGATCTAACATTGGTGGCAGCGGTGGGATTAGAACCAGTATTTGCACTTGACCTGCAGTGATTCTTTGTACATCACTAGTCTAGCTAGCAGTTGCATTGCACAAAAGTTTTTGAAACCTACTTTTGGAAGACCTAGGAAGCATCATGTCTCTGAATGGAGTAGGCAAGGAGGTTGAATTGCAATTTGAAGTAGAAAAGTTGCTCACACATAAGAAGGATCAACTAATGCAATTCTGCAAACAGCTTGGATGCCCAGTGAAGGGCAGCGCTAACAAAGATGAGCTACAGAAAGCTCTAAGGGCCTGGTGGGAGGCCAAAAATGTTGTTACAGAAGATACTACTGGAGAGGATGATACACAGGAGCATGGATTTGGATCCAATGATTTGCCAGTAAATGTGTCGCCTTCGAGGGCGAGCAGCTCCCATTCCAGTAGGGGCCTTTCTCCAGAGGAACTGGAGGAGAATCAGAGGATTAGGGCCCATGAGATTGAACTTTTTAAGCTCAAAGCTCAAGCAGAAGAGAGGAAACTGAGCCTTGACAGTGAGAAGAAGGCGGAGGAGAGGAGGAATGCTCTCGCTTTGGAAGAGAGAAAACTCCAGTTGGCTCATGAGTTGAGCATGAGGGAGCTGGACATTAAAGCTAAACAGGTGGAGTCCAGTCCGAATGGTGGCAGCGCACAACCAGTACAGGCGGGTAAAGTATACATACCGAAAGATTTGGTACAGAATTATCAGAGGGGTGAGGATATCTATGCATGGTTTAGATCCTATGAGCTTGCCTTGAAGATGAATGAAGTGCCTGAGAAGAGTTTTTTTTTTTTTTTTTTTAAATCTTTATTTAGATTTGCAAAATCAAACGGTACATAAATGATAGTTGTGTGTTCACCAGTGACAAAGTATGGAGGTACACCACAACACCTCCAGCTCCCTGACAAGATGTGCAACTTATGGAAGGCATCCGACATCAGACCCCCATTGATCAATCCACCATCAACACTTGTCCAACTTGAAACAGATGAAACTGACATCAAAGATCCACACCCAGGGCCCATAGCCACCCCATCTCTCCACGCATACCCTGCAACCCACGTGATGTCCGTGCCATTAACCCCCTCACAGCAAGCGCCCCGTGGATCATACCATCCCATTCATTCCATGACGTCCCCACTCTCCCAACGCCCATGTTGAAGCGCCTACCCCACTCCCGTTGGGACTATACCGGAATGTGTGGGTGACGAGGGGGAACCGGGGAGACCCGTGATGTATGTTTTGTAAGGGCCCCAGATGTCCCTAGGACGCGCCACCGAGGGGAGAGAAGAGTTGGGGAGCAGGGTTGTGGAAGCATTTTGAGGCCTCTGGGAGGGATGTCTTAGCACCCTTAGAAGCAGCAGGGACCTTAACCTACCCCACGATGAAGGAGGCCTTATGCCTCAGGTATGGGCTTACACCAGAACAGTACCGCCAGAAGTTCAGGAACTTCAAGAAACTTGATTCGAGTACTTGGGTGGAGTGTGTGAGTATGTACACGCGTGCACTGGAAGGTTGGATAAAGGGCAGCAAAGTAACTGATTATGTGGGGTTGTGTCACTTGATTAGTTGGGAGCACTTGAGTAGTCTATGTGTTCCAGAGCTGCGCCAGCATCTTTCAGACAGCAAGCTAACTGATCCCAGTGAGCTTGCTAAAGAGGCAGACCGCTGGACTAGCACCAGGGTCAACAAAGGGGTGGTAAGTATGCCAGCCAAGGGTGGACAGGGTCCCAGCAGAAAGGTGGGGAGGACAAGGGTAACAGTAGGGAGTTCTCTAAAGAGCCCCAAAACAGTTCCCAGGAGAAGGAGTCCCAAGCCCCCAAGCCTAAGAGGTCTTGGCCCCCTAAGGGCAACAGACCACCGCCTACTTGCTATGCTTGTAGGGAAGTGGGCCACATAGCCTCTAACTGTCCCAAGAAACCCCCAGCACCAGCTGCTGCTCCCGTCCCAGGGTTAGCTAGTGTAGCTTTGGGAGGGGATTTGATTTCCAGTGGGGAGGAGGGATTAGCTATGATGACCCTTGTCTCTTTAGGAGACCAAGAGATGGTCCAGGATACCTTGATACCCGCTAACACTAAGAAATACGGGCAAAAGGTGCCCATCAATGGGAGGGAGATAGAGGCTCTGAGAGACACCGGTGCTAGTGTGACATCTGTCAGGTGTCAGTGGGTGTCTTAAGAGCAAGTCATTCCCAATGTGCTCCGCCCAGTAGTGGCAGCTGACACTTCAGTACGCCTCTGCAAGATGGCGCGTGTTCCCTTTACATGGGGGGAGTCTCTGGTACCTTGGAAGTCTGTGTCAGCGATGCCTTGCCAGTAGATTGTCTGTTGGGTAACGACCTGGAGAGTTCTCCATGGAAGGACGTAGAGCACAGAACTCACTTGGAGATGTTAGGACTGCCAGCGTGGATCTGTGTATCCACACGTGCCATGACAGCCAGTACGGGTGGATTAGTAGAACCGGAGCCTGGAACAATGGCCCAGGGACCTGTCAAGAGAGGAAGGGGCAGAGGGCGCGGGAAACCGGCCCCCACTGTTCCCACGGTCCAGGAGGAAGCAGAACCTGAGGGGGATGCCCTAGAACCTACAGGGGAACAGGTGGCCGAACTGGGGGAATTGCCTGAGCTGACCCATTGGCAGCAAGAGGGTGGTCCCTCCAGGGAGGAATTCTGCCAGGCTCAGAAAGAGTGCCCTTCTCTCCTTGGTGTGCGGCAGCAGGCTGCAGACCAGGCAGCGGGCCTAGGGTCCAAGGAACATTTGATTTACTGGGAGGATGACTTACTTTATAGTGAGCCTAAGTTTGCTGAGCCCGGTGCAGCCCGTGTGCTGGTGGTACCCGAGCGCTTCAGGAACTTCTTACTGGGTCTGGCTCATGACGTGCCTCTCGCAGGACATCTGGGGCAAGACAAGACCTATCACAGGCTTGTCACCCACTTCTACTGGCCCCAGATGAAGAAGCACGTCGGTACCTTTTGTAAGTCTTGCCAAAACTGTCAAGCCAGTGGTAAGAGCGGAGGGAAGTGCGTGGCGCCCCTCCAGCCGTTTCCTGTAGTAAGCACCCCTTTCGAGCGGGTGGGCATTGATATCGTAGGGCCCCTGGATCCCAAGACCGCCTTAGGCAACAGGTTTATCCTGGTCTTGGTGGATCACGCCACTCGGTACCCGGAAGCAGTCCCTCTCAGGACAATCACAGCACCCGTGGTGGGCCGTGCATTGATGGGGATCTTTTCCCGTGTGGGGTTCCCCCGAGAGGTGGTCTCCGACCGGGGTACCAACTTCATCTCGAGGTATATGAAGTCTCTGTGGGAGGAGTGTGGGGTAACTTATAAGTTCACCACTCCTTACCACCCTCAAGGAAATGGGTTGGTTGAAAGGTTCAACCGCACCCTGAAAGGTATGATTATGGGCCTAGCGGAGCCCATGAGACGGAAGTGGGACGTCTTGTTACCATGCCTGTTGTTTGCCTACAGGGAGGTGCCTCAGAAGTCCTTAGGGTTCAGCCCCTTTGAACTGCTGTATGGCCACCCTGTTAGAGGACCTCTCACACTGGTGAAGGAGGGGTGGGAAAAGTCCCGTGGGAAAACCCCCCAGGATGTGTTCAGCTATGTACTGGCCATCCGCAACCAGACGCAGCGCTTCAGGAAGCTCGCTCAGGAGAACCTAGAAGCCAGCCAGGAGGAGATGAAAAGATGGTACGACCAGAATACCACGCTGGTTGAATTTCATCCTGGGCAGAAAGTGTGGGTAATGGCGCCGGTGGAGCCTTGTGCGCTCCGTGACAAGTGGACCGGGCCATATGAGGTGGTAGAGCGCAAGAGTGAGGTGACCTACCTGATCAACATGAAGACTCCTAGGCAGCCCCTTAGAGTCTTGCATGTGAACCGCCTCAAACCCCACTTCGAGAGGTCTGAAGTGACGATGCTCATGGCTACAGATGACGGAGGGGAGGAGGATAGTGATCCTCTCCCTGACTTGGCAACCAAGGAGCGAGACGGGTCAGTGGATGGTGTGGTCCTCTCGCCCACTCTGACCCCAGAACAGCAGAGAGACTGTCGGCAGGTGTTGGGTCAGTTTGCCTCCCTGTTCTCCCTGACCCCAGGTGTCACCAATTGGTGCGTCCATGATGTGGACACTGGAGATAGTCTGCCTGTGAAACAGAAGTTTTACAGGGTAGCTGACAAGGTCAGGGCCAGCATCAAGGAAGAAGTTTCCAAGATGTTGGCGTTGGGGGTAATTGAGCCCTCTAGCAGTCCCTGGGCTAGCCCAGTGGTCCTCGTTCCCAAGAAATCTGCTACACCCGGTGGCCCGTCAGAACTTCGGTTTTGCGTGGACTACCGTGGGCTCAATGCGGTCACCAAGACTGACGCGCACCCCATCCCCAGAGCTGATGAGCTCGTGGATCGGTTGGGAGCTGCCAGGTACCTCAGCACCTTCGATTTGACTTCGGGGTACTGGCAGATTGCCTTAACTGAAGGGGCAAAGGAGAGGTCGGCATTTTCCACACCGGAGGGGCACTTCCAGTTTCGCGTCATGCCCTTTGGATTGAAAAATGCCCCTGCCACCTTCCAGAGACTGGTCAACCGGGTACTGACCGGGCTGGAGCAATTCAGCGCCGCATACTTGGATGACATTGCTGTGTTCAGCTCCACTTGGGAGGAACACTTGCAACACCTCTGTGAAGTGTTGAGGGCTCTGCAAAAGGCAGGCCTCACTATCAAGGCCAGTAAGTGCCAGATAGGGCAGGGATCGGTGGTGTATTTGGGACACCAGGTGGGGAGCGGCCAGGTGGCGCCCCTACAGGCGAAGATTGATACCATTCTGGCTTGGGAACCCCCCAAGACGCAGACAGAGGTGAGAGCCTTTCTAGTGCTCACCGGGTATTACAGACGGTTCATCAAGGGATACGGCACCATTGTTGCCCCCTTGACAGAACTAACCTCTAGAAATCAGCCCAGGAAAGTGAATTGGACCGAGGCCTGTCAAACTGCTTTTGATGCCCTGAAAACTGCAATGTGCACAGCAGCGGTTCTTAAGGCGCCTGACTTTTCGAGTGAGTTCGTGGTGCAAACAGACGCTTCAGAGCAAGGTGTGGGAGCAGTACTCTCACAGATGGACGACGAGGGCGGGGACCAACCTGTAGCTTTCATTAGTAGGAGGCTACTCCCCAGGGAACAGAGGTGGAGCGCTATTGAAAGGGAAGCATTTGCTGTGGTCTGGGCCCTGAAGAAGCTGAGGCCCTACCTGTTTGGGACTCACTTCCGTGTTCAGACCGACCACAGGCCCCTCAGATGGTTAATGCAGATGAGGGGTGAGAATCCAAAACTGTTGAGGTGGTCCATCTCCCTACAGGGAATGGACTTTACGGTGGAACACCGTCCCGGTACAGAACACGCCAATGCTGATGGTCTGTCCAGGTTTTTCCGCCTTAGTGATGAGAACTCCCAAGAGGGTGGGTAGTTCTCCCCACTTTCAGCTGGAGGGGACACGTGTTAGACCTGACATCCTTGGCGTGGGTTTTCCCCCTATCTTTTGCCTCTACTACCTGGATTTTTGATGCTGTGATGGATTTCGTTTTTGCTGGTTTAGATGCTTCGGACACTCTGCCACTGCTAACCAGTGCCAGAGTGTAAGTGCTCCCTGTGTAAAATATCATATTGATTGGATATACCTGATTGGCATATCTGTATCGCCATGAAGTCCCTAGTAAAGTGCACTGTGTGTGCCAGGGCTGGTGATGACAGATGCTACTAGTGGGCCTGCAGCGCTGATTGCGCCACCCACATGAGTAGCCCTAAAATGGTGTCTCAGGCCTGCCACCGCAGGCCTGCCTGCAGTCCCCGGACTGCCATGTCACAATGGTCAGTGTCCCCACTGACTAGGCCTAACCCTTCCCTTTTTGTGCACATCAGTCATCCCTCTGGAAGGCCCGAGGTACCCCCTGGGCAGGGTGCAGTGTATGTAAGAGGTAGAGCATGTACTAGTGCAGGTACCATGCTCTGGTAGTGAACCGCGGCCATTTTGCGTGTTCACTGCTGCGAGGTTATCTTGCTCCATAGGCTAACATGGGGGAGGCTGGTGCCGATGGCTATCTGCCTATCTTCTCATAGGAACAAGATAAGACATGAGTGTTTGATATCCCTGAGCTCAGCATTTAATAACACACCTTTTAGGAGAGGTTGATTTTAAATCCTGAGTTGGAGAATGGTACTTTTTAGAGAGTAGCTGTTCTCTTGTCTGACCCTTCTGTGTGCCTGGGCATGCTTGTGGATTGACTGTCTGGCTTGAGAGTGACAGGGGCTGGGGATCCCCCAGGAGGTTGGCTGAGTCAGCCGTTGCTGAATGGCGACATTTGCAAGTAGAGTGGAGGGAGGAGATAGCACCTGGGAGTGAATAGGGCTGTGCCTGCCTGCCCCACTGCTGGCTCCACCTCCTGCTGGGCGGCTGACGACTCTGCCCCTCACTCTGAAAAGAAAGCAGAAGCCAGGAAAACAAAGTGCTCCAGCAACACCCAGAACTGGATCAGACCGGGCTCAGGACCCACCTGCACAAAGACTTCAAAGACTTTTAGGGGTATAAGTACAAGACCCCTGACAACAGATTTTGAGATTCTACCATCAAGAGGAACCTCTGCTGAAAGACGGACCGCTGAAGAACTGAAGGAAGATTGCCTTGCTGTGTGCTCTAAGGGCTGACCTGTTCTGCTGTACAGCTGAAGCTGAGGAGGAGAAGGGGTCTTGCTGTGTGCTGACTCTACCCACTTGACCAAACAAGACTTTGCTGTGTCTTAAACCGAATCTCCAAGGGCCTGAGAAGAGCTGGCCTCCTGTTTCGCAACCCAGGGATAGAAAGGTTGCCCCGAACCCAAGACTCTGCTGTGTCCCCCCTGCGCTGCTGTTTGCTGCAGGGACCGTGGACTGTTCTACCAAGCTTCTCAACATCTGCCGGTGAAGTGGGCTGGCTGCTCTCTGCCTTGTTGGAGAGTACCGCGCTGATCCGGGCCTGACACCGGTTGCCGCATCAAGAAGACCGACGTGCTCATCGGCACGTGCCTTGCCGCGACCCGGAGGCCTGAAGCAGACCGAGAGTCGTACTTCCCTGCTCTACGAAGCCGCGCTGTGAGTGGCTGACTCCGGTGACGTCGACATCGTCACTGAGGGCTCGTCGAAGGAGTTGTGGAAACCTTGCACCGAACAGCCAGGGGAGCGCTTTGTACAACGAGCGCAGTGACACCGACGGAGCAACGTAGCTGCCTAAACAACGAGAGCCTACGAACTGATTCATTCTCAGTGAGTATTGAATCACGCAAGAGACTAGAGACTATCGTCTTACGATCCCGACCAACCAAGAAAGCGAAATGGTGTAAACCAATACTTGATTTCAACTGCGGAAACTAGATAAAGATATATTATTTTTGATATAACTCACCTGTGTGGTCTAAGTTTGTGGTGTGCGGAGGGGGGATCATTGTGGTGTCTACGTGCAAATACCTTACACATTGCCTTGGGGATAAGCCTGTCTGCTCGAGCCAAGCTACCTAGAGGGTGAGCAGGGGCTATCTACCGTGTGTGTCCTTGTACCCTGACTAGAAGCAAGGGTCCCTATTTGGTCTAAGGTGTATACCTCTGCTAACTAGAGACCCCCAGATCTAACATTGGTGGCAGCGGTGGGATTAGAACCAGTATTTGCACTTGACCTGCAGTGATTCTTTGTACATCACTAGTCTAGCTAGCAGTTGCATTGCACAAAAGTTTTTGAAACCTACTTTTGGAAGACCTAGGAAGCATCATGTCTCTGAATGGAGTAGGCAAGGAGGTTGAATTGCAATTTGAAGTAGAAAAGTTGCTCACACATAAGAAGGATCAACTAATGCAATTCTGCAAACAGCTTGGATGCCCAGTGAAGGGCAGCGCTAACAAAGATGGGCTACAGAAAGCTCTAAGGGCCTGGTGGGAGGCCAAAAATGTTGTTACAGAAGATACTACTGGAGAGGATGATACACAGGAGCATGGATTTGGATCCAATGATTTGCCAGTAAATGTGTCGCCTTCGAGGGCGAGCAGCTCCCATTCCAGTAGGGGCCTTTCTCCAGAGGAACTGGAGGAGAATCAGAGGATTAGGGCCCATGAGATTGAACTTTTTAAGCTCAAAGCTCAAGCAGAAGAGAGGAAACTGAGCCTTGACAGTGAGAAGAAGGCGGAGGAGAGGAGGAATGCTCTCGCTTTGGAAGAGAGAAAACTCCAGTTGGCTCATGAGTTGAGCATGAGGGAGCTGGACATTAAAGCTAAACAGGTGGAGTCCAGTCCGAATGGTGGCAGCGCACAACCAGTACAGGCGGGTAAAGTATACATACCGAAAGATTTGGTACAGAATTATCAGAGGGGTGAGGATATCTATGCATGGTTTAGATCCTATGAGCTTGCCTTGAAGATGAATGAAGTGCCTGAGAAGAGTTTTTTTTTTTTTTTTTTTAAATCTTTATTTAGATTTGCAAAATCAAACGGTACATAAATGATAGTTGTGTGTTCACCAGTGACAAAGTATGGAGGTACACCACAACACCTCCAGCTCCCTGACAAGATGTGCAACTTATGGAAGGCATCCGACATCAGACCCCCATTGATCAATCCACCATCAACACTTGTCCAACTTGAAACAGATGAAACTGACATCAAAGATCCACACCCAGGGCCCATAGCCACCCCATCTCTCCACGCATACCCTGCAACCCACGTGATGTCCGTGCCATTAACCCCCTCACAGCAAGCGCCCCGTGGATCATACCATCCCATTCATTCCATGACGTCCCCACTCTCCCAACGCCCATGTTGAAGCGCCTACCCCACTCCCGTTGGGACTATACCGGAATGTGTGGGTGACGAGGGGGAACCGGGGAGACCCGTGATGTATGTTTTGTAAGGGCCCCAGATGTCCCTAGGACGCGCCACCGAGGGGAGAGAAGAGTTGGGGAGCAGGGTTGTGGAAGCATTTTGAGGCCTCTGGGAGGGATGTCTTAGCACCCTTAGAAGCAGCAGGGACCTTAACCTACCCCACGATGAAGGAGGCCTTATGCCTCAGGTATGGGCTTACACCAGAACAGTACCGACAGAAGTTCAGGAACTTCAAGAAACTTGATTCGAGTACTTGGGTGGAGTGTGTGAGTATGTACACGCGTGCACTGGAAGGTTGGATAAAGGGCAGCAAAGTAACTGATTATGTGGGGTTGTGTCACTTGATTAGTTGGGAGCACTTGAGTAGTCTATGTGTTCCAGAGCTGCGCCAGCATCTTTCAGACAGCAAGCTAACTGATCCCAGTGAGCTTGCTAAAGAGGCAGACCGCTGGACTAGCACCAGGGTCAACAAAGGGGTGGTAAGTATGCCAGCCAAGGGTGGACAGGGTCCCAGCAGAAAGGTGGGGAGGACAAGGGTAACAGTAGGGAGTTCTCTAAAGAGCCCCAAAACAGTTCCCAGGAGAAGGAGTCCCAAGCCCCCAAGCCTAAGAGGTCTTGGCCCCCTAAGGGCAACAGACCACCGCCTACTTGCTATGCTTGTAGGGAAGTGGGCCACATAGCCTCTAACTGTCCCAAGAAACCCCCAGCACCAGCTGCTGCTCCCGTCCCAGGGTTAGCTAGTGTAGCTTTGGGAGGGGATTTGATTTCCAGTGGGGAGGAGGGATTAGCTATGATGACCCTTGTCTCTTTAGGAGACCAAGAGATGGTCCAGGATACCTTGATACCCGCTAACACTAAGAAATACGGGCAAAAGGTGCCCATCAATGGGAGGGAGATAGAGGCTCTGAGAGACACCGGTGCTAGTGTGACATCTGTCAGGTGTCAGTGGGTGTCTTAAGAGCAAGTCATTCCCAATGTGCTCCGCCCAGTAGTGGCAGCTGACACTTCAGTACGCCTCTGCAAGATGGCGCGTGTTCCCTTTACATGGGGGGAGTCTCTGGTACCTTGGAAGTCTGTGTCAGCGATGCCTTGCCAGTAGATTGTCTGTTGGGTAACGACCTGGAGAGTTCTCCATGGAAGGACGTAGAGCACAGAACTCACTTGGAGATGTTAGGACTGCCAGCGTGGATCTGTGTATCCACACGTGCCATGACAGCCAGTACGGGTGGATTAGTAGAACCGGAGCCTGGAACAATGGCCCAGGGACCTGTCAAGAGAGGAAGGGGCAGAGGGCGCGGGAAACCGGCCCCCACTGTTCCCACGGTCCAGGAGGAAGCAGAACCTGAGGGGGATGCCCTAGAACCTACAGGGGAACAGGTGGCCGAACTGGGGGAATTGCCTGAGCTGACCCATTGGCAGCAAGAGGGTGGTCCCTCCAGGGAGGAATTCTGCCAGGCTCAGAAAGAGTGCCCTTCTCTCCTTGGTGTGCGGCAGCAGGCTGCAGACCAGGCAGCGGGCCTAGGGTCCAAGGAACATTTGATTTACTGGGAGGATGACTTACTTTATAGTGAGCCTAAGTTTGCTGAGCCCGGTGCAGCCCGTGTGCTGGTGGTACCCGAGCGCTTCAGGAACTTCTTACTGGGTCTGGCTCATGACGTGCCTCTCGCAGGACATCTGGGGCAAGACAAGACCTATCACAGGCTTGTCACCCACTTCTACTGGCCCCAGATGAAGAAGCACGTCGGTACCTTTTGTAAGTCTTGCCAAAACTGTCAAGCCAGTGGTAAGAGCGGAGGGAAGTGCGTGGCGCCCCTCCAGCCGTTTCCTGTAGTAAGCACCCCTTTCGAGCGGGTGGGCATTGATATCGTAGGGCCCCTGGATCCCAAGACCGCCTTAGGCAACAGGTTTATCCTGGTCTTGGTGGATCACGCCACTCGGTACCCGGAAGCAGTCCCTCTCAGGACAATCACAGCACCCGTGGTGGGCCGTGCATTGATGGGGATCTTTTCCCGTGTGGGGTTCCCCCGAGAGGTGGTCTCCGACCGGGGTACCAACTTCATCTCGAGGTATATGAAGTCTCTGTGGGAGGAGTGTGGGGTAACTTATAAGTTCACCACTCCTTACCACCCTCAAGGAAATGGGTTGGTTGAAAGGTTCAACCGCACCCTGAAAGGTATGATTATGGGCCTAGCGGAGCCCATGAGACGGAAGTGGGACGTCTTGTTACCATGCCTGTTGTTTGCCTACAGGGAGGTGCCTCAGAAGTCCTTAGGGTTCAGCCCCTTTGAACTGCTGTATGGCCACCCTGTTAGAGGACCTCTCACACTGGTGAAGGAGGGGTGGGAAAAGTCCCGTGGGAAAACCCCCCAGGATGTGTTCAGCTATGTACTGGCCATCCGCAACCAGACGCAGCGCTTCAGGAAGCTCGCTCAGGAGAACCTAGAAGCCAGCCAGGAGGAGATGAAAAGATGGTACGACCAGAATACCACGCTGGTTGAATTTCATCCTGGGCAGAAAGTGTGGGTAATGGCGCCGGTGGAGCCTTGTGCGCTCCGTGACAAGTGGACCGGGCCATATGAGGTGGTAGAGCGCAAGAGTGAGGTGACCTACCTGATCAACATGAAGACTCCTAGGCAGCCCCTTAGAGTCTTGCATGTGAACCGCCTCAAACCCCACTTCGAGAGGTCTGAAGTGACGATGCTCATGGCTACAGATGACGGAGGGGAGGAGGATAGTGATCCTCTCCCTGACCTGGCAACCAAGGAGCGAGACGGGTCAGTGGATGGTGTGGTCCTCTCGCCCACTCTGACCCCAGAACAGCAGAGAGACTGTCGGCAGGTGTTGGGTCAGTTTGCCTCCCTGTTCTCCCTGACCCCAGGTGTCACCAATTGGTGCGTCCATGATGTGGACACTGGAGATAGTCTGCCTGTGAAACAGAAGTTTTACAGGGTAGCTGACAAGGTCAGGGCCAGCATCAAGGAAGAAGTTTCCAAGATGTTGGCGTTGGGGGTAATTGAGCCCTCTAGCAGTCCCTGGGCTAGCCCAGTGGTCCTCGTTCCCAAGAAATCTGCTACACCCGGTGGCCCGTCAGAACTTCGGTTTTGCGTGGACTACCGTGGGCTCAATGCGGTCACCAAGACTGACGCGCACCCCATCCCCAGAGCTGATGAGCTCGTGGATCGGTTGGGAGCTGCCAGGTACCTCAGCACCTTCGATTTGACTTCGGGGTACTGGCAGATTGCCTTAACTGAAGGGGCAAAGGAGAGGTCGGCATTTTCCACACCGGAGGGGCACTTCCAGTTTCGCGTCATGCCCTTTGGATTGAAAAATGCCCCTGCCACCTTCCAGAGACTGGTCAACCGGGTACTGACCGGGCTGGAGCAATTCAGCGCCGCATACTTGGATGACATTGCTGTGTTCAGCTCCACTTGGGAGGAACACTTGCAACACCTCTGTGAAGTGTTGAGGGCTCTGCAAAAGGCAGGCCTCACTATCAAGGCCAGTAAGTGCCAGATAGGGCAGGGATCGGTGGTGTATTTGGGACACCAGGTGGGGAGCGGCCAGGTGGCGCCCCTACAGGCGAAGATTGATACCATTCTGGCTTGGGAACCCCCCAAGACGCAGACAGAGGTGAGAGCCTTTCTAGTGCTCACCGGGTATTACAGACGGTTCATCAAGGGATACGGCACCATTGTTGCCCCCTTGACAGAACTAACCTCTAGAAATCAGCCCAGGAAAGTGAATTGGACCGAGGCCTGTCAAACTGCTTTTGATGCCCTGAAAACTGCAATGTGCACAGCAGCGGTTCTTAAGGCGCCTGACTTTTCGAGTGAGTTCGTGGTGCAAACAGACGCTTCAGAGCAAGGTGTGGGAGCAGTACTCTCACAGATGGACGACGAGGGCGGGGACCAACCTGTAGCTTTCATTAGTAGGAGGCTACTCCCCAGGGAACAGAGGTGGAGCGCTATTGAAAGGGAAGCATTTGCTGTGGTCTGGGCCCTGAAGAAGCTGAGGCCCTACCTGTTTGGGACTCACTTCCGTGTTCAGACCGACCACAGGCCCCTCAGATGGTTAATGCAGATGAGGGTTGAGAATCCAAAACTGTTGAGGTGGTCCATCTCCCTACAGGGAATGGACTTTACGGTGGAACACCGTCCCGGTACAGAACACGCCAATGCTGATGGTCTGTCCAGGTTTTTCCGCCTTAGTGATGAGAACTCCCAAGAGGGTGGGTAGTTCTCCCCACTTTCAGCTGGAGGGGACACGTGTTAGACCTGACATCCTTGGCGTGGGTTTTCCCCCTATCTTTTGCCTCTACTACCTGGATTTTTGATGCTGTGATGGATTTCGTTTTTGCTGGTTTAGATGCTTCGGACACTCTGCCACTGCTAACCAGTGCCAGAGTGTAAGTGCTCCCTGTGTAAAATATCATATTGATTGGATATACCTGATTGGCATATCTGTATCGCCATGAAGTCCCTAGTAAAGTGCACTGTGTGTGCCAGGGCTGGTGATGACAGATGCTACTAGTGGGCCTGCAGCGCTGATTGCGCCACCCACATGAGTAGCCCTAAAATGGTGTCTCAGGCCTGCCACCGCAGGCCTGCCTGCAGTCCCCGGACTGCCATGTCACAATGGTCAGTGTCCCCACTGACTAGGCCTAACCCTTCCCTTTTTGTGCACATCAGTCATCCCTCTGGAAGGCCCGAGGTACCCCCTGGGCAGGGTGCAGTGTATGTAAGAGGTAGAGCATGTACTAGTGCAGGTACCATGCTCTGGTAGTGAACCGCGGCCATTTTGCGTGTTCACTGCTGCGAGGTTATCTTGCTCCATAGGCTAACATGGGGGAGGCTGGTGCCGATGGCTATCTGCCTATCTTCTCATAGGAACAAGATAAGACATGAGTGTTTGATATCCCTGAGCTCAGCATTTAATAACACACCTTTTAGGAGAGGTTGATTTTAAATCCTGAGTTGGAGAATGGTACTTTTTAGAGAGTAGCTGTTCTCTTGTCTGACCCTTCTGTGTGCCTGGGCATGCTTGTGGATTGACTGTCTGGCTTGAGAGTGACAGGGGCTGGGGATCCCCCAGGAGGTTGGCTGAGTCAGCCGTTGCTGAATGGCGACATTTGCAAGTAGAGTGGAGGGAGGAGATAGCACCTGGGAGTGAATAGGGCTGTGCCTGCCTGCCCCACTGCTGGCTCCACCTCCTGCTGGGCGGCTGACGACTCTGCCCCTCACTCTGAAAAGAAAGCAGAAGCCAGGAAAACAAAGTGCTCCAGCAACACCCAGAACTGGATCAGACCGGGCTCAGGACCCACCTGCACAAAGACTTCAAAGACTTTTAGGGGTATAAGTACAAGACCCCTGACAACAGATTTTGAGATTCTACCATCAAGAGGAACCTCTGCTGAAAGACGGACCGCTGAAGAACTGAAGGAAGATTGCCTTGCTGTGTGCTCTAAGGGCTGACCTGTTCTGCTGTACAACTGAAGCTGAGGAGGAGAAGGGGTCTTGCTGTGTGCTGACTCTACCCACTTGACCAAACAAGACTTTGCTGTGTGCTGTGTCTTAAACCGAATCTCCAAGGGCCTGAGAAGAGCTGGCCTCCTGTTTCGCAACCCAGGGATAGAAAGGTTGATCCCGAACCCAAGACTCTGCTGTGTCCCCCCTGCGCTGCTGTGTGCTGCAGGGACCGTGGACTGTTCTACCAAGCTTCTCAACATCTGCCGGTGAAGTGGGCTGGCTGCTCTCTGCCTTGTTGGAGAGTACCGCGCTGATCCGGGCCTGACACCGGTTGCCGCATCAAGAAGACCGACGTGCTCATCGGCACGTGCCTTGCCGCGACCCGGAGGCCTGAAGCAGACCGAGAGTCATACTTCCCTACTCTACGAAGCCGCGCTGTGAGTGGCTGACTCCGGTGACGTCGACATCATCACTGAGGGCTCGTCGAGGGAGTTGTGGAAACCTTGCACCGAACAGCCAGGGGAGCGCCTTGTACAACGAGCGCAGTGACACCGACGGAGCAACGTAGCTGCCTAAACAACGAGAGCCTACGAACTGATTCATTCTCAGTGAGTATTGAATCACGCAAGAGACTAGAGACTATCGTCTTACGATCCCGACCAACCAAGAAAGCGAAATGGTGTAAACCTGTGATACTTGATTTCAACTGCGGAAACTAGATAAAGATATATTATTTTTGATGTAACTCACCTGTGTGGTCTAAGTTTGTGGTGTGCGGAGGGGGGATCATTGTGGTGTCTACGTGCAAATACCTTACACATTGCCTTGGGGATAAGCCTGTCTGCTCGAGCCAAGCTACCTAGAGGGTGAGCAGGGGTTATCTACCGTGTGTGTCCTTGTACCCTGACTAGAAGCAAGGGTCCCTATTTGGTCTAAGGTGTATACCTCTGCCAACTAGAGACCCCCAGATCTAACAACAGGGCATTATGAGAAGGTATGTCGCCGCAAGCAAAAGAGAATAGCCGTCAAATACGTCGCACAAGAAGAAGAGGAAGAAGGAGAAAATGAAGAAGACGACAACAGTGTGCTGTGCATAGATGAGCACGTGCTGGGCATCAATTGCAACCACTCAAAGAAACCACAATGTGACCTAGTAATTGGAGGCGTTCCAATACAGATGGTAGCGGATTCAGGATCCCCATACACCATAATACAACGCAATGTGTGGGATGAACACTTCAAGAACCTCCTAGGCGACCACCTGGAGCCTCCAGACATTCGTCCAGTCACCTTCACAGGAGACCCTATTCCCATGGTGGGATACCGCCGTCTGAAGTTTGAATTCAAGGAACGACAGGCCAAGTGCAAATCATATGTGGCAGAAAAGGGCCCGTCGGTCCTAGGCTGGATAGACCAAGGAGATCTTGGCATACAGTTGAACCCGAGTGGTATCACGCAAGTCTTAATGACCAGCGATGCACAGCGACCAGAGGCAGGGAAACTGAAGGTAGAATTTCCCCACGTGTTTGGAGGCACAGTTGGCAAACTAACAAAATTCACACACGGGATAGAACTCAAAATGGACGCCAAACCTGTGTGCCACAAAGTGAGGAACATCCCACTGGCCATCAGAGAACAGGTGCAACAAGAACTTCACAGACTGGAAGAAAACGGCATCATAGAACCCATAACGAGTGCAGAGTGGTTGGCTCCATTGGTGGTCGCCATGAAACTTAATGGCAAGATTCGTCTATGTGTGGACCTGAGGGAGTTGATCAAGAACATCATAGTGGAACGGTTTCCCCTGCCCAGGATAGACGAGATGCTAGCAAGAACAAAAGGAGTGAAGTGGTTCTCGACCATCGACCTCACGTCGGCTTACCACCAGATCGCACTACACCGCACCTGCAGGAAGCTAACATCCTTCATAACTCCCTTTGGGTGCTATCAGTTTTGCAGGATGCCATCTGAACTGGCCTCGGCGGCAGCCGTATTTCAGAAGCTAATGCATACATTATTTCACGAAGTAGAAGGTGTACAGTACTTCTAAAACGACATCCTGGTGATGGGCATGGACAAAGCAGACCATGATGCCAAGTTGTCCAAAGTTCTACAAGTCATGGAAAGCAATGGACTCACAGCAGAATGGGACAAGTGTCGGTTTGGTATGTGGTCGGTCATGTACTTGGAACATGTGATCAGCGACCAAGGCATCACACCCAAACAGTCCAACGTCAAGGCGATATGTGAAGCTCCACCTCCAAAGTCCAAGGAGGAAGTTAGGTCGTTCCCAGGCATGGCCGAGTTCTATAGCAAATTCGTACAGCACTTCGCTACGAAGACACACCACTTGCGACAACTTCTAAGAGACAAGACCAAATTTGAGTGGACTAAGGAAACGCAAGAGGAGTTCCTGAGGATAAAGACGGACATCAGCACGGCCATACCCCTGGGTGGATACGATCCGCAAGCCAGATCGGTGTTGACGACAGATGCCAGCGGGCGGGGCTTGGGAGCAGTCCTAATGCAGGAGTTGGAAGGTGGTGAACTATCCACCCTCAGCTTCGCGTCCAGATCGCTGTCACCCACGGAACAGAAGTACAGCGTAATTGAAAAAGAGATGTTGGCAGTAGTCTGGGCCATGGAAAAGTTCTGCCAGTTCCCGTGGGGCACGAGATTCAAGTTGAGAACAGAACACAAGCCCCTGATCAAAGTGCTCACTTCATCTGGACATGCCACGGCGACACCCCGCATCGCGAAGATGACGTTGAAATTATTAGATTACAGATATGATGTGGAACACATTCCGGGGCAAAGGAACAAAGTAGCCGACTATCTCAGTCGAGCGTCGGCCATGGATGAAGCCCCAAGGATGTCGGATGAGGAGGACACTAAAGTGGCATTCATGGTAGATCACGAACGCGTGATCAGTGAACAGGAGTGGAAGGAAGCGTACGAAACCGACACAGATATAGAGGCAGTCAAGCAATGCATAATAAGGGGGTGGCCGGAAAAGAGACATATGGAGGCGGCGCTCAGGATATTCTTCGAAGTAAGAGAGGAGTTATCAGTTTGCGACCAAGGGATCTTCTTGAGGAGAGGAGAGAAAGTAGTTCCCCCCAACAAGTTGATCCCACATCTCCTGGCTCTCATCCACGAGGGTAACCTGGGCATCGTAAAGACTAAGATGAGGGCGAAGCAGATGTACTGGTGGCCGGCGATGGATAACCAGATAGAAAGGCATGTACGAGAGTGTGGCCAATGCCAAAGAGCGGACAAATCTCGGAGCCTGATGCGACCACCACTAGGTAAGTTTGATAACCCAGAGAACCCATGGGAGGACCTATCCATTGATATCCTGGGTCCGATATTGGATGGCCAGGGAGTCCAAAAATACGTGTTAGTACTGGTAGATCGGTACTCCCAAGTGGCCAGAGGTGGACGTACAAGAAGACATGGACACAGACAAAATATTGAAGTTCCTCACGGCCGTGTTCCTTAGAGAAGGTATTCCACGCTCCCTTCTAAGTGACAATGGACCCCAATTCGTATCAGAGAAGTGGAACGCCTACATGGGAAGAAATGGCATTAAGGTTAAACACATATCGATATACCATCCGGCAGGAAATGGACTAGCCGAAAGGTTTAACCGAGTCATTATGGGGTCCGTACAATCCGCGATTGGGACTGGGAAAGACTGGGTGAAGGAATTGAAGAGCATGCTGTGGGCGTATAGGATTACACCAACCAGCACGGGATACAGCCCCTTCCAGATCCTAAGGGGTAGAGACCCCTTCACGAAAGACAATGTAGCCTGGAAGGAGCGCACCATCACGAGCAAGTGGTCCCCCGCCGTAGTGCACCACAATCTCGAAAAAGCACAGAGAATATACACTGAACACTACAACAAAAGAAGAAATGTCAAGGAGACGGAGCTTGAGAGAGGAGAATGGGTTCGAGTCAAACTAGCCCAGCTAAAGAGGAAAGGAGACAGCAAATTCAGCGCACCCTTGCAGGTGGAAGGAGTTTACAACCGGTCAGCCCTACTGAGCGACGGGAAGGTGTGGTCACAGGACAGGATGTCCAAGTGCAATAAGATCATGCAGTGGAATGGAAGAGAAAGAGGACAAGTGATACCTCCCCGGACTCAAGGGACTGAAACCAATCCGGTGGACGCAACCACAGGCAACCCCGGAGAAGGGGGAAGAGATGCAGAAGCAGAAGGGAGGAGTGAATCGGGGACCATGGAACTCCCGGAAATCTACAGTGGATCTCCCGGCAAGGGAGGTTCCCCAAGTATAGAAGGTGGAGAAACAAGAAGCTCACAAGAGGGTACCGAGCACACTCCAGGCACCCCAGTGAAACGCACCCACACTGGAAGGACAGTGGTGAGACCGTCGAAGTTTAGAGACTTTGAGATGGGTGATGGAAGGGAGTATGCATGCAATTAAGAGTATCTTTTAAAATAAAATGTAACCATAAAGAAAGGAGATATGTAGCGTCGCGCTCTAGTCTTCACGCCTACGTGATGACGTGGAGCGCGGCGGCCATTTTGAGTGCCGCGTTATTAGGCGCTGAGCCCGCTAACGAGGCGGACGTTCCCCGGCGCTCTCCCTCAGTTGGTAAAATAAATATAGAATTAACCTGTACTTACCTGAACCGAAATGTGTCCGAGCTGTGCTTCCTGCCCCAGAACACCCACACTACACATGACTCCTTGAATTGTGTTTTCATGACCTGTAGTCAGCCTCTTCACAAAAAAAAAAGAAAAAATCAGATTGCATTCTCCAAATTTTGCAGACTCTTTTGTAAAAAGCACACCTTTTTACAAAACTGCTGATTTCGCAAGTTGTTTAAAAATCGCGAATCCTGGAGGGTCTGGTTAGGTAATAATGGGATGTAGATGACGCTGCAGTCTCCCTTCCCGACATTGATCTTTTGATCCCTTTAGTGCTTTACTCTACACAGCGCTTGGGACACTTGCATCTGAGTTTAACCATCTCAAACTTCTCTTTGAAATTAGGCGCACAAAGAAATTGGCAGATTGCGACCCACTAACAAGCCGCACAGTGCTAAAGACTGGGGGCCATATTGAGTTGGAATGTTTAATCTGATTGTCCTGCCTTAAGCACTACACACCTGGGGCAATGAGTCTGTTATCATGCTCTTAGTTTAGAGATGATGGAGTTGTTTCCCCTAAAGTTCTCATGTTAAGGTCATGGCATATGAGTCACACTGTGTTAGGTGAGCCCTGAAATGAGCACCTACTTAACCCACTGCCTCCTGCGTTATTACTTCCGGAGCATTTGCATTTGTAATACTGCAGCAAATTATGGTATCGTGTGTTTATAATTGATCTTAATGGATGTATGTTCATGTATTCTAATCAAAGTTTATGGTTTTAATTGACTAATGAACTAGTTTCTGACTGACTGTACTGCTGCAAATTATGATTTCTTCTAACCACCGCCACTTATTGGCATGTAGGACAGGTCAGTAGACCTTTTAGGGAATTATGATTCATTTTTAAGTACTGCTCTGGTATATTTTGGATGTTAGTGTGAGAGGGTGTGGGTGAGCAAGACAGGGTTTACTTCTTTGTTATCAAACACAGCACTATATTACATATTAGAACATTGGAATGTTGGGAGCTCCATTGAAAACAATGGAGTGCTCCAGGCTTATAATGGCTGGTATAAGCCCGGAGCTCCAACATTCCAATGTGTCTTTGTTCACAGCTCTGGCTGTGAACAAAGACTTCAGGGAGCCTGAGGGGATTTGAATCCCCTCGCGCTCCCTGAAGGCTTCGTTTTGTTAGAACATTCTGCCCTCTAGTGGCAGAATGTTCTAATAGCCTTATAGCCCTTCGTAGCAGGGCTATACCGGCTTTTAAAGTCCCTCTGCTTTGTTAAAGTCCCTCGCCTTCGGCTCGGGCCTTTAACGCTGCAGCGGGCCTTTAACAGCCGGTATAGCCCGCTACGGCGGGCTATAAGGCTATAGTATATTACACCTCACGTTTAAGGTAACAAGGATTCCTGGTATGCATGCAACACATACACTTAAAAGTGACATCATACCACTTTACCTAGCTACTGGCTTAGTCTCTTTAATGGTAGTTCCTATCAATGTATTAAATATTCGCCAGCCCGACGAACATTTAATACATTTGGCAGTGGGAACCTTCTCTAGGGCAATGGAGTACAATACTCTGTTGCCCTGGCGGAGGACAGCCAAATCACACAAAAATAAATCTGGCCCATAATGCATTAATAAGAACCGCATCAAGGCAATTTCTGAAAATGCTTTGTAACTTTCCCGTTAGGCTCCGTCAAACATAACGGAGCCGTACGTCAGAGTTGCACATTCTTTTTTCTACCAACAACCTAACACAGAATTATTATTATTTTTTTTTTTTTGAAACCGTTTATTACAGAATCCACAGAATTTTGTTTTTGAAAATAAAAAAACACAATGCCTTCCTCGCCATAGGAGTTATCTCTTATGGCTAGTGGCTCATTTTGCAGTTTTTACTGTCCCTTACCACTAGGGTTTACCTGGCGGTGACTGGCAGTGAAAACTGACCTGTATGTTTGCCCATCTAAATTAGGTGGGTGGACATACAGGTCAACCTCAGATGACCCTTGCTTCGTCTGACTGTCAGGGGTGGGGGGGTCCAACCATGGCAGAGATTGAGTAGTCTCCACCATGGTTAGATCAAGGTCTGCACACTTAAATTGGACCATAATATTGACAGGAACGGTACTTCGTTGCGACGGAGTACTCTTTATGCCAACATATATATCTGGACCTAAATGTCTGATAGACATTTATCAATTTGGCAGTCACAACCTCCGCCAGGGCGACAAGAGTAAAATACTCTGTTGCCCTGGCGGAGGACGACCCAACTCTCAAAAAATTACTCTGGTCCTAACACTCGTAAGACACAACATGTGTTGGCATATCTTGACAGACATGGTATTAAGACTGCCCTTCTGCAGGATAAGTCTATAATCCCGGCCCCCTGAAAAAATTGTTGCCTAGAGATTTTCATTTATGATTTGTGTTTTTGGATCATTAGAGAAGTAATTTAGCTTGGGTGAACATTGCTGATCCGGGCGAAATTTTTCAGGACAACATTTTAAAAAATGGCAGAAGTGTTGTAGTGATGATGTAATATTTCAAGAACCATGAAACCTATATACTTGATTTGGGGGTCAAGTAGTCTTATTGAGACAGAAAATAACTCCTCATAGCAACCCTTCTGCCCTTTTCCAAAATGCCAACTAAAATAGAAGAAGAGACATATATTGTAATAAAACAAATAATAATGTTTTTTAATCCTTTTATGTATAGACCAAACAATGTTTATGATTGGAATATGAAAAAAAATGTTTATCACTCCTGTTTTAGACACATTTTGATATTTCACTTTGTTTTGGCAATCGCTCGTGGTACATTTGCAGAATGTTGAACAATTGAGGAAAGCATATCGACAGGGACATCTTTTTGTAGCACAGGTTTTGCAAGTATATGTACGTGTAAGTTCTGTGGGTAGAGGCTTTAAAACTGTTGTAGGTTTTAGTACACCATCAATATCTTCACAACCAAATTCACATGGATCTTTCTCTACATATGCATGGTCTAAAACATTTACACATCTTCTGATCAAGTAGAATGCTCTTTTAATGTGTCCACGCCCAGAATATGATGTTGCTGGAATGTCACTCAGCGGGACTAATCTCTTGAACTCACTGTACCGAAGATCGTCAAATGTGTGGCAGTCAGAACAGGTTTTTCATACATGCACAAAGTATTTTTATACGACTTTAAAAACACATTCCTCATCTGTCTCAGCAAATCCTTTTAGAAACTTCACAGGTTCAGCAGTTAAAGCTCAAAGGTTTGTTCCAATTTTGCTCATGGTGTCATCACCTGTAAGACTATATGTCTTGATAAGAACACTCGACATCTAAATATAAAATAAATAAATCCAGTATTTTTAAAGTGCGAACAATTACCTGAAGACGTCAAGGTGCTGGGGGCCGTCGCGAAGATGAAGCGAGCTATTGCCCAAAGTCACATGGTGCTGGGCTGACTTGCCACCGGCGATCGAATCGTGAGCCCCCATGTTCCGGCGTCAGTCGCCCTGGTCTCTGCACCACACCTCTTCTCATCTGTGGGTCAAGTTTCTTATTAAGAATATGAAGTGGGATTAAGTGTCTTATCTGATAGAGACATCTAGCCGCAGATTCCTTAACTTAGAATATCCCCAGGCGTCAGACTGGATCCGGAAAATTCTTTGCAGCAGCCCCTCTGCGTGTTGGGGGACGGCGCCACACGACCCCGCCCTGACGTCCTCCACGTACGTGACGTCAGTGAGGTCATATAAATCCCTCCCGTCGCTCTGACGACAATTTCCTTCTTTTCCGCGTGCAACGTGGATCCGGAGTAAGTGGTTCCTCTGGCTTGTTTTCAGGCCCCTTTTGACGCTTCGCGCCTGAAACAGTGTGCAATGCCTTCGGGTTTTAAAACCTGTACCTCCTGTTCGCGGCAAATGTCCGTGACAGACCCACATCTAATCTGTATGTGGTGTTTGGGCAAACACCACGACTCGACAGATTGCGACGCCTGCCAACACCTCAAGCCGAAGTCCCGGCGGGAGCGCCGGATGAAGCTCCTTTCGGCTCGTCTGTCCCGGTCGGAGTCGTTTCGTCGTCCGGCCTCCTCATCGCCGGCAGGCCCCTCTGGTTCCCAGTTGTGGCGTCGCTCGCCCCCTGGGGCCCGGAGACGTCGTTCACCCCTTCTGGGTAAGTCGTGGCACATGTCGCCGAGGTCCACGACCTCACTTCCCCCTGTTTTCGGGGGCACTAGTTCCCGGGAGTCGCTCATCCCCTATCTGCCCTATCCGGGCGCGGGGGTGACTCTGCCCCAAATGGAGGCCAATGCCGCGGCTCAACAGACCTCACTTGGCTCTGCTCCTGTCCCTGGGGCGTCCTCGGGTCCTCCGCTACTTGCGGGGTCCCCGACCGACTTGCCGGTGAGTTTGCCCCCTGCACCAATTAGGCCCTTGCCCCCCAGGGATGAAGGAGATATGGTGTCGTCTGGGCCCCCCTCCACGACCCATAGCACCCTTGCCACACCGCATAGTCCCTTGGGGCTCCCTGTGGCATCGCAGGTGGCTGCTGGTGCTCAAAACCTTGCTTCGAGCACACCTCGGCCTTCTGGACAGGCAGACGCCTGCCCGGAGCCGAGGTCGGCGCCGGAACACTCGTGTCGTCAGGATGTGACTCGGCGGGGTCACCCTCTATGACCCGTAGCACCCTTGCCGCACCGCATAGTCCCGTGAGGCTCCCTGTGGCGTCCCAGGTGGCTGCTGGTGCTCAAAGCCTTGCTTCGAGCACACCTTGGCCTTCTGGACAGGCAGCCACCTGCTCGGAGCTGAGGTCGACGCCGCTCCAGCGCTGAAAACTCACCTCCCCGACTCCGACTCTGCTTCCTACTTCGAAGGCGGAGCCTGTTGTGGTTGAGGCTGAGTCGGCGCCGTCGCGGCGCCGGAGATTTGCCTCCCCGGCTCCGACACCCTCCCCTTCTTTGGAAGCGGGGCTTGTCTTGGTAGATGTGGAATCAGCGCTGGATGGAGCCGACTCGGCACTGGATGGAGCCGAGTTGGCACCAGACGAGGCAGAGTCGGCGCTGACCGGAGTCATGTTGGCTCCGTGTCGGCGCCAGGTTGTACTCTCTTCTCTGGAAGCTTCTGGAGAGAGTTTGACATCGCCTCCACGTTCGGCTATGCCGGATCTATACTTGCCTGTGCCCCCCTTAGAATTTGTGGACATGGCAGGATCCCCGCCTCCTCAGGAGCCCCATCAGGACCACCATTCATCAATGGGGCTTCCTTCCTTTGGGCATTGGTCGCACCCTCAGTTGATTGGTAGACTTAGTTTACAGCCCTCGCCTACAGATTAGTTGCTGTCCCCTACCGAGGGCTACCGAGGCCGGTGCGGCGTTTCTTAGAGTAGTCTCCTTAGCCACTCGTGTTCTACACATGCAGCCCCCTTCAGTCCCCTTGCCTGTGGACCCTCTGCTTGGTGTGCTTCACCATTGGTTGGGGAACATGGAGCCGCTTCTGCCCTTTGAAGCTTCTCTTTATGATGCCCTTTTGGGCACCTGGGCTCAGCTGGCTTCCGGTGATCCAGTAGCTCGTTCTGTCTTGCACCGCCACCGACCTGCTCCACATGATCCAGTTTGCTTATTTGTTCACCCAGACATGCAGGGGTTCATTTGCAAACTGCCTTCCTTTCCTTGCCTCAGTTAATGCTTCCTCCCTCCAGGGAGTCCAGATGGCTTGATTCGTGGGGTCGTAACATCTTCACCTCCACTAGTGCTGCCCTTCGTTCACTAAATACAGTGTGTGTCTTAGCTCGGGCTACCGCTGTATTATGGGACTTTGTAGAGTCTCTTTTTTCAGACACCTCTGAAGGCGCTCCTGTTGACCGCCTTCATCTTCTTCATGATGACTGTGACCTTGCTGAATTCACGATCCGCTCAGCCTTGGATATTGCCGATTCCTTAGGCCGAGCTATGGCTGGTTCCCTTGCCTTGAGGCGCCATGCTTGGTTGTGGGATGGTGTCTTCCCGGAGAATATCCGGGAGCGTCTTGTTGATTTCCCCTTTGATGTGGTTTTGTTGGTTGATGCCCACGCCTTAAGCCTATATTTCCCAGGTCTTCTTTTTGCATGTTCTGGGGTGGTCACCCTTTCATTTAGCATCCTTTCGATGCCTTATCGGTTTTGGGCTGGCAATAAGCCTACTGTGGCAGTGTTCCACATGTTGTTGTGTCTGGCCTCTGACTGTGGTTTGCCCTAAGAGGTGTTCCCCGCTGTTTGGGGTGTCCATACTCCAGTTGGGATACTTGTATGCTATTCTATAGCTCTGCTTTATGTTATGTGGGCCTAGAGATCCTTTGGACTCTATGCGTCCCCTGGTGCTCTTATCTTGCCATTGTACGGTGCTCGATATTGTCACTTGGCGCATTCGTCCATACGTCATGGGTCGTCTTGCTTATATACGTCATTCTCCTCCTTGGGAGATTTTCATGGTATTTTTCAGACTTAGAATGCGGATACCACCTGCCATTAAGGCACTAGGTGTGCTCCTATGCCACCCATGTTGCACGGTCATGGCTCGTTTACCCTTCTTTGCTATTGCTATATATATATATATATATATATATATATATATATATATATATATGTGTGTATTTGCATGTTACCTTGGGTGCTCTTCTACCGACATCTCCACCTCTCTTCGCTGCTACAAGATCTGGTCCTATATCTCCATGAATCAGGGTGCTTTTTAGGGCTGCACTCGGGGTTGCCCTTTGTCTACGCTGCAGGGTGTCTTTCAGTACATTTAGGTGTACTGCGTTGCCTTTCCTGCATCTTCAGCAATAGGGTCCCCGTCCCACTACCTGGGGCGGTTCCCCGGCTTTACACTACTCCCTTCTTGGTATGCAGATTCTGAACGATATCTCTCTTTCTGGACAAGGGTTAATTTTTACTCCCAGTCGGAAGATTTGGTCTAAGATTCTTAGATTCTTTCCTACATTTATACGCCTATTGGTACTCTGGTGCCTCTGCTGCCACTTCCTTCGGATGTGCCCCTTTCATTAGGTATCACCCTCTACTATGTCCGCTCTTCTGATGTCAGTCATTCTAGGGTCTGCGCCCTAAAACTGTATTTTGTGAGTTGGTTCTCACCTTAATCTTCAAGCTGCATGGTTGGGCAGTCCTATGCCCTTTTTTAGCTACGCCACCTTGTTGTCTCTATGGCTGTCGGCTCAGTACATGTTTCAGTGGTGGCCCGCATCAGCGTGCTTCAGATTGTTCCTGCTCGTCCCTGTCCCCACATTGGTGCCTGGGTGTGCACTTGGCATGTTTCTTGTTCCCGCCTGTTCTTCTAGGACATTGTTCAGTTTCTACCTCTTGCCCTTCGGTTTCTGGCTGTAGCTTCTCCGGCTTTCCCTCCATGGGCTAGGCTGGTAGGCTCTGGTATGGTTGCATTGCTTCATGCTTTTCCCCAACCTTTGTTTGGTGTCCACATAATGCACCATTAAGCTGAGAGGGGTCCTTCTTCCTCCTTCGTTCGGAACTCTCTCTCTCTCTCTTTGTTTGCTATATAGCTGGTGCCATTTCTACATCTCATACTTATACAGGTGTGGTGTAGCACCATTATGGCATTTTTTGGGACGCCTTGCCTCCTGTTATCTTTTGCTCTTCCGAGCTAATTGGGTTGCTGTCTGGTTGTCCTGCCACAGCTTTCTCCATTGTCCGTCACTCTGTTGCCGGCTCCGTGCTTGAGCACTTTTTGTGGTTCTGTTGCAGACGCACCAACCCCCTGGGGTATGCCTATGGTATCTATTCTAAGTTAAGGAATCTGCGGCTAGATGTCTCTATCAGATGTACGAGTTACTTACCTTCGGTAACGATGTATCTGGTAGAGACGTTGTCTAGCCTCAGATTCCTTAACGCCCACCCATCCTCCCCGCTCTGCAAGAACCTTGCCAGGTGGGCTTCTCCTCTTGCCTTTCAGTTGCCATTGGTTTTCTTTCAAGGTAGCTCACATAGTTGCGCCCTTTCTGAATTACCATATGCGGCTGACTCCCTCGAACGCGCTTTTTCCTATAGGTGGTGCCTTTTCATTCACTGTCATCAGGAGATTCTTCTTCTTCTTCTCCAGCTGTCTTCCCACCCGCCCACCATCTCCATTAACTAGAGGCTATTGTCTCCTATATAGTCATCTTCTTTGACGATCTCTTCAGCTCTGTTTCAAACTTCCATTGTTATAAGGGAAGATACCTTCTTCAAGTACATTGCTGTACTTTCTGTAAGGAAGATACCTTCTTACAGTACATTGCAGTTCTTTCTGTGCTCCATCCTTGTTGGAAGGTACAGTTCTACATGGTACTACCAGTCACAATTCTCCATGGTAATGACAGTCTATTTTTTGGTCTGTTGGGATATTCTTCCCTCCTTGCTCACACTTTGGGAAGGACCTACGCTTCGCTATGTGGGTTTTTTTTCTCACAGCGTAGTTCTGTCTTTTATGATGGTGTTTTGCACCATCTGCCTTATTTATTTTGCGGATTTTTCATCCTTCGCACGCTGTTCCCATACTTTCACAGTTTTTGTTGGTGGCTCCGCGTTGTGCCACAGAAAAGTTTCTTCGAAGGAAACTGTCATCAGCGCGCCGCGAGGGACTTATATGACCTCGCTGATGTCACGTACGTGGACGACATCAGGGTGGGGTCGTGTGGCGCCGTCCCCCGACACGCAGAGGTGCTGCTGCAAAGATTTTTCCGGATCCAGTCTGACGCCTGGGGATATTCTAAGTTAAGGAATCTGCGGCTAGACAACGTCTCTACCAGATACATCGTTACCGAAGGTAAGTAACTCGTACTTCTTGCCTGTTCCATAACATATCCATAACTCTGTCAATCCTTGACTTATGAACATTGCAACAAATCTAGGTAGCACAATAACATCTGTGTCATTTGACAGTACAATGACTCAATTGGAACCATTTCGAACAGCCCACTTAACTTGTGGCACAACACGAAGGTCAGCTTCCTCCAATTTGCTGTTAGGTTCTTGAACAACATGGCGCATACCTTGTGAATATACCTGTGAAGGCACCAACTCCTTATTGACCATCATTACACTTGCAATAATTGGAAATTCAGTGTTCTGTGAAGCATCAGCAATGTTTTGGCAAGTTAACATCTACAAGTACATCTTGTTCAATGTTGGTTGCCAGAATTTATCAAGTTGCACAGGTATAGGTGTTGAATTTTTGATGCATGCAAGGGAAATTGTTTGACTTCTAGACATTTTTTTTCACCTTTATTTTTCAGACATAACAGTTGCATAACTGTATAGTAAACAGTTAATGAAGTGGTTGCGTCCCAGGTCCTCATACTTAACCCAAGTTTGTATCAGATCCCTGTGTATTCATGCAGCTTTAGACATCACATCAGATTGAACATAAATCCTCATCTACATGTGGGTATGGTGTATCCTTACCTTTCAGAGTAGTGTCTCCAGTTGCCCATCCACTGCCCTCCTTAATGCCATGTTTAAGTCTGCTCGTTTGATTTTGATTGTTCATCATCTGTTCTAGTAATCGTTAGTAGGTAGGATCTTAGTGGTTGCCATATGTCTTGTGGTCTGGATGGGGGCGGCTGCTGTTTTGTGTATTTCTCACTGGTTGTGTGGCAGCAAATCAGGCTTTTTATCCATGTACGTTGGTCTGGGTTTTTTTTTTTTGCCCCAGTGTATAGCTATTGCTAGTAAAAGCGCTATGGCTACGTATCTACGCGCTGATTTGGGGATTTCCTTGACATGTCCCAGTAATGCCAATAGCGGAGAGGGATCGATGTGTAGTTGCACCATGCTTGAAATGGTCTTGAATATGTCTTGCCAGTATGTAGCCACTTTGTGGCACATCCATGACATGTGTGCGAAGTCTGCCATGTACGTCTGGCATTTGGGACAGGTTCCAGGCCGACTGGGGTCTATCTGGTTAAGTTTGGCCGGTGTGATATATGCTTGTCATAGGAATTTAAAATAAACTAGTTTGTGCCGATGGTTTAAAGAGACCTGTTTTGTTTGCGTGCAATATTTGTGCCTTGTCTGGTCCGTTATAGTGTGTCCTAAGTCCCTTTCACACTCATCATGTATTTTAGTGCCCTGGGCAGGTATTAGCTTTAAGCTAGCGTGGTACAGCTTGGATATGAGATTCTCCCCATTTGTGTCGGCTATAAGCAGTGTTAATTCTTCTGGTTCTAGTGGGTAAGTTGGTATTTGAGCCTTTATGGCGCCTTGTAGCCTTCTCAAGACTAAGCCATCTATGAGGGGGGCGTTTTGGAAACGGGTGTCTTCGGTACCTGAAAAGATGTGTCTTTCAGCGCATGTCTTCAAATGTGTGCAGAGTATCTCGCAAGAGTACGTTGGACTAGTGATTCATGGGTAATAGGTATCCAGGGGTTGTCTTTTAGTGGGATTGTTGGGGAATACAGTCTTTGTCCACGCACCTTGCACAGCAATCTCGTCCATGCCCTTCTGGTGGTGGATACAGTTTGTATGTCTTGCGGGTCGCGCAGAAAGGCCAATGGTAGCATGGTATTCAGTCTTAGCGGGGAGGCTAGGTCTGCTTCAGGCTTGGCTTATGGCAGATGTGCATCTAGATGGTACCAGTATCTCTCAAAACTCCACTACGCCACCAGGTAGTATATGTGCCGGTTAGGAACTCCAAATCTGCATCGTTCATATGATAGAGTTAGTGTGGCCCAACCTATATGCGGCTGTTCCCCCCCCCCCCCCCCCCACCCCAACCGGCCTTGTGAGTAAGGAGCGTAGTGTATTAAAAAACACATTTTTTAGAGGTATAGGGATGTTCTGGAAGAGATATATAAACTGGGGCAGGACAACCATCTTGATATTGGCCATGGGGCCGCCAATGAAAGAGGGAGTCTGATCCAGCGCTCCACTCGGTCTGTTAGCTTGTCTATTGACAGTCTTTAGTTAAGTCTTAGTATTTGTTCTTTGTCCACGTGTATGTGTATTCCCAGGTATTTTATGGGCCGTCGGTCCATACTAGGGGGAATTCGTTTTCCACGGGTTTAGTCACAGCTGCCAGGGGGAATAGTACAGATTTGCATCAGTTAATATGCAGCCCTGATAAGGCCCCATAGCATGTTATTTCCCAGAGGAATGTGTACTGATGACAGAATACCGGTGAGTATCGATCAAGTCTTCATTAAGTAGTTGCAGCAATATCCCACAGACAGCCATTTGCCATGCGTGCAAGCACGGCGCCGGCTTGACCAAATGTAACTTACCAACTGTCAACACCTTAGGATCAAAACGCACCAACGGGCAGCGCGAGGTCGCACGTCATAGAATGTCCATGCGCAAAAGGTGCGTGAGTTCAGAACACTACATATATCTCTTTTCCTTAATGAGAAAAGCATGAGCGGGGTAACCAGAGAAGATGAAGAGGGAGAAAGACAAAAAGGAGGGGAGAAAAAAGTGTAAGAGAAAAGAGGAGGGAAGAAAAGAATTATCTGAACCTGGCTGGGTATCTAATATCCCTGCCACTCCTCCTGGGGGAAACAAGAGGGTTATTAACAAGATCACATTTGTTAGATCTAAGACCTGGGGAATACATGGTAACCATATCTGCACCCTGACCAGAATTATCATGTGACATGTCATTGACTTTAACAACCTTGTTCATATTCTACCAGTTGCAATGATTGACACGAACAGCACTGCCACAGATTTTGTCAATGCGAACAGGTTCACTAAACTTTGAGTCACCTTTCTTACAAAACTTTGGGGCATATTATCAAGCACGGCGTTAAAATTATCGCCACTTTAGTGGCAGAAAACTGCCGCTAAAGCGGCGATAATGGGCTTGATAATATGCCGCAGAGAATTCCAATAGAAGCCCATGTTGACACCAGAACATGGGCTTCTATGGGAATTCTCACGGGCATATTATCAAGCCCATTATCGCCGCTTCAGCAGAAGTTTTCTGCCGCTAAAGCGGCGATAATTTTAACGCCATTTCTTGATAATATGCCCCTTGGTTTCTTTATCTTGACAATGTCACCTACTGCGAAATTCCTATTTAAGAATTTTTTCCTAGAATCAAAATATATTTTTTGTTTGTCTTGAGTTTCCTCAACTTTGTTTCTAACCCTAGCATCAAGTTTGTGTGGAGTGGTTCTGTGTTTGAACCACTTGGACATCCATGCTGGTATGAATTCAGAGGAAGCCTTCCTGCCCTTTAATAATTCGAATGGAGAAACACCAGTGGATGAGTGGGGTGAAGTTCTGTAGAACCACAGCATGGTCCTTACAGCAACTGGTATTACTTTGTTGTGAGAAATAGCCCACGTACGCAATCCCCAATGACTGTTGAGCCTTTCTACTAAGCAAAACCAAAGGGGATGATGGACGGAGTGTTGCAACATTGCAAGCACTTACCCCCAGTCAACTGACCTGGGTTTAATCCATCATCATTCTTTAGCTCACTCCGCCACCCCAGTTCAGACATGGCTATATGCAAATCAGTCGGACCCTGTGCCTCATGGGAACAGCCCAGTCCAAACTGCCAAGCCGTCTTCCCTGGACCGGAAACAAGCATCCTGGGACCGGTTTTGGGCTCACAGCCCTCATCAGCCAGGCTATCTTGAATCCAGTGGCAAAGTGAGCAAGGGACCCACGTCTGGGCATACCCTGCCAACTTAGGGCAAACAAAGCAAAACCAAAGGGGAGAGGAGTTGGCCTAACGGCTAGGGCGCTCAACCTCAGACCTGGGGAACTGGGTTTGAATCTCGGTAATGACGCTGAACATCCTGTGATTCTGGGCAAATCACTTAATCTCTCCGTGCCTAACAAAAAATGAATGTGTGTCCTCATGTAACGTAACTGGTGCTATGTAAAGCGCTCTGATTGGATGCGGGTCAAGTTTGCGCTATATAAAACTCTGCACACCAGAGTTGGCATGTTACAGAGACGAATTGAAGGTAATCTTGGGTTTACTTGGGGCCGATAAGATTCCCTGGCTCCAGTATGTTAGGCAGTCACTATCCAACATTGGCCTTGCCCATCTCTGGACTAATCCAGAGAATTGTTTAGGCATTTCCAAAAAAAGTCTTGCCCTAACACTCAAAGACTACTTTCTCACTAAAGCTTACCGTCTAGTTAGGCCTTCTAGCCTGACTGATCAGTTCTTGGACGTTAAGTGTAATTACGCCTTTGTATCTGACCTCGACGTTATCCAGCCCACTCTAGCAAATAAGCTGTTCCTACAGTTCAGATATGGGACCCTTCCTTTATATTCAATTACTGATAAATGGGTGGGTGTCCTTGAGCACAATTGTCCGGGGTGCTCATCTGAACAGGAAACTATGATTCATGTTATGCTTTTTTGCCCAGCATACGCTAGAATTCGGAAGAAATGGATTATTCAGCTTTGCTTGAATCTGGGTATTAGGAGCTACCTTGACTTTTTCAGGGTCTTGCGAAGTGATCTAAATCCACTTGTCGTGGTAACAGTTTCCAGGTTTCTACTTGCAATGTGGCTAATTCGCATGAAACTGATACGTAACAATACAGATTGATCGATTGCTATAAATTCAATGGGGGGTTTTATTTGTTGATAAATAGTTAGTCACCTTTATTTCTATTATGGGTATTTTACTGATTGAATATATTACTATGAATTGTTTCATTTATGTACTTTTATGATTTTAAACAATCGAAATAAAGATTTTTTTTGAATTTTTTTTTTTGAAAACTCTGCAAAAACAAAACAACAAAGGGGATGATGGACGGAGTGTTGAACATTGCAAGCACTCACCCCCAGTCAACTGATCTTTTTGTGTTGCATTTTCGAGCCTTTCTACTAATCCATTTGTTTGTGGATGTAGAGTGAGCTTTTGAGGTGGTTGATGGAGGATTCACTGAAGAATTTCTCCACATCAGCAGAAATAAACTACTCCATTGTCTGAAATGACTATCTTTGGAAAACCCTCCCGCATGAAAACCTCTATCAGGAAGTCAAGCATTTCTTTAGGATCCACTGTGGCTACAAATTTTACTTCAAGTCACTTTGAGTAGTAGTCAACTAACACTATTGCGAAACGGGTTCCGAAGAGGTAAGGTGTGGAAGGGACCCAGTATGTCAATACCCAGTTTTTCCCAGAGATTGTCAGGAAGGGGAATGGGTGTAAGGGGTGGGTTGGAGACGCGAAGGGTCTTGTCGCTACCAGCACAAATGGAACAATCTTGGACTATGGCGTCAATATCTCCGTCCATTTGTGGCCACCAGAAGTATTCACATACTCTGCGCTTGGTGAGTGTAGCACCCAGGTGTCCTTCGTGAGGTTTAGCGAGGAGGAAGTTTCGGAGGTCACACGGGGGTACTATGTTTTACTAACCTGAGGATAAGGTCATTTTCAACAGAAAATTCATCATTTATTTTAACATAAGGTTGGATATCAACATTTAAATGTTTCTCTTTAGGCCAACCTTCCGCAATGTATTTCTTAACACATTTCAACGTTTCATCATTAAGCATGGCAAATTTCAAATCATTTTCACAAATGGAACAAGTGTGCTGTAATTCTACAGCAGCAAGTAAGCAGTCTTTAAGTTCTTCATCACAATTGGGTTTGTCACTTCCCTCTGACAAGTTTGTAACTGGAGGCAAACGTGAGAGAGCATCAGCACACACATTTTTCCCTCCTGGGATGTGTAGTATATCAAATTGGAATTGGAGGAGTTTACATGTAAGTCTGGCTATGCATGGTGTACTGTTGCGGTAATTAGTGTTACCTAGGATAGCTACCAAAGGTTTGTGGTCGGTTTGTAGAGTAAATTTCTTGCCCCATTGATAACATTTGAATTTTTTGATGGCCCACCATGATGCCAGTTATTCTTTTTAGATGACGGAGTAGTCTGTTTCTGTGTCTCTTAGTACTCTCGAGGCAAATCCTGGTGTGTATTCCTGAGTGCCAACCTGCTGGGTTAAGACTGCTCCAAGGCCGTAGCAGCTTGCATCAACAGTTAAAGTGCGCTGTACAGCTGGGTCAAATGGTTTCAATGCCTTGCCTTTACTGAGTTGTTTTTAACCATTCAAACAATCAATCAATCATTTGTAAAGCGCACTACATACCCGGGAGGGTCTCAAGGCGCTGCGGGGGCTGCTACTGATCGAACAGCCAGGTCTTGAGCATCCTTCTGAAGGTCAGCAGGTCTTGGGTCTGTCGTAGGCTCAGTGGGAGGGTGTTCCATGTCTTGGCGGCGAGGTGGGAGAAGGATCTCCTGCCGGTGGTTGTTCTTCGGACGCACGGGACAGTGGCTAGTGAGAGGTTGGCGGACATTCATCTGATTCTCTTGCATTCTTTGACAGATAGTTCAAGATGACTGTCAAAGACAATGTGCAGTTCTTGCAAGGTGCACACTGACTGTTATATCTGTAGAGCAGTGTGAACAACCTCCCCGAAGTTTTGCATGGATAAAATCTTGACCATTTGGAATTATGACATAGTCCACAACAGCAGCAGTTTTCAATGAGGACACCTTTTCAAATTGAAATTCTTCAGGTGAAAGGTTCTTTTTCAAGTGCTTGAACTAGTTAGTGCTTCACTGGTTTGGTTGCAGCATCGCTATCAAATAATATGTTTGTTGGAAGACTGTAATGCCATTGAAAAACTCACCCCTTTCTTTGGCTAAATCCATCTCTTTATGTGCTTGCAAAGTTGTGTTTTTTGTAACCAGTTTTGTAGTGGCTTGTTGGATGAAAATCCTACTATGGCAATTAAAACGTGGAAGTTTCACTTTAGTGAATATGTTCCACTGCTTTTTCTCTTTTAACACAGTGGTTTCCTTGCTGCTGCGTGAAATGAAGTAGGCTGTCAACATGTTTATTAAAACGTTCCCCTCTCTTTCCCACAAGTTTGTGGTGAGGAACAGTTTCATGATGGTCCATTAATTTTAAATTTGTCATCTCTCTGAAATCATTGCAAATACAAAGGACTTCATGGTAAACTAACTGCCATTGAGCAACATATTCACTTGTATGTGTCTAACCAACAATTCTCCCAGAGTTTTTCTGTGATCTCTGGATCTCCTATTCTAGTTTTCATATCTGGAGAAACAGCATTGAACCTTCCTTCTCTGTCTTTCACCACAAAATGTATTTTTCTGTAGAGGTGTGGTTTTTTCACCTCTAGTTTCTTCACACTTTCTAAATACCAGGAACTGTTATGTAGTTCCTAAAAAAAATACATAGGGTCTTCATGTTTGGACAACATAAACTAAGTAATTGGTGTCTAGCCTGATTCCGGACACCCCCAAAGGATATGTTAGCCTTTAGACCAGCTAGCTCACAGTGCCTCTATAAGCCCCCTAACCTTACTAAGGAGCAAATAGTTTCTGGCAACCTTTGAACATGACAACCTGGATCATTCAGGGATCGTGGAAACAGTGCAGTACTTTTCGCTCAGTCAATCGTGCTCAGGAAGTCTCAGAGAGATACACAGAATAAACGGTGGGGACATTTTTAATAAGCATTTATTGAACCAGCGTCATTCTAGTATAAAACATATGTGTTTCAACAATCAATAGACATATGTGTTTCAACAATCAACAAGCTAACGTAAGAGATTGCAAGCACCAACAGAGTAAATAAAAGGTAGAATTCTACCATGGTGCTAAACAGCAAATATATGCAAACATATATACTTGACAGTAATCAAGCATACTCCTATGCTGTGGACCCTATCTAAGTGTACCTAAATGTACTTAGCATGCATGTGGGTATAAAGCCAAGAATCCCCTAGGAAAGAGCCTACCCCATTATCTGATGGGAAAGAATGAAGGACTCCTGCATGAGTTGGACACCCTGCAAGAGATGTCAGACCGCTGCGTGTCAAAGCTCTCTGCATCCATGACTCCAGTGTCAGCGTGAAAGCGTCTCCTGTCTATCTAGTGAAGGTATGGGTCTTTTATTCCGTAAAGATAGCTTTGGGGTTACTACCACAAACAATATGTTGTGAGTATGATTATGTAAATGAGCCTAAATCAATACCTGCAATTATGTAAAGTACTTCTATCGCCCTAGGATAAAGATTGCCATGACTTTTATACAGAGTATGTTAATCCTGTTATGAACGTCATGTGCAGGGGACTTTTCTAAGAATCCTCATGCATAATAAATGAGGCTAGTTTCAAGGAAGCCAATCAACATTTATTCAGCACATAACTGGGTAAAAGGTCAGTGCTAGAACCACATGCAGAGCAAGGTAGGAGAAATGTAGGTGAAAGGGCGTTTGCTACTTAGGCCTAGGTTTGAGTACATATTACCCACTCCTCATCTGAAGGTCGATAAGGTCAACTAACACTAAAATACGCCCATCAAAAACCATAAAAACATTGTCATAAAATCGGTGTCTAAAAACATGGTATATGTAAAAACTATGCTATTAAAATTGAAAAAAGCTTTATAAGTCCACTAAAGAGTCAATATACGGTTAAATTAACTGAGCACATCGAAAGCCATGGTGCTCAGTGAGAGAAGAGAAAATGAAAACAAAGCGACGTTTCTCATTCTAGTTTGGATTGTTTTGGAAAAAGGCCAAATTGTTCCCATTACACAGAGAGCCAAATGGTTATGTGTCCTGTGTTGGAGACGCAACCTCACTGTCGCTTGCAGTAGCAGACAACGGTCCCTGCAACACCTCTTGTTTCCGGCCAGTGGAGCAAAGGTGCTTTTCTTCAGTTCACACAGCAGCCTCAGAAGAAACACTTGATACCTGTGAGCCTGTTGTAGAGTCGCCTGTACTGACAGGAGCTGAAGCATCCTGTGGAGGATCTAAGAATGCCGTCATCAACATGGGAATACGCTGAGGACACTGATACACTGGGCCTTTAAGGGGTCCAGTAGCTCAGCTATGTCCGGTGGCGCAACCGATGGAAGGATCAGACAATGGTCCAACACACAATCATATCCACAGAATAGGCAGCGAAGACTGGCAGGATGCAATCAATCCAGACTGGTCTAAATTATAGGAACCAATGCTTGCTTAGCTCCCGAAGCCAAGGTGTGCCCAGATGGAGTACCATGCGTTCATGACAACGTCGCACTACCAGTGCTTTTTCTATCTCTGGATGACCTGGGCTGTCCATTGCTTAGCAGAAAAATGTAAACCAGGATACCCACTATGAATAGTAGGACCAGCGGAAGCCCTCCATAAACACTTCACAATATGGAGTGTATGAATGCTGAACTAATTCCGAAGATTGTCTGAAGGGTGCTCAATAGCCCAGAACCTATTCATTTAAAAAGGTGCAGGATCCCCTTCATATCAGACATGTTAAAGATACGATGAACCATTTCTCCGAAATGACCCGTATGACCAGTGCCTGTCTCTCAGATGAAGATCTTCGAACCTGGAGATCAAAAGTTTCTTGGGCTGAGGTTAAGGCCACATCCTTCTGAAAAAGCATGTCTTTCAGTCTGCTCAGAGAATCAAACCGTATAAAGGAAACATTCCATGAAGGCCATAGCGTTGCCTACCAACTGTGTGGGTCAGTGGAAATGGTTCACTGATAGAATATCGATTCCCAAAATATCCCCATACACAAATATCAATGCAAAAATATCGAAATCCTATATTTAATATTGGAAGTACAAAAATATCGATGTACAAAATATAGATGTACAAAATATCAACTTTTTTATTTAAATAAAAATTCATGTTAAATATATTAAATAATAAAATGAACTCAAAAAAATTATTTAGATTTAATATACATTTTAACAAATATAATAAAATAAATTTCATGTAAAAAATATTTAAACATACATATATAAAATGTAATATATATATATATATATATTTCCTTTAAAATAATCAATAAACTTTTATTTTTAATTTATTTTATAATTTTATAAATATATAAAAATTGACAAATATATATATTTACACACACTTATAACATAAAATCTAATAAAAACACATTATATTATAAATTAAAACATTAAAATATTTAATAGTCTCAAAATTAAATTTTGCACTCCATTGAGTGCAACAGTAGGGAAAGTGTTGGATAGTGGAGGGGTACAAATTACTATTCCCACTCCAGTGAGTGCAACAGTAGGTAAAGTGTTGGATAGCAGAGGGGTAAAATTACTATTCTCACTCCAGTGGGTGCAACAGTAGGGAAAGTGTTGGATAGCGGAGAGGTAAAACTTACTATTCCCACTCCAGTGCGTGCAACAGTAGGGAAAGTGTTGGATAGCGGAGGGGTAAACGTTAATATTCCTACTCCAGTAAGTACAATAGTAAAGAAAATGTTGGATAGCAAAGGGGTAAAAATAACTATTCCCACTCCAGTGAGTGCAACAGTAGGTAAGGTGTTGGATAGCGGAGGGGTAAAACTTAATATTCCCACTCCAATGGGGGAAACAGTAGGGAAAACTTTGGATAGCAAATGGGTAAAAATTACTATTCCCACTCCAGTGAGTGCAACAGTAGGGAAAGTGTTGGATAGCGGAGGGGTAAAACTTAATATTCCCACTCAACAGAGGTCAACAGTAGGAAAAATGTTGGATAGCAGGGGGTTAAAAATTACTATTCCCACTCCAGTGGGTGCAACAGCAGGGAAAGTTTTGGATAAACAGAGAGGTAAAAATTACTATTCCCACACCAGTGGGTGCAACAGTACGGAAAGTGTTGGATAGCGGATGGGTAAAAATTACTATTTCCACTCCAGTGAGTGCATCAGTAGGAAAAGTGTTGGATAGCAGAGGGGTAGAAATTACTATTCCTACTCCAGTGAGTGCAACAGTAGGGAAAGTGTTGGATTGCAGAGGGGTAAAAATTACTATTCCCACTCCATTGAGTGCAACAGTAGGGAATCTGTTGGATAGTGGACGGGTATAAATTACTATTCCCACTCCAGTGGGTGCAACAGTAGGGAAAGTGTTCGATAGCTGAGAGGTAAAAATGACTATTCTCACTCCAGTGGGTGCAACAGTAGGGAAAGTGTTGGATTGCGGAGGGCTAAAAATTAATATTCCCACTCCAGTTTGTACAACAGTAGGGAATGTGTTGGATAGCGGAGGGATAAAAATTTATATTTCCACTGAAGTCAGTTCAAGATTAAAAACAAACAAATTAGCAACAACACAAAAGATTTTAAAAAAACAAAAAAAGAAAACATATATAAAAGTTTTAAATATCACAAAAGGTAGAACCAGATTAGAATGTTCAAAAGATCTAACAAATACCTAAAATGATTATTTAAAAAAATAAAAAAAACTCCTTAAAAACAAAAAACTTTTTTTTCTGGATACTTTTTATAAACAAAAACATTATTTATTACATACATGTAATATTTTTGATTTCCTACCCTATAACCCCACACAATTCACAACCCACATTTTTTTTTTAAATGTACCTCCATAATTAACATAATAAATTATCAATTAAACAAATATAATTAATGTAAAAAATGTTCAGACATTTATTTACTCCCTAAACGTTACCTCTATAAAACAAAACACACACAAAATAACAATAAACACTTACCATAAATATTTATCAATTGATATATGTATATTAATAGTCAAATAATGATTAATTAATTAAACATAAATTACTTTCCACCGTCTACCCCAATAAACACCACAAACAACACCTAAACATCATTACACAATTTTGATAACTAATTTTACATTAATAAATTAATATCAATTAACAACTCCTATAAACCCCACCACCCACTCCTAAAAAAATGACACAATTAACATAATTAATTTCAATTTAATTAATTAATAATAATTAACAACCAATTAATCAATATTTCATAATAAAATAACTCCCACAATTAACACTATAAAATATAAATTAAATAAATATTAATACATTAAAAATATTAATACATTTATTACAATGAAATTACTTCCCACCCTACTCCCCTATAAACCCAAAACCCGCTCCTAAAAAAAGGACATAATTAACATAATTGCCAATTAATTGATCAATAATAATTAAAAGCCGATTAATAAATAATTAATAATACATTAATTCCCACAATTAACACTATAAAATCTAAATTCAATAGATACTAATACATAAAAAATAAGCATTAATTTATTATTATTAGAATGAAATTACTTCCCACCCTATTCCCCCTATAAACCCCCAACCCGCTACAGAACTTAAAAAACACATAATTTAATGAAGATAAAATTCGTAACTACTAAAAACTTAACACATATATTAAAAAACAAAACAAATTCTTATACAAAAAAATAGATCACATACTTTTAAAATACACACTAAAATATATAACACTAATTAAAACACCAATATTTTAAAGAACTATATTCTTGCAAATGATATTAACATCTTCGATATTTCCAAAACCAATATTTCTTACCTGCAAGTCGATATTCTTGACCACATTATTCTTCCTCTCGATATTTCTGTATCACGATATTTAAAACTCAATATTTGTGTATGTCGACATTTTAAACTCGATATTCTGTCTGTGCACCGGTGGAAACAATCTTGCAACCAACAAGTAACCTTGGAACTCAGTGTGACTAGATATGCAATGCCTGGTACCATCCCACAACAGCCTTGATCATTCAGCATCAGATAGATTCCACTCAAGAGCAACTCAAACACCGGATGAATCACGGCAGCTGGGGAACCCTTCAAATGACAGGACAAGTTAGCAACTGAAGCATTGCAGGCTACATGAAGTGAAATGTCTTTACAAACTAGAGACCCACTTAAAGCACTTTCACAGTTTGAACCGCTGAGAAAAACTTCAGTGTCCCCATTCCTGCATCTAAATCTGTACAGTAATTCCCAGTACTCGTATATGTATCCCTCTCCTAGTACTTCATATCATTCTACCTGGTGATACTGGAGACATGTTAAAATTGGAAAGTCGTGACTGGCAGTTTAATATAGCCATGGATTAACCATTCTGTGGAAGGTGACTCAGCCATGGTGAAAGGTAATTGGCCCAATTTTTCAATGTTCGATATGGTATATTGTGCATCTCTGCGTGCCCTTACCATCTGTCTTTCCGTTAGATTGTATGCAGAAAACAGAGTCGTACTGTTGATGTAACGCCAGCGCACGTGGCCTGAACACAATGATTGTAGCGTCCCACTGAAAAGAATGGACCACAATTGCGATTGTCCATGTTGTAAAATCTGCAAATCCTTTTCTAGGTTAACCATATCAATCTCGCACAATCGTTCAGCAGTCTCCAGTTGAGAGATTTTCCATACTTTGTTGTAAATAGCATATAAGAAGCGCTTTTGATGTGGCTTCTGGGGACCTAACAAAGAATCCCTAAGATCCCTGTCATTCGAGAGAAGGGCAAGTGTTGTTTCACTTGGGACAGTGTCAAGGTGTTTAGTCACTCTAGCCACAACTTCCCGACACTGTAAGATGTCACCACCCCTGAGTGTTCTGATTGTACATAGGGTGTGTCGGGCCTATGGATACTAAACCCTTCGGTGGTACCCCTGAATCTTGAGTGACACCTATTTGTGTCGATAGGCCAAACCAGCCATCTCTTCCAATTGGGGCCTGATGAATTGTAAGAAACATTATGCATCAGGGCATTTCACGTATCCTCACTGTGTGTTGTATAATTTTGCCTATCCTCAAAGTGTATAAGTGAGGGAATATGAGGTTTGTTCAAGTCCTTAATCTTGGCTAACCCAAGACAAGAAGTCTGTTGCACAGTTTTGTTCAGGAAGATATGAGGCATGTTCTAAATAAGTCCTCAGTTCCCTGAACTTGCCAATCTTTAGTCCTCCAGACAGAATTTGTGTCTATAGTGACCCCCCAAAAGTCAAAACCCTGTAAAGACAACTGGAAAATAAAGGAAGCCGAGTATATCAGCGTATTTTTCTTTGCAGGTGTAGGTGCAAGCTTATAATAATAGGAGTTTGGGTCTGAAGTGTTAAACCCAGAAAAATAAGCAAACTTTTTTTTATTTTTTTTATTTATTTATAAAGCGCAACACTCATCCCAAGGGACATCACGGCGCTAAAAACTTAACTGAGTGTAGGCGAGGAAAGATTCTAGTTAGCAGTTTAGTAACCAGGAAATAAGTGTGTTTTTAGTATTTTTCTGAACATTAGGGGACCGATTCCAATCCTAGAAAAAGGCTGTATGAATCATTGTACGGAGCGTTTTCTCCATACGACTCGTACCCGGTAAACTTTCCTTACAACCTAGGAAGTGCGATTCGTACAGAAAGCCTCTTTCCGTACGAATCGTACAAAAGACCGTACGGCTAAAAAAACAAAACGATTTGGATCTGGAACAGCCTGTACGCGACGTCCGGACGTATTTAAGTAGCGGTTTCCGGCCCAGCAAGTACGATTCGTCCCTACGGCACTCCGTACGGCTCTTTTCTTACGGGAGCCATAAACAGCCGTAATGTATTGTGTATGCGTTGTGTATGTACGGTGCGTACCCCAACATTGCGTATGTACGGTGCGTACATACGCGATGTTGTTGTAAGGTGCATACATATGCATGGGGGGGCCTGCATGACTTGTACCCCTATACAACTCGCACCCCGGGAACAACGTTTCCCGGGATACGAGTCGTACAAAGTTTGCTTCGTAGCAGGTAAAGTCATTCCCCGTGTACGGGACGTTTTCCGTACGATTCGTAAATCGGAAAGCCGGTTCGGATCGTACTTGTACGGTCGGACTGTATTTTTACGATTCGTACGGAAAAGTGTCCGGGTCTGTCTTGTACAACTTTTCCCGATCCGATTCGTACGGATCGGGCCGATCCGTATGTATTTTTCCCGTACGAATCGTACTTCACGGGTCGGACGGGACTTGTACGATTCGTACGGAAAAAATTACGGATACGAGTCGTACGGAAAAAAAAAATACAGGATCGGAATCGACCCCTTAATGTGTGAATTTATAATTTATAAAACCTATGTTTGTAATATATATTTTCCCGCACTCGGGTATTCCCTGCCGCTACTCCTGAACGAAGGGCGCGTCGTCTATGGGACCTCCCAAGCCTGGTCCCAAATATCACACCAACTCCTAAAAATAAGGGTGACAACGCCATGTCTCCTTCGCATATAATTTATTTGCCGGTAACTGCTGTACGCGTTTCGCCTAGCATATTAATATCATTACAAATGCATTGATTTTATTGTACAATTTCTTTTGAATCTTAATTGAGGCTCTACGGAGCAATCCCTTAATTTATATTCGCCGTGCTGTTTAATATTACTAAAAGACAATGTATTTTTCAAATCTGAAATGAAACATGAATTAAGCCCAAGTGGGCATTTACTCGTTCCGCATTTGTATCAAATAGTGGTAGTATTCTTCAATACCCCACTTCAATCTAATTGCCCATTTTCTGCTTTTCCACCTTATTTTTGCCCAAGTGGGCTTACGGATACCCAAATACATTTATTGTTTGTCTGTTTTTTTTAAAAAAAAGGGCCCGTGCCATAACCCATAAAGACATATACAAACATTTAAATTAAAAACCATGAAGAGTACTGGGTGGTTGCTTCTAAATCTCTAGCTTGTTATTTTATAAATGTGTGTGGAAATCTTCCATATTGAGACCATCTGGAAATTTTGTGTTAAGTTCAATAATAAAGCACGATTCTAGTTGTCTCAATTTCCTTTCACGATTGCCACATCAAGGTGCCGATTCTGATCCTGTAAAACCCGGGTACGATTCGTCGTACGGAGCGTATTCCCCATACGACTCGTACCCGGGAAATCCACCGTACAATCCAGCAAGTACGATTCGTACAGAAATACCATTTCTGTACGACTCGTACAAAACACCGTACGGCTAAAAATTACCTACGAGTTTGATCCTGGACAGCGCGTACGCGACGTCCGTACGGAGTCAGGCAGCGTTTTACGGACCAGCAAGTACGATTCGTCCCTACGTCACTCCGCACAGCTATTTTTTTACGGCAGCCAAAAAAAGCCGGAAAACTGAGTCCTACGCGAAAACGGAGACCCGATATGCGACGGACAGCCATGGACCCCATCCTACGTGTCATCCCGGCCCTGTTAGCCTACGACCTGGTGCACCAAACCCGACGCACACGCCGCAGAAGGTGAGCACAACACCCAGGGGCCAAGGGGGGGGGTGAGGGGCAGGAAACATACCCCCTACCCAAATTAAAACCTACAATATTGAGGACATACATTACCTCAAGGGTCCGGTCACTCCGGGGGGCGTGTCCACCAATCCCTGCGTCACACAACAACGGAAGCGGCCGTGTACGCCTACCCCTACAGCAACACTACAATAGTGATACGCACCGTACTCACACATACATAGCGTGGGTACGGTCCGTAGCACTGTATCAGTGGTGCCGTGGGGGTATGCGTGGTACGGACCGTACACACGCTCTCAGAGCGTGTGTACGGTCCGTACCACCATTGTAGTGGTGCCGTAGGGGTACACGTGGTACGGACCATACACAAGCCCTCAGAGTGTGTGTACGGTCCGTACCACCATTGTAGTGGTGCCGTAGGGGTACACGTGGTACGGACCATACACAAGCCCTCAGAGCGTGTGTACGGTCCGTACCACCATTGTAGTGGTGCCGTAGAGGTACGCGTGGTACGGACCGTACACACGCCCTCAGAGCGTGTGTACGGTCCGTATCACCATTGTAGTGGTGCCGTAGGGGTGCGCGTGGTACGGACCGTACACACGCCCTCAGAGCATGTGTACGGTCTGTACCACCATTGTAGTGGTGCCGTAGGGGTACGCGTGGTACGGAACGTACACATGCTCACAGGGCGTGTGTACGGGCCGTACCACGCGTACCCCTACGGCACCACTACCATAGTGATACGGACCGCACCCACGCATACATAGCGTGGGTACGGGCCATATCACCATTGTATTTGTGCCGTAGGGGTACGGGTGGTACGGAACGTACACACCCATGAATGCGGTGGTACGGTCTGTACCACACATACCCCTACTGCACCAGTAAATTTGGGATACAAGGCGTACACACGCCACGAATGTTGGCCTACGGCCTGGTGCAGCATATTACCACTATATTGGCGTGTGTGTAGGACCAGGACAGCAGTGTACTGCACCAAGGGGGTGGGTGGGTGGATGGGTGGCTGCATAGGATTCCCAGCAGTGGACAGACATGTGAGGGGTGGCTGCAGAGGACTCCCAGCAGTAAACAGACATGTGAGGGGTGGCTGCATATCACTCCCAGCAGTGGACAGACATGTGAGGGGTGGGTGCAGAGGACTCCCAGCAGTGGCCTGCAATATGAGGGGTGGGTGCATCACTCCCAGCAGTGGACAGACATGTGAGGGGTGGCTGCAGAGGACTCCCAGCAGTGGACAGAGACATGGGGTGGGTGCAGAGGACTCCCAGCAGTGGCCTGCAACATGAGGGGTGGGTGCATATCACTCCCAGCAGTGGACAGACATGTGAGGGGTGGCTGCAGAGGACTCCCAGCAGTGGACAGACATGTGAGGGCTGGGTGCACAGGACTCCCAGCAGTGGACAGAGACATGGGGGTGGGTGCATATCACTCCCACCAGTGGACAGACATGTGAGGGGTGGCTGCAGAGGACTCCCAGCAGTGGACAGACATGTGAGGGGTGGGTGCAGAGGACTCCCAGCAGTGGCCTGCAATATGAGGGGTGGGTGCATATCACTCCCAGCAGCGGACAGACATGTGAGGGTTGGCTGCAGAGGACTCCCAGCAGTGGACAGAGACATGGGGGTGGGTGCAGAGGACTCCCAGCAATGGCCTGCAATATGAGGGGTGGCTGCAGAGGACTCCCAGCAGAGGACAGACATGTGAGGGGTGGGTGCAGAGGACTCCCAGCAGTGGCCTGCAATATGAGGGGTGGGTGCATATCACTCCCAGCAGTGGACAGACATGTGAGGGGTGGCTGCAGAGGACTCCCAGCAGTGGACAGACTTGTGAGGGGTGGGTGCAGAGGACTCCCAGCAGTGGCCTGCAATATGAGGGGTGGGTGCATATCACTCCCAGCAGTGGACAGACATGTGAGGGGTGGCTGCAGAGGACTCCCAGCAGTGGACAAACGTGAGGGGTGGGTGCAGAGGACTCCCAGCATTGGACAGACATGTGAGGGGTGGGTGCAGAGGACTCCCAGCAGTGGACAGACATGTGAGGGGTGGCTGCAGAGGACTCCCAGCAGTGGACAAACGTGAGGGGTGGGTGCAGAGGACTCCCAGCATTGGACAGACATGTGAGGGGTGGGTGCAGAGGACTCCCAGCAGTGGACAGACATGTGAGGGGTGGCTGCAGAGGACTCCCAGCAGTGGACAGACATGTGAGGGGTGGCTGCAGAGGACTCCCAGCAGTGGCCTGCAATATGAGGGGTGCGTGCATATCACTCCCAGCAATGGACAGACATGTGAGGGGTGGCTGCAGAGGACTCCCAGCAGTGGACAGAGACATGAGGGTGGGTGCAGAGGACTCCCAGCAGTGGCCTGAAATAGGAGGGTGGGTGCATATCACTCCCAGCAGTGGACAGACATGTGAGGGGTGGCTGCAGAGGACTCCCAGCAGTGGACAGAGACATGGGGGTGGGTGCAGAGGACTCCCAGCAGTGGCCTGCAATATGAGGGGTGGGTGCATATCACTCCCAGCAGTGGACAGACATGTGAGGGATGGCTGCAGAGGACTCCCAGCAGTGGACAGACATGTGAAGGGTGGGTGCAGAGGACTCCCAGCAGTGGACAGACATGTGAGGGGTGGGTGCAGAGGACTCCCAGCAGTGGCCTGCAATATGAGGGGTGGGTGCATATCACTCCCAGCAGTGGACAGACATGTGAGGGGTGGGTGCAGAGGTCTCCCAGCAGTGGACAGAGACATGGGGGGGGTGTACATCATTATCAGATGACCACAACTCCATGGGTGTATGTACGCATCCCTAACTGTGGACAATGATGATAGTGCCATAACAACACATCACTGACAGCAGTGTCCCACTCCCAGGAGGATGGATGTCACTCTCCCACTGCATGACACACCACATGTGGGTGTGAGGACAAATAACACATGCATACCCACCCCTGGCAGATGCAGCACAATACACACACTGAGATCATGCCACAAGACTGTATAATCATGTCACTGCCTCCTAAACTAAGAGAGCCAAAGGGAACACACACTGTCACACACATACCAGGACTGATAGGAATGTGCAGGTGCTGGGCCAGCCACCAAGATTTTGTCTCACATGGAAGGACTAGGGTGGAGTTCACACAGATACAATATCCACAATTGTGAGTCAGGTGTCCAAATACCCAGCTGAAAAAGTACCATATGTGTGCTAGGCCGGGAGTACACACATGCATAGTGCTAAAAAGTTAGAATTTCCCCATGAAGGCATTTCAACATACTCAATACACAAGTACAGTGACTAGCAAGGATGGCACAGACGATGCAGCCGGAGACATTGCTGAGCAGCCATGGCCATAGTTGAAGGGATCCGTCACCAACAAAGGAAATGTAGACACAGGTCAGCACAACAATTGTGCAACTCTTTGCAGGGAAGATGTCAGGTGCCACAGAGGAAGGAACACTCCTTGGGACAATGTCTCAAAACAAAATGAACACACACTAACAATGAATCTTTGCAGAGACCTTGTGATGGCACGCAGACACCATGGTCCACCTCATGACCATCAGAGTAGAACATGTCTCAGAACCATAACACATTACCACTACACCAACTCCAGGAGCCTCAGCACCAACATCTAAACCTGAAATGCAATAGTGTGCAAAGTAAAAATAAATGCTTTATTCAGCAAAAAATAAAAAAATGTAATTACACTATATACAAAGGCCAATGGCCAGTCCACAACAGAAGTCCTTGGGGGGACACATGGGCACGCGTCTCCCCTAGCTTGCCTGCACATTGGAACCCTCAGGTTCGTCGACCGAGGAGGGGGGGGCATCATGTAGGGAAGGACCAGGCACCGCAGGGACAGGAGGAGGAAGGGCAGGTGTGGTGGGTGCAGGGGTGGACATCTCCAACGCAGGGGGTGGGGCAGCGGCAAAGGTGGATGTTAGCACGTCGCTGCACACTGCTGCCAGGGCGTCCAGGGTAAGCCCTGCACCGGAAGAAACCCCAGGGCCAACGGAGGGGGGGGCGTGGCCAAGGGATGGGGTGCAGCGCCCGGGGGGGGGAGGAGGTTGACGGGGGGGACTTGACTTGGCTACCCTGGCCAGGAACTTCCTTGCCCGCTTGCCGGGTGGTGTCACAGTGTGGGTGATGGCCAGCTCTTCGGGTGTCAGTTTGGCAGGGGAGCCAAGGGGAGTGCTTTTGGAGGGACCGGGTTGTGAGGCCTGCGGACTCCGACTGTGGCTGCGTGCATGTCTTTTTGCCCCAGACCCAGTGGGTGTGTCTACATCCCCCTGAGTGTGCGTGACAGGAGGTGTACGCTTGCCCTTACTTGGTGGTGTGCTGCCTGTGTCTGGTGGGGTGCGTGCTTGGGAATGTCTGGGTGTGAATGGGACAGGTATGGGAGAGGGAAGTGTGGATGGGGCTGGGGTAGGGGGGGGACGAAGCGCTGCAGGAGACTCACTGCTGCCGTCAATGAAGAGTCCATGGACCGCAGAAACCTGCGTTGTTCAGACATCGATGCTGACATGCCCTCCATGAACGACACCATCTGTGTCATCAGTGTGGTGTAGCCATGGAGGACAGTCAGCACCGATGCCTGCCCAACCTGCAACTGCCGCAGTATGTCCACAGACTGCACTGAGGGCAACAGGGGTGACAGGGGCAGGGGGTGCAGTGCCTGTCCTGAAGGAGACATGGGGGTGCCCTGCATGGACAGAAGGGACCGGAGCAACTGGGAGGGCGGTGCTGGGAGTGGAGGAGGCGGGGACAGATGTTGGGCTGCTGCCAGGTGTTGTAGCAGCCTCCGCCCCCTCGTTGAGGTCAGCCTCGGACCCGTCTGCGTCGTAGTTGGATTCACCACCAGACAGGTCCTCTGACTGACTCCCCTCGCCCTCCGTGCCACTGGCTCCCGCAGACTCGCCAGCACTGGTGGCACTGGTGCTGGGTCCCTCCTCCAGGTCCGTGCCAGTGTCTCCCTCAGTTTCCAATGATGATGCTGTGGGCAAGGTGAAGATACAGAAAAACATCAGTCGCCTGTATACATCTGACACATGAGTACAAAAACAATAGGTCACAGTGCATATCAGGCAATGCATCATGAGTAACAGCTAGATTACTCCGCACATATGTAAGCCCTGTACTCCCCATTTGGTAGACCCACCATGCCACTTGGACACAAGGAACAATAGGACACACCAGCCCAAAACTTTAATGAGAAAACACTGAGGAGCTAGCGTCTGGGAACAGGTGAGCACAGCAATACAATGAAGTCATGCCACCTCTTGTTTACCCTGAAAGAAACAGTAGTGGTGCACCCAAGGCTAAGCAACACACCTAAATACCAAAGGTGTCCCCAAACTCAGAGACCTGTAAGTACTGTGGAACACAAAACTAAAAAAACTTGGTCTCTTGGGAATCACAATACTTGACACAATCGACATGGTCAGAATGTGGGAATGTGCCATTTTGTGAACAGAACACACATGTGCCTTCATAACAGATGGCTCCCAAGGAGGTGCACACAAAACTACATGTACCCAGTCATTGAAGAAGCTGCCAGCCTTCTTTAAAGAAGCCACTGTTAGTAAGAAATGTAGTTGCAGCAGGTACATATACATGGGCCCACGGAGGGCTTGATGACTTGATACTCGTAAGTTGGTATCACCAACAACCAACGACCTACCCAAATATGAATTACTGGCGTGAGTACAGCAGTCATCTCAGTTGAATCGCGGCGTGTAGCTACACGCCGCGATTCAACTGAGATGACTGCTGTACTCACGCCAGTAATTTTCGAGGGAAATAAGTAAAACGCCCCCTAACTGTGGCAGCAATTTCCAGTCCTCGATTCTCGCAGAAAGCGAATAGAGCGCCCTTCATATTTGGCGTTACTTCGTCTGAACCAACAGTAAGACCATCACTAGTTTTTAAATGCCCGAATGCCGTACTCTGCCCGTAACCATACAGTACCGTTAATACGTTGACAGTTTGCTTCTCAAATATCCCTAAATTTAAAAGCGCCAACCGAGATGTTATGATTCAAATCTCAATCCACAGAAAGCAAGATATCCGCGACTTTTCTAATTAAATCAAACATTACGAGGGGTCAACTTTTAACTTCTTGTCCTGAAGATGGTCTCACAAACTCACATATGAAGACCGAAACGTCGACTGTCACACTTCTTTCTAGATAATTGGTCATATATCTTTGAAAAAGTGTTTGATATATTGTATAGTGGAGTAATAACTGAATGTATAATCATGTCTCCCTTTTGATATACAACTGTCTTATTTTTATGTACCCTTATAACCATTCACTGATATAAATGAATTTTGTTCCTCACACACCTTTTGTCCACTTTTCATTTCTCTTTATTCTGATTGTACAACTGTTTTGAAATCAATGTAAATAGAGATCCATATATACATATGACTATTGCATGGTGTATAATCGTTTGGAATCTAAAAGATAAGATTGATCTCACTTATAGGTATATATTTATCCTATAAACAAGTCACACAACTAAGTTTTCAACAAACCCCTTGAAGGCACATCCTACCCATACATATTATCTGCCCAAGCCCTCAAGGGTATATTGGGTTATCCATTACACAGATTGTGTCATGTGGAGTGGCACACATGTCCAAACACAGGACAATGCATGAGCTAATGGGCCTGCTATTGTGTTATAAATAGGCATACCTGCACTGAGGCGGCACCCCCATGGCAAGCCAGAATGTTCACACAGATGTCAGCACACAAAGACCGAACTACGTAGCATTTTGACCACACACTGGTGCAAAACATGAATGAGCAGGAATCATGTATCGAAACAATTGATACATGCTGCAAAGCACAAACATTAAACCCTGCACAACATCGCTGGGACACTGCACGTTGAGTCTCTGTCCAGCCAATTATCACATACAGGTCAGACCTGGCAAAGAGACATACGGTCTGGCCATGTAGGCCTCGCCCGCACAAATCCCCCATACCCGAGACAATGTTATTGAGACAGATCAAGAAGTGACACCTCTTAATCAGGCTTTACTAAAATGTGCAGCAAGACTTCCCAAATGTACTCCACATCACCTTGTGAGGCTGCCAACACATATTTGTGACAAAAAACCATTGACAGATAGTTGTGAATAGACACACAGGCACTGCCCAGTGTGAGTATGCACAAGCCAACTGGGGTCTCCCTGTCCAGTGGACACATGTAGCACACTTTGGATAAATACAAATGAGGCCAGGGAACAATGCCACAGAGGCAAACATATGCTGAACACACTGAGAATGGACACAGTGTTGGATGACACCCATGATTACGAGGCAAGAGTGTCTCAGGGGACTGTAGTGGGCACACTGCTCCTTGTTCCTGGAATGATCTGACTGTAACATGAGCAAACGTCCTGGCACTATGCATATCTCCCACTCATGCACATCATGTCTGAGGCCACAACATTGGTCATGCATGCTGCAAGGGTGTACATTTGAAACCTCACACTCCCATGTTGAGACTCATCATCAGTGCCAACAAATATGTACCCCCAACAGAGTGAACAGGACAGGGCACAGGCAAGGTACCAACACATGTCACAGACCACCCTCCCACATGATGCTGAAAGCAACGTGCACTTGGATCAACTGGCAGGCTAGATGACCATGTGCAATTGTGATTACACACAGACCAGGGGACACATTGTAGGAGAGTAGGGTCTGCTTTCTATGTTCACCCCCACTTTTTGATTTTGCTCCACTGGTTTTCGACTTAGATGTGGCTGTGGGCCTGCTAATCAGACCCACAGCCCAGCTGTTCTCTCTCTAAACTAATACTATGTACTTTAGGTGCATAACCCAATTGGATAGGATCACCTTATTGGCCCCTGTACAGTGTACCTTAGGTACCCAGGGCATAGGTGTACCCTAGGCCTACCAGGGGCTGCAGCATGTATTATGCCACCCCTGGCCTGGCCTTCCATTATGACACAACTGGCTGATCACTCAGCTGGGGCAAGGTCGTGTAATCACCCCTTGCTTAGGTGTAGTATTCCTATACCTACCTTATATATAGACACATGTGTACCTATCAGCCACTCCTATGGCAGGCCTTAACAATCCTGGAGGCAGAGTGCTTGGTAACATGTGAGATGGTGCTCTAGCATGAGCTGAGCCTGTCTGCAGCTTTCGGAACCATGTCCTTATAGCTGTTCTATGATATAGCCTACCATATACTCTTAAAGTACCTTATAATCTTAAACGGTTATGGTAACTATGGTTTGGCTGTATCGAAACATGTCGTGTAAGGTGTCTAACACTTTGGAATAATACCCCCATACCATTTCTGGCAATGAGGATATTATTCCTCCCTTCCAGAGGGAGAAGACATGTTGAAACCTACTTACCCGGTTAAAGTTAACCAGAGCCCCAGCATCACAAAATGGATGCTGCTGCCACAGACACAAGTCTGACCTCCTGCTGCTGGGAGTCCTTCCAGCAAGGGAGGCTTGGACAATAGGTTTCCTGCCTCGGGAGGTGCAAGCACCACCCTAGACAGGATTTAGTGTATTGGGTCAGGGAGGGTTGAATGAAACGAGACACTGCCTGGGGCACACAAGGTGTCCCATGCATAGTCCAGTTCAAACCGGTGCTGGGGCACTCCAGCCCCAGCTCCGGCGCGAAACTGGACAAAGGAAAGGGGGTGTAGCCACTCCCCTTCCTGGTCCCACCCATAGGAGGGACCTTGCAGGTAGCCCAGCCCACTAGCCCAGTATATTAGTAGCTAGTTGGGCCCTGCTAAATTAGATTAACCTGAATGTTGGAAGGGCTAGCCCCAGGGGAGGACAGAAGGTGTGCTTGACTACCCTGCGCCTACCCTTCCGGGAGAAATAGCCGAGCACTGGTCGGAGACCTCTTCAGGACTGGGTCTCACACTTAGCATCGTACACGCTGCTTCAGCACCAGGCAACACAGAGACACCACACCGTAGGTTCTGGAATACGTATGCTTTATCTAGCAATATCAGGATCTTTATGATCCGCAGAAATATGTACAAGTAGAGCCAGGGCTCACAAAGTCTCGGTTGGGGGGTAGGGGTAGCGGGACAGTCTCAGGATCTGGGTCACTGCAGAAGCGTATCCGGCGCACAGCTCTCAATCCTCGAGCCGGGGGATACGAGATGATCTTTGGGGTCCTGCCGGACCGGAATGTCTCTTGAGAGGGTCCGTTCTGCAGGACTCGAGTCCGGGTGTCAGAGGTCGGACAATCTTCCAGGAGCCGCGAGTCACTCAGCAGGGCTCAGAGTTCACTAGGGTGCAAGGTGAGCCGCGACCACGTCAGCAGGGCTCGGTTGTCGTTTAGGCAGAAGTCCATCTCTGCCAGGTAGAGCCGCGACGCTGTCTGCAGGGCTCACCAAGGTTCCAAGAGTTCCGTAGGATGTTGTGGGGATGTTCTTCAGCCGCGACCACGTCAGCAGGGCTCGTTCGTTCCAGGATTCAACTGCCGAGGGTCCCAGGGCGCCCCTTGTTATAGGTCGACTCCTCTTTGATGTCCGGAGTCCTCCTGGGCAGGGGTCTGAGCGCCTGGGGGTCGTTTGTTGGGGGTTCCTGCCACGCGGCCCTTTGATCCTTTCAAAGCGGGGTCGGGAGGGATCCCAGACACCCAGCAGGCGTGGAGCCAACCCTCAGGGTGGCCGGAGGGCGATCGAAACCATCTCTTGGGAGGAGGCCAGGTGTGAATGCAACTACTCCTCCCTCTCCTGCTCACCAGGAGCTCTCTCTCCCCCCAGCCGGCATGGCGCGACTAGGCCGGGGTTGCGCTGGGGTCGAGGCGGACATCGGGGATGCTGGGCCGGGTACTGGAGGCCGCGAGGCCGAGGGAATGGGAAGGGTGCCTGGTGTCGGGAAGATGGAGGGGAGGACAGGGGTAACCCTGGGTTCTGGGTCGGGGAGGCTACGCTAGTCAGTGTAGTGTGGGGTGTAGGGGGTAGCCTGGTGTCGCTACGGGTCTGAATGGGCCACGCCACGAGGCCGGGTCCAACACTGATTCTGCAACTTGAACAGAAACTCTGGACCTTCGACATTCAACCTCAGGAAGAAGACTGAAGAAATCTCCCTTGTGGCCAAGGAGTGACCACCCTGGGCAACCAGGCACCATCCAGCGACCGCTGCTTGCTTTGCGACTGAATCCTACAAGGGATGACTGCAGAGACTGACCAGCGCCGAGACTTCCAGACACCTCTGAACCAGATCCACATCTCCAGCGAAGCTGAGACCCGTGGAGGCGATGAGGGACGTGGGACCGGCGACTTGGGAAAAGTGGCTAGTAACTGACTAGCGCGACTTCTGAGGCATCCTCGAGGCTGTGCTTGGGGAATTGAGAAGCCCCACTCCCAAGCACCATCTGCAAAGAAGATCAGCTCCCCACACTTCACGTGTTCTGCGTGGGGCCCTTCTCCACCTGTGTTGCTCGACATGTTGTCCGGTTGCTGGCCCGTTGGCTAGTAACCTCTGCGACGACGAACCTTTACTTTCAACTTGCTGGTCCGGCTCCTCCAGACTGGCACCCACTCCTCTGTGAAAGAGAAGCACCCCAGACCTTCCTGGTCGGCACTAAAAGCAAGTCCTCCATTCTGCGTGGGTTCCGCTTGCCAAGGCTTGTTGGGTCCTGACTCGACTTCGACACCGCTGACAGCAAGAGCCTTCATGGGACAGCTCACCTCCTGGTCCTGGTCATCCTCGACGTCTCCTGGTACCCGTGGCTGCTGCGACAAGCTTCACCTCTTCACCTGCATCTGCACGACATTGCCTGGTTCCTTCCCGGCTCCTGGCTGGTGACCTAGACTCTGTCCCTTCTGCTTGTAGGTTCCTTCCTTCTTGATCCCCACCTTGGGATCCACCGGACACTCTTCACTGACTGCCTGTCAGCAACTTTCCTTCAGGCATCCATAGAAGTCCACGACGAAACCCGACGCAAGTTCACACCTATGCACCCGCAGCCCGTGGGCTAGATAACTTGGGTACTTCAGTGCTCACAAGGGTATTGACTATCCTAGGGTCTAGTTTCCGAGTCTCGACTTTCTAGCTATACCAGAAGTGTCCTAAAACTGCTTATTTCTAACTGCTAGTGATTCTATCGACTTTTACGCATTACGCGTGAGTGTTTCCACTCTGCACCTGAATCCCGTGGGCCTCCCACTTCCTAACTGTTGGTAGTGTAGTGTAGCCCCAGCGATTCCCTAGGCCTAGGCCTATCCTGTGTTCGTGACAGTGGTCCTTATACCACTTACTTAGTATATGGTTTGCGTGGCCCCTAGGGCCTAACTGTATTACTTACCTGTGTGACTTAATGTATGCTTAAATAAGACTGTGTTGTACTTAACTGGAATCTCATAAAGAGTGCTGAGGGTTTGCCTAGAATAAATACATTCTATTTTTATATATATCTGTTGTGGTGTCCTTTCATTTGGTATTCAAGGGATTACATATGGTATAACAGCTGGCTTCACATGCCATTCAGAGTTTAGCCTAAGACTGCTCTTGTCCATGCTACCACTAGGATAGCTGGTCTATAAGGTTGACTTTACAACCAATCACCATAAGGGTTGTTTGGACTGATACAAGATGTACACTAGAATTAGTGACATCATATATCAGGCCAACTTCTCACACACATGTCAAGCAGGGGAAGGGACGAATAAGAGCACCGGTTGACTTTGGGGAACAGAATATGCACTGCACATATAAACCCTGGCAGTGCATCCAGGCTACAGAGCACTTCCAAAAGCTGGGGACACACAACACAACAAACAGACAGGTACCTACCCCCTCCTTGCTGCTGTTCCTCCTGTAACTGCCTATCCGGGTCAGGGAACACCCCCGCCAGGACACGCATCATGTGGGTGGTCAGGCGTCGGTGCCCGCCGTGGGGGCGTGGAGGTGAGAGCCCCAGCTGGACCCGGACGATCCGCCGGGTCCAGCACCGGATGTGCTGCCACTGTTTTCTGACTTGGGCTAGGCGCCGACTGCGACCCCCCGCCACTCTCACGGTCCTGACGATCCACTACCAAATCTCCCCCTTCTCGTAGGCAGTTACCTGTGAGGATGACAAAGTGAGACAACATCACTACACCTGCTCCATGTCACAGAGACACACATTTGAACATCGATGATATGTTGAACAGGGCATAGGATGCTGCCAAGGAATCCCATCTTACTCATATCGACATTGGCCTCTGTGGAAGCCCCAATGCACTATATGGTATTGAAACTACACAGGTGGCAGGAGTGGTGCGACACACTCCCTGATCATGGCACACACTGTGCATCACATGCGACACCAGGCTGATGGACAGCACCTCAAAGCAGTTACATGCCCCAGCCCACTGACGCAACCTCAGCAGAGTACACAGACACACACAGGCACAGATCAATCACCTGCCATTGGCTACAGCGGATACATACCTCACTCTGCACATGTGCCACTTGCCTCTGGGGTGTCACAGGTATCGGGCTAGCCCAGCAAGTCAGACACACAGCACGGCTTACTCCTCACATCAGATGGGTAGAGCTGTTGCCTCCTCCATGCAGCTGTGGTGCAACACTTCACATAGACACTCACCCACATGACAAGGAACCTTCACACACATCAATGTTCAGGAGGGCGTACACATCACTTGGACACTCTCACCACATCTCCCCTCAACTCATACACATCTGTGGGTACAGTCACCTGTCACACTGGGGGGACCACTGAATCACCTCAAGACAATAGCCAAAGAATGCCACCCAGAATTTGCCAGGCTGAATGTGTCATGCACTATGCAGTGAATGTCACAGTAAGCACAATGCAAGTGAGGAGTGCACACAGGAATGACTTCATGCTCTGCATGACAGACATACGACTTTCCCCCCCTGGGACCCACTCTAAACCTCATTGCATGTCTGTCACACCTGGACACAATGCCAGAAGTGACAGCCACGCAACAGGTGCACAGTCAAAGGTAGTGGGGTCAGCACTCACTTGCTCCCATGGTTTCCCATACAGGCTGGGGTACTGTGGGAGGAGGACATTCAGCAGGGCCTCATTCTCCTCCATGGTTAATGGCTGGGCCCTCTCCACAGTCCGCAACATGGTGCCAGAGGAAGCACAGACAGCAGCAGTGTGGTCGACAGGAAAGTTGTGCAGGCAAGTGCCCTCTCATGGGTTCTGGCTGACTTTTATCTGTCTTGCTGGGGGCTTTCATTTACAGGAGTACAGAGTGATTGGTCAAACTCATTTGCATCCTACATTTCCTCCAATCACTTTAAACATACACCAATGACACAAATTTGCATGGTTCAAATTTTGAGCATCATAGCAAGGCAAACACCACTTTGCAAAATTGTAATTTTTGGCCCAACTGACTTTTCAAGCCCACATGATGGCCACATTGCAAATGAAATCTCTGTATCCATGACAACCAGCATGCATTTTGGGCCTAATACTTGTCCCCTATGTAATTTTTGAATCCCAAAAACATGTACGGTGCGTTTCACACGTACCCGTTCACGTATGGTACCACTACAATAGTGATACGGACCATACACACGCTCTCAGAGCGTGTGTATGGTGCGTTTCACACGCTTATACTGGTGATAGGAGGTGCACACGAAAGGAATAGAGGTCTCCGACACAAGGCTGTACATCAAGTCATTGTCATTGCAGACTTTCATGTGCAGGGCCTAGGTGTTTCAGGCAGTGATATTGCACATGTCTCCTCATGTATTTGCACAATTGATGTGTGATGACCTGTGTACACATGTCATGTGTGATGGGGCACTATGTGGCACACTTCCCCTTCACACTTTGCACATGTGTGCCTGTAGTACAAACGTGTCAAGCACAGCATCACTGGTATGGCACAGTCACCACCACCACCCGCAACTGTCCCCTGATGCCAGGGAGATGGACACTAACAACTGACATTTCACAATCACCATGCCCCGATGTGACTGTGTCATGTGTTCCCATGAGCTTGCTGTTACTGTTCCGTCAACTACATCTGCTGTTGCTGCATCCAACATGTGTCTGTGTGGAGATTGGCATGGCACACATCTACGCACACCATGCCACATGTGGATTCCCACGTAAGCAGGGTCTGTATGCATCGGACATGATATTTTCACCTCAGGACATATCTGCGTCGTCTCAATGTCTGTGTTTTCTGTTTTCACGTGTACCCCTTCATGGCAATGTGTGTGATCTGTACATATGAGTTTCCATGTGACCTGCGCGTCTAGCTTGCCGTCAGCTGTCTGTATGAGATGACATCCTTCAAATGCAGCTATGTGGATGTATGTCACTCCTGTGATGTCTCTGGCTGTTCACTCAGACTGGCCCCAAGCTCATTTCAGGGCATGTCATGTAGACTTGCCAATCAACGGGTGTATCTGGCTTTTTGTAGGAGTATCACCAAGCTAGCATACGTGTCCTGGATTTATTGCACACACCAGACTCTGTATTTAGCAGATGTGTAGTAGTAGTTGAGCATGTTCTCTGTTCATTGACATTGATGTTGTTATGCTCTCAATCCTCGTCATTCATCACTAATTTCTGCAGGGTACCGCCTGTCCCCCGAACAATGCCAGACTTGGGTGCCATGAGGGAACGTGCCTGCATCCGATGTTACTGATTCACACAACAGTTGATTGAGGACTTGACCGCCAAGGTGGCACCACACCTCCAACCGCGACACAGGTATCCCACTGCGCTGACCCCCAAGATGAAGGTGATGGCAGCCCTACATTTTTTTGCCACCGGTACGTTTCAATTCACCATAGCTGATGTTGGTGGCATGTCACAGACCATGTTCAGCCATGTCCTGCGTGATGTTTTGGCAGCCATGTTGGAGCACCTTGATGAATTCATCCATTTTCCGACTCCTGAGGAGTTGACAGGTGTCAAGGGTGATTTCTATGCCCTGGGAGGGATGCCCCATGTCATTGGGTCCATTGATGGGACACATGTGGCTTTGGGACCACCACAGGCACAGGAGGTAGCCTATCGCAACCGTAAACATTACCACTCTATAAATGCCCTTGTGGTGTGTCTTGCTAACATGCTGATTTCCTATGTCTGTGCACGTTTTCCAGGGTCAGCACACGATGCCTACATCATGAGGCGTAGCAGGGTGCCACAAATGATGCTGCGGCTGCACAACGAACGAGCATGTCTTGTTGGTGGGTATACTCTGTTTGTCCTGTGTGTTGCGGTATCTCTGGCTCTCACGGCATCTCGTTACCCACTTATTTACATGATGTTTCCATGTAGGGGACTCCGGCTATCCCAACATGCCATGGCTGATGACACCTCTCCACAACCCAAGGTCAGCTGCAGATCACCGGTACAACAATGCACACGGGCAGACCAGGCGAGTGATTGAGAGGATGTTTGGCCTCCTAAAGAGCCGATTCCGGTGCCTTCACAAGACAGGCGGGTTCCTCCCATATGCACCGGCGAAGGTCTGCAAAATCTTCATCGTGTGCTGCATGCTGCACAACATGGCAGTGGAGAAGGCAGTGCCACTCATCCTGGAGCAGTATGAGCAGGAACATCCACCCGTGGAGGATGAAGGGCTTGGTCACAAGGCAAGTGATGAGGAGGAGGAGGAGGATATCCGGAGTCAGCTCATACGCAACTTCTTCTCATAATGGTGAGTCACTGGGTCTGAGTGTGCACGCTTGGAGGCTTGGGTGGCATGTGTTGCAATGTGTGTGTCCAGCTGACTGTATGCTAAGTGACTTAGATTTGTGTTCTGATGTGTGACTCGAGTGATGGTGTCATTTCACACATTTTCAACATTGTTCCTGTTTAGTAAATGTCCACGTATGCGGAGAAAAAATATTTTCGCTGTCATTCCCAGGTTCTTGCGCATGTTGTCTGCTTGTGTCATCGTTGTCCTCCTGCTATTCCTCATGAGTATTGCAACGTGTGCTGAATCAGAGTTCCATGCGCGGACATGGGGAAATTTCATTTTGGGTAAGGATTGCAGCAAGCCATTTTGGGGGTGGTACGTGTTTGGAATGTGTGGGGACTGCCTCTGTGCATGTTGTGTTACCATGCATACATGTTGACTCACCATGGAGCACATAACATGTAGCATGACTCCCATGAATTGACAGTCACCCTTCGTGACACTCCATCTGTAATGGATTTAGAATTCTGATTAAGGCATCAATGTGTGTAAAACTTCCCTCTGAAACATACGGAATGCTACGGGTGGACATAGTGTGGGACATCCCCATGACGGGCTCAATGGGGAACTGCAGCCTCTCCGTGTGCAGCAGGAGGTGTTTGGCTCATCCCCTTAACTTATGTGCCAGTTCATTTGGATTTACTACATCCGTGTTGTGAAGGGGGTGTCCAGCGTAGGTCCCACATGTTCAGTCAAATGACCTGTGAGTCTGTTCATATTGATGCATTTCCCTCAGTGTGAGCTTGAGTAATAAAGGTGTTCCTCACCCTCCGAAGTGCCTCATCTCTGTCAATGCAGGACTCTTGCCACTTTGCATGCGTCATCTCTGGCATTGTTGTCAAAGATTGTGCATATGAGTGTATGTGTAGTTCGGCAACATGCATGCAGTTCTTCATGGATAATGATCTCTATTGTGCATTAAGTCCATGGTTGTGTATGTATTTGGTCAGGTTGCTCCTACCAACGGGCCGTCAACGCCTGCTGAGGGTGTGTCTCCTGTGCGCAGCTCGGCCTTCTGTTTCCTGATCCTGTGTCAGTCATCTTTGGTGATTGTTCATCCATTTTCTCTGGGTGAGCCATGAGTAACCTGACACTCCTTCCTTAACATGCACCTGTTGCAGTTGTCCTTTCTGACATCCTTGTCTTTGTGTGCTACTTTTGGCCTACTTTCCAGTACATGCCGCCTGCTGCTGCGGCCCCTGTGGCAAGGGCCCACCAAGTTCCCGGATTCTGCAACCCACACGCCTCCAAGATGCTCCTCCCTTCCTCCCTCCACCCATTCATTAGGCTGTCATCAGCTTGTCTGTGCCACTGTTGCGGCCAGGCGGTGCCAATGGCAGGACCGTCAGCGCGTGCGACGTGCACATTGCATGACCCTCATGTCCTTGCAAGATCCATATCACACAACAGTCTCATGTTGCAGCCACCCTCCAAGCAATGTCCAAGCAAAAATCTACCTCCTGCTCTCAGGCATACCCTAGGCATACACACAACACCTTCACATGCTGAGTGTGCAACTCCAACTGCCTACACAGCACTGCCCCGCCTTCCAGGCCCTGTCACACCAACCAGGTCATGTCCCTCCTACTCCACACCGGCTCCGTCCAACAGCACGCCATTGGACTCTGTTACCTCCTCAACACAACAGGCCCACACATCACCATCATGGCAGTGACCTGGATGAAAGCATCCTCAGCACACAATTTCTTCATTGCCATCTCAGACAGATACAAGAGCACCCGCATGGACGGCACTAACAATCCCGGCGGATGAATTGATATCTATTCCCAAGCACGCACTCAGGGTCACAAATACGGTTTGGCACAAACCCCCTGCAAACCATCAGAGTAACACTCATCTACAGATCTCCAGGCCTACATCCACAAATCCGCATAGCCATTAACACGTCCATCGTCACACACGCCCTCACATCCACAGGATACATGTGGCTGTGGGCCAGGAACTTCTGGCATCCATCATTGGTCTATCCACATTAGCATCCACGTCTCCGACGGGCAACACACTGCCACACACCCCGCTACCAATCCCCCAAAGATGCTTGATGTAAGTCAACACAGACATGCTGTGTGGGACACTAGAGCCAACACCACCGCCACACCCTGCAACCTCACTCACTGGATCAGCAACTGATCCAACAATCTAGCCACGTTGACGGACTTTCCTGTGAAGCACATCAACAATTAAGCCACCTAGGCCAAGGCAGACCTACTGGACTCATACACGTCTAGCAAGACTCTTGTGCACAGCTTGCAACACAAATAACCATCAGTGGCCTTACAACCCTGGAAAACGGCACACACAGCCATCACCATATCATCAGCAAGGACAATTGGAGATCCTTCAGATGGGGAGGAGGACATAAAAAAGCACGACATCAAGGAGCTCATCAGCATCGTGAGTGCACTGACATCAGCTCTCCATCCAAAAGACACCCCACCCTTGCAAGGCTGAGCCAATCCCTTGCAACTTCCTACCACTGCAAGCTCATGGACATACACGCAAGCCTTGGCACACAGAGGCAGAACGCACTATTATACGCGGGACCAACCACCCTCAGGTTTTGGACTTCCATCAGCAGCAGATACAACACCCGGCTCATGTGCAACATCCCCTGGGGATCTCCATCAGGCCCCTTCCCACACAACATCTCAACCACATCATTCCCCATCCTTGTAGCCCCCGTCCAGCACATCATGTATGTATCTTTGGAGTTAGCCACATTCCATGGTAGATAGGGCATGCAGTGACCCAGGCCCTTCTTAGACAATGGACGGCAGGAGTGCTGGCTCTCAAGGAACCTCAACGTGCTTCCCTAGCCAGCAAATGTCATCAGGAAAACAGTCAACGAGCAACTGGCAACCTTCCTCCACGCAAAGAGCTCCAGGCAACCTGCACAAGACCGTCTTCCACAGTAATCACCCCACTGCAACCGTCATCATTGCCATCCAACACCGACAACTTTGCCCTGCTCAACAATGGTGAGGCCACCCCCCTTGACCTCTCCACAGCATTATGCATGATGTGGTCACACACTGTCATCTCACACATCTCCAACACTGGTATCCAGGGGATGGACCAGGATGAAATCACCAAGTGGCTCACCACCAAGGCCATGGGAGTGGGACTCACGCCTTCAGCATGTAGAACAGTGGCGTCATCTGGCACATGGCCCAGGGCTCATCTCTCAGCGTGTCAATCTTCAATGTGTCCATGACCACCCTCTCCACCATCACATGCGCACACAACCTCATCAGCAACTCGTATGCCATTGACAGCCAGCTGCTCCTCACCCTCACCCTCACCAAAGACACAGCCATTGCCAGTTCCAACCTTCAAGAAGGCATGAGGTCCGTTGATGAATGGATGAACATCATCCACCTGAGGCTGGACTTGTACATGACTGAGGTAATCATCTGAGGATGGACCCCTTACAGCTGGGTCAACTCCTTGTGCCCCACCCACCAGGGCACTGCACCAGCACCCAGTGGCCATGCACACAAGAAGGTGTGCATCATGGACTCGTCGCTCACAATCGCCATGCAACTCACCAGCATCTGTACCTCATGCTGCAACACCCTCCGCATGATGCACATGACCCACAGATAGATCCACTCCAAGGCAAGACAGACCGTCCCCCAGGGCCACGACACCAGCCGTGTCAACTACAGCCCCTCCCTCTACAGAGCAAGTACAGCCAAACTCCCGGAAAACTTGTCCACATCCAGGGTGCAACTGCACACCGCAGCTTCAACATCCCGCGCCCCAGCCACATCACCGTCCACCTGAGATAGCTGCGATGGATCACTGTCTGCAGCAGGATGACCTTCACACTCCTTACCCACACTCAGGAGGCAGTCCACAACCGCAGACCCCAAACCAACCTTGGACGTCTGTCATCCAAGACCCCGTTGGGCCAACTCCGTGCATCCAACCTTGCCCTGGCCAACATTCTTCACATCCACCGCACTCCAGCATGCAGGACATAGTTCTCCCACCTGGCTACACATACCTGGGACTCCCTCCCCGGGCACCTCCACATGAGCCATGACCTCTACACCTTAATGATGCTCTTCCAAATTCGTCTGTCCGCACAGTATTGCAAGCCCCCCTCAGCAGCTTGAGGCCATCACGGGTGATTATTGTGCTCCGTGTCTGTATTGGATGAAACATTGTGACCCATGTGTGTCCTGTACCGGACTCAGATCCAAGGATATGGATGGCTGGAGTTCGTTCAACACTCAGGCATAGTTTGACATTTCCCCACACGTATGTTGTGGACTCATGCAAAATGACTACAACATCTAATTAAAGAAAGTTTGTTTTATTCTCGGTGGGGGGCGTATATTGTGGGTGAAAATAGGTGCTATACAGTGTGGCTAGATTCCAAAGTTCACAGGGGGAGATGGGATCCTTGGCATTTGAAGTCATCAGAGTCCAGAACACAGTGTTTGTCATCATTGGTTAGACTGTGACCAGCAAGTCCATGTGGCAGAGAATGTCAGTGGATGAGGTGCTGCTGTTGCGCATGAAGGCCAGGTGCCAGGCCAGGTGACCTCCTCCTCCCTCCCTGTGGCTGGTGTTGGTCTTCGCCTGGTGGCACAGGGAGGGTTGCCCATGTTGTCGGCGATCCGACGGAGTGAACGGCTTATGTCCGTTTGCACCGCCAGGAGCTCAGCCAGTCTTGCCTCCATCCGTCCTTGGTGTTGTTGTTGACTGGCGTGTTGCTCGGCCTGCTGGTTCTTAATCTCTGTGAGGGTCTCCACTACCTGGCTGATGGCCCTGGTGTCACGCCGTTATGCCTCCATGATGTTGCGTATGTGTGACATACCGGTCCCTTCAGCTGGCTGGTCAGGTTCTCGCCTCCGCCTGCCTCCACTCCCACCACTCCTGCCCACACGAGCCTGGCCTGCCGTTGTGGGCACATCAGGCCTACGGGACCCTTGAGGGATGGCAGTTGCGGGGTTGTCTGCCTCCTCCTGGGTGCCCGGCGAACCTTGTCCCTCCAGGTCAGACTGGCTCAGTTGTTCACTGCGGGCAGGGCTCCTGGGTGTCTCCTGGGATGTGGCAGGAATGGGGGTGGTGGTTGGCACAGATGTACCTGAGGCAGGTGCTGCAGGGGTTTGGACACCAGAGGGTCCAGGTGGGTTGGGGTAATCCGCGGAGTGTTGAGAGGCGTCGCTGCCGGTGGGATCAGGTTCCTCCCGAGCCTGGGACTGTGATTCTTCCCCCCCATTGTTGGGGGGAGATCCATGACGTTGCCCTGTGTGTGAGAGAGAGAGACAATGTTAATGCTGTTTCATGCGACATCCATGTTTCATACATATTCAAGTTGGCACAGTTCCTCCAGGTAGTTGTATGTGCCTAGCATTCCCCTCACTGTTCACTTGTGGATGGGTATGTTGCAGGGGACAGATTGATATGTTCTCCTGAGTGTTTGCCATGTATATTTTTGGCTTGGATGCTTCTTTGGCTATGGATTGATCTTGTTGTGTCACATGTCCATTGTGAGAGTGGGTAAATCCATTGGCTGCCCCGGGGGTGTGTGCTTGTGTAAGGGGTGTGTGTGACAGGGCCTGCTGGTGGGTGTAGTGTGATTTGGCTGTGGGTCTCCCAGGTGATGTATCTGTCCCCTCGTGGTGCATGCTGGCATGACAGTGAGTGTGAGTTCCTGTCCTAGATATCTGAGCTTGTGGTGTTGGTGTTTGAGTTTACAGTGGTCACAGGAGGGCCTTGTGCTGGCTACAGCAGGGCCAAGTGTCAGCTACCTTGTAAGTACTTTGCCAGTCCCTGTGCTTTGAGCATGGTGCATGGGTATGTACCTGGGCCATATGGGCTGAGGACAATGGTGTCTGATTCAGAGTTGACCGATGTGTTTTGTGAGCCCCACCCTCCCAGCATCCCGGACATCCAGTCTTGGGTTTGTGCTTCGTGTAGCCTGGGACATGGCATGGCCTTGCTTTGTGGATGGGGCATACACATGTTAGTGGTATGAGCGTTGTTTTTGAGTGTGGTGGTGTCCAGTGAAGGCTTGGGGGTAGTTGCGTGCATTTGGTGTAGTTGGGGTGTGGATGCCATTAACCACATGTTACGTAAGTTGTTAGTGTACTCACCAGGCTCTGCAACTCCTTTGACTCCGTGTACTCCCACCGGCGGAAGCAGGGCCATCACCTTCTCCTCCCAGGGATGGTAATGTACCGGTCTGCGGGGCAGCCCACCTCCAGTGATGTTGCTCTGGGCGTAGTCCTCGTTCATTTTGCGCTTGACTGCCCTCCGCAGATCGTACCACCTGGCTTGGCATTCGTTCCTGGTCCTTCTGATGGGCGCAACAGCATTCACCCTATCGACGATCCTCTGCCACAGGCGTGATTTTTCGGCTATGCAGGTCTGTCTGACCAATGTTCCAAAGAGCTGTGGCTCGACTCTGATGACTTCGTTGACAAGGATGTCCAGCTCCTCCCTTGTCTGTGGGCATGGTGTGGGGTGAGGGTGTGGATGGTTGTGGGTGTGTGGGTGTGAATGTGAAGGTGTGTGTGGGAATGTGGAGAGGGGGTTTGTGTGAAGGAGTGTGTGTGAAGGTGTATATGTTAAGGTGTATGGGTGCAGTTGTTGGGGTGTGCTCTGTAGCTGCAGTGAGTCTATTGCAAAGGCTCATGCTTTGTGTGTGTGGGCCCTTTTTATTGGTCCATTTGTGGGTGGGCCTGAGTTTGAATTTTTGGTGGGTGTGTTATAAGAGGTGGTTGTGAGTTTGGGCCTCTGTTTACCTGTTTGGATGTGCCAGGTCAGTCATTTTGATGTTTTTTCTACTGTAGACGTGTTTTGTGGTGTTGTGCGAGTCGAATTGACCCTCCTTGTGCTGTTTTACAGTGTCCTGGTTCAGTACGAGTCGTTTTCGCGTATGTAAGGTGCGTCCATACGTGATGTTGTTGTACCGTGCTCGCATACGCAATGTTGTTGTAAGGTCCGTACATACGCGATGCTGGTGGACGGTTCAGGGGTACGGTGCGTCCAAGTACGGTGCTGGGGTACGGTGCGTCCAAGTACAGGGCTGGGGTATGGTGCGTCCAAGTACGGGGCTGGGGTACGGTGCTGGGGTACGGTGCGTACAAGTACGGGGCTGGGGTACGGTGCTGGGGTGCGGTGCTGGGGTGCGGTCCGTCCAAGTACGGGGCTTGGGTACGGTGCGTCCAAGTATGGTGCTGGGGTTTTAAACAAAAATAGGGAGTACTCCCAATCGACAGAGAACTGTCTAAAGAGTATTGGCACGTGGAGCAGATGAAGAAATAATCTTTCTTAAGAAGACCTCTCACTCACCAACCTGGTTGGTGACATGCTTCATCATCGAGGTCCCACCCAGATAGCCGAGTGCCATCCGGGTGTGCTGCGACACCTGACTACAGTGGAGCTGGTTTTTTTAGGGATGAAGGTGAATAGTGAATTTAGATAAAAATTGTCCAGATTTAACCCAATTAAAATAATTTTATTCCAGGGTAATTCGGACAATAGTTAAAAAGTAGTGAAGATGCCAAAAAAGGTTAAATTGACCTATGGTATCTAATAATAAACAAAAGAGAGTGAAAAAAATATATTGTAGGTCTACATGTTTCAACCATAGGTAGCTATTGCTTTGGTTTTCGTCAGGACCATGAAAAGTGACCTGGGTGGTGCACACTCGCTAAGGTGTGCCCTGCCCTAGATCCGTGATTGAAACCTAACCCGCTACTCACGGTTAGGAAAACCTTTCTCCGACTTGTCGAAAGGAAAAATCTGTAATGAAAGACAAACGAACAAAGGACAAGCATATAAAACACATAATCGTCACTCTATTCGTTTAATCAGTGCTCATACTAATTGCCAATAGAATTCGGTGTGCGTAACACAGTCGTGCAGCACTAAACGGACCTCACCAAAGGTGAGGGTGTAGACTCAAACAATCAGCAACAAATTTAATAGAAGCGGTCTGAAGTCACACACCTTGATTAGTAGTGAACATGAGCCATACACATCAATTCCATAGTCCATACCCACTCATACGAATAGCAAAGTAGTGGGCGTCAAAGTACTCTGATAAGAGTACAAATGTACCAGTGCACCAGTGTAACCAGGGGTAAAACGGGGAATATCCCGATAGCCCTGGTAAAAGAGAACCCACGTGAAACTCAAATATAGTGGTGGGTAAAAACACAGCCTCACTCAATGCGGTGGGCGTGCCGCTAAAACGAAGTGACTATCCAGAACGCTTAGCTCAGTGGCAAAGTGAAATAAACCAATGATCGAAATTGAAAGAGGGAGAGGGCAAGTGCGCTTACTTAGAGAGCGGAGTTTGCGCACCTCATGGGAGACGAGATCACACAATTTGTAATTTCCAAATCTAGATAGAGAAAATAAACATGTACAGTAGTCACATCAACTCACAGCGGTGTTCAGCGCGCTTGGGAAGGCCCTGTGTTACCATCGTACTCACTCAGAAATACAAAACTGCCCGCGTTTCTGCATACTTGTGATCAGTCAAGTCCCCGGTGGAATGGCAGAGACCCGGTAGGAGCTTCTCTTACAGGACGGTATTTCCGGGTCACGTGGTGTGACGCTGGCGTGCAGGCCATGTGATCTACGCGAGTGCGCATTGGAAGTGGAATCATAAAGTTTTACTGAATCCTTCTACGATAAAAAAGGAGGGTTATTACTGCATTAGGACAATTGACTCCATAGGATGAAATACAGAGGGAAAATGACAATAAAGCTGTTCACTGGCACGTAGGAACTGCCTTCGTTAAATGGCTCAACACTAAACAGGTCTAGAAGTGCTGCCCAATCTAGTCATTGGTAACATCAACGTACTCTCAAATAGATGCTCGCTATGAAGGAGACGGTATTCAGTCAAAGCTGGCGTGCAGGTCAAGTGGTGTACGTTAGCACGCGGTAACAAGGAAGTGGTAAAGTGAAGTGTAACTCGTTCCTTCCAAGATAGGAGGAGGAGTAACATCTGTGTTATGAAAATAAAACTACAATAAATAATTAGTTAACTGACACGTTCAAAAAACCTCCATTAAAAATGGCTCGGCTTTATGATGATCAAGACGTACTGCCCAATTATACCACCAATAGACCCACTCTAAATAGATTCTGGTCAGGATGGATAAGGTCTGCAACAGAACGGTATGGAATAGCCAGGTTGTAACAAATGAATCAAGACAATGAAAAGATGAATCAATGTAACCATGTGAAGAATACATACTCATCTAGTCAATACTGTGTTCCAAGGAATATTATCATTCAGGCCATTGGTGTGAGTTGACAGCTATAAACCCACCTTTGTTCCTTTTCAAAAAGCCTCTGTTGTACATTGCAACCAGATTTTATGTGTTCAATGATAGTCCATCGCATATCATTTGTCTTGTGATTTCTTTCAAGGAAGTGTTCAGTTAGCTTAGTCGTGGCTCTTCTGCATCTGATGTTACTGCGATGCTCGCAAATTCTCTGTTTTATCTTCCTTGTTGTCATGCCAACATATCTTAGATTACACGGGCAATTGATCAGATAGACCACGTTGGTACTATTACAATTCGTGTGTGCTCTTTGGGTCCAAGTCTTACCTTGTTCCAAATCCAAAGTCTTTGTGTTGCTAGTCAGATGGCAGACGCTGCAGTTGCCACAAGAATAGTGGCCTACAACGTCTGGCAGTCCCCAAGCATTCAGTACAGTTGGTGGGTTCGCCTTTCCTGTTGTTACTGGGCGGGTGTTCACCAAGGTATCTTTTAGGCTCCTTGCTTTTTTGAACGAGAACAGGGGCTTTTCCCAGTCCAGGTTGCCAGTGTTAATAATTGACCAATGTTTGTTAATAGACTTCGTCATCATGTTGGACGCTGTATTGTATGTTGTTATACAGGTTAGGGGAATTTCATTTTCTGGGAGATGTTTATCTTCCAAAAGAATTTCTCTCGGTTGGTTCCTTGCTCGCTTTTGGCACTTGTGGATAATTCTTTCTGGGTAACCTCTTTCAGTGAGTTTGTGTGTCAAATCCATGGCCTGACTCCAATAATCCATGGTCTTACTACAATTAAAGAACAATCTGTTAAGATTTGAGAGCTTTCACCCCAGAGCCCTGAGGGAGAATTTACCTTATGGCCAGTTTCTGAGATTACGCAGGAATTGTAGTAAGACCATGTTCTGAAAGTACGGTGCTGGAGTACGGTGCGTACAAGTACGGGGCTTTGGTACGGTGCTGGGGTACGGTGCGTCCAAGTACGGGGCTTGGGTACGGTGCTGGGGTACGGTGCGTACAAGTACGGGGCTTGGGTACGGTGCTGGGGTACGGTGCGTCCAAGTACGGGGCTTGGGTACGGTGCTGGGGTACGGTGCGTACAAGTACGGGGCTGGGGTACGGTGCGCACAAGTACGGGGCTGGGGTACGGTGCTGGGGTACGGTGCGTACAAGTACAGGGCTGGGGTACGGTGCTGGGGTACGGTGCATACAAGTACGGGGCTTGGGTACGGTGCTGGGGTACGGTGCGTCCAAGTACGGGACTGGGGTACAGTGCGTACAAGTACGGGCCTGGGGTACGGTGCGTACAAGTACGGGGCTGCGGTATGGTGTTGGGGTACGGTGCGTACAAGTACGGGGATGGGGTACGGTGCATACAAGTACGGGGCTGGGGTACGGTGCGGACATGGGGGGGTATGGTGCTGACATACGGGGGTTCGGTGCTGACATACGGGGGTACGTGCGGACATATGCGGGGGGGAGGGGGGGCTGTACGACTCGTATCCCGGGCACAAGTTTACCCGGGATACGAGTGGTACAGAGTTCGCTCCGTACGGGACGTTTTACATACGCTTGTGTATTCGGAAGGGCGGTACGGATCGTACTTGTGCGCTCGGACTTCAGTTTTACGATTTGTATGTAAAACTGTCCGGGTACGTCTCGTAGACTTTTTCCGAAGCGATTCGTATGGATTTTTCACGTACGAATCGTACTTTACCGGTGGGATGGGACTTACAAGAATCCTACGTAAAAAAATACGGATACAAGTCGTATGGGAATTTTTTTTACCCAATCGGAATCGGCACCCAAATGTTGATAAAGAAAATATTGTATGCATTATCATTTGTGTTAATTAATATGTAATTGAATGTATTGTGTTTGATTCTCTATGTTTATGATTTTTTTATTTGTGTTTTTAGTAAGATAATTTGTTATGAAGTTGTTGAAATTTGTATTTTAGTTGTATTAATGTATAGTAATAATGGATGTATACTTTTTTTAGTAGGTGGTTATTTTTTTAAAGTACATTTAAAGGATATGCAAATTTATACATTACAAGTCTTTAAATGTATTTTGTTTCATTAATATATTTTAAAAGTTTAAAAAAAGTAAAATCTATATTACTGGTATTAAATAAAAAAACATATTAAAAACATATTAAAATTATAATTCTGTTTTTTAAAAATGCAAATTAATTTTAATAAAGTAATATAATTTGACATTTTTATATAAACGTTTTACATTTTATGATTCTTGTAAAAAATTCATTTACATATTACAAATATTTTACTTTTTGTATCATCATTTTAGATTAAAAAATATTTAAATTTTGTAATAAAACTTGTTTTAATTTTTTTTATTTTTTCGTTGTTAATTTTGGATTACAGTTTTTTATTTTTATTTTACGGTTCAAAGTTTAGAAATGGTAGTAAATATTAAAAAAATATATATTAATGATTAATTGTAATAACATTTTTAAATATGTGAATGTATAACTATTAACTTATATATTTGTAGTTTTGGTTAGTATGCATTTAGATTACATTTCAGTTTATTGTATGGTTAAAAAATAATATTGTGTGTGAGTATGGAGTAGTGATTGTGTATATAAAGGTGCCGATTCCGATCCGTTAAAAAAATTTACCGTCCGACTCGTACCCGTAGTTTTTTTACGTACGAATCGTACAAGTACCGTACAAACTGTGAAGTACGATTCGTACGTGAAAAATACATACGAATTACATCGGGAAAATGGTCCGAGAGGGAGCTGTATGTCAGCACCGTACCCCACCTCCGCACCGTACCCCAACACCGTAGCACAGCCCCGCACCTATACGCACCGTACCCCAACACCGTAGCCCAGCCCCGTACCTGTATGCACCGTACCCCAACACCGTAGCCCAGCCCGTACCTGTATGCACCGTACCCCAAAACCGTAGCCCAGCCCCGTACCTGTACGCACCGTACCCCAACACTGTAGCACAGCCCCGCACCTGTACGCACCGTACCCCAACACCGTAGCCCAGCCCCATACCTGTACGCACCGCACCCCAACACCGTAGCACAGCCCGCACCTGTACGCACCGCACCCAACACCGTAGCACAGCCCGCACCTGTACGCGCCGCACCCCAACCCCGTAGCACAGCCCCGCACCTGTACGCACCGTACCCCAACACCGTAGCCCAGCCCCGTACCTGTACGCACCGTACCCCAACACCGTAGCACAGCCCGCACCTGTACGCGCCGCACCCCAACACCGTAGCACAGCCCGCACCTGTACACACCGCACCCCAACACCGTAGCACAGCCCCGCACCTGTACACACTGTACCCCAACACCGTAGCCCAGCCCCGTACCTGTACGCACCGTACCCCAACACCGTAGCACAGCCCGCACCTGTACGCGCCGCACCCCAACACCGTAGCACAGCTCGCACCTGTACGCGCCGCACCCCAACACCGTAGCACAGCCCGCACCTGTACGCGCTGCACCCCAACACCGTAGCACAGCCCGCACCTGTACACGCCGCACCCCAACACCGTAGCACAGCCCGCACCTGTACGCGCTGCACCCCAACACCGTAGCACAGCCCCGCACCTGTACGCACCATACCCCAACACCGTACCCCAGCACCCTCACCCAGCATCGCGTATGTACGGACCGTACCTGCGCGAAAAAGACTCGTACAGAACCAGGACACTGTAAAACAGCACAAGGAGGGTCAATTCGACTCGCACAACACCACAAAACACGTCAACATGACAAAATACATCTCTATGACTGACCTGCCACATCCAAACAGCCAAACAGAGGACCAAATCACAACCACCTCTTATAACACACCCACCACAAATTCAAACACAGCCACACCCACAAATGGACCAATAAAAAGGGCCCACACACACAACCCATGAGCCATTGCAACAGACCCACTGCTCACAGACACCACAGACAAACAACTGCACCTTACTCACACCTTAACTACACCTTCACTTACACACCTTCACACAACCTCCTTCACAAACACCCCCTCTTCACTTTCACACACACACCGTCACATTCACACCCACACACCCACAACCATCCACACCCACACCCCACACCATGCCCACTGACAAGAATCCAAAGTTCACTACGACGGAGCTGGAGCTCCATGTCAACGAAGTCATCAGAGTCGAACCACAGCTGTTTGGAACATTGGTAAGACAGACCAGCATAGCCCAAAAAAACAGCCTGTGGCAGAGGATCGTCGATAAGGTGAATGCTGTTGCGCCCATCCGAAGGACCAGGCATGAATGCCAAGCCAGGTGGTACGATCTGCGCAGGGCAGTCAAGAGGAAAATGAATGAGGAATACGCCCAGAGTAACATCACTGGAGGCGGGCTGCCCCGCAGACCCGTACATTACCATCCCTGGGAGGAGAAGGTGATGGCCACGCTTCCACCGGTGGGAGTACACGGAGTCGAAGGAGTCACAGAGCCTGGTGAGTACACAAACAACTCACGTGACATGGGGGGAATGGCATCCACACCCCAACTACAACAAATGCACTCACCTACCCCCAAGCCCTCACCGCACACAACCACACCCTAAAAACCACGCTCATGCCACTAACGTCTCCATGCCCCATTCACAAATAAAGGCAATGCCATGTCCCAGGCCACACCAACCACAAACCCAAGACTGGATGTCCGGGATGCTGGGAGGGTGGGTCTCACACAACACATTGTGCAACTCAGAACCAGACACCAATGCCCACAGCCCATATGGCCTAGGTACATACCCATGCACCATGCCCAATGCACAGGGACTGGCAAAGTAATGACAAGGTAGCTGACACTTGGCCCTGCTGTAGGCAGCACAAGGCCTTCCTGTGACCACTGTACACTCAAACAACAACTCCACTAGCTCACATACCCAGCACAGGAACTCACACACACTGTCATGCCAGCATGCACCATGAGGGGACAGACACATCACCTGGGAGACCCAATGACAAATCACACTACACACAACAGCAGGCCTGGTCACACACCCCCCCTCACACAAGCACACACCCCCAGGGCAGGCAACGGATTTACCCACTCTCACAATGGACATGTGACACAACAAGACCAATCCATAGCCAAATAAGCATCCCAGCAAACAATCTACTGGCAAACACTCAGGAGCACATACCAATCTGTCCCCCGCAACATACCCATCCCCAAGTGTACATTGAGAGGAATGCTAGGCACATCCAACCACCTGGAGGAACTGTGACTACTTGAATATGTATGAAACATGGATGTGGCATGAAACAGCATTAACATTGTCTCTCTCTCACACACAGGGCAACGTCATCGACCTCCCCCCCAACAATGGGGGGGAACAATCACAGTCCCAGGCTCAGCGTGAAGATGATCCCACCGGCAGCGACGACTCTCACCACTCCGTGGATGACCCCAACCAACCTGGCCCCTCTGGTGCCCAAGCCCCTGCAGCACCTGCGTCAGGTACATCTGTGCCAACCCCCACCCCCATTCCTGCCACATCCCAGGAGACACCCAGGAGCCCTGCTCGCACCGAACAACACAGCCAGTCTGACCAGGAGGGACAAGGTTCTCTGGGCACCCAGGAGGAGGCAGACGACCACGCTAATGCCATCCCTCAGGGGTCCCGTAGACCCGATATTCCCACAACGGCAGGCCGGGCTCGTGTGGGCAGGGGTGGTAGGAGTGGAGGCAGGCGGAGGCGAGAACCTGACCAGCCAGCTGAGGGAACCGGTATGGCACACATGCGCCACAACCTGGACACATACCGGCGTGACACCAGGGGCATCAGCCAGGTTGTGTCGAGCCTCACAGACATCAAGGGGACCCTCGACAAGATGAAGAACCTGCAGGCCGAACAACATGCCAGTCAACAACAACACCAAGGACGGATGGAGGTAAGACTGGCTGAGCTCCTGGCGGTGCAAACGGACATGAGCCGTTCACTCCGTCGGATTGCCGACAACATGGGCAACCCTCCCTGTGACACCAGGCGAAGACCAGCACCAGCCACAGGGAGGGAGGAGGAGGAGGAGGATTCGTCCGACGGAGCATCACAGACATCGTCAAGGCCTGCATCTGAGGGTCCCCGGAGGAAAGTGGGTCATCCACGGAAAAGACCGTGAGAGTCAGCGGACCATCCACATCTCCCAGGTCACCTGGCCTGGCACCTGGCCCTCTGGCGCAACAGCACCACCTCACCCAATGACATTCTCTGCCACATGGACTTGCTGGTCACAGTCTGACCAATGATGACCAACACTGTGGTCTGGACTCTGATGACTCCAACTGACAAGGATGCCATCTCCCCCTGTGAACTTTGGATTCTATGCACCCGGTAGAGTACCTTACTTCATCCACCAAAAGACTTACCCCACCAAAAATAAATACTTAATTTTGTCATGAGATGTTGCTGTCATTTGGCATTATTCACCAACATATGTGTGTGTGTAAATGTCAAACTATGCCTGAGTGTTGAACTAACTCCACACATCCATACCCTGGGATCGGAGTCTGGTACAGGACACACATGGGTCACAATGTATCATTCAATGCAGACATGGAGCACAATACTCACCTGTGATGGCCTCAAGCAGCTGAGGGGGTGCTAGGGAAACTGTGAGGACACACCTATTTGGAAGAGTAACATTAAGGCATAGAGGTCATGCCTCATTTGGAGGTTCCCGGGGAGGGAGTCCCAGGTATGTGTTCCCAGGTGGGAGAACTATGTCCTGCATGCAGGAGTACGGTGGATCAGAAGAATGGTGGCCAGGTCAAGGTTGGATGCACGGAGATGGCACTACGGGGTCTCGTATGACAGTGGTACAAGGTTGGTTTTGGGTCAGGGTTGTGGCCTGCCTCCTGAGTGTGGGTGAAGAGTCTGAAGGTCATCCTGCAGCACACAGTGATCCATTGCAGCTATCTCTGCTGGACGGTGATGTGGCTGGGGAGGGGGATGTTGACGCTGAGGTGTGCAGATGCAGCCTGGAAGGGGACAAGTGTCCCTGGATTTTGGATGCGGCTGCTCCGTAGAGGGCAGGGCAGTATTTGACACGGATGTTGTTGTGGACCTGGGGGATGGTCCGTCTTACCTTGGAGTGGATCTATCTGGGGATCATGTGCATAATGCTGAGGGTGTTGCAGTGTAAGGTACAGATGCTGGTGATTACCATGGCAAATTAGAGCAAGCAATCCATGATGCACAACATCTTGTGTGCGTGGACACTGGGTGCCTGTGCGGGGCTTCTGTGGGTGGGACACAAGCAGTTGAGCCAGCTGCAAGGGGGCAATCCTCAGATGTTGACCTCAGTCCTGTACAAGTCCAGCCTCAGGTGGCTGCTGTTCTGCCATTCATCTATGGATCCCATGCAATCTTGAATATTGGAACTGGAAATGTCTGCGTCCTTGGTGAGGGTGAGGAGCGCCTGGCTGTCAATGGCATATGAGTTGATGATGAGGGCGAGTGCGCATGTGATGGTGGATAGGGGGGTCCTGGACACATTGTAGATTGACACGCTGAAAGATGATACCTGTGCCATGTGCCTCACGACGAGAGCATACTACATGCAGAAACCTTGAGTCCCACTCCCATGGCCTTGCAGGGGTACAGATCAGGTGGGGAGCAGGAGGGACATGACCTGGTGGGTGTGACAGGTCCTGGAAGGCGTGGCAGCGCTGTGTAGGCAGTCGGAGTTGCACACTCATCATGCAAAGGTGTTGTGTGTGCACTCAGTGCATGCCTGAGAGCAGGCGGGAGATGTGTGGATGGACCTTGCTTGGAGGGTGGCTGCAACATCACACTGTAGTGTGATGTGGGTCATGCAAGGACCTGAGGGTCGTGCAATGTGCACGTTGTATGTGCAGACAGTCCAGCCTTTGGTGCCGCGTGGCCGCAACTGTGGCACAGACAAGCCGGAGACAGCCAAATGAATGTGTTGAGGGAGGAAGGGAGGAGCACCTTTGATGTGTGTGTGTTGCCAAATCTGGAAACTACGTGTGCCCTTGCTGCAGTGGCTGCAGCAGCAGGCGGCATGTCCTGGGAATTATGCCACAATATCCACACAAAGACTAGGATGTCAGAAAGGACTACTGCAACAGGTGTATGGCAAGGAAGGAGTTACCGGTTTGCAATGGCACACACAGTGACAAAGGATGCACAATCACCAAAGATGACTGACACCGGATCATGAAACTGAAGGCCGAGCTGCGCACAGGAAACACACCCCAGAAGGTGTTGACGGCCCGTGTGGGGGACTAACATGCCAAAACACATACACAGCCATGGACATCATGCACAATAGAGAATCAAATACATGAAGAACAGCATGCAGGTTGCTAATCTACACATAGACTCATATGCACAATCCTTGACAGCCATGCCAGAGATGCCGCATGCACAGTGGCAAGAGACCTGCATTGACAGAGATGAGGCACCTTGGAGGCTGAGGAACACCTTTATTACTCATACTCACACCTATGCAAAAGCATCAACATTAACAGACTCACAGGTCTATTGGATTAACATGTGGGACCTACACTGGACACCCCCTTTGCACCACAGATGCTGTAAATCCATTGTACTGGCACACAAGTGAAGGGGTTGAGCCAAACATCCCCTGCTGCACACGGAGAGGCTGCAATTTCCCATTGAGCATCATATGGGGATGTCCCGCAATATGTCCACCCGTAGCCTCCCGTATGTTTCAGAGGGAAGTTGTACACACATTGATGCCTTCATCACAAACCACAATCCCATGACAGATGACTGTCACGAAGTGTGACTATCAATTCATGTGAGTCATGCCACATGTCATGTGCCCCATGGTGAGTCGACATGTATGCATAGTAACATAACCTGCACAGGAGCAGTGCCCACACATTACAAACAACTACCACACCCCAAAAGCCTTGCTGCAATCCTTACCCAAAGGAGAATTTTCATCATGTCTGTGCATGTAACGCTGATTCAGCACACGTTGCATTACTCATGAGGAATAGCAGGAGCACAACGATGCCACGAGCAGACAGCATGCGCAACTACCTGGGGATGAGAGACACACAAGAAGTCAGGAAAAACATAGTCATCCGCATGCATGGTCATGTACTCTACATGAATAAGGTTGACACCATGCCAGTTGTCAATTGAGTGTGTCCGCTAAAATGTGTGGAATGACATCAGTACTCGAGTGACACATCAGCACACACCTCAAACTCACTTAGCATACAGTCAGCTGGACACACACATTGCAACACATGCCACACAAGGCTCAAAGCGTGCACACTCAGACCCAGGGACTCACCATTATGAGAAGAAGTTGCGTATGAGCTGACTCCGGATGTCCTCCTCCTCCTCCTCCTTCTCCTCCTCCTCACTTGCCTCGTGACCAAGGCCGTCATCCTCCACGGGTGGATGTTCCTGCTCATCGGGATCCAGGATGAGTGGCACAGCTTTCTCCACTGCCATGTTGTGCAGCATGCAGCACATGAGGAAGATTTTGCAGACCTTCACCGGTGCATATGGGAGGGACCCGTCGGCTCTTCAGGAGGCCAAACGTCCTCTCAATCACTCGCCTGGTCTGCCCATGGGCGTTGTTGTAACGGTGATCTGTAGCTGTTCTCGGTTTGCGGAGAGGCGTCACCAGCCATGGCATGTTGGGATAGCCAGAGTCCCCTACATGGAAACATCATGTAAAGAAGTGCCGTCACATACTAAGATACCGCTGAATACTGGACAAACAGAGTCTACTCACAAACAAGACATGCTCGTTCGTTGTGCAGCTGCAGCATCATTTCTGGCACCCTGCTACACCTCATGATGTAGGCATCGTATGCTGACCCTGGAAAACGTGCACAGACATGGGAAATCACCATGTTAGCAAGACACACCACAAGGGCATTAATGGAGTGGTAATGTTTACGGTTACGGAAGGCTACCTCCTGTGCCTGTGGTGGTACCAAAGACACATGTGTCCCATCAATGGACCCAATTACATGCGGCATCCCTCCCAGGGCATAGAACTCACCCTTGATACCTGTCACCTGCTCACGAGTTGGAAAATGGATGAATTCATCAAGGTACTCCAACATGGCTTCTAAAACATCATGCAGGACATGGCTGAACATGGTCTGAGACATGCCACCCACATCAGCTATGGTCAATTGAAACGTACCGGTGGCAAAGAAATGTAGGGCTGACATCACCTTCATCTTGGGGGTCAGCGCAGTCGGATAACTGTGTAGCGGTTGGAGGTGTGGTGCCAGCCTGTTTGTCAGGTCCACAATTAACCGTTGGGGGAATCGGTAGCGGCGTATGCAGTCACATTCCCTCATGGCAGCCAAGTCTGGCATTGGTCGGCGGAGAGGCGGTGCCCTGCAGAAAATTGGAAGGAATAACGAAGATTGAGTACATTACTACACCAATGTCAATGAACTGAGCACATGTTCAACAGCTAATACACATATGCCACATACAGAGTCTGGTCTGTGCAATACATCCTGCACACGTATGCCAGCCAGGAGATACTCCTACCTAGAGCCAGCTACAAACATGGATTGTCAAGGTCTACATGACATGCCATGAAAATAGCTGTGGGCCAGTGTGAGTGAACAGCCAGACACATTACAGGAGTGACATACATCCACATATGTGCATTTGAAGGATGTCGTCTCATACAGACAGCTGCCGGCAAGCTAGACGCACAGGTCACATGTCATGGAGAAAGGCCAGACCACACACCTTGCCATGAAGGGGTACATGTCAAATATGATCACACAGACATTGAGACTACGCAGATATGTCCTAAGCTCGCAAGTCCCTGTTAGATGCATACAGACACACATCACGTGTTATTCCACATGTGTCCTGGTGTGCGTAATAGTGTGACATGGGCATCTACACACAGACACATGTTGGATGCAGCTACAGCAGATGCCGTTGACGGAACACCAACAGCAAGATCATGGGAACACATGACACACACATGACATGGTCATATCGTGGCACGCTGGTAGTGAGATGTCAGGTGTCATCATCGGTGTACCTGGCATCAGGGGACATTTGCAGGTGTTGGGGACTGTGCCATACCAGTGATGCAGTGCTTGACAAGTTTGAAATACATGCACACATGTAAAAGGTGTGAAGGGGAAGTGCGCCACATGGTGCCCCATCACGCATGACATGTGTACACAGGTCATCACACAACTATTGGGTTAAAACATGAGGAGACATGTGCCAGCTCACTGCCTGACACACCTAGGCCCTACACATGATGCACTGCACTGACAATGACTTGATGTCCATCCTTGTGCGAGTCATACACCTCCATTCCTTTCCTGTACGCCTCCTATCACCAGTCTAAGCTGTGAAACGCACCGTACACACACTCTGAGGGCGTGTGTACGGTCGTATCACAATATGGGGATTGGGTAGGAGTACGCGTGTGTGCAAGGACCATACACACGTACGTGTACACACTGGTCCTATCCCCATGGTAGTGTTGGCGTAGGCGTACGCCATAGAGATACGGCTCGTACCTGCGTATGTACGGCCCGTGGCACTATGGCGTACGCCTACGTCAACACTACCATAGTGCTACAGGCCCTACACACGCGGGTTCGGCCCGTAGCACTAGGGTAGTGTTGGCATAGGCGTACGCCATAGAGATACGGGCCGTACATACGCAGGTACGAGCCCTATCTCTATGGCGTACGCCTACGGCAACACTACCATAGTGCTACGGGCCGTACCCGCACGGGTACGGCCCGTAGCCAACACTACCCTAGTGCTACGGGCCGTACCCGCGTGTGTAGGGCCCGTAGCACTATGGTTGTGTTGCCGTAGGCGTACGCCATAGAGATACGGGCCGTACATACGCGTGTACGGCCCGTATCACAATGGCGTACGCCTACGGCAACACTACCAAAGTGATACGGGCCCTACACACGCGGGTACGGACCGTATCACTGGAGTAGTGGTGCCCTAGGGGTACGTGTGGAACGCACCGTACCTGTGTGTGGATAGTGAAATTACATAGAGGACACATGAGGGACAAGTATAAGGGCCTAAATGCATGCTGGTTGTCATGGAGACCGAGTTTCCAGTTCAAAATTTTTCATCAGGTGGCCAGCAAAAGTCGGTTGGAGACAATATACTATGTTGCAAATTGGTTGTTGACTTGACATCATGCTCAAATTTTGAACCATGCAAAGGCCCTCACTGGGGTAGGTTTAAAGGGATTGGAGGAAACGTAGGATGCAAATGAGATTGACCAATCACTCTGTACTCCTGTAAATGAAACAGCCCAGCAAGGGAGATATAAGGCAGCCAGGACCCATGAGATAGCACTTGCCTGCACAACCTTTCATTCCACACCACTGCTGCTGCTCGTGATTCCTCTGGCACCATGTCCACGTCTGTGGAGAGGGCCCAGCCTTTCACCCAAGAGGAGAATGAGGCGTTGCTGGACGTCATCCTCCCACAGTACCCCTGCCTGTATGGGAGACCAGGGAAGCAGGTGAGTGCTGACTCCACTAGCTGTGACTGTGCCCCTTTTTTGTGTCTGTCACTTCTGGCATTGTGTCCAGGTGTGACAGACATGCAATGTTGTTCATGGTGGTTCCCAGGGGGGGGGAATGCCTTATGTCTCCCATGCAGAGCCTGATGTGGTTCATATCTGCACTCCTCGCTTGCATTGTGCTTACTGTGACAATCACTGCATGGCGCATGCCACATTCAGCCTGGCTAATCCTCTTGGGAATGTTGTTTCCATAGACCTGATGTGATTCTGTGGTCCCCCCAGTGTGACAGGTGACTGTACCCACAGATGAGTGTGAGTTGAGTGTACCTGTGGTGATAGTGTCCAAATGATGTGTACGGCCCCTGGACATTGGTGTGTGTGAAAGTCCCCTGTCATGTGGGTGAGTGTCTATATGGAGTGTTGCACCCCAGCTGCATGGAGGATGCATATGCCCTACCCATCTGATGTGAGCAGGGAGCCGTGCTGTGTGTCTGATGTGCTGAGCTAGCCCCACACCTGTGACTCCCCCCAGTCAAGTGGCACATATGCAGAGTGATGTTTGTACCCGCAGTTGCCAATGGCAGGTGATTGTCCTGTGCCTGTGTGTGTCTGTGTACTCCGCTGAGGTTGCGTCAGTGGCCTGGGGCATGTGACTGCTTTGAGGTGCTGTCCATAATCCTGGTGTTGCTTTTGATGCACAGTGTGAGCCATGATCATTGATTCTGTCGCACCCCTCATGCCACCTGTGTACTTTAAATGCCACGTAGTGCATTTGGCCTTCCCCAGAGGATAATGTCCCTATGACAAAGGTGCAATGAGTTGGCTGCATACTATGCCCTGTTCAAACAAGCCCAATTGTTCTAATGAGTGTCTCTGTGACATGGAGCAGGTGTATTGATGTTGTCTCACTTTGTCATCCTCACAGGTAGCCCCCTACGCCAAGGGGGAGATTTGGAAGCGGGCCGTCAGGGCCGTGAGGTCGGTGGAGGGTCGCAGTCGGCGCCTGGCCCAGGTGAGGAACCGCTGGCAGGATATCCGGTGCTGGACCAGGAGGATCGCTGGGTCCTGCTGGGGGACTCACCAGAGGGCAAGAACCGCGGGCGCCGGCGCCTGACCCACCAAATGAAGCGTGTCCTGGCGGTGGTCTTCCCTGACATGGATAGGCGGTTACAGGAGAAGCAGCAGCAGGAAGGGGGTAGGTACATGTGTGTTTGTTGTGTGTCACCAGCTTTTGGAAGTGCTCAGTCGCCTGGATACACTGCCAGGGTTTATATGTGCAGTGCATATCCTGTTCCCCAAAGTCAACCGGTCCTGTTCTTCCTCCCTTCCTCCCTTCCCCTCCTTGACATGTGTTCCCTGGTCTATGTGTAGTCACTCTTGCACAAGGTAATCTAGGCTGGCAGTTAATCCAAGTGCCCAATGCTTGCAGCATCATGTGTGGGTGTGGTATGTGACATGTGTTGGGACCTTGCCTGTGCCCTGTCCAGGTCAGTCATTTGGGGGTCCATGATTGTTGGCACTGATGCAGAGTCTCAACATAAGAGTGTGAGGCTTAAAATGACGATGTTGTGGCCTCAGACATGATGTGCATGAGGGGGAGATATGCATAGTGCGGGGACGGTTGCTCCTGTTGCAGTCAGATCTATCCAGGACCATGGAGCAGTGTGGCCACTACAGTCCCCTGAGACACCTTTTCCTAGGAATCATGTGTGGCATCCAACACTGTGGACATTCTCAGTGTCTTCAGCATAGGTTGGCCTCTGTGGCATTGTACCCTGGCCTCATTTGTATTTACGTAAAGTGTGCTACATGTGTACACTCTACAGGGTGACCCAATGTGGCTTGTGCATCCTCACACTGGCCAGTGCCTGTGTGTCTGTGTACAACTATCTGATGATGGTTGTTTGTCAATCATATGTGTGATCAGCCCCATGAGGGGTAGTTAGAGTGCAATTAGGCTTTAATGGAGCCCATTAATGTGATCCCTGATTAAGAGGTGTAAGTCCTTCCTCTGTCTCAATCACATTGTCTCAGGTAGGGGGGGGGTTGTGCGGGCAAGGCCTACATGTCCAAAGCTTCTGTCTCCTGGCCTGTGTGTGATGATAGTCGGAACAGACACTCAACAAGTATTGACCCAGTCATGTTGTGCAGGGTTTAATATTTGTGCTTTGCAGCATGTGTCAAAAGTTAAAAGACATGGTTCCTGCTCATCCATTTTTGGCAACGGTGTGTGGTCCAGATGCTGTGCTCGACTGTCCACAGACACTAGCTTTTCTGTATAATTCGATATCAAGTTCTTTGCTGTTGTGTCATGCTCTCCATTGTTTCAAAGTGGCATGGTGGGTCAACCAACTGTGTAGTGCAGGGCCTACATATGTGCGTAGTATTGTAGATGTTACTCATGATGCTTTTCATGCTATGCACTGTGACCTACGTAGTTTGGACTCATGTGTCATATGTATACAGGTGTCTGATTATTTCCTGTCTCTTCACCTTGCCCACAGCATCGTCGGGGGACACCGAGGGAGGCACCGGCACGGACGTGGAGGAGGGATCCAGCACCGGTGCCACCAGTGCTGGGGAGTCTGGCGCAGCAAGTGACACGGAGGGCGAGGGGAGTCAGGCGGAGGACCTGTCCAGTCCCAACACTGACTATGACGCTGACGGGTCCGAGGCTGAGCTCCCAGAGGGGGCGGAGGCTGCTCCCACAGCTGAAAGCAGCAGTACATCTCTCGCCGCCCCTCCATTCCCATCACCGCCCTCCCACTTGCTCGGGTCCCTTCTGTCCGTGCTAGGCGACCACATGTCTCCTTCGTGCCAGGCACCGCACCCCCTGCCCCTGTCTCCCCTGCTGCCATCAATGCCGAGTCTGTGGACATCCTGCGGCAGTTGCAGGTTGGTCAGACATCACTGCTTAATGTCCTCCATGGCCACACCAGACTGCTGACACAGATGGTGTCGTACATGGAGGGCATGTCAGCGGCGATGTCTGACCAACGGATGTTGCTGAGGTCCATAGACTCGTCAGTGACGGCAGCAGTGGGTCTCCTGCAGCGCTCCGTCCCCCCCCACCCCTGCACCATCCACACTTCCCACTCCCATGCCTGTCCCAAGCACACCCAGACATCCCCATGCACGCACCCCACCAGACACAGGCAGCACACCAACAGGGAAGGCCAAGCGCACACCTCCAGTCACGCACACACAGGGGGAAGTAGGCACACCCACTGGGTCGGGGGGCAAACGGCTGCCACGCAGCCACAGTGGGAGTCCGCAGTCCTCACGACCCACTTCCTCCAAAACTACTCCCCTTATCTCGCCTGCCCAACAGTCGGACAAAGAGTCCTACATGGCCAGTCTGTCCCTCAGCCCCAGTGTGACACCACCCCGCAAGCGGTCGAGGAAGTCCCAAGGCAGGGGAGTTGAGCCCCCCCCCTGTCCACACCCTCCCCCAGTAGCGCTGCAACCCATCCCTCCGACCCCCCCCCATCCTTGGGGCCTGTGGTTCCTTCGGGTGCAGGGGAGACACTGGCAGACTTTGCAACCGTGTGCAGCGCCATCCTAACCACCACCTTTGGCGCTGCCCCACCCCCTGTGGGGAGTCGTCCGTCCCTGCACCCACAACACTTACCCTTGCCCCTCCTGTCCCTGCGGTACCTGGTCCCTCCCCCCCACATGATGCCCCCCTCCCCTGTGGATGGAAAGGAACTGTGAACTGTGCAGGCAAGCTAGGGGAGACGTGTCCCAATGTGTCCCCCCCCCCGGAATTCGCACATGGACTGGCCTATGGGCCTTGTATATAGTGTACATTTCAAATCCAATCTTTTTTTATGCTGAATAAAGCATTTTGTTTTTCATTTGCACACAAGTGCTTTTCTGGTATTGCTGTTGGTGCTGCTGCTCCCTGAGTTGGGGTGGTGATAATGTGTTAGGTGTCTGGGAAATGTTGTAGTGTGCTGCTCATGGGGAGGACCCTGGTATCTGCGTGCCATCACAAGGTCTCTGCAAATAATCTTTGGCCATGTAAGCTCTTACTGTATGGTGACATTGTCCCAAGGAGTGTTCCTTCCTCTGTGGCACCTGACGTCTTCCCTGCAAGGGTGTTTCCCAATTGTTGTGCTGACCTGTGTCTACAGTTCCTTGCTGTGTGAGGGATCCCTTCAACTTTGCCCATGCCTGCTCAGCAATGTCTACGCCTGCATCGTCTGTGCCATACTTGGTAGTCACTGTACTTGTGTATGGAGTATGTTGCCATGGCTTCATGTGGACATGGTCCCTTTTCCGCACTATGCATGTGTGTACTCCCAGCCTAGCACACATGTGTTACTTGTTCTGCAGGGTATTTGGGCACCTGACTGACAATTGTGGGCATTGTATCTGTGGGTACTCCACCCTTTTCCTTCCATGGGAGGCAACAACTTGTTGGCTGCCACAGCACCTGTACATTCCTATTAGTCCTGGAATGTGGGTGACAGTGTGTGTTCCCTTAGGCTCTCTTAGTTTAGTGGGGTTTCAAATGAGGATACAGTCTTGTTGCATGATCTCAGTGTGTGTATTGTGCTGCCACCGCCAGGGATGGGTATGCATGTGTAATTTGTCATCACACCCACATGTGGTGTGTCATGCAGTGGGGGAAGGACATCCATCCTCATGGGAGTGGGACACTGCTGTCAGTGATGTGTTGTCATGGCACTATCAACATAGTCGCACATTGTGGATGCCTTCATGCACCCATGGAGTTTTGCTAATGGGAGGATGATGTACACACCCCCATGTCTCTGTCCACTGCTGGGAGGCCTCTGCACCCACCCCTCATTTGTCTGGGCACTGCTGGGAGTCCTCTGCACCCACCCCTCATATGTCTGGGCACTGCTGGGGGTCCTCTGCACCCACCCCTCATATGTCTGGGCACTGCTGGGAGTCCTCTGCACCCACCCCTCATATGTCTGGGCACTGCTGGGGGTCCTCTGCACCCACCCCTCATATGTCTGGGCACTGCTGGGGGTCCTCTGCACCCACCCCTCATATGTCTGGGCACTGCTGGGAGTGATAGGCACCCACCCCTCATATGTCTGGGCACTGCTGGGAGTGATAGATACCCACCCCTCATATGTCTGGGCACTGCTGGGAGTGATAGGCACCCACCTCTCATATGTCTGGGCACTGCTGGGAGTCCTCTGCACCCACCCCTCATTTGTCTGGGCACTGCTGGGAGTCCTCTGCACCCACCCCTCATATGCCTGGGCACTGCTGGGAGTCCTCTGTACCCACCCCTCATATGTCTGGGCACTGCTGGGGGTCCTCTGCACCCACCCCTCATGTGTCTGGGCACTGCTTGGGGTCCTCTGCACCCACCCCTCATATGTCTGGGCACTGCTGGGAGTGATAGGCACACACCCCTCATATGTCTGGGCACTGCTTGGAGTGATAGGCACCCACCCCTCATATGTCTGGACACTGCTGGGAGTGATAGGCACCCACCGCTCATATGTCTGGGCACTGCTGGGAGTCCTCTGCACCCACCCCTCATTTGTCTGGGCACTGCTGGGAGTCCTCTGCACCCACCCCTCATATGTCTGGGCACTGCTGGGAGTGATAGCCACCCACCCCTCATATGTCTGGGCACTGCTGGGAGTCCTCTGCACCCACCCCTCATATGTCTGGGCACTGCTGGGGGTCCTCTGCACCCACCCCTCATATGTCTGGGCACTGCCGGGGGTCCTCTGTACCCACCCCTCATATGTCTGGGCACTCCTGGGAATGATAGGCACCCACCCCTCATATGTCTGGGCACTGCTGGCAGTGATAGGCACCCACCCCTCATATGTCTGGGCACTGCTGGGAGTGGTAGGCACCCACCCCTCATATGTCTGGGCACTGCTGGGAGTCCTCTGCACCCACCCCTCATTTGTCTGGGCACTGCTGGGAGTCCTCTGCACCCACCCCTCATATGTCTGGGCACTGCTGGGAGTCCTCTGCACCCACCCCTCATATGTCTGGGCACTGCTGGGGGTCCTCTGCATGAAGTACTGGGTATTTTAGACCCAGCGGTGCAGGGGCACACACCCTATGACTTCTGGGTTCACCCTGTTCCAGACCTACAGAAACACAGAGTCTTCTGGGTGAAGTCAAAGATTCATTTATTGGCTGCAGACCAATTACAGGTATCCTAGAAGTACAACAGCGTGTATGTTCTCAGGAGACTGCTGAAAATCATAGGAATGGACTTCATTTAAATACCCTTTTTCTTGCCTCAAGCATACATTCCTAGGTTTATGATATGGCCATTACAAGTATACATTACAAACGAAAAAGCAGAGTCATGATGACCATCCCACATTCCAGTTCGGCCAGCCCACAATGATTTACACAGTAAGGTTCAGATCCCACATCGGATGTCAATAGACCCCCCAATAAACATGAGCATCTCCTGTTTTGGGAAACAAGTCATAAAGCAGGAACAAGCAGGTGTGAAAGAGATTAGCCGGAGGATTGTGTAGAATGAAAGGGTTTTATGATGGGTCAAGCCCTGATGCTAATCACAGGTGGACGGAGGAAGGGGAGCTCGTGAGACCGGTTTGACCTGGGGCAGCAGAGCCAGCTGCCCAGGTCACAGAGAAGTCAGAGGAGAAGCCCATGTACTGTGAGGCCCGTATTTACTCCATTATAGCCTATGTGAGGGCAATGACAAGATGGCCACTGCTTCCAAAATGGAACCCGCGTAGTGAAGCAGAATAACGTGTACACAGTGCATTCATAGCTAGAACGATATATAAAGCACTCGTACATGCCGCATTTACCATTTGCGGTTTGCTAATACCAAGATAGACAGGGGTAGGGCCCTGTTCCCTACGCGGTAACAAAGATTAAAGTACGACAGACCCTCCTTTTGCCCTTACATAGGCAATCACTATACTCATCTTAATCCGAGTCTAGGTCAATGTTCACGAAGTCATGGAGATGTTGCTGTAGCATCATCCTATTACTTAGCTCGTCCCTCGATACAGGTTTCCTTACACATAAGGTAGCACAGAGACCACATATCGCAGGAGCACACTGTATGCACAGACAGAACAGGAAAAGAATGGCTAAGATCATTCCAATGACCATCAGAACTTTCCAACCCCAGGCGGATATCAATTCCCAGAACCACCCCACCAGTGACCAATCTCCTTTATCCACGTGTATGGATTCAGATATTTTATGGAGTTTGGAGATGGCTTGATACACTGTTGGAGCATTATCTGGTATGAAAATGCAGCAACTGGATTGGATGACCTTGCATACCCCACCGCGGTCTGCAAGAATAACGTCTAGAACCATGCGGTTCTGTAAAGTCATAAGGCGATCCGCTTGGAGCTCAGCTGTCAGATTACCAAGGGCACCAGCCGTTACATTGACAGTGGATTCAACCACACGAGTCAGCTGTCTCAGGTTCCTACTATTGACCATAGGTCCACAAAACGGCAGGAAACCCAAGAAGAAGTCTCCCGCTTCCTGACCCGCAGTGTCCTCCTTACTAATCACGCCTCTCACAACTCTGGTCTTGTGATAGTCGGAGGCGGCAGTAAATGTAGGCGGTAGCAGGTTTGCAATATAACATGTGCCCGAGAAATCAGGGGGCAACCATGTATATGCTCGATCATTACAGATGAAATATGTGCCCTTGGCAGCCAAAAACGCAGGGGAAAACTGTGACGGGAAGGTGTACGTTTCAGTACAGTCACTTCTTCCCAGTTGAGCTCTAGGATTCTGACCATTACCCTGTAAGCAGAACCGACCCATGTGGGGTACGACCCAGATTGGAGATGAGATTTTTCGCTGTCTTTCACCCAGACTAATACTATACCCCGTCGCGTTCCATCCTACATAAGGTCTCAACTCTTCTTTGGGAATGGATGAGTATGCATCAATATCCCTACTCATATCGGCAACTCCTTTTATCAAAGCCTTATTATTGGTGATAGGTCTGATGGAACGCGGTTGGCGAGGGGAGTATGTATCTAGAGCATAGAGAAACATGGTCTGGAATGCCCATGACGATCCATTGTAACTATACGGCAGCACCAAATAAGGAATACCTTTGTTAATGGTATGTGGCATTAATCCACACACCCAGCAATTGGTCGTGTTCATTACTAGTTGGTGCTGGTGCAAGAGCTGGATAAACGAGTTATTTACGAACTCCGATCGTCTGGTCTGTTCGTGTTCAGGCAAAGGGTGAAAGGAGTGAGAGGAGGCGGTAGAAAGAGGTATAGGCTGTTCAGTGGGTGTAATGGGCTTTTGAGCGGAGAAAAACACAAATCCTACGATGAACATCATTATGCTACACAGTGTAAAAAGGCACAAAAATACAAAACATTTACTTTTTACAATTCTACACATCCTTGCGTTAAAGTTCATTTCCTCAATCGGTCTCTCCATCTTAAAAAACTCCATCCTCTACTCGGGCCGCTCGCGGCGGATGAGTGTCTTCTGCTAAGGGGCACGCCTGTCAGTCCAGGGAAACGCCCTAGACCAACCAGAACCGTTGACCTAACGTCTTCGGCCTGTACCCCAAAGTCTTGGCACCGCGACCCTGCGGCAGCACCCGGATGGTGGTTCGAAAAACAAAAATCAAGAAAGTCCTTCAGATGGGAGAGCAAAAATGTCAAAAAGGAAATAGTAAGGAAATCTTTATTTGTCCATGGGCCTTGGTCTCAAATTATAGCGGAGACGGCCAGGTGCTGTTTGGTCTTGAAACAAAAGTTCAGGCTCAGTGGTGTCCAGTTGATTTGATGGTGGCACAGCTTCCTGCAGAATATTGTCACTCTCTTGGTCTGAAACTGTGCCTCTTATGCGTGCGTCACTGAATGGTACAAAACGAGGTACAGTGTCTGCCTCAAAGTCGGCGATACCCTCCTTGACCCACTGGTCATATGGCAGAGGCAAGGGGACTACTTTGCAGTGGGTACCATGGATCCAGTGTTTCTTCCCTTTTACTCGTACCGCTGATCTTGTCGACAGGAGCACAAGGTGAGGGCCGATCCAGCGAGGCTCGTCGTTGCTCTTACGCTGGAAATTTCGGATCAGGACCCACGAGCCAGGGTTGATAGGGTGTCCAGGAGGTTCAGAAGCTTGGGGAAGAGTATCATGTACCTGTTGGTGCAAAACACGCAGTTTAACAGTCAAATCATACAGGTAATCGAGTAGTACTGGATGCTCAATCTCACTAAACTTCGTAGGCCTCGGTACACCCCATACGTTGGCCGGGCGGCCAAAAACGACCTCGTAAGGGCTAAGTCCCACTCGTGAGTGTATGGTCATTCTGGTGGACAGGAGTGCTAAAGGCAGAGCGTCAGGCCATTTAAGACCGGTGCTCGCCTGGATTTTGGCCAGCTTGAGCTTTAAGGCTCCATTGTAGCGTTCTACTAGTCCAGCTGATTGGGGGTGATTTGCAGCATGGAACTTCTGCTTTATCCCTAGCCCTTCACATACATTCTTCATCACTTTACCCACAAACTCACTTCCATTATCACACCACACCATTCTTGGCATCCCAAACCTAGGGAAAAATTCCTTCACAAGGGCTTTGGCTGTGGATAGGGCAGTGTTATCTTTCAGAGGATAAGCCTCTATCCATTTTGAGAAAGCACAAACAACCACCAGTACATATTTCAGGTTGTTGCATCTTTCCATGTGAATAAAGTCCAGCTGCAAAACTTCGAATGGACATGATGGGGGTGCAAAGTGACCAGCTGGAGTTGGGGTTCCCCTACCAGGGTTGTACTTCAAGCATACCATGCAATTCTTGACCACATTCTCTGCACACTTGGGAATCCCAGCACTCTGCCATACTGGAGCCAACAACTTGCATATACCTTTCGTACTGATATGTGCCATTCCATGTGCCATAGTAACCACTGGAAGCACATATGCATCAGGCAATAACCATCGCTTATGTTCTGTCAGATCAATCCAACAACCATTCTCATCCAACTTACCCATACTTTCTCTCCACTTGCTTAACTCTTCCTCTGTGGCTTCAGCTTGAAGCGACTTCACGCTCTCTATTGTGTTCTCACACATCCCAACATCGTCAACCCATCTTGCGGGGCCTGCAACATACATTCTAGTCTTCACATTCTGTGCTGTTTCTTTCGCCGTCTCATCAGCAAACGCATTCCCACGTCCAACATCATCTGTGACTTTCCTGTGCGCACTGCATTTCATGATCGCAACTTGCAACGGTAGGGTCAGTGACTCAAGGAGATCATTCACTAACTTGCCATTCTGAATTTTAGCTCCATGCGAAGTCAGGAACCCACGCTCCTTCCACAAACGCCCAAAATTATGAGCCACGCCAAAGGCGTACTGGCTATCTGTGTATATATTTACTCTCATTCCTTCAGACAACACACATGCTCTCGTGAGGGCGATTAATTCTGCTGCTTGGGCCGAATTATGTGGCACTCGTGCAGTTTCCACGACCGTGTGTAAAGTCGTGATAGCATATGCAGCAGTCGTGTCACCATTAGGGAGCTTGAAACACGAACCATCTACCCATAAAGTGCCATCACACTCAGTCAGGGGAGTATCTTTTAGATCTACTCTCCCTTTCGTCTCTTCTTCTGTTCTGAACAGACAGTCATGTTGCTCAATCTCGTCTGAGTCTGCTGGAATTGGCAACAATGTAGCTGTATTGCATCTCTTTATGTGTATGTGATTTGCTAACAGTGTAAGCTCATAGCCTGATAATCGCGCACTAGTCAAGTGTTGTGTCTTGGTCCTATTTAATAATGTGTCTACAGCATGTGGAACCATAACAATCAATGTGTTGTCCATTACCAAACCAGCAGATTGTCGGATAGACATTGCTGCAGCAGCTGTCGCTCTCAGACAGCTTGGCAATGCCCTCGCTACAGGGTCCAAGGTTGATCAAAAAATATGCGCATGGGCGCGGTCTGTCGCCAAAAGGCTGTGTTAACACTGACAACGCACATCCATCTTTCTCGTGAACATACAATGTAAAAGGCTTACTGTAGTCAGGGGTACCCAACACAGGAGCCGAACACAATGCATTACGCAATTCCACAAAACTTTTCTGGCACTCTTCAGACCATGGGATAGGATTCGGTGTGTCTTTGCATGTTAAGGCTACCAAAGGTTTTGCCAACAAAGAAAAACTTGGTATCCAATGCCTACAGTATGAAGTGATGCCCAAGAAAGCACGTACTTCTCTCTGTGTTCTTGGCACACTCAACTGTGCAATGGCTTGAATTCTTTCTGGGGTCAGTTTCCTTCCCTCCTTCGATAAGAGATGACCTAAGTAGGTCACTTCTTGTCGACAATATTGCAGCTTAGAGAGAGACACCTTGTGATGGAAAGCGGATAAATGGCGCAACAGTGACAATGTGGCTTCTTTACAGATCTTCTCAGTATCCGCGGCAATTAGTAAATCATCCACGTACTGAATCAGGATAGCGCCACTAGGTAAAACAAGTGCATCAAGCTGTGCTTTCAAAGCTTGACTGTATATGGATGGACTCTCACAGTAGCCCTGGGGAGCGCGTTTGAAGCGGAAGCTTCGGCCTCCCAGACTAAAGCCAAAAATATCTCTGCTCTCTTCTGCAATTGGGATGCTAAAGAAAGCATTCTTTAAATCGATCACTGAAAACCATGCAGCAGAGGCTGGAATCATTGTTAACAAGGCAGTTATATCAGGGACAACCGGAAACTGTGGCACAACAATCTTATTAACCTCTCTAAGATCGATCACAAATCTGTAAACAGGTGGTTGTGAAGGGTCCGTTCGTTTTAAGACAGGTAAAATCGGACTATTGCAAACGTTGCCTCTTGTCTCCTCAATTACACCCTTATTAATCAAATCGCTGACAATGTCTAACAATGCTTTCTGGCCTTCATTAGAGATTTTGTACTGGGGAATACGCGGCAGTCTGACATTAGCCTTTAAAGTCACCACATATGGCGGTATCTCCAAGATAGGAGAACAATACAGTGTAGCGTGCAATCTTTTCAACAAATCTAATCCCAGCAAATTCTCACCACAACCTGTTGTTAGGATCAGGGGTGCTTTCAGCTCGCAAGGTCCAACAGAAAGTGACATGGGACTAGAAATCGGGTTCCTAACTGGGGCGCCAGAAAAACCTACTGAAACATTTATATCGCCAGACAAAGGTGCGCCAGGGAGTTTTGAATGCATGATTGAACTCTTTGCAGCACCAGTGTCTAGCAGAAAAGGCTCTGTTACATTTGCTGTAGTTACCTCAACATACGGTCCACTCTGATCCACTGGCACTGAAACAACTCCCTCTCTCTGTCTATGGCTGTCCTAGTAATCATTACTTTCTGCATCGCCATCCTCTGCATAATAATCCTTATTATAATACTGGGCCGTATTACTAGTCGCGTTAGCTTGCTGATCAAAGCTATTGATGGTATTTTGAGGCGGCAGAGGACGCGCGTTCTGGGCAGCATTTCCACGCCCTCGGCCTCTAGGAGCTTGCTGACCACCCCTACCTCTTGCGCCATACGCATTACCGTTCCGCTGCATTAATTTAGGGCAACTATATTTAAAATGACCTTCCTCTTTACAGTATGAACATTGGTTGGGACCTACAGGGACACGTGGTTGATAATACCCGTTCATTTGCTGATTGTTCTGAAACTGTTGGGGTTGGTGATAGACACCTTGGGGTTGCCTATAATTATTCTGACCTCCACGTGGCGGATAGGCCTGCTGTAAAAGGACCTTTTTCTTTAATTCCTTCGTTTTCTTCTCTGTTCTATCTTTCTCGTCTTTATCTCTATTTTCATAATACTGTGCAGTAGCCAGTATTTGCGCTGAAGAAGAAACAGCCCAAGAACTTTCTGAATCTTTTAACTTATTACACAGGTCAGGGAGTAGATTCTGCACAAACTTATCCACAAACAACCGTTGGCCACCCTCAGTACTCATATCTTGCCCACTGTGATCAATAAACGTTTCTTCAAACCTAGTAAAGAAGTCTGACACTGTCTCATCTTTCTTCTGCTTACATGCAGATAGCTTGTCCCAATTTACGCGCATCGCAGGCATTATTGTCTTCATATACGTGATGATTCTACCAGGCAGTTCAGCTACTAAAGGTTCTGGTTTCGCGCCACCAGTTTGTCTAGCATCAGCAGCAATAATGTTAGCCCATGTGTCCCCTAGTTCTGCATCGTGATCTACATTACGGCTTGACCCCCATAGAGGCTGTGGAACAACATTACCAAACAACATGTCTATGTCGGCCAGATTCATAACGCATGACCCTGCCGTCTGTGACAACTCTTTATAATAACCTGCTGGGTTTTTACGGGGATCAGGTAAGGACTGCTTAAGTGCTAACACCTCTGAGCGCTTCCATGGAACATGCACCCAAACACGCTGGAAATGCGCTGGCACAGCGGCGATACCGGCACCAGCTGCAACTGCTTCCTTCCATACCGGGGGAACTTCTCTCATGGGGTATTGTCGCGCTTTTACCTTTTTCCCCACAAGGACATCTTGTTCAAACAATGACTGTTGACAATCATCATTCCTGAAGGACAATACAACCGCAACTGCTTTATCTACCTCGCGGTCCACAATTATACCAGTTCCAAAATCAAACCTCACTCTACACAATTCCTGCGGGCTCGGATTTTTACCACTATCCTCCAATTCTTCACAGAGAATTTCGCACATTTTCTCAAACACATATCTCTGTTTTGGGGCATCCCACTGATGGAAAACGTTGACCACTGATTCCACATCATACAATGAAGGGAAAACAATCCATCTACGCGCCATGCTGTCTATTACCTTTTTCTCATCAGGGTTAGGCAATTGGCTACGCAATTGCTTACGCTGTAAACCAGGAGTCGCACCAGATGACTCAAAGAGAGGCGACATTAACGTAGTAACCACATTAGCTAAGCGCTGTCGCGCTGAAGGAGAAGCTGAGGCGAAAACAGGGGGAAAAACAGAGGGAAGAAAAGAGGATGTAGAAACAGGTACTGGAGTGGTGCAAGGAAAAGTGTCAGAAGAGGCAGCTGCTGTATTAGGCAAAGTCGCAGGAAGTGCGGGGGCAGTTGGAAGCACAACTGGCGGCCCTTGAGAGGGCTGCGCTACATGGATAAGAGCCGGCTGCAAAGCAGCTGGCGGTTGCGGCAAGGCTTGCAGTATATTCACTGGAGGTGGCATATTCACAAGCTGGGGAGGTGCCGTGGCATTTTGAGCATACGGGGGTGGCGAACTCAACAAATGTGACATCAGGGGATCTTTCTCCTTTTCTTCTAACTCATTCTGCTTAGAATGTGGTAAAGCTGGGTAACATTTGTCAATCCCTAACTTACGCTGTCTGTGCAATTGCTCATTCATCTGTTCCTCCTCATTGTCTTTAAATTGTACAGCTGCTTGCATTACTGTCATACCTCTCTCTCTTTTATTCTTTTTCGCTAGCTTAATTTCCTTTTGTTTGGCTTCCTTTCGCCATAAGCGGAAAGAGTCAAACATCGCCGGCCGGGCTTTCTTCTTAAACAATTTAATTTCCAAATTATCTAAAATATCGGTATCGAAACTACCATTTTGGGGCCATTTTAAAACACCGTCTTTCCTGGTGTAGTGGATCCATACTTCGTTATATGCAATGGGGCCTACGCCATGTTTTACATAGAGCTCATAAGTTGGAGTTCCAACCGGAGGAACCGGACATGATTCCTCCAGCTGGAAATCTTTTCCACAACCCAAACAGAATAATCTACCAAATAGTCCAGAACCAGGCATCTTCGCTCACTAGTCTAGATCCAAACGTCAAAGGATTATCGATTACGATATTCTCGTGAATACACGAGTCCTCTGGCTTTGGCGTTTGCAAACTCCAAATTACCAACTTACCAAATCAAACGATCCCGAAGGATACCAAAACAAATGGGAGACGCTCCACTTATACTTAACTAAATATTGCTGATCGATGGCGTCACCAGAAGACTCTCTCAATTGTTTCGCTCTCTCAAACTCGTCAAGGGTCCAAAACAGGTCGATTAATCAGGGCAGCAGTCCTTCGTAGCCGTCGGGACGCGGAGAACCTCGCAGAAAAGACTTTCGGACCACGTCGACATGCAGGGGTCGATGAAGTGGCGGCCTTCCTCCGGAATTTCCACACGAAGCTCCTCACGAACCTCTGGCTTGGACTGGTACCGCTGAAATCGTCCCGAGTTGGGCGCCAAACTGAAGTACTGGGTATTTTAGACCCAGCGGTGCAGGGGCACACACCCTATGACTTCTGGGTTCACCCTGTTCCAGACCTACAGAAACACAGAGTCTTCTGGGTGAAGTCAAAGATTCATTTATTGGCTGCAGACCAATTACAGGTATCCTAGAAGTACAACAGCGTGTATGTTCTCAGGAGACTGCTGAAAATCATAGGAATGGACTTCATTTAAATACCCTTTTTCTTGCCTCAAGCATACATTCCTAGGTTTATGATATGGCCATTACAAGTATACATTACAAACGAAAAAGCAGAGTCATGATGACCATCCCACATTCCAGTTCGGCCAGCCCACAATGATTTACACAGTAAGGTTCAGATCCCACATCGGATGTCAATAGACCCCCCAATAAACATGAGCATCTCCTGTTTTGGGAAACAAGTCATAAAGCAGGAACAAGCAGGTGTGAAAGAGATTAGCCGGAGGATTGTGTAGAATGAAAGGGTTTTATGATGGGTCAAGCCCTGATGCTAATCACAGGTGGACGGAGGAAGGGGAGCTCGTGAGACCGGTTTGACCTGGGGCAGCAGAGCCAGCTGCCCAGGTCACAGAGAAGTCAGAGGAGAAGCCCATGTACTGTGAGGCCCGTATTTACTCCATTATAGCCTATGTGAGGGCAATGACAAGATGGCCACTGCTTCCAAAATGGAACCCGCGTAGTGAAGCAGAATAACGTGTACACAGTGCATTCATAGCTAGAACGATATATAAAGCACTCGTACATGCCGCATTTACCATTTGCGGTTTGCTAATACCAAGATAGACAGGGGTAGGGCCCTGTTCCCTACGCGGTAACAAAGATTAAAGTACGACATGCACCCACCCCTCATATGTCTGGCCACTGCTGGGAGTGATAGGCACACACCCCTCATATGTCTGGGCACTGCTGGGAGTGATAGGCACCCACCCCTCATATGTCTGGGCACTGCTGGGAGTGATAGGCACCCACCCCTCATATGTCTGGGCACTGCTGGGAGTGATAGGCACCCACCCCTCATATGTCTGGGCACCGCTGAGAGTCCTCTGCACCCACCCCTCATTTGTCTAGGCACTGCTGGGAGTCCTCTGCACCCACCCCTCATATGTCTGGGCACTGCTGGGGTCCTCTGCACCCACCCCTCATATGTCTGGGCACTGCTGGAAAGTGATAGGCACACACCCCTCATATGTCTGGGCACTGCTGGGAGTCCTCTGCACCCACCTCTCATATGTCTGGGCACTGCTGGGAGTGATAGGCACCCACCCCTCATATGTCTGGGCACTGCTGGGAGTGATAGGCAAACACCCCTCATATGTCTGGGCACTACTGGGAGTCCTCTGCACCCACCCCTCATATGTCTGGGCACTGCTGGGGGTCCTCTGCACCCACCCCTCATATGTCTGGGCACTGCTGGGGGTCCTCTGCAGCCACCCCTCATATGTCTGGGCACTGCTGGGAGTGATAGGCACACACCCCTAATTGTCTGGGCACTGCTGAGAGTGACAGTCACCCACCCCTTAAATGTCAGGGCACTGCTGGGAGTGATAGGCACCGACCCCTCATATGTCTGGGCACTGCTGGGAGTGATAGGCACACACCCCTCATATGTCTGGGCACTACTGGGAGTCCTCTGCACCCACCCCTCATATGTCTGGGCACTGCTGGGAGTGATAGACACCCACCCCTCATATGTCTGGGCACTGCTGGGAGTGATAGGCACCCACCCCTCATATGTCTGGGCACTGCTGGGAGTCCTCTGCACCCACCCCTCATATGTCTGGGCACTGCTGGGGGTCCTCTGCACCCACCCCTCATATGTCTGGGCACTGCTGGGAGTGATAGGCACACACCCCTAATTGTCTGGGCACTGCTGGGAGTGACAGGCACCCACCCCTCATATGTCTGGGCACTGCTGGGAGTGATAGCCACCCACCCCTCATATGTCTGGGCACTGCTGGGAGTGATAGGCACCCACCCCTCATATGTCTGGGCACTGCTGGGAGTGATAGGCACCCACCCCTCATATGTCTGGGCACTGCTGGGAGTCCTCTGCACCCACCCCTCATTTGTCTGGGCACTGCTGGGAGTCTTCTGCACCCACCCCTCATATGTCTGGGCAGTGCTGGGCGTCCTCTGCACCCACCCCTCATATGTCTGGGCACTGCTGGGAGTGATAGGCACACACCCCTCATATGTCTGGGCACTGTTGGAAGTGATAGGCACCCCCCTCATATGTCTGGGCACTGCTGGGAGTCCTCTGCACCCACCCCTCATATGTCTGGGCACTGCTGGGGTCCTCTGCACCCACCCCTCATATGTCTGGGCACTGCTGGGAGTGATAGGCACACACCCCTCATATGTCTGGGCACTGCTGGGAGTGATAAGCACCCACCCCTCATATGTCTGGGCACTGCTGGGAGTGATAGGCACCCACCCCTCATATGTCTGGGCACTGCTGGGAGTGATAGGCACACACCCCTCATATGTCTGGGCACTGCTGGGAGTCCTCTGCACCCACCCTTCATATGTCTGGGCACTGATGGTGGTCCTCTGCACCCACCCCTCATATGTCTGGGCACTGCTGGGGGTCCTCTGCACCCACCCCTCATATGTCTGGGCACTGCTGGGAGTGATAGGCACACACCCCTAATTGTCTGGGCACTGCTGGGAGTGACAGGCACCCACCCCTCATATGTCTGGGCACTGCTGGGAGTGATAGGCACCCACCCCTCATATGTCTGGGCACTGCTGGGAGTGATAGGCACACACCCCTCATATGTCTGGGCACTACTGGGAGTCCTCTGCACCCACCCCTCATATGTCTGGGCACTGCTGGGAGTGATAGGCACCCACCCCTCATATGTCTGGGCACTGCTGGGAGTGATAGGCACCCACCCCTCATATGTCTGGGCACTGCTGGGAGTCCTCTGCACCCATCCCTCATATGTCTGGGCACTGCTGGGAGTCCTCTGCACCCACCCCTCATATGTCTGGGCACTGCTGGGGGTCCTCTGCACCCACCCCTCATATGTCTGGGCACTGCTGGGAGTGATAGGCACACACCCCTAATTCTCTGGGCACTGCTGGGAGTGACAGGCACCCACCCCTCATATGTCTGGGCACTGCTGGGAGTGATAGCCACCCACCCCTCATATGTCTGGGCACTGCTGGGAGTGATAGGCACCCACCCCTCATATGTCTGGGCACTGCTGGGAGTCCTCTGCACCCACCCCTCATTTGTCTGGGCACTGCTGGGAGTCCTCTGCACCCACCCCTCATATGTCTGGGCAGTGCTGGGGGTCCTCTGCACCCACCCCTCATATGTCTGGGCACTGCTGGGAGTGATAGGCACACACCCCTCATATGTCTGGGCACTGCTGGAAGTGATAGGCACCCACCCCTCATATGTCTGGGCACTGCTGGGAGTCCTCTGCACCCACTCCTCATATGTCTGGGCACTGCTGGGGGTCATCTGCACCCACCCCTCATATGTCTGGGCACTGCTGGGAGTGATAGGCACACACCCCTCATATGTCTGGGCACTGCTGGGAGTGATAGGCACCCACCCCTCATATGTCTGGGCACTGCTGGGAGTGATAGGTGTTAGAAGGCGACCTCAGAGGGGCCCGGAAGGGCCCTGACTGCCCTGAGACCCACCCTCGAGGTATCGTAGCCGGGCACTGGCGGGAGACTCCTCAGGGGAGGAACCTCGTATCTAGGATCGTACACTCGGCACCACACGACAGAGAGACACTACACGAGGAGTTCTTAAGAGCAAATCTTTATCAGATCGGAGTGATAGGATCTTTCTGATCAGCAAGGTAAAATATATACAAGGAGAGCGCGGGCTCACAAAGTCTTGGAGGGGGGGTTAGGAGGTAGCGGGACAGTCTTTGGGGATAAGAATCAGATGCAGGAGCGTACCCGGCGCACAGCTCACAATCCTCGAGCTGGGGGATACGCTTGTCGTCGTGGGGTCCGGCGGGACCAAGAGAGCCTGTGGGAGCCACGAGTCACTCAGCAGGCTCGAGTACAAGTTCGGAGGTCTTACGATCTTCAGGGAGCCGCGAGTCACTCAGCAGGGCTCAAGCACAAGTTCGGAGGTCTTACGATCTTCAGGGAGCCGCGAGTCACTCAGCAGGGCTCAAGCACAAAGTCCGGAGGTCTTACGATCTTCAGGGAGCCGCGAGTCACTCAGCAGGGCTCAAGCACAAAGTCGGAGGTCTTACGAGCTTCAGGGAGCCGCGAGTCACTCAGCAGGGCTCAGGTGTTTCCAAGGCGAATCTGCCGGACAGTCCCAGAGCACCCCTTGTTATAGGGCGACTCCTCTTTGATGTCCGGAGTCTGTGCAGGCAGGGGTCTTGTCACCTGGGGGTCGCTTGTTGGGGGTTTCCTGCCATTGTCCTTTGATCCTTTCAGGGCCGGGTCGGGAGGAGTCCCAGACACCCAGCAGGCATGGAGCCAGCCCTCGGGGAGGCCGGTGGGTCGATCGAAACCCACCTTCCCAGGGAAGCGCAGAGGTGTGATGGAAACTGCTCCTCCCTTTCTCATCCCAAGGGGAGCGCGATGTCCTCCAGCCGGAGTGGCGCCTTGTTGGACCCGGCCTCGTAGAATGGCCCTTCGTGCCCCCGCACCACCGAAACCTGGTACCTGCAGCCCAAGCACACGGCCCAGCCGAACCTCCCCACCAGGACACACGCACCGACCCGGACATCCCCGTCCCTGGCCTCTCTCCTTTCGGCCACCCCGGGCCCGCGTGCCCACTTCATGCACCAAGATGGCCGCCCGGCCCCAGCGCGACCCGGGCCTAGAGGCGCCACTCCGGCTGGAGGACATCGCGCTTCCAGGGGATGAGAGAGGGAGGAGCAGTTTCTATCGCACCTCTGAACTCCCCCGGGACGATGGGTTTCGATCGGCCCTCCGGCCTCCCTGAGGGCTGGCTCCATGCCTGCTGGGTGTCTGGGACTCCTCCCGACCCGGCCCTGAAAGGATCAAAAGACAATAGCAGGAAATCCCGACAAGCGACCCCCAGGTGACAAGACCCCTGCCTGCACAGACTCCGGACATCAAAGAGGGGTCGACCTATAACAAGGGGTGCTCTGGGTCTGTCCGGCAGATTCGACGCTGGAACAACGAGAGCCTGCCGACGTGGTCGCGGCTCCTGGAACTTGGACCCTCCTGAGCCCTGCTGAGTGACTCGCGGCTCCCTGAAGATCGTAAGACCTCCGAACTTGTACCTGAGCCCTGCTGAGTGACTCGCGGCTCCTTGAAACTCGTAAGACCTCCGAACTTGTACCTGAGCCCTGCTGAGTGACTCGCGGCTCCTTGAAACTCGTAAGACCTCCGAACTTGTACCTGAGCCTGCTGAGTGACTCGCGGCTCCTTGAAACTCGTAAGACCTCCGAACCTGTACCTGAGCCCGCTGAGTGACTCGCGGCTCCAACAGACTCTCACGGTCCCGCCGGACCCCGACTACAACATCGTATCCCCCAGCTCGAGGATTGTGAGCTGTGCGCCGGATATGTCCCTGCTTTGAACCTTTACCAGAGACTGTCCCGCTACCCCCTACCCCTTCCGAGACTCTTGAGCCCGTGCTCACCTTGTACATATTTGCCGTGATAACCTACTTGATAAAGATTGTTTTTTCAGAATACCCGGTGTGGTCACTCTGTGTCGTGTGGTGCCAGAAGTACGATCCTAGATACGAGATTCCTCCCCCTGGGGAGTCTCCCGCCAGTGCCCGGCTACGATACTTTGAGGGTGGGTCTCAGGGTAGTCAGGACCCCTTCCAGGCTCCTCTGAGGTCGCCGTCTAACATTGGTGGCAAGCGACGGGATTCGGGCCCATCACCTAGAGATCGTACCGTGAACAACGGAAGCACTACCGACAAAGATGGCAGAAGGAAGCGCCGTGAGCCCCGCAGAAACCAACGCCAACAGGGTGTTCCAGGTGGAGCAGCTAGAAGAATACACACACAAAGAGCTAAAGCAATTTTGCAAAGAACTTAAAATCGCTACCACTGGTCTCAACACTAAAGAGGATTTGCAGAAAGCACTGAAAACTTGGGTGGAGACCGGGGCCTCCCGCCCGGAAGGCACGGGGAAGCACCCCGACGAAGCCGAACCCCCCCAAAGTGAAAGCAGAAGCAATCAGGTGCGTGGCATCGTACCAGACGGGGGCCTATCCCCGGAAGAGCTCGCGGACAGAGAGAGAAGCCGCAATCATGAACTCGAGTTAGCCAAACTCAAAATCGAGGGCGAATTGAAGTTAGCGGAAAAAAAGCTAGCAGTAGAGCAAATGCGTGTACAAGGCGAACTAGAAGAAAAGAAGCTCCAACGGGAGCACGAAGGAAGGAAGCTCCAACTAGAGCACGAACGCAGCTTGAAAGAAATCGAGCTCAAGGCCAGAAGCGAGGAAGGAAGGCCCCCGGGAAACCGAGAGACGGCCTCCCCAGCGGAACAGAAGGTCCACATCCCCAAGGATGTGGTCAAGGAATATTATAAAAACGATGACATTCAGCAATGGTTCAGGGCCTACGAGGTCGCCATGACCTCCCATCGGATCCCGCAGAAGGACTGGGGGGCGGGGTTGTGGGGGCGGTTTCTGAGCGAAGGAAGGGACACCCTGCTCGACCTACCCCTCTCCCTGCAGACCTCCTACAGCCACATGAAAGAGGCTCTACTCACAAGATACGGCCTCACCCCAGAAATGTACCGTCAGCGGTTCCGGGACTGCAGGAAGATCGCGGGCACCACCTGGGTGGAGTATGTAAACTTTTTCAGTCGGGCCTTCGATGGGTGGATCAAGGGCAGCAAAGTCACCACCCTAACCGAACTCACTGACCTCATGTTGTGGGAACATCTGGCGGCGAACTGCTTCATAGAACTACGTCAGCATCTGCTTGACAGCAAGCTCACAGATCCCCGGAAGCTGGCTGTGGAGGCCGACCGCTGGACCAACACCCGGGTCTCCCGGGGCATGGTAGGAGAGTACCCCCGAGCCAGTCAGGGACCACCCCGCCAGAGAGGGGGAGGGAACCAGGGAGGGCCGAGAGAGTCCCAGCCTAGCCCCCCGAAGACACAACCTCCACCTTTCCCGGCGCCCCCCCCACCGGTGACAGGGCCCCCTGGGAGGCGGGGACACCGGGTGACCGTCACATGTTTCCGTTGCCAGAAACCCGGGCACTACGCCAATGACCCAGAGTGCCCCATGGCCACCCAAGTATCCCCTACCACCCCTGCGAGACAGATAGCCAACGTAGCCCTGGGGGAGGAGGTTGAGGAAGCCGAGGAGTGGGAACCCGCAGCGATGGCCCTAGTATCCCTGGGAGATAGGGAGATGATCCCTGGTAGCCTCCTACCCTCCAACACACAGAAATACGGGCAGCTCGTCAAGATCAATGGCCACCAGGTAGAGGCCCTGCGGGACACCGGGGCCAGTATCACCGGTGTCCTCAGGCACCTAGTCCCCGAGGAGCAGATCCTCCCCAACGTCTTTTGCCCCGTCATATCCGCAGACAATAGAGAAAGTATGTGTCAGGTGGCCCTGGTGCCGTTTGAGTGGGGAGGGGTGATAGGTAAACTCAAGGTGGCCGTAAGAACCTCCCAGCCAGTCGACTGCCTCTTAGGGAACGACCTGGAGAGTTCTCCCTGGAAGCACGTCGAACGCAAGGCCCACCTGGGAATGATGGGACTTCCCGAGTGGGTGTGCGCCACCACCCGATCCATGTCAGCCCGACTCACTCCCCGGAAAGAAGTCGAGAGCACCCCGATCGAAGAGACCAGTACAGTCCCCACCGAGGGTCCTCCCGTCCTCCCATCAGAAGGGTCCGTCGCCCGCGACGAACCCGCACCATCCGACCCCGCCCCGGTCCCCGAGTTGGGAGATCTACCCGAGTTGGCCCATTGGCGCCACGAGGGCGGGCCCACTCGGGAAGAATTTTGCCGGGAGCAAGCCACTTGTCCTTCCCTGGTCGGGCTGCGGCGCCAGGCCGAGGGCCAAGCCACAGGTGACCAGACCGGGACACACCGAATCTATTGGGAAAATAACATTTTGTACAGTGAGCAGAAGTCGGTGGAGCTGGGATCCGGACGGGTACTGGTGGTACCCCTCCGCTTCCGAGATTTCCTCCTGGGCTTAGCCCACGACGTCCCCCTCGCCGGCCACCTGGGTCAGGACAAGACCTACAGCCGTCTCGTGACCCATTTTTACTGGCCTAGAATGAGAGCAGCGGTAGAAGCCCACTGCAAGTCCTGCCCCACGTGCCAGGCTAGTGGGAAGAGTGGGGGGAAGTGCAAGGCTCCCCTCCAACCCTTCCCGGTCGTCAGTACCCCTTTTGAACGAGTCGGAATCGACATCGTGGGACCACTGGACCCCCCCACCTCCCAAGGCCACCGTTTCATCTTGGTCCTAGTGGACCACGCCACCCGCTATCCTGAGGCTATTCCCCTACGCACCATTACGGCCCCCGTGGTGGGCCGGGCCCTGATGGGGATATTTTCCAGGGTGGGTTTTCCCCGCGAGGTCGTGAGCGATCGCGGCACTAATTTCATCTCGAAGTATATGACGTCCCTGTGGCAACAATGTGGGGTGTCCTATAAGTTCACCACCCCGTACCATCCCTAAGGGAACGGCCTAGTAGAAAGGTTTAATAGGACTTTGAAAGGGATGATCGCTGGCCTAGAAGAGCCCCTCCGGCGTAAGTGGGACGTCCTGCTCCCCTGCCTCTTGTTCGCTTACCGGGAGGTCCCCCAGAAGTCCTTAGGGTTCAGCCCGTTTGAATTACTCTATGGACACCCCGTCCGAGGTCCCCTCAGTTTGGTTAAGGAAGGGTGGGAGGCAGCACCCCAGACCACCCCCCGAGATGTGTTCCAATACGTCCTGGCCCTCCGGAACCAGACCAGGAAGTTCCGAGAACTGGCCGAGGCCAACCTGGAGGCAAGTCAAGAGGAGATGAAGCGCTGGTACGACCAGAATGCCACTCTGGTCGAGTTCCAGCCGGGCCAGCAGGTGTGGGTCATGGCCCCCGTGAAGCCTGGCGCCCTCCAGGACCGATGGACTGGGCCCTACAAAGTGGTTGAGCGGAAGAGTGAAGTCACATACTTGGTGGACGTCCAGTCACCTCGGGATCCCCTCCGGGTCCTTCACGTGAACCGCCTCAAGCCTCACTTCCAGCGGACAGAACTGAGCCTCCTGCTGGCCACCGATGACGGGGCCGAAGATGAGTCGGATCCCCTCCCGGACCTCCTGTGTGTCAAGGAGCAGGATGGCTCCGTGGAAGGAGTGAACCTCTCCCCAGCCCTCACTGCCCAGCAACAAGCGGACTGCCGCCAGCTCCTAAGACAATTTTCCGACCTCTTCTCCCTGACCCCCCGGGTCACCAACTGGTGTGTTCATGACGTGGACACCGGGGACAGCCCGCCGGTGAGACACCGAGCCTACCGGGTTCCTGACCGGGTCCGGTCCTGCATTCAAGCGGAAGTCTCGAAGATGTTGACCCTGGGGGTGATCGAGCCCTCTGACAGTCCCTGGGCCAGCCCCGTGGTCCTGGTCCCGAAGGCAGCGGCCCCCGGTGTCGCCCCCGAGCTCCGATTCTGCGTGGACTACCGGGGGCTCAATGACGTTACCCGAGCCGATGCCCACCCCATTCCACGAGCCGACGAACTCATTGACCGACTAGGGGCAGCCCGGTTCCTCAGCACATTCGACCTCACCTGCGGATACTGGCAGATTGCACTCACCGAAGGGGCCAAGGAGCGGTCCGCTTTCTCCACCCCTGATGGGCACTACCGCTTCCGCGTAATGCCCTTCGGGATGAAAAATGCCCCGGCCACTTTCCAGCGACTGGTGAATAGGGTCCTGGCCGGGCTAGAACAGTTCAGCGCGGCATATCTGGACGACATCGCTGTCTTCAGTTCAGAGTGGAGTGAGCACCTCCAGCACCTCCGGAGGGTGCTAACCGCCCTGCGCCAGGCAGGCCTCACAGTAAAAGCCAGCAAGTGCCAGATCGGGCAAGGATCCGTGGTCTACTTGGGGCACCAGGTCGGGAGTGGCCAGGTCGCCCCTCTACAGCCAAAGATCGACGCCATCCTGGCCTGGGAACCACCCATCACCCAGACAGAGGTCCGAGCCTTTCTGGGACTCACGGGCTACTACTGAAGATTCATTCGGGGGTATGGCAGCCTTGTCGGCCCTCTCACAGAACTCACGTCTAAAAGACAGCCAAAGAAAGTGCAGTGGACGGCTGCCTGCCAGGAAGCTTTCGATGCCCTAAAAAAGGCCATGTGTACTGCCCCCGTCCTCCAGGCTCCCGACTACGCCAAGGAGTTCATAGTCCAGACCGATGCCTCCGAGCATGGCATTGGGGCCGTCCTGTCCCAAGTAAATGACCAAGGCCTAGACCAGCCCGTCGCCTTCCTCAGTCGGCGGCCGTTGCCCCGAGAACAGAGATGGAGCACCATAGAGCGCGAAGCCTTTGCCGTGGTCTGGGCACTCAAAAAGCTACGACCCTACCTGTTCGGCACCCATTTCAGAGTCCAAACTGACCATCGGCCCTTGCGATGGATCATGCAGATGCGAGGAGAAAACCCCAAGCTACTGCGGTGGTCAATCTCCCTCCAGGGGATGGATTTCACCGTGGAACACCGCCCTGGTACGGACCACGCCAATGCTGACGGCCTCTCCCGGTTCTTCCGCCTCAGCGAAGAGAACCCCCCAAGCTGATGGGCAGTTCTCTCCGGCTTTCAGCTGGGGGGGACGCTTGTTGGACCCGGCCTCGTAGAATGGCCCTCCGTGCCCCCGCACCACCGAAACCTGGTACCTGCAGCCCAAGCACACGGCCCAGCCGAACCTCCCCACCAGGACACACGCACCGACCCGGACATCCCCGTCCCTGGCCTCTCTCCTTTCGGCCACCCCGGGCCCGCGTGCCCACTTCATGCACCAAGATGGCCGCCCGGCCCCAGCGCGACCCGGGCCTAGAGGCGCCACTCCGGCTGGAGGACATCGCGCTTCCAGGGGATGAGAGAGGGAGGAGCAGTTTCTATCGCACCTCTGAACTCCCCCGGGGCGATGGGTTTCGATCGGCCCTCCGGCCTCCCTGAGGGCTGGCTCCATGCCTGCTGGGTGTCTGGGACTCCTCCCGACCCGGCCCTGAAAGGATCAAAAGACAATAGCAGGAAATCCCGACAAGCGACCCCCAGGTGACAAGACCCCTGCCTGCACAGACTCCGGACATCAAAGAGGGGTCGACCTATAACAAGGGGTGCTCTGGGTCTGTCCGGCAGATTCGACGCTGAAACAACGAGAGCCTGCCGACGTGGTCGCGGCTCCTGGAACTTGGACCCTCCTGAGCCCTGCTGAGTGACTCGCGGCTCCCTGAAGATCGTAAGACCTCCGAACTTGTACCTGAGCCCTGCTGAGTGACTCGCGGCTCCTTGAAACTCGTAAGACCTCCGAACTTGTACCTGAGCCCTGCTGAGTGACTCGCGGCTCCTTGAAACTCGTAAGACCTCCGAACTTGTACCTGAGCCTGCTGAGTGACTCGCGGCTCCTTGAAACTCGTAAGACCTCCGAACCTGTACCTGAGCCCGCTGAGTGACTCGCGGCTCCAACAGACTCTCACGGTCCCGCCGGACCCCGACTACAACATCGTATCCCCCAGCTCGAGGATTGTGAGCTGTGCGCCGGATACGTCCCTGCTTTGAACCTTTACCAGAGACTGTCCCGCTACCCCCTACCCCTTCCGAGACTCTTGAGCCTGTGCTCACCTTGTACATATTTGCCGTGATAACCTACTTGATAAAGATTGTTTTCTCAGAATACCCGGTGTGGTCACTCTGTGTCGTGTGGTGCCAGAAGTACGATCCTAGATACGAGATTCCTCCCCCTGGGGAGTCTCCCGCCAGTGCCCGGCTACGATACTTTGAGGGTGGGTCTCAGGGTAGTCAGGACCCCTTCCAGGCTCCTCTGAGGTCGCCGTCTAACACGCCTATAGGCTAGGGTCGCGCTGGGGCCGGGCGGCCATCTTGGTGCATGAAGTGGGCACGCGGGCCCGGGGTGGCCGAAGGAGGAAGGCCACGGACGGGGGAAGTCCGGGTCGGGTGTGTGTGTTCTGGTGGGAAGGATCTGCTAGGCCGTGGGCTCGGGGCTGGTGTGAGGTGCAGGGGTCAGGTCTGACTACGTTACGAGGGCCAGGTCTAACAATAGGCACCCACCCCTCATATGTCTGGGCACTGCTGGGAGTGATAGGCACCCACCGCTCATATGTCTGGGCACTGCTGGGAGTCCTCTGCACCCACCCCTCATTTGTCTGGGCACTGCTGGGAGTCCTCTGCACCCACCCCTCATATGTCTGGGCACTGCTGGGCGTCCTCTGCACCCACCCCTCATATGTCTGGGCACTGCTGGGAGTGATAGGCACCCACCCCTCATATGTCTGGGTACTGCTGGGAGTGATAGGCACACACCCCTCATATGTCTGAGCACTGCTGGGAGTCCTCTGCACCCACCCCTCATATGTCTGGGCACTGCTGGGAGTGATAGGCACCCACCCCTCATATGTCTGGGCACTGCTGGGAGTCCTCTGCACCCACCCCTCATATGTCTGGGCACTGCTGGGAGTCCTCTGCACCCACCCCTCATATGTCTGGGCACTGCTGGGAGTGATAGGAACCCACCCCTCATATGTCTGGGTACTGCTGGGAGTGATAGGCACCCACCTCTCATATGTCTGGACACTGCTGGGAGTCCTCTGCACCCACCCCTCATATGTCTGGGCACTGCTGGGAGTGATAGGCACCCACCCCTCATATGTCTGGGCACTGCTGGGAGTCCTCTGCACCCACCCCTCATATGTCTGGGCACTGCTGGGAGTCCTCTGCACCCACCCCTCATATGTCTGGGCACTGCTGGGGGTCCTCTGCACCCACCCCTCATATGTCTGGGCACTGCTGGGGGTCCTCTGCACCCACCCCTCATATGTCTGGGCACTGCTGGGAGTGATAGGCACACACCCCTCATATGTCTGGGCACTGCTGGGAGTGACAGGCACCCACCCCTCATATGTCTGGGCACTGCTGGGAGTGATAGGCACCCACCCCTCATATGTCTGGGCACTGCTGGGAGTGATAGGCACCCACCCCTCATATGTCTGGGCACTGCTGGGAGTGATAGGCACCCACCCCTCATATGTCTGGGCACTGCTGGGAGTCCTCTGCACCCACCCCTCATATGTCTGGGCACTGCTGGGGGTCCTCTGCACCCACCCCTCATATGTATGCTTCCTGCTCTGAACCCGTCTTTTCTCCAGTGCCTGTTATTTTATTGCTATCTTTCCCGTTCCCGTTCCTGAGGCCTTTTGCTTACTGTATCGTTTCTCTGCAGCCCCGCAGACCAGCGAGTTTACCTAATTGTCTTCTCCGGAATCCGAGAGCGTGTATGCTCTCATTCAGCTGACTCTCACTCCAGTTCCAGTGCGTGTTTTCCTCCCGCCTTCGGCTTGCCGCTTTGAGACAGCTCGAGGTTTCTGAACCCCTGCCTGCTACAAACCTCAGAGGTTGTCGGATTTATCTGCACACTCCACAGTTCTCTTCAAAAACGTTACTGGACCCATCTTTCTGCGCGCCTTGTGTGGAAAACATTTCCTAAACGCTGTCAAGATCAAGTGCTTGGGTTGCACTTCCCGAGGAGTGAACGACTCACAAGGATAACCTTAGTGCCACCTGTGACTACGCCGGATAGAACCCTCACGTTCTGCTGCTATTCTCAGCGGGGAAATTTCCCGTCCTTCATTTCCATCCAGTCTCCTGCTTCATTGCGAAGACACCACTTACAGCCCAACGCCCTGGGGGCAACTGCTGCTGCTGTTGGGGCTTGCCCTCTCCCTCCCTCTCGCCGCCGTGAATCTTTCGTGGCCGCAGCGTGGAGGCGGGGCAAGCGGCGGACTTCATCTCCCAGCCTTCCCGGACGGCGGAAGCTACGTCACCCCATACGCGCCCGGAGGCGCCATTAAAACGGCCCTACACCCCGCGACGCGCGCGGGCTAAGCCCGGGCAAAGGGCGGGCCCTCTGTGGCCCTCAGAGGACCGATTGAGGCCGGGACGGGCCCACCCCATTTACTCTGTGAATTGGAGACACTACGCAAGAACTGGTATGTGCGGTTACTATTACTACTAAATCTGTAGAAATCAGCTGGGTGCTGACAAAAACTTTATTGAGTGCTGTACTGTCTCCGGTGAATATTGATATCCCTACGCCATGAGTGAGCAGATGAAAAAGGGAACTCTTGATAGCTATTTTAAGAAACCTAATACTGACTCTGCCCGGGAGGTCGTTCTTGCAGAACTTAGGGACAGACGCCGTTGTTCAATAGAACTTATAAAAAATATGGCATCAACCTCGCTATTTCCTGAAGCTCCATGTACGGGCATTGAGGTTTCTTCTTTCCAGGACTCTATGCTACCCTTGGGTACTAACGACTCTACTAGGAGCCCTGTTACGTCTATCGTGCACGAACAAAGCGCTGATATGGCCCTACCTATTCTTCTTTCCCCTATCCCTCCCCTTGATGACTCAAATATTATCTTGGATGCCCAACATGAGTTATCACCCCAAGCTAATGAGTCGACATCTACTAATGATCTTATATATAGTCAGACCACACTGACCGGCCCAGTGCCCAGGAAAAAAAGGAAGATAGTCTCTGAGTTACGTAAAAATAAATGTAATAACATTTCTAGAAGTAACTCTAATGCTACCTGTTCTGGAAATAATGCTACCCTCAGTTCACTGAAACAACCTCCCACTGGTAGTATTGCATCTTGCTTGAACCAAGTTGGCACTAATGGGGAGTTACTGGATGAAATTGGCAAATTGATGGAAAAATTTATGTTGCCAATTGTAGAAAGTCTAAAGAACATTGAAGAAAGGCTAGCGAAAGTTGAATCTTTAGTGGGAAATAAGATGGAACAAAACATGACCACATCTGGCCCTTCACAAATACCATCTACAGCGTTGGCTTCTGCTACAGTTTCTTCTAGCTCATCCCCAGACGAACAAGCGACTCAATTGATTACATCAATAAGCAAGGGAGGGGTTAGCTATTCAGATAGTACTATTACCTCTAAACCATCTTGCACAACCATGGCTAGGGTTAGGACCTGTACTGTAAACACCCCAAAGAACGAGGGTCATTTGTCTGTCAAACCGGGGCACAACATTGATCCCTCAACTAAACCACGAGGTCCGTTGTCTATTAATCTACCACCAGAGGCAGTCCCCCTGGTAGTTGTGCTTGCAGGGGTTCCTATGATAAAACCGGATGTTGCAGAAGGATACCACCAACTAAAAAACAAAGTTATCCACTGGCTAGGCCAAAATCGCCCTCTTCCTTCCTATATTAATGGGGAAATCTTACACGTAAGACGCCTGCCCTGGTTGGGTAACACTGCAAAAACTATACACGGGGATATTATCCTCATCAACTTTAGGGACCCAAGAGCTGTTGCTCATATTCTGAACTGGCAAACGCTGTATAGGAGTTCATCAATCACAACTTGGGAACTCACCTACTTTTTTCCAAGACCAAAACCAGCTGTCACCTCTGTGATGGAGGATTCATCCAATATCCAACATAATCTAATGATCCCCTTAAGAAACAGATTTGAGGTGTTAGAAAGCTTGGAGGATGTTGATTGACTCAACACTCATGAGTCTACGAGAGCACCACCTGCGGCGCCCGAGACAAATACAAGTATGCATTATAATGAGTCTAGTACTGTATCATCTCCAGTAGAGGTAGAATATCCCCTTGAGCACTTGGTCGATCATGCCCTACCAACTCCAGATAATGCTAGGGTTATTACCCAGGAATCAGTAGGCACCCTATTTTCATGGAATATTGCTGGGCTGATCTCCAAAATGGAATCACCAGAGTGGATGAGTTTTGTTAATAAATTTGACCTTTGCATATTCCAGGAAACTTGGGCCTGTGAAGCATGTTTTATGCAGGGCTACTTGAATTATTTTGTCCCTGCGGTAAAAGGCCCAAGGGGCAGACCTATGGGGGGCCTAGTAGTTTGGGTTCGTCAAACTTTAAAATTGGGCATTAAAGTTGTTGATACAAGAAGTAGGGATATCCAACTAATCAGAATAGACTTAGAAAAGCTGGGTAGTGTAGACATTTACAATGTTTATGTCCGGAGGAAGAAGAGTGGGAGGTCAGAGGTACTAGAAGATCTTGATAGCCTCATTGACATACACTCGCCGACCAACAATATTATCATTGCGGGCGATTTTAATAGTACATTTGAACCCTTGATTAGCAATGATGATCTCTTTGGAGAAGAGGAGGATCGACTATGGGGCGTGCCTAAACTAGAGCTGCCTCCAATAGTGCGATGGTCCGCTGATATCATTGGTTTAAATGCTCTATGTTATGGTAAGGGGCTAAGAGCACTGAATGGCAGGACTAGTGGAGATAGAAAAGGTGCAAGCACATTTGACAACGGTAGGCACAACAGCAGAATTGACTATCTGCTATGCAGCCTAAAGCTATGGCCATCTATCTGTAATATGTATGTGGATGGAAGGTTGGAGAGTGACCATAACCCTTTGTGCCTGTCACACAAGTGGTGGCCACATACTGGCTTGCCTGTGGGACTTCCTGTGCTCGTACCACCCCGGATAGTTCCCACCAACAACATGAGGAGGTTACGCTGGGAAAAGGTTGCAATCAACCAACAGGCTATTGATAGTATGAATAGCCGTGTTGATCAAGCCATATTAGACCTTGAGGATTGTAATACACTGAGCAATGGCCTGAACAGGGTTGAAGGAATTCATAATTCCCTTTTTGATGCAATCAAGGGATACTTCCTTAAGCCTGCCAAGGACAAAGGTGACAGGGTCCCCAAGCCAGCTAAATGGTACAACGATGAATGCAGGGAGTGTAGATTTGCATTGGGTAATGCTATTAAGGGAGGGCAAACAGCTTTAATCCAAGTTGCCAGGAAAAATTACAAAACTAGTATTGTGAAGGCTAAACAAGCCTGGGATGAGCAACATTGGATTGAGCTGAAGGCAGCTAGCGATAGCAAGGATTCTCGACAGTTCTGGCACATTGTCAGATGGGGAAAATCAGGTGGCCCTGAATCCCCTCAAAACAATGTCCCTGAAACTGAATGGGTAAAGTTTTTTAAAAACCAATATGCTGTTTTTAATACTACCGAACGGCATGAGACAGTCTGTGTAGACCTCCCAAAAGAAAATCCTTTCTGCCCTAGTGAAATTATGACGGCTCTGGATGCAGTTGCCTGCGGACGAGCCCCTGGCCTTGATGGCGTGCCAGCGGATCTATTTGTTAACGATAAAGAGCGCTGGTGCTCATACATCCACCATCTTATTAATGCCATTGCCTTGGGTGCATCAGTACCAAAATCCTGGAAGGGTGCAGTGATTATCCCCATTTTCAAGAAAGGAGATCGATCATTGCCAGGTAATTACCGCCCTATAAGCCTTATAGATACCATCCAAAAGGTAGTGGGGCGTGTGATTGTCAATAGGCTCCTGGATTGGGCGGAAGAGACCAAGGCCCTATCAACCTTCCAGGCTGGCTTTCGCCGATCCACAAGTACGGTGGACCAGGTCTTTCGTTTTACCATGATTCAATGGAGGACGGTGGTCCTCGGCAAAGGAAGCCTGTATGCGGCCTTTGTCGATCTAAGGGCCGCTTTTGATCTGGTCCCTCGACTAAAGCTATGGTCGGTTTTACAGAAGCAGGGCATCCCAAACGAGTTGTTATCTATGATAATGAGACTCCATGAATCAAATTATGCAAGAATACAGTGGGGTGGCTTAGGCTCAGTTACCTCAGATTTTCCAGTGGAGAGGGGCGTTAGACAGGGATGTTCGATGGCCCCAGTCCTTTTTACACTTTACATCAATGATGTGGTAGCACGTATGACTTCCGCCCAAGTGGATGCCCCTTTTTTAGATGGTATTAAAATTCCTATTTTAATGTTCGCGGATGACACACTCATCCTAGCTAAAACGCCAAGTGGATTGCAGTGTGCTTTGTCAATCTTCGACCAATTTTGTAAAGAGTATGGCCTAGAAGTAAACATTACAAAAACGAAGTTGATGACTTTTAATCCCCATCGTAGCTTCAAGACAAAAATTACCTTAAACAACCGTCCGTTGGAGGTAGTTAATAATTTTACTTATTTGGGTATGCATATATCCAATGCGCAGGCTTGGCGGCACCATATTGAAATTGCAACAATCAAACATAGGCAATTGGCAGGCGCAATCAGCTCAGAACACAGAAAATCATTCACTAAACCTGTGAAACCTGTCTTACAGGTTTATGAAGCTAAAGCTCTGGGTTCTGTACTTTATGGTGCCGAGTTGTGGGGGTTTGAAAAAATGCCGGCTCTTCAACTTGCAGAGAATATATTTCTTAGGGCCATTACAGGCGTTCCCAAAAGCACCCCGCTGCTGCCCCTTAAGTATGACTTGGGCAGAAGAGCCATTGAAGATATGGCACGGCTCCGCCCAATATTGTACTGGCGCAGGTTATGGACCACGCCTGCGCTTTCCCACTACGCAGGGGGCTTTCTAGACATCATAAGAACTGACCTCCATCATAAAATAGGCTGGCTAAAAGCGCTTAGGGCATCCTTGCTTGAGCTTGGCTTGAGCACACTTTGGGAAGATCCTGCAGGAGCAACCTTCCCTTCTAAAAGTACGATCAAGATCATTTATTGGGAGAAGGTTGCCCAGCGGAACTGGTGTAGCCCAAGTGTTGGTAACATGACTAGAGAGTTCCTAGAGGCCAAGATGTACCCCCATCTGGAGCCTTACTGGGATATCATAACCAAGCCAAGAGATAGGAAGCTTCTCTTCCAACTAAGAGCTGGAGCACTTCCCCTTAGATCTTTAACAGCAAAATGGGAAGCGGGAAATAGTGCTGTTTGCCCTGCCTGTGGTACAAAAAATGAAACCATTGGTCATTTCTTGTTTTCTTGTGAAATCTATGCTGCTCCACGGCGTATATGGCTTACTCCAATGTGCAAAAATCTAGGAACTACTAGTGGCACTGTTGCTCTACGCATTATATGCACCAGCACATTGCCTTGGATTTCAATTGCCACTGCAAAGTATCTAGGATGGGCGTGGATGATTAGATTGAGACTGCTAGTCAATTGACTATTCTCTGGAACCGGGGGAGACTGCTAGTCTTTTTACTATTCCCCCCCCTGCTAATGTTTAGCATTTTATCGTATGTAATTTCTTTTATAATTTTTAATTATTTAAATATCATTGTTTTAACAAAAAGTATCCACTGTAATTATTGCGGAATGTCTAATCCAGGGCTTTAATTATGTCAACCCGCATCTGATCTGAACAGCACCGCTGCCAAATGAAATAATGTCTCCCTTATGGATCTAATTTAACTAGATTTTGTAAAAGTATGTAGTATCGAAATGTATTGTATTTAATAGTATTTTAATGTATCTAATGAATTGTTATTGTATATTGTATCTTGCTTTTATGAATATCCTTCGAATAAAGCATACTTTGACTTGTATGGGCACTGCTGGGGGTCCTCTGCACCCACCCCTCATATGTCTGGGCACTGCTGGGAGTGATAGGCACACACCCCTCATATGTCTGGGCACTGCTGGGAGTGACAGGCACCCACCCCTCATATGTCTGGGCACTGCTGGGAGTGATAGGCACCCACCCCTCATATGTCTGGGCACTGCTGGGAGTGATAGGCACCCACCCCGCATATGTCTGGGCACTGCTGGGAGTGATAGGCACCCACCCCTCATATGTCTGGGCACTGCTGGGAGTCCTCTGCACCCACCCCTCATTTGTCTGGGCACTGCTGGGAGTCCTCTGCACTCACCCCTCATATGTCTGGGCAGTGCTGGGGGTCCTCTGCACCCACCCCTCATATGTCTGGGCACTGCTGGGAGTGATAGGCACCCACCCCTCATATGTCTGGGCACTGCTGGGAGTGATAGGCACCCACCCCTCATATGTCTGGGCACTGGTGGGAGTCCTCTGCACCCACCCCTCATATGTCTGGGCACTGCTGGGGGTCCTCTGCACCCACCCCTCATATGTCTGGGCACTGCTGGGAGTGATAGGCACACACCCCTCATATGTCTGGGCACTGCTGGGAGTGATAGGCACCCACCCCTCATATGTCTGGGCACTGCTGGGAGTCCTCTGCACCCACCCCTCATATGTCTGGGCACTGCTGGGAGTGATAGGCACACACCCCTCATATGTCTGGGCACTGCTGGGAGTCATCTGCACCCACCCCTCATATGTCTGGGCACTGCTGGGAGTGATAGGCACCCACCCCTCATATGTCTGGCCACTGCTGGGAGTGATAGGCACCCACCCCTCTATGTCTGGGCACTGCTGGGAGTGATAGGCACCCACCCCTATGTCTCTGTCCACTGATGTGGATCGTAGCACGACACCCACCCACCCGCCCACACGCTCTGAAGGCCTGGGTACGGGCCGTACCACCATTGTTGGGGTGACGTAGGGGTACGGCCCGTACCCAGGCCTTCAGAGCATGGGTACGGGTCGCACAATGCGTACCCCTACGTCACCCCAACAATGGTGGTACGGCCCATACCCAGGCCTACAGAATGTGGGCACGGGCCGTACCACCATTGTTGGGGTGACGTAGGGGTAGGCGTTGTACGACCCGTACCCATGCTCTTCAAGCCTGGGTACGGGCCGTAGCCCCAATGTTGGGGTGACGTAGGGGTAGTCGTGGTACGACCCGTACCCACGCTCTTAAGGCATGGGTACGGTGCGTACCACAATTGTTGTGGTGACGGGATGCGTCCACGTCCACTTCCTTTGTGGCGGGACGCAGGCCTTGGTGGACACGCCCCCCCCCCCCCGGAGTGACCAGTCCCTGGAGGTACGGTATGTACAGGGCATGTATACATTTTGCCTTGGGTGGGGGTTATGTTTCCTGCCCCCCACCTTTGCCCCTGGGTGTTGTTCTGACCTTCTGCGTCGTCTGCGTCGGTTCCTGTGCACCAGGTCATAGGCTATGAGGGCCGGGATGACACGTAGGATGGGGTCCATGGCTGTCCGTCGCGTACAGGTGCTCCTTCCTCGCGTCGTCCTCAATTTCCCGGCAGTTTTTGGCTCCCGTAAAAAAATGCTACGTGCGGAGTGACGTAGGCACGAATCGTACTTGATAGTTCGTAAAACGCTGCCTGACTCCGTCCGGAACGTCACGTACGCGGTGTCCTTAATCGGAATTGTGGGTATATTTTAGCCGGTCGGTGTTTTGTACGAATCGTACGGAAATGGTATTTCTGTTCGAATCGTACTTGTGGGTTTGTAAGGTGGTTTTCCCGGGTACGAGTCGGACGGAGAAAATGCTCCGTACGACGGTTCGTACCCGGGTTTTACAGGATCGGAATCGGCACCAAAATGTTTAATTTGTATTACCTTTTTTAAATTGTTTTAGGTTGTAGTAGAAAAAGTGCATTTCACCTCTTTAGCATCCAACACCTTCTTCAAATAGCCTTAGTTCCGAGTGGGAATAGTAAGGGGCCTATTACGGTGTCGGTAGGAGTTTCTTCCAAATTTCACCACGGCGCAGACAGGACCGACGCCTAATAATGATGCAACCGCACATGGTGTGGTCGCATTCCCACATATCCCTGTGGGAGCATATGTTACAGCTGTACACCGGCCATAGTACATGCTCCCATGGGGAAATATGAGGTTGTGTTAATCCCTGCACCCTGTGGCAGGCACCACAAGGTGCTTGCCACAAGGTGCAGGAATTAACAGGGGGGCACCATAGGTTCCCCCTTGTCCCTCAACCGGCGGCCGCAAGGGAAAGTGGGCCCTGCTAGAGGTCCCCACGCACGCTTTTCAAAATGGTTTGCATGTCAGAAAGGCAAGCATGGAAACCCTGCCAGAAACCGTGCATCGTAATCTGAACGGCATAAACCGCCATCCATTTGGATTACGGGCCGGTTTCGACTGGCTGATGGGCTCCATGAGCCCGTCAGAAGCCAGCTGGAATGACTGGCTGGTTTCAATTGATTTCAACTAAGATTGTAAGCAGCCAGTCGGAATTGAAACCGACAATGTGGATGGTAAAGCCTCCGACCTAAGGTCGAAGTATTTACAGCCAACATCATAATCGGCCCCTAAATGTGTTACCCCTTTAGTGACCAACACATTCTCCAAAATGGTTAGATTGGAGTGGGAATTGTAAATGTAACCCCATTATTGTGCAACACCTTCCCCCAAATGTTACCCTTTTAGTGCCTAACACTTTCCCTAAATTTGTATAGGTTGGAGTGGGAATAGTAAATGACACTGTCTTAGGGCCTGATTACGAGTTTGGTGGTGTGGCACTGGGTCTTCCCCGCCACTGTACCACCACCCGCCAGATTAGAAGTGTTTCTTGTGTCTGGTGGGCTTTGTTTTTATGTTCCCATGGCGGTGCCTCAGAAAATGGGCACCGCCATGGGAACGCCAAAAACAGTTCCATGTACGGCATGGACAGTAAAGTCCATGCTGTGCAGGAACTGTGGTGCATGCACACCATGGCCCAAAGGCAACAGGGGGCCCTATAGGGCCCCATTTGTTTCCTCTCGACCAGTTTTCATGGAGGAGGAACCGCCATGAAAACCGTGATGGAGAGGAAACTTGTAATATGTTTGGCGGGACTGCAATGGTACTGCCAAACATATTGCAGCATCTACACTACTGCACTACCGCCAGGGAACCGAAGATCCCTGGCAGCTGCAGCAGGGCAATGGTGGTCCGACTGCCCTAATTGTAATAGTACGATTGGAAGACTGCCACTGCCGTGCCCTCACAAGTCAGGCAGTCCGTGGACCGACAGACTCTTAATCGAGCCCAGTGTGTCCAACGCCTTCCCCAAATTTTTTCAGATTGGTGTGGGAATAGTAAATGTCACCCCTTTAGTATCCAACACTGTCCCCAAATTGGTTTAGATTGGAATGGGAATAGCCTTTTTCACTCTTTTAGTGCCCCACACCTTCTTCAAATTGGTATAGATTGGAGAGGGAATAGTAAATGTTACCCTTGTAGTGTCCAACACCTTCCTCATATTGGTATAGGTGGAAGAGGGAATTGTAACTGATACCCTATTAGTGCCCAACACTTTCTTAAACATAGTTTATGTTGAGTGTGATTACTTAGTTTTATAATTTTAGTCTGAAACCCTTTGTTTCAAATGTATGTCTATATAGTAGAAAGAGTTTGTGTTATTTCATTATGGTTGTTGGTGTTGAGAAATATATAAAATAATTGTTAGTTGTATGTTTGTAAGCAATAATATAATTAATTAAATTTTATAGAATAGAGACATTTAACACATTTTTCTCATTTTATTTATGTTTTCATAGTTTATTCAATGTATATTTTTACATTTTTAAACATATATATTTCAACTTAAAAATAAACATTTATATAGTTAAGTAAATAAAACATTTGAATTATTTATTAAATAAAAAATGTAAATTATCGTTAAATACTATTGTTTGTTGTACATTTTCCACTTTTATTTTCCATTATTTAGCACTTTTTAAACATTTCTTAAATTGTTTTATATACATATTTTCAACATAATTTTAACAAAGTTTTTCAGTATATATCAAATAATTGTATATATTTTATACAATTGTTTTAATTTTTTTACAACATGTTTTACATGTTTAATATATTTTATCATACATTTATTAAATATTTTTTACATTATTTCCCATTCATTTCTATGGGGACATAGGTTTTTTTTTAGTTTCATTTGGCAGGCATGTTTTTTGTTTTTACCATTTCCTTCTATTTTTTTATCTACTTGTGTTACTTTTTAATCTATTTTCCCAGATCCAGGTTGGGGTAAGGGGCTGCTGTTAGTTGGAAAAGGCAGGTCCTTTATAAAGGATCTTTTAAGGGTTTTAAGGGTAGAGTAGTTTAGCGGGGGATTTAGAAGTTAGTTACAGTGTTATTTGTGTTTTTGTTTGTATATTTAGATGTATTATTAGTAGTATTTTTAACTCGTTTGTAGTTTTGGCTTTTCATGCACTATTTTACTAATGCACCGTTTTGTTATGTTATGTTAAATTGTGTTATGTAACCCATATTTTGATGATTAAGTGTGATGCATATGTATTTTTGGGAATGTAATGTGTTTTGCAGGTGGGCTTTCTTATTTACTGTACAGGTTTTTGTCTATGAACGTGTCCAATGGGCATTTGGGGTTTCCACTTTTAAAAAAAAAATCATCAATTTTGGTTTACAATAAAACAATGCTGTTTACTTTGATTTCCTTTTTTGTTGGGTTTCATGAAGCGTTTCTGTTTTTATAAACACTTCTACAGGTTTTTTAATGGTTCCTAGGTACTTTGGATTGCCTTGAGGGATCTCTAATTGATTTGTTTTATTTTTGCTTTTTTTGGGTGGGCTTTTTAGAAAATATTTTTCCTATTTTTGGTGGATTACTGTTTTTGAATGCGTGGATACAGAGGAAGTTCTGCAACTACAGTAAAGTTTATTTATTTTGTTTCTTTTAGGTGGGAAATGTGATATTTTATTGTTTGTGCAAATATTATCTGATTGTTATTTGGAATTGTTTGATTCATGTGTTATAATTACTTTATGTGATGGATTGAGTTTGTTTGTTAGTTTCTTGGTTGGTGATGTTTACATTTTTTGTTTAATTAATTTATCTATCATTTTATTATCTCAGTTGTTATTAACATTAGAATGTATTTCATTTTTAGACTGATGTAATAATATATTATACATATTGTTTATTTAAAAAAAATGATTTGCCATATTGGTTTAGATTTTATGACAGGTTTATGGACTTTAGTAGGTTACTATTAATATACAATATGCTTTTGGCTATCATTGCCAAGTAAACTACTCCTTTGTATTTCTGAAGAGTTTGAGTTCAAATTGTAGCATGTTGTACATTCTTTTGGTTTGTTTGCTAAGTTTAGGGGCAATTTGGTTAAGAGATTGCTCCATTCGTAGTTGTTGGTGGCTCTGCTCTTTTTGTAATGCTTTCTTTAAATTTATAGAGTGCAGATTGGGTTGTGCCTAGTGTGGATTGGAAGGCATTGTGCCATCCTTCCACTGTGTTGTTTGTTTTGGCTTCCTGTTCAAAGGTGCTGTCATAAACATTTCTTCATGGCATTTGGAATTTGGATTTCCGTCTGTGGCCAGAGCGATGCAGTGTGTCAACCCAAGTGTCTTTCAAATAATCCTTTAGGGGGCTTAGTTTGTCTTAATTTTGTTGGTAAAAATGGCTTTCTCTTATTGCATTGTAGTAGTTAGCTACTTCTGTGGCAGAAACATAGGCTAGTGCTATCATTTATTTTTTATTTTGAAGGGATATTGACTGTTTATGGAGTTTGGAGGTCTTCGGACCGTCGTTGTGGTGGAGTTAGATTCACCGCAGCCAACTAGGCATTCTGCCTGCCATATTACGAGTTTGGTGGTTTGCTGAATGAAAGACCACCAGAGCAATGCCGACACTGCAAACCATTCGCCGACCGTCCGATGGAGGTCGGGGAAAAGCAACTGTCATAGGGTGGTACAGAGAAGTTCACTGCCATCAAATTACAAGTTGGTTTTCCAACGAGCCAACAGTGGTGGTGGGACCGCCTGCTTCCTTCAGTCACTGAGGTGGGTACCTTCCTCCAGGACTCCCCTTCACAGAAGCATCTTGACCCCAATCCAAAGGAGCCTGCTGGGGCCGAAATCCAGGTAAATCCGTTTTGTACTATATACCCATTGATTGGACTGGGCACATACGGTTCAGACTCCAGCAATGTGAAAGTGCTAGTAGTAGGTATTTTTTCACGTGTCATGCATATGTGTACACTGCAGTAAAAAGAATACACACTTGCTTGGACACTAATGAAAAAACAGACACCGCTGTCAGAAATGCAGCTGCTGGCCCATCGGGAACATCGTAATACGGCAGGCGGAAGACCGCTGTGGCAACTGTCTTATTGGGACTGCCTCTGGGACAGGAGGGCGGTCGGACCGCTATACTTGTAATCAGGCCCTTAGTGCAGATTGTTGAAAGTGTATGCATATGCTTTGATTGAAATGATAGTAACAGCCCTGCGTGGCTGTGTGGTGATACATTTTTAAAATCGTTTGAATCATGGCTTGCTCAAAGTCTATGATTAGCTTTGGGGGTGGTAGTTATTTGTTTTATTTTATTTGCAACCATTGTCAGAAACCATGGGCTCAGCATTGTCTCCTACGCCGATGACACCTAGCTCATCCTCCCCCTCACCAATGAACCCGACATCACCAGGTGCAACTTCCAAGGAGGGATGAAAGCCGTCGCAACCTGGTTGAGCAACAACTGCCTGAAGCTCATCTCAGAGAAAAGAAAGTCCTCATCCTCGGCCCCACACACTCCACATGGGACAATACCTGGTGGACCCTGCCCCTGGAAACCGACCCACCCCAACGGACCATGCACGCAACCTCTGCATCATACTCGACTCTTCACTCACCAATAATCACCAGATCAACGCTGTATCCTCTGCATACTTCACAAGGCGTTCAAGTGGATCCCCACCGATTCCGGGAAAACCGCCACCCACGCACTCATCACCAGAAGACTGGACTACAGCAACGCTCTCTACACCAGAATCAATAAAAAAACTCCTCTGCAAACCTCAGACCATCCAGAACGCCACAGCTAGACTCATCCTCGACATTCCACGACATGACCACATCACCCAACACCTCCGCGACCTCTACTGGCTCCCCATCGAAAGAAGAATAACCTTCAAGTTGCTCACACATGCCTACAAAGCCCTCCACAACACCAGACCCCAATACCTCAATGACCAAATCTCCTTCCACGCCCCCAAGAGAAACCTCTGCTCAGCCGACCTCGCTCTAGCCACCGTCCCTTGTTTCTACAAGACCAGAGCAGGTGGAAGATCCTTCTCCTACCTCGCAGCCAAGACCTGGAACAAACTCCTCCTTCACCTCTGACGAAGCCCGACACTACACCAATTCAGAATGGACCTCAAGATCTGGCTCCTTGAATGAGCCGAAATGAGCTGCTCACCCCCCCCCCCCCCCCCCTCAGTGCCTTGAGACCCTCACGGGTGAGTAGTGCGCTCCACAAACCCCTGATTGATTGATTGATTTTTAATGTGGTTTAAGAGGTTGTAGTAAGTGCTGCATTGTGTATTTGATAGTAGGACATATATAAAAGGGATATTTGTGTTTTGATATTCACCATGTATGGTATATATCTGAGAGAATAGGTTTGGACTTTTTTTTAAGTTCCCATCCATCATCCATGTTTGACAATGGCTCAGTTTTAGTAAATTATTTGCTGTACAGGATATTGGGATTAGTTTCTCATTGTTTAGGGAGTCATGTAACAGGAAAGGCTCCTTATTATGTGTCATTATTAGATGTTCAGGTATTTCTATCTCTTGGTATCCTCTAGGGTCAGGTAGAGTATGAGTGGTAGCTTTTTCAGTTCATACAGTTAAACGTTTTAAAGTGGGTATAGGTGGTAGTTGGTCTGTGATGAGTTCGCGGACTTAGGCACTATGGGGCCGATTACGACTTTGATGGTTTTACCGCCAGCCTGCTGCAGTGGCAGTTTAGAAAATGCCACCAAGCCGTCGGTATTCCGCCCTCCATATCATGACTTTACTACGGGGGTGGGGGAGCACAGGAGCAGGGAGGCCCCGGCTGCTTGTGCTGCCCCACCGCAACTGGCCTCCCCATCAAACAACTGGCCTTCCTGTTGTGGGGTGGTGCTGAAGCCCCCACTGGCCCTCCTGGGACTTTTGCCAGAGCTGCAGCGAGACGTGGGGAGATTTCGGGTTGAGGAGCAGAGGGGGACAATGTCTCCCACTGTCTCCTAGCCAATGGGACTTCATCTGCTCTGTGCTGGTGGCTTGTGACTCCTCAGGCGGAGGGGGCCTACTTTGGAGGGAAGACACATGATCGTGGGTCAGGCCTCTTGACTGTCCCCCCTGGGTCGGGTGCACTGCCAGGGTTTAATCTACGCTGATGGTGGGGGGCCCCTGTCAGTTTGGAAGCAAAATGGTGAAGGATAAGAGCATAGCACCACACACACAACCGCGTATTGATAAATACGGTATGCCGGTGACAGATCACCCCAGACCGCTCAATGAGGCCACTGGGGAGCACCGATGGGAAACCAACTACGTGTCAGCAATACTCCAGGCTATCCAGACTTCCTGGGAGATGGCTGAAGCAAAAGTGTGTAAGGATATGGCTCTCTTACGACAGGATCCATGGAATGTTGTGGATAGAGTGACCTAGACCACAGGGCAGATCTCCCAACTTGAAGACTTAGGGGTCCATTAGGATGGAGGGCGGATGTCCTCCGCCGGGCGGGCCGTAGCAACTGCCGGACCGGTGGCGGACATCCACCCGCCATCGAAGCCCTGAACACCGCCGGTCCGATTAGCATTGCGGTCGTGACCACAGCGGTGTGATTTCCCGCCCGCCACTATTCCGCCGGTTGCAGTCCGCCCGCTTGCCTGACGTGCGGAGCTGGACCGCTACAATTGTGGCGGATCAGGGCCAAGCACCGCCGGCACGATTATGATGCCGGCTGTAGCCAGCTTTACGCGGCTGTGGAACCGTCATGGAAAGGCATGCAGAGAATGTCTCCGGGGGTCCATTGCGGACCCCCAATGTGTTGGGGGGGTGTGGGTACACTGGGGGTGTACCCATGGTACCCCCCTACATGTCCCTGTACCAGGTGGCAGGCACTGTGTTGTGCCTGCAACACAGTGCAGGGACATGCAGGACATGCTTGTTTGGACATCGCGGCAGTGCTGCTGGCAGCACCGCCCGCCACAATGTTAACCGCCGCTATCCGACCGCCGCGGTCGGATTTCCACTGCGGAGCATAATAATTGGGCCAGCGGTTTTCCCGCGGTCCTGGCGGGCAGTGTTTTCCCGCTACCATGGCGGTCGGGGTGCTTTTCTGCCCATCATACTAATGGACCTCTAAGTTGCTGATCTTAAGAAGTCGGTTGCTAAGTTGGCTACCGTGTCCCGTACTCTTTAAGTCAGGGTTGTTGATGCAGAAAACAGATCTCGCCAAAGTAATCTACACTTCAGGGGATTCCCTGAGGGTTTGAAGCTCGGTTCACAAGCAATTCCATGATGCCTGGCTCAAATCTCGGGTCCCAGGCGGTGCCCTCACCATGGTTTTCCATAAAGATAGCTCACAGGGAGCCCAACATCTGCCTTCTGGTCCCCCAGAACTATGATTGTTCGGATACTGAACCATTGGAACTGAGATGTGATCCTCCAGGAAGCCCTCAAAAGAGGGGCCCTCCACTTTGACTTGAACGTATCATGATATTTCCAGACTAAGTCGGTTCAGACTCACTGCAAATCCTTTGACGCGATCAAAGCAATACTGAGAGAAATGTTACTGCCATACATGTTGGCATAATATCCCATCAAGCTGAAAATGATCTACGAATCTCACACCCACTTCTTTACGAGTCCTGAGAAGGCGTGGGAGTGGGTTGCTGAGTACCACAAATTCTGCTGGCCGGACCTGCCGCCCTTTCACCGGGAGGACCAAGGACTTCAGACGCCCCAACGGTCCACAGTGTCCACAGCCAGGAGAGCCTTGAGGTCCCAGTGGGGCCCAAGATGCCTCAAAGATTCGCCTGACTCATCTGGCGCTGAAGGGGGTTGTAATGATGAAGGTCACTCAGGATTATTTGAGCAATAGATCCCATCCACCAGAAGCTCCTGCAGGGATGAAAGCCAAGTTCAAACTGCCCTGCTGGTGCTTACATCATCCTAGTACATACATAGGTAAACATTCTTAAACACCTGGCAACAGGAAAGCCATCTTAAGATACCACACATCCCCATTCTTTATAAAGAAAGTAGGTGAGTTGTACCAGAAGACCAAAATGTGCAACAAATCGAAAGTACTTAACATCTATATAACATCTATATAAAGAAGTTAGGTGAGTTGTACCAGAAGACCAAAATATGCAACAAATCAAAAGTACTTAACATCTATTTAACAAAGTCTTTTAAAAAATTTGGGTGGAACGGAAACTCTGGAGGACCTACGAATGTCCTGAGGGACACGAGTTATATCATCACAACTGGGAATATGATGACCTGCCAACAAGTCTTTCCTTACCACTACCACCCTGTTTAAGCTCCAAATGCGGTGATCAGCAGTTTTTACAGCATTATTAAAAATTTTGATTACTTGAATGGGTTTCAAAAATCCTTTATCAGACTTCCTTTTGTTTGGATTTTTTATGAGAACCCTATCCCCAATTTTTACAGCTGTTTTCTTAACAGACTTTCTCAAATCATGACTCGTTTTTCTAGATTCAATCCTTTGTGACTCTTTTAATTTCCAGTTAGAGTTTTCATTCTCAGCAAGTAACTCGGGCTGCATATTATTCACCCAGGGAGGTGCAACAAAAGTGTTGGAGCATCTAGATCGGAATAATTCAAAAAGGGTCCTATTCGTGATTGAGTGGGGCGATAACCTGTAAGCCTCAACTTTTCTCCAAATTTGACTACGCCAATCTAGACAATTTGAACGTGCCATGTTAATGGTTTCTTTTAGTACACGGTTAAATCTCTTGACCATGCCATTTGTTTCTGGATGATATAAGGATGATTTTTTGTGTTTGATACCATGTTTTGCCAAAAATGTTTCCATTTCTCTGGAAACAAATTGCACACCATTGTCAGTAAGGATACTGGAAGGTATCCCTTCTCTAGCCAAAATTTTCTCCAAAAAATGTATTACATGTTTGGTTTCAATCCCTCTAGAAATTCCTATTTCTGGCCATCTCGAGAAAAAATCAACTAACACAAAAACGTACCAGTCGGTTCCAGACGACTGTACGGGGCCAAGGATATCTAATCCCACTTCTTTCCAAGGGGCATCAGGTCTCTCTCTTATGATCATGGGTTGTGTTCTGGGTTTGGCTACCCTCTCACTCAGAGCACACTCTACACAATCTCTTATTTTGCGTTCAACCTGTAGATCCATCCCTGGCCACCAATAGTTAAGTCTAAGTCTCTCTTTTGTCTTAGAAATTCCCTGATGTGTGACATGTGCCAGAGATATAAGTTCTAGTCTAATGGAATTCGGAGGAACAAGTCTCAAACCTCTGAACAGCAGACCATTGCGTTCCGATAACTGGTCTCTGACGTGTCAAAACTTCTCTTACTCTATATCATTTTTGTGTTTTGTCACCCAACCCTTGTTGACAGTTTCTAAGACTTTTAGTAATTCTGGATCCTGTAGTAAAGCTTTTTCCCATCTATCCATGTCAATAATGGATTCTTCAATCGCACAAACCATATCATCATCTTGTTCACTTTCATCATCAAGGTTGACCTCACTTTTGACAACAAGTCTGGACAAAGCATCAGCCACCTTGTTTTCCACCCCAGGTAGATATTTGACATCAAAATTATAATCTTGAAGACCAACAACCCATTTTGTAATTCTACCCGAAACTGTGTCAATACCCTTATTCTTAAAAATCTCACATAAAGGTTTATGGTCAGACCTGACTTCAAATGTACCACCCCACAAGAAGTTTTGTTTAGCTTTTTTATAGACCAATAAACAGCGAGTGCTTCTCTCTCTATTACGGAATAGCGTAACTCTGCCCCCCCTTAAACTCCTAGACAAGAAAAGAATGACCTGTTCATGAGAATGATCCTTTTGTAAAAGAACAGCTCCCAGTCCCTTCAGACTTGCATCAGTGATCAAAATAGATTTTTTCTCAGGGTCAAAACTACATAGCCTGGGAGCGGTTTTCAACTTCTCTTTAAGGGTATAAAATTCCTGTTCACATTTAGTATCCCAAATGAATTCACAACCTTTGCGCAGCAAAGCCCTCATATGTACACACAATGAAGCAAAGCCATTTATAAACTTGCTATAATATTCGGCCATGCCCAGGAAGCTCATGAGTTCTTCCTTATTCGTTGGAGAGGCTAGATTCTGTATGGCAGTAATTAAACTCTCCTTTGGTAACACTCCCCCTTCAGAGATAGTGTGCCCTAAGTATTCAATCGAGCTTCTCCTGAATTTGCACTTTTCAATTTTCACTGTGAGATTAAAATCATGTAACCTGTTCAATACCATGTAAAGTCTGTCATCATGTTCCTTCGTGTCACTTCCAAAAATCAATATATCATCCTGATAAACCCTGACACCTGTAAGACCTTTTAAAACTCTCTCCAGCGCTCTTTGAAAAACTGAGGCTGCTGATACAAGCCCAAAAGGGAGTCTTGCAAAGCGGAACGTACCAAAGGGAGTGACAAATGCCGTTAAATCTTTAGAGACATCGTCCAATCTGATTTGGTGGTAAGCTGATCTCAGATCGATGGTACTGAAGACCTTCGCACCTTTTAATAACATCAACATATCATTTATCTTTGGTAGTGGATAGCGGTCAATGACAACATTTTTATTTAGTTCGCGAAGGTGCACACACAAACGAAGAGACCCGTCCCCTTTCTTGGCGGCGACTACCGGAGCAACCCATTGAGTTGCCTCAACATCCTCAATTACCCCTTCGGATTTGAGTCGCTCCAATTCTAGTTTGACCATTTCCCTGACTGTAACGGGTACATTCCTAACTTTGCAGCATACAGGTTTAGCATTATCTATCATACAAATGTGATGGAAGTACCCTTCGAGGCAACCTAATTTATTCGAAAAGACATTCGGAAATCTATTTCTCAAGACATCAGAAGACTCTTTGTTTGTAGTGTCTTGAACAACAGAAATCAAATTCAACTCAAAATTCTCTTTCAATATGATAGGGGGTGAAGAGTTAGGATCCAACATAACACCAAGGTCCCTCTGGTGGAACCAACTCACAATGCTATCTCCTTTTTGTGAAATGTATATTTTTGCGCTGGTTAACCTGTTTTTATAGTCAATCAAACCCCAGAAGTACCCAAACAGCTTAATGGGTTCACCACCATATGCCAAGGGTTTTATGTCAGGGCAAAAAACCTTTACTTTTCCCATGATATCTTTGTTAAAAAAAATCCTTCGAGATGATGGTTGTCTTTGCACCTGAATCAAAAAGAACCTTAGTAGGTTTCCCTTCCACTAGGATTTCATCAATAGGGCAACTTTTCGCTTCCCCATTTTGTACAACCTGCACTTGGATTTGACCACAATCTACTTCATCTTGACATTGATAATTGTCATCGACATCGTAATAGACTTCACTTTATAATTCTTCCCCTTGCACATAACAGAAAAGTGTCCTTTCTTTTTACATTTACTGCAAATTGCCTTCCAACCTGGACATTGTCTGTCATTTGCAAAATGTCCCATTTTCCCACAACGGAAGCATCTCACATTGGAAAAGTCAAATTTCTTGAGTGTTTCTTTTGAGATTTCATTTTTTGGGATTTCTTTATGGTTAGTAGTTCCTCTAGGAATAGTCTTGACAACCTGAATAGAGCTTTTCTCTTTGCTTTCGCCATTTTTCTTTATGACATCTATGCATTTTAGAGAGTGTTCGCTCCTTTTTGCGATTACAATAACATCTTCTGGCTCATCCTTTTGACACAACTCCTCTCTGACGCGTTCGATGCTGCAACCGAGCATGAACTGATCTCTTATTCTTTCGTCAAGAGTTGCAGCAAATTTACATGAAGATGCCAACTTCCTAAGGGACGTAATATAGTTCTCGATACTCTCATCCCCCAATTGGGTTCTCCTACCAAAATGGGACCTCTCTAAAATGGTACTGACCTTGGGTAGATAGTGTTTATCCAATGCAAATTTCATATTCATTAAGGTCATGATCATCCAGTTCGGGAAGGTGGTCGAAATCCTCTTGCTGTAGATCGTCACAAAGCAGAGTGACAGAGTAATCAGACTAAATGGTTAAAAGTTGAAGTAGTGTTGGGATCTTCCTCTAATGGTGAAGCCATCCAGCCATTCCATCCTCGTTGCCAAATGTAATGATGAAGGTCACTCAGGATTATTTGAGATGAAACCAAGTTTATTGTAAGCAATAGATCCCATCCACCAGAAGCTCCTGCAGGGATGAAAGCCAAGTTCCAACTGCCCTGCTGGTGCTTACATCATCCTAGTACATACATAGGTAAACATTCTTAAGTACCTGGCAACAGGAAAGCCATCTTAAGATACCACAGGGGTTACAAAGGGGGGGACGGGCATCCCCTACTCCCAAGTGACGCCCCTCAGCAGGGTGACTTACAGGAGACTGGCTCCACTATCCTTGGAGGGGACTTCAACGCTACACCCTGCCCTGACCTAGATGTGTCCAGCCCTCCTGCAGAATACCGACGGAGAAGGGCACAACATTTGGGATCCTGGATGGATTCCCCGAGCCTATGTAATGTGTGGCAAACCTGGCACACCACTGACACGGAATACATACACACAACAGCCTCGACCAAGATTTCCTTGAGGATCAATCTCCTCCTTCTCCCAGCCACTGGCATGTTCCACACGACGCCAGCACATACAATCCCCTGAGGTATTGCTGACCACTCACCGGTGATCATCAGTCTTGATGCTCCAGCCCAATCCACTCTCCCGATGTGGTGGCTCAATGCCTGGTGTCTCACCGATGAGCAGTTTCAGGAACACATCCAGACAGAACTCGAACTGTACTTTGAGATTAATTTGGGTTTAATGACCTCCTCCGGATCGCTGTGGGTGGTCAGCCAACCCAAGATTAGGGGGATCATGAAATACTACCTCCACAGGGCGGAAATACTCAAAGGTGAGGAGCATGCTTCTCTGGAAACCTGAATATAAAACTTTAGAAGTGCTGCTCCGCCAGGGCCCCTAAGGGGACCCATAGGAAACTCAAATTGACCAGTCCTCGCTACGCCAGCTGGCACCTGACGAGGCCCACCAATTTTGTAGAGCATCCACCTAGAGTGTATACGAGCATGGTGATAAAAATGGGAAACTCCTCTATTGGCTTGCCACGAGTAGGCTGAAATCACTTATAATCCCTGGTGTCAGGAGCACAAGGAACATTATGTCACCAGTGCTAAGGATATGGCAGAGGCGTTAACTGCCTACTACCAAGCTCTGTATGCCCATTACCCGAGTGTTAATGCACTGGCCCACTTCTCAAGGACATAACCTTGATTAGACTCACAGTGCCCCAAAGAGCAGACCTTGAGTTTGCCATTACAACAGATGAAATAGAGACAGCCATACAAGAATTGAATACCGGTCAAAACCCAGGGACAGACGCGTTCCCAAAAGTCGATGCTTTCGTTCTGTGCTTATGCCTCACCTGGGATTCTCTATTCTTAATCAGAACACAAGGTCTCCTTTTCCCCGGAGCTGGATGCAGCCACAAAAGTTGTCTTCCCCAAAAAGGGACATACGGCTGACACCTGACCTCATACCGGCCTATCTTGCTGATAAATTAAGGAACACATCATTGCATTAGTCAAATCAACATTACGCTCACTCATCGGCACAAGATAACTGATCTCAGCGCAATTCTGTTAATTGATTTCGAGAATGCATTCAATACAGTGGACTGGTCTTATCTAGACCAGGTCCTACACTGCATGGGCTTGAAAGCTAGGTATCGCAGGCATGTCCAACTCCATTATAGGGAACCCTCCGCTCAGGTACTTATCAATGGAGCACTACCTACTCCCGTTCCATTCCGTGGAGGGTCTAGGCAGGGATGCTCTCTCTCCCCCTCCTTTTTGCTCTGTCAATAGAACCCTCGGACAAAATTATCTGATGCGATGCTCAGGTATGGGGGAGGAGGTGGAGGAAGGCACTGAGGACAGCTTGCCCTATACACCGATGATGTGACCCTCTGGTCCTCCACATTCTGGGGGCCTTTAAGGAGGTCTCCTGCTCCCACACAAACTGGCAAAAGTCTCTTCTACTACCACTGAAGGTGACACAACAATAGTGAGTTGGCTGGGAACAATCCCCATCCAGAGCTTGAGTTTTAAATACTTAGGGGTCCACATATCGCTCTTACCAGATTTAGCGCTTGACCTCAACTTGGCTCCTCTGATCGCAGACACAAAACAGCACTGCAGTCCTGGTCCCGTCTCATGTTGAACACGCTGGGTAGAGTGGTCCTATTCAAATGTTGCTACTCCCCAAATATCCTTAGGCCCTGTAGAACTTTCTGTTTCCAGTCCACAACACTTGGTTTAAACAACTTAATGCGCCCATCCAGTCTTTCTTATGGTGGGGGCGATTGCCACGCATCACCTGGGATAAATGCTGTTGCTGGATATTGGATGGGGGAATTGAGCTTGGGCGATGTAAAATTCTATTACTGGGCATCACATCGCCGGCCATTAATGATCGGATGAGTTGGGGTTGACGCGACCCAGCATATAGTGCAGAACTGGCCCGTTGTGGGACAGTGCTCACTGAAGTCCCAGATAAGCTTGGGCCAATGAAGCAGAAATAGGAAGGCTGGGTTGTAGAACTCGATGATGCAAACTGGCACGATGCACTTATGGCCCCAGGAGAGATTGTCATACCTTGCAGGCTGCAATTTATTCAACTAAATTATCTCCGCACGACATACCTGACCCTCTCTACCTTTGGCAGGTTGGAAAACTTCCCGGACCAAATATTTCTGGTACACCCACTCTGATGTGGATTTCTTGCATGTGGTTTGACAATGCCCTGATATTGTGTCATTTTGTGACTGCATAGCTAGAACACTTGCACGGGTGCTGGGGAGACACACTCACCACATGCCCAGAGTAGGTCTCCTGGGGATCCTGGCAGATATAGGAGGGAGCATGGGTGAGCGGAGGTTGGTGGGTGTTGCATCGGCCCTGGCCAAGCGTGACACCGTGCAGAAATGGAGCCCCCTGACTCCACCTACAATCTCTAAATGGAGAGGGCAATGGACTGTTGCTCCAGGTTGGAAGAGACCATCTACAGGGTGCGGAGTTGTCCACAGAAACATGCCTGGGTGTGAAATAAATAGTGGGGGTATAACGGACTGAGAAGCAATGCAGAATCTGACGGGCCGATACAGGACACTCTGTAGATTTTGCTGTGCTACTGCAAGATGGAGGGTGGTGGGCAGCAGGGGGGGCTGCGCTGCAATGTTATTTAAAAGTGCAAATACAAATTAAGTTACAAAAAAAAAACCTTCTCAACAGGAATGATGCAGACCCAGCTTACTATGCAGCAATCTTTAGGCAAGGGTGTGCACTTGGGAGACTATTATGCAGTAAGCATATGCAAGTGATGTACACTAAGCAGACTATAAAGCAATAATCAGTTGAACATGATTTACATTCAGAACACTATTAAGTTGTAGGCATAAGGAAGATGTTTACATTTAGGATTCTATGATGAAAAAACAATAGAACTTGTGTACATTTGGCATAATATAATGGAAAATATGTTGATTTTGTACACTGCAGTAGAGTTACCCTATCAAAATGATGCTCACAAGGTACAGTTGAATGAAATGATTTTAAGGCATTATTATACACTGAGCACAGTGATCCAGTAATCCATCCCAGTTCACTTCTCGCAAAAGAAAAATCTGTACATAAACCATAAACAGCTAAAGAAATAATGGCTATCAGACAAAATAAATATGTTTATTGTTAAATTGAGCAGCTGCAACCCTGTACTTAAGGATCAACACACAGTTAAGTAATCATAGCCTCCAGGGTACTGTCACAATATTTCTTTGCTAAATTGTTCTTTTTATCACAAGCTTTCTTACAATACGATGTCTCTCCGTAAACAAGTGATATAGGCCCTACAGAACTTTAGAACAGATTTACAAACACATCAGCCTGCCCCAAACCAAACCAGCAAGTTTCTCTAGTATTCTTTCCCACAACTAAATTATAGTTCATACAATCTGCCTGTGATAACAGTGGTTAACCCTTCCGAGTGGTACCCACTGAGACTGTCATCTGTTTCACTGTGCCACCAACAGTGGGTCAGGACAGTAACTTTGCAGACTTAAGACATCTGAGGCACAGGTGTCCCAGCATTTGACATGATTCTTCTTGGTCACATTTCTACATGGAGCCTGAGGTCCCACGCATGTGTAGGACAATTCAGTGCCTATGGCTATTAATGAGAATTCCCCTGAAAGAGAACTAGGATTACAGTTAAATAATTTTTCCTTACTGGGGTTTCCAGTCTCAGGTTTCACCGAGACAAAATGGTCAGTATTTTCAAAACACTAATATTTACCTTCGGGTTGGTCATATATGTTTCCCTTGTCAACTGCTAGATCAACTCCTGTGAAAACAAAGGCTGAAAAAACTATGTTTTGCAAAAAGTATAGATGCAAAACATGGACTGCTAAAATCATGACCTTACATAAATATCTTTCAACCAAACTTTCGACCTATATTACATTCCCACATCCAGCCAAATACACTTTCCACATACTGTAAAACTTAATTAATGTATGCTATCTCCAAACCCAGGATATGTGGCATCTAGGGGTCTTTTAGGATGGCGGGTGGACCCTAGCGGTGCAGGTAGCAGCCGCCAGTGGTGCGGCTATCCCACACCACCAATTAGGATGCGACCGCCACCCTGGTGGTCGCATCCCGCATATATTGCAGTGTGGCAGGCGATGCTGTAAGCAGCACCCGCCACAATGCAATATAAGAATGTTGTGCATTGGCATGCACAATGTGACAGGCACCGCGAGGTGCCTGCCACCTTGTGTATGCCAATGTTGGGGGGTACCATAGGCCTTTTCCGCCCGTTAGGCAATTGTGACGATTGCCTACTGGCGGAAAAGCAGCAGACGGACTTTCCGTCCGCCGCGATACCCCCAACCATGCTAATGTGGCAGGGGTAAAAGGCCATCCGGTGGGGTGTTTTGGCGTGCGGATTGCCACCACCATCGTAATAGACCCCTAAGTGTTTGATAGTGGAAACAGATCAGTTGAAATGTTTGTAAGGTGGTACATTTTTAAGGTCACGATGGATGTACCCTTTACAGCCAGCATTTTCACATGCTACTACTAGACTCACATACATGTTCTTGTCTTTTCTGCTATTAAGTTCTCCGTTGCTGGAGTCTTCAGCCAGAGTTTTCACCCTGAGAGTATATTCAGCATTGTCAAAAAAGCAGAAATCGACCTCATTGTCCATTACATACATTTCTCATCTTCAAGAACCATATGTGGTTCCACTTACAATGTGTCATGAGATTTTTTCTGGTCCGGTTTTCAGGATCAATCCCCCAACCCAGCCTGGGATATAGTTGCTTCACAGGACTGAAAAAAGGCTGCAATTGTAGAGAGACTTCAGTTTCTCAAATAAGTTGAGCTACACACATTCAGTTTGGTTGATCAGTTCATAAACCTAACTCCTGTGAAGCAGTTCTGATAATAATAATCACTTACCATTGCATTAAATCAAACGTAGTAAATAAAGTTTCAAATCTTTCATGGTACTCCTAGATATGGAGTTTCCAAATACAGGAACAGTCAACTCTATCCAATAGGGTTCACTCTTCAAGGAGGGCGGATCTTTTGCTTACACTAGGTGATGAACATAAGACAATTTCTGCACCCTACCCCGCCAAAACCTTTCTATAAAACAGCATTAGAATACTAAACCAATTCTCCTGATCAAAAGGGGGAGACGTGAGAATTGGAGTGGAGGTAACTGGCCAGAAATAGATTTTGTGCCTCCCCAATTTTGTTTAAATGATGTGTGCTTCTGTCCCGAAAGCAGCATCCTTGCAGCCCATTTCAGGTGTGTCCTGGTTCAACAAAGAGGTTGAAAGCACTTGTCCTGCGGAGGCCATGGCCGGGGAAGATCGCCCATGGATGTTAACTTCCATGGTGCTGGTAGTGATACGTAAGCTTCCGCAGTTCATCCCAGAAGAGCAGACTGAGGATGGTGTGGGGTCCTAGGCGCACATAAGCAGCCACGATCCCCTTGTACAGTGCCAAGAAGCCTTCTGTTTTTGAGATCTTCAGGAAGCAATCCACAAAACCCCGGTACAGCTTTCCCTGCAGAACCAAGAGAGATAGAGGTAAGGATGCAAGTTCAAATGGCAATAAATATTGTGCATCAACAAGAAGGTGGAGTAGGTGGCAAAGAGCACTATAGGTAAGAAAAGAAAAAGAGAAAAGGAAATCTGACAGTGGAAGGTTGAAAAGACCTGAAGAAATAGTTGAACCGAGTGAGAGCATTGAAGGAAGTCAGACAATATGAGAATGAGGAGCAATTAGAGGGAGCGGGGGAAGTAAATGAGAAAGAGAGATAGACAAAGTTGAAAAGAAACAGAAAAAAGGAAGCAATTGAAATGGTCAAAATTATATGAAAACAGAATGGAAAGTGACAACAGTGACCAAAATCTCTTGGAGGAGAGAGACAGTCTGGAGGAGGGGGTGGAACTACATGGCGACATCTTAAGAGTCCGCGCAGATGGTAACAAATCGTTTGCCATGTATCCCAGGGGTTCTACATGAGGATGCATTGAGCTACGGTGACTGCACTCTGTCATGTTACCACTTGAAGTGGATTAGCAAAGGCTACCAAACCTCAGACCTGACTATCGTTATCACTTAACACCTCAGTTCAGATGTGTTTACAGTGAATTGATCAGTTGTATTTAGGCTACCTATATATCAGACTATTTGTGAGTTTGTCTCAACAAACTGTCAGCATGAGCGGCCCCCTCTACAGTGATCATAGCTGCAGGCCAGTTGATTTCCACATGTGATTTATGTACCTATTATCCGTGTCCCAGTAAATGGTACATTCCATAAGTGTGAGTTGCATCTGCTTTTTCTAGACCCACTCACTGAGTGCACGGCCATCCATCTGGAGGCCTAGGTGTCGGTCATCCCCGAATGGTTATCCAAATGAACACACCCTCCACCCAAAGAGGGGATCAAAACATAAAGATGCTCTATGTGGTGTGGCATGGAAAGTCAAGTCAGACGTCACCCCTTGATGCCTCTGCAAGAAATAGCAGACAGGCATTCTGGATTTGAAGCACTTCTTTACCATCCTTCAGCAGAAGGAGTGAAAAAGTGATTGGTCCTCTCCTTGATCAGCCGAGGTGGCTCATGCACTGGAGTCACAAAGGACATTTAGGAAAGTAAGCCATTACCTCCTCATCCCTCTCGCTTATCTTACGCAATGCGGCCCCTGTGCCTTGACGACACACTCCCTATCACTATAAAAAGATTCCGCCCCCTACACACCTCCTATTCTTTTGTGTCTGTAGACACTGATGGGTGGGTGCAGTGCGCTCGCTCAAGCGAGGTTTGATTTAATGGGTTGGGTCTTTGGTCTTACCGGCTCATCTTGTTTGGCGGCATTTCATCATGACCTGGAGTTCATACATTATGTGTTTCTGCTCGGCTGCATTCCTTCCTTTGAGTATGGTTTTCTCGTGGCAGCAGGGCGTCGTATGCGGCACAGCCTACTCGTGGGCCTCTCTGCACACGTCAGAGCAGTGCTCTGATTGCGGTGTGGACATGCTAGCCACACTGGAATGGCTGAGCAGCCTGAATCCAGGGGTTTGAGTGCTTCAGTATTTTCTTGCAATCCTGTTCATCACTTGCACAGGCCATGAGCATATGACATATTACTTAGATTATTTATTTTTCATGGGGAACCTGGTTTCACGGACTGTGAGTGTTTGCTGGCAAGTTTCAAGGAGCTCATGGGGACCTCGAGGTGCCCTTGGCACCAGAAAAGACAGTGGGTCCCACCTCAGTGATTTAATTTCTCGAAATCAAAATTGATTGTGGAGTAATGGAAGCCAAGTTGCCTGAAGATAAAAGGACTATGAATTAATTTCACATGCAGTAGTGGGAGCAGGTAGGACCTTTTGCAGGAGGCTGGGGTTAGCTCTTTCAGGGCTACCCTTGCTGCACCATCATGTGCGTCTGTCAGTGAGGGGTTAATTGGGATCTGAGGAGGTGGTGAGTTTTTCCTCACTCTTTTAATGGGATTCCCTTAACTTAGTTGACAGAAGTGGACTGGGATGTACAGATTATTTCAGATGCTTCAGGAGCATTGACTTTTTGGAATTCTTTCCCCTGCCAGAAGCTGTGACACCGTGGGGAGACCAGTTAGTGCGCAAGAGGGTTCTGTTTAGAACAGACAATATGTCAGTGGTGCAGGTAGCGAGGTGCAGGTAGCGAGGGATGCGCAAGTGTTGAAGTTGTTGAAGGCTGTTGTGTGGAAATGCCTACAGCTTGACATGGTATTAAGGGCCAGGCATGTTCCAGGTGTCGACAATGACATGGCGGATGCTTTTTCTCGTTCACAGTGGGAGAGATTCCATGGACTTGCCAGGGAGGCGGACAAAGTGAGGACCAGAATGCCTCAACGTGTGTGGACAGTAGGAGAAAAAGAATGCTTCAGTTGGTTGAGGATTCACTAGCTGTGTCCACAAGAGCAGCATATTCCCAGGCTTGGGCTGAGTTTTTAGCAGGAGGGTGAAAAGGAGGTTAGATGCCGGGGCTAGAGTGAAAGGCGTGATGCCATTCATTATGACATTGATTGAGTAAGGCCACTTGAGGTTCACAGTTTCTGGGAAGTTAGTGGGTTTTGCATTCACAGGAAAGCTCTGGTGGGGTTTTGCCCCTTCTGCAGGCGAGCTATGTAAAAGGATTCTGGAAGGGTGGTCAAGAAAATGGGTCAGTTTGGTCCGAAGAGGAAGCTTTTGATTTTGAGTATCTAGTGTGAAGTGCTTCCGGTGCTTCCGGGGGTTTGCAGCACATACAGTCAGGTGGTATTGTTTTCCACACTTATGTCATGGATGTTTTTTGTCATGTTTCTAGGGTCTTTCAGCACTTGGGTTGGCGATATAGCGCAAGGCTCTGGCGCGCACTGGTTTGGATGCTCGAGGCAACGGTACACATTCCTTCCAGATTGGGATGGCTACAGAAGCGGTAGGCAGGGTTTGAGTACGGAAATGATAATGGGTGGGAATTTAGGGAAAAGGTCATCTAACTGTTTCCTGTGTTATGTTAGAGAAGGAAGTTACTGAGACACGTACAGGCTGTCAAACTTTTGTTTCTATTTATCAGGTTCTGCCACCGGCTTTGAATATCTGGATTGTGGGACACTTGGTAAAGTGGGCTGAGCGGCAGGCCAAGTCCAGTACACACAGTTCGAATTTGGGTTTTATTGCTGGCATGCACACTATCTCTTGGCAAGGAAAAGGAGGAATGAGATGGAGAAAGTTAATACCATGTTTGAACAGACTGTTGGTAGGGATTGGGTGTCAAGATATTTTACTGTTACATCTTGGCGAGAACGATTTGAGGATACAGAACGGTCTATCTTTGTTGAAAGACACAAATAAAGACTTTGAAGTAGATCAGCAGACGTTGGGTAGGTTGCCATGTCATATGGACAGAGTTAATTCCTAGGAGGGCTTGGTGAGGGGTGCATTGCCCAGTAGCAATAGATAAGGCCAGGAGGAAGCTCAACACAGGGATTTTATAGGGACGTTTGCTTAGGTACGGTAGATCACACAGACTTGCGTTATGAAGATGTCGAATTTTTCCGGGGAGACGGGGTACATTTGTCCTTTATGGGCATGGAGTTATACTCGTTACAGCTGAAGTTGGTGATGTCTAAAGTTAGACAGAAGGAGTACGGGGGCAGAAAAAGGCATAGGGCGCCTTCCTTTTTCTTGGTGGACATCATTTAACAACGTTTATTTTTGTTGACAGCGCCAATTCAGGCTGAAAGGGAATGGGTAGATAAGTTCACACCTGGATGTCCCAGGAAGTTAAAGGTTCTGTAGGAGGTCTAGTTGAGTTGGGGTTAGTAGTTTTAGTAAAGGGGTTGGGGAGTTTAAAGGTCACAGTTGCAGTTCAGCAGCTCTGGAGTGAGCACACTATTACTGTATTAAGTTGTTGTGGGGGGTAGATTTTAGGGGAGGGAGGTATCTTAACATAGGTGAGCAAAGTTGTATAGAGTGGCTCTAGTTTTGTAAGGTAAAGGCCCAGGTTGTTTTGTCATGTGCATCTGTTTCAATAAAGCATCTTTTTTTAACAGAAACCTGGTGTCAGTGCTCAGTGCTGCTCCCCCTTACCCAATTGGGATTTGCGGGGCAGCCAACCGCAAAGAGGTCTTCCCCCCGGATAATTTGGGGATGTGGAGCAGTCTGATGACTGCTCAAGGATTTGGGCAGGTTTTGGGCAACTTTTGTAGCCGAAGGGGTTTAAAACCGGTCATTTGTAGGTACCAGCCACTATTTTATCTTAGTGACACACTGGCTGGTACCTAGCTAGTTAACGTTTCTGCTCCTCCCAACCATCCCTTCATTTTGGCTTTTTTTCAAGGGGGGGGGGGTCCTGGGGTCCTCTGGACCTGGCTGGCTTCATTTGAACAGGTGTGCAGCAGGTTCTTTATGTTATTTAGGGTTGTCGCTTTGAAGCACGGGAATAGGTGGTTGGTGGTGCGGTTTTAGCCCGGGTAGGTGTGGCAGCTGGTTGTCACCGCCTGAGGTGGGGTCCATGGGTCAGCACTCCTGCCTATGGACATACTGTGGCCATGAGTCCTATGAGTGGCCGGTTCCTGGTGCTGTATGGGTTGGGGGTTTTCTGCCTGTGTTGGTTCTGTGGATCCTCTACGACTGGGTGATGTCCTTTCTGTCTGGAGGCGGTCCTTACTGCGGCTCTTTCCCCTGTGGTCTCCTGTGGTCTGTCTGACTACTCTCGTTCTGTAAAGAGCATGCCTTCATGTTTCTGTTCGGCCGTGTCTTCAAAGGCTCTGTGGTTCCTTGTCGGTTCATGCCATGCCGAATCCTGGTCCTACCTTTTGATCTGGGGTCTGTTCCGGGGTTTTGGGCGAAGGTATTGGCCCCCCTGTTGGTTGTTCTTCATCTGCACAGGTTACTCCCCGTGTCAACACAACAGTTGGTCATTAGGGATTCTCTTCTTCTGTATTGTTCACATGTGCAGATGGAGCTGTTTTTTCATGGTTTCTGTGTGACTGTGCTGTAGTCACTGCTGGTTTCCTTTCACAGTCGTGTTTTCTTGAGGCCAGGTTCTGGGTGTTGCAATGTTGCCGGGACTCATGGGTGCTGTGGTTTTCTATGCATCTGCTGGCTCTATTATCTGCTCCTGTTTTGTTGACCTCACTTTGGATGTGGTTGCTTTTTTCCCCGGGTGTTTATCACAATTTGTCAGTTTCAGGGTTGGATGTCCTACTGTGTCCTTGGACGTTGGTGGTCTGCTGGCTCCGGCATTGTCCCTGTCTGCCTGGTTTCCACTGTTGTGGGTATTGATGGAGGGTCTGGAGTGGCTGCTTCCATTGGTTTCATCCCCCCTGAGGTTTCCATGTCTCCTGGTGCCCTGGTTGGTGAATCCCCAGTTGACGTTTTGGCAAATGAGAGGGGTGGCTTCCTGTTTATGGTCTCTCGGCCTCTGTCTCCTCTTTTGTGCTGGTGCTCGGTGGGTTTCTGCCACCACTTCTTATAATCTACATTGGGAGTTGTTTTGGGTTTGGTGTGTTCGGTTGCATGTGGTTCCGCTTCCTGTTTCTCTGCCTCAGGTGCTGGATTACCTCCAGGTTGGGCATTTTCTGCTTTCCAGTCCCTTGCTGGGGGGGGCGGGGGGTGGTCTGGTCATCGCTCTGGGTCTGATCATCGCTCTGGGTCTGGTCTCCTGTATCTTTAAGGGGTTGTCCCCTCCATGCCCTTTCCTTCATGGGTTGTGTCCCTCGTAGGATTTGCATCTGATTTAGCTGGCTCTCCAGTTTTCCCAGTTTGTGCCTCTGTTGTCTGTGGGGTACTTTCTGACTTTGCAATTGCTTTTTCTGGTGGTGTTAGCATCTGCTAGTCGGCCGGGGGTGCTTGTCTCATTGCCTTGCCTGTCCCCTTTCTTTTGTGAGTTGGGGGCCGGTTTTTGGTTCTATGGTTCTGTCCACTGTGTTGGAACTGGACTGTCTTTGCTTTTTGTTTGACCATCCATGTGCATTTGTTTGGGTATATCTCGGCATAAATGTTAAATATGTACAGTTGCCCTGGTCTTTTTTGGCTTGGTATGTCTCATTACGTAATGGAGATAAATGAGAGGGACGAGGAGTTAATGCTTCTATTACTTACCGGTAATTGCTTTACTCCATGTCCTACTCTCGCTTATCTCCATCCCGGCCCTCCCTCCCTCCTGGTTGTCAGACCAACTGTGTTCTACGGCAGCTTGGGCGGTACAGGAGGTGGGCAGGGGGAGATAGCTTTTTATAGTGGTAGGGGGTGTGTTTACAAGGTACAGGGGACTCATTGCATAATGGAGATAAGCGAGAGAAGGACACAGAGTAATGCAATTACAGATAAGTAATAGAATCATTGTTCCTCGCATTCAGTCCTACCCCTATCCATTTGCTCCATTTTATCACTCCTATTACATATCCCTTTTCTGACAATCTCAGTCACTGTCTACCAGTCTACTGTTATCTTATGCACTGTTTCTGCACAATCACATGTATGCATCAATGAAATTGTGTGTAATTTTTATGGAAGTGTGGATAACCATGCAACTGCTGCAATATGGTGCTGCTAACTCCTTCTATAATCTCTGAATCTCAAGATTGATTGGATCTGGCGTGTTATAAAATGCATTAATAATATTGCAAGAGGCTGTGATATGGAAGCTTGTTACTGTACTTTTTCTTTTAAAAAGAATGTATTCTTATTTCTCATCAGGTTACATATATTACAGAATCAGGGTAAGCCTTATTACAGTTAGTTACATTGACACATATCATAGTTCTGTACATCCTCCATATATCATATCATGGTGTCATGCTCCCAGTTCATCTTGACCATAGATCAATTCGGTCCACATAGTTAGGTTGGCTAATCGAATCCCGATTCCATGTTTTCTGCTCCTCCTCTCCCCATCCCTCCCAAAAACACAGGAGGAATTCTCAAGGGGACTCCTTTCTCCTCCTAAGTCCTACCACATTGCAGTCAGTCCATATTTGTTGTGTCCCAGCCAGAGTTCCCGCCTATGCAATCCTCCTTTTTGGGTTCAGTCGTTAAATCTTGTTACTGTGCTTACTTACTTTAACATATTCTCACATTGGGTGATCATGATTTTTGTATTTAAACATTCCCTTTTGGCCCAAACTCCTAAACTCTCCCTTTTGTGGACTCTTGGAATTTGATATATTTCTCTGATGCACACATTTGTGCAAGCAAATGGATATTCTTTGTGTTGGCAGCCACACCTCACACATTTTTGGCAAGTCAGCATTTGCTGGCATGAACCCAACATCTATTGCTTGAGGTGTTTCCACAGCGGTCTCTGAACGTGTTGTGAGTTTCAGCAGTGAGACTTTGAGCTTTGATAGGCATCTTATTTAGTCACTGGAGCAATAAAAGCTGATATCTTTCTGCTAAATGTTTTGTTTGTCTTGATAAAGGAAAACACTTAGATGCCAGGTATTCAAAATGTTTGATCTTCATAGAGGTACCGAATACATTGGACCATGTTTTCGCAACACGGTTCAAAAAGATATGGTTTCGACCTTTGGTTGACCTACACCTGAAAGAAGGTAAGCGTATGACTCACTCTGCCACAATTCAACCTATCTCTCAGAAACACCAACCTTCCAGACATATCTCTGAGTCTACTAAATAATTAGGGCTGGTCATGAAATCCACCAGTTTCTACACAGAAGCAGCCCACATGTTCCTCATTATTCTATCTCTTATTGGTTTGTGTGAGCTCATATTTAGGGTCTGGTTTCTTTTGTACCTGGATGTCCTTTAAGATACTTTGTTGTAATCCCAGTTTTATATGATATTCACAAAGAACCCAGATATGGAACGAGAGAACACATTCCTTGGTTCCTTTTGTAACTGGATGTCCTTTAAGCTACTTTGTTGTAATCACCATTTTATATGATATTCACAAGGAACCCAGATATGGAATATAAGAACACCTTTTTAGGGATATCCTAAATTGCCGTCCTCATTACTACTTGCCTTTTTTTCATGGCAGGGACATCGCCATGAAAAGGTGAGCGGAAAGACAAGTAATGGGCCAATAGCACATGGCTCTAGGGCAAAAATGTCCTTATGTAACGGGGCTGGTGTTAAGCTGGTGGCCTCCGATGTTGTCATGTCTGTGCGCACACTGTTTTCCTTGCACAACATGGTGCAAGGAAATAGTGTGCCCACCGGCACTGGTTGCAGGCTCTTTCCTAGAGCCACAGCATGTTACCACCATGTGCCACCAACACACCGCCAGCTCCTTGGAAATGACATAATTAGGGGGTCTGGAAGCGGCTGGCTTAGCGTCGTTCTCCCGACTGTCGATGTTGCAGGCTGGAGGTGTGACCGCCATAGTCAAAATCAGCCCCAGAATCTTTGCGACAATAGGGAATTTCAGGCTCATTTAAAGAATAATTGCTGAACGTTCAGGTCCCTCTTTCACCACACTCCTGGAAGAAGGTCCACCTCATTTTGAAATGCCTGATACAGAGGTCTGAATCCCCCAATGCGCTGAGGCTGCTTCTGCAGCCATGGTGAGAGCAACCTTGGGATAATAGATCATTTGTAGCAATTCAACAGTGTCCACATGGTGGAATTGCCACCAACCAATATGGTTTCTAAATATTTACTACAAAATTTGGGGTGCATTTCCAGTACCCAAGTTACATGTGTACATATCATCCTGGGAATTTTATGAATTTCTGTGAAAGACAAATATATTTACAGGGTGGTCTTCCACTGAGGGGACGCCAGTGAAGACAGGGACCAAAGGCCAGTGTACATTGAACGGCTGGTCTAAGACCATTTTCAGGCAGCTACCATGCCCCAAGGCAGACGTTCCAGCAGGTGTTTAGCATCAGCATTCCCCTGCTCTTATAATAGTGTAATGGAAGTCAGAGGAGGTTGGACAAGACCTCTGCTGTTTTAATGGGATTTGTACCATTAATGACCACTTCTGAATCAGCCTCCTGGTCCCCATTGCTACCGCTTAACATGTTAATGCTGTCTGATTTTTTTATCTGCTTATGTTTTGTAGTTCTCCAGAAGGCTCTGTCATCCTCCATTGCTTCTCAGTTGGTCCATCAGACCTTCCACACAGCCATGGGTGTAATAGAAGCTAAAAACAATTCTGCCCTACCACAGTTTGTTGTTGCCATAGTAACGCTATATAAAATTGATACATTGTTTCTTTAGTTACGGCCACAGTGCGCTACATTGCCCATTTGTTTCTCATTTTCCCTCTCATCCTTCTAGAGCCTTTTGCATAAAAAAAATATTTGTGGCTAAAAGACATGGGGCATATTCACAAGAATATGTCGGAGCGTGGAGCTGTTCCAAATTTAGCAGCGCCGCGCTCTGACATTTTTAAAACGCAGAGATGCCCTGAATTTAGAAGAATATGGCGTAACCTTGTGTTCTCACTAACACTGGCAAATTAAATTAGCTGCCTAGAGCCAATGCCGGCACCCTTAACCATAGTACCAGAGTGCCTGCGCTGCGGGGAATGATTGTTTATGTGTTTGTTACTTCTATATGTGCTGCAGAATGTAGCACACATAGAAGTAGCAAATCGTCATTGTTTAATGATTGTTTATGTGCAGAAAGGGACACATTCCTGCACAAAATCATTAATGGCGTTTTGCTCTTTCTATGTATGCTGCAGCATGAAAAAACAAAAACGAGGAGAAATAAAAGTATTTCTCCTCGTTTCACCATTCTAACGCCTGCTCTTGCATGGCGTTAGTATTTGGCACTGCCTCAGATTTACACCTCCTTGTAAATCTGTGGCAGTGTCAAAAGCAATGAGTGTTGTGGTGGAACGCCCACAGCAACATTCATTGCATGCCCCTTTCATGCTAAGTGACGTGTGTAAGGGGGCCTTATTTACAAGGAGGCGTTAAGCCACAACGCTGCTTTGTAAATAGGGAGAACAGCATATCGGCAACAGAACGTCACTAAAAGTGGCATTCTGGTGGTGATATCCCCTTGTAAATATGCCTCAATGGTTAGCCCATCTTTTCCAGCCAGTTAGCCCCCACTTCTTTTCCCTTTGGAAAAGGCATATATTCATTCACCTAACTGTCTTTATTAAAAACGTAGATTTTCTCTTCACTAATGGTAGGAAACCCCCTATTTCCTGAAACACACCCCTTCATTGCATTGTATGTTGGTACGGATATGTCTTTTATCCTAACCATTTCCGTGTTTGTGGAAGCTATAATATTTGTCTACCTATTTCCCATATTGTTTGGTTTTGTTTCTTACTTCCCTGAAAGCATACCTGTGTCCAGTGCCAAATTTGAGACGGTGGTTACAGTTGGAGCTCACCAGCACTCCTTTTTGGGGACCGACACTTATTTTTCTATAAAGATTTTGATCTAGTGCATGAGAAAGAAAAACACAAAATGGGGAAAGAAGGACGAAAAAGCCAGGAAAACAAAGACAAATGGAGAAAGTAGGGATGTTAAAGAGCACAAAAGATTGAGATAAAAGAGGCATGAAGTGGAATCAAGACTATGCAACCTTGATATTCAGCACCCTGACTTTCCATAGTGCTGGGCCGTGTGTTTCTAAGCAAAACGTTGGCTCCCTACATTTATTGTTTCACAAATTAAGTACTGCCTGTGCCTCATGAGCACTGCCTGTGTCTCTGTCCAGAGGAAGGGGAGATTACAGGGTTTTTCTAACGTTCTTAAGGTCGCTTAGATAAAAGCAAGTAGTAAATAAGACAATCACTTTGGATACGAGTTTATAAATATGAATCTTTACTGTATTTCATGTCTGCATAAGGCAGACAATAAAGCTGTCACAGAGGAGCCTCAACAATATAATTATTATTATTAACTCTGTATCTACGTACCTTGAAGATATAAATATAATAAAGCTACATTGATGTGGCGTTAAAATTACTAAGAGACTTATTTACAACCCCCTTGTGCTGCTGGTGCGTCACTTTTTTTGATGCACCTGCGGCGCAGTGTGCTGGCCCATATTTACAAGGCCACGCAAAGCCATCCTGCTTGGCTTTTCATGGCCTTGTAAATATGGCCTCCTTTCACGCATTACTTTGCGTGAAACAGGCGTGCTGTGGGTGTTCCCATGCAACACCCATGGATTCTGCCTAATTCCTAGATTTACAAGTTTCGTAAACCTGGGAATGCGTCCGAATCCTACGCCTCCTCAGGGGAGACATAAGAGGGGCCCACGGCTGCTGTCTTAGCGCCAACGCAGGGAAGAGCACAGGGATGCACCATATTGCTGTAAATCTAGCGCATCCCTGTGCTTTTAAAATGACGCCTCTTGCTGCAGCAAAATGGCTTGCGGCACCATGCTGTGTCATTTCCTCATAAATCGGGCCCTAAATGTATACTTAACAACATATACTTACTTTCATGATATAGTAGCAGTCCATGTTTTAGATACGATATTTGTGTAGGTTGATAGGAGGAACTCACTAGTTACAGAAACAGCCCAAAGCAGGACCAAGTATGATTATAATGGTCGAAGGGACTACTAGTGGCCATTGTTGTGGGCACACAGTTGTGGCAGGTTGGAGAGAACATTTTAGATTAGAGGAAAAGGAAGCATGGAGAAAGAGATTTGCAGAAGATAAAATAAGAATTTCAAATACTGAGTGTAGGAGGCTGGCTTAGTATATGATGCATTACAGCAAACAAATGATGGACGGAATGCTGACAATGCAAACATTCTCCCCCAGTCAAAAGATCTGGGTTAAATCCATTGTTCTTTTGCCCACTACGCCACCCCAGTTTGGACCCAGCCATATGCAAATCAGTCTTGACCCTGTGCCCCATGGAAACAGTCCAGACCGAACTGCCAGGCCGGGTCCTCCCTGGACCGGAAACAAGCATCCTGGGACCGGTTTCAGGGTATGTCACCCTTCTTCAGCCAGGCTAGCTTGAATCCAGTGGCGCAGTGAGGAAGGGACCCACGTCTGGGCATACCCATCCCACTTAGGGCAAAAAGTGTTACAGCAAACAAATGATGGACGGAATGCTGACAATGCAAACATTCTCCCCCAGTCAAAAAATCTGGGTTAAATCCATCATTCTTTTGCCCACTACGCCACCCCCGTTTGGACCCAGCCATATGCAAATCAGTCTTGACCCTGTGCCCAATGAGAACAGTCCAGACCGAGCTGCCAGGCCGGGTCCTCCCTGGACCGGAAACAAGCATCCTGGGACCCGTTTCAGGGTATGTCACCCTTCTTCAGCCAGGCTGGCTTGAATCCAGTGGCGCAGGGAGCAAGGGACCCACATCTGGGCATACCCATCCCACTTAGGGCCAAAAGTGTTACAGCAAACAAATGATGGACAGAATGCTGACAATGCAAACATTTTCCCCCAGTCAAAAGATCTGGGTTAAATCCATCATTCTTTTGCCCACTACGCCACCCCAGTTTGGACCCAGCCATATGCATATGCCTTACGTAAGTGTAGCACCCTGCACTAATCCAGGTGATCCCTATGGTGATTTTAGTGGTTTAGACGACCTTAGATAGGCTCTCTAAGTGGTAGCTGTGGAGAGCAGCCTTCTGGCTTAGTTTGGAGGAGTGTAAAGCAGCTCAGTTCACCAGTAGCTAACCTCTAGTAGAGGCTAAGTGAAAAAGAACCACACAGTGTACTTATAAAAATAGATATTTATTACAGTTACTCACTAACACTATACAATATCTTCTGCCCGGAGAAATACTGACAATGCAAACACTACTTGCAATAGAACAGTATGCAGCACCAATACACAGGGGTGCCCAGGGGGAGACCAAACCATATACCAATATAGTGGAATGCAAACCACAACACTAGTAGGGACAGGACCCAGGAGATGTAACAGAGATGGGGACCCACAATACCAACCCAGGTGAGAATCTAGGCACTCCAAGACAGTCGTATACAAAGAGGATATGCGACTGCGTACTCCATACTATTCAATGGGTACGTCGCAGTTGCAGTCTTGGAGAGAGAGGACAGTTTCCAGTTCACCCTGAAGATACCCCATGGAGGACAGAAGGTTGAGGAGCTACCCCACCCATTGATACCCTCGGTATCAGGATACCTACAACCAGGGCCGGACTGGGAACCAAAACCGGCCCTGGCAAAGTGCTTGGCCGTCCCCACCGAGCTCTTTGCCAGGGCCGGTTTTCGGCCGATTTTGTTACAGGGCCGATTGGCCCTGTAACAAAAACGGCCCCCAGGGGCCCAAAACCGGCCCCCACCCATGCGGCGCACCGGGGGATTGCCCGGTGCCCGCTACGGCCAGTCCGGCCCTGCCTACAATCCCAATCGAGCAAAAACGAGGACTTCAGGACGAGACCGCTGTTGCAGAAGGATGAAAGAGTCTGTTGAACCCGGGCGCGGGTTCGTTTAGAAAAGTACCTGAAAGCAGAGGGGACAGAGTATATGCCGCTCCGGGGCATCCAAGAAGCACGAAAGAAAAAGGCCACTCGAGTTCAATGAAACCGGTCAGTTGATGAAGAGGCTTCAAGTACGAGTACACCGAATCGGTAGCTCTACCCCTGCCACCACGCTGATGAAGACAACATAATCTGTCCTTCCAACCAACCGCGTTGGCACGGGTCAGTTATAGTGGGGACAGACTTGTCGACAGAACCTTTCGATGCGTCCAACTCCGTTGACACGAGTCGGTTGTGGTAACCGATACGGTTACCGTGTGATAAAGCAATGCAGTGACTCGGTGCACACGGGTTCGGTTGCAGGGCATTCTACAAGGGATGCTGGCCTCAACTAGATGAGAGAACAACTCATACTTCGAAGTAATGCAGAACCACCACCTCTGTTGCTAAGCCTTTTAGAGCCTGTTGGAGCCCAGATTTGGTGGAACCGGTCGATCGTGTTGCGGTGCCTGCGGATGAAGGGGAGTGACTCCTTCACTCCTAGGAAGATTCCTTTGGATGTCTTTAGATGTCCACAGGCCCAGGAAGGAACCTGTATGGAGCACGGACACTGGTGGTGCAGCAGGTTTGCAGGCCGACGGGGTCAAGAACAGACAGTCTTCTCAGTTGCAGTGTCAGTCTCAAAGCAAAGGATGATGCGATCAGTCCGGCACGGTAAGCACGACTCGGTCAGGATGTCCAGACTATCAAAGATGAAGTGGACTTGGAGCTGAATCGAATCCCACAACGACTCTAGGGACCCACCCACAAGTAAGCCCTTAAGTACCCTAAGGTGAGGGTTGGGATGTTTCAGGGGTCCTCCCACAGGAGGTGCTGGACAGTGGGGAGGATACTTCTATGTCCTTTGACTAGTTTTGCACCAGAGCTGGGGCCAACGGCTCCCTGAGCTGGTTTAAACTGGAGTATGCAAGGAGGGCACCAAATGTGCCCTTCCAGCAGACTATCTGGCCCTGGCAAGAGCCCCTACCCCGACATAATACACAAAATCCTGTCTGGGAGGCGGTCACACCTCCCTGTGACAGAAAACCTAATGTCCTGCCTTCCCCTGCTCTGGCTTAAAGCCCAGCACCAGGAGAGCAGAATCGTGTCTGTGGTCGACAGCAGTCCTAGATTGCTGTCAGGCTCTGTAAAATCGGTCCCGGGAGCATGGAGGGCTTCCGGAGGGGCCCTACTGTGGATGGAATCATACCTCCAACACTGGATATGGTGTTAGGGTATGATTCCAACATATGTGATACCAAACATGCCCAGGATTGTTCCAGCCAGTTCAGAGATGGTCATCGCATAATGATGCATGTTCTCTTTATCTTGTAATAGCTGATTCACTGAAAACGTTTGTAGAATGAACTCCGGGGTCTGCTCCTGCAGGGCCACCCTCACACTCGGAACCGAGCACCCTGCCATTGGGACGGAAAGGCCTACTAGAGAGGTGATACAAAGGTTTCAAGTGCAGTGATGTAAGATATAAGGGAACTTATATCTTTCATGAGAGCTGCATGCACCAACTCACACAGTCTGCCATGGCAGGCCTGTAGTCAGAGTTTTGAGGGTCCCTTATGGGTGGCATAACACATGCTGCAGCCCATGGGGGACCCCTGGGGTACCTAGGCCCTAGGTACCTTAGTACCATATACCAGAGACTTACTAGGATACATCAGCAGCCAATTAGGAATGTACCAAGAAACTCATCATAGCCAATTTAAGGATGAGGTACAGTGACTGGGGTCCGGTTAGCAGGGTCCCAGTCAGACTAGTCAGAAAAACAGTAGAACACCAGCAAAAAGTGGGGGTAATGTAGTAATGGTGTATCTCTTTAAGAGATTTTCCATTGCTAGAATGATTAGTAGGTAATAAGATTGTATAACGTGGTATCAGAATGTTATGATTCACCTGTACCAGCCGTTCCCCACAGAGCTGCATGCACTTTTATATATTCAGCTTCTTGAATAAATTCTACAATTTATTCCTTTACATTCTACTTCATTCCTTGTACCTTTTATTTATCGCTACAAGATTACAACAATTTTTGACGACGATTCATAGGATTGACTATTCTCTGAAAATTTATGGACGCATTTTTTCGGTACCCCAGTCAAGGACATCAAGCGGAACCTTGAATCAAGCACCTATCTGCACAGAGTTACTGCCATGAAAGACGGAACCGTTTCATGAACGTGTTACAACACAAGAAAGCAACCCGTGAACACTACACTCCGCCGAAGGCATGCTGGACGAACCACGAAGTATCGCTTAGAGACAGAGTGATGCTTAGCAAGATCGTCACTGCGTGAACCTTCGGAGACGCTTTGGTGAGCCACGGTGTATATTTTGTTTCTACTTTGCAGTGTGAGAGGAGCGAAAGAGTGAGTCGCCCGCCACGCGTGCAACCGACTTACTTTTAAAAGCTGCACTCTCCGCGCTCCATTGTCGTCTTTTCAAAACCCGCAAGTAGCGCCTTTCTCCAGTGGCGGAAGCTATCTGTGACGCACATGTGGTTCCTGCTCTGACACCACCCTTGACGTGTCAGCAAACGTCATCACGCTAAAAGTCACGCACAGCGGCCATTTTGTTGATATGGTTTCCATGGCAGCGCGCTATTGACTGCAACGTCGCGCTGAGTTCAACGGAGCTGTTTACTCTTATGCCACATCTTTCGTATGAAAGTACACAGCGAGTTTGACAAAAAATAACGGTAATTACTCTCACTACAAGTGCATGCAGCGTTTACTTGAAGTTTATGTGCAGTTACTGGCACAATTACTATTTCTACTCTACATACATTTTACTAAAGGGAGAATCTGACTCACGTTTCAGGACAATTTTTTTACCATATTTTTTTATTTTTATTTTTGGGAGTTCTCTCCTCATATCTTTTCTTGAGTCATGCCTACCAACACTTCAACTACAGATATAAATTCATCAAGAGCTAACACGGCTGAAGATGGGAATTTTGCTAATCCACACATCAATTCCCCAAAAGAATTTTTGGCGTCTCCTGGTGAACCGATAGTAGCATGGTTGGACTGGAAAGAGTACTTTCTCAACTATATTGCGAATCTAGAAGATATCAGCGGAACATTTTCACCTGAAAGAAAAAAAAGAATGTATACTCCGTGGTTCTGAGGGCTTACGCATATTTAATGAATTGCATAAGCACGATAGAACGGAGGGCGATTTAGACGTATTTAAATCAGCTATTTTGGATCTCGATGACCATTTTTCTCCCTCAGTGTGTATTGCAGTCACTAGGCACTCCTTTTTCCACAGGAAACAAGAGAAACACGAGTCAATAGAAGAATATGTATCTGCGTTAAAGAAGTTAGCGGGCAAGTGTAGATTTGCACAACTGCATGATGAGTTCATACGTGACCGGGTGCTCATGTATACCAAGAATAAAACCCTACAGGATAAGTTGTGGGTAGAGGGAGATAGTTGTTTGAAAGACATCATTGCGATGGTTAAAAAAGCAGAACTCTCTGAACGTTGTGCCAAAGCTACACTTTCTCAGGATAAAATAGGTTCAGAAGAAATTGTGGGGAAGGTTATTGAAAAAAAAGTGATGTACAGAAACCACAAAGGTGCAAAGTTTGAGAAAAGAAAACCAGATAACACTGACAGAAGAAAATCGGATAGCATAGAAACAAAGAAATTTAGCAATCTGATCTGTTACAGATGTGGTAGTTACTCACACTCTGCAGCGTATAAGAAATGTCCAGCCAAGTCGGCAAAATGTTTGGAGTGTGGTTTGATCGGACATTTCTCTAGAGTGTGTAGACGCAAACACAAGAAGAACCCTAAAGGAAAAGTAGCGTGTGTACAGGAAGGGGAGGATGAAAGTTCCTCGACTTCTAGTGACATTGACGTACAAGTGAAATGTGTTAAAAAAAAGAAAGTAGTACTAAATATCACAGGTAGTTCCTCGTCTAAACCCTTATGTCATGTTTCCCTGGGTGGCATCTTAGTCCAATTGGCTGCTGATTCAGGCTCTCCATTTACCATCGTATCACAAGATGTATGGAAAAACCAGTTTACTAACAAGATTGGAGAATGGTTAGAGCCTAATGATGTGTCTGCTGAAAGCTTTACGGGAGATAAAATCGACATGTTGGGTTTTAGAACCTTAATTTTCCATTTTAAAGAGAGACAATCTGTGGGGAAATTATATATAGCTAAGGAAGGTCCATCAGTATGGGGATGGAAAGATCAAAAGTTGTTAGATATCATTTTGAATCCCAATAGTAAGGAGCAGGTATTAGTGTCATGTGATGGGGAGGACACTAAGAAATGGGTGTTACAAGAGTTTCCGGAAGTATTTACTAATTGTATGGGTAAATTAAAAGGGTTTACCCATCAGATTCATTTAAAGGAGGGAGCAATTTCTAAGATACATAAAGCAAGAAATATTCCCTTTATAGTCAGGGATGAGGTTAAAGGGGAGCTGGAATTTTTTTTAGCTAATAACGTCATTGAACCCGTAGAAGCAGCAGAATGGGTTTCTCCATTAGTCGTGGCACGCAAATACAATGGCAAAGCCCGTCTATGTGTGGACTTAAGGTATCTTAATAACAATATATTGGTTGACCAATTTCCACTCCCTAGAATTGATGAAATGCTCTCCTTAACACGTAATGCAAAGTGGTTTTCCACTTTGGATCTCTCGGCTGCTTATCACCTTGTGGTCTTAGATAAAGGTAGCAGACAGTTCACCACCTTCTGTACACCTCTTGGTTGTTATAGATTTAAATGGATGCCGTTTGGGTTGGCATCAGCCGCTGCTGTATTTCGGAGGCTGATGTCAAACCTATTCAGCCACATTCGAGAACTTGTGTTCTTTCAAGGCGACATCCTAATAATGGGGAAGGATAAGACACACCATGATACTGTACTAAGAGAAGTTTTGACCATTCTTAAAGACAACGGGTTGGTTGCTGAAAGCAGCAAGTGTAAATTTGCAGAAAAATCCATTACTTATTTGGGACACGAGATTGGGTGTTCTGGCATCAAACCTAAAAGTAGTCTGGTAGAAGCCATACTCAATGCGCCTTCGCCAAAGTCTAAGGATGAACTTCGATCTTTTCTGGGGTTGGCAGAATTTTATTCAAAGTTCGTCAACAACTTTGCACAAAAAACCTATGAGATGCGTTTATTAATGAAAAACAAAGCTACTTTTGTCTGGAGTAGTCCATGTCAGAATTCATTCAATAACATCAAAGAAGCCATTACTTATGCACCCACATTACAGGGTTTTGATCCACATGCATATACTATTGTTACGACTGATGCCAGTGGAAGAGGTCTAGGGGGTGTTTTATCTCAAATTTCGGAACAATTAAAGAGGTGGTCATAGCTTTCGCGTCTCGGTCTCTTTCCCCAATGGAAGATAAATATTCAGTAATAGAGCGAGAGGCTTTGGCTTGTGTATGGGCCATTGAATATTTTAGGAAATTCATATGGGGAAAAAAAATTGTTACGTTCTGACCACAAGCCTCTGATGAAACTGCTCACAACTGAAGGTCTATCTAGGGCATCAGCAAGAATTGCTAGAATGTCTATGCGACTTCAAGACTTTGTGTATGAAGTGAAATATGTCCCTGGAGCAAAAGTTTTTATAGCTGATTTCCTCAGTAGACTTTCATTACCTATGAAAGAGGTTGATCTTGATCCTTGGTGTGAGTTCTCTGTGGCGAGTGTGTTTAGTGACACAACTGGTTTACGTAAAAGCGATTGGCAAGATGAGTACGAGAAGGACGAAATGTTATCTATGGTCAAAAATAGAATTATTAATGGTTGGTCCAACGAGTGCAAACTCAATACCATGTTAAGAGCGTTTTGGGAAGTTTGTGACAAATTAAGTTTAGATGGTGATTTTGTTTGCAGAGGAGGAAAAATATAGCCCCTTTAGGCATGCAAAGTAAAATGTTGGTCATAGGCCATGAAGGACACCCTGAGTTTCTCATACTAAAAGGAACATTAAAGCATTATATTGGTGGCCTAGGATTGATCTGGATATAGAAAGATGTGTACGTGAGTGCATTAATTGTGAGTGCTCAGACAAAGCACAGAAAACACTCAATCTTCCCATGTCATCACTTAGTTGCCCGAATTTACCTTGGGAAGACGTGGCTTTAGATATTATGGGACCTTTAGTTTGACAAGATGGGGGTCACCAAATATATTTTAGTTCTAGTGGATTTATTTTCCAGATGGCTCGAAATTGAATTTGTCATTAAAGTAAATACCGAGACTGTCATTAGTTTCTTAGAAAAATGTTTTTTGAGAGAGGGTTTTCCGGCCTCCATATTAACAGACAATGGAGTTCAATTTAAGTCAGATTTAATGAAAAAGTTCATGAACAATACTGGTATTTAACAGAAATTCACAGCCTTATATCACCCTAGGGGAAATTCGGTTGTAGAGAGAGCGAACAGAGTCTTAAAAGGCATTTTACAGTTAGCAAAGAAAGGCAACAAGAATTGGGATGATGAACTTAACAAGTTGATTTGGTCGTATAGAATCACTACCCATAATACGGTTGGGGAGAATCCATTTGGTTTAATGCGTGGTAGATTTCCCCATTGCAAAATTAATCCGGGGTGGATTGGTAGAAGCAGAAAGTATGATTGGGATTCTGAACAAGTTAGGGATTCCATTATTAATTCCGAATGCAAAAATAAGCTGTATTTTGATGCTAAACATGGCACTAAAGAAGTTTGTGTGAAGGTTGGACAAAAAGTCAGAGTGAAGAGCGGAAAAAAATCCAGCAAAGTACAGTCCAAGTTTTCTGAACCAAGGACTGTCACTAAGGTCATGAGAAACACTGTGCAACTTGATGATGGTAGTGTCCATCATATGAGTCGCATTGCGATTTCTGCTGATAATGTGATTTTTTTTTAAATGTCGTTTGGAAGGGAGAAGGGATTATTGGTGGATGGATGTCTTTCCATCCCTTGAAAAAGGAAATGAGATGATTATTAGCGCGGAAGCTGGAAGTAAAGCACAGAGTCTTCCTTCATTGGACTCGCCTCAAGGAGCACAAGATTCGGATGCTCGAGTAAGTTGTGAAGTTCCTTTGGAACAAGATAATAGGTGTAGTCAGTCCCCTATTGGTTTGGAGGAGATTGAATGTCAGGGTCAGGTGGATGTTAGAGAATCAGATTTGCATAGTGGAAAGGTGATTAAAGACTTCACTGTAGAAAACAAATCTAGCAAATTTGGAAGACGCATTATTACTCCCAAGAAGTTTGATGATTTTGTTTGTTTTTGAATGTATGTTGTATTTGTTTATTCACCGGTATTTATTTATTTATTTATTGTATTTATTGTTGAATTTTGTTAAGAAGGGATATGTTTAGTAATGGTGTATCTCTTTAAGAGATGTTCCATTGCTAGAATGATTAGTAGGTAATAAGAATGTATAACGTGGTATCAGAATGTTATGATTCACTTGTACCAGCCGTTCCCCACAGAGCTGCATGCACTTTTATATATTCAGCTTCTTGAATAAATTCTACAATTTATTCCTTTACATTCTACCTCATTCCTTGTACCTTTTATTTATTGCTACAAGATGACAACAGGTAACCATGAAAGCAGATCCTACTTTTTTACACTGAGTATTGAGACAATTCCGCCAAAACAGAGAACATCAGGAACAGGATAAGGCAGCTACAGATGTAGCCCCAAAGATCCTATTGGAGTTCCCAAATATGGGTCAGAAGAAGTTCTCCCATAAATGATCAACGTACATAAAACCAAATTGCTCTAGTTGTAGTATTTAAAATGGGGCCACGTGGAACAGGAGCAAAGAGGGCACTTTTAAACTTTCTGGAACTGCTGGGAGGTCAAGAAGGTCACTGGTCCTTTTACCTGTCAACTGCTGCTAGTAGTATTGTTCTTGAAGGGAAGCATTGTTTGCTTGTGACATCATCACTTCACTGATAGAGTCTCATAGGAACGATCAAAGGCAGTATTCAAAACCAGATCGCAGAACAGATAAAGTCAGACTGGGGAAGACCAGAGACGTGCTTGTGCAAATCGCAAGTACTATCAGGAACATCTCTAGCGCTTTTTCAATCTAATTTTGTTTTGCTGAAGTGTGCTCATTTAACCAGAAGTTACAAGGTGGTCAGTCCATCTAACAAACTTCAGCAGAAGTTATGAGGTCAAACAAGTAAAGTAAATTTAAAAAAAAACATTTGACTGAAAAACTGAGACATGGGAGCAATTGTCGTGTCTAAAGCAAGCATAGTGCTGGTGACCATGTTGTGACTGTGACTGTGGAACAGGCAGTACACAGCTATACTGCTTGAACCAGTCATCAATATCTGCCATTAAACTATGTCATTTTACCTTCTACAAACTTTACACTATGTTATAGCTTTGGCTGCCTTGTGGCTCGCTGGAAGCTGGAAAATGGGTGCATTGGATCAGACGCCGTTCTTCTAATGGGCTGTTCTTAAAATTGCCCTAGTTATAAAAGTGTCTTCCCCTCTACACAAAGTAATGAGATGAAATACACCATCCCCAGCTCCATGGCTATTCTCACCTTGCCCAACTCGTCCACAGGCTGGTTATAGAGCCGGGTGCTGACGACATCGAAGGGGGTCATTGCCACGGATACACCAACGCTACTGATCATCCCACCAGACAGGCCCACCAGCCAGCTGTCCTCCTTAAACCACTGTCAGGAAAGAGAAAAGAGATAAGGGCGGATGAGGCATTTTGTGGGAGAAGTTGGTGCTGAACAGCTTAGGTAAGCAAAATATCATGTTTGGACAACAGCATCAGGCTGGTCTATATGGAAATGCGAAATAAATCGTCAGGTCGTTGCTAGGCAATGAATTATTTAGAGCTCTCCTAATTCACTTGTGTAGTGATAACATAAAAAGCCACAAAATAATAAACAGCCAACAACAAACTTCTGTCTGGTACAATTTAATATTTCAGAAGTCAAACTATAATGCAGTAACTTTATTGAACGTGGGTGGTTGACGATGTTGCGCACTTCAATCAGCTGCCACAATCAAAAGCCAGATCATAGTGGGAATAGGAATTCATATGCCTCTTCTGCTGCCCATGTTTGAGGTCACTGTGTCCAGACCAGGGTATGGAAAGCAGTGTGTACTAATGCGCGCACTAATGGATCTGTAAGAGTGGAGAAGCATGGGATGACACATAAACTTTGGGATATGAAAAAGAAGTAGACAGGTGTAGTTGGAGTCTCTTCCTACACTGTGGAGAGACTGGGCAATGTAGGAGGGCATGTCCAAGGATTTTTCCAGGAACCGGGAAAGAGTGATTGAAATGTAGGAGCCGTTATGGTGTCTCCATGTGGAGGAGCAAGGTTGGTAGAAAATGTAAGTGTGCCAGGAGTTTCTAAAGACCTGACAGGTGTATATGGGAAAGTATTGCTATGAGAGTCTCTTGGTCTACAGAAAGGGAGCGAGAGAAGTGGGTGGTTGTGCTTGGAAGGTCTCCAGAACTGAAGTGAGAATTGAAGATGCAGAGGTTGCCATCTCTGAATCCCAACTGTGAAAAGAGAATGTAAACAGTGAAGGGAAGTAAGAATAGTTGGATTTTACAAGGGGATGGCCCACAGTCATTTCTCTACCAGGAATGCATATAAAAGGGTCTGCACCCCTCAATTACCCATTGCTGCTAACATCTGCTAGGCATCCAACAGCCTGGAATGAAAGAGCAGTAGCTACCCTCAGTTATGCCTGGGGTCCTAAATCTTTTGCTTCTCCCACTGATTGCCTTCAGCCCAACACTGGCAGGCTTTTTAATTTTCACATTTTTATTAATAGTCCAGGTAGAAGCATTACATTTAAATATACTTTTACATCGGATTCCAGTATAGAAAACAACAAATAGATTTCATTACTATAAAGATTCTTAGGGTTTTCATAATCACGAAACGACAACCAATGGAATTAATAATATATAATTCAATTATACTTCCTGTAATTATCTCTTACTCTTGTTTGAGGAAGAGAGATCATCCCACTTCCTTTTTGTCTTTGTTCAACGTTTGTAAGTGTTACTATGACAGCTACTGATATGCTTTCCAGTAAGAACTCTGTAGAAGACTGCGCGGTCCTTCTGCCTGAATTCAGGAGTACGGATTTCTCTAAGGACAGATCAGCATCACAGGGACTTAGGGCCTCATGTAGGTAAATAAATGTTACCGGTTCTAAAATACCGAGCCGTACCGAATCGGTAAATTAGAATCGGTAAGTTATATGTAGGTAAAAATTCGGTAACAGTTACCGATTCGGTAACATTCGGTAATCACGAATCGGAATTCACCGAATCGGTAAATACCGAGGTGGTATTTACCGAATCGGAAAATACCGAGGTGGAAGTTACCGAATCGCAAAATACCGAGGTGGTAGTTACCGATTCGGAAAATACCGATTCGGTATGTACGGAGTCGGTAAAGAAAATCACATGACTTGACGAAACAGCGAATCCAGTGCAACGACAGCCCACCCAACCTGGAACTGCCCACACCCAGGCAGGTGTACTCAATTAGCCGAAGTGGCCACACCCAGGCAGGTGGACATAATTAGCCGACCCTGGAGAGGCTTGGAGTGCAGAGGAGAGGCAGGGAGCAGTTGCATGTGCGAGCGGGTAAACGAACAGCATGTCCAGCCAGAGAACACAGAAAGACGGAGGGGAAAGGAGGAGGAAGCTGAAATTTAGCCCCAAGGAACTCCAGGTGCTGGTGGAGGAGGTCGTGAAGCAGCACCAGAAGCTGTTCGGCAGGCAATCCCTGCAAGTGCCTGAGGTGGAAAAGCGCAACATATGGCTGGCCATCCAGGCGCAGGTCAATGCTGTGGGAGTGACCCACAGGGACATTGAGGTCCTCAAAAAGCGCTGGTATGACCTGAGGATTGTAACCAAGAGGAAGATGGGCGACATCCAGAAGGAGGCCAGCCAGACCGGAGGTGGAACCAACAGGGCACCTGCCCTCACCGAACTGGAGGAGCTGGTGGCGGCCACAATCGAGCAAGAGAGCGTCGTGGGTCTTGGGGACGCCGACAGCTCTGCCAGAGCCGCAACACACCAAGGTAAGACGAAAGCACAGCAATGTATCCCCCCCTACCCCATCCCACATCCCCCAAATGTGAAACGAGAATCACACTGCAGTCCACACGTGTCAGTGCAGACAGGCAATGCATTTCGGGAGATGTAGTCAGGGCAACACTAACCATGACGTAAATGTTACAGGGCAACAAGGCATGTCACACACTCGAGGCACAAGGAGACAGGGGACATGTTGGAATGTGAAATTATTTATTGTGCCGCTTGCAATGCAGCCCTTCGGGGACACTGAGCCAATGTTGTATTTCTGTCCACAGATGTGACATCATGCAGGACAGGGCATGCTGCAGGAGAGACGGCACCACGGCAACATCAAACACCTCCAGCCAGCACAAGTACAGACCGGGGAGCAGGCCCACTGGCAGCCGCACCACCAACACAGCCAGCATCGCCGCACACAGAGCCAGCATCACCTCACCCAGAGCCAGCATCACCACCACCAGAGCCAGCCTCGCCACTCATGTTCGATTCACCGGCCACATCTCCGCTTGCATGCGTGAGACAGAGGAGGCGTCCAGCAGCCAGGCTACGAGCCTTGGACACCTCGTCAGACGACAGCATGGGCCCTGAAGACCGCACCGGGCCCCAGGAAGGGAGCCATGCCACTGTGCCCCACACCTCACAGGCAGCACAGACGGAAACAAGAGGGCGCCGCAGGTCGCGTGTCCAGAGTCCACCAGCACCCACTGACGGCCATGGTGTCTTCTTGGGGCTCGAGGGCCAAATGTTAAAGCAACAGCGCCTGCAATCAAAGGCAGTCATGTCAGTCCAGAGGCACATGCGGGTGATGAAGACAAGCATAGTCAACATGGACACAAACATTGGCGGCATGGCTGCGGGCATTCGGGACATGTCCCAGTCTATCCAGCAGTTGTGCAGCAAATTAGATGCTGACATCGAAGCACGGCGCCGGGAACGCCAGAGAAGGGACACTACCAGCAGGGCACTCAACCGTCTGGCAACTGCCACTTCCCTACTGTGCCGGCGCTCTGTGACGATGCAGGAGGGCCTAACACAGTGCTGCAGCGACCTGTCTCGGGGGATGGTGCAGGTGACAAGTGCACTAGGGGTGCTATTGACGAGTCAGGCGTCGACAACTGCTGCAGGGGATCCTGCGGAGAGCATCGACACCACCAGCAGCATCACACCCCCCGTCCCAGAAACACGCAGGAGCAGCAGGCGGCTTGGGGTTGGCTCTAGTGAGGATGCACAGGCCGTGCAATCCACCACTGCAGCGCGTATGCGCAAACATTGATGTCGCCCTGCCTAGCCACTTCACAATGGGTGACGTAACCCTGGACATACTCCTTGTATAGATGATATATTGCCAGATTGGCCTGATCATGTGTTCATGGCGTGGTGCCACATTAAACTACGTCATGACTGCTCACAACTCGCTGTGTCCCCTTACTTACTCAGAAATAGTTGGATGTGATCTCTGCCCGTCTCTCTCTCCCATCGATTGCAGTTGGCACTCTAGCTGCGTTGCCCTCTGGCTGGCCTGACTCATCCTCGTTGTCCTCAAAATATGTTAGTTCCACATCTGTACCTTTTTTCGTGGCAAGGTTGTGCAGCATTGCACAAGTGGCAATGATCTTGCAGCAGGTGATGGGTTTGTACTGGCGTGCGCCTCCGCTCTTGTGCAGGCAGCGGAACCTGCTCTTCAGTAGTCCAAACGTGCGCTCCACCACATTGCGTGTTGTTTTGTGTGCCACGTTGTATCGTCTCTCACTCTGGGTAGCTGGGTGTAGGTAGGGAGTGAGGATGAATGACCGGCATGCATATGCACTGTCGCCTGGATGGGTGAAAGGGAACCATCAGTAACATGCCTCTATACACTATGTTTGCATGTTTCAAGGGGCGTCACTGTTACTTACCTAGCAGGTATCCCTCTCCGAATTCTCCGGCACTCAGTCGTGTGTAAATCCCACTATTCTGGAAGATGTAAGAGTCGTGGGTGCTCCCAGGAAACTTTGCAACAATATCTGTGATGATGTTCCCTGCATCACAGATCACCTGCACGTTGATGGAGTGGGTGGACTTCCTGTTCCTGTAGATGTGCTCTGTATCTGCTGGTGGACAGATTGGGATGTGGGTACCATCGATACAGCCGAGGACATGGGGGAACTGTGCCATGTGATAAAAGTCAGTTTTTGTTTTCTGCAGTGCAGCCTGTGAGTTCGGGAAGCTTATGTAGTGGTGCATTCTCTGCATCATGGCATCCAGGAACTTCCTGAAGAAACGGGACAGGCAACTCTGGGATACACCACCCACCGCAGCTATCACCACCTGATAACTGCCGGATGCCAACAGATGTAGGCTGCAGAGCACCTGCACATGTGGGGGTATGGCGTGCGCCCTTCTAACTGGCTGGTCCAGGAGTGGGTGTAGGTCCCTGATTAAGTCCATGATGGTTTCGGGGTGTAGCCTGTACCTCTCATGTATCTCTGCATCAGTCAGCTGGAATAGTGTGATGCGCTGTCTGTAGATTTGTTCCTCCCGTCGCCACACCCTCAGTCCTGCTGCCTGTAGACGTAGGCGCCTTGCAATGACGTACATTGCGGCCATGTTGTCCACGCTGTTGAATTTTGGGTTTGTTTTTATCCATTGTTGATGGTTACCACCTGCTTTTAGTCCGTGTTAATTACCGACTCTTAATTACCGATTTTAATGGATTTCTTAATTACCGACTGCTCCTACATGTCATTTTAAATTTTTACCACTTCATATTTACCACTTCATGTTTACCGATTCGTTAATTCTGTATTCGGTAAGTATGAATCGGTATTTTAGAATTCGGTAACTATGAATCGGTATTTACCGCCTCATATTTACCGAAAAGTGGTTTTTGGACTCCTACATCTCACTTGTCTGTATACCGGTCGGTAACGGCATATTTACCGAAAATCGGCCGTTACCGACCGGTATTTCGCTACCTACATGAGGCCCCAGATGTCCATGCATACTTAGCTATAGTTGCAACTGTGCTCAGCTACAGGTGTGTTTGCTCAAGAACCATTTACTGTTCAAACAGGAAACAACTCAAAATCAGTTTATGGTCTGCAGGTGGGACTATGGCAAACATCACTCCAATCCAGGAGTAAATTGTGTGTGTTTGGGGGCTGGTGGCCTTTGAGAAAGGTGAGAAAGCGAAAGACACACAATTGATGGACAGAATGCAGAACAAATCAAAACATTCACCCCTAGTCAAGAGATCTGGGTTAAATTCATCATTCTTTTGCACACCATGCCACCCCAGTTTAGACCTGGCCAAATACAAATCAGTCTTGAACCTGTGCCTCATGGGAACAGTCCAGCCCGAACTGCCAAGCCAGGTCCTCCCTGGAGCGGAAACAAGCATCCTAGGATCGGTTTCGGGGTTTCACCCCTCTTCAGCCAGGATAGCTTGATTCCAGTGGCACGGTGAGCTCGGGACCCACGTCTGGGCATACCCGGCGCACTTAGGGCGAGAAAGCGAAAGATACACAATTGATGGACAGAATGCAGAACAAATCAAAACATTCACCCCCAGTCAAGAGATCTGGCCTGGCAGTTCGGGCTGGACTGTTCCCATTGGGCGCAGGGACAAGACTGATTTGCATATGGCTGGGTCCAAACTGGAATGTCATGGTGAGCAAAAAAACGATGGATTAAGGCCCAGATCTCTGTACTGGGGTGAATGTATGACATTGTTCTGCATTCTTACCATCAATAGTTGTTTTTGCCTTTGAGAAAGGTGAGGCATAAATACCCAGAGAAAGCTGAAATTAGAGTAAAGTGGGAGAGCCTGATCCCCTATCTATTGTTTAATGAAAATATACATAAAAAAGCAAGAGAGAAAATTAAGCTATGCAGATTGCAAAGCCTCCGGCCTTAGACAGAAAAGCTTAATACATTAATACATCAGGTAAGCAGATCTCACAGACTCAGAATGCAGATATATTCCATGGACGCTGTGATAATATTAGGGAATGTCAGTGTAGGTAATGGAATGTTTTAAGATGAGTTATTAAAGAACTCCTATTGTAATAACTGCCCTCTGGCACGAAGGAACTGGTATATTAGCATTCAGTGTCCCCAAACTCAACAAGAATTATCACTTAAACATCAGCATTAAATATGTTTTGGAAATTCATGTTTTGCCCTCAAACATTCAATACATTTACTTGGTTAAATAGCAATACTTCATTTTGGTAAAGAATGACATTTTTTTGAAAACATCAAATTTCCGTTTCCCGAAAGCACAGATATTTTGCCTCTGACACTAGCTTTTCCTTAAGTGACATACTTAGCTTACTTATTTAATCAAACCCAAGCTGTCCATGTTCTGCAAAATGCACACAATTTACCCTCAAATGCCCGTTTTTGAAAATATGCTAATTTGTTCAAGATAAAAGCTTGTCATTTTCCAAAATTTTACTTTTAGTTCCCCAAATATCAGTTTTTAATTTTTAGTACATGTAGTCGTTTAATTTCATAGATGATTTTGTTATTTTCAGCAACTGCCCCCATTCACTAAAACCAAACGGACAGATGCTACAAGAGCTTCTTGCCAGACGCCAGGGTCACCCAACTCAACCCTCAAGAGACCAGTGATGCCAATATATGCGACCACCAGAACTAAGGAATAACCACTAGATGCCGAGTGACCCACAGAACCAGCAGTGCTAATCAGAGGCCATGAGTGGCCACCACACGTTAGGGTGATCCACAGATGTCCAGCATGGACATCTTCAGGCATGGATACCTACCAGATGGTAGTCATAACCACGGAAACATAGGAGTGATCACTAGATGCGAATGGTGCCTACCAGAAACCATAGGTGCTCTTCGGAAATTCCATTAAGAGTCAGAGGTGCCCAATAGGGGTGTTTGTATTTTTTTTTATATATGTACATATCTGTTTATACTGTGAAAGCATTTTCTGATATATTTTAATGTGTGCTGTTTGTGCTGTATTCAGCTTGTTGCATCACTACTGATCGATTATCATGCACTTATGTTTGCACAAGAGGGGGGTATCCTCTATGACTTTATGTCCTTTGGTTCTATCGGTACATTTTATAGCATAGTGGTGTGACATAGCGGACCGTTCCGTAGGTTTTTGTCACTGGACTGTGCTTTCTTTGATACAAATTCTCCGTTGAGCATCTCTTTTTTTCTTGCCCCCTGTGCTACAATGCACTTTGTAGATATTATGACAATGAATTGTATGATATTGCGTGTTTTATTTAAGTGCAGCTTTTTAAGGTTTTTAACCAAAATAAAGTACTTTTAAGAGTGAGTCAACTGGTGAACTATGTATTTGGGGCAGCCAACAAATGTCAGGAGTTTCCATCCAGTGCTTAATTTATAAACATATGAATGCCAGTATTTCTCAGGAGGCCAGTGTGGTTCGAACTATCCACAGCCCATGGCGTATTACCAAATATTAACTATTACACAAGTATGACATCTTGGACTACTCTCCGTTACCTCAAGCTGTGAGTATGGCCTGGATTTGCTGGTTTTATTATTTCCTTCAAAGTATATTTGACACTTTATTGATGACCTCGGTTTGAAAACCGATAGACAGTGCTTCAATGTGGTGGACTGTAATAAGTAAGTGGGGATGTATGGAAATATGTACTCGTACCCAGCACCAGCAAACACCAGCACACATTAAGCATGTGTTCCAACCTTATGCCATGGGCGCCTCATTAGATGTGGTAAGTGACCACCAGATGTCAGAGGCTGGCCACACTGACAATGTGCCACATAAGGGTGGCGCACTGTCAACACGATTCCTTAACCACCCCTTAGGCAAGGGGGTGGGTCCCATTGACGAACCAGACATCCCCCTGCAGGGAGGTGTAGTAACTCACAGCACTTACCAACTAGGGGATTTATCTCCCCCTCTTTAAAGTGCAAGTACTGACTTTTAAACAGCCTCTCTGTAGTTCACTGATTGCAGCGCCCTGACAGCAGCCCATTAATAGTAATAGGGTGCACTGTCCCTGTTTGCACCCGGCGCATCTGTTTAAAGAAGTGCTGTGGCGCAAACAGGGACAGTGCGCACTATCTGTAATAAGAGCCCCAATGCCAGGAGGTGTCTGTCACTAGATGCTAACAGGTGAGGACAACCAGAGGACAAGGAATGATACAACCAGGTATACACAAATGGCCTGTTGTCCATGGACTCAGTCCCTACCAGGCGCGCAACGCCCATTGGGCTGAAAGGGCTTCAGCCCCCCCAGTCGTGTGTGGCAGCCCGGGCTGAGACAGATTCCCAGGCACACACACAGCCACGTACCCGAGTACTTCACAGGTCTTTAAAACACCATTTACTTTCTAACCAGGCTTTGTTATTTTTTCACCACTTCTTAGAGCCCCTGCATCTCCACTCTGACTATCACTGGAAGAATTAGCCCCCCAGAAATGCTTGGTAGTCCCCCCCCGAAATGTGGCTCTAGTTGCACCTCTGGTCCCTTCCCAGTTCGATCGCTACTCAGCAACGCTTCGATCATTTAGTTCAGCAAGTTATCAAAAGCTACCTTCTTCTCATTGGTGGGTTACACACTCACGCGTGTAACATGACTGAAAGCATGATAATACAACACATAACCACATGCTGCAAACATACGTGGCCCGTCTTAGCGTGTAAGTGAGAATGTGACCTCTACGGTCTGCAAATCTTATGCCAATGCACCATGACAAGCTGGCGGGCCCTTAGGACTTGGATTCAAGGAACCATACCCAAGCAGCTAGCCGAACTGCCCCAGGACAGTGTCCACTGTCCAGACCAGTTATATGGCAGAATAAACCATACCCAAGCAGCTAGCCGAACTGCCCCAGGACAGTGTCCACTGTCCAGACCAGTTATATGGCAGAATAAACCATACCCAAGCAGCTAGCCGAACTGCCCCAGGACAGTGTCCACTGTCCAGACCAGTTATATGGCAGAATAAACCATACCCAAGCAGCTAGCCGAACTGCCCCAGGACAGTGTCCACTGTCCAGACCAGTTATATGGCAGAATAAACCATACCCAAGCAGCTAGCCGAACTGCCCCAGGACAGTGTCCACTGTCCAGACCAGTTATATGGCAGAATAAACCATACCCAAGCAGCTAGTCGAACTGCCCCAGGACAGTGTCCACTGTCCAGACCAGTTATATGGCAGAATAACCATACCCAAGCAGCTAGCCGAACTGCCCCAGGACAGTGTCCACTGTCCAGACCAGTTATATGGCAGAATAAACCATACCCAAGCAGCTAGCCGAACTGCCCCAGGACAGTGTCCACTGTCCAGACCAGTTATATGGCAGAATAAACCATACCCAAGCAGCTAGCCGAACTGCCCCAGGACAGTGTCCACTGTCCAGACCAGTTATATGGCAGAATAAACCATACCCAAGCAGCTAGCCGAACTGCCCCAGGACAGTGTCCACTGTCCAGACCAGTTATATGGCAGAATAAACCATACCCAAGCAGCTAGCCGAACTGCCCCAGGACAGTGTCCACTGTCCAGACCAGTTATATGGCAGAATAAACCATACCCAAGCAGCTAGCCGAACTGCCCCAGGACAGTGTCCACTGTCCAGACCAGTTATATGGCAGAATAAACCATACCCAAGCAGCTAGCCGAACTGCCCCAGGACAGTGTCCACTGTCCAGACCAGTTATATGGCAGAATAAACCATACCCAAGCAGCTAGCCGAACTGCCCCAGGACAGTGTCCACTGTCCAGACCAGTTATATGGCAGAATAAACCATACCCAAGCAGCTAGCCGAACTGCCCCAGGACAGTGTCCACTGTCCAGACCAGTTATATGGCAGAATAGAGCACAACATTGTGCTTGCTGCCTGATCAGAGTATGGGTGTTAATATGAAAAACACGTTTTTCATGTATGTGAATTTCTACATTAGGTCTTTGGTCCTTTTTGGAGTGGTCTAGATAAGTGAACCTAAAATGCTAATAAACATAAAGTTAAAAAAAATCATTTCCTGTCAGCTTACAAAAGTAGGGAGTAAAAACACTCCTATTTGAGCACCATATCTGAACTCTCTCCCGGTGTTCACAAAGTTTTACATATGTCCTTAGACAATCAGTGCTTATTCTTTAGAAACCATAATCTTTTCATTTGTGCAACACCAAAGGAAGCATTGTCACTCAGTAAAAGAAACGAGCGTCGACGTTGGTTGTTGACCACCCTACGCAGGTGGCCCACCCTCGCTCCTGACTCCAGATGTTGTTTGTGAAGCTGTGCTATATTCAGCGGCTTGCATGCCCTTACACAACTGCTGTTTATCAGCTCTGACTCCTGCAGCAGCAAAACCTCGAAGGTCGGCGTGTGTCTGCCCAATGCACGTGCACTGTCAGCAAGTACAGTCCCGAGTGAGGCACGCCACCGTCCGCGACAGCAGACACACCATATACTCGGGCTGGCTGTCATACAGCTACGAGTAAATGAGGAAACGCCACATGCTCAACTTCCCCGTTGTGTTGTGGGCTCTGTGAAAAAAGTTGCAAGCCAAGAAAAACATATCCAGGAAAGCACTGGTTCAGTAGTCGGATCTCGCGAGGCTAAGGGCGGCTCCACAAGGTTACCTAAGGTACTAACATGGTTACCCTGTTTACTTCTACGCCCGTCATGGCTGCTTGGCCTCTGTGCCTCGTCACAACGCCCGCCTCCAGGAACAAGCATTTGCAATGCAATAGGTCTCGCAGTTACGCGAGCTATTGGCATTGTAAATGACAATGCCTTTTATTTCTCTTTTGGTTTTTAAAACATTAATAAAAGGAATTGTCATTTACAATGAAAGCAGCTTATTTATTTATGACTCGTGGTTGCAGTGAGACCTCAGACAGTTACGATGGCATTATTGCTTTGGTACAGCGAGCCAGTGTGACGTCGGTCGCTGCTGGCAGGACTTATCCGTTGACAGCCCGGCTTCAGCAGTATGTAGGGACCTGCGTCTTGCACATCTGAGAAATCGAGACAGTCTCTGCGTATGCTCCCAGACTGCCTGTTTGAGACAGTAACACCCAGGACATTTCAGGTATCAAAGCTCTGATTTTCTCCGCCATATAACACAACAGACTTATGATGTGACACAATGGTTGTACAACACTATTGGAAAAAGGTGTACACAACTAATTGACAACGTATACACATTTCATTTGCACAGTAAATGTACACCACTACTGCATTATGGGTATACACTGCTTCTGCACCATGAAATTACACCGTGGGTGTTCATTACTATTGTACAATGGGGATTGGACATGATTGATCTATTGTAAAGTGAGTTAAGCACTATCATTGCACAGTGGATATGCACTTCAGTTATACATTTGGTATAGACCACTAATGCACACTGGAAATGTAACTCACGGCATTGCACAATTGCTATAAAGTAATACAGCATCACATATTTCCTTGGGTTCACCTGGATTACCACGTGCTGACTCTTCAAAATTCGAATGTGTCAAAAATAGCACGAAACTGGGCCATGCGAGTTTATGCCAAACAAAACTGATTTAAGGTTTTGATACATTTAGGACAATCATTTGTTTTTATTAGAAGGGGCGATTTTGTATGTGTCCTGCCCACGCTATGGTTCTGGTTTGTGGACAGACACAATGAAGTTCCACTGCGCTGTGTGATATATGTTTACACATATTGTAAGGAAGGAAGACAACCACAAAGCTTGTAGAAAACACCACAGTGCGTGTTTCCCGAAGTTTGGGGTTTTGGACTTGGCGTGCCCGGTTACACCCACCATGCACCTGAAGTGTTATGATGGCTGGAAGAATCACTCGCTATGTAGTGCTGTGTGGATATGTCGCGTGCGGTCACAGCCTGTCAGTCATTCAGCTTCCTGCATAAACCCGCAGCGGCCGGAGGAACTTAGCACAATGAGCGCCAGATGAGTCACGGTGACAGCAGGCAAGCAGGCACCTCAGAAGGTGGGTTCATTAAAAGAGCTCTGGGATACCTGCCGCGCACTCGAGCCCCACTGGAAGACGCGAGCTGACTATGGCCGTGACCTCTGAGTGCAAGCTACCGAACTACAAACAGAAGGGCGCAAGAGCCATTGGCCGCAGCGAGGCTTGTTTCTCATTTTTGTTTTTAGTTTACTTAAATAAGTGCGCTCGGCCCGGGCTGGGCGACTGCGCGCCGCCAAACAAGGCAAGGCGGGCAGTGCACACTCTCCGCGCATGAGCTGCTGCGTCTCTGAAATGTGGTACACCTCGGAACACGCAGTGGGATTTGGCATGTGCAGCTCCCCCGGGGCTCAAGCAGGTATCCACTTCTGTCAGGACAGCTGATCGCTACAAAAAGACAGAAGTGGATGCCTGCTTGTGCCCCGGGGGGACTGACATAAAAAAAAAAAACACGTGAAGCGGCATTTTGCTGCTATGGCAACAAAATGGCGAAGGGACTGTCCACAGTCCCACAGAAACGCGCATGCTGTTTGCAATGGACAAATGGCGAGAGCAGCCATCTTTGTCCATTGCAGACGCGTGCATGAGAGCCCTCGCAGAACTGATTCCAAAAGGTGCCCTCCTGGCAAGGTTAACTCTATTTGCTATCAGCACATGCCTTGTCTACAACTGATAGACTTCCTGGTTTTCAGGGGTTCGGGTGTTGAAGATTGCATTAATCTCTTAGCATGAGCTGAAAGCCATTTTGTACTTGGCAGCCATTTTAGTTAGCTATGTGCTGGACATTTGCTGTTTCCCTCTCCCAGAGTCTTGCACATGCGCAGATGTGCTTAGCTAGTAGAGTGCACCTGTTCCTAGTATAGAACTGTCAGGCTGTTCTAACTGATGTCAGCAACTTATTACTCCTCCTACTTGTTGACTGTGCAGTTTCTGTATGACCATCTATGTGCATAACTCTTCTCATGTGTACTTGTACCGCCTTTTTCAGCCCCTGTGTGGGTATAAAAGGACCATGCTTCTTCTGTTCAGTGTGCTACTTCACTCAACACCGAAGGGTGCTGTGTGAATGTAGTTCCACCTCATGAGGTTTATTAAACTTTGTATTTTCTATTCCAGTTTCTGTGCCAACTTCTTCCTATTGGTCTGAGGACTCTGTGCAGAGAAGGGTGAACCCCTTGCACTGGTAGGTCTAGCTGAGGTCACCATCAACAAATTGGCTCCCAACTACTGGGGCTCATCGGTGACTCGGATGCCCAAAGGATTGGTCGCGACGAAGGATTGGAATCTCGCTCTGGACGCATTCGCTGCCCGATGAGACCCGAGTCTTGGGAACCGCGGCGTTTTTCCTTTCTTTCTGATCTGACCATCCAGGTGGTGCCGGTCCTCGACTGAGATCTCTTCTGTTGATTCGCCGTGCGGTGACCATTTGGTCGATTTTAGAACTTGGCAGTTGGAACCTGGACACCAAGTGATTGGTAAGTGTCCTTCTGTGGCGCTTGCTGTTGGTTTTGATACCTGGGATTGGTGAGGTAGTTTAGTAACACTTACTGTGGCTTTTGGATTTTAGAATTGGTGTTGGCCAACTTGGTTTGTTATGAGATTTATATATGGATTGCAATTTATATAGGCAGGTAATGAGGAGAATTTTCTCTATCCGAATTGATTTGAACAGCACATCGTACTTAAGGTACCTTAAGTGCTACTTTGATTATAATACTGCATATTCTGCACTATTTTTGGCATGCCTGTTTTTAGCACACTTCAAAGGATGTGTTGCTTTTGTAGTGGTACCAATTTGAGACTAGATGAAGCACAACCGGCCCCTCGGAGGGGACGCCTAATAGGGATATGTATATTAAGTATGGTCTTTCTTCTATAATGTACAGCGCATTATGGAATAAATACACTCGTAAGGATCCTGAGTTGTGTTGGCCTATGTATGGGTCATTTGATTTACGAAAGATTGAGTATGTGGAACAATGTATGTTTAAGCGAAAGACTAGGCAAGAGATGTTTGATTGTGTACGAATGTGGGAGAAAGAAGTGCGTGAACGAATGAAGCGTGAGCAAGCCTTGATTGAAAAAGAACAGCGAAAGAACATTTATGTGAAAGCATTAGAGCTGAAGAACAAAGCAGTTTGTAAGCAAGTGCGTGATGGTCTTTTTGTTTTCCCCCAGGTGAATTTATGAATGTGTTGCTTTCTTGGATGTACCATTTTAAACTTGTATATAATTAGCCGGCTCCCCTAGAGGGGATACTTAACTAGGTTTAGGTATAAAAAAGTATTTCTTCTTTGGTGACTAGTACCCCGAGGAACTAAATATGTACATAGAAAGGATCCTGGTCTGTGCACTTAGTAACATTCATAAGTGGTGATATGCAGAGCGTTTTTTTTCTTGGTGTTCTGCCAGCCAAATCTAGTGAATATGACTTACAACTAGTATTTACAAATGGTTTGGTTTAAGTACAGTCTGTGGGCTGTCTTTTGTTTCTGTCTTAGCTGTTGATCTGTGGGTTAAATGGGTGTTTAAATGTCTGTGGTTTGTCATTAGTGGTACTTGTGTGAGTAAGTAGCGATTGCGCTCTTGGTGCAAGAATGGCTAGCCTTAAGTACCCTGTATTATGTGTATGACACCGTTTTGAAAATGTCTGGAATGAGCTCAATGTTTTTTTTTGTCATCATTCTGTTATGCCCAATATCATTAAAATTAAATACATTTTAAAAGAATCCAGCAACGAATTATATAATATATGCTAAATAGCTGCACGCTATCATTAAATTGACAGAGTAAGACACTATACATGTGTGCAAATTGCCACAATGTTAAAGATAAAATTAGAATCCACATTTAATAGGAATAAAAAAAGCTTCAAAAAATGAAATTATGTGTTTTGCAATAGATAAAATTAAAGATACAAAATGTCACAGCATTTATCCTTCTGTATTAGGTATTAAAAGGCATTCACATTATCTGAGTGAATTGACCCAAAATACACATTACAGAACGACAGATTTGTGCTGGCTGGAAAGGCTGACTTGAAAGGCGTGTGAATTCGACGCCTTTACGTGTCAAGCAGCTGTGTCAGCACGTGGGTATTTCTGATTCCGGCCACAGAAAACAGCTGAAGTCAAACACGGTGTAAAATCCTGCATTTCAGACTGCTGTTTTAAAAGTTAGAAATATAGTTTCATTATTTTTGATAAACAGAGGACAGATTGACAGTAGGGATTTATTTTCTTAATGCCTTTTTAAATAAGGATAAGAGTGGTTTTTGATGTTAAATAATAATGACTGTCCTTCATTTAAAAGTGGCGCAGACCTTCAAGTTCGGTTTCTGTTCTTAGAGCTGTGAATGAATGTGTTTAAATATGATAGGAAAGGGATGCAGCTTGCTTTTCATATGTGGACTCATCAAAATGATTTGACTTATTACATTTTTTTTAATATTTTGATTATATAATTTTTTAAATTTAAAATAGGTGCATTACATTTGTTTTTTAATATTTATAATGCCTAATAATGATGCTGTGACCTCCTAGCATCCAAATTGAATTTAAGCCATGCTATACAACAATAGGGGGTCACTTACATGTGAAATGTCACTTTACCCAGGCGTACACAACTCATTTTTATAAGGGTATACATTATACATTTCTGATGCCACATCTCTGGGATATGTAGGGGACATTCTGGGGATGACTATTATGCAAAAACATTGTAGGATATTCATTTTTAAGTGCCCCAAACATCAAAGTCGAAATTGAGTAAAATTCACTATTTAAATGAGGTTATTCCAATCAGAGCAGCTTTTAAACTGCCTCAGGCTACAGTAAATGCACATATGTAAGCATAGAATGAATAGCTGACATCTATACTGCTAGACAAGCACTCGGCACACTGCTTACAAATATAAATATGTACAAAAAATCTGGCAGAAGTTATTAAGCTTACCTCTGAATTGCTGGTAGACAGGAATGGAGTGGGTTTTGCTGTTGAGCTCTCAGTCTCCAGGGTCACTTTGAATTGGTAAAAGTAAAACTGCATGAAAACCTTGCACTCAAGATGGAACAGCTGCGAATAGGTTAAAGGTCGAAGTTCTACATTTAGAAGCAGGGCTCAGCGCAACAATTGCTTTGACATTTCGACATTTGAAAGACGAAATGGCAGGGCAGGGACAGAAAGAGGGTTTGCTTGCTTTTTTTTGCAAAAGCAAGTTTTTGTCCACTCATATGAACAGATTGAATAATAATGGTATATGTCAGCTCTTATTAAGACAATGGCTCTGCCATATATGTAGCACTAATGCTTTTAGGGCTCAATTAAGGAAGCAATGGGATTTAGTTTGAATTCATGTGCCCTCGTGTCACACTTGTACATTTGCTTAAGGAATATGTTCTTTAGCTAGCTCAATGTGCTATTTAGCTCCTCAGAGTTTGTTTATGCCCAGTTGCTACAAATTGGGGTTGATAGTGTTGACAGAATGAAACCTGTTACAGGTTTCCTACTGTCAAAAATGGGGGAAGGAGGCTAGCTCCTCTACAAATTAAGGGTAGGCAAAAGGGGAACTAGCTGTGGGTAGTTTTTGTTCTACAATTCTCAGGTAATAACACCACTATTGTTTGTTATTCTCATCCTACATACAGTTTTGCAAGGGCATTGCTAGTTTTTATTAGCTAGTCTGTGTAAATAAACTGACAGTCCTTACTAGAGCTGATTTTGCATAGTTTGGATTGTGAAAAATAGAATGCAGAGAAGATGCCCATGTGATCCTTAGCAAACATTTTTAAGGAAAATATTGTTTTATAGGAGTCTGTTTGTCACAAGATGTTCTGCTGGAGAAAATGTACCCATTATGTTGAAGTTTTTAGTTCTTTATGTAATGGGAATCCCTGTTAAATTAGCAGTTTTAGATGTTCCTGTTGCTCCTATAACATGAGAGCATGGTCCTAAGCATACATTGTAGGTGCTTTTATTAAGAGAAATCATTTTAGAAGTGTCTGCAGTCCTGTACAAGTAATGCAAAGTCCATGAGTAAAAGTGTAGAACATTTCCTTTTTTCTTGAGGGTCTTTAGATGATTAAGATAGGAATATACAGATGTAAGGATTTGGAGTATGTCTGTATTGTTTTTCTCTTTTCCTCAGAATTTGGCTGCTTGGGATTGGGTGACGTATTACTCTTGTCAGTTCACCAAAGAGTTCCTTTTATACTTGCCAATAGGTCCAGGCTGTTGTTTCTTTTACTCTCACATAGATGAAAGTGGTTCTTGGGTGCCTTGCTAATATATGGGGCGTCCCTAGACTAGGAAGTTTTCTGAGACTATCCTCTCTATTGATAGATTATTTCTGTGCCTTGTCTAAAGACCTTTTGTTCTGCCACCAATAGATATTTGCTGCCTTACAACCATTGCCAGAGGGGCGCAGACATCAGATCCAGCTTGGAGAGTCAGCACCAGTCCAGCTTGAAGTCAAAGTGAAGGTAACCAGCACAGGCATTGCTGGCAACCAGGACCTCAGTGAAGGTAGAAGGCCGGAAGCACTGGGATGTGAAGTGTGTACCCCTGCCACTGTCTTGGGCGAAAGACGGGGTCACAAATCAGAAAGGAGAAATCATGGATCAAGTTTTTGATGCCCAGCCGAGAGTCACAGACTGACCAGGAAGGCGAGAAAGTTTTTGCTTGAGGTAACCCCCTTTAAAACAAGGGTTGCTTCAGAGATCCTAGCATCAGGCCTCTGAATCCTGGTCCCAAAGTGGCTGTAAAGTTTTCACCTTTGTTGGTCAAGGGATACCTGGGCACACTGAATGCAATCTATGGCCCCAACGAAAGCGCAGTGCGCCAGTAGAGCAATACAGGAGTTAGGGAAGGACTTGAGTTCAGGGTACAGGTGCTGTGTCTCTGGTGCCTGTTAGATTGAAATGAAGAAAACTGGTGCACTGCCTGAGACACTGGACAGGATCGCTGAGAGCATTTGCCCTGGTGGGTGATTGCCCTATCCTGAAAGAAGAAACTTTCCCCTTGCAACTGGGCCGTGATTCCTGAGTTGCGAGTTGTGCAGCTCCACCGTGAGAACAACAAGAGCCTGCCTGTGAGGCTCAAACGGACACAGGGAGAAGACTCCCCTCTGGTTGGTTGTACAGCGGCTTTAATTTCCCAAGGACTTCTTTTTCTTTTTTGTTGAAAATGTACCCCATTGGTCGTCCCATTTTTGAGAAGGAGCAGCCCTTTGCAGCTCTTCGTCCTAATTCTCATGGTCCTGTGGGGTCCTCCTGGTCCTCTGGATCCAGGATCATTTTTGTAATAATATGTCTGACTGCTTTCATAATTGTATTAGGAATAATGTTTATTCTGTGAGAGAAAAGTTCATCTGAGCAATTGACAAATGTTACTTTACCCTTTTCTTGATTGATATTCTAGCCCTCATAAAGGAAACACTGGAAAAGTCTAGTGAAAATGTTTTTATTAGATATGTGCTGTTGGCTATTTTGAAGTTGAAATTGATGGTCACTGAAATGCATAGGAGCCTTGAAAATGTTTCTACTGGATGGTTCTAGGATTTGCTTAGGACTAGAAAGCTAATAGTTCTGTTTCTGATAATAGTAATTACTCTCTCCTGCTATCTGTATGACCCAATGCTCTGTTCCCTTTGTACTCCTGCTTATACCTTATACATACCAGCTTAACAATATTTAGAACGAGAAATGCCCACCAAGCAATGAATTAGGATATTGATAAATTTATGAAAAAGAAAAAAAAAAAATATGCATATTTCCTACTGGATTATTGGAATGTCTTTAGCTCATGCTAAAAGGACCATCTGTTGAAGATTGCATTAATCTCTTAGCATGAGCTGAAAGCCATTTTGTACTTGGCAGCCATTTTAGTTAGCTATGTGCTGGACATTTGCAGTTTCCCTCTCCCAGAGTCTTGCACATGCGCAGATGTGCTTAGCTAGTAGAGTGCACCTGTTCCTAGTATAGAACTGTCAGGCTGTTCTAACTGACGTCAGCAACTTATTACTCCTCCTACTTGTTGACTGTGCAGTTTCTGTATGACCATCTATGTGCATAACTCTTCTCATGTGTACTTGTCCTGCCTTTTTCAGCCCCTGTGTGGGTATAAAAGGACCATGCTTCTTCTGTTCAGTGTGCTACTTCACTCAACACCGAAGGGTGCTGTGTGAATGTAGTTCCACCTCATGAGGTTTATTAAACTTTGTATTTTCTATTCCAGTTTCTGTGCCAACTTCTTCCTATTGGTCTGAGGACTCTGTGCAGAGAAGGGCGAACCCCTTGCACTGGTAGGCCTAGCTGAGGTCACCATCAACACGGGTATGAGGAGCAGAACTCATGTTTTATCATCTCAAACTTTTATTCAGTTTCATTTTATCTCTGGCTCGACGCTCTAATATTCATACTCTGCTGACACCCCATCAGGGCACACACCTAGCCAGGGGACTGCTTGACCAGGGGCTGCTCCCCTCCGCCGGTGCTTTCCTCTTGCCGCTTCCCGCCCTGTCACTTTGTTATACTCCGAGTACACCAAGGGGTTCTGTAGGGCCGTTTCTAGGTGTTTTGCCACCCTAGGCGAGAATTGAAAAATGCAGCACCCTCCTTTTTACTCCGAACATCTGCTAAATATGCTTACACTTTAAACTTTACAGACACAGTAATACATATGTATGAATACAATGTGCTTTTGAAAGTAGGGGGTACCCGTTTTACATCTTGCTACACAGAATTTTTCAAATCCACTTACTGGTCACAAATTAATTTATTTTTCGCCGTTTGTTTTCTCCCAGCCATCACAAAATCTAAATTATTTAGCCAGTGCCATTTTGTTTCTCGCAGCCCTCACACTTATTCACAATTATATAGGTAGGTTGGTAGGAAATAATATAACATAATAGTACTTATCTCTTTTATATGAAACATGAATTGCACATACCTTTTAGATATGTAGAAAGAGAAGTACAAAACCTGGCTCTAGTACATGAGGCACGGTCGTTGTGCGGCCCGATCCCGAGACTTCTGGTGCTGTCTCTTACGGAGGCTCTCGACCCGTCGATGCTTCATCCTAGAGGCTTTTCCCATGTAATGATCCGGTGGCAGGCGGCGATTCAGCGAGGTCCGATCGGGTCGAGAGCGAAATCGGAAGTCGGTATCCGAAGTCGAAAGTTCATTTCAGAAGTCCTTTTCACCGTAAGTTCTCCTCGTCGGCGAGACTCGCATATTTATAGCGGGGCGCACGGCCCCCGCCCATGGCGCTGAACGTGACGTCGAATTGTAGAAGGTGCTACCCAATGCGCTTTCGAGGTCGAAGGCGGTGCAAGATTCCCAAACTCATGTTTGTTTACGTTTCATACTCAGTAGCGGCTCTTTACTTTCTTACTTTTGAGGTAGGTAGAGGCAATGTTTACATTAGTCAAAGTAAACACTTATTAAGTAATTGTTCCGTATGCCTCTGAAAACAATTCGATGTTTTAATTTTTCCTCTATTTAATTTTTTTCTCCTAATTTGCTCCAATTTTTTCACTGTTTGATTTCAAATTAAAAAATGTTGCCGCCCTTCCCTTTTGCTGCCCTAGGCGGCCGCCTAGTCTTGCCTAATGGTAGAAACGGCCCTGGGGTTCTGCCTCAGTTACTGGCTCGCTTTTCTAAAATACCCACCCAGGATCCTGTTCTTTCAAGCTTTTGGTCTACAGTCGTTTTCATTTTCCCAGGCTCCCCCTCTGGCCTGGGAGCCCCTTACTTTGAGGATTGGTCGAGATCCTTATTTCCCCTCACCTTATTAGACATATCGCACATATATATCATAAAAATAAATACTTTCCTTGCCAGGGTCAGGCTGACCAATTGTACAGTGTGGAGAAGAAAGAATTTAGTTGTGTATACTTATTTGTTAATTACAGGTTTGCTGAATAGGTGTCATTCTAATTTGAGACTGTGAATGTTTTGTGGTTTAGCAGTTCTCTTAAGGAGCCCAATGAGGTGTGTATTATACAATAGGCCCATCCAACCACTTTTGAGATGGCTTCCACTTGCTAGGCCCAAATGAAGGCACAATGCTTGAATAAGAATGGCTGAACTTACTGCTGATCAAAACTTCCTTAAACTCTTGCCTTCATAAACATTCAAATGGGACCACTTGCCTATCTGGGTATATTCTAAGGCATAATATCAAGTAGGAGGAATATTTACTTTATAGAGTCCAAGTAAGGGCATAAAATGTCTTTTTGTAAAAGGGATTTATAGAATTTATTTTATGTGCCAGTGTGTGCTAGCGCCTTACTCCCAATTTGTCTAAAGTGCTGCTTTGTATCAAGGTTTTGAGAGAAGGTTCCACCAACATAGGTATGTGACTTAATCTTTTCTAGTTTCTCACCAACAAAAGACTAGCAGAATGGTTTATACTGTTTCCTACTCCATCACCTTGATTTTCGAAGTGTTCAATTTAAGGAAATGTGTTACAGTGTAAGCAGGAAGTGCCCTTCAGTTTTGCTGCTAGCCTATCGAGTTTAAATGTTTAAAAAATCTGTGAATTAGGTTAGTTTTCCACTGTGTTTTCAATAAATTCGAATGCACCAATTATTATCGAATTGTTTTGTTGGCAGTGAGGTATGTACACACCGAACAAAAGGAGAGAATTTTTCTGATAAAATTTGGGTTTAAAAAATGTAATATTAATGCAGAATATGACTCGTTACTATGCGGGTCAAAACATCGTGTGGCATTACAACGAGGTCGTTACAACGACCGCGTTGTTACCACGCAATGCCATTACTATGCAAGTCATTACATCGACTTGCAGTAGATGGCGCGCTGACATTAGAAATATATAATTGACTATTCCAACTCCAACCTACACAACAGTAGGGAAGGTGTTGGAATAGTAAACTATACTATTCCTAATGTTAGTGCGCCATCTACTGCAAGTCAATGAAATGACTTACATAGTAATGGCATTGCGTGCTAAAAACGCGGTCGTTGTAACGACCGCGTTGTAATGGCATGGCGGTGTAATCACTGCGATGTAAAGGTCGTTTCCCATTAATGCACTGTATATTGTTACTGGGCAAAGATGAAAACCCATAGTTCCAATGATTGTCTATTGATGATAGTATCGCTAAGTCCCCTCTTGCTTGACCTTTGGTACAGTTAAATGCAGGACTGTCAATTACATGATAATTACTGGAAGATAGTTTTTTGTGGACCAAGTCTCCCGTAAAAAGATAACTGGTGCTCTTTACCTTGCTCGATAATTGATTTTTTTCATCCTGCAATTCTACTAAATACTAAGAAAGAAGATTTTTTTGTTGAAAAGGCAGATTGAAATCTCTGTTAAACTTATTTTCATTTAGCTTTCGTGATAACCATGACCTAGATGTCTCTTTATTACATGGTTCCAGAGTAAATTAATCATAATTGTTTACTTTCCTCCCTTCAGAGTTAACTTGAATAACCATTGGGCTAATGGTCCAATGTGAATTAGCTGTATAATTGCGTTTTGTACTGTAAACTGTAGAATTTATTTCTGCTGTAGTAAATGCTCCCAGAATAACTCCTACGAGATGTTACTGACAGTGGCGGCTGGTGAGACTTGAAAGTGGTGAGGCGTAAAAGTTTGTGACAAGTAGCTTGTGGCGAGCGAGCGCAGCGAGCAAGCCTGTTAGCCATAAGGGGGTTTCTGAGGGGTTCTTCCCCGAGAACATTTTGAAAAAAGAGCGGGTATATGGTGCATTTTCAAGCATATTTGAGAAAGCAAGAAGGATGCAGCCACATGTTATAGAAGTTCGCAGTTTGTGCATAGTACTCAATTTATTACAGCTGAGTCTTTTAACAGTGCCCCATTATGCAGTGGTCAAAATAAATAGTGTCTGCAATTTAAATCAACTCAATCCGAAAACCGTAATCAATGCTCAATAAGTGCTCTCATTATGTGCTCTCTGTAAACAGTCCGTACTAATAGTGATCTCCCCTTACTGTTTAACTCATGTTCAACAATCATAGCCCTATCAATCCATCCTTCCCGTTTACAATTCAACCATGCATCTAAAATTAAAACGAAAAAGAAACCGCAACAGAAACCTTCCTAAAGTTAGCCCCGGGCGTTTTAAGTCCAAGCCCGATATTGCTAATCCTCCACATCAATCAGAGAGTGGAGAGCTTGTCACCACACTTTTTCCCATCTCGTGGTGGGACCCACCCTGTGACGAGTTGGGAAAGGGTGTGGCAGGCGGGAAGCAGGAATCGAGTCTGCACAGACTCGATCTCAGACTGCATTCCGAACGTGAGTCTTCGTCAATCGGACTCGAACAGTTGGACTGCATGTTTTTTGGAACCGAGGGCCCGAGGCAGTCTGAATCAGATTCAACATTACTGAAGTGCCGGCAGCAGCTGAGCTTGTCCTGGTTGCTTGTTGCTGTCTGGTGTACTAGGACAGTAGGACTACTAAGTTGTGAACTAAGGACTTCGGGAGTCAGGCATTTCAGAAAGGTAAGGCCCAGGTGAGCTTTTTTTTTCTACTTATATAGGCCCATTTAGGGCCTTGTACAATGGATTGATGTCGGGGTGGGGTGGGGGGCAGACACAGTGCATTCTAAGCATGCAGCTCTCCCAATTACTCAGAGGATGGGGCTTCGGCCACATCAGTTGCCCCCCCCCCCAAAGTTCCAGCTGCTTAAAATAAATAATCAAATCTCAATTATGATATAGCAGCAAATTTAATTCAAGGTGTAATGAGAGAGCATGTCTTGGGCAGTATTACTTTTAATGTGGACGCGAGGGGTTAGAGCATGTGACTTGGGCAGGCATGTGATACCTGCTACAAAGAACAGACACACCTGGGATGGGGTTTAGTTGAGAATGCATGGCCGACCTGAACGTGCCGGTTCATATCTCACTGTTAAGGTATGTTGCACATCCTGACACATAATAAGGTAAGTCTAATGGGGCCTTCCACGCTCTTTAGTGCTGGGGTATCAGATAACACACAGACTTGGCATTGCACACTAATAAATGCCTGTTCACTCATAAAACATAAATATAAGTTCGCTAATTTTTTAGACGCTCATACACTAGACATAGCTTTTGTTGCAGAGACCTGGCCCGACGCTTCATCAGGCCCTGACCTGGTCACAGCTATACCGACTGGTCTCTCTCTTGCCAGGATGGATAGGGAATGGAAGAAGGGCGGGGGCCTAAACATAGTTTATCACAATCATATGACAGTGACTTTTTGGGATATTCCATCAAAGTTTAAACGTAAAGCACTCTTTAAAAATGTAACTTAGTTATACCTACACCTTTAATGGTCTCACCTATCGTCCCCTGGGCATTCATCAAACTACTAAAATCTAACCCTACGTGCCATGATTACTGAGTACTCTGTGATTTTAATTTTCACTTGAAGAACATATTGGACAAAGATTCTAGTGACCTTCCCAACTTAATGACTACCTTAGGGTTGGAACAGGTCATTTTAGGCCCCACCTATGTTGCGGGGCACTTGCTTGATGGCATCTTTATAGATAACCCCTTTTTTTTTTTAAAACAGCCAGCTCACTTCAGCTCTCCTGGTCGGATCCCTCTGCTATCCTATCATGTTTGATCTCACTCTTCCGAAAGTATCTTCTAAGGTTAATATCCCAGCAGAGAAACATGAGCGACGCCTGTGGCTTACCATCAATGCCACTGAATCAGGCCTCTCTAGCAAACAGTAGGCCTATGATAACCAACGATTGAAAGACAGTGACTGCAGATTATCATGCCTGGATTGGCTCTGTAGTAAATACCTTAGTGCTTTTAAACTCAAGCAGGTCTTGCAGAGCTATGCCATCTGAGCCTTGGTTCTCTGAGGAATTCAGGCTTGAAAAATGGCACAGTCGCCGACAGGAACATCGTTGGAGGCAGAGTTATGCAACTACAGAAAAAAAGAAACCTACAGAAAAATGATTACGAAAGATAAAGAGATTATCTTCAAAGCAACATCTAACTACTTTACAGGCAAAATAGAATCAGCAAATAATGACCTAAAAGAACGATTTGCCACGGTTCAAATATTAACCACACTTCCTGAGAAAAAGAACTTGTATATTGATCAAACCTTTTGCAACTCCTTAGCCTCTTTCTGTCGACAAAAAGTCTGCGACATTTACGATGTCTTTTCTAGGAATCAAAATACTAACATTAGTAGCCCTCCTACTGGTGGCAACTGTGTTAGCGGTAGCCAGACCTCCTCCTTAGACCAGCCTGGTAATCACTTATACACTCTATCCACCTTCTCAAAGACTACATTTGAGGAGGCCTTTAAGCTTCTTTGTACACCTAAATTTGACCCACCAGCTGATCCTTGTCCACCAAAAATTATACAATTGGTCCGGTCTCCGACATTGTGCGCTTGATGCATGCAGCGTACTCGCTGCTCCAGATATAAATTTTAACTTCATCGCCGGGCGGGAGACAGGTTCGTCGGATATAGCGCCCTGTTGTATATACAGTAAAGCCTTCTCGTTCGGCTCCATTTAAGGTGATTACTCAAGGCCTGACACAGATTGGAACACTCTAGTCCTTTCACCAGCCGGAACGGACGTACAACCGGCAGAGAGATTACCGTCTCATGTCTATTGCCAGAGGCCCTGTAGAAGTCTTGGGGTACTTCCCCAGACGAAACACGTGTTGGCTGGGAAAACGTTCTGGATTAAAAAGATGAGAAAATACTTCTCATGACTATTCATCTTCATTGCACTGTACACATGTAATACTGTGTTTCCATGCTTGCGACTAGATTGTATACAGGGAATTGATCTGTAGATACTGTCCACGTGTGCACAGGCTTGTTGTTATGGTCCCAGAGAATGTTGCATGACATCTTACAGACATATTTAATCTCATTTTTAAGACTGTAGTATTTCGTAAGCAATAGAAAAAGGCTTCTATCCTTTCTCTCTTAAAAAACCTAATCTAGATATTCTGGATCCCAGTAGTTATCATCTTATTTCTTGTCTTCCACTGCCCGCAAATATCATCAAAAAACTGATAAACCAAGAACTCACTACCTTTATTAATAATAACCTTTTGGATGCAACTCAATATGGTTTCAGGTGTTAGCACTGCATGGAGCTAGCCCTGATTACCGCTACTGAAGACAACAGATGCACAGTAGACAAAGGAGGTAATGCAGCTCTGATTCTTTTAGACCTCTCAGCAGCGTTCAACACTGTTTATTGGTAACTTGTCTCCAAAGCCTAGTTATTGATGGTTCATCCCTTTCCCTTCTGAAATCCTTTGTAATTGGGCGACAGCAATCAGTGGAACTAGGCAATCATGAGTCCCCTCATTTTCGACGACCTTGTGGTGTTTCACCCAGATTATCGTTTGAATAACTAGCAAGATTCAGGACACAGCAATCAGGTTTTATAATTGTATACAACAAGTCCATAGGTGGATGCTGGAGAATTGCCTGAAATGAATCTCAGGAAGGACTGAGGTCCTGCTTTTTTGATAAAATGTCTGCTTCTGGTCACCAAGCTGGTGGTCCCAGGAACTTGGGAACCTTCCCACTTCAGCAAAAAAAGCAAAGAATTTGGGAGTGATTTTTGACACCGCCTTATATTTTAAACATCAGGTTAATGCCACTACTTCCTGTACTTTTTACACACTAAAAATGCTCAGGAAAATCCTTTCATTTATCCAGTGGCGGCTGCCACAATATTAAATGTTTGTGAGGGGAATAATATATTTTTTTTAACTTATCTGACAGCACAGCCGGCTCGGTCCTCTTCTCCGGCTTTCTTCCCAGCATGCACTGGGGCACAGGCTCCCCACCCAATCGAGGCACTGCTCTTAATAGCATGAGAACAGCACCAGGATTGTTCTGAGTGGTGTGGTTTGCCACTCAGACAATGCCTAGGAGCCTGTGACATTTCTCAAACCCGGCTGGAGAAACCTAAGTGCGCATGTCTGTTTGGCTGGCCTAAGACAGCCAGCCAAACAGACATGCATTCTTACATGGCGCCTACCACTCCTCCCTGCTATGCTCGGCCCTGCCCCTCCCTACACTGCTGGCATCGGCTCAGTCAGTCAGCGGTCATTTTATTTTTCACCTGACCACTGACTGACTAACCAGTGGGGTGACGTCACATTCCTCCGCCGTTACAGAGGAGCCGCCCCTGTTTATACCTCAGGATCTCCAAAAAACAGTTGTGTTCATCCTTTTCCTTTCTAGATTTGACTATTATAATGCCCTTTTAGTTAACCTACAGAAAGATCTTCTTGGCAAGTTACAATCTCTCCAGACCGCGGAGGCACGATTACTGACAGGGACTCCCAGGGATCAGTTTGCCGAACAAGCTCTCACTTCCCTGGATTGGCTTCCTTTGAAGAGAATGATTGATTTCAAACCCTTATGCATTGGCTTTAGAGCTTTACACAATTCCAGACCCGACTACTAAAAGCACCAGTTTCGCTGATACATCCCACAAAGAAATCTTCGCTCCGCCAAAGTCAATCTGGTTGAGGTCCCGAGATTCCGGTTATCTAGGTGGGGAGGTAGCAGCTTTGTTACCTTCATGTCTAAACTGGGCAATACCCTACCCACCCACTTGAAAAACGTTTCTGAACTGTTTCCATTCAGGAAGGCCCTTAAGACCTGACTTTTCACCCTGTAGTCGTGGTCTATAATGGTCTCAGGCATTTGCCTTTTTTTCTTCATTTTTTCCACATCTATTATTTTTCTTATCAGGTTGTAGTGCCTAGGCGCCTTCGGATATTAGTCGGCGCTTTATAAATATAAAATCAACTTTAACTTCTTGGTCTTACTGAAAGCCTAGATACCGTTTGAGATCACTTAGGCTGAAACATGTCGACCTTATCACAATATGGGCAGTTTAAATCCATATTGCTCGCTGCACTGTTTTTAACTCTACCGGTGTGAGCAAGTAAATGAAGAATCATTTTTGCCCCACGAGGTAGTTTTCATTTCACCACTCTTTTGGAGCACCTCACACTAGCGCTGCGTCCTCACTACACCACCATACATCTATGGGATTTTAGCATCCTTGCTAGAATAGAAACATCTCAAAAACATCCCTGAGCTCCCTCTCACATTGAGGAGGTTGCAGCCCTCAATAGGACTAGGTTTTCCCATTGGGAGGAGAAACCCATATGATGAAGCATGACACCAATGGTGTGTGAGGGTATTCGTCCTTTAAAGGATTTCTCCCTAATGGAGATTTTGTGAGACATCTATTTGTTATCCACTGACATTTTGCGTCTAGATACAGACCCGAAGAGTTTTCTGTGTTATAGTTGACAATTTAGGTGCCAGTGCCGAGCACCGGAAACCAATTAAGTGCTGGTGCTGAGCACTGGAAAGCACCGGCTCAAATTAAGAACTGTTGTATTTCATTTATTACTGGAAATTGTAATGTTTCTGTCTTGGTGCCTATTTCATCTTCCTTTAATTTATTATGACGAGTATTTTATGTCAGAATCACTTTATTTATGAAAAAATGTGTGTATTGTGGTAAACCTTCACGTGAACTCATGTGAAGGGATTTTTTTCACCCACCCTTTACTCTTTGCATTGATGGCTTTCTCTTAAATTGGATAGAGTGATTCCTTATTTTTTTAATTGTCATAATAACTGTAAAGGTGAACACCAAAATTTACTTGAGAAAGGCTAGAAGAACAGAAGGTAATAGAAAACAAATACTGTTAGACCTGTCAGCCCTTTGGGTGGTCCCTCCTCATCATTATTTATTTTGTCCCACTTTTGCCTCAAACCCAGTTTGAATTTTTCCTTTTTGGGGAACCACCAGACTTTTTAGTGTTGCTGCAGATTCAGGGAGCCATTTTAGCTACCCCTGAAACTTCTGTCTGAGGGCCTGGAGCACAAAATGGTGGCCACCTGTGACATCACCAGCATCCACTGGAACCTACCAGCACCTTCCAGAACATTCCAGGAGATTCCAGAACTCTGTGACAGTTGGAGACCGTTTAGAATGTTGGGAGGATAAGAGAGGCAGTTGGCAGTTGAAGCTGGCAGTTGGCACCTGACTGGTGAAGAGAGAGGAGCACAACAGTGAAGGAGGAAGGAGTGAAGCAGCAGGGGTGGAAACTTGTGCCTGGAGTGGGGTCCATAAACCCACCCTTGATACTTGTCCCTACTGATGGATCCCAGCCTATAGCCCTGTGTGGGAAGAAGACAGAAGAAACTTATCCTAAGGACCTGGACAGCAGGAACAGGCCTTAGAACCAAGAAAACAGCAAGATTCTGACCTGAGAACTGGTTTCCCTGGAGTCCGGCGTCGAGTAGCCTGAAGACCTGGAGCCCGAGGTGGAGAAGCGGCGCTGACTGAAGTAGCAGACGTCGTACCCGGAGCCGCCTGAGGTCGTGAGAGGGCGCCGACGGAGGTCGTGAGGAATACCAGAGGTCGAGGAGGAAGTGAACCGAGGTCGAGCGAGCGGCGTCATCGGAGGAGTGAAGTCCGCCCTCCGGAGTCGTCGGAGACCGAGGTAGAGGAGCACCGGAGGTCGGGAGTGAGGATCGCACTCCGGAGTCGCCCGGAGCCTGTGAGGAGGAGCACCGGAGGTCGGGGGTGAGGATCGCACCCCGGAGTCGCCGGAAGTCGACATCGAGGCCAGGCCGGCCGACGTCATCGGAGCCGAGAGCGCCATCGGACCGGAGCCGCCCGAAGTCGACATCGTGAAGAGACTGCCCGACGCCGTCGAATCGGAGGTCGAGATCGAACCGAGGCCACCGACATCGGACCGGAACCGCCTGCCGGCGTCGTCAAAGAACTGACATTGTACCGAGGCCGCCGAGACCGAACCGGAACCGCCTCACGGCGTCGACACGACTCCAGCGGCGTCGGAACATCAGAAAAAGGGCAGTAAGTGGAGTAGAGGGCGCCTAAGGCCCTGTGGAGACCTGAGAGACTGCTCTAAGGGGCTAGGGAGGTGCTGAAACCAACCTGACTGTGCCTGGGGTGAACTGGGACTAACCTAGAGAGGTTGTGTGGAGAGAGAAAGCCAGGGCACTGGTATACCCCCCTTGGATCTACCTCAGATTAGGCCTCAGCCTTGTCCCAGCCAGGGAGTAGCCCCCCTCAAGCCTTCCACAACCCTACAAGCTGTGCCTGGGCCATATCAGCCCTTAAGAATTGAAGTGTCATCTGATTATATGAGGGTTGCTGTATACTTTTAATTATTTATTGGGGATACTGTATTTATTGAGTTTTTACCTATTTATTGCTGCACTATATTTATAGGTCCACAGGACTTGATGGTGTACAATATTTATTGGTACAGTATTTATTGCCTCAAAGTATTTAATTGTCTGTATATATTGCACTTGTATTTATGCCCTGTTATTTATGAGCACCCCTATTTATTTCATCAAACAGCCAGTATTTATTTGACCTGCACTATTTAAATTTGTATATTGTGATTGTCTTATTTATTTTTCCAATCAGCAACTAAGAGAAAAAGATAAAGAAAGAATATTTTCATAATTTTTACGGTGTAGAGTCGTTTTTGGAACGGATGCACGCATGGTTATTGTATGGGTATATTGTATGCTTAGCACTGCGCCTGTTTCCTGACCACTCGAGCCAAGCTACCACAGTGTGTTCGGGGAGTCCACCACCACCCTGCGGAGTGGGAGTGGGCTGTTTCCAACATAAATTGGTGTTCAGTGGTGGGATAGAGCTGTGCCTACATATACTCAACAATAACTGTGGGTAGTCCATAGGCCTACACCGGGAGTTTTCTCACAGCGGCCTTCCTAATTGTGGGTTTTTGTTTTTTCCAAATTTACTCTGGTGGTGGGAGGAGGTATTACTAAAGGTACCCCCCTACATTGCTACTGCACAAAACCTGTCCTCTAACCTGAGTGGGCAAGATGGAGTTTGTACTAGAGAATCTAGAAACGTACACTGTGGCCCAACTCAGGGAGTTTTGCCAGCGGGAGGGGGTGTACTGTCCCCCAGGAGCAAAGAAGGGTGCACTCCAAACCAGCTTAAGGGCTTGGGGGGAGGCACGCCGAGAAAGCAAGGCTGAGGAGGAAGACAGGGATGGAGAGCCTGACCCCGAGGGGGCTGAGATGTACCAACCTGAGGTGGGGAACCTGTCAGCAGGGCCCAGGACACTTTCTAGGAAGGGCAGCACTGTCTCTAGCGGGGGCTTATCCAGCGTGGAGTTAGCAGATCGGAGAGAGAAAAGACAGCTCACATGGGATTTAGCAAAGCTGGAGAAGGAGAAGGAGGAACAGAGGTTGGCTCATGAGACGGAGAAAGAGAGGATGGCTCATGAGATAAGACTGAAAGAGATAGAGCTTCAGATCCTAAGAATTGGAGCACCAACTGTTCCTAATGGTGGCAGCCAAATCCAAGAGTCCACCAGGGAACCCAAACCTTACCTGCCAAAGGACATAGTAGCTAGCTATGGGGCGGGTGACGACATCGCCAAGTGGCTAGCAGCCTATGAGGTCTCGTTGAGGGCCCATGGGGTTCCAGTGAAGTACTGGGGAGGGGGATTGTATAAGTACATGCCTCCAGCTGGTAGGGATGCTTTATTGGCCCTCGAAGAGGATGAGCAGACCCACTACCCCACCATGAAACTGGCGCTCATCAGAAAGTTTGGACTAACACCTGAAAAGTACAGACAGAAGTTCAGGGGTAGTCACAAGCTGGGCACACAGAATTGGGTGGACTTCCTGGACTATGCAAAGAAGGCACTGGAAGGTTGGATTCAGGGCAGTGAAGTAAGGAACTACGAGGAGCTGTTTGACCTAGTACTGAAGGAACACCTACTCGAGAAATGTTTCCCTGAACTGCGGCAACACCTGGTGGATAGCAAGCTGACCAGCCCCCGGAAGCTTGCTGAGGAGGCGGACATTTGGGCTAGTACCCGGGTGTCCACAAGGGGGACTGGAGGGGATACTCAAAAGGCCGGACAGGGCGCCCCCCAGAAGAAAGAAGGAGGGGAAAAGAAAAAGGAGTTCTCCAAAGGCCCCCAAAATAACTTCCAAGGGAAGGGAACAGGATTCACCTCTAAGGCTAACCCACCCAGAAACCCTAATCCTGGCCAGAGTCAGCAGCCAAGGGTTGTCCATTGCTACGAGTGCGGTGGCGTTGGACACTATAAAGGAGATCCGAAGTGTCAGAAACGATCACCCCCTCCCACTGGAGGAAAGACCCCCGGAGTAGCTAGTGTAGTGCTCGGGGAGGAGATGCCCTTAACTAAGGGAAGGGAGTGGGCGGGTGTCACTTTAGTGTCCCTGGGAGAACGGGAGATGGTTCCCAAGATCCAGGTGCCCGCAAATACCGCAAAGTATGGGCAGTGGATCACCATCAACGGCCAAAGAGGGGAGGCTCTGAGAGACACAGGAGCCAGTATGACTATGGTGCGTAGCCAACTGGTGTCTCCAGAGCAGGTAATTCCCGATGTACTCCACCCAGCCGCGATGGCTGACGGCAGAACAGGTCACTATCCAGTGGCCGAGGTTCCCTTTGAATGGGGGGGGGTTGCAGGTTCACTTCGAGTTGCCGTAAGCCCTGCCGTGCCAGTCGATTGTCTGCTGGGCAATGACATGGAGCACAACGCTTGGAAGGAGGTGGAATACCGGACTCACACCGAGATGCTGGGTACACCTGACTGGGCCTGTGTTAGCACAAGGTCCGAGACTACCCGAAGAGGGAGTTCATTCCGGCTGGAGCCTGGAACAAAGGCCCAGCCAGCTGCCAGTCAAGGGAAGAACCGAGGACAGGAGGAGCCTGCCTCGGCGTCTCCACCCCGTAGGACGGATAGGCCACCGGAGGTGGTGGGCCAGGAGTCTGCGGAGGGGGACGTTACCAACCTGGAGGACTTGCCCATCCCGGCCGAGTGGCACGTGGAGGGAGGCCCGTCCAGGGAGGAATTCTGCCAGGGCCAGAGGGAGTGCCCTACCCTTGAGGGGCTGAGGCGACAGGCCGAAGCCCAGGCAGCAGGGAACGTTGAAGGGAACTACAGTGTTTACTGGGAGGATGGCCTCCTCTACAGTGAACCCAAGCCACCCCTACATGGATCGTCACGAGCCTTGGTAGTTCTTCAACGTTATCGAGCCTTCCTTTTGGAGTTGGCTCACGAGATACCATTGGCAGGACACCTGGGGCAAGACAAGACCTTCGCCCGTCTTGTCCCACACTTTTATTGGCCTCAGATGAAAGTGACGTCCGATACCTACTGCCGGACATGTGTGTCTTGCCAAGCCAGTGGGAAAACAGGGGTGAAGCTGAAAGCTCCCCTGGAACCACTTCCTGTCGTTAGCACCCCCTTTGAAAGGGTGGGCATCGACATTGTGGGTCCATTAGATCCACCGACTACAGCTGGTCACAGGTTTATCCTGGTTCTGGTGGATCATGCCACACGGTACCCAGAGGCAATACCTCTGAGGACCATAACAGCACCTGTTGTGGCAAGGGCCCTGATGGGAATCTTTACCCGAGTGGGTTTTCCCAAGGAAGTTGTGTCCGACAGGGGGACCAACTTCATGTCAGCGTATATGCGGGCAATGTGGAAGGAGTGTGGAGTGACCTACCGGTTCACGACTCCTTACCACCCCCAGACCAATGGTCTGGTGGAGAGGTTTAATAAAACCTTGAAAGGCATGATCAGAAGTCTGCCTGAAAGCCTGCGGAGGAAATGGGACGTCCTCCTACCCTGTTTACTTTTTTCATACAGGGAAGTGCCACAGAAGGGAGTGGGCTTCAGCCCCTTCGAGCTTCTGTATGGGCACCCTGTACGCGGACCTCTTAACCTGGTGAGAGACGGATGGGAAAGAACTCCCAGAAAGCTCCCCCAGGATGTGGTGAGCTACATGCTGGCCTTCCGGAGCCAAATGGCTAAGTTGTGGAAGCAAGCTTCTGACAACTTGGAAGCCAGCCAAGCAGTGATGAAGGCGTGGTACGACCACAACGCTCACCCGGTGGAGTTGGAGCCTGGCCAGAAGGTGTGGGTGATCGAACCAGGAGAGCTTAGTGCCCTCCAGGATCGCTGGTCAGGACCCTTTGAGGTGTTGGAGAAGAAGGGTAAGGCTACCTACTTGGTGGACCTGAAGACCCCTCGTCAGCCCCTGCGGGTGCTGCATGCCAACCGCCTCAAACCCCACCACGAGAGGCCCGAAGTCATCTTGATGATGGTGACTGACGGAGGAGAGGACGTGGAAAGCGAGCCTCTCCCTGATCTGTTTGCGTCTCAGGAAAAGGATGGGTCGGTGGAGGGAGTGATTCTCTCCCCATCTCTAACTCCTGAACAGCAGGAGGACTGTCGCCAGGCCCTGGGGCAGTACTCTGCGTTGTTCTCCCTTGTCCCGGGTAGGACTCACCTGTGCGTCCATGACGTGGACACAGGAGACAGCCCACCTGTGAAGTCCAAGATCTACCGGATGTCAGACAAGGTGAAGGCCAGCATTCATAGTGAAGTCACTAAGATGCTGGAGCTAGGAGTGATTGAACCTTCTAGCAGCCCCTGGTCCAGTCCGGTGGTGTTAGTACCGAAAGCTGCACCACCGGGTGCCCAACCAGAACTGAGGTTCTGTGTGGACTACCGGGGACTGAATTCAGTGACAAAGACTGATGCACATCCGATCCCTAGGGCGGATGAATTGATTGACCGGCTGGGAGCTGCCCAATATCTAAGTACCTTTGACCTTACCTCTGGGTACTGGCAGATCTCTTTGACTGATGGAGCAAGGGAAAGGTCAGCCTTCTCCACGCCCAATGGCCACTACCAGTTCTGTGTGATGCCCTTTGGGCTCAAGAACGCACCTGCCACGTTTCAGCGCCTGGTAAACCAGATCCTCACCGGGATGGAGAGTTTCTCTGCTACTTATCTGGATGACATAGCCGTCTTCAGTAGCAGCTGGGAGGATCACTTGCGTCACCTGCAAGCTGTTCTCCAGGCCCTGAGACAAGCTGGACTGACGATCAAGGCCAGCAAGTGCCAGATCGGGCAGGGGTCGGTAGTGTACCTTGGACACTTGGTGGGTAGGGGAACGGTGCAACCCCTCCAGGCGAAGATCGAGGCCATCATGGCCTGGGAACCCCCCAAGACACAGACTGAGGTCCGAGCATTTCTGGGCCTCACGGGATACTATCGCCGCTTCGTGAAGGGGTACGGTACCATCGTAGCCCCTCTCACGGAGCTCACGTCCAAGAAACAACCTCGACGGGTAGTCTGGACGGAGGCTTGTCAGCAAGCCTTTGAGAAATTGAAGAAAGCCATGTGCGAGGCCCCGGTCTTAAGGGCCCCAGACTTTTCCAAGAAGTTCATTGTCCAGACAGATGCATCAGAACATGGCATTGGGGCAGTGTTATCGCAACTCAACGAAGAGGGTCTGGATCAACCCGTGGTCTTCCTATCCAGGAGACTACTTCCCAGGGAACAGAAGTGGAGTGCAATAGAGCGTGAAGCCTTTGCAGTGGTATGGGCTCTGAAGAAGTTGCGGCCATACCTGTTTGGCTCGCACTTCCTAGTTCAGACCGACCACCGACCCCTTCGTTGGCTGATGCAGATGAAGGGGGAGAATCCCAAGTTGTTGAGGTGGTCTATTTCCCTACAGGGGATGGACTTTCAGGTGGAACATCGGCCTGGAGTGGACCACGCCAATGCAGACGGTCTCTCAAGGTATTTCCGCCTTAGTGATGAGAACTCCCAAGGGGTTGGGTAGCTCTCCCCACTTTCAGCTGGGGGGGACGCGTGTTAGACCTGTCAGCCCTTTGGGTGGTCCCTCCTCATCATTATTTATTTTGTCCCACTTTTGCCTCAAACCCAGTTTGAATTTTTCCTTTTTGGGGAACCACCAGACTTTTTAGTGTTGCTGCAGATTCAGGGAGCCATTTTAGCTACCCCTGAAACTTCTGTCTGAGGGCCTGGAGCACAAAATGGTGGCCACCTGTGACATCACCAGCATCCACTGGAACCTACCAGCACCTTCCAGAACATTCCAGGAGATTCCAGAACTCTGTGACAGTTGGAGACCGTTTAGAATGTTGGGAGGATAAGAGAGGCAGTTGGCAGTTGAAGCTGGCAGTTGGCACCTGACTGGTGAAGAGAGAGGAGCACAACAGTGAAGGAGGAAGGAGTGAAGCAGCAGGGGTGGAAACTTGTGCCTGGAGTGGGGTCCATAAACCCACCCTTGATACTTGTCCCTACTGATGGATCCCAGCCTATAGCCCTGTGTGGGAAGAAGACAGAAGAAACTTATCCTAAGGACCTGGACAGCAGGAACAGGCCTTAGAACCAAGAAAACAGCAAGATTCTGACCTGAGAACTGGTTTCCCTGGAGTCCGGCGTCGAGTAGCCTGAAGACCTGGAGCCCAAGGTGGAGAAGCGGCGCTGACTGAAGTAGCAGACGTCGTACCCGGAGCCGCCTGAGGTCGTGAGAGGGCGCCGACGGAGGTCGTGAGGAATACCAGAGGTCGAGGAGGAAGTGAACCGAGGTCGAGCGAGCGGCGTCATCGGAGGAGTGAAGTCCGCCCTCCGGAGTCGTCGGAGACCGAGGTAGAGGAGCACCGGAGGTCGGGAGTGAGGATCGCACTCCGGAGTCGCCCGGAGCCTGTGAGGAGGAGCACCGGAGGTCGGGGGTGAGGATCGCACCCCGGAGTCGCCGGAAGTCGACATCGAGGCCAGGCCGGCCGACGTCATCGGAGCCGAGAGCGCCATCGGACCGGAGCCGCCCGAAGTCGACATCGTGAAGAGACTGCCCGACGCCGTCGAATCGGAGGTCGAGATCGAACCGAGGCCACCGACATCGGACCGGAACCGCCTGCCGGCGTCGTCAAAGAACTGACATTGTACCGAGGCCGCCGAGACCGAACCGGAACCGCCTCACGGCGTCGACACGACTCCAGCGGCGTCGGAACATCAGAAAAAGGGCAGTAAGTGGAGTAGAGGGCGCCTAAGGCCCTGTGGAGACCTGAGAGACTGCTCTAAGGGGCTAGGGAGGTGCTGAAACCAACCTGACTGTGCCTGGGGTGAACTGGGACTAACCTAGAGAGGTTGTGTGGAGAGAGAAAGCCAGGGCACTGGTATACCCCCCTTGGATCTACCTCAGATTAGGCCTCAGCCTTGTCCCAGCCAGGGAGTAGCCCCCCTCAAGCCTTCCACAACCCTACAAGCTGTGCCTGGGCCATATCAGCCCTTAAGAATTGAAGTGTCATCTGATTATATGAGGGTTGCTGTATACTTTTAATTATTTATTGGGGATACTGTATTTATTGAGTTTTTACCTATTTATTGCTGCACTATATTTATAGGTCCACAGGACTTGATGGTGTACAATATTTATTGGTACAGTATTTATTGCCTCAAAGTATTTAATTGTCTGTATATATTGCACTTGTATTTATGCCCTGTTATTTATGAGCACCCCTATTTATTTCATCAAACAGCCAGTATTTATTTGACCTGCACTATTTAAATTTGTATATTGTGATTGTCTTATTTATTTTTCCAATCAGCAACTAAGAGAAAAAGATAAAGAAAGAATATTTTCATAATTTTTACGGTGTAGAGTCGTTTTTGGAACGGATGCACGCATGGTTATTGTATGGGTATATTGTATGCTTAGCACTGCGCCTGTTTCCTGACCACTCGAGCCAAGCTACCACAGTGTGTTCGGGGAGTCCACCACCACCCTGCGGAGTGGGAGTGGGCTGTTTCCAACAAATACTCAAAGACGACAATTTTTATTTCCAAATCAAGAAGGAGAGTAGAGTTGCCGACAAAATTATTCTCCTTTGGGAGAATAATTTGTAGGAGAATGCCTCGACAAAATAGTTAACATTTCTGATAGATATTCTGTCAGGTGATTATTTTTGAGGATGTATTGATGATTCTTCTTGATCTTCAAATAAAAAAAAAATTAAGAACATTTATGTTTGCACTTTAGCATCTTAAATCCGTAAAGTATGTCAGTGGAAGTGTCTATGTTTTTAAAGGAAATGTCAAGAAAGTATTGAACAATAATGCGAAAAATAGTTTTTCTAACGCTTAAAAACTCATAAATATTACTTCTGAATTTTACTAACCCTCTCTTGGACATGGAATGCATCAACCACCACCACCACCCATAGTATAACCTTTCTTGTTTTAGAAGTATTTAATGAGAAATCTCGATGCTTTAAAAGAACTACCAATTTCAGATCCAAATCCATTTCCTTTGCTGATCTTCCGGGAAAAAGAAAACACTGCCAACTGATCTTTCTCACCACTCCTGCTCATCAGTTGTTTGCTGATGCAACTGCAAACAGGGGGCCTCTAGCCGCACTACCACATTCTCTATCCTGGCTCTCAGGGCCGGCTTTAGCGATGGTGGCGCTCCCTCGGCCAATCACCTTTGACACCCCCTTGTTCCATGACCGCCTCCTTGTATTCTCTCCCTACCACCTGCAAAAGTGCCCCTCATCTCTCCTATCATAAGATATTGCTAAACACAGCGCCTCCCTGAGGTCACAGCGCCCCCTTCACACGCCAGCGCCCAGTGCGGCTGCCCCAGTCGCACTGCCCTAAAGCCGGCCCTGCTGGCTCTCCGCGACTGAGGCGCAGTGACTGCTGCAGCAACCTCCGGAACGTAGGATCATAGTGTTTGTGGGACAGAGTTTAGGTGGAGCCCACCTCGTGCCAGACAGGAACTGATTTAGGCAAGATTACAACTGTGGGACAAGTGTGTTGCACCCTGTAAAAAAAATAATAAATCATATAGAAATCCGACATTTAGCCGCAGTCGTTTCCTTGTACGTTCCCTGTACAATTGTACAAATACAGCTGATTTCTGGGAGATGCGAAATGAGAGCAGAGGTCTCCACAGGGAGAACCGTCTAATGTCAAAACAGATGTCAGAGTTGAGGACTTCCTGTGGGTGGGCACAAGCATGGCGAGCATCCAGGAGGAGAGCAGGAGGAAGAGTACCAAAAAGGTACTAAGTAAGAAAGGTACAATGAGTTTAACAGCATACCCTTATAATAACATTCGTTACAATCTGTAACACCTTTTATGTTAGGTCTATAATGTTTTAAGGAGTGGTAGTATTTCTGCAATTGCACACCCATAGCGTACCCATAAATGTTAAACTATGTAACTTCCTGTTTTTTTTTTTAGCAAACATGGCACAGTCAATAGAAACTGTAACGCCTTTCACGTTAATTCTATAATGTTTTAAGGAGTGGCAGTATTGCTACAATTGCACACCGATAGTGTACTGTTAAACTTCTGTGTAACTTCCTGTTTTTTTGTTTTTTTAGCAGACATGGTTCCACCACCGTGCACAACAACACATACACACACACATGTGCTGTTCAGCCGTAACAAAAAAAATGCTGCATAAACTGTGTCTCAATTCAGAATGTGATATAGTTTAAATACTTGGTAGTGACGGTGTGTGTTATTGTATCGTATCACACTCCTTGGGAAGATGTGGCCTCACGTTTTAGTTTTGCATTATGATACCAGGAAATGTAATTCTTAATCTAATCTCTTCTAGACAACTTCACTGAACCGTGTGATCCTGGCGACATATAAAAAAAGTAATTTCTTTTTTAAAAAGAACCAAGTTGAAATGAACTTGAGACCAGCACTGATTTCTGGAGTATGATGTTTCTGTGCGCCGGTGTACTCATTTCTACTGCTATAGGTCTTAGCCAATGAACTTGCTTTACCAACAGTGGTAAAGTACTTTGAGTGTGTGTGTTGGTGGAGTGCAGGGGAGAGGAGAGGCACACAGGTGAGAGAGAGAGGAACATGGAATGTGGAGGCAGGAGAGAAGTACACGAGGAAGATAGCTGGGAAATACATGTGCACTGATGGAGTATTTAAACAAAAAAGTAGTGCTTGGAAAGTGAGCAGTGGAGAAGCACAAGTAATGAGTCCATGGAAGGAAAGCCCACACAAGCTGATGAACAAGAAGCAAGCAAATGAGGCTGACAATAAAGCCAACCAATGGTAATCAATGGGGAGACTCTAAGTCCACTGTAACCTAGAAATATGTCTCACAATAGACAGTGGATGCGTTGCCTAGTAGACGAAACCTAAAAACTACTAGAATCTATCTTGAAAAACAGTGCATCTACCATCACTTTAACAATGTCAATCTCTTTCGTCTTCAAGTCTTTGATCCTTCACCAGCTCATAAATGCAACACTTATGCCGACCTAAGCATTGCCAATACTCTTGATTGAATGCCTCTTTCTTATTAGCCAATACCCAGAGATAGTTATGGTATGTGTTAATAACATAACCCTAAACTCTTTTTGAAACTTAAATGATGGGCTTCTCGGCCTGCTGGCTTGAGCTAGGCACGTCACTTTCTTGCACCTAGCTTCTATAAAAATTGAACTACATACAAATCAGAATTCTTTCATTGCTATATTCTCCTGGTGAGCTTAAACAAAAGTTTTATGTGTGCCATAACTTGTACAAGCATAATTTAATTTGACTAGAGAAATATTAGAAGAGATGCCCAAAATGCATTGCCTCACTAGATGTACACATCTGAGAAGTGTCTTGCAACATGCTGGCTTGTGTGGGTGTGGCAACACTCTGAATATGAAGCAAACCAATATTCTTCAGGTAGTAACCTTTTTCTCAAGCTGTCCCTCAGGCTTTCAATCTAACATGTATTCATCAACGGTTGACTCAGAAGTGAAACTGCTATGAGGCTGGGACATCAGCCAGTGGGGATGAAGATGAGAATAGAAGTAAAGGCCATACAGGCATGGATTGTGGGCTGCCAGTAGGGTGTGTGTAAGGCAGACAGATCTCTCCTTAGTCTATGTACTGCAGTAACTGGACTCTGCATCTCACTAACTTGACTTAACCCTCTGCGAGTATGCCTCTATGCACTGATGCTTGGCTCTACCCTATAGACGAGGAATACTCAAAGTATGGCCCAAGGACCGCCTATAGCCCTCCTCACATTTACATGCAACCCTCTGGTGAACAGCAGCACTGGGCTGCTGGTTACTAGATAGAGCACTAACATTAAAAACACTGTTGAATTGGCAAACATTTATCTACACATTAAATAAAGTTAAGAAAAAAACAGTAAGGAAGGTAGGTATCCTGTACCACTTATCCATAGGAACATGTTCATTTTTTAAGAAAATGTGTAACAAACAGGTAAAAATATGATAAACTCTCTACAAAATTAAAAAATGTGTATTTCGTTAACATGCAGAAGCATTTCACTTTAGTACATCATGTTAAATAGATGCATTGAGAGGCATCTATTGGAAGTGATAGTTTTCAAAAATGAACTTAGAAACAATATTGCTTCCCTTGCCCTGCCAACAACGCCATTAGTAAACCAAGAGGAGAGTCATTTTTCATGCTCTCCCTGTGGGTGCCTTTGGTTGTTGTTATTTTTGGAACAACATTATAGTTTATAGTTTATTGAATCAAGCACAAGAGAAGGTTTTGTACTGCGAACAGCTTAAACTCATGTATTTCAAGGTTCTCGCATATGTGATAATGTAGAAGTAGGAGGCAAAGTGAAATAAAACAATTGTCTCAGCTAACACAATTTAGTCAAGTGGGAAAGCTGGGAATGATCCTGGGTTTTCTGTTTTCACATTGAGCAATTCAGGGTATCTATTTCTCACAGTTTCATCGAAAGTTAATGCTTCATCTTTAATTCTTGGAGTATGAGGTTAGACCGTGGGTGGCAGACAGAAGCCACATGAAGACTCGGTTCATTGTGGGCTCAAGGATTCAGGAGAACCTTAAACTTACCCACTGGCAGGCATCTGACTCGAACTTGGCAATGGCAATTTAGGACAAAGGTATAGAATAATATCTTTTTACCCTCAAAATAACTCCACAGCTCACTTATGCACACCATGCACATGCTTCGCTTCCCCTAAGCCCACCTAACACCATTGCCGACCCTCACCCTGCTGGCATCAATGCAGCCCTCGGTCATGCCACAGACCATGCTTTTCGGCCTCTGGGAAAACGTTTGTGAGTACCCATGTTCTGTAGCAGTGCTTCCCAAACGTTTTAGAACTCTGACCCAATTTTAAGAACAGACTTTTTCGACCCACCTGGCTTTAAAGGACATGAAGCAGGCAATTTTTTAATGTAACTAAAGCATTGTGTGGTAACGCGCTGTCATTTCCAGACAACATATTTTCCATTGAAATGGCCACTAAATTTGCGCAGACATACAATTTTACCTATAAAACTATATTGCACACAAATTATAATCTGTGGAAATCAGATGTAGGCGAATATGTATCATTTGTGTACCACCAAGTAAAGTGTCTTGATTTGTTTTGATATTATTAAAATCTTTGTTTTTATCACACCTCAGAATTACGAAACAAATCTTCATTTTAGCTATTCTAACTGCTCAATGTGTACAGTTCATTTGTAAGTATTTACATTTTATATGTTACAAACAAATGACAACCTGCAGCCTTTTCCTTCCACACTCCATGTAACCAAGCAAGATTGTCACTTTGGGGGTCATTACGATTGAGGGGAATCCGCCACCGGCAGCCTGCCAGTGGCGGATTCACCGCAATCGTGCAGCAAAATTCTGCCCAACAGATTGCGATGACGGGCGGTGTGGGTGGCGGACGGAAAGTCCGTCCACCACAGGTCCGACAGCCGCAATTGTAACGACTGCTGCTGTTGAACCACACGCATCAATAGAATGGTTGCGGTGCCTAGCACCGTCCGCCATATTATGATGCTGCATCCCCGCCAGCTTTTCCATGGTGGTGACCGTGCAGTGTCCGCTGTGCAGGGGGGGAGGGGTAGACGAGCTCCAGGGAGCCCTTCTCCGCATTGTGCACGGGCATCGGACCCCGGCCCTGGCCTGAGAGCTTCTGACTGGCGCCAGGGGAGGCAGGGCCTGTCAAGTTTTGTTACACCACTGCTGGCATCCTGTGCCAAATGTGTCTGTACACAACTGTCAGCACATGTGAGTGTTAGTGAACGTCATTACGCTAGGGTTACCAGGCATCCCGGATTTTCACAAGCTGTCCCGGCAGATTTTGGCCATTTTGGCTTGTGTCCCGGTTTTTAGAGGGGGTCGACTGAAACCACTGAGAAGCACTTATTGGGTGTTATAAAGCTGTGCTAGTTGGCAGCTGTTAAAAGGAACACATTTAAATAACGGGCATGATGCTGGTTTTGGAAATGATATTGTATTTATTTTCTCAGTGCTTCTTCTGTGTTCCTATGTTGATAAGAGTTGTCATTCTGTGCAGCACCGTTGATGTAAAATTGTAGTCCTTCTATTTTTACAAAGTATCCCGGTTCTTCCTTCTCAAGAACTGGTCACCCTACATTACCCAGCTCTTAGAAATTCATACTCAACTGCTCTGTCACTGCGCATGTCTATGTGTATCTGTATGGCGGTGCAGCTTCTTGGGTACTTGTTTACAAAAGCATGCGTCTGTGTCTCAATAGCAGAGGAGTATGAATCTGTGAGTGGACTGTGTGCATGATGGTATCTTTACTTGTTCGGTTTGTAATGGCGTGCCAATACGCCTGTTGAACTTCCCTGTGTGTGTATGGTTGTGCATTGCCTTATTTTGGGACATATACTCAGGACCACTGGAAATATGGGAGTTTGTGGCCGCTGTGTTCTCCGCATAACTATGAATTTGCTGCATTTGCCAAATAATCCATCATCTGCTGCTTCATCAGCTGATTTTCAGAAAAAAAATTGTTTCTAGCTGAAACGGGTCAAAATGTACTAAAAATGAAGCGCAACGCATTGCAGCGCAGTGGGAAGCACTTTGCGAAGGTTGACTGGTCACCTTTCTGTTGCTTATTGCTCTATTTGGGTGTCAAACTTGCACTAATGAGGTTAAACCTTTGCGCAGATAGTGTTAAAGTGTATAAGTGTCTGCCAGCCTTGCTTTTCTGCCAACTCCAAAAGCATGCTGGGCCTTGTAGTTTCACCTTCTTATAGAAGTAGGTACTTACAAGTCTAAGCATGCTTCATATTTATGACTGAAAAACACACAACTGACTGAAAGGCCATTATTTACTAAAGTTTTAACGCGGACGTTTACGCAACACAACGTGTCAGAAAACACAGCGCGAATTTACTAATCATTTGAAGAGCTAAAGTGCATCGCGTCTCGCGAGATCCCACCTCAACCTCCAGTAAATAAAGGCCGAAGCCGCCAGGTTGGCACTGGCGCAGGCTATGCCTCAAAGGCTTATCATGGCCCAATAACGAGAGAGCCCGCCTTGCTCATTGCTTCTCCACCCTACCTTTTCACAGATTTCCTGCGGCTGTTTGGTTTATTTTTAGCTCAGGTGACACGTGTAAGACTGTTTTCCAGAAGCTTGATCCAAAGTTTACTGGCCTGTCTACGAGCCAACCCAGCGGCACTGCCTCAGCCACCCTGTTTCAAGGGGCCCTGCACCCATGTGCAGACTCAGCACAGACGGAAAGTGAGAGAGAGTGAGTGAGTGAGGAGGAGAGAGAGCATGAGAGAGGAGGGAAACACTGTATGTGTGAGAGAGAGAGAGAAAGAGAGAGAGGGGGAGTAAGGAGTAGAGAAAGCGCATGAGAGAGGAGAGAAATACTGTGTGTGTGCGTGTGAGAGAGAGGGAGTGAAGAGGAGAGAAAGAGAGCATGAGAGGAGAGAAACACTGTGCGAGAGAAAGAGAGAGAGAGGGGGAGAGAGGAGGAGAGAAAGAGCATGAGAGAGAAGATAAAAACTGTGTGTGTGTGTGTGGAAGAGAGAGAGAGAGGGGGAGAGAGTGAGTGAGGAAGAGAGCATGAGAAAAGAGAGAAACAGTGTGTGTGTGTGTGAGGGAGAGAGGGGGGAGAGAGTGAGTGAGGAGGAGATAAACAGAGCACGAGAGAGGAGAGAAACACTGTGTGTGTGAAAGAGAGAGAGAGAGGGGGGAGAATGAGTGAGGATGAGAGAGGAGAAACACTGTGTGAGAGCGAGAGTGAGAGAGTGAGGAGGAGAGAAAGAGCAGAGAGAGGAGGGAAACTGTGCATGTGTGTGAGTGAGAAGAGAAAGAGAGCACAAGAGAGGAGAGAAACACTGTGTGTGTGTGTGTGTGTTTGTGTGTGAGAGAGAGAGGGGGATAGAGTGAGTGAGGAGGAGAGAAATACAGTATGTGGGTGTGAGAGAGAGAGTGAAAGAGAGAGGGATAGAGGAGGAGAGAAAGAGAGCACGGGAGAGGAGAGAAACTGTGTGTGAAAGAGAGAAAGAGAGAAAGGGGGTGAGGTGAAAAAGAGAGCTCGAGAGACATGCGAAACACTGTGTGTGCGCGTGTGTGTGAGAGAGAGAGGGGGATAGAGTGATAAATAGCATGAGAGAGGAGAGAAACACTGTGTGTGTGTGTGTGTGTGTGTGTGTAAGAGAGAGAGAGTTTGAGGGAGTAAGGAGGAGACAAAGAAAGGAGGAGCCCACTTTGCAAATGCCTTAAAATGTCTCTGGGGTTAATTGCTGTTCTCACCTACCCCTGATCCATGGATGCACTAGTCTCCAAAGCCCTGAGTGACCAGTCATCATCGTCAATGATACCTCTGGACCGAATCCAGGGACTCTTTAACTGACATCTCTTCCTACTGAGGGCCACTGCTGACTCCAACCATCTGTCCAAATCATGGTCTAACTTTCGCCCTTGCCAAAAGAGGAAGGAAACGACTTTGACCTTCTACTCACCTTCTGTTTTTTGACCCACTCCTTAGCTGTGCTGAATGTCCCCAGCTGGACCGCTGAGCCCACCATCACCCGTGGGACAGCACCGTTCACGCCCCTCCACAGGCCCGTGATGCCCTGCTTCCGGTAGATGCTTTCAAAGGCGCTGGACACACTCTGTGAGAGACAGGAGACACAAGACGAGACACTTTCAGAATTTGGGAGCTAGGGAGGGCACATGACACAGAGGCACGTGGGCAACACGCCACCCCTGTCATTAAGATCTTAAACCAAGGAGATGTCTAGTACCGGTATATCTTGAAAGAAGTGGAGGACTAATCAAGTTAAGCAGTATGCAAGTGACATGACAGTGTGTGACACCACAGCGAGTGACATCGCAGGTGGCATTACAGGAAGTAGCATCACAACTCATGACCACACAGAAAGTGACATCACAAGAACCGACATGAGATCTTCAGACCTCACACATATGTTTAGCAGGTCTATCATGAGTACATTTGAGCGCATTACAATATTTAGCAAATGAGATTTTGTGTTGGGTTGTGCCAAAAAAGTGACGCAACCCTGACACAATATCTGGGCCTCATATTTATACATTTGTTTTTTAAAACCCTGCCACAAACAAATTGGCAACAAAGAGAAACATGGCAGTAAATCTGTTCTACTTAATTGAATGCAAAGTCTGTATTTTAAATTATCTTAAGGGGATAAGGTACCTGCTGCAGAGATCTTTCTGTGCCAGCTACATCTAAGGGAATAACAATATTGGTAAGATAACTCTGGAGGTTAGCGTATTTGCTGGAGAGATCTGTGTTTTATCTAGTTCCATTTTTGAATCAAAGTAGCATAGAGGGTAAATATGTCTCCTGCAAAGCACATTATGTAACACGCAGATGACAGATTTTTATTTCATGTAAATGGGTAAGTGGGTTTCATTTAACACAGAGATCGTTTTGTTACTTGGAGTCCAGAAATTGCGATCCTTCTAACACAGCAAAGTGAGCTCACCTTGTAACGCTTGTTGTCATCTAAAACACATCCTGTACATTGATTTACACATATATGATTTATTGTCAGTGTATAATGTGTACGTGTGATGTAAAGGGCTCTGACACACTGGATTGGGATGAAAAAGAAAACAAAAACAAAATAGTGGTATTTAAATTGTTATTTGTGTAAATACTGGGACAGACTAACACATCTGGCATTCCTACAGTGCATGCATACCTCTTATATATAGGGACTGAAAGATGTCAAAAGCTGCCTCTCCTAAGTACCTGGGAAGTGATAAGCTGTGTGCCTTTGTATTCCCTCCATTGCATTTAGGTGTGAGGCTCCCTATAGCTCCCAGCTAGGATACTCCAATATAAGGAGGCCTGATGACCCAGACTCTTCTGCCTTTGTTATGGGCCAAGATGGAATCTGATAAGCCCCCCCTCTCCAACCACCCCCTCTGGCCCACCTGCACCTTGCTGCTCAGAACGAAACCAGACAACGTGCAGGCACTGCTGAATGCGCCCCGGTGTCTGAAAATTACACAGGAACCAGTGTAGAATATTTCTGTGGGACCCACCCTTTTGGCAGGGTCGATAACGTCCACCCTGCGAAAAGAGTGGGTAGACTTCTTCTACCTGTATGTACCCTCGACTTGTGCCCTGTATATCTTTATACTTTTCTGACCATATTTCCATAAAGTAAGGCTACTTGTGACATTAAAAACAAGCATTGGCATAGCCAATAGGTCTCGCATTTGGGACCTTATAAGTGTTTAGCCATGCAACAGTTGCATAACTAAATACTTATAAGGTCCCAAATGCGAGACCTATTGGCTATGCAAAGCGGCCGTGCGGCCGCGAAAGTGAAAGTAATTGCGGTAAAACGCGGCGCGCGCGCCCGCGCACATGCACTGTAGCTCTAGGCTGGCCTGGTAGCACTTTTTGGAGCCCTCTCAATAAGTCTCGCCAGACCAGCGCATGCGCTGGGTCAAGCGAGACCTAAAAAGATTAGGAGGTGAAGGCAGGTAGAAGGGGAGGGGATGAATGAGACAGTGGGCAGTCTAGAGTAACGAAGATGAAGGAGAGCTAGTCATGTTCTGTACCTTTCCATGCATTTATGAAGGGAAGAGCAGCGATTTGCATGCATATGGCCATTGGTGGGACTATTACATTTGGAGGTCATGATCTGGAGAAGGATGATGTTGGGCCCGGATTTGTTCTATTTTGAGATTTAGGAATTTTGAGTTTTAAGATAATGGTGCTGTTCAGAATTTTGGAGTCCTCAACTATTTTTTAACTTTTCTGCAAGGTGTTCTGTGGAAGGAATGCCGTTTAGGTCAGACCGTAGCCAATACCATTTGATTTTTACTAAATTATATGTATAAAATTAGTTGTCGGGGCTTCCAGACAGAAAATTTCATCTAATGGTCTGTTGTTTTGTCATTCACATTTTTTCCGCCCACTACAGCATACAGCATGAGACAGTGGGTCAGACCACTTTAGCCACTGGTTACCTTCACAGTGAGTGATGGCATTCTGCCCTTTCACAAAGAGCTCATCATCACACACAAAGTAGTTCCCTTAAGTGCCAGAGACTCCCTCTGGCAATGCGTGCTTTTTTGGGGCGAAAATATTTTGTTTTAGCCAGTTTTTTTAGATTAATAAGGTCCCAACAGATTTGTCAACAACAAAGTTTTGCGAAAACCATGACACTTCAAAACAAGCATTGTAGGCTGGTGGCCAACCCCAAACCTATTGGATTTGTCAATGCTTGTTTTTAATTGCATTTTAGGATCTGCTTCACAGAAGGACATTAATTACTTGAGTCGTTATTGCTGTAAAGCCAACACCTCAGTGTAGAGAATCTGAAAGGCCCTCATGTCCGAAGCATTTACATCTTTGAAAGGCAGACATGTTATGGGTGCTGTGAATCAACCTCCCCTGCTCCAGTATGTTAGGGAGACAAGATATGCACTAGGCACTGACAACACAGCCCCACATGTAGGTATATTATCAGCATTTGGTCATATTTGGTGGCAGAAATTCCACCATATGACACAGGTACTGGCTGATTTTCAGTCTGAGGTTTCTTCTCAAAAGCATCTTTTTTATGGTGGATTCAGCCACTTAGTAGAGAAACCTCTGCCACGCTGGGGAAAACTCTACCACTTTATGGGTTTTTCTCAGCTGACTTGGCAAACATATTCCACAATGGAGGACTGGAATTAAAAAACCTAAACTCTAACTCAGCGCCTTCTTTTTTTAAGAATTCCGTGCGTTGACACCAAGAAACCTGAATTCTTACATCAAAGATCACACAGGGCCTCTCAAAGCAGCACCGTTTCTTGTGACCTTCTTTAAATGTTGGAATAGTACTAACAAGCATTGGCAAAACCAATAGGTCTTGCCTTTGGGACATATTGGCTTTGGCAATTGTTTTTAACTAAGCTGTGCAGCATGGCTAAGTAAAGAGATATAGCCTCTCACGTCATTTAGTAGGTGTGCAAGCACAAAATGACCCAACTCGGAATGGCAAATAATAAAAAATGTGCAAAGGCGTTTTTGGGGGGGCAGGGGGGTTGTTGGAAAATGGGTAGGGGAAGTAACACGGGCGGGCCATAAAAGCCCACTGTGGTTAAATTTCAGAGCTGACTACATTAACCAGAATACTTTTGAGCATACGCCCACAGGGGCGGGGTATTTAAATATGCTCAGGTGGACTGCTCTTGCTGTTGTGTCCCTGCGTCAGTGATCAAGGGTGGTGTTACGCCCGAAACGCGTCTGGCATTGATTTGTGTGCTTGAGCCAGGCGGATGCAATCCTTGGAACAAATGGATTTTAAACACGCTGGGAAGAGGCTTCGTCATTTTGGAGACACCTCTTTGGTTTATATATAAATATATTAACAAGGTATGTAGATGTGAAGTTGAGAATAGTAAATAATTACTTACCTGTATATACTTATGGTTCACAACATACTTGCTATGCTATTTTGTAGTATAATATTTTTGTGTATGATATTATTACATAAAACCAGACACATGGATATTAATTACTGAGGGTAAATTTGTTACAAAGCTAAATAACAGCTAAAGAGATATTTATCTTTAAAGGAATTGCAGGAGGTCCTCCTAACATCTGAGTCCTTCAGGCAGAGAGTTGGAAAGACAGGGGGCCACACTAGTTTTTGGCTTCTAGATGATGCTGGTGATCTGTTCTAATTACAGGAAGATATTATCCATTTTTTCATTTCTAAAACAATTTCTGTCAGCAGAACGCCCCAAGTTAGATTTTGAAATACCAATCAAGGTGACATTCCTGTAGACAGTGTGTGAGATGGCAAGCATGGTCACTATCGGGCTGAAACGAGTTATCTGTTGAAGAGGTTTTCATTTTCGAAGGGAAGGAAAAACAAATCTTGCAGATTTCAATACATGCCTAATGTGTGACATCATGGTTAGGAGATTATCTATCCAGAAATCAAAATATTTTACTTCAAAGGCAAGAGATGGGCTAGATCCATCAATGCCAAGTTCAGATAACCAGACTTGTTCGATAATGAGTTCAGGTCATTGACAAAGACAATAACATTCAGATAATTGGTTGATATCAATTTATGAAGCATTTCCGGGCAGTTTTCCAGAGTATAAATGTTCCAAAAAAACGTTTACCTGCTGAAACTATTTTGCCCCCAATGAACATGCTGAATGTTAGTTTAATTGGTTTGATTTCCAAATGTATTGAACATATCCTAGGAAATAAAACTTCGGTCTCATTTCTGTACATGGCCACAAAACTCTCCAATGGCTGGCAATATTCTTACGCTGGAGGGGAGAGGGTGAGGTAACACCAACAGGAAGCATCTTTACTTACAGTGCGCCAGAGAAAAACCCTTCCATAAAGAAGATGTGCCTTTGTAAACAATTCCTGAAGACCACAGACAAAGTAACCTCTCAGGACATCTAAACATTTTATTTAAACAAGTCAAATGACTGTTTTAAAAGGCTGCTCTGTCGGGAAGTAGTTTTTGGGATACTTAGCTGAAGGGCTGTTCCCATAAATCAATGGAATCGAAGTTCCTGATAGCAGAGGACCTACTCTCAGTGGCTGAGTGGTCAGGATGAACAGTGGCTAAGGGATCAGGACACAATCTCAGTGGTTGAGGACACAGAGTGGCTGAGACATAGGGACACACCTCGCGCGAGAGGCCTGGAAAGAATCACAGGTGTTGGGAACCCATGACACATTCACAGGGGCTGTGGGCTTCTCACACACACACAAAAGGATTGGAAGTTCAGGATATAATCAACCACTGTAAGCAAGCACTTGAAACGCTTACAGACTGGGGCCTCAGGCCACACACAGGGGCCGGGAACATGTGGCAAGCTCGAGGTAGACTCAACGGTGGGGAGGGGAGATGGACAATTTAACAAAGGATTGGCACACAAGACACACTGTCAGCGCCTGGAAGCTGGAAATACACTCACAGTGAAGGTAAGCTCGGGCATACTCAGAGGAGCAGGGCCATAGGCCACGTCAAAGGGTTGGGAGTCCAGAATACACTCCTAAGAATCAGTCGGGTTAGATCACGGTTGCAGGGTTGGCGAAGAGCTTCTCTGCCCAGCCTCCTCTTGGATGAAGGCTTAGCCTTTGGAGCGTGTACCTGACCAGAACCCCAAATCCTATTAATGCATGCAGCCTCCTTCATGGTGCCAGCTCAACATCTGGAGCATCTGCTTGACCAGAACTCCAAAAGCCTGTGTGCAGCCAACTCTAGAATGTAGGTTCAAATTAAGCTACCTTTAGGAAACACAAGAGACTCCTGAAGGAGTACTTACCCAATAACTTCAATAATATGCTGATTGACGGAAAAAAAATCCAAAAACTGATTTCAAAGAAAGAATAATGAAAAAGGATATCATTACATATAAGGTATATTTAGGTGAACTCTATTTGAGGTCACATTGAATGAGTAGTTTTTTCAATACTAAATAAGTCATGTCTTAAGTTATGTTATGTTCTGTGTATTTGTGAAGCGCGCAATCACCTCGGAGGGACCCAGGCTCTGAGAAGCTGTGAGTCTAGCCTCGAGTTGTACTATTCAAAAGCCAGGTCTTCAGCTTCTTCCAGACATTAATAATTACGGAGGAGGCTCTGATGTGTGCAGGTCATTCCATGCTTTTGAAGCAATTTAGGAGAAGGCCCGACTGCAGGATTTGGTTCTGTGCTTGCATGGGATGGGTGCAAGTAGGGGACTGACTGAGAGAGGAGATGTATCCATTGAGGTACACTGGGCAAGTATTGTGTAGTGCTTTGAATGTGTGAGTGAGGAGTTTGAATTGTGCTTGCTTTGGCCAGTGCAGCTCCTTGAGCAACGGTTTGATATGTGTGTGCATGAGAGACTGGGTGTGATCATGGATGCCGAGTTCTGAACGGTTTGAAGTTGTCTGGTGAGTTGTTTGATGATCCCGGCATAGAGGGTGTTCCCGTAGTCCAGCTCGCTTGTGATGAGGGCAAGGGTGACGGTTTTATGGGTGCAAGTCAGGAGTCATTCGAAGATTTTCCTCAGCATCTTTACGGTGTGGAATCAGGAACCTGTAACAACGTTGACTTGGGCAGTCATATCATAGGTTCATTGAGAAAGCACACACTGACATAAAGTCACAGAAATGTTTGTAAAAGTTCATATGTTCATGGTCTCAGTCAGTGGGAAACCCACTCAGCCGTATAATAGTCTAAACAGTAATCCTTGCATTCTTTCTGATAGATGAGTTGTGGTATGATGTATAAAGCTAAAGTGAATAATTTGTTGACGTTTCGGTCTCTTAAGTCAAAAAGGTCATGAGGCCAGCTTCAGGACTGGGTGCTGGGAAACTCAAATGGCCAACTCTTTTTAAGTCCAGGAACTAAAAAATGCATTGAATTTAATATAACTCCAGTGTGTGGTAGCTATAATATAAGATTCAAAGCAGAATGTAACGTTGTAATAGGGAACAAAACCCCCTGCAGCCTACTTCACAATGAGGAAATCACTGGCTGAGAGACTGACTGATTTAGTATTGAAAAACTACTCAGAATAAACATTTTCTCATTCAATTTGACCTAAACTAGAGTTTGCTTCATTGCATCTTATATGTAAAATATGCTATTTCATTATTCTTTCATTATTTTGACACTAATCCACATATTACTGAAGTTATTGTCTATGCTTGTTTAAAAGAAAGCAGATATTAATGACAGCACACTCACTCCTTTGAGAAAGGAATTCTGGCATCATCACCCATTTACTGAGGACATTAATTCGGACACAATGGTTTACCATAGCTACCCGTTATAGAAATAGTACTACCACCTCTGTCACAACTTAGCGAAAGGTACTTGCTTTTTTCTTGCATTGGCGTGTACTTGTTGCCTTTGAGAGATAACACAAGGTCCATGGTGGGGGTCACCGCTCTTGTCTGTGACTGGATCTTGGCCTTTCTTTAGTATTGACCCCTGGGAAGGTGAATTACCATGAAGGACTCTGTTCAGTGTTCCTACACAATGTTCTAAAAATCTCTGTTATAAGAAAAACTTGGGACTCTCGATAAGCAAAGCATGCTACTCAACTGTCTACTAAAACCAAAACCTACAACTCTCTAACAAAAGCAATGGATTAAAAATCTGTAGAAGATAAAAGGTTTGGAACTGTCTTCGAGAACTTAGCCATGAAGCTTTATGTATGGAAATTTGCGGTGTAAATAAAACACTTTCTACCAAAGGAAGGCTATGGCCTCTACTGTAAGCATTGCATTAAACTCTCTAACGTAAACAGGGCCCTCATCTCTACACCAAAGTTTCGACAGAAAAGACCTGCAGCGTACTAACAGATGAAGGGAACAGAATTAACTTCTATTAGCAAGACTTGGAACTCTGTCAAAGGCAAGACAATGAACTGTCTACCCTAACAAAATAAGAATGAGACTCACTACTCTATGCAAGGAATGAAACCTTATACCAAACAAAATCATAGAACTCACTACCAAAAACAAGGCATATAACTAGCTACCAAAATCAAGCTATAAAGCTCTTGAACTCTGTCAAAATAAAGGCAGAACAAGTTTCACTGTGAACATAACAAAACAACTGTTTACTATAAGTAATGTATTACGCTATTTATTATAAGCAACGCATAGAACTACGCACTCTAAGTCAGTGGTTTTCTATCTGTGGCCCCGGGACCCCTGAGGGTCCGCCAAGCCTGACCAGGGGGCCCGCTGGAAACAAAAAAATCAACAGATTAATAAAGTGTATTCAAATAAAGAAGCAAAATGTAAATGCAAAAATGTTAAAACATTCTGTAAATGTGAAGGAATCTGAAGTTGGAGGCAAAAAATTTAAGGGCCCGTTACACAAAGAGCTTCTGCAGTCGTGGAAGAGGCTCCGCACTCATGACAGAATCTCGGCACTGCAGTTTGTCATTGTGGAGATTCTGCTACAAGTGCGGAGATTCCAATACGAGTGCGGAGCCTCCGCCACAACTGCGGAGGCTCTTTTTGAATCAGTTCCTCAGTTAGTATCCTCAGATTGATTCATAGAAATGGTGCAATTGCATCAAACAGAATATAGTGTGGATGATGAGTGGCCTCAATTTATTTTACAAAAGCTCAAACCTTCCTATGAAAATGAAAATGTTGATTTTTTCTCTTATGTGTTTGTGAATTAAATAAAATATTTTAGCACTTGTGTATTTGTTTAATGAATACTTGTTTCTGTATTTTGAGTGCACTTTTTTCAAATCATCGAAAATGCTTAGGTTGTGTTACCCGTTTTCTAGTAATGACTCAGTGGGGGTCCCCGGACTCCAATAAAGATTCAGTGGAGGTTCCGGGGTTCCAGTAATGCTTATGAGAGGGTCCACAGAATGCCAAATGCTAAGAACCACTGCTTTAAGTAACTCATTGAATGCCCCTCCCACTTTGAAATATCTATCTCCCCAGAGCAGTGGCGTAGTTAGCTGTTGTGCAGCCCGTGGCAGTCACTGCGTTTGCTGCCCAGTGGTCGCATAAAGAGCGGGGGTGGTGGGTGCTGGGGAGTCCCACGATGGCCATCTCGCATGGTTGCCGGTAAGAGACGTGGGGGTGGGGTGAGGCCGCCGCCCCTTAAACTTGTAACTCGTGTTGCCCTCCTGCCCCCTTGCTACGCCACTGAACCAGAGCTCCCTATCTTCGGCACTTAAGGGAACTCTGTACTCTCAGTGAGGTGTTACACACTGTAGCCTGTATTACATTCACAATTCCAATTATTTTTAGTGGTAGAAACATTGTTAGAGTATAGAGTTTTTTTGAGAGTCATGTGCAGGGCTAGGCAGTTTCAGCACAATATGAGAGACACCAGTATGGTGACAGAAAAAGGCAGTACGATTTGTTCAGTTCAGAGTGAAAAGGAGTTTGTAGGGATCTCTCAAATTAAGACACTTGCGCCTTCTCAGCTGAACATGGATGACATAGACCTCAATCATGTACAGTGCTCTGAATATTTGTCTCTTCCACAGCAGAGTGGAAAGGACAAGACAGTGGACAAGAGATTGAGGTTCTCTATCAGCCATCGAAGCTCAACACAGCCACTCATTCCCTCCCCCTTTGTCAGTCAACAAAATACTGACATCTCCTACAATCAAGTCAGCAAGACTTAGACCTTTTGTCCATCAGCCGAGAAATCACGGGACCCACTTTCTGTTGGTTAATCGACGTGAAACACCGCTAACTCTGTCCAGCCATAAGCTGTCACGTGTCACTAACATTACGCAATCATGAGTTCAGAAGGCATAATCACTCTTAATCACTCTTTCCTCCACAGATGCCTTAACCATCAATCTTAACCTCTCGACCATAAAGGCATGAATACTTCTCTTCAGCAAGGGATCACGTTTCCTATTTTGTGCACTTGATGCGACATGCATGGAGTGCCCTCTAGTTTCATCAGCAAGGCAGGAAGCTGGTTCTTCTCAAGACACTGGCAATTTTCCATAGTTGGCAAAAGCTCTTTATACTGCTGCTTGTGCTTTCCCCATAGGGGTTGGGGTGTAATTCCACAGTGTTGGTACTTTGCTGTCCTGTGTGTGCAGCCTGAGCTGGTCCAGTATGCAGGGCGACGAAGGTTAATAATCAGTGTTGAAGGGTCCAGACAGCTTTGATACAGTATGGGAATTCTCTCTGATTAAATATTAGATGAAAAACATGAGCATTGGATCATCCTCTAACCTGGAGTGCCTCTGAGCTCATTGTATGTCCTTTAAAAAGGATTCCAGCTCATGTGTCCTAAATATGGCCACTGATCACCCCTCCACTCTATTTGCAAGCAACAAATCAGCACTCCAATATCAGTCCTAATATGTGGGTGATGAAAAGCTAGCAGTTGCAGATCATGGGCACCAGGGATCATTTTTGGGGATTGGTTACCTACTTTTCACCATCAGATTTTGACTCAGAGCACTAGAGAGCAAGTGAAAAAGAATACTGAAGAGAATGATAGCGAATCCGTGGCAAAGGGAGAAAGTATGGATGAAAAAGAACCTGCAATAGTGGGATAAAGAGAAAGGAAGTGCAAGGTGGTGGAAGAAAAAGTAAAGATGGGAATCAATACGAGGTCCGCACTGGTATTTGGCAGCCCAGGCATTTGGATGTCTTGTGGTCGGCCAATACAAAAAGCTCTGAGTGCCCGCACTGACTTTTTTTTAGGTCTGGCCTTTGATGCACCTTTAGTTGTCTCACTAGACCAATGATACTGAAAGTACCACCTGGGGGCTGCATGTGACCCATCTGACCAGTACATGCCGCCCTCTGGGCAGCAGCAGGACTGTGTTACTGTTTACTTGACTCAACACCAACATTTAAAAAAAGTTAAATAAACACCAAGCACTTATTTAAAGGTTAATTGCAATTAGGGAAAGGAAGTAATAAGGCTATTAACTTTAGGAACACCTTCATTTTTAAAGACAGCGAACGTGTAAAAATATGATAGTCTTTTAAAAATTCGTAAAGTGTATTTCATTACTCTGAAGAAGCATTTCACCTTAGTAAATCAGATTATAGCTGTAGACTCAGAAGTATTTTTTTTAAAGTGATGGTTTTCAAACATGAATTTAGAAACATTCATGCTTCCCACCCTGAAAACAATACCATTAGTGATTACATCCAAACACAGCAGAAGGTTTTGTACAGCAGGCATCCTGAAGTCATGTATTTTGAGGTCCTTTTATATGTGACAATGAAGAAAAAGGAGAGAAATTTAAATAAAACAATTGTCCAGGATCACACAATTTGGTCAAGTGGGGAAGCTGGGATTCATTCCAGGTTTCACATTGTGCAATTGGCTTCAGCCACTAGATGTACATGCTTCACTTCCCCTACACCCACTTTATGGCCTCAGTGTGGCCCATGGCCACACCAAAGACCAAACATTTCAGCTCCCCGGAAAATGTTTGCGAGTACCCATGTACTAGGCTATTGTTTTTTTTTTGTTTTGTTTTCTTAGTCAAACAGAATATACATATATAGAAGGGGTTAGGTAAGATGTCTTTTTCTATTGGTCTGTTAAAATATCATTCACATGTTGCTTCCATCTGCCACCACAACATAGAGCATTGGGCAATAGGTCATGCCATTTTTTCTACTCGTTATGTTTTCTTTGACTGACTGCCAGTAGTGGCTCACACAGGTAAGACCAGTAGGGTGGGGTGGTGGAAGTCGACAGACGACGGGTTAAATAATATGAAATAAATAAATCCACTTACCTTGCGCTCTATGCATCGCCGAGTTGGCGAAGCAGCGAGCGCAAGGTAAGTGGTTTTATTTATTTATTTCATATTACTTATACAGTCGTCTGTCGACTTTCATCACCCTCCACCCCACCCCGCCCCGCCCCACCGACCCACTGCTTCATCTATGGAAGCCGCTACTGCTGAATGCAAAAAGCATGTACACATTATTCACATCCACTTAAAATAGTTACCTTTATCTTCAGTGACAAATATGCTTGAAAGTGTGCTCTTTTTAATTTTTAAATTGATTTTAAATAACAGCTATTTGTGTTGCCTGCATTTGAGGTGCCAAATTAGTGGGTGATTTATTTCCCTTCACTTTTTCAAAGTTTTTAGTTATAGAGTCTTTAAGTGACAAAGTAATGTTGTAGCTGCCCGAGATTTGAATCCTTGGTTAGGTAGCAATTTATTCTGGTTTCCTTCTTGGATAATAATATTGAAGGGCGTAACGCAACTGAAAGACTTACTATTTTGCTATTTTTAAAAGAATCCGCGGTAAAGCAGCTACATCAGTAATTATTTTTAATTTGACAATTTTATTGCAAGCATATGGTTGCTACTCTTAGGAGCCAGCATGCTTTTTTTGCAGGGGTGGTGGACATGATTACAATAAAAACGAATTTAAACGTGCATTAACTTGCCAAAGCCAGAATTATTGGCTCTGCCAATGCTTGTTTTAAAAAGTAAATAAATAAGCACTGGAGCAAGGACATATTCAGATATCACTGCCTGTGGATAGATAGGGCCTCACCGCCAATAAGAATGAAATTGAGGGCTAATTAAAAATGATGATACTATTTACCGCACCTTGTAAATAATGATACCCCAGGGTATGCTATTTATCGTTTGCGAATTGAGCCTATTATGAGTTTTTGGGGAATAGCATGCAGATTTCGATCGCAGCGCAGCAAACTCTACAAGATATGTTACATACCATAAACCTTTCCGCCTGCATACTTTCAGCAGGTTTGACATGCCTAAATTTAAAACAACTTCAGCTATTTACTGCATTCGATAATTATCAGTTGTGTTAAATACAACCAAACTCGTTATTCCAACCCCTGCACTAACCGTGATTAATGCAAGGGGCCAATAACAATGACCCACTCGTAATGAGACTCTTAGGGCAGGGCTTGAAAAATCATTTAATTTTTACTAGACCTGCAGGTCTAGTAACCTACAAAATCTACTTGACCTAACTGAAATGCACTTGACCTTTGTCTGTGAAAGCAAGCAAATGTGACAAATGTGACAAGTTAACAAGATTTAAAGGCATTTTTATTGCTCAATTACTATGTGAGCCATAAAGATGCCTTTAAATCTTGTTCTAGTAACATTTCCTCTGCTTTCAGAGACAGAGGTCAAAAGTCAGTTTATTTTCGGCGCCAGAAAGGGTGAGTTGGACCTAAAAATAGCTCACCCTAATTAAATCTGGCTCGCAAATGCGAGTGGGCGAGTGGATTTTCTGAGCCCTGTAGGGGCATATTTACAAGGGCAAATCACCACCAGAACGTCACTTTACGTCGTACTGGTGGCGATATGTCCTTCTCCATATTTACAAAGCAGCGTTAAGCCACTTTTAGTGGCTTAACGCTGCCTTGTAAATAAGGCCCCTTTACACGCATCACTTAGCGTGGCAGGGGCGTGCAATGGGTGTTGCTGTGGGTGTTCCACCGCAACAACCATTGCTTTTGACACTACCCTAGATTTACCCTAGATTTACAAGGAGGTGTAAATCTGAGACAGCACCAACAACTAACGCAATGCAAGAGCAGGAGTTAGAATGGTGAAATAAGGAGAAATACTTGTATTTCTCCTCATTTTTAGGTCAAGCATCAGTGCGCATGCACTGTCTGCAAGACCTGATGTATTCAGTGAATGTAACTTGGCTCCTGCCTGCTGCTGCCTACTGCTAACCATTGGTGCAGTCCAGTGCCCAAGAAATTCTTCTTTGCTGGCTCCTAACTGGTACACAAAGCCGGACGTCACTTACCTTTTTCTGCAGAAGAGCACCGGCCAAGTACAGTATGGTTACGCTTGCAGTGCTTTTCTGTTGTTGGAAGAGAACTCCTTTTTAGGTCTCGGCTCGAAGGCTGCGCTTGCGCAGTCTCGATCCGAGATTTAATGACTTGGAGAAGAGGGGCTTGAACCCGCCCCTCTTCTCCCCTGTTCTCCATTGGCTGGCCTCTTGAATGCTGGCCAGCCATTGGAGAAGAGGTCCGTCATTCCGATTAGGCCCCGTCCTTTTCGGATTCGGGGGCGTGTTTTTTTCAAGAAGTCTAATTATCTCCTCCAGCCAATGGCAAGAGGAGAGTAAAGGAAAACACGCCACCGAATTCGAAACCGCCACTGCGTTTCTCCGAGGCATTTCTGCTCTGCCTCGGAGAAAGGCAGTGGTGTGCTTATGCAGTGGTGTGCTTGATAATGCTTGTTCCTGCTTGTCATCTCTCTGCAGGTCCAAGATTTCAGTCACTTCAGACCGCGGGTAAGCTAATGCCTCAGCTGTGGAGATGTGTGGGTAACTAAGAGATCCCCATTTTAAACAGCCTGCGGCCTACCGGGTTCTGCACCCCGGGGTTCCAAACCCCCGGCGCGGGCTGTGCGTCCGTGCGCGGGTTAATGGATGCGGTGGCAGGGATCCAGCGCTCCGAAACCACAGCGGCCATCGATCGGCGCCAGCCCAGAGGGCTCTTTGCAAAGCGTGATGAACGCTGTAATTCCCAACAAACAAACAACATCGTGCGGAAGCGGGAGGAGAGGCGGCCTCGCTGGGTCTCAGAAACACACCAGTTCCGCGGCGCAGAGGGAGGCTGTCCAGGGGGTTTCTGCCTCCTCGCAGGGGTCGCTTACAAATGTCTGGTTTACAAATGTAGTTTTTTTTTTTTTACTTTAAACCGTTTATACATGGGTAAAGTAACCCATGCCGTACATAATAAGTATATTAAAAGTCCCTGTGTGGCTCCTGCCTGCTGAAGCGCCCATAGGACCCAGCAGGCAGGCGCTGCACACAGGTCCTTTCTGGGAAGCTGCTTTCAAGGGCGGAGTCAGGATTCCGGGCACTTTATTTACCACAATGCAATTGTCATTAACGTAAACGCTTTGCCTGCCCCCCGCAGTGCTCCTAAAAGTAACTGTGTAGGGTGGGCTTTTTTTCCACTTCGCAGAGCAACAGAGCAGCTCTGATTTGGTACAAATTTTGAAATGTTCCTAATTAATTATTTAATACCCTGAATTACATAGACTGTATCCTCCGAGGATGCCCTGTCTCCACTGCGGACGCCGCAGCCTCTGCTCCTTCCGCTCCCGGTCGGGCCCCCAGCTCCTCCTTCGAGGGGCAGACATGGCTCTCGGGACGGGGACAGCAGCAGAGAGGAACAAACACGGGCTGTCTCTGGGACGAGGCGCTGGGCCGGTGTGGCTTGCTAACTCCCGTTCCTGGGCACAATACCCCAGCCTGCCCAGGACCCTGCCCGACAGGAGAGGGTCTCTCGCGCCGCACTCACCGGAGAGGGTCTCGATGGCCCGGATGGCCCAGTTCTGGTCCGGGTAATCCACAAACGCGTAGCCGGACTTGAGCAAGGCCCTGTCTCCGCTGCGGACGCCGCAGCCTCTGCTCCTTCCGCTCCTGGCCGGGCCCCCAGCTCTTCCTTCGAGGGGCAGACATGGCTCTCGGGACGGGGGCTCTTGGGTTTTTCACCATTTGTCTCGGCAAATTTCAGTAAATTAAGCACAAGGCCCAGTTAGAGAGGAGGTAGGTTTTTATATTGTCTCTAGTGCTGAATTAGCAGCACAAAGCAATTTACTTAGCACAAATCATACTCTTTGGAAATATTTGATTTAATGTCCCTTACTTCGTCATTGTCTTTGTTGTTTCTCACGGAGGTGAGCGATGTCAGTTGAGTCATTCAGTGCTTTGAAATCGCTGTCATTTGAGTCATTCTGTGCTTTAAATCGATGCCAAACTGTACTCCTACTTATGTGTTTGTGGAATCCTGATTTTTGGTTTTCCAAATCTAGTCACTCTAAGCTTTTATCATTTGTCGGCATTACTGACTGAATTATCTAATTTTGAGGTGCTGCCGCTTTAAGATGGGAATTCACCGTTTACTGACTTGGTCTCATGATGTTATTCTGCTCGGATGCAGGTACAATGATTCACTGAGGGCTGTTCTTTATCAGTCTTGTGTATTGCTGCAGAAATGTGTTCAGACGCTGCGTCCAGACTGACCTCACCCGGAAGAGTTGCTCTCAGTTTACATCAGCTCACAGGCAACTCGTGAACCGCACCCCGCTCAGGGTAGGAGCTTTCATTAGAGCTAAAAGCAAGAGAACAGCTCACTCTGCGCGCCCTCCTTCTCCAGGTACTTTTCTTTCTTTAACTTACTTACCTACTATTGGAAACGTACTGAAAATAAAACAAACCAGTCGTCTCTCTTATATTACAAAACGACATTTTAAAAAGCTGCGCACTGCGCCAAAGTGCACCAAGCACCCACAGGTCAGGAAGTTCCATTCATTTAATCAACGTTTTAGGCTTAACAGAATCCAACAAATGGGCACGTGCACATACTCACTCACTACCGGCACAGTACAGGGCCGGCTTCACGTTTCTGCATTCAAACAATTCAATAGAGCGTTTTACCCCCTTGGAGGTGTGTCTTCGTTTTTTTGTCATCAATGTGCAGTATACGTTATCGCTAAAGCGCGTTTTAACTTTATTTCTGCCAATTATGAAATCATACAGTGTATGAAATAAAACACTGTTTCTTTCTCTTAGACTGAAACAGCCATTAATTTAAATTATACTTGCATTCCAAGTCCCCAATGTTTTGGTTTCACTGGTGTGGAAGTTAGGGTCCGTGGGTAAAATAAAATAACAGTATCCAAATTAAGGTTCTGGATGGTAAGGCGACTGCTGAAGAAGCTGAGGTACCAAGGTTTGTATGGGCAAAAGGTATAAGCGAGTATACGAGTAAATTAATGATGTGGGAAGAAAGACTAATATGCAGTATACTCTTTAGTGGAACAAAAAGCCTCTAGTTTCACTTCACAGTGAGATGAAATTCTGTCAATGGCTAGAACTGTGTGTGGGTAACTGTGTGTGTGTGTGTAGGTGGCTCTGTGGGTGGCTCTATTTGTGTGTGGGTTGCTCTATGTGAGTGGCTGTGTGTGTGTGTGGGTGGCTTTGTGTGTGTGGCTCTGTGTGTGGGTGCAAATGCAATAGGTCTCGCACTTGAGAGTGATTAAGCTATTGACATAGTAAATAACAATGCAGTTTCTTTAAATGTTTTAAAAACAAAAACATAAAAATAATGTCATCAGCAATGCCAATAGCTCTAACTTTAACAAGGCCGAGACCATTGCATTGTAAATGCTTGTTTTAAATTGTAGCTTTCTACCTGCACACGCTTTTCCGCCTGTTGCTGCTTCTTTCATGTCTGTTTTTTACGCATAGTTTTCACGAGCGCTGCTCATGCTCACGGACGTATGCACCTCTGAGACTGCAATGCTAATCTTCCCCCTCGTTTTTAGAACGGACACATGTTTTTTGTACCCTGGGTTTCATTTTTCATGGCTTGAAAAGGTAATGTTTAGGTTTTTTTTATTTAAGGTGGCATTTCAATAATTATGGGGCGGGATTTCGTTTTGAATGAAATTTTATGCATACTTCCAAAGGCATTCCCGCTCTGATGGAGCGCGCACACAGCAGTCACCCTGGGGTACACTCAGGCACAGGCTTCAGGGTTTCCCGATCAATGCGTACTTAGTAGTCCCCCCGGGGCCCAACCAGGCATTCACTTCTTTGTTGCGTTTGTGAGAAACTCTCTCTCGAGCTGCACACCACCTTCACAACCAAAGCAGAGAAACTCTCTATCTATCGTTGGGGTTACAGAGGCCAACAACAGTTCACAAAGCTGAGCGATCTCTCGAGCTGCACAGCACCTACACAACATCCCTAAAGTTCCACAGCTCAGCCACGTCAAATGCAGCAGAGCTATTCCTCAGGTCACATATATGTTTCTTTCAGAGTCAGCAATCCTACCGTTATCTTTTAGAATCCATCTGAGATGTGTTGTCTTTGTCAACCCGTAGAGCTAATCGGGGAAACAGATGCTAAATGTGGCAGTAATGTTTCACTATCACTACATTATTGATTCGTCCTTTCTTTGCCCACAGTTGTTGCAGGATTAACACGCCCACAATAATAAATACCTCATCTGAGTAGTGTTTGTCAGACATCAGCATGTTGCACCAAAACCACCATTACCAAGACATCCATTGACCAGAAGCACATGGGGTGCGAGCTAAACTTTTAATCTAGGTGCACAATTCTTTAACAAGTTTCAAAATGACTACTTTTAAACAACATTGCAGTATAACACAAGGCATGCAAAATAAGTGGTAGGTTCAAAATGAGTGCTATTTTAATGTTGACATTCACACCAACGGCCTCTGCAAATCTACACAGCAAAGAGAAAATATAAGCAAATAAAAAAACAAAAAATACTTCATACAAAAAAAATCACAAACTGCCCCAATAGTAGCACTTCATACTGTCCCAAAGGACCAGGCTGGACCATGTGTGACACAAATATTGGACCCCATGGCTATTATCTAGGCTAGCTCAGTAGGCGTATGTGCTGTGTGCTGGCTGTCGGCCATAGGCCCAGAACCTTGTGAGGCAAATCAGCTTTTCATCATTCCGAAATTGATAACTTGAACGCACTATTTAGTTTGGAAACGGTGACATGTGTTGCAAGTCCTTAGAAATCTTGTTGCGTTATCAGTATACAGCAAATACAATTATAGGTGGGTTACTGTGAGGAACGGGGTGTTCCTCACTGAAGATTTTAAGTGTCACTCACAACACTGTGCTAAAAAGCATTCACTCTTTTACAGTTCTCCATCTACAATGGTACGTTTTATATGGGTCCAAGGAGGACCACTGTTCAATTGTGGTGTTTCAAACAACGAGATGAACGTGTAGTACAGGGAGCAGGCGCCAGCTCTGGGGTTGAGAAGTGTTACTGCAGAGCAGTGGAAAGCAAGCGTCGTTTCCCAGTCCTGTGACGTCATTGCAGCAGTTTGCAAGCCTGTTCGAACAGCTAAGGGACCCAAACATGAGACATCAGTTTATTATAAGCAATTGTTATTTTAAGCTCTGGAATTGATATCAAAGACAATTGATGTGAAGCGTAAGTGAACTTCATAGGAAATGTAAACAGACATTTCTCCCTACAGTTAAATATTGCAGCCGTCCCCACCCTGTGGTGTTTTTTTCCCTATAAAATGATAGCAATGTTTTTTTTTTTTTAGACCATGCCAGCACTAGAAACGTCCCGCCCTTACACTTGTACTACACTGAGGTTGGAAGGGTTCAAGTGATGTCATTTTTCAGTACTCTCATGCTCCTTCTATGCACAGGCATGGTTTCTAAAGAGTGACTCTATTTAGGGTAGTTTTATTCTATAACTATGATTTCTCGTGTAAACAGTCTTCCTTTCTATTGGCTAATATGTCTTTCAGTTCCTCCCTTTTCTTATTTCTTACCGCCCACAGAGCAGTGCCTAACTTCTGTTCATTTTCTCCCAGTGTGTTGAAGAGTTTGGTCTTGGAACCGTTTTCTTCTGTATTGCTTCCGTTTGTTGAACATAGTCGATTTGTGGCAGCGCCTCATGCCTTTGAACTTGAGTTGGCAGTGGCTGTTAGCGCTTCATTTTCTTCATTTGGTGAATTCCCTCCGAGCAACCAAGGACTGTTGGCTTTTGAGATATTTGAGCGCTTTCCTTCGGCTGACAAACAGAACCCTGTGGAAAGTGAATGACTTCTGGCTCCTCTTAGCCTTGGCATTTAAGTAGAATTTGGCAGCAGCTTTTTTGTGCTTGCTTTCCACCTTGCCTCTAATTAACCGAGGGCTCCTGGCCGATACGTTTTGTTAATTCTTTTTATCTAATGGCCTTTTTATGTGCCCTGTTAGCAGTTTGTTTTGTGTTTTATATGCATTTTATTTATATGTCATAATGTACAGTGCGTGCACATGTAAAATGTGTTTTTTCATTATTGGACGCTTCGGACATCTTGCCTGTTCACCGTTGTTTATATATGCGTAACACCCCTGACAATGTATAGCATTCACCCAATACACCCCCCCCCCCCCCCATATCAGAAGCCTCTCTTGTTCTCCAACAAAAGCGACTGCTTGCCCCAGACCTGCCGGCTTCTTGCACATGCAAAAATAATGATAAATGCGCTTAGAACTGAAGCTACATTTTAACAGGCTAACAGACTGCTGAACACTCCTTATTAATTATGATTCAAACATTTGCAGGCTCAAAGTATAGGCTGACTTTTGAAAGCTTGTCAGATGGAACTCCACAGATGAACTATAATCCGATTGGAATTGTTTGCTTGGTGCTAAAGTACCTTTTTGTTGGTGGGTTTAAAGGGTTTAACAAAAACATCGAAATAAGAAAGGTTTTTGTGCAGAGATCTACTTTAAGCCACGAGAGCAACAAAGGATATTTTTGCTCAAACTCGGTAGAGTCACATCATGTCCTCCTTTCTGCCAAACCTCCCCTGGAGATTCAAATTCAACTACAGCAATATAGTAGTTGAAAGAATAGGTTTATATAGATTTTTTTGCCACACAATTTCACCAGTAACAATTCCAGTACAACAGATATAATTACACCGCACACTACATACACACAGAACATCACACATGGGTAAAACAAAGACATTGTCATTTACAATGCCAATAGCTCTAACTCAAACATTTGCGAGACCTATTGCATTTTCAGTGGTTGTTTCATTTTCTTTGTGTGCTGCATTCTGCAGCACACATAGAAAGAGCAAAATGCCATTAACGATTGTTTATGTGCAGGAAGGTGTCCCTTAATGCACAAAAACAATAATTAAATAATGACGATGTGCTAGTTCTATGTGTGCTGCATTCTGCAGCACACTTAGAAGTAACAAATCACCATTCGTGATTGTTCATGTGCAGAAGGGACACCTTCCTGCAAATAAACAATCATTCCCTGCAATGCAGGCACCCTTGCACTATGGTGCAAGGGTACCTGCGTTGGTGCTAGGCAGCTCAATTTAGCGCCTGCGCTGAGGAAAACACAGGCGTGTGCCGTATTCTGACGAATACAGCGCATCCTGGTGTTTTGAAAATGTCAGAGTGTGGCGCTACCAATTTTGCCGCAGCTCCGCACTCCGACATTTTCTCGTAAATATGCCCCATAGTATCTTGAATTTCACTCTGGACTGGAAGAACAGGAAGTCAGTCTCTTTTAGAGCCGGTGGCACGCGATCTCATGACTTTGAGTTCAGAGCCCGTCTAGCTGCTTTTCTTTGCAATTATTGCCATGTGCTGATGCTCCTGGGTGGAGCACGGGTATGGGCAACATTCCTTAGCCCAAAAAGGGCACACACGTCGTCAGCTCATTTTACATAAGGACTAGGGTCTGGCTTTAGACAACCCAGGTGCCACTTGCATTACTTGACGCCTTGTCTAATCTATGGCCCCAAGGTCACTGCTCTAAGATACCACATGCAGTTTATCTACACGCTATGGTAAGGTGTGGCTGCTGCAAGGAAGGCGAGCCTGGGCTGCACCAGTAGGAGAGCCGCAGGTTAAAAAACACAACCTGGGACTTTGAACTTTGTGTTTGTTCTGTTGTCGTGCTGAACCACTAGCTGCTTTCAACTGCGAGCCAATCACATCAGCGTCTCCTCCTCGCCTTGCCCCCCCTCAGTCAGCAAATTCCAGTTATGAAACATGTTGTTTCCTGGCTAGACTTTTGTGTGAGTGACTCTGCTCCAACCTCTGGTCCTTCCAGGGGCATCAGCCTGTCAGGAATAGCCTGAGAGATTCACAGAGACTTTCAGGAAATCTGTCCATTTTAGCCTGATCTGCAGTTGACTATGAGGCCCATGTCCACTGCTGGGAGGTGTGGGAAGTTTACATAGTTCTGTTTTCTTTTCTTTCTTTTTAGTACTTGCTAAGGCAGTATGAATGCAACAGCAACTAGGGCAAAAGCTGAAACGTGACTCTCTCCTTTATTTTTCCATCACATACTTCCGGATCTTGAATTGTGACAATGAATGAAAACAAGGCCATCAAAAAAAATGTGGTTCAGCTAGTTTTAGCAAATAGTAATTAAAACACTCAAACTCTCTGCACTGACCTCAGCCAAGCACCCCCATGGGACAACCCAAGTCAGACACAGAGACCTACAACCGCCTCATGCAGGCAACCCAATGGTGCGGATACCAAGGACCCTCACAATCATCCGGTGTGGGTTGAAATGTTGGGGAGAAAATTGTGAGCAGCGAAGATGAGGGAAAACAACACTGCGCTTGGTGCTTGGTGTAGATAAAGGACCAATGTCTAGCCCCTCTCAACTGGGGGAAACCTGAGTTTTGCCCTACCACCCGCAGTAGAGGAAAATGTCCTTTGAAGGCCGAAAATAGACAGTGGACGTATATAGACTTTTTCTTTCCTCAGACAAGAACTGGCATAGTCCTTTTGTACATGCACCCATGTGCACAGCCCAATCTCCTCCTAACTGGCAAGATACACTGACTTCAGAACACCGTGAGTCTGGTCAACGAGAGACCACAGAACCACGTGGAAAGGGCGTCCAGATGCCGAGAGTGTATCATGACCATACACGTGGCAGAAATGCACCATACAAATGCTGATACAAGATTATAATGCCCGCTCGCAGACAGACCTCCAGCCATTCATACTGACAGCACTCTTTACATTGACACCCCACCTTGTGCCAATAGACCACATTCCTTCTGGACTTATAGAGGAACCCCTCACACGGAGAACATGATTTTTATTTTATTTTTTATGAAATGCACACTGAGTAAATTTGTTTAAACAGTTCGTGGCTGCCCGTTCCAAAACATTTTATCATCATATTTATTATATTTCAGAAGAGCGCCCAGAGACACATTGTTTTAAACTGCACACCATATATATAAACATAAATGTGCATATATTTCAGTGATTTCAGTACACCAGGTTTTACTAGTAGTTAAAGCACCGCATATATGCTTTTCTTTGGTATCGTACATACATTCGAGCGTTATTTTTGCTCAGATGTTATCCGTTTCGCAAGATCTCGAATTTTTCTAGAAGTTGATTTGAGAGAGATTTTTGCAGAGATCCAGTGAAGTTGTTCAGCTTTAATTGAGTTGAGGGAGTTGATGTAAAAAAGGGAAGCCTTCCTTGAGGTTGGCAGTCTTCGTTTGTCTAAAGTTGTGAAAAGTCGAGTGTGCAGAAAACCGGTGATTTGTTGTTTGCTCTTCGGAACACCCTGTTCCGCTCGTGATTAGCACCAGAGGATAATAGGGGTGTGAGGGCAGCCGTCCGGAGGGAGGTCTGTCCCACAGGGAAGCGGGGCCGTCTTTAAGACGGGACACTGTTTTGGACTATATCAGTTATGGGATGCAGCCCAAGAATATATATGGGGCAAAGGGGCTATTTTGGGCTGCCACCCACCATGTTGTGGTAGGTGTACATGGTGGCAGCCCATCCATAGGTAGCTATGGTAGTATTTCCTTTTAGCAGCCCTGCCAAGTTCTACACATCAGGCGTTAGACTAATGCATTTTAGTGTGGAGGTCCGCATCACTGCACTAAAATGCATTATTCGTGCATTTTTAGCGCGTTGACACCACCTACATGCTGTGAGGGAGAAGCTGGCATTAATTTCGAATGTCAGGGGAGCTGCACTAACAGCAGTGTGGCGAGAGCTGAGGACACTGATGCGAGACTCGAACCGGCCTTGGTCAGGTTCCTGTGTGTCAGTAGAATTTTAATAACTTGACTGACATTGAACATTAATTTATTTAAACAGCCTGCTACTGCTCACACCTCGGGGGGAGTGCCACGGTTGGGCTCAGCTGAGTATATTGATTAGCAAACAGCTGAGACCCTGCTGCAGATGCCTCAGAGATGGGTACCATGATGCCACATGGCCTGTGGTAACATCCTGCTATCCATATCCAGCAGTGCCAAGCCTTTAAGAGAATCCGGGGCATGGCGCCTTGCCTTCGGCAAACATGTGCCACATGACTATTACAATGTCAATGACACTGACCTTTTGGCAGCGGCGGACCTTCACAAATAGATTAATGGGCATGATCTGTTTTTCCATCTCGGTGCCCACCGCCAGAGTGGGGCTGCTGGTGCCTCTCAGGTCCACGTGGGCATATTTACAACGAAGTGGCGGAGCACGGCGTTAGCCTCCTTGGCATAATGCCGCACTCCACCACTTCAGAAACGCAGGGCTGCACCATATTTACAACAATATGGTGCAGCCCTGGATTTCCCCCTGTAAATCTGTAAATCCGTATTTGTAAAGCGCAAACTACTCACCCTTACGAGTCTCAAGCCGCTGGAGGCCGTCGTAAAATTAAGTGAGCTATTTCCCAGAGTCACATGGTGCTGAGCTGCTGCCGGAGCCGGGAATCAAACCGTGAACCCTGTGCTCCGAAGTCAGATGCCCTGGCCGCTGCACCGCACCTCTCCACTGCGCTGGCGCTAAAGTTAAACTTAGCAGCCTAGCGCCAACGCAGGCACCCTTGTGTCTGCGTTGAGGCGAAGAATGTTTATGTGCAGGAAGGTCCCTCTTTCTTCACATAAACAATCTTTAAATGGCGTTTTGTAACTTTTATGTGTGGTGCTTAACGCAGCACACATAGAAGTTGCAAAACTTTTTTTTTTTATTGTTTATGTTCAGGAAAGGTAACCTTCCTGCACATAAACAATCGATGGCAGCACACATGAAAACAGCAAAAACTAGGAGAAATAGAGCATTTCTCCTTGTTTCGCCTGTTTAAGAACAGGGTTTCCCTGGTCTTAATTTTGGTGCTGCCTCCTATTTACGCCACCCTTGTAAATAGGGACAGCGTCAAAATCAATGGGTGTTGTGGTGGAACGCCCACCACAAAACCCATTGCCCTCCTATTTAATGCTAAGTAAAGAGTGTCTTTAAAAGGCACATGCACAGCTCTCAAAACAGCTCTGCCCGCCATGAGCTCTAACTATGACTTCAATCTACAGCAGATGCAACGCAGTACTGCACTGTACAGCCTGCAGAGAGGACCCTCATCTCTGTCACTGTACCAGCCTCCCTTCTTCGAACCGAAAACGGACTCCTGTCTCCATATCACAGTGACACTGTCATAGCAGCTGTCGGCAGCCAGTGAGCATGACTCCAAAGACACTTGAGCTGCAGCTGCAGTCCGAAGCAGCAGGCCGTATTTTCCCAGTATTGTGAGATTTAAGTCAAAGATAACGCTGGTGATTATTGTTCCTGCTGGAGAGAGGTCGGAGTTTTGCCTAGTGGCAGTTTTGACTCTCAACATAAAGTAGCTCAGAGGGTCAATATGCCTGCTGCAAAGAACGTGTACCAGCATATCAAAGAACTGTATGTAAGTGGATAGCTTAGTGGGTTATTTCTTTTCTCATAGAGATCCTTTTGTTACTTGTGGTTCAGCTGCACCTGGCACTGAGCTGGGGGGAGTGGGTAGAAGGTGCGGTGTATTTAGAAATTATAGGTTTAAAAGCACCTGCTGCAGAGTTCCTTGGAGTTTCTCATTGCTCAAATTGGTGTCATTCTGATATTTGGCAGTTTCCATGGACTTCACTGCATGATTTTATTCGCAAACTTCCATCATATGCACCGGCACTTCCCCTCAAATGGCACAGGAATTACACGAGATGGAACTCCGTATAAAGGGAGACGTCTTTCCGAACAAATAATACATATCGCAGGATGCTGTGGCCCTAAGCGCACATCGCACCCCCTTAAACGTTTTTGCATACCTACGACTACGTATGGCGATCAAAGCCTTATATCCCTCCTTCCCGGCTGAACCACAGGCACATAATGCGCTGCAGACACTCCCGACATCCACTACGCACCAACACCTAGTTACAAAACTATATACCACGTCACAACATGAACAGTTCCGCGCAGTGGATAGACCCCTAGCTAGATGGGAGGCAACACTGGGCACATCCATTCCCAAGGCAGATTGGGACTTTGGTTGTATGCAATTACAGCTGCTCACGTCTAATTGCAACCTGAAAATCATTCATTTTCAAGTTCATTCATCAGGTATACTACACACCTAAGCAACTGCATACATATGGACTAAGGACTGACGACCGATGCCTAAGATGCCAAGCCCCCACCGCAGACTTTTTACATGTGGCATGGGCATGTACAAAACTCTAGTCCTACTGGTAGGATGTCACTAACACGCTCACGCATATGCTAGGGGAGTATATTCCAAATGCACCCCTGGTGTTCCTGTTGGGTATCTATAAGATTAAACTGGCGGGCAAATGTTGGTTCTTAGCGGTGGCGCTACTACTGGCAAAGAGAAGAATAGCAATGAAATGGGGCACTAAACAGACACCAAAACACAGATTGGATCAGGGACATGTCTTATTGTAAAGCACAACTAGACACGTATGCAGAAGACATACCCCAATCCTCTAGGCCACGTGATTTCTGGGACCCACTAGTGCAATATCTTCTTTCCATGCAAACAGAGGACTGATTTTGAACGTAGGCTAGCGTACAGGCATGTTATACTGCATGAGGTGTATGCCCCATCAAGTCCCATTGGTGATCGACATTTGGGCCTCTATGTATATATATGTACCAGGTAAAGGATCCATGCGCTCTGATTATTTGCTTCATGATGATATTGATGTCCATTCTTTTTCAATGTGTTGACGGCTGATCTGTAAATTCATTGTTACCAAAGGCGGCATGTTGATGTGAAAACTTACTGTATGCAATACCATCGTAACTATGTGTACACGCAATGTGTGCAGATGAGCTATTTGACTGACCACGAAAAATGATTTTACTCGCGAACAGTGTTCCTCTAAGTGTCACACATTTGGTTGTTGATTGTCACTCATAAGTACACTGAAACTATAAAAATGTCACACATAAGCAATCTGAAACCATGACAGATATGCTGTTGGTCAGCAGTATTTGGTTGTGTAGCATTTCTCCGTTAAAATGTCTAGAAACAAGGTTACACAGCGGCTCCGTCTGATGGAGGAGGAGGGAAAAATTAATTTTTAATATTTTTACCAGCACAAACTCTGCGCAGGCCAGCTAGTGAGGCACGCGTTGGGCGAGGTAGCCGCTGCCATCATTGCTTGCGCCCTGCCCCATGGATGCATTGCTGGGCAGTTCCAGGTAGGCAATAGAGGCCACTCGCAGCTGCGCGGAGAGGCCCTTTGTAGTCGGAGAGGTTGAAGTGGGGGAGGGCCCACAGGTTATGAGCAGCAACGGGACAGCGGAGGAAGCTTTTCAAGCGGCACACCCAGCAGGGCTCTCAGCCAGTGGGAGTGTTGCATATCCTGGTGCCAAGGCAGGGCCCATTTGAGGATCTACATGCCAGAACTCTGGGTGACGTGGGTTTTATCCTGCACATAGCGCCAGCCCAGATTAGGACGTTGGTTGTAGATTGGGGGAGGGGCCACAGGGCTTCATGGGGTAGTAAGGGGAGGCAGAAATGGAGTTGGTTGACCCCAGTGGCCAAAAGCTAGATCTCACTGCAGCGGGGGACACCATGGAGTGGGAGGAGAGGAGCAAGGACAGAAGGGGCAGGTTCCTGAACACTCCAGAGCTGGAATTGGGGACCGGTCAGTGGGGGCAGTCAGGGAGGCTGAGGGAAATGGGGTTCAATCTCAGGTATCCCAGGGCCTGTAGGACTGTGTAGAGAGGGTGCTGAAGGGTTAAACCAGATTGGTCGCACACTGCTACACCTACCAGGCGTGTTCCCCCAATGAAAATGGTCCCTGAAGGTCAGCGTCGGCGGATACACCTATGCTCGAGTGTGAATGCAAGTATGCGTGGCGTGTGCCATCCCTGGACACGTGTTTCGAGGTAGTTGCCTCTCGTCAGCAGGGAGTAGGAAAATGTGTGGGGTTGCTGTGTAAGCTGCTAAAAATCGTATCAGGTCTAGTAACTCTCGTAGCGCGCAGGTGCGTAACCATGAGTCCGTCGACTCCACCGGCTCAAGGGAGCCTGAATATAACGTTTTTTTTTTTTTTTTTTATTTATAAAGTTTTCACAGTAACAGAAAAAACACACAAACAGCGCCTGATGGCTCTGGGTATCATAGTGCAGAACACATAGCATGAAGTTGGTACAGTATCAACAATGTCAAGTACATCATAGCAATAGACGGCAGAGGAAGAAAGCACATATCACATCCAGCAGTCACCCAGGAAGCACTATTCAGCAGTGGAATGAGCCAATAGATAAGCAGTGAAAGGTCCCCAAATGTCTCGCGGCCTCGAAGCTTGCGGCAGCTCCTCCCAATAGCATAGAAGTTGGTCCCGACAATATGCTATATCTTTGAGCCACTGTGCTACCTGCGGCGCCGGCCTACCATCCCAATGAATCGAGACCCTACGTTTAGCCAAGAGTAGCGCCAAGGCTGCTAGCTTACGATTGCTAGCTTTGAGCTTTAACACATTCCCCAGAAGACAGAGGGTCATAGTACATACAAGAGGCTCACCCACCATTTCCGCCACCGCCCCCGTGACTTTACCCCAGAAATCAGATACCTTTGGACAGGTCCAGGACAAGTGGCAAAAGTCAGCCGTGTCTGCACCACAGCGTCTACAACAAGGCGAATCCCGGAGTCCATATTTATGAAGTTGCACTGGTGTATAATACATCTGATGAATGTATTTATAGTGAATCAGCCGTAGGTTACCATTGGCTGTAAGTTGTCCTGTAAGCCTACAACAATCTACCCATTCATCTTCAGTGAGCTTCTGTGGCAGGATTTCATTCCACCTATTCATGGGGCCCAGAGTAAAAGCAGCCTCATCTGTTTGCGAGGCGTTGTACAGTCGAGTGACCAGTTTAGTTCGAAGTTGCGAGGTATACAGCAATTGCAAAGCCGTCAGAGCTGGAGGCTCCTCAGGGAAGCACGTGTGCAGGGCCACAAGCGCGGCTCTTAGTCTGCAGTATACAAACGTTGCCATAGCGGGCCTGTCCTCACCCCCCACAAATGCATTAAGATCAATAAACTGGCCATTAGGATATATATCCCCCATGGTGCGCGCTCCCACCTTCTGCAAAACTTTCAAGGAGCCCGCTTCGGTTGTCACCGAGATTTTCCCGTGATGCAGAAGGGGCATCGCCGGAGCATATAGCGGCAGCCTCCGGGCACGTTTCCCGAGTTCTCTCCAAGCATGCGCTGTACATTGCACTGTGTCAACTTCATCGCTTTCAAATACCGTAGTGTCGTTGACAATCATTGCCTGCAGTGGTAACGGGTTCACCGCCCCCGCCTCAACAGCGACATGGGGGGTGTACGGTGGTGCATTTAGCCAATAAAAGGCATACTGCGCTTGGGCGCATAGGTAATATAGGTGCATATCCGGCACCTTAAATCCTCCCGACTCATAGGGCAGTGTCAGAACGTCCCATTTGACGCGCGGCTTTTTTCCCCCCCAAACTAGCGTAATCAATAAGCCACGGAGCGTCTGGAAGAAATGCGATCTTAATATGATGGGAACGGTGCCAAACAGGTATAAGAATCTGGGGAGAACCACCATCTTAAGGAGAGCCACCCTGTCAGCAAATGACAACGGTAGGCGTATCCATCTGGTGACCTGTTCCTCAAGTCGGACGACCGCGGTGCCATAGTTTGCACTAATAATCTTCTGCGGATCCCTGTGTATCCACACCCCTAAATATTTAACTGGTTCCTCCCTCCATTCCAATGGGAACCCCAGTTCGAATTGAGTCGTGCACTCTGTCAGAGAGACCACCACCGATTTATTCCAGTTTATCCCCAAACCAGAGTACCATTCAAATCGTACATATTCCCTAATGAGTTGTTCCAAATACAGCACTGGCTCACGCACATACAAGACCATATCGTCTGCATACATGGATACAGCCAATGGCCTCTGTTGAAAGCGTAGCGCCGCCCTCGCATGGCGTTGCCGCAGTATGCAGGCCAGCGGCTCTAACACCACCGCAAAAAGCAGTGCCGCGTCCCACGCTGAATCGGGAACGTATCAGAGGTCCTGCCATTCACCCGCACTCGCGCCACCGGTTCTGTGTATAACAGCTTGACCCAGTTGGTAAAAATAAAAGGCACCCCCATACGATGTAATACTGCCAGCATGTAGCGCCAAGATATAGAATCGAACGCCTTCGCAGCATCCAGCAGGACCGCCACCGCAGGTAGAGTAGGCTCCAGGAGATGTAGGACCGCAAACAGGGTCCGTAAGTTGTGAGCTGTGGAGCGGGCAGGGACGAAACCGGATTGGTCTGGGAGCACCATAACAGGTAATAATAATTGCAACCTGTTCGCCAGGATTTTCGCTAATATTTTCACATCCGTATTCATGAGGGATAACGGTCGGTATGATTCACATTGATCGGACTCCTTTCCTGGCTTCAATAACGTTACAATCAGAGCCTCTCGGAGCGTAGCCGGCAGTTTTTGCTGTTCATACGCATCTTCGAACATCGTATGAAGCCGTGGCACCAGCAAATCAATATATTCCTTATAGAACTCCGCTGGGAGCCCATCGGTGCCCGTAGCCCTACCATTGGGCAATGCCTTAATCGCATCTCGTATTTCGCCCGGCGTGAGCGGGTGCATTAAGAAATTCTGCTGTCTTTTGGAAAGCCAGACCAGCGCAATGTCCTCCAGATACTGCGCTATGTCATCCTCATCCGCTGTTTGTCTATGCTCATACATAGCTGTATAGTAGCGGACGAAGGTGGCAAGGACACCCGCGCTATCGCAATGTCTATTAGCCCCCTCCACTACAGATTGCACAACAGTAGCTTTCGCCCCAGGCACTTTCAGTTTATCTGCTAGGGCCTTACCTGGTCTCCCACCCTCCCCATAATACCTGGCTGTCCAGCGCCGGGACATATGCTTAACCTCCGAACTCGCCAGATCATTATACTCAGTAACCTTGGTTCTAATTGACGCCAGGGTAGTTACATCCGCCGTGCTTTCATATTGACGTTCAAGATCTATAAGTTCATGCTCCAATCGTTTCATAGACCTCCTAAGTGTCTTCAGCACCCCTGCCTGCAACCCTATGCATACACCCCGTATCGTCACTTTAAATGCTTCCCACAAAGTGCCCACACTGTCCACTGAACCGTCGTTCTCGTCAAAGTAATTAGCAATGGCATCCCGTACCCCCTCTCGGAACACCAGGTCCTGCAAGGCAGAAGCCTGCAGTCGCCATTGAAACTGCAGTGGCGTGTACGTGGGTATGATCATCTGGAACAGCGAAGGGGAGTGGTCAGACAGTGTACCCGGCAGATGACACACCTTAGTGATGAGCGAGTTTACCTCAGCGGTAGTCAGCCAATAGTCTAGCCGAGACCAAGAGTGATGTGCATAAGAGTGACACGTGCCCTCCCGCACCCCCGGGTGTCTCAATCTCCAGATATCTATAAGAGCCAATTCTTGCATACCATCCTTTACAGCTTGCGCTGCCTTTTTGATCGTGGGATCCACACTGGACTGACGATCCATGGACAGGTCTAGAACCACATTCAAATCCCCCCCACATATTATTGGAGCCGGCTGCAGCCGATAGACCTTGTTCCACACTTCGTCATAAAAATTAGGATCGTCGATATTGGGACCGTAGATGTTAATGAGAGTCATCATCATACCACATAACTTCCCTTGCACAATAATATATCTGCCATTATCGTCAATATCCACGTGCACCAGCGCAAAGGGAAGACCCTTTTTTATCAAAATCATGACACCCCTCGCATAGGAGGAGTATGACGACGACCATGTCACCTCGGCCCATCTAGTGGCCACTTTAGCCGCTGCCTGCTTGGTCAGGTGCGTCTCCTGTAGGAACGCCACTTGCACTTTATGCCTATCCAAATAGGCCAATACCTCCCTAGTTTTTTTTGGATTGTTCAGGCCTCTGACATTCCAGGTTATCCATGTGACGTTGCCACCCTCAGCCGCCATCCGTTCCTCTCTCTAGCAGGGTAATAACCGTGTCTGCCTTAGGCATACTGTACGTTACATTCTGTTTGCTATCACGTATTCTGCTATACACAATACCACATGCGAACACTCCCCCAACCAGTCCCCCCACCCACTGTAGCATCCCAATTATGCTAAGAATCCCCATTGCAACAAACCCAGTAAACAAACCGACCCCCCCCACCCACCGTGAGCAGGTAAGCTGCCCACACCCAACTCTCAGTACCATAACTTCGTGGGGTGCACCCTTAGTGGAGGACACCAGCCGCCCAAATACCCCCTCGTTGGTAGGAGGGGTGGTCAGGGCCGGACCTATTTGCTCCTTAACACATCTTATTCCAACACATCCAACCAGAACTGCGCTGCATCAACGTAAAGAGGGCCCCCGTCCCAGCTATGCGACATCTAACCGGCACAGCTCCCAGGTCTGTCACAGCGCCGCACGGTATATCCATACATAACAGTTACGCAAATAAACAGTGAGGGACTCAGTGCCAAGAGTCAGCATCCACTAAGTGTTGCCAGCAAGCCGGTCACCAGCAGCCTGCCGGGCATAGACAGGAGACAGTTCATCCACACCGAAGCGCAGAAGAAATGCCACAGTGCCACACCAAGCCCGCACACCGGCAGGGCGACCCCGCAGCACCACGTCCCACCAGCCTCCCAGCTCAGCCGCAGGCGTAACGCCAGGCACACCTACACATAATTTACCATTTGAGCCCCACGCATCCAGAAAAGGCCCAGCCAGAGGTGCTCCCAACAACATGGCATTCCCAGGGCGGCCCTTAATAACAGTAGTAGTTGCACAGCACAGTCTCGGGCCAGCAGCACACCACGAAACCTGAGCGCACCAGCCGGTGTACCCGGGCTGCGGGTAAAGGCCCAAACACGAAGAAAATGGAAGCATATTCACCAACAGCACTCAGCCGACAAGGTGCAGTCCCCTAGTCCTCATCATCCGCGGCATCTCCGTCCGCGCCTGAAGCTCCGCGCCGTTCAAGCTGCTTGATGTACTGCATCGCGTCTTTAGGAGCCATGAAAATGCGATGTTTGCTACCATGGAGAATTTTAAGACGCGCCGGGTAGAGCATGGCATATGGAATTTTCATGGTTTGTAACTTCTTCTTAACCTGCTGAAACTCCCGTCGAGCCTGCTGCACCGCCGCCGTGAAGTCAGGGAACAACGCCACCTCCATTCCCTGGTATCTAGTGGTGCTCATCTCCCTAGCCAGCCGCAGAGCCACATCCCTGTCTCGATAGTTCAGGAGCCTTGCGATAATCGGGCGCGGAGGCGCCCAAGGACAGGCCGCGGCGCCAGGGAGCGATGAGCTCTTTCCACCACCAGCATGCTTGAGAAGTGTTCAGCACCCAGCATACCCTTGAGCATTTCCTCCACATATAGTTCCAGTTTGCCTGTGTTGGTGGACTCGGTCACCCCTGTGATGCGTAGATTATTGCGACGAGATCTCGCTTCTAAATCCTCGCTCTTTGCCCTTATTACCTCCAAGAGCTTTTCCATCTGGGTGCATGACTCTGTAATATTCTCCACCTTGTCTTCCGCGTGAGAAATGCGTTGCTCTGCTTCGGTTATGCGGACGCCATGTTTATCTAGCTTCGCCGTCATGGTATCCATGCGAAGATTCAAATTGTCTATGTTACTATCAATTGTATGTAGACTTTGCTGCATGGCCAGCATCATTTTCTCCAACTTGCCACTGCTGCCCGCCTCTAGCTCCATCTCAGTGTCCGAGGCCACCTGCATTTGCGTTTTTTTTGGGCGCTTAGAGTCAAACGAAAGTTTAGGCTGCAACTGTTTATCATGCTTGCCCATCGCTCCACCAGGCGCCGGGCACACGATTGCGCCGCAACCGTTCGGGCCCAGTTTAGACGCCAACGGAGATTCAGGGGAACGGAGACCAGCAGTCCCAGGACAGAAGTACACCCAACTAAAAGATCAGCAGGGCACCTACGCAGTCCAACAGTCCACAGGACGCCACGAGGCTCAGAAGCCAGGCACCATATAGCAGCACAGCTATGGTGAGATCTATCTCCTCACTCCAAAGAGCGTTCCAGCTGAGGTCCCAAGCGATAAGATGCACCAGCCCCTGTCTCCACCGCTGCTGGCCCGCGCGCCACCGCTTCCACAGAGCAAGAGGAACACACTGCAGGCAGAGCTCCAGCACACAGCCAGGGATCCACAGTATAGCACACGAGTGCACCAGGCAAGACGGCAGCCAGTAAGGCAGTCGGCGCTGCCCCCCACCCCAGCTGCAGACGAGAGCCAGAGGGTCTGAGATGCCAGAGGCAGACCCACAGCGCTTCTTCCCGCGGCTGCCCGCCTTACCGAGGTATCCGCTCTGCAGGCGTCCGCAATGTGCGCCACACGCACCAGCAGTGAGGCCGCGCCGCGATCGTAGGAGCCGGAGCGGCCCGTGTCACTCACCCGCCGCCGCCCGGGCTACGTCTTCCACCAGCAGATGCCGCCAGCCGCGTCCCCACCTCAGAGCCGAAGCCAGCCAGCCAGCAGTCAGGGACAGCAAGGCTCCGCCGCAGTCGTCCACGTGAAGTCCGCCAGGCAGCAGCGCATTAACGCCTCAGCACACACCGGGAGTCTCGCCCGGCTCCGTAGCAGCCGCCGGCCCGCCCACCAGCATACAACAGCGATCTCCGCCGGGGTTCTCCGCCTCCGCTTCCACCGTGGTTCCCAGCAGGCAGGACCTCCAAGCTCACAGGCCAGTCCCGGATCAGAGCGGCGGTCCAGTCAGCCTTCAGGTAGGCACAGTACCACAGCCCGCTTTCACGGATCACACCGAGGCGCCCGCCATTTTATCCAGCCGGGCTCCACGTCTACAGCCGAAACTGCAAGGCTGCACAGCAAAGAAACACCGCAATCCGGGCAGCATGCACAGCAGATATCGATGCGCCGTCCCTCGTGTAAAGATGTGAAGGAGGTATGCAGGATTAATAACGGATTGTCGCCCCGACCAGCAGAGCTGCACTAAAGTGCGGCCATCTTGCTCCGGGCTCGCTAGCGCCCCCCAGCCTGAATATAAAGTTAAACCAGATTGGTCGCACACTGCTGTAGGACTGTGTAGAGAGGGTGCTGAAGGGTCTGCAGGCACAGTGAACAGAATGTTCACCTAGGAGGGGTGGGGCCTTTTGGGGCCAGAGTGGGGACAAAGAGCGGGGGGTCTAGAGGCATTAGGGGCCCTGCAAGCTACCAGAGCAGCAGAAAGGGGTCCAGCATCAGCCCTAGTGGCTGCAATGCTCGAATGGAGTGAGGATAAAGGTCAGGAGGAGCATATGGTAGTAGTTAAGAAACCCAATCAGCAAGGGTATTCACAGGTGGGTCGGCAATGAGGAGATGCGCAGATGCAGAGAGTTCAGAAACAGGTTTACAGAGCCAAGGAAGGATTGGCACTCAGCTGGGTTGCGGAGAAGAGTCAAGTGGTAGGGTTCAGGTAGTAGGGGCTCTAGAGTCTTGCACACCAGACCTATTCTCTTTTTTCAGGTCTCAGGACCTCAGGAGACAGCGGACTCGGGAGAACACAGTGCCGCTCATCCACCCCGGGGTGAAGTGAAGGCATGGCGCAGAGCGGTCGACCATATGGGGTCATGGGACCCGGCCTTAACTGACACAAGAATGTCCGGTGAGGCCTTGTCAGGGTGCACAGAGGACAAGCTCAAAGTGTCTTCGGGAATACGGTCATGGCGGCCTGCACCGACGGAGTTCCTGGGAGGATTTTTTACGGCCTCCCCTGGGGAAAGTAAACGGTTACCCCACAGCGGGGTGCGATGGGCCACATGAGGTAGCGGTTTTCAAACGCAGTGAATGGTCGAATGATTTGGTGGACTGCCAGAAGTTGGATTATGAGGAGGACAGTCTTGAGGAGGGCAAGGTTGTCGACAGTGATGTGCTGTGGAACTGAGGTGCTGGAAGCACGGTGCACAGCAGTCCGAAGGGAGCGTCTTGCTAATCAGTGTCTGAGTAGTGTTTTTCAGGCCAAGGAAAAGGTACCGGCAAGACCCACGGAAACCAAATTGGAGACAGGTGGGTTTCAGTGGCAAGGTGGCAGACTTCGGAGCGGGCACCGACATGAACGCAAGGTAAGACAGTAGGAGCCACAGGGTTGGCTCCAGTGACTGTGTCAATAGGAGTGGATGCTGGGTGTGGATGGGGGGAGGAGGAAGAGACCAAGCTAGGGAAGGGCAGATATGTTAAAGACACGGGAGTAGGCACGGAAGACGGGGAACAGAGAGCACAGGTACTGTTGGGACAAACGAGGAAGTAGTTAAAACACATGGGGAGACAACTACCGTAGTGTAGACAACAAAGGGGGAGCAGACAGGTGACAAGGGCAAGGACGTGGCAACCGAGGACAAGGGAATTGATGGGAAGAAAGGGAATGCAGCAGGCAGCAGGAGCAGAGGGAAAGGAGAGCAAGAAGTTGAAAATAAACAAACTCGCCTATATGGGGTGACTAAGCCTTTGGAGGCGCACCTTATGTTAGCCACCAAGAAAAAGATCTGGAAATGGGAGTATGTCGAAATGTTTAAGCTGCTACACAGCAGTTGAGTGCCAAGGAAGGGTCCAAGGACTTGGCGAAATGACCTAGAGTGCCTATGATAATAGAGAACGAGACGGCGGCGGAGAACACGAGGGGGCGCGCGGACAAGATGGCTGCAAGCACATAAGGCTCCCGCAGCCTAGTGCCATTATCCTTCAATTCTCCTGCCTGCGGTGTGAGACGGGACTGCAGACGCCGCCCGCTGCTGAGTGATGGACTCCGGCGGCCTTGGGGGTAAATTTGGAGCCGGGGGCAGTCCATCGCCGGAGATATCAGTTCCGACAGTCGACCCAGTGAGAAGCGCGGAACGTGCTGCGGGTGACGGCCGGCTGTGAGGCGCACTCCAGGGGCTCACCACGAGGAGACCGGGCAGCATAGGCCGCACGCCACAAGGCGGGGGGAAAACAAACTGCGGCGACCTGTAAAGACATTGAAGCTCCCATCGGAGGCATCGTAGTGCGGCAAAGCTGACGATCGCCCAAGCTGTGGCACCACACAAGGGAAGCGCTGGAGCGGTGAGACTCGCAGTGGTGGGTGTCATCTACGGGAGGTGCTGTGGATTGCGGTCTGTGGCGGTGTCGTTGGAAAGGAAATCTGATGCGGCCACCGTGAGGAAAGACAGGATATCCCGACCAGGCTTGGATCTCCCCGGTGAGGCCTAATCACCCGCCTGTCGGAGCGGCCCTGATGAGACATACAGGGCCGGCACCCGGCGCGAGGGTGAACATTATGAACGCGTCGGGGAGGCCTGGGACAAGGAGCGAGCCCCCCGTGCGCAGTGTCGAGGGGGCAGGCCCGGTGGGCCCCATCGTGTGCAACCGGAGGGAGGCGGATCGTCCTGGCACTGCGGAGAGCGCCGCTGTGTCCTAGACCCTGAAGGTGTGTGTGAGAAGTTGGCCTGGTATATGATGCTCACTAGTTAAAGTGATCACCTTGTACCATGCCAAGCAACCCTTATGGTGTGGTTGTAAGTCAACCTTTTCGGACTAGCTGCCCTAGTGGTAGCGTAGGCTAAGCAGTCTTTGAGGCTAAACTCGTGAAGCGTGTTAAGCCAGCTGTTTTACCAAATGCAACCCCCTGTTATACCAATGAAAGGACACCACACAGATATATATTCAAAATATATATGTATTTATTTCTCAAAGTAACCCCTAGTCTCTTTATGAGCACAGGAGCACAAATCGTCAAACAAGATTACAGTAGAATACACAGAAGTTGCACTTTATATGGATAGGCCCTGGTGGCCGCTCGAACCATATACTAAAATAGTGGTATAAGTACCACGAACAGAAAAGGGAAAAGGCCTAGGGCCTCTAGAATCGCTGGGCCTACAAGGAGCTAACTTCAGTTAGTGACCAGGAGGTCCACGGGTGGCGTGTGCAGAGCAAATAGTCACACGCGTGCTCCCATAGGTTTCAATGGGTGCGTAAAAAGTACAAAGTTACTGCAAAAAGGATCTTCCGGATGGACTAGGAACTCAAGATTTGGAACACAGGTACTAGAGATGTAATACTACACTTGGGCACAGGAGTGCCAGCTTTACCTCACCCACAGGAAGCGGGTGCATAGGCCTCGAAGTGCGTCGGGTTTCTTCTATCTGTTCCGTGGAGCCTGTGGACAAAGATGCTGCAGGCGGTCGGTCCGGGAGAGATGCGGTGGATCCAAGCGTGGATCGGAGATGTTGAAGACCTGTAAGCAGAGGGGACAGTGTTCACAGTCACTAGCCAGTGACCAGCGTGGCACCAGGTGGGTACCAGGCAATGTCGGGTGCAAACAGGAAGAAAGGTGTAGCTTGTCTCTGCAGCCACGTGGTCCCTGGAGGTCGACGACGTCCAGGAGTCGGTTCACGAGCTGTCCCACGCAGGCTCTCGCTGTTGGCGGTGTCGGCGACTTGATCGAAGCAAACAAGCCTTGGCAAAAGCAATTGTTGTAGGAGATGAAATAAGCTGATGGTTCTGACCAGCAAGGTCAGAAGGACTGCTCCTTTGGAGGGGAGCAAGGGTCAGTCTGGAGCAACCAGACCAGCGGTGTATTTTGTAAAGTTCGTCGCCAAGATGGCTACTAGCCAGCGGGCCAGCAACCGGTTAGGCGCGTCGAGTGGCAAAATGCAGAAGGGCCCCACGCAGATCGTGGAGATGCTGGAGGGCTCTCCTTTGGTGCAGATGCTGCTCGAGGGTTGGGCTTCTCAGATCCCAAAGCACAACTTGGAGGGAGCCTCGGTTATTGCACTTGTCAGCTTGTCGTGGTCGTTTCAAGATGGCTGGCTCCACGTGTCTCGGTGCCTCCACGGGTCTCCTCTTTTCAGGGACTGTGGATCGGGCGGTGAGAGGTCTGGAGGTCCAGGTCTTGTCAGTCTCTGGGCTCGGGCTCCAGCGGGAGGCGGCGGCAAAGCAGACATTGATTCGCTGGATGGTGCTTGCGTTAGCAAGGTGGTCACTCCCTGACCACAGGGGAGATTTCCTTCAGTCTTCTGTGCAGCAGAATGTCGAAGTTCCCGTCTTCTTCTTAGTTTCAAGTTGATTCCAGGATGTCTGAAGTCTTAGGACACAGCTCCTACCTTTAAACGGATTCTAGGGGCCGGACTACCTGCTAGGTCCCTCCCTATGGGTGGGACCAGGAAGGGGGGTGGTTACACCCCCAATCCTTTGTCCAGCTCGCCCCAGGCCCGGGACTGGTGTGCCCCAGGACCGGTTTGAACTGGCATATGCACCGAGGCTCCTTGTGAGCCACAGGCATGTCTGGTTTCTTTCAAGCCCTACCTGACCAATACACAAAATCCTGTCTGGGGTGGTGCATGCACCTCCCCTGGCAGGAAACCCTTTGTCCACACCTCCCAAGCTGGAAGGACTCCCAGCAGCAGGAGGGCAGACTTGTGTCTGTGGTGGCAGCATCCATTTTGTGGAGCTGAGGCTATGTCTGATTTTACCCGGGTTTCAGGTACTGTACATGTCGTGTCCCTCTAGAAGGGTGGAATGCTAACCCCGTCGCCAGAATTGGTGAGGGGTTAGTATTCCAATTCGTATGACACCTTACTCGACATGTTTTGATAAAGCCAAACCAAAGATAGCATTTAACCGCGAGGTTCATAATGCACTTAAGAGTATATGGTATGACGATATCTGGAAACAGTAGAAGGAAGTTGTTCCGACCACTGCAGACAGGCTCAGCTCATGCCAGAGCACCATCTCACATGGAACCAAGCACTCTGCCTTCAGGATTGTTAAGGCCTGCCATAGGAGTGACTTATAGGTCACCAGGTGTCCCATTTAAGGTTAGGCATAGGTATACTACACCTAAGTAAGAGGTGATTACACCAACTTACCCCAGCTGAGTGATCAGCCAGTTGTGTCAGATTGTTAGGCCAAGCCTGGGGTGGCATAATACATGCTTCAGCCCCTGGCAGGCCTTGGGTACACCAATGCCCTGGGTACCTAGTGTACACTGGTACAGGGGCTGACAGGGTGATCCACTTCCAATTGGTTATGCACCTAGGGTGCATAGTTTTAATTTAGTAGAGAGAACAGCAGGCTGGGGGTCTGATTGGCAGGCCCACAGCCTCAATATGTCCAAAACCAGTGAAGCAAAAAGCAAAAATTTGGGGTGACCATAGGATAGCAGACCCTACTCTCCTACAGTGTGGTAGATCGGGGCTTAACAACCGGACACTGTCCTTGAGACGGATGTTTGCAGGGGAGTGGGGAGCCGCAGACACTCTGAAGTGGGAAGGACGCCTGGAGCCGACGGAGGGGGGGGGCCCTCCCCTTTCCCCCCCTGGGAGTTGACTAGCTGTGGAGGGGTCCCGATCTCTTTGCGCTTGACGCCCACAGGAAGCGACAAGAGGCCCGCGAGTCCACCGGCGGGGGCTGGCAGCGATCGACTGACGGGAGCTCTGTAAAGAGGAGCGGTCCAGACTGTGAGCGAGGGACCAGTGGATCACAGCATAACTGCGGCCGGTGTGCTGCTGGATCTATACCGAAGGTGCTGTTGAGTGGACAAGGTCACACCGGTTGGTGGCCCTTGTGCGATGTGTGCTGGCGGCTGAGGTGGTGCATTGCCGGACCTTGCTGGCGAGCGGCGCACTTGCCAGGGCCGAGGGGAGGCCCCTGGAGGGTGACACTGTTACATGGTGAGTCCAATGTAAAGCGGGCTTGGTGGCTTCGAGCATCAGAAGGCGCCGGCTAGAAGACGCCGGTCCTGCAGGGACGACGACAGCGGCTGAGGGGGCCCTGCGGCCCTCTCCCTTCTCCGGCGCTGGTTGAGGAGGGGGGAAGTTAATTTTCTGTTGCCCTGATGTAACAGGCCCGGGACTGAACCTACCTGACACGCTCCGGGGGAGATCGCGAATGCCGTCAGCACAACAATTGGCCATGGGGCGGTTGCGGAACAAGCAGAGTGAGAGTCGGCCGAGGGTGGGGGGCCCCGGCCCGGCACCGGGACGCTCCGACGGAGGCGCGGAGCAGCCGGTGTCAACTCTGGAAGCCAAAATGGACGCCATGCTGGCGGCAGTGGACCGGCTGGGTAACACCCTGGAACAGACCAGAGCCTCCTTGGAATCCCGCATCGACAACGTTACGGTGGATTTCACTCTGCTCCATGCTGACCACCGCAAATTAGCGGACACCGTTGCTCACCAGTGCCAAACGCTTCAGGATGTTCAACCGGTGGTGCGCAGCCACACCGCAACTTTACAGGACCTGATCGATCGAGTTAATACTCTGGAGGACCGTGCTGAGGATGCGGAAGGACGCTCTCGGCGCCAGAACATCCGTGTGGTGGGCCTGCTGGAAGACGAGGAGGGACGGCACCCAGAACAGTTTGTTGAAGGGTGGCTACGAGACATTCTCCCTGCAGGGGTGCTCTCTCCACAGTTTGTAGTGGAACGGGCGCACAGAGTTCCGGCGCGGAGGCCTATCCCCGGGGCTCGGCCGCGTCCCTTTCTATTCAGATTCCTCAACTACTGTGACAGGGACGTGGTACTCCGTGAAACAAGGAAGCTGGGCTCCCTTGTAGTGGGGGAGTGGCCCGGTGATGCTGTTCCCGGACTATACGGTGACGGTCCAGAAGCGGAGGAGCAACTATTTAGTGGTGAAGCGCCGGCTACGTGAACTACAGATTCCGTATTCCCTGCTGTTCCCCTCACGCCTCCGGGTGGTCATGAAGGAGGGGACACATTTCTTTGACGCCCCGTCCGATGTCTGGGACTGGTTGGAGGAAACGGGACTGCACAGTGGTCAGAAGCCCACGGATTCGGGCATTGGCAGGCAGCAAGAGAGACGGCGGCGGCGGCAGAGGGACAGTCATGGAGGGATGGGGTCGGGCCCTGCCGTGGCGCCCAGCCCGGAGAAGATGCGCCTGGAACGCCAGGACGTCCTTGAGGCGGTGAGCAGTCAGGGGGACGCGGCAGCCCGCGAATACAGCGATCCCGAGACTAGTAGATCTTCCTCTCCGGCTGCCATGCTTTCAGATGACCAAATGCTGCCAGTGGTGACACCTCAAACAGCTGACATTATTGTGTGAATAATGACATACTGGGGCAATGATATGTACAGGTGATGGAGATGGAATGAGTGAGGCTGGGCGCGGGGGGGGACTGCGGACCCTGCTACTCCCCTGTTTGATGTGGTGTGTTTCCTCGCGCCGGTATGTGCGGACCGGCTGGGACGCCTTCGATGGGTGGGGCTGGGGGAGGCGGGGACTTCCCTTCCCGGGGAGTGGGAGGAGGGGAGCACGCATGATATGGCCAATAGGCAGCGGGTGGCGGAAGTGGGCACAATAGCACTGCTCGTAAGTGCTTGGCACCGCTAGCAGCTCAGAAGGCACATAGGGCAAAAGCGGGGGTAGCGCAGGGCCCTAGTAACTCGGGACCAGTACCATCGCCCTTAGCACCCGCTAGCTACCACCTGGCTTAGTATTCCATAGACATTTGGGTTGTAAGTTTGGACGAATGCCCGTTCTGGGGTTTACCCTGGCAGTTACATAGTTTTTGATTTTTGTTAGGTGCGCTCAGCAGCACACCGCAGTTTTCTTATCTGTTATGATGTTGCAGCAGACCAACATGACATCCGCAACTGTAGTCCTTCCCCCCGGCCGACCCGACCCTGGCCCTGGGTCCCACACAGTCCTTACTTGTCCTCGATGGCTAACACTGCGGTAGTTACATGGAATATAAGGGGTATGCACACGCCAGCACGTCGTTATTCTGTTTTCGCCTACTTGCAGCGACATAAGGCAGCCATTGCCCTTCTTCAGGAGACCAATATGACGCAGCCAGAACTAGATAAGCTGCGTGCTCATTGGAGGGGTCAGCTCTTTGGGACCGCATACTCTGCGCACGCCCGTGGCACATTGATCTGGGTAAGGGCGGGTACACCGTTCACATACATAGGCACGGTGGTTGATTGCGCTGGGCGGTACACACTGGTCCGTGGGAAGCTTAATGGACAGCATATACTATTGGGCTCCCTCTATGCCCCGAATGTCGACCAGTCGTCGTTCTTGAACCATCTATCTGTGGTACTAACACCGCATGTGGGCCTTCCCTGGCTGCTGGGTGGGGATTTTAATGCAGTTCTCGACACACACCTAGACAGGTCCTACCCGCCCCTCGGTAGCACGCAGGCAATTTCGAATGCAAGGAGCCTCACTGATTGGTTGTCGCGCTGAGCCTTATGAGATATGTGGCGCAACTTACATCCCAGCGACCGCATTTATTCGTATTACTCGACGGTACACAACCTTCATGTCCGACTCGACAGGGTGGTGGGATCTCACTCCTTGATTCCACTGATAGTTCAGGCAGAATACTTGGGCAGGACCCACTCGGATCATAACCCTCTTAGGCTGAGTCTGCGTTGGGACCCCGGAAGACCCTCCGTTCCAACGTGGCGACTGCAGCCGGCAGCCCCGGAGGACGCTGAATTCCGTGCCTCTCTAGGCACGGCGGTTGAGCAGTTCTTTGACCTGAACGAGGGAACAGCAGGAAGTGTGCTAACGGAATGGGACGCGCACAAATCCACCATACGGGGACACTGTCTGGGGGCGGCGTGGAATATTCGTAGACAACTTGCGCTGTCGCTCGCTACCTTGGAGTCACGCCTTCTGTCGTGTGAACGTCATGGCGAAGGAGGAGGCCGGGACTCGATTCGGCTGCGTGGCTCCGGATGCGTCATGCTGAGCTACTTGAGCGCTTACGGTGCCACAACTACGCGGCTCATTTGGCTCGGGTTCACGCCACGTCCGATAGGGCAGGGCGGTTACTGGCCTGGTTACTTAGGCAGGAGACGGTACATGGCCCGATAGAATCTATTCGTGGGCCGGACGGGGCACTGGTACATACGCAGTGGGAGAGCCACCAAATACTGACAACACATTATGCAGCCCTATACACTTCAACAGGGCGCCGACAGGCGCAGGATCTAGATCAGTTTCTAGAGGCCACCCGTCTGCCCACAGTTCCTGATGAACATCAGGAGTCACTGGAGGCCCCCCTCACAGTGGAGGAGATAGGAGAGGCTGTGGCCTCGCTGGCCTCTGGAAAGGCGCCTGGACCGGATGGACTCCCGGCGGAGTACTATAAAGCCTATCGGGAGTCCCTAGTGCCCAAGCTGCATGCGCTATATCTTGCGGCCCTCGAGGAGGCCACTCTGCCTGCCTCCATGAGGGAGGCCTATTTGATCTCCCTGCTCAAACCTGGGTGCGATCCTACCAACCTGGGTTCCTACCACCCCCTTGCCCTTCTTAACGCGGACTACAAAATTCTGGCCAAGGTATTAGCGGAGCGGCTGGCCCCAACGGTACCGGCGTTGGTGCACAGGGACCAAAACGGGTTTGTGCCAAAGCGCAGCACCTCTCTTAACCTGCGTAGGTTCTTCCGGGTGGCTACTGATGGAGCACAGCATTGGCCTAGGGCGGGCTGTCTGGTCTTGGACCTTGAAAAGGCCTTCGACTGTCTTGAATGGGGGTACCTGGTGGCGGCGCTGTCACATTATGGGCTGGGCCTCGGGTTCCTCCAGATGGCGGTGTTCCTCTACAAGAACCCTGTGGTGCGGGTAAGAACCGGTCCATACATTTCTGACGCCATCCCGATCGGTCGAGGCACCAGACAGGGGTGTCCTCTCTCGCCCCTCCTTTTCGCGCTCGCAATAGAGCCTTTGGCTGCTACGCTACGTAGAGTACTGGCAGACGGCATCCCCCTGGGTGATGCGACCCATCTGGTTTCATTATATGCGGATGACCTCCTGGTTTTCATCAGGGATGTGGCACACATTCCGGGGGAACTGGAGCGAGTCCTGTCCGACTTCGCCGCGCTTTCAGGTCTACGGGTGAACGCCGCTAAGTCGTGCCTCTATGCGTTCCGAGCCGAGATTCGAGACCCGCAATACCATCTAGGGGGTGTGCCGGTCAAGTGGCAGCCGGACACCTTCCGTTATTTGGGTATCCAAATATACCGGCAACCGGCTGATCTGGTGGAGGGCAATCTGGGTAAGGCGGTAACAGCGATCAGAGCTCAGATGGTGGTTTTGGGGTACCCTCCCTCTCACGGTCACAGGGCGAATCACCTTAATCAAAATGGTGATTCTACCCAGGCTCTTATACTATTTTGCAAATCTGCCCATTTACATACCAGCATCCTTTTTTGCAACCTTAGAGCGATCGCTCCGGGATTTTGTGTGGGGTAATGCACGCCATAGAGTCGCATTGTCCAAGCTATACCTCCCCACGGGTCAGGGGGGACTTGTGATGCCGTGCTTTGCACATTATTAGCTAGCGGCACAGCTGCAGTGGGTGGCCAGGTGGCTGGCGGACAGAGAGCGAGACGACACGGCGACCGCAGCGCCCCCCAATTCCCTGGCTGATATCACCGAGTCGTTCCACCCGACCGCAAAGGTGTTCAAGCCGGTGCCCCTTCTCGTCAAAGAGGCCTATAAATGTTACCGCCGTGCGCTTTACCTAACTCGGAGTTGTATTCCATACGCCCCTGCCATACCGATAGAGGGCTCTCCTAGTGGGCGGAGGGTACTGCGTTCAGCTGAACTCGCAGCCTGGCATACGGCAGATATCTACACATTGGGGGACCTCTACCGGGATGGGGCTCTTCTCTCATTCGCTTCGTTAGCGGAGGAGACAGGGCTGTCGCCTGGCCAATTTCTCTGTCACCGCTCATTGATAGCGACACTAGCGAGTCGGTGGGGTGATCTCAGAGAGGAGCCAGAGCAGCACCTCACCTTGCAATACCTCCATGTCATGGGGCGAGGGAGGCATATGATCCGATGGTTCGCAGCTTCCCTGCGCACACATGCGGCGATCAATCTGACCCCGCTACGCCATAAATGGGAGGCGGACTTGGCCCGCCCCATGGCCGACAAGGAATGGAGCAGAGCGCTGCAGGGTCCAACGAGGATCCCCAGGAACATGCGATTCCGCCAAATACAACACTTTATTCTACATAGGGCATATCTCACACCCGACTCTTTCAATCGGTATTTCCATCGCGCAGACACGAGCTGTCCTCGCTGCGGGGAACTGGACGATGGGCTGGTTCACATGTTGTGGAGCTGCCCCGCACTGGATTCGTACTGGCGGGCGGTTCATGGAGCGCTAAGTACCTGCATGGGTCGTCAAACCCCGTTTGAATGGCCGGTCTGCTTTTGCTCCTTTTTCACAGAACTCCCTCCACGAAGGTCGCATCTAGGTTTATCGATTTGGGACTGGTGGTGGCGAAGCGATAGCTTACCAAGCGCTGGAAGGCAGCGGACCCCCCTCATACACGAGCGTGGCGGAGTTCGCTGCTGGTGTGGGCAGGGGCGGAGAGCACGGCCCTCCTGCGGGAGGAAACACTAGGCCTCAGACGAACACCAATAGCGAGTCAATGGGACACACTCTTACAAGTTATGACGCAATTAGACGAGGACACCATGAGGCCCTGCGGGGAGCGAGATGGGGGTACCCTTACTGAGGAGAGGGGTGGCAGTCAGACTGGGGATTGGACATGAAGAGTGTTGCTAAAGGATTGGTTGCCTAGGCGAGGTACTGGGGAATGGTGATGATGTCGATAGAGAGGCCTGTGCGAGGGGGCACAGGGATGGCGGGGGGGGGGCCGGAACAGGGGACAGAATAAGGGGATGCTAAAGTGAAGGCTGGAATCTGCTGCTGTTGTTTTGTCGGGGCACTTGTTGTTCTGCCCCATTTGCTTATGATTAGTGAACTGTTTATGGGAGCATAGCGGGGATGAGCGGGCGAAATGTGAGCGGCTCACTCAGGTGAGTCCCCCAACAACGAGATAGCGAAGGGGACGTTGTGATAATGGTTTCAGCTGAGGGGCCCGCAATGTTATTCTTTCTTAGAAAGTGGGCGTAGAACCCCGACCCCGTTCATTAATGTACTCATGACTAGAGATGTACCATTGGGACTACTTCAATTGTTAGTCATCGGGATCCTAAATTGTACCATGTACCTTGTTTAAACCTAAAAATGCCAATAAACAGATTTCATAATAATAATAGAGAACGAGACGGCAGCTTTTCTAATTTACACCAGTGTTTACTGTGAGAAACACCCTGAGTGTTGTGTGGCCCTGTTTAAATACATGGACGTCATATGAAAAGAGCAAATTACATTTCGGGGTAATGCGTGGGAGCAGTATGACGATGAATTCCAAGCACGCATGGCCCTTGACGGAGAGTCTAAGTGGGGAGAAATAGCAGCAACTATGGCAGCACCTGGTGGGTCAGGTGAAAATTGGTAGGCCGATATTCACAGCCATCGGTTTGTCTATAGTCTATCGGCCCTTCCAGGCCCACCTAAACCCAGGGAGGAGTGGGTTCCACAACAAAGAGCCAGGGGGGAACGATCAGGTCTGTTGGGATTTTAATAAGGGACTGTGCTCGAGGGAGTATTGCCAGTTTAGACACGAGTGTTCCAAGTGCTCGGGAGGGCACTCTCTTGTGCACTGTTATTGCAATGAAGGGAGCCAGCAGGGAGGACATGTACGGGAATATGCAGTTCACTGGCAGCAGAATTAGGGCAGCGCCGGTGCACTGCTATCAGCACCAGGGAACTACAGAGGAGGAAAGAGGGCACAGGAAACTGGAGGTAAAAGCTTGTACACCGGTTAAGTTGGATAGATTGAAATTTTGGCTGCGGTCATATCCCAATGAGGCGGAAGCAGAAATCTTGCAGGAGGGGTTTGAGTGGGGTTTCCGTTTGGGTCACGGGGCTCTAGATTACGGTGATGAGCAGACAATCTCAAATCAGTATAGGATAACCCACAGGTGGCGTGGGAGAATTTACAGAAAGAAGTGCCCAAGGGTAGGATAGCGCGTTCTTTTGATGAACGGCCAATGGAGAACTCAATTATGTCCCCGATATGGTTGGTTTCCAAGAAGGAGCAAGGTCAGTTCTTGCTGATTCAACATATGTCTTTGCCAGAAGACAATCGGTAAATGACTTTATAGCTGATAAGGTGTCATTCGTGTCATATTCCGCAGTTGATGTAGCAATGACACTGGTGGACCAGGCAGAGGTAGGAGCAGAGATGACAAAGTGTGATATAAAGTCGGCATGTCCCTTGTTGCCCATACACCCAGTTCATTTTCAGCTGCTGGGTATACAATATGGATGGTAAAGGTGTGTGGATAAAGCTCTCCCAATGGGTTGCGCCCTTTCCTGTGCTCTGTTCGAAAAGTTTAGTCAATTTCTGCGATGGCTGTTTACTTGGTGCACAGCGCATGAGTGAGTGACCCATTACCTGGATGATTTTTTCTTTGCCACCAAACCTGGCTCTGTGGACCTCCAGCACTTGCTAGTAAGTATTCAAGAGCTCATGGATGACATTGAGTTGCCTTCAGCCCATGAAAAAACAGTTGGTCCACAGACAATCCTTTCCATTTTAGGGACAGAACTGGACTCTGGGGTCATGGCGGTATGGTTGCCACTGGAAAAAAAGTTGAAGATGCAATTGTTGTTGGACATGATGCTGGACAAAGCTACAGTCAAGGTTAGGGAGGTGCAGGTACAATTGGGCCTCTCAATTTTGCATATACGGTGGTATGGGCTCATGTAGGAGGCTATGATTGGCTCTGTCACGTCTGTCACTTCCGCATCATCATGTACGGCTGTCAGCAGAGGTGAGGGAAGATCTGCGCTTGTGGCACTTATTTTTGATTCATTCAACTGTATTCCACTGTGTCTGCCACAAGAATTTGAGTGGGATGTCCACATCTATTCAGACACTGCAGGGGGAATAGGCTTCAGCTTGTAGTGGCAAAGGCATTGGTGTGCGGAGGACTGGCCAAAAGGGTGGAAACATGGTGGACACAGCATTGCTTATCTTCAGTTGTTACCACTGGCTGTGGCAGTCACCCTTTGGGAGGATTTGTTGGCGCACAAAAAATTTCTGTTTCGCATCGACAACATGGCAGTCGTGCAGGTGGTTAAATGACAGTCGGCCAGAGACATGCAGGTGCTAAGGTTGTTTCAGGTTTTTGGGCTTGAGTGCTTAAAATATGATATTTTGTTCAGGTCAAAACATGTAACCGGAGTGGGCAATGACACTGCGGATGCTTTGTCTTGTTCACAGTGGGAGAAGTTCCATGGACTGGCCACGGAGGCAGACAGGGACAAGAGGCACATTCCTGTGGAGCTATGGACAGTAGAAGACACATGCTGTTCCAGCTGGTGGTAGGGTCTCTGCCTGCATCCACTCGGAAAGCGTATGCACAGGCATGGGAGGAATTTCTCAGCACAGGGGCCTGTCGGAGGTCATGTGAATGGGAAAGAGTGTAGTATGTGGTACAGTTTATTCTGTGGCTGACAAAGAGAGGGCTTTCTCGGGCCACGATCGCGAGGAAATTGCCCTGTATTGCCTTAATGGGAAAGATGTTTTGGGGCTATGCTCCATAGGCAGAGGAACTGGGTAAGAGGAGGCTTGAAGGTTGGGCCAGGAAATAGGGTCGTTCAGGAACAAAGTGGAAGCCACTTATGTGGCAGGTCTTTACTAAGGGGATTGGTTTTCTGTCAGAAATTTACAGTTCGGAGGACTTTGATGACAGAGATGCTTTTTGGAGCATTCCTAGTGTCAGAATTGTTTAGGGGCATGGGTAACAGGGGATTCCTATGGGAGGAAGTAGGGTTTCAGGAGACAGGGGTAGGAATCTGGCTGCGCAGTTTAAAACCGGATTAGAGGTTGATGGGGACAACGGTACTTCTGGTTGTTTACCCGGGTGGGGATTTCTGCCCATCAGCCTAGGGTAGGAAATTATGGGAGTGACGAGTGCCTCCCCTCCCCACCCCGGGGAAGTTTTCAGGCATGGACAAGGGGAGCCTGTGACTGCATTACAGGTATTGGCAATCTTGAGAAAAGGGATCCTTAAGTTGGGGCTGGTTACGACAGACTACGGTACACACTTATTTCACATTGGGGCAGCTACAGAGGCGGGCAACATGAGCTGGTCCAGAGAAAGAATAATGGGCCCAGGTAGATGGTCCTCCAACGTTTAAAGTGTTATGTCAGATTGGGTGCAGGAGAGTGCTGAGTGAACATCTGCTGTATTTTTCTCTAACTGTTGTTTTCTATTCTAGGTTTGGTTTTGGGCACAGAGGCTTCCAGCTTGGTGGTATGGATTGTGGGGCATTCTTTTGTGAAATGGGCTGACCTGGAAGCCGGCAAGAGTCATAATGGATGAAATCTATAGTTCGACCTGAGCGCGCTCTCAGTTGTTTGGCCGAGTAAAGGGGCTATGCACTGGAGAGAGCTGCTTCCTACCCTGAACAGGTTGATTCAAGGGAAGAATGCACCTGACGTGTTGTTAGTACACCTAGGCGAGAAGGATATGGTAGTTGAAAAGAGCTTGTCATTATTGAGGGCAATGAAGAAGGATCTAAATGAGTTCAAAGCGCAATGGTCAGGGTGTTTAGTAGGGTGGACGGAATTCATACCCAGGAGGAATTGGAGCGGTGCTAGCAAGCCAGCAGCAATCGACAAGGCAAGGAGAAACATTAATAGAGATATGTGAAGGTTTGGCAAGGACGAGAGGCTAGGCTGGCTAGAGCATTCTAATTATAGGTACGAGATGGCAGATTTCTTTTGGGGTGATGGGGGTGCATCTTTCCAGGTACGAGAAGGAGTTATATTTGCTGGAAGAGAAGGAATTTTTAGCACGGACATTAAGAATACGGAAGTGAGCTGGTCAGGTGGCAGGCATGGGGCGGGGTGGGGGAGGCAGAAAAAGTCAAGATAGTGCCTTTTTCTGGTGGAGGTTGGCCCACAAGTTTACAGGAGCTTAGATACTGTTATTGTTGTTGCCATAGGCCAGCCACGCTGAAAGCAAGTGTGTGAAAAAGGTCACACCGGAACGAGGCAGGAAGTTAAAGGTTACATTATAGGAAGTTATGTTTAGTAGATGTCAATAGATACGCTGTTAAACGGTAGGGGAAGGTAAAATGTTTCAATTGCAGAAGTGCAGTATGTCATGACATAGATAAGTGCTGGGTTATGTTATGTGGAAGGGGCGGGGACTTAGGGGTGGGGGGTGGGGCTAGGAATGGTAGTTGTCAAACTTATATAGTGAGGTTTTCATTTTGTAAGGCGGTATGCCTAGGTTATTTTGTGATGCGCATATGCTTCACTAAAGCTGCCTTTTTCACACACACATATTAAAGTGTAAGTTGTCGGCCTTTTCCCTGTACACAACAGATCAGTGCTGAACAATGCTATTTGCATTGCTAAAAGTCTGATTCTCCATCCCCACCCTTTCTCCAACAATAAATACAAGAACAGACGTGAAGATTTGCTGCAAGGCCAGCAGAGCAAATGTGCGACGGTTCCGCCCGTGTTTTCACCTCTCTGTTCCACGCTCGGCCTGCAAGTACTGAGAAACCGGGCCGGACTGGGCGTTGCGGGCACTGGGCGTTTCCCCGGTGGGCCGCCAGAGTGGGGGCCGGTTTTGGGCCACTGGTTGGCCGTTTTTGTTACCAGGGTCGGCAATATCGGCCCCCTGCAACAAAACCGGCCGAAATCGGCCCTCGTAAACGGCTCGGCTGCACCCCCCCTCCCTCCAGACGGGGGTGGGGGGGCGAGGGCAAACAGTTTGCCAGGGCATGTTTCGTTTCCCAGTCCGGCCCTGATGAGAAACACTGACTGACTTCACCCTCAATCGTTTCGGGATAATTACTGGCAGAGTAAGGATAGAGTGGCCCGTGCCCCCTCAGAGTCATCTCCCAGTTTCCACTAGAGGTGAGCGAGCCAGCAAATTAAAAGGGTCTGGCGCAGATTTTCGAACCCGTGCACGAGCGGAGCCCTGAAAATATTTGCTATGTAATTCATATACAACAAACATCACGTAAAACGCGATCAAGTCTGTTCATAAATCAAAAAAGTGTATTTCTTGAACATGTGGAAGCTTTGACATTAATACGGCACATTATAGCACTGCACTGAACTCATTAAAAGTGATAGTTTTGATCAACTGGGAGTCTTAATGCACATATTTGAAAGTACTTTCATATACAATAATGAAAAAAAAGAGTTCTGGTGAAATTAAACATTTGCCTAAGAACACACAATTTGAGTGGGGACGCTGCAATTTATCCAGATTTTCTGGTTTCACGTTGTACAAATCAGTCAGTAAATGGTATCTATTTTTCCTTCCTTCTGTTTAGACTTTGTTTTTGGCCTTTCAGATGCAGTTTTTAAATATAACGCGAACAAGCGCTTTATATGAGCACCAGTTATATTACACAAGGTCACATGCATATAGGCATAAGACGGTTAAACGATTTGCCCAGAAAGAGAGGATGTTTAACCAGTGCAGAGACTCAAACCTGGCTCCCCAGAAGGCAGCTCTCAACATAATGCCCCGAGTACAGGGAAAGAGCCAGGCAGAAGCCACATGAAAGCTTGGCGCATATGGGCTCGAGGTTCCAACAGGATCTCGAGCTGAGCCGGAGCGAGGCTTCAAGCTCGAGCCTGGCTCGAGTTTTCAGTCACCTGCCTACCTCTAATTTCCACTCCCTGTAAAGTCTTCCCTACAGCCTTTCTTGTCCATTACAAATGCAGTATACGGGTTCCATAAATCAAAGAAAGTCAAAGGCTGGCTGAACTACTCACACCTGACATTGGAGGACTTGAGGTCTGTGATAGCTCCCCCACAGCCCTTCTAGGCTGATATTTAAATGTACCAATAACCAGGTATTTGAATGACACTAGCCAACGTGACGCGGCCTGTCAGCCCACATGGAACTTTATTTGACATACAGGCTATTCAACCTTGTCCAAAACCTATGAGACACATAGATGTGGTTCCCAACTTTTTCCAGAGAAAAATACTAGCCATTTGTTCACCTTCTAAGATTTTTCAAAGGCCTAGGCCATTTTAATTTTTTTGCAGTTTTAAACCCAAACCCATTGGAATGCTTTACATGAACACCAGTTACATTACTGAAGGACACATTCATTTTTGATTTTTAGGAATGGGGAGATTAAGTGATTTGCCCAGAATGATGAGCCTACACAGAGACTTGAACCTGGTTACCCAGGTCCCAAGTGGGCAGCTCTGTCCGTTACGCCACATCCTTTCCTTAATAGGGATTTATATAAAATCGTCTGAATTAATTTTTAACATGGCAGTCTTTGTTTACTTTAACTATCAATCATGATCATTAAGGCAACTCTGGAACACATTGTAAAGTGGTTTCTTATCATATTTGCTGTTTTATGTATGTACGAAGAAGAAGAAATACAGACTTTAGGTGATGTTCCGAATTTTTATACCAGCCAGGGCATTAAAATACTGGTCATGCCAGTAAAAAACCTGACCAGGTGGCAACCCAACACACAAGCCTCATTACAACTTCCCCAGTAATCCTGACCCATCTTGTAACAGGAGTAAACTGGTGATTCAGAATTACAAAATGATTACATAATCTGTTGTAACTGTGGATAGAGGGTATTTTAATAGAGACTAAGGGGTCGATTAGGATGGCAGGCGGACTTTAGTCCGCCCGGCATCCTAGCGGTGCTGGGACCGGCCGCCAGTGGTATTTTAATAGAGACTTGGGTTTTTGAAAGCAGCAGAGAACTCTGGGTGAAATACAGAGCAAAAACATATGGGAATCGTTGAGGGAACACTGACTCCTGTTTATTATTCCATCCAAGAACAGGAATCTGGAGTATTCCTAACAATCCCCAACCCAAGTGTTACCGAAGCTCACAGTATCTGTAACTCCAGTGGTTGGAATACCTGGTCATACTGTGCTCAGCTGGAAACGGAGCCTTGCACAGGCACTGTTCAATCAACTTATCGCCATAGTTCAGGAGGAGATAAGAGGGAGATTTAGGAAAATCATTTGGGTAATTTCTCCTGCTATAAAGTTCAGGAACTTTATAGCAGTAGAAAGTTAAAAGTAATTAAATACGTTTTGGAACTTAAATTGGTAGTCTTCTGCCTAAATCTGAACTGTTGGCGTGTTTGCAGGTCTAAAGCAAAATGCCCTGGGTCGTGCAGGCCCCCCCCTCTTGGCATTACAATAGCACCCCCTCCACTTACAAACAATATTTGCAAGAGATGCCTGTGACTGAGGAATGGCAAAAGCCTTCTTCCCAATAAGCCCCACCCACATGTGTCGAAACCCCGTCCTCCACAGCGGTGCAACCTTATCAAACTATAATATAATTCTGTACTAAACTCTATTTTGGAGAGCTGGTTCAGGTAGTTCTAAAATGCAACCTAACTAAAGTTTTAATTTGGGCACAGAATGTAGTACTAAGGCACAGAGTTTAAAAGTGCAGTCAGACATTATTAATATTGGAACACTGGAATGCTGAGAGCCCACTGAAGTCAATGAAGTGGCTCTGGGCTCACAATGGCTGGTACACACTTTCTGCTCCAATAACACAATGTTTGTTTTTCTCCCTTCTTAATGTTTGTGATTCTCCCTTTTTAATTCATAATATTCTACACCCAGAAGCTGGAAGTTTTAATAGCCTTATAACACTTATGCCTCAGGCTGTAAAGGTTGTTGAAGGCCCTCTCCCTTGTAATAACTCAGGTTTGGAAACTTTAATAACTGGAATTGCCTGTGGCAGTAAACTATAACACTTAGGGCCCGATTCCGATCTTGTTCAGAAAGCAAACCGAACGACTCGTGTCCAGAATGCTTTACGTACAACTCGTGTCAGGGGAGTCCGACTGAACAAGTACGACGCGTTTGAATCCATCCGTATACGATTCGGTAGGACTCCCATTGACTTCAATGGGAGCCTGTGTACCGAACGCATACACAGGCTTGCATTGAAGAAAGGGGTAACTGGGGAAAATCGTGCACCTTGTGTCGGGCACCACTTGGTGCCTGCCACACTTTGCATGGTCTGAAAGGGGGGACCTATGGGTACCCCCATGGGCATGATTCAGAGGGCACCGGGTGAAGGGGGGCCTGCTATGGGCCCCCAAAGACCGATTCCGGCAGCCTTTTTGATCCGGGCACAGCGAATCGTAAAGGCTGTCCGAATCGTTCGTCCTACTTGCTCGCTTAGAAAACCTACTCCATAGAGCTGTACGAATTGGCTCCGAGGTGGCTCTCTCTCTCTGTATGTCTTCCGGAACCAATTCGGTCAGCGCAAAGGATTTCTAGGCATCGTACTTGGTCGTTCGGGATTGGGAACAAGTTGGTTGGAAACAAGGCCTCCGGATCGGTTTGGGTATAACCACATCCGATTCGGAGCCCTTCCAACCGAGATCGTAATCGGGCCCTAAATTGGGACAGTGGAATGTTGGAAGTTCCATTGAAGAAATTGGAATGGCACATGGTCAACAATGGATGGGATAGACCTTCTGCTCAAACATTCCAATGCTTGTCTTCCAACTTCCCGTTGCTTAAGTCAAAACATTGAACCAATGTTAGAGGCACTTGCTTGCCTTTTGGGTCTATCATTTGGAGCGAGGGCCTTTAACAACCTCTACAGCCCTCTGGAGTCAGTTATAATTAGGGCTCCCTGTTTTCCGATTTTACTGATTTTTACAGATACATACAGACAGAAAAGCATTTATTTTCTTGTCTATTTTTAAATGTGGATAAAAACGGAAATTGTTTTTTTTTTTGAGTGATTCTAAATGTTGTCTGCCATGACTGCAAGGCCAATAGCTGTGTGGATTGAAAGGTAAGGGGGTTAAAAAAATTAAGAAATTTTAGTAAAGAGCCTTAAACAGCAGTAGATATACACAACCTTGATATTAAAATGTGCATGTTTTCTTATAACTGCATATTTTATCATCTGAGAGCGTTTATATCCCTGAAACCTGTCAGGCGTTCAGGCATGAGTGCATATTTATCGGTTACATAAATGTAGAAATATACCCGATTCATTATCATTTTTTTCAGAAAACCCAAAATAAATATGGATATGTACAGATAAAATTAGCAAAAAATAAATATGGATAAATACAGACGGAAATGTCAAAAAAATAAATACCATAAAACCTGGAGCCCTAGTTATAATGCTTTAATAATATCCGTTTTTCATGTAGTATTTGCATCCATAGTTGCACTTTAACTTACAGGTTACTATTAGTCAGTCCTATAGTACTCCTTCAAGACCACCGATAAGTGACAGAATAGATGGAGTGCACATGCCTTTTGGAAGGATGCGCACCGTGAACCCCCCAAAAACTGTTGGCTTATAGGATTTACTCTGCGAACCAAGAATTACTACATTTTAGGTGACATGTTAGCATTATCTTTTCAACAGCAGTTCTGAAAATCAAACATTAGATATTAGCGGGGAATGACGGAATTAAATAATTTAAATTAATATGCAAGATTTATAGAACAAATAATATAAAGATTCGGAGAAAACATAGATGATCTTTTATTGTTCATACAGTTTACTGAATTATTTGGTTTAATTTGCGGTTCACTGTGCTCTGCCCACAATGACAGAATGAAATAAGTGAACATCTATGTCTTATTTTTGTGGGCTTGGAATACCGACAGTTCACATTATCGTGACGAGAATATCCAGGAAAAAAATATCAAAAGGTAAGTTTGCATACATTTTCTATAGCTACCTCCACCTATATGTACCTTGGTGAAATATATCTTCAAGGTACGTAGATGTGGAGTTAAGAATAAGTAAATCAATTCCTTCCTCTATGCACTTACCTCTTTGATATTTTGTTCTTCGATATTCTGATCATACTATTGTGACCTATTGAAATCTTGGCTTTGATATTCCCAACCTAAATCTTTCTAAATCTTTCTTAGATCATTTCAAGGGTGTTTGGTCTGCAGTAAGGCCTTCTCCACAGCCAGACAGTGAGTGGGTGAACAGAAATGATGAAGGCGTTTTTCACGCCGAAACACGCGTCGAAGACTTATTGTCAAATTGCCACATCATTGTGTTTTTATATTGTATTTTTATTTTAGTGAGATTGTGTGTTTATTATAGGTTTAGACAAATCACAATTATGTCAATAAAACTTGTGTTTTTAATCTATTAATGTAATGATATGATTATAATTTTGAACATTTGTTATTACATTTTGCATTTTTATAGTTTGGTCGTTACACTGTCTCTATTTTTAGTATATCCAGAATGAGGAATGCTATATAATTATACTGCCTAGGTATTTATGTTTCATTGCACAAATGAATGAGTAAACATGCGAATAAGTGTGCATGCATAACAGTGAGCGAGTGAAGTCGCAAGCTGAGCGTTCACTCACCTGGTGGTTATGCTGATGTCCCACAGCGATGGCGGCCACGGTCTGTGCCTGGAGATGGGTTTTTACCTGCACCAATGAGAAGAGGGAATTCAGGTCAGGAACCAGCAGCACTGGAGCGCTCATCAGAGCTAAGCATAAACATGAACACAAACTATAACAGAGCAGGCAATCAGTGTTTGGTGGCTATGGGGGGTGTAGAGCAGGCTGGCACTGTTGAGCCTCAGCAGGCGTGAGGAGCAGGCTGGCACTGTTGAGTCTCGGCAGGTGTCTGTGAAGGTGGTAAAGTGGGCTACTAGTGTTGGAGATGATAGTGGTCTGGTGGTATTAGGATGTCTTGAGAAATGCAGGGCAGAGTGGTAGTGTTGGGGTCTCTTTGTTGGGACAGAGTAGGATGGAAGTTGTAGGGTCTTGCAGGGAGATGCCAGCTAACCAGCAGTGTTGGTGTAGTTCTGGTGAGTGTGTAGTTGCTGGCAGTAGTAGAGTCTCTGGTGGGGGCCCATTAGACTGGCATTGTTCGAATCTCTATGAGGTTATGGAGCCAGCTTGTCTATCTAAGGGGTAAGGACAGGGTGGTATTAGCAGGGTCTTTCTGGGGGTGATAATCAGGCTGGCAGTTTTTACATCAATATGAGGGGTAGAGAGTACGCTGGCAATATTCGGGTCTACTGCTGGATGTAGATTAAGCTGCCATAATTGGAGTTATCTGAGGGGTACAGAAATTACTTGCATGTTTGGGGTCTCATTGAGTGTTATAGACAGGGTGGGAGCGGCAGGTTATTTTAGGGGTATGAAGAGATGGGTGGCAGTGTTTATACATGATACGGGGTACATACCAGACTGGCAGTGATGCATTTGGGTTCATAGGGCACCCAGGCTCAGCTCTTTTTTGCTGTGCAGTGGAGGGTTGATTGGTGTTGCATGGGTTGAAGAAGCTCATGGCCCCTGATCCATGGTACTATGGGGTGGTTGGCCTCGTACCCTAACTAATGCATTTTGTGACTTGCAGTTCTGGTGAAATGCAACCAAATATATTGGTTTCAGAATACAATGGTTTGTAAAAAGAAAGTTCAGAACCGGAAAGGTGTGCTCATTTGACTTCCTTATCTAGCATACTACATGCCCACCCAGCACCATGCTGCGCTCGCCTGTCACCAGGATCCCGGCTCATTCTGCGCTGTTCTCCTGGGGACTGGCCTCTTTGGATTGATAGGAACTCTAGTGCCGCGTGAGTTAGAGGTGGGATCTGTGAAATCTTTGTGGCTCTAGTGCCAGTGCGATATTGTTGGGGTTTTGTGATGTATCACTTCCCCCTGAGGCCTCTCAGCGCCATATTGTATTGGGTTGGCCCACACAGCCTCCTTTTGACTCTGGCACAATACAAGTGTGCCTTTGGTCTTGTGCTGTGTAGGATTTGACTTCTATGGTCTCTCAGCTCTTGCCCCAATATTCTAATGCCCTTTGTTACTTACCAAGTAGGCCGGACTCCCTACAAAAGCTCCCAGTGCTCCAGCGATGGCCCCGGCAGCCAGGTTGCCTCCCGGCTGCTGCGTCAGGCCCACATCCTCAAGGTGGGAGTAGAAGTAGAAACGGACGCCATTCATGACTCCTTGGTACAGCAGGCCCGCCGTCAGGCCCTTCTGGAGCCCCCGCAGACCGTCCGCCCGGCCCACCGCCACCATGGCCTGCAGCACCCCCCTGTAGTGGCGCTGGTAGCTACCCCTGGACCGCAGCTCCCCCTGAAGCTGCAGGCGGGTCTTGATCACCTCCAAGGGGTTGGTGAAGATGCAGGCCATGCAGCAGGCTGTGGCCCCCAACACAAAGTCCACGTGCGGGGAAATGGAGATAATCTGGGGGGATGCGGTGGACACCATTGTCCCCGCAGGCGCGGGTGGCGTGGGCATCACTGTCTACCAAAAACCATTTGCAATCAGGGATAGAATACCAAAACAGCAGGAAGATTGTCACCAAGACCTCTTTGAAGCAGAAAAAAAGTTGGACTGTGAAAATACAGCAGTGATGCTCAATGGTGACACTGTTGTCGCAAAGGTATTACAACTGCTGAAGGGCACCTGTGCTGTTCAACCAAGAGTACGGCGGCCTTCCATGAATGTATGATCGAAAGTATAGCAGCCCTGACGAAAAGCGTGGCTACGGTCTCATTGAGAGCACAGTACCTTCGTGAGATGTTCAGCACAGTCCCATTAAAGGCACAGCAGCCCTTCTGAGATGACTTGGTACCGTCCCATTAAAAGCACACCAGCCCTGCTGAGATGACTTGGTACCGTCCCATTAAAAGCGAAGCAGCCCTGCTGAAGTGCTTCATAAAATCTCTTTGAGATAACCCCAGAGCCAGTGGCCTAAACCTGGTAGTCCAGTTTACAATGCCCCCACAACCACATTTCGCCAGAGTGCATCAGTCATTGGACTTCGAAACATCGGGTAGATGTCCAAAAGCAGTCTCGCGCGCACCCATGGTACTTTTCCAAACATGTGAAGTAACTTTATCCGACCTTCCCAGCGTCAACGATGGAATCTCTGTGCATGTGTCCATGCGCTGATCTGCGAGGGATGAAGTTCTCAGTTGTGTTATGTGACTGCGTCGCTCGGAGGCGTTGACCTGTCGCCGTCCGCAGGGCTGTCCTCTGCCCGTCCGGCGGAGGTTTACACCGCTCCTGGCAGAGACGGGGTCTCTCCAGCTGGACCGCGTCACAGGTTGGCTCTGATGGGTGGCACGAGGCGGACGCAGCTGCTGCCCCGTCCTGCACACGCAGCGGGCACGAGGTAGCCCACTCAAGTAGTTGACGGATTAATAGCAAGCAGTGTAAACATTACCATGCGTCTGCAACGATGATCCCTAAAGCCACGTCATAGTCCGGTATTCTCAATGAATTCGCATTCATCCACACATTCATCTCACTGATGCAAGGAATCGAAATCCCGGCTCTCCTTCTCCTAAGCCGTTCCTCGTAAGGCTGTCCCCATTGTCCGGCGGCGGCCATGGGCTGCCTGCACATCTCCCCGTACAAGTGTGCGGCACCCGCAGAAGCGCCAGCCCGGGGCAAGAGTCCCCTCCCACTGGCCAATGGCAGCCCCGCAGGCCTCCCACACCTCCAGAGGCTGGGCCACAGCGGCGGAGTGTAGGTGAAAGCAGAATGTGGGTGAAAGTTCAGGGCAGTGACAGCTCAATTAATAGATCGGCGGCATCTCAATGGTAAACATAACCGTACTGAGTCTGAGCCCCTCCCTCGCTGCATGAGGACCCTCCCTCAATGCTCACAGACCCGCCTCAAGCACATAGCTCCCCGCTTAATGAGCACGAGGTGGTCCAGAGCCCTCGCTGCACTCTGGGCTTTAAGTGGGATGATAAAACTATAGGGTCTCTCAAGGGGGCGTGGTTGATGTAATTAGGGCGTGGCTTAAAAACATAAGATACAAATCTGTGCTTAGCATAGTGCGCACCCAACTGGTATTTTGATGCTTCTGTCATTGCAACCAGATATATAATACAGCAAGTGACATTGCACCTACAACAAGCCAGGACTATTGGCTTTATCAATGGTTGTTTTTGCATAAGACAAATAAGCAACAACTACGGCTTCGTTGTATATAACATTGAAAATGCGTCAGTTCGGAAATAGGGAGACTGTGAAAGAACTATAAGAACTATAACGAGTCTCTTTGAAGTTACATCACATTAAAGATTTTTTTTTTCACCCAAAGTGTGAGGGCAAAAGTGGAGAGCCTGATAGGGTACCCGTCTCAGCACCTGCTTTTTAGAACTGCTGGTGCTGAGCACCGGCAGGCCCTGGCCCACTTAAAGCCCTGACTGCACTATACCTTCCGATACACAGAACCACGCTCTCGCCATATGCACCCCTCCTCTCACTGCATAAGCACTTCCTCTCTGCATACAGACCTGCTCCGACCCTTTGTCGTTGCACACTCCACAGGCCCTCATTTACTGCATACTGTCCCTTCGGGCATATAGACCCACCCTCGTTCGCTACACAGTGATACCGAAAGTCCTAGGGTGACCACCTGGCAAGAAGGAACAAGCATTTGCAATGCAACAGGTCTCGCAATTGCGAGAGTTTGTGCTATTGGCATTGTACATGACACTGCCTTTTAGCTATATGTTTTAAAACCTGCAAGCGTACTTATAGTCCTTGCTTTCAAGAAGCAAAGCTGGCAGTAAAAGAGGCGAAGTTACTGCCAGGCTTGCTTCTCGTATGTAACGACTATAAGTACAAAGTGCGTGTTTACGCAGCGCTTGCAGGTTTTCAAAACACATAAATAAAAGGCATTGTCATTTACAATGCCAATAGCTCAAACGCTTGCAAATGCGAGACCTATTGCATTGCAAATGCTTGTTAGATGAGGGGGACGCCACACCGGATCTTGTACTGATCTTGATCCTGCCGCATCGTCGCATTGCCTGCCTGCATTGTCCCGCGACGTTGAGCTGCGGCACCCGCGGCATCCATGGCTTCCACAGCACTCTGGTCCCGGTCTAGTCTGGTCTGGCGGACTTTCTGCAGTGCGTTTCTCCCTGTGTTTTCTCCCCGAGGTGTGTTTCCGTTGCGTTGTTCTTGAATAGGGCCTGCTCCTTCTGCGTCGTAGCTGGAGTGGGCCGCGCCTGCACCTCTAATATCTGACTGGACTGCGGCCTGTCGGGGGCAATGCCTGGGGATCGGCCCTTGAGCGTACTGAGCGCAGCGGGGTCCGGACCGCATCAAGGCCTACGCGGCGTGGGAATATCGTGGCGAAGACACCAGCCCGTGCGCCGAGGCCGGCACCTGGAACTGCCTCGCATCTATACAGCCCGCCTCTGCCCGGATTGCCGCTGGAGACCGGCCCTCGAGGGGAGCGATCGCGTCACGCTGTGGTCTGCCTCAGTGACGACTCCTCCTTGGGTCCGGGGGCCGGTTGCACCACTGGGTCATCCCATTCTGCAACGTGCCTGCCCCTGCCTGATCTGCCACTCGCCTGGGGAGACCCTGATGCTGCTGAGATTCCATTTTCCACAGGGGAGCCTAGTATCTTTGTACCTCCAACCTGCCTGCCTGCCTGCTACCACTGTCACCGCGAAAGACCTGGGGGGAGCCGGGGAAGCCTGATGCTGTTCGGGCTGACAGGAGGCTGGAAACTACATTTCCCAGCAAGCCTCCACGCCGTGTATTGTTATCAGTGCGCCAGGAGGCGTTCAAAAGGGGCATAGGGCCCGTCCGAACCCGTCAGAAACAGGAAGAGGCTGGGTTTGGCCATCCCCCTGAAAAGCGTGGATCCTATTTTACGTCTTCGCAAAACTCTGCAACGTATTGAAGACCCAAGGTACTGTGTTAACATATAGAGAACACATATAGAGAACACCTGGTTTGGTAAATGTATTCAGTAGTGTTAGAATGGGAAAACGTAAGGGGGTTGCTGGTACTTTAGACGCTTTCTTGGTTAGGGTAGAGTCACTTCTAACCCATGAAATCCAAATGACTGAGCAACGTCTTTCCTTGGACCCGTCTACATTGCAGACACATATAATAACCGGTACTCCTTCACCTGTACTGGGGGCTACTGGTCAAGAGAGTGTGTCCAGCACTGTTACACGTGTTCCAGTTACCCCCTCGCCACCTTCCTTGGAAGCGGCCTTAAACTCTCCGGCAGTATCGAGCAGAGCTACTAGGACTAGGGCCTCAAAAAATGTGGGGACTGGAAAAACCGAGGCACTGTTAGATAAAGGAAAGCGGGGGGTTGGGATAAGAAAAACTAAGGGGAAGGGTAGTAATGGTGGTAAGGTCGATCAAGGTAATGCCTGCGCTAATTGTAACCATAATGGTACTCCTTCCCCTGCGAAAACCACTTCAGTTGGTACACAAACCGAGATGATCCCGCCCTTATTAGCAGCGAGCGATATTAATACCAAGGGAGTCATGACCGAGTTACATGGTGGGTTAAATGACCCAGGGCTGGGAGCAGCTCTAGCTTGTGTTTGTGACTTGGTTGGAAAAAATGTTGCTTTACTTTTGGAAAAAATTAGCCTTCTAGAGTCTGCAATAAAAACCTTAAGCTCCACTAATGTGGGTTTCCAACTTCCTAGATTGGAAAGGGACGATACAAGGTTAATGGTGGGTAGTTGCCGATCGCTTATGCATGATGGGAAAATTGACAAAATTGACAAAAACTATGTGAATAACCCCATTTCTAATACTGGGGGGAAAAATCGCTTGGGGATATTATCTGAAAGATTGAATGTGTCAGCTTTGCAGGGTCCTCAAAGTGGAAGTGTAACACCTCAAGTCGGGGGAGACGGTGTGAGTGCCCCTGTTGAGAGCCTGAGAGACGAGGAACCCAGCGGCTCCTCGGTTCCTAATATGGAGATGCTACGTCTTCCTCCGGCTTCGTGTCCTTATGTTTTGATTTTGGCTGGGGTTCCTGCACTAAGGGTTGGGCAGAAAGAGAATTGGAATGCCTTAAGGAATAAAACTGTAGACTGGCTGACGAAACATAAGAACTTTCATCCTTCGGACATTGATGAGATTTTAATGGTTCGTAGGGTTGGGTGGATAGGGCAATCTACTAAGAGCATAAGGGGTGATTGCATTGTGGTTATCTTCCGTAGGCCAAAGATGGTTCATTATTTTTTACATCACCGTGATGCAACTTCTTCACCTAACACTGGGATCAGCGTACTCCCTCTAGGATATTTTTATAAACCGCAAGATGGGGACAAAGTTCTTACATTTCCACCGATTACGACATCTAATAGGTTTCAAGCATTGTCAGATTTGGATTTCCAGGACTGACAATTTCATAAAGGCCAGCAGGGAAGGATACTGTTAACTGTCTCCAAAGATTTGGGACCTACAGTTACTGATAAGGTAGCTGCAGAAACTCACACCAGTATTGTAATTGCCCCTAGTGCTCTGGGATCTATAATTACTGACAAGGTAGCCGTAGGAACTCTCACTAGTATTCTTAAAAGAGAGCCAGGAAAGCCAAGCATGAATATCTGCCAAAGGGATCAGATAGGCAACCTTAATAATAGTCCGAATGACACAGTGTGTAGGAACCCTGAAGGAATATTAAAATGCATGGCAGATACACATAGTGTGCATGCTGAGACAGACCTAATAGCTCAGTGTAGCGAGGAGGATGTCATAAATGGTAACTTTATTTGTAACTTTGTTAATGACTGCGAGGAAGTCCCAAGACCAGAAAATGAAGCTGAGGGAATAAACTGTGATCAAAATATGGAAGAATGTAAAACCGAGATAAAACTGATATCATGGAACATTGCAGGGATTAGGAGAAACCTAGAAGATGCAATATGGCAGGATTATATTGGACACAGTGAAATAGTCCTATTCCAAGAAACTTGGGCCTTGGAAAGCCCCCACAAGGTTGGTTATAAAACCTTTAGTATAGCTGCTATTCCCTCAAGAAGAGGAAGGCCCTCGGGAGGTCTTGTTATTTGGATAAAAACTACTCTAGGTTGATATTAAGCAAATTGACTCCCCTTGCCAAGATATTTTGGGAATAAAGTTTTTAGCACCCAAAGAAAAGGGAAGTCTATATTTTTAACATATATAGTAGACCGAATGTAGCAAGCGGGGAATCTGAAGTTACTGAACACCTGGATCAACTTTTAACCACGGTTAACCAGAGTGCTTTGATAATTGTGGGGGGTGATTTCAACCGCAAATTTGAACCGGTGGTTGGATTTGAAAATATTTTTGAGGATGAGGACTCGGCCAATAACATCCCACAACTGGACAGTAGCCCAGTAGTATCGTGCACATGTGCCGTTGCGCAGTTGTTAAGGCTGGTCTCAGGCCACGGTCTACGTGCTTGTAATGGGCGATTGCCTTCTGACAGCCAAAATTTACCCACATTCATACGGGGTAGCTTTAAAAGCTGTATAGACTACATATTGGTAATTATCCCCTTCTGGCCAATGGTATGTGACCTAGTAATTGAAGATAGAATAGAGAGCGATCACTATCCATTATGTCTGACACTTGTAGCCTCCCTCTTTCAGCTGAGCTCTCCAAGGAAAAGTGATTTCAGTTCTAGTCCAATTGAGCCATTAGTAACGAATAATTGTAGAGCACTTAGATGGCCCTTGGTAATGGGAAATGAAATGACTATTAAAAATATCTATGATATTTATGTAGAAATTGTTTCCCCGTATGTAAACTTATCAATAGCAGAGCTTCCAATAATGGAGATGCATGACAGACTGATAGAAGAATTAGGACCAATACTAAGTAAGGCTCCTAAGAAATCCCAAAAAGGAATTTCTGAGGTAGCCACATCAGAGAACTCATGGTATAATAAAGAATGCCGTGATGCAAAAAAAGATTTGATCCAGGCAACAAAAGTCAAAAATATAGCAACCCTAAGGGAAAAAAGGATCTGTTACAAGAGGCTACTAATCCAGGCTAGAAAGAACTGGGAAGATAATATTTGGACTGGGCTGATTATTGCAGGCAAAACAAATGATCAATCAACCTTTTGGCGTTTGATATCTAAGGGTAATAAAAAGGGGAAATGTAATAAGGACCTTTTCTTAGATGCAAACACCTGGGTAACCCATTTTTCACAACTTTATTCATCCTCCAACGATGATACTGATTATAATCAAGAAGACTATGAAATTTGTCCAAATAGTGTCCCATTATGTTTTAGTATGAAGGAAACAATAGTAGCAATAGACGCAATAAAAGTAGGGAAGGCCCTTGGACCAGACAAGATACCAGGAGACCTATGGAGGCATGAAAAAGAGGTTTGGGCTCCTTATATTAATCTTTTATGTAATTCAGTTGCAGCAGGTGCACCGATTCTTGAAATGTGGAAGGGGGCAGAGATTGCAACTATTTTTAAAAAGGGTAACCGCCATGGCCCGTCGCATTATCAACCGATTAGTTTAATTGATGTTTTACAAAAGATATATGCTCGTCAAATTTTAAATAAACTGAGTAACTGGATGGAGGAGTACAGCATTTTATCCAAATATCAGGCAGGTTTTACAGCCAAAACTAGCACAATTGACCAGGTTTTTAGATTTCTTTGTATAATTTGGAAGTATATCACAGTTAAGAAAGCCCATTTGTATATTGCCTTTGTGGACCTTAAGGCAGCCTTTGACCTCATCCCCAGAAATCTCACGTGGAAATCACTAAGAGATCAGGGTGTCCCAGGGGAAATCCTCGTCCAGATCATAAGACTACACGAGGATAACTTTTTCAAGGGTCCGATGGGGTCTAAATGGTGAACTTACAGACCGCATACAACTAAAAAGGGGGGTCAGGCAGGGATGCATGTTGGCCCCTACCTTATTTTCGTTGTATGTTAATGGCATCCCTGAATATCTCTTAGGCTGCGAACACGATTCTCCCAAGTTAGTGGGGGTGCCAGTACCGGCACTTTTATTCGCCGATGACACAATTTTAATATCACAAACCCCCAAAGATCTGAAAAGCCTAATAAATACTTTCGAAATTTACTGTGAAACGAAGGGCTTGGAAATAAATTCTACCAAAACGAAATATATGGCAGTTAATCCACACAAATCTTTTAAAAAAAAACGTAACTGTCAAAAATGAAAAGATAGAATACGTGCTAAATTTTAACTACTTAGGCATTACATTGGATTCTAAAAGGAATTGGAGATCGCAGTTGGAAAAAAGCAAAACTATATTAATCCAAAACTCAGTACCAATAGTAAGGAAGCAGGAGAATAGTTTTTCTAAAGCCGTTTCCCCTGCACTTGAGTTATATAAATATAGGGTGCAATCTGCATGCTTTTATGGGGCTGAATTGTGGGGCCACGTAACAAAGAATACTTTTATGGTGGTCGAGAATAAATTCTTTAGGAAACTGCTTAGCTTACCTATGCGTACACCATTAATGCCAGTAGTGATGGATTTAAATATCCGCCGCACTGATTTGCAGGCAACTTTACGGCCATTACTGTTTTGGGTCCGCCTGTGGTCAACAGATGAACTTGTTCATTATAGAGAAGGCGTGGAGGAAGTTTTTAGAATTAAAAATGGTACAAGGCTGCCATGGTTAAAACACGTTCGTGATTGGTTTTATAAACTAGGACTAAAGCACTTCTGGGATGACCCTCGGGGACTGTCGATGGGCTCAAAAAAACTGTTGAAACAGACTTTTTGGGCTTTTAATCAAGATATTTTATCCCACAGCTCATAAATAGGCATTTTATCTACAAGGTGTCTTTCAATAAAACCAAATGGGAAATTTGAGTCCTTTTTAGATGAGATACAACCACAGCTTGCTAAATCTCTTTATCTGAAATTCCGCTACGGTGTTCTACAGATAAATGCAAATACAGTAAAATGGGCACGTAGCGATGGGGATGTAAGCGACAGTTGTTGTGCTATTTGCCACACAGGTGCAAAAGAGAACGAACTGCATGTGTTATTCTTCTGCCCAGTTTATATATATTCCAGGAAGAAATGGATTAAACCTATTTGTCAGCTTCTGGGCATTAGATCCTGTTATGAAGCAGCAAGAATACTGCGATCGGATACGACACAAGCAGTAGTTTTTAGTGTAAGCAGATACCTCTTTGGGGTTGATTTAACAAGAAAGAGAATAGGACTGAAATTTTAGAAATTTGTAGGAACCTGTGTGTTTTATCTGAATTTATACTTAACCTTACACCTTGCTGGTTCTGCATGAGAGGGACTATGCCCTATTATGTATTTTTTTAGGTGTACGCCATGGAGCCTTGTATATTGTATATTTTTGGACAGAGCCATTGATTGATTAGATTATAACATGTACTTGTTCTATGAAGGTATGAATTTATTATTATTAAAATGCTATCTTATTACTAAATGTATCTATTGACGGCATTTTATTTATATTTATTGATCTTTTTAATAGCTAAGAAAGGTCTAGTATTGGGACATTGATTCTCAACAAACGCGTATCTGTCGGGTGGGGTACCCTTTGAAAATTATATGATGTCTTTTATATGAATTGAATGTAATCTTTTATGTTTTTTTAAATCGAAATAAAGATCATTGATTGATTGATTGAGTTCAGAGATACAGTGGCAATCCAAACAGTCTTTTGTTTGTGAATAAGACACTCAACCTAAGAAATGAGATGTAGTTTAAAATGTTTACTTTAAAATCTTTAGTCTCATGCTTAACCATGTAACGCTCATGAAAAACAAGATAAATATTTCTAACAGTGTTATAGAGTTTCTGACATCCTAACACACTAAAGCTATTTTAAACGTACTATGCTAAACCTCATCCGAAGTATGAAATAGCAAAACCTGCCATACACGTTTCTTAGGATGGATCACACAGTAAATATGATTTGAATAGCTGGCTACAGATTCTCGGTGAAGGACACTTTCTGCACGGTATCTGTAATCAGTTCCCCATTTGAGAGTGGTTGATTTGGCAATCTGGTGTGAACTCTGGTGATAATTCTAGCATGAAAACCTCTCCTAATCACTAGTCAAATCCTGAGGTTCATTTACCATTAACCACTGATTTAATCTCATAGTTACGAAATAAAACCGGGTTGGAAGACAGTAAATCTTTTCTAAAACTAAACTAACATGATGTAAAATGCATCAGCACCATCCAAATGGTGACATTGAGCCTCAATCTTTGTAAACAAGAAGCTTACTATGTAAGGGGCCATCTTCAAATGGCTACACCCATTAACCTGAACAAAAATATGTCAGACTACAGGTTGTCGGCCATGATGAGATCAGCATTTATTTTGCACGTGCTTGAAGAACTTCACTCTCTAATAGAGATAGAGGGAAGGCTAACTGCATGAAATTAAACTGCCTAAATGAAAACTGCCACAGTGCTCACAACAGTCCTTAAATTTGACTGCTGTCCCAGAACATCAGAGCATCAACCCTTCCCTTGTGTCAAGGGGCAAGAGAACACTGGACCCTTATTCAATCTAAAGCAATGGCAAAGGCAATAGACCTTGCTTACATTTAGAATTTTAAGCCAGAACTATTTGATTTGCCAATGCTTGTTCTAATCCTCTGAATGATGACATGCTTGAATAAAAATTAAAAAGGTGAAGACATGGGGGCGTGGCCGGGTAACATGGCTGACAGCCCTTAATCTACCGGCATGCCAGATCCTGTAATCCTACCTAATCCTGCTGTTCACATCCTGTAATCAGCATAAAACACTTCAGGCCGATAGCGGACACAGACCTGAACCAGCGGAGTTACTCTGGACGCCTGATGGCCACCATTTCAAGTGGCGGTCTGTGGGGACGGCCTGTGTCTCATTGGTGGCGGTGGTGGAGAGAAGATACCGGCTCCCCTGCCTTGGTGATCGCTGCCACAAGCTGTTGCACAGTGCGGTTTGGGGAAGAAGTAGGGCGGGGAGCTGTGGCCCCCAGTGGAGTGAGGACCACCCCGGCTGACCATCCAGCACGTGCTGTGGCCAACATCGAGGTGGCCGTTCTGTGCCGCTGCCGGAGCCCGAAGAAACCTGCCTGCTGAGCTGTGGTGGTGGGGAGTGTGGTCCGCCCTTCCCTCGTGGACATGGACCAGGTGAGGGCCAGTGCGTTGGAGTGAGCTGCAGCAATACTGCAGTGGTCCTGAGGGCCCCGCTGGTGGTGAGAAGTCACAGAGCAGGCAGTGGGCCGGAGTCCGAAGACGTGCAGGGGTGAGAGGGCCCTGCCTGGTTCCCGATCGGAGAGTCTGCTGCAGGGGGACCTCAGGCGCTGTGAGCCAAAGAGACGCCGTGCGCGTGCACAGATCTTAGTGGAAGAGGTGTGGCGCAGTGGCCAGGGTGCCTGATTCCGGACTACGCGGTTTAGGGTTCGATCCCCGGTGCCGGAGGGAGGTTAGCCCAGCACCATGTGACTCTGGGCAAAAGCTTGCTTAATCTTCCCAGTGGCCCCCAGCGCCGGGGAACCACTTCGGAGGTAGCTGTGCACTTTAAAAATACTGGTATTTCATTTATTTCATTTCATTTCTTGTCCGGGCAGGCCCGAGGAGCAGGAGACAGGGAGGAGCTGCCGGGGGGAGGGGGGAGGGGGGAGGGGGGAGGGGGGAGGGGGGAGGGAGAGAAAGTGAAAGCGCAAGCACGCCATGCGCGCGTTGTGCTGAACGCGCTAGCCCTACACGTGCACACCGCCTGGAATGAAGAAGGAAAACAAGGTGGAAGAGACGTGAGATGCCGTGCACGTGCACATCGCCTGTCCGGACGCGTGCCATCTCCTGTCCCCCTTTGCTAGCAAAACCGACAACTATAGGTCTCGCTAAGGCGACCAGCGCATATGCTGCATTGCCAGGCGAGACCTAAAAAGCTGGACAGTAACAGTAAAAATTTGTGACAAAGAGTCAAAATTCAGGACAAAAGGTCATTTTTACAGACACACCTGAGGGCAGCTGACAAAAGTTCAAGCCAAAACAGGATAATGTTGTTTAGTTTACATTACACATTGGAGTATTGAGCAAACCTTCAAACGTAGTTGGACATATTAAATGAGAAAAAAAACCTAGCAGATATATACACATTCTGCAGAATTTGACAACCGATTTAAGGGGCAGTTTTCACAATTCTACCCCGCACCGTGAATAATAGTGCCAGAGGCAATCCTGTGTTGCTGCACATAGACTTCACAGACAGTAGGATCAGTGGGGATCCCCACACACCAGGTGGCCTTCTCAGCACAGTACACTGACTGGATTTGGGACCATAGTGGTAGATGGTGGACGTGGGGGGGCTGCGTGTACTTTGCAGTCGGGCCCCTTTAAGTTTCGTTACGCCTCTGCGTAGCACTACTAGAGAATGCGAAACAGACAAATGATGGTGTGAAAGGGAGAGAGAGGGTTATATACAGGGATGAAGAGACAGACATTTGGAACAGTGAGAATGAACAGTGAGAGAAGAGGAAGCAAGGGTTTGCCATCTGAGAGAAAGAACAATCAGTGAAAAGAGGATTACAAAAGAAGATGGGGCAGAGAAAGGAGCAACAAACAGATACAGAAAGATGCTTAGGGTGACAGAGAGAAGGTTAAGAAGAAAAAAAAGTTGAGGTGTCATATAACAAGTAAGGTAGAGGGAACCGAGAGTAACATAACATAACGTGTATTTGTAAAACGCAAGTTCACGATACTAAGGGTATCTTGGCAATGAATAACAGATGTTTATTGTTATCCAACTCAATGGTACTCATTGTAAGCATGTCAGGGAGTGAAAGAGGCAGAGACGGATGGCAAGGTAGCTCTCCTACCTCCTACCTTCCTCTCTCTCAGAGGAGGGAACAGATGGAGAAAAGGCAACTGAGAGCGAAAGAGGCTTAAAAGGGAGTAAACAGAGAGATTATGTGAGGGTTCACTTTATAACTTGAATGTCAGAGCTTTCAATCTCAGTTCCAATGCACCAATTCTTTGGAAATAAGGTGCTCTTCTGCTCTTTCATGCAGAGGAGAGCAGCACCTTCATTTACTAGGGTGTGTTGCGTGAAATGTTAGTAAATCTACCCATCAACCATTTGGCACAGGTGTAGAGACATACATTTTGGTGCCGATCACGATCCGGTAAAAACCGGGTACGAACCGTCGGACGGAGCATATTCTCCGTCCGACGCGTACCCGGTCGTCAAAATATACAAACATGGAATTACGATTTGCACGGAAACCCCATTTCCGTACGAATCGTGCAAAACCCCGACCGACGAAAATAAACGTACAAATGCGATCCGGGAAAGCGCCGACGTGACGTCGGGACGCACGGAGCCTGCCATTCACGCACCAGGAATCACGATTCGCACCGACGTCATCCCGCACGGTGAATATTTTCCGGCTGCCAAAAACTGCCGGGAAATCAGGACGACGCGAACAAGGAGTACCTGTACGCGACGGACAGACATGGACCCGAACCTACGTGTCATCCCGGCCCTCATAGCAGTCAACCTCCTCTACAGGTTACGACGCAGACGCCGCAGAAGGTCAGAACAACAAAGAGAGGGGGGAAAGGGGGGGGGGTGGCAGGACCAGGGGCAGGCCACAAAACCCCCACCAAAGTCACACAGCACACATGCCCTGGACATACCTGACCCTCAGGCCCTGGTCACTACGAGGGGGTGGGGGCGTGTCCAGCAAAGCCAGCGACCGCCACAACGGAAGTGCTTGACGACGCGAACCAGCAACACAACAATACAGGTACGTCCCGTACCCACGCCTTAAGAGCGTGGGTACGAGTCGTACCCCGCCCACACCTACGTCATCCCAACAATGGCGAGACGGCTGTACCCACGTGGCAATGGCCTGGGTACGGCCCGCACAAGCATTCCACAACGTGGGTACGGATATGTACGGACCGTACCCCCACCACCGTATGCATGGAGCGTACCCCCAACCCCAACAGTGTAAGTACGACCCGTACCCCCACCCGCGTACGTATGGAGCGTACCCCCCCTGCCAACAGTGTAAGTACGACCCGTACCCTCACCCGCATACGTATGGAGCGTACCCCCCACCCCAACAGTGTACGTACGACCCGTACCCTCACCCACGTACGTATGGAGCGTACCCCCCACCCCAACAGTGTACGTACGGACCAAAACCCCACCTGCATATGCATGGAGCGCACCCCCCACCCCAAGAGTGTAAGTATGACCCGTACCCCCACCCACGTATGTATGGAGCGTACCCCCCCTGCCAACAGTGTAAGTACGACCCCCACCCCCACCCGCATACGTATGGAGCGTACCCCCCACCCCAACAGTGTAAGTACGACCCGTACCCTCACCCGCGTACGTATGGAGCGTACCCCCCCTGCCAACAGTGTAAGTACGACCCGTACCCTCACCCGTGTACGTATGGAGCGTACCCCACCCCAACAGTGTATGTACGACCCGTACCCTCACCCGCGTACATATGGAGCATACCCCCCAACCCAACAGTGTACGTACGGAGCGTAACCCCACCCATGTATGTATGGAGCGTACCCCCCCTGCCAACAGTGTAAGTATGACCCGTACCCTCACCCACGTACGTATGGAGCGTACCCCCACCCCAACAGTGTACGTACGACCCGTACCCCCACCCGCGTACGTATGGAGCGTACCCCCCCTGCCAACAGTGTAAGTACGACCCGTACCCCCACCCGCGTACGTATGGAGCGTACCCCCCACCCCAACAGTGTACGTACGGACCGTAACCCCACCCGCGTAGGCATGGAGCGTACCCCCACCCCAACAGTGTACGTACGACCCGTACCCCCACCCGCGTACGTATGGAGCGTACCCCCCACCCCAACAGTGTAAGTACGACCCGTACCCTCACCCGCGTACGTATGGAGCGTACCCCCCACCCCAACAGTGTACGTACGGACCGTAACCCCACCCGCGTAGGCATTGAGCGTACCCCCCACCCCAAGAGTGTAAGTACGACCCGTACCCCCACCCGCGTACGTATGGAGCGTACCCCCCCCTGCCAACAGTGTAAGTACGACCCGTACCCCCACCCGCGTACGTATGGAGCGTACCCCCCACCCCAACAGTGTAAGTACGACCCGTACCCTCACCCGCGTACGTATGGAGCATACCCCCCCACGCCAACAGTGTAAGTACGACCCGTACCCTCACCCGCGTATGCATGGAGCGAACCCACACACGTGTATGTTCTAAGCGTACATATCCTGAAATAGGAGAGGTGTGTGCAGAGTCCTCCCAGCAGTGCCCAGACACAGGAGGGGTGGGTGCCTAACACTCCCAGCAGTGCCCAGAGACAGGAGGGGTGGGTGCCTAACACTCCCAGCAGTGCCCAGAGACAGGAGGGGTGGGTGCAGAGTCCTCCCAGCAGTGCCCAGACACAGGAGGGGTGGGTGCAGAGTCCTCCCAGCAGTGCCCAGACGCAGGAGGGGTGGGTGCAGAGTCCTCCCAGCAGTGCCCAGACACAGGAGGGGTGGGTGCAGAGTCCTCCCAGCAGTGCCCAGACACAGGAGGGGTGGGTGCCGAGTCCTCCCAGCAGTGCCCAGACACAGGAGGGGTGGGTGCAGAGTCCTCCCAGCAGTGCCCAGACACAGGAGGGGTGGGTGCAGAGTCCTCCCAGCAGTGCCCAGACGCAGGAGGGGTGGGTGCAGAGTCCTCCCAGCAGTGCCCAGACACAGGAGGGGTGGGTGCAGAGTCCTCCCAGCAGTGCCCAGAGACAGGAGGGGTGGGTGCCTAACACTCCCAGCAGTGCCCCTGCAAAGAAAAGGATGGAGTACCCACAGATCCAATGCCCACAAATGTCAGTCAGGTGCACAAAGATACTGCAGTACATGTACCACATGTGTGCGAGGCTGGAAGTATACATATGCATAGCGCCTAAAAGAATACATGTACACATGAAGTCATGGCAACAGTCTACATACACAAGTACAGTGACCACCAAGGACGCCACGAATGATGCAGGTGGAGACATCGCTCAGCATGCATGGGCCAAGTCTAACGAGTCCGTCACACACCCAGCCAATGTAGACACAGCTCAGCACCACATATTGGAAAGACCCTGCAGGGAAGAAGTCAGGTTACACAGAGGAAGGAACACACCTTGGGACGATGTCACCATGCAGTAACTGCTTACATGAACAAAGTTATGTAGCCAACAGCTTGTGATGGCACACAGATACCAGGATCCACCCTATGACCAGCACAAGACGACAATTCCCACACACCCAACACATAATCACCACCCAAAATAATGGGGCAGGTCCACCAACAGCAATACCAGACAGACAGTAGTGTACAAAGGAAAAATAAATTGCTTTAATCAGCATCCAAAACATATGTTTTTCACTTCAAAGTTCAAAAAGTACTATGCCCATAGGGCAAACCAAAGTTCCAATCCAGGTGGGGGACACAGTGGGACACGTGTCCCCTAGCTTGCCTGCACAGTCAGACTCCATCGTCTTCCAGAGCGGGGAGGGCATCATGTGGGGGGGAAGGACCAGGCACCGCAGGGACATGAGGGCGAAGGGTAGGTGTCGTGGGTGCAGGGATGGAGGACTCCACCACAGGGGGTGGGTCAGGACCAAAGGCGGAGGCCAGGATGGCGCTGCACACCTTTGCAAGGTCCTCCAGCGTCTCCCCTGCACCTGAAGGAACCACAGGCCCCAAGGAGGCAGGGGGGCGGAGGGATGGGTCGCAGCGCCACTGGGGGAGGGTGTGGACAGGGGGGGGACTCAACCACCCTGACCGGGGACTCCCTTGACCGCTTGCGGGGTGGTGTCACAGTGGGGCTCAGGGACAGAGCGGCCATGAAGGAGTCCTTGCTGGAAATGTGGCCAGGAGAGCTGAGGGGAGGGGATTTGGAGGGAGTGGATTGGGTGGAATGCGGACTCCCACTCTGGCTGCATGACTTACGTTTGCCCCCCGGCCCAGTGGGTGAGCCTACTTCACCCTGTGTGTGCGTGCCAGGAGGTGTGAGTATGACCTTCCCTGCTGGTGTGGTGCCTGTGTCTGTTGTGGTGGGTGCATGCTGACGTCTGGGTGTACGTGGGACAGGCATGGGAGTGGGAAGTGTGGATGGGGCAGGGGTAGTGGGTGGGACGTAGCGCTGCAGGAGACCCACTGCTGCAGTCAGTGTCGAGTCTATGGACCTCAGCAACTGGCGTTGGTCAGCCTGCGATGAAAAAATGCCCTCCAAGTATGCCTCCATGTTGTGCAGCACTTGGCTGTGGCCATGGAGGACATTAAGGATCGCAGCCTGACCAATCTGCAACTGCCGCTGGATGTCCACAGACTCGGCATTGGCGGCAGCAGTGGAGACAGGGGCAGGGGGTGCGGTGCCTGGCAGGAAGGAGACATGTGGTGACCGGGCACGCTGGGAAGGGACACGAGCAAGTGGGAGGCGGCTGATGGCAATGGAGGGGGCGGGGTGCGATGTTGTGGCGCTGTCAGCTGGTGGTGCAGCCTCCGCCCACTAGGAGAGATCATCCTCGGACCCGTCAGCTTCATATTCAGTTGTGCCAGTGGACAGGTCCTCGGCCTCACTCTCCTCCGCCTCAGTACCACTCAATGTGCCAGCCACGATGTCAACGCTGGCACTGGTGCTCGGTCCCTCCGCTCCGTCTGTGCTCATGTCTCCCTCCGTGTCCCCCGACGATGCTGTGGGCAAGGTGAAGAGACAGCAATTAATCACACACCTGTATACATATGTCACATGAGTCCAATCTACATAGGTTACAGTGCATAGCCTGAAAAGAAAGATGAGTAACATCTACAAAACAAGGTACAGATGTAGGGCATGCAACACACAGTTGGTTCACCCACCATGCCACTGAAAATCCATGGAGAGCATGACACAATTGCAAATGACATGAAATGGAGTTTTTTAGAAGAAACAAGGTCCCGTTCAATTTAGGATAGTATTAAATATCACAATTTTCCAATCAAAAATTGGATTATATGTTTTATTCAGAAAGTGATTAAGATATAATACAGTTACTACGAACAAAAATACATGTGGTGAAATAAGTGAGCAGCCCGTGAGTTGTAAAAGGAAATCAGCCGATTTCCTAACCGCAGGCAAGTGACTTAAAATGTGACTTAAGGATTATTGAAAGTCACAATTGAACAACATCTCGTGCTCTAATAAAAATTACAATGTATCATCAAGAGATTGGAGATGTCACTCACATCTCTAATCTCTTGATGATACATTGTAATTTTTATTAGAGCACGAGATGTTGTTCAATTGTGACTTTCAATAATCCTTATTTCACACACACAAAAAGTCACATTTTAAGTCACTTGCCTGCGGTTAGGAAATCGGCTGATTTCCTTTTACAACTCACGGGCTGCTCACTTATTTCACCACATGTATTTTTGTTCGTAGTAACTGTATTATATCTTAATCACTTTCTGAATAAAACATATAATCCAATTTTTGATTGGAAAATTGTGATATTTAATCCTATCCTAAATTGAACGGGACCTTGTTTCTTCTAAATAACTTTCTACCCTTGGTCCCTTCTGATCAATAGGGTTTCCTTGTTTCTATTTTATGAAATGGAGTTTGACATAGGAGCCGGGCCCTGGGGACAATCCAGCACTGCATCTGCACCACACAGCGTTGCCGAAAATAGGGATGAGCAGGGACCATATCCATGAACTTGAGGCACATGCTGCATAGGTAATACTGAAAACATGCCCAACATGACTGGCTCACTGCACCTTGAGTGTATGTCCAGACAAACATCACACACTGGCCAGACCTAGCAAGGAGAGTTCAGGTTTTGACATGTTGGCTTTGCCCGCACCAACCACCCCCTACATGAGACAATTTGTTGACATACAGGAAGCACTTACATCTCTTAGTCTGGGTGAAATACACAGGGGCTGCATAAATGCAAGATTGGACGCCAAATTCCCAAGGTGCGCCTGTCCAAATAATCATGTGCAAATGGCCATCATCAGATGATTGTAACAAGACACACAGGCACTGGCCACCGTGAGTATGAACAAGGAAAATCAGGTCAGGCTGTACAGTGGACACTTGTACTACATTTCACGTCAATATACATGGTGCCAGGGGACAATGGCACAGAGCACAACCTATGCTGTAGACACTGAGAGTGTCCACGTTTTGTGATGACACACATGACATCTATGAAAATATGCCCCAGGGGACAGTAGTGGCCACACAGCTCCATGGTCCTGAATGGGAATGACTGCAACACACGCCACCATCCCTGCACTATGCGTATCGCACACTCATGCACATCATGTCACAGGCCACAACATAGGACATGCGCGCTGTAAGGCATGACACTTGAGAGACTAACTCCCATGTCTGGACTCAGCATCAGTGCAAACTGACATGGAACCCACATGTACTGAACTGGACAGGGCACAGGCAAGGTCCCTAAACCTGTTACACACCACCCCCACACATGATGCTACAGGCATAGTTCACAGGGAGAAAGCGCCAGCCTACATTAGCTTGTGAAGGAGTGACTACACACAGACCAGGGAACATATTGCAAGGAGGGGAAGGGAGGCAGGAGAGCACAGCTATACTGTGGGTAACTGGATCTGCACAGCACCTTTAAACCCTGTCAGTGAATCCATGCAACTGTGCACTTACAAATGCTGGTGACACACAACAAACACACATGTACCTACCCCCTTCCTGCTGCTGCTTCTCCTGTAAGCGCCTCTCCAAGTCTGGAAATACCACCGCCAGCACACGCTTGTGGATGTGGGTCAGACGGCGGCGCCCCCGGTTCTTATGGGTCTCAGGTGAGTCCCCCAGCAGGACCCGTGCGATCCTCCGCGTCCAGCACCGGATATCCTGCCAGCGTTTCCTCACCTGGGACAGGCGCCGCTTCCGACCATCCGCACTCCTCACGGCACTGACGGCGGTCAGCCATATCTGCTTCTTAGCAGAGGCGCCTACCTGTGAGGATGAACAAGTGACACTACATCAATACACCAGGCACATGTCACAGAGAGACATGTTAGAACAAATGTGCTGTGTACAACAAGGCATAGTATGCATCCAACGCATTGCACCTTTGTCATAGGGACATGATCCTCTGGGGAAGGGCAAAAGCAGTACGTGCCATTGAAAGTACACAGGTGGAATGAGGGCAACGACACAATCAATGATCCAGGCACACACTGTGCATCACAAGGTACACCAGGATAATGTGCAGCACCTCTAAGCAGTCACATGCCACAGGCCACTGACGCTACCGCAGCAGAGTACACAGACACACACAGGCACAGGACATTCACCTTCCATTGCCAAATGCTGCGACAAAACTCACTCTGCACATGTGCCACTAGACGGGGGGGGGGGCTCACAGGTGTGGGGCTGGCTCTGCACGTCAGACACACAGCACTGCTCCCTGCTCACATCACATGGGCAGGGTATATCCATCCCTCATGCAGCCCGGGTGCCACACCCCACATATGCACCCACCCACATGACAGGGGACTTACACACACACCGATGTCCAGGGTACGAACACATCATGTGGACACTCTCAGCACAGGTACACAGAACTAACACACATCTGTGGGTACAGTCACCTGTCACACTGGGCTGACCACATAATCACATGAGGACTGTAGAGGCTACATTCCCAGGAGGACAAGACAGGCAGAATGTGGCATGCACCATGCAGTGATTGTCACAGTAAACACAATGCAAGTGAGGACGGCAGACATGCACCACAGCATGCACTGGCTGGGAGACATCAGGCATTCCCCCCCCCCCGGGACCCCCCCTACAGTACATAGCATGTGTGCCACACCTGGACACAATGCCAGAAGTCACAGTCACAAAAAAGGGACACAGTCTGTGCCAGTGGACTCTGCACTCACCTGATACCCTGGTCGCCCATACAGCATGGGGTACTGTGGGAGGATCACATCCAGCAAAGCCAGGCTCTCCTCCAGGGTGAAAGGCTGTGACCTCTCCACAGACCTTGACATGGTTCCAGGGAATCAGTAGCAGCAGCTGGGTCGTGGAATACAAAGATGTGCAGGCGAGTGCTCCCTCATGGGAACTGGATGCCTTATATCTGCCTTGCTGGCCTGTTTCATGCATAGGAGTACAGAGTGATTGGTCACTCACATTTGCATCCTATGTTTCCTCCAATCCCTTCAAACCTAGCACAGTCAGTGGGTTCTTATTGTGTTTTTTTCTTCAGCATGATGTCAACTCCACAAACACATTGCAACAAAGTAGATTCATTCCAACTGACATCTGCTGTACACCTTCCGGAAAAAATTCAAACTTTAAACTTGGTCTCCATGACAACCAGCATGCATGTATGCCTTTATACTTGTCCCTCATGTGTCCCCTATGTAATTTTGAGATTCACACACAGGTACGGTGCGTTCCGGGGCCCTAGGGCACCCCAAATGCATAGCAACGGCCCGTACAGGCGTGTGTACGCTCCGTACCACTATGGGTGTTCTCGTGTATGCGTACTCATAGTGATAGTGAGCGTACAGGCGTGTGTACGCTCCGTACCACTATGGGTGTTCTCGCGTATGCGTACTCATAGTGATAGTGAGCGTACAGGTGTGTGTACGCTCCGTACCACTATGGGTGTTCACACGTATGCGTACTCATAGTGATAGTGAGCGTACAGGCGTGTGTACGCTCCGTACCACTATGGGTGTTCACGCGTATGCGTACTCATGGTGGTACGGAGCGTACACATGCCTGTACGCTCACTATCACTATGAGTACGCATACGCGAGAACACCCATAGTGGTACGGAGCGTACACACGCCTGTACGCTCACTATCACTATGAGTACGCATACGCGAGAACACCCATAGTGAGACGGAGCGTACACACGCCTGTACGCTCACTATCACTATGAGTACGCATACGCGAGAACACCCATAGTGGTACGGAGCGTACACACGCTTGTACGCTCACTATCACTATGAGTACGCATACGCGAGAACACCCATAGTGAGACGGAGCGTACACACGCCTGTACGCTCACTATCACTATGAGTACGCATACGCGAGAACACCCATAGTGGTACGGAGCGTACACACGCCTGTAAGCTCACTATCACTATGAGTACGCATACGCAAGAACACCCATAGTGAGACGGAGCGTACACACGCCTGTACGCTCACTATCACTATAAGTACGCATACGCGAGAACACCCATAGTGAGACGGAGCGTACACACGCCTGTACGCTCACTATCAATATGAGTACCCATACGCGAGAACACCCATAGTGAGACGGAGCGTACACACGCCTGTACGCTCACTATCACAATGAGTACGCATACGCGAGAACACCCATAGTGGTACGGAGCGTACACACGCCTGTACGCTCACCATCACTATGGGTACACATACGGCAGCACTCCCATAGTGATACGGGAACGTACACAGGCCCTCTTTGCGAAAGTACGGCGCTTTTCACACATCACAGTGGTGACAGGCAGCACACAGGAAGGAATAGGGCTGACATACTTGTCCATGGATGGACATCAAGGCATTGTCTGGGCAGTACTACATGTGTGGGGCACAGGTGTGAAAGGCTGTGATGTGGCACATTACTCCTGAGTCGAGAAGGCACCAGATGTATGATGAGATGTGTACACATGTAATGTGTGACGGTGCAATGTGTGCCAGGCATGCCCTTGAATCCTTTGACATGTGTGCATGTCGTACTGCACACTTGGGATGAGCGTCACTGGCATGGCACGGAAAACAACACACGCAAGTGTCCCCTGAGGCCCGGTACAGGGGTTACCACACCAGACATGTCACCACCCACGGTGCACGATGTGACTATGTCATGTATGTGTGGGGGGTTCCCATTAGGTTGATGTTGGAGCTCCCTCAAAAGCAGCAGCTGTTGCAGCAACCAACATGTGTGTGTGTGTAGATTGACATGGCACACTGTTCCGCACACCATGCCACATGTGGTATCGGATGTGAGGTGCGTATGTATGCATGGGACACGGAGTAGCGTAACAGGGACATGTCTGCATCCTCTCTATGAATGTGTGGTGAGTCATCACATGTACACCTTCATGGCAAGGTGTGTGGGCTGTCCTAGTGTAATGTCATGTGACCTGTGGCTCTAGTGTTCCGCTACCAGTCTCTGCAATCGACATCCTACTTCTGCTGATGTGTGGATGTATTTCACTCCTGTCTTGCGTCTGGCTGTTCACTTACACTGGGACACAGCTAATCCCATGCCATGGCATGTGGAGGTTCTCAATCTCCGTGTGTAGATTCATTCCAACTGACATCTGCTGTACACCTTCCGGAAAAAATTCAAACTTTAAACTTGGTCTCCATGACAACCAGCATGCATGTATGCCTTTATACGTGTCCCTCATGTGTCCCCTATGTAATTTTGAGATTCACACACAGGTACGGTGCGTTCCGGAGCCCTAGGGCACCCCAAATGCATAGCAATGGCCCGTACAGGCGTGTGTACGCTCCGTACCACTATGGGTGTTCTCGCGTATGCGTACTCATAGTGATAGTGAGCGTACAGGCGTGTGTACGCTCCGTACCACTATGGGTGTTCTCGCGTATGTGTACTCATAGTGATAGTGAGCGTACAGGTGTGTGTACGCTCCGTACCACTATGGGTGTTCATGTGTATGCGTACTCATAGTGATAGTGAGCGTACAGGCGTGTGTACGCTCCGTACCACTATGGGTGTTCACGCGTATGCGTACTCATGGTGGTACGGAACGTACGTACGCTCACTATCACTATGAGTACGCATACGCGAGAACACCCTTAGTGGTACGGAGCGTACACACGCCTGTACGCTCACTATCACTATGAGTACGCATACGCGAGAACACCCATAGTGAGACGGAGCGTACACACGCCTGTACGCTCACTATTACTATGAGTACGCATACGCGAGAACACCCATAGTGGTACGGACGCTCACTATCACTATGAGTACGCATACGCGAGAACACCCATAGTGAGACGGAGCGTACACACGCCTGTACGCTCACTATCACTATGAGTACGCATACGCGAGAACACCCATAGTGGTACGGAGCGTACACACGCCTGTATGCTCACTATCACTATGAGTACGCATACGCGAGAACACCCATAGTGAGACGGAGCGTACACACGCCTGTACGCTCACTATCACTATGAGTACGCATACGCGAGAACACCCATAGTGAGACGGAGCGTACACACGCCTGTACGCTTACTATCACTATGAGTACGCATACGCGAGAACACCCATAGTGAGACGGAGCGTACACACGTCTGTACGCTCACTATCACTATAAGTACGCATACGCGAGAACACCCATAGTGAGACGGAGCGTACACACGCCTGTACGCTCACTATCACTATGAGTACGCATACGCGAGAACACCCATAGTGAGACGGAGCGTACACACGCCTGTACGCTCACTATCACTATGAGTACGCATACGCGAGAACACCCATAGTGGTACGGAGCGTACACACGCCTGTACGCTCACCATCACTATGGGTACACAGTCAGTCAAGTCAGTCAATTACTTTTATTCGATCAATAAAAGATCATAAAAAGAGACAAAACACACATAAAATCACAGTATGAGAAATACAGAGCAAAAGTGCATCAATTACAAATCTGGTATTAAGAAACATGTTCAAAATTTAAAATTACGAAGAGAACCTATTACATCGGTTCAATACTAAGTTAAAATGAATAAATAGAATTTGGAGATACAATTTCTGTCTAAAAAAGACTAACAGGGATGGAATAGTCCATAACTATGGGCCACCGCCCGTCACAGCCATAACCGTTGTGTTGAGAGTATGCCGCTCTCTGGCACGCTTCTTACTAATGCGAACAGCTGCGACTAAAAAGTTTGCTACGTAAAAGGCAGTGGTAATATTAGGCAGGAGTTGCAGGGACAGAAGCGCTGGCCGAACCTGAACATGGCCAGCCCCTTTAAGTAAGGGTAACAGGTATTTTGTCCTAATATGTACAAAATGCTCACAAAACATGATGAAATGTAATGTGTCTTGGCTAGAAAAATTGTCACAGTCACAAGGGGGCGCATTATCCTGGGTTGCCCACGTGGGATAAAAACCTAGCACATACGGTATCAAGTTTAAACGAAATTTAATCAAGAGAGACCTGTGAAGTGGGCTTGTGACAAAAGCCAGGTAGGGTTCAAGGCCCGGAACAGTAATTAGCCCATAGTTCCTTCTCACTACCGGCTTAGTTAATTCGGTGTCCTCCCTCTCGACCGTTAATCTTGTCATTAATGCGGTCTTAATCCCCTTAATGTCCTGCTTGTTAATGCATTCAGGGGAATTGAAGAGCACTGAACGTCCCACTGAGCTCAACATCTTTTTAACGTATACTAGCCATGGAATTGTGTGGGCTCTTTCCATGGCTAGACAATCCTTTAGTATTAAATGTGTTAAAGGGATATCTTGATTAAGCCAGGTTTTGAGCCAGCATGTGACAGGTGCCATTTTAATTAAGTCGACAACATACCCCAAGCCCAATTCTGAATGAATTGTAAAAGTAGGTGTGGACTGAGGAACGGACAGCAAGGATCTTAAAAACTTGTTTTCCACCCTCTGGATGGTGTCATTTCTGGAATAGCCCCATATGGCGGAGCCATAGGTGGCCAATGCCAGGGTTTTAGCTTTATAGACTTTCAGGATGGCCTCCAGGGGGCGACTACCCAACCGTTTGGCAAAGCCAAGTATAGCTGCCACAGATCTTGCCATTGCGTTGCCTTTTAAATTGTGTTGAGGACCCCACGTACCCTTCTCGTCAAAAATGACCCCTAAATAGGTGAAAATTGGGACCCTTTTGACCTCGTGGCTTAGACAAAAGAAGGATTTAGATTTCTTTTTCCTACTAGCCTGGCCCGTGATCATGACCTGTGATTTTTGGGTATTAACTTTCAGGTCTAACGATGTCATAAAATCTCCGAAAGAGGCCAGTAGTCTGTCAAGGGCCACTCCTGTACGCGCTAAAAGAACGGCGTCGTCCGCGTAAAGGAGGACTGGGATCTTGGTGTCTCCTACACGTGGTACATCCACCGCTGCGTTTGCCAGGGCGGGGTCCAGGGCATTGATGTAAAGCGTGAAAAGGAGGGGTGCCAGTATGCATCCCTGCCTTACACCTCGCTCTGACTTGAAGCGGCTGGTACACCTTCCCCCCTGGGTGACTCTCACCGAGGCTGATAAATCACGATGAAGATCCGCCAAAAAACCAACCAGAGGGGGGTCAACTCCATTAGCCAAAAGAATACTCCACAATTTCGACCTATTAACTAGGTCGAAAGCTGAGGAGAGGTCCATAAAGGCCATGTACAAAGACCCCTCCTTTGCGATAGTGTATTTACAAATAAGTAAGTGGAGATTCAGACATTGATCCTGCGTGCTCCTATTAGCCCTAAAACCATATTGGGCGTCACATAATATACTGTTACCTGCCAACCATGTGTTCAATCTGCCCAAGATGACTCTGCCTAAGATTTTAACAGCAGAGTCAATTAGGGAGATCGGCCTATAACATGCCGGATCATCCCTCTGGCCTTTTTTAAAAATTGGGATAATAATAGATGTCGCCCAGGACTCAGGGATATACTTGTGTCTTGCAGCATTAAAAACATTAGTTAGTATTTTGGCCCATAGTTTAGGTGCGGACCTGTATAGGTCAGCCGGGACGCCGTCAGGGCCTGGTGCCTTACTCTTCGATGTCTCTAGGATGGCTTTTTCCACCTCCTCCACCCTGAAGGCCGAGACAGGACCAGCCCGATTTAAGGCTGACAACCCCTCTGAATTCCCATGTGAGACAGAACTATAAATTTTTCCGAAGTGGGCTAACCACTGTTCGTCAGGAATGCTACATTCCAGGGTCTGATTCCCACTATCGGAAAAAAAGGGGTGATTTATCAGTCCCCAGAATTTGGAACTATCCCGCAAGGTGTCCGGTAACAGCAAATTGTTCCAGGCTTCTTCCTGGATCTCATTTTTACGTGCTTTGATTGCTAATTTATACTGTTTCCGCAAAGAAGTAACTAGAGGTCTGTTTCTTGGTTTGCCTTTTATTGCCTTCAGAAGGGCAGAATGGGCCTTAAAACAATTGGTGTTGAACCATTTTTTCCCTGTGGCACAACCTGACTTGGGTTTGGTCAGGAGGGCCGCATTTATATATTGACAAATGATGGCAAAAGCCTCAACAATGCTAGAGTTGGAGTTGGCGTAGTCTAGGCATATATCCATCTGAGGTTCAGCTTTAGCCAGGACATCTTGACAAAAAGAGAACGGGGACACCTGGGCCCATTTTACCCTCCTGCCCTGGTCTTTTACTATCAGGGCTCTAGATCCCAAGGTACTAGGCTCTTTAAAGGCCAAAAACCCATCCGAGGCGACCTCTACTATCACTGGATTGTGGTCACTGAATGCGGAGTCCTCCACCCTGTAGTTTAAAATCAAAACTAAAAGCAAAGAGGAAACATAAATGTAATCGATGACTGACCCTGAATCCGGGCCTTTGAAGGTAGGTGGTCTCTGCCCCGCCGTGCAGTAACCAGGTTCAGAGAGATCTGAGGTAGCCAATAGGCTCTCCAAAGCCTCACCTGATTTAGTATGTTCGAAGTGTGTGGATGAAGCGTAGGGAGAACCCTCCTCTTCATCCAAAATGCAACCTAGACTGCAAGGATGGATATTAAAATCACCCATTAAAATTACCTCAAAACTATTGTGAAGCGCCCTGTATTTATCCAAAACCTCCCCCACAGATTCTAGGTGGTGATTTGGACTGACACTATCTTTAGAATTATAAAAATTTATCAAAAGTAGAGAAGGAGAGTTTGCCACCACTAATTCTACTACTAAACAGTGTTGGGAGCCAGAATCAACCTGTTTGGCGGAGCCTTTCAGGTTCAAAGAAACGAGCAAGGCAAGGCCCCCCTTAGCCCTCCCCGCCAAGCTAGGTGTTGCTGGGATATAAAAATGAACAAAGCCGTCCAAAAAAAGGTTGTTTGATGTGTCCCAGGTTTCCTGTAGGGCGATAATATCGTGGGACACAACATAACCAATCCATAAATCATCCTGGCTTTTACGTCTGGTGCCGGCAACATTCCAACTTAAAATTTTGCAGGTGTTTTTTCTGTCGGATAAGTCGTGCGACACACTGACTTCTAGACCCTTTCCCTCAGATCTAGTTCGTAGGTTATCAACAGAAGGGGACAAACTAAAAAAAGGCCCCTCCAGGCCCGGTCAGGCTGATGCTTCCAGATGATATGTGTTATCGGTACTCTGGATAGGAGGCATTACAAAGTTTGGGTTGGATCCGGTCCTGTCCTGGATTTGGACTAGACTTCCGGGGGTGTTGAAGTAAGGATTATAAAAATGCCTTAGATCATGGACCCTGATTTCTGACCTATCCCAACTAGGTGGATGGTCACAGATGAGGTGCACCACTCGGGTATCCCTGAAATTAATGATGATACAATCCCCTTGGACATTTTTTGGTCTGGGACCAACCCAACTAACTCTTCTGGCAAAAAGAATTTTCCCGTCCATAAAGTTCGGGATAGGTCTCTTTTGATTGAGCCAGAAAGTGACTTTATTTTTAAGTTGTTGATAAGATTCCTCTGTGTCGCTCTTCAATTCCGGAACACCGGATAAAACAGCAACATAGGGAATGGATTCAGGAGGTAAATGGATGCAGACATTCGAGGATTTAGAGGGTTTAGTTATCCTATCTCCATGAACTATGTTTGAACCTTTGTGTGAAGACCTACTATCCGATTTGGTTCCGAGTAAGTCCTTTGAGCCATCCCTATCCTGAATACTACCTTGAATGCTAGTATTGTCTGCTATCGAGATTCTGGGTGGAACTACCCTAGAGTCGACTATTGGGGGTATAACGATATTGGGGGAAGAAAGTGGCAGGGCAGGAAGGGTATGAGTCACCTTAATGGGATTAACACAGTCCTTGGTGGCTAATTTAATAACATTTTTTAATGAGCAAAAATTATCTAAAATAGTTTGCTCAAGACGGTCTACTTTGTCAGAAACCACCTTTACCCTATCCAAAAGTGGTGATATCAGGGAGCGGACTATTTGTTCAATCTGGGGAATCAGGTCATTTTGTTGGGGCTGGTCCTGATGTCTGTTGTCAATTTCATCCCCAATAGCGATATCGGCAGACTGAACCAAACCAGACTTCGCTGGTGGGCCAGTCGTGATGTTAGTATGCTTTGCCAATCTCTCGCCCTGAGATAGCCCATCTCTCTTCCTCTTACAGGCTGCCCTATTGCTACCCTTTTTTTGGGCTCTTGTCTGTGGATGACTAGGGACAGATTGGGAGTGAATCAGAGCACTAGTGACTGTAAGGGGAGCCTCTCTCGGGGCATCATTTGTGTCATTCTGATCGGCTATTGTGATGGAGCTAACTACTAGGTCCCGCTGTTGCCCAATTTCTTCCGCACCCTGCAGAACAGGGTTCTTGGGGGATTTTGCTAGGGCAAGTAAGCCTAAAGAGGAGCGTCTAGCTTGGCTTAGCTCTGCAGATAACCGGCGCTCGGTGATAGCTAGTTCCTGTTCTAAAACCGAGACCGCTCTCGTGATAAATTGATCCATAGTACCAGACACAGACCCGCCTCCTCCCAAACGCTTCCCCTTGCCTGCCATCAGGCACTGTATACACCCCTATGACAAGATACAGTCCCAGGACAGTGTTGGGGATATGGTGTGACGATAGTCCAAGTATTAAATCACAATACTACTTTTCACATTATCAACCTGAGGGATCAACAACCTCAAATCATACTTATGCAGTACAAACTACTACTCATATCACAAATGACGTAACACAGTGCAAATCTACCTTCCTGGTGGTGAGCACTTAGAAGTGTCAGAGGGGTGGCCCAGTCCAGTCAGGTCCAGGCAGTGACGGGCAAGGACGGGCCCGCCCTTGGCCCGGGCTTCTCCCGCGCGCGTCCCGCGCTGCGGTGACACCTGGCGGCCTATGTAGTGGACCGGCGCTGCCAGGTGTCGTCACCGCGAGCGCCGCTCGCCAGTGGTGCCGGGAAATGAAGTTCCGGTGCGCCGTTCCCCTCACGGCGATAGCGGAAGCGTCCGCAAGCAGGGCGATGGCAGTAGGGTATCCCCGCAGCACTAGCCGTTCCCCTCACGGCGGATGGATCAGCAGGGCAGCAGGTAGGTCAAGTACAAAGCGTCCCGCGCTGCGGTGACACCTGGCGGCCTATGTAGTGGACCGGCGCTGCCAGGTGTCGTCACCGCGAGCGCCGCTCGCCAGTGGTGCCGGGAAATGAAGTTCCGGTGCGCCGTTCCCCTCACGGCGATAGCGGAGGCGTCCGCAAGCAGGGCGATGGCAGTAGGGTATCCCCGCAGCACTAGCCGTTCCCCTCACGGCGGATGGATCAGCAGGGCAGCAGGTAGGTCAAGTACAAAGCGTCCCGCGCTGCGGTGACACCTGGCGGCCTATGTAGTGGACCGGCGCTGCCAGGTGTCGTCACCGCGAGCGCCGCTCGCCAGTGGTGCCGGGAAATGAAGTTCCGGTGCGCCGTTCCCCTCACGGCGATAGCGGAGGCGTCCGCAAGCAGGGCGATGGCAGTAGGGTATCCCCGCAGCACTAGCCGTTCCCCTCACGGCGGATGGATCAGCAGGGCAGCAGGTAGGTCAAGTACAAAGCGTCCCGCGCTGCGGTGACACCTGGCGGCCTATGTAGTGGACCGGCGCTGCCAGGTGTCGTCACCGCGAGCGCCGCTCGCCAGTGGTGCCGGGAAATGAAGTTCCGGTGCGCCGTTCCCCTCACGGCGGGTACACATACGGCAGCACTCCCATAGTGATACGGGAACGTACACAGGCCCTCTTTGCGAAAGTACGGTGCTTTTCACACATCACAGTGGTGACAGGCAGCACACAGGAAGGAATAGGGCTGACATACTTGTCCATGGATGGACATCAAGGCATTGTCTGGGCAATACTACATGTGTGGGGCACAGGTGTGAAAGGCTGTGATGTGGCACATTACTCCTGAGTCGAGAAGGCACCAGATGTATGATGAGATGTGTACACATGTAATGTGTGACGGTGCAATGTGTGCCAGGCATGCCCTTGAATCCTTTGACATGTGTGCATGTCGTACTGCACACTTGGGATGAGCGTCACTGGCATGGCACGGACAACAACACACGCAAGTGTCCCCTGAGGCCCGGTACAGGGGTTACCACACCAGACATGTCACCACCCACGGTGCACGATGTGACTATGTCATGTATGTGTGGGGGGTTCCCATTAGGTTGATGTTGGAGCTCCCTCAAAAGCAGCAGCTGTTGCAGCAACCAACATGTGTGTGTGTGTAGATTGACATGGCACACTGTTCCGCACACCATGCCACATGTGGTATCGGATGTGAGGTGCGTATGTATGCATGGGACACGGAGTAGCGTAACAGGGACATGTCTGCATCCTCTCTATGAATGTGTGGTGAGTCATCACATGTACACCTTCATGGCAAGGTGTGTGGGCTGTCCTAGTGTAATGTCATGTGACCTGTGGCTCTAGTGTTCCGCTACCAGTCTCTGCAATCGACATCCTACTTCTGCTGATGTGTGGATGTATGTCACTCCTGTCTTGCGTCTGGCTGTTCACTTACACTGGGACACAGCTAATCCCATGCCATGGCATGTGGAGGTTCACAATCTCCGTGTGTAGATTCATTCCAACTGACATCTGCTGTACACCTTCCGGAAAAAATTCAAACTTTAAACTTGGTCTCCTGACAACCAGCATGCATGTATGCCTTTATACTTGTCCCTCATGTGTCCCCTATGTAATTTTGAGATTCACACACAGGTACGGTGCGTTCCGGAGCCCTAGGGCACCCCAAATGCATAGCAATGGCCCATACAGGCGTGTGTACGCTCCGTACCACTATGGGTGTTCTCGCGTATGCGTACTCATAGTGATAGTGAGCGTACAGGCGTGTGTACGCTCCGTACCACTATGGGTGTTCTCACGTATGTGTACTCATAGTGATAGTGAGCGTACAGGTGTGTGTACGCTCCGTACCACTATGGGTGTTCACGTGTATGCGTACTCATAGTGATAGTGAGCGTACAGGCGTGTGTACGCTCCGTACCACTATGGGTGTTCACGCGTATGCGTACTCATGGTGGTACGGAGCGTACGTACGCTCACTATCACTATGAGTATGCATACGCGAGAACACCCATAGTGGTACGGAGCGTACACACGCCTGTACGCTCACTATCACTATGAGTACGCATACGCGAGAACACCCATAGTGAGACGGAGCGTACACACGCCTGTACGCTCACTATCACTATGAGTACGCATACGCGAGAACACCCATAGTGGTACAGAGCGTACACACGCCTGTACGCTCACTATCACTATGAGTACGCATACGCAAGAACACCCATAGTGAGACAGAGCGTACACACGCCTGTACGCTCACTATCACTATGAGTACGCATACGCGAGAACACCCATAGTGAGACGGAGCGTACACACGCCTGTACGCTCACTATCACTATGAGTACGCATACGCGAGAACACCCATAGTGAGACGGAGCGTACACACGCCTGTACGCTCACTATCACTATGAGTACGCATACGCGAGAACACCCATAGTGGTACGGAGCGTACACACGCCTGTACGCTCACCATCACTATGGGTACACATACGGCAGCACTCCCATAGTGATACGGGAACGTACACAGGCCCTCTTTGCGAAAGTATGGTGCTTTTCACACATCACAGTGGTGACAGGCAGCACACAGGAAGGAATAGGGCTGACATACTTGTCCATGGATGGACATCAAGGCATTGTCTGGGCAGTACTACATGTGTGGGGCACAGGTGTGAAAGGCTGTGATGTGGCACATTACTCCTGAGTCGAGAAGGCACCAGATGTATGATGAGATGTGTACACATGTAATGTGTGACGGTGCAATGTGTGCCAGGCATGCCCTTGAATCCTTTGACATGTGTGCATGTCGTTCTGCACACTTGGGATGAGCGTCACTGGCATGGCACGGACAACAACACACGCAAGTGTCCCCTGAGGCCCGGTACAGGGGTTACCACACCAGACATGTCACCACCCACGGTGCATGATGTGACTATGTCATGTATGTGTGGGGGGTTCCCATTAGGTTGATGTTGGAGCTCCCTCAAAAGCAGCAGCTGTTGCAGCAACCAACATGTGTGTGTGTGTAAATTGACATGGCACACTGTTCCGCACACCATGCCACATGTGGTATCGGATGTGAGGTGCGTATGTATGCATGGGACACGGAGTAGCGTAACAGGGACATGTCTGCATCCTCTCTATGAATGTGTGGTGAGTCATCACATGTACACCTTCATGGAAAGGTGTGTGGGCTGTCCTAGTGTAATGTCATGTGACCTGTGGCTCTAGTGTTCCGCTACCAGTCTCTGCAATCAACATCCTACTTCTGCTGATGTGTGGATGTATGTCACTCCTGTCTTGCGTCTGGCTGTTCACTTACACTGGGACACAGCTAATCCCATGCCATGGCATGTGGAGGTTCACAATCTCCGTGTGTAGCTGGGTCTTGGTAGGAGTGTCACCTGCCAGCCATACGTGTCCAGGGCATGTGGCACATACCTGACTCCGTATGTAGCATATGTGTATTGACAGATTAACATGTGCTCAGTACAAATAAATTGTTGTTGTGGTGCACTCACTATTCCTTGTCACTTCCAAATTACTGCAGAGCGCCGCCTCTTCCATGACCAATTCCGGACTTGGCTGTCATGCGGGAGAATGACTGTATCCGGTGCTACCGCTTCCCCCAACCGTTGATTCTGGAGTTGACGGCTAGACTGGCACCACACCTGCAACCGCTGCACAGGTATCCTACGGCACTGACACCCAAGCTGAAGGTAATGGCAGCCCTACATTTTCTTGCCACGGGTACCTTTCAAAATACCATAGCTCATGTTGGTGGCATGTCCCAGAGCATGTTCTGCCGTGTGCTGCATGATTTCTTAGAGGCCATGTTGATTCACCTGGATGACTTCATCCATTTCCCAACCCCTGAAATGTTGACTGGGGTCAAGCGTGGATTCTATGCCCTGGGAGGGATGCCCCATGTCATTGGGTCCATAGATGGGACACATGTGGCTTTGGTACCACCACAGGCACAGGAGGTAGCGTACAGGAATCGCAAGCACTACCACTCCATCAATGCCCTTGTGGTGTGTCTGTCCAACATGGTGATTTCACATGTCTGTGCTCGTTTTCCAGGATCAGCACACGATGCCTACATCATGAGGCGTAGCAGGATGCCTGAAATGATGACGCAGCTGCGCAACGAACGAGCATGTGTTGTTGGTGGGTACAGTCTGTCTGTCCTGTATTTTGCGTAGACTTCCAGCACGACCGCTTCTCCTGTCCTACTTATGTCCATGTGCTTTCCATGTAGGGGACGCTGGCTATCCCAACATGCCATGGCTGATCACACCTCTCCGCAACCCCATCACGCCGGCCCAGCTCCGCTACAACACCGCCCATGGCCGGACAAGGCGAGTGATAGAGAGGACTTTTGGCCTCCTGAAGAGCCGATTCCGATGCCTCCACAAGACCGGCGGCGCGCTCCCATATGCCCCGGCGAAGGTCTGCAAAATCTTCATGGTGTGCTGCATGCTGCACAACATGGCAGTTGAGAAAGCTGTGCCACTCATCCTGGATCAAGATGATCAGGACCATCCACCCGTGGAGGACGAAGGTCTTGGCAATGGGGCTAGTGATGTGGAGGACGTGGTTCCGCAAGAGGACATCCGGACTCGGCTCATACGCGACTTCTTTGCTTAGTGGTGAGTACCAGTGTCTGTGTGTGCACGCATTGGTCCCCGTGTGGCATGTGTTGCGATGAGTGTGTCCATCTGCATGTATGCCACGTGAGTCAGAGGAGTGTGTGGATGTGTCACTGGAGTGATGGTGGCAGTGATGTGTATTTCCCCAGTCATAATTGTTACCTGGCATGTTGTCATCCTTACATGTGTCGAGTACATGCACATGCAAGTGGCTGTGCTGTTTGTGGCTGACTTCTTGTGTGTCTCTCATCCCCAGGTACTTGCCGATGCCGTCTGCTGGTTGCATTGTTGTGGCACTGCTATTCCTCATGGACACGTCATGTGTGCTGACTCAGCGTTACAGGCACGGACAAGTTTGGAAGTCTCCTTAGGGTAAGGGATGCATCAGGGGTGTATTGGGTGTGGCAGTTGTTCACGATGTATGCACACTGCCCCTGTCGATGTTTGGTTCCTCTGCAGACATGTCGCATCACCATGGTACACATTACATGCAGCTGGGTACACCTGAATAGATGGTCAGACTTGTTGACAGTCATCAGTGATGGGATTGTGGAATGTGATGATGGCATCAATGTGTGTTACACTGCCCTCGGACAAATACGGTTTGCCTTGGCTTGACATGCTGTGGGACTTCCACATCAGCGGATCAATGGTGTATGGCAGTCTCTCCGTGAGCAGAAAGGGGTGTTTAGCTGTTAGCCGACACTTGTGTGCCAGTTCCATGGCTATCACGCATTTGGGCTGCAGAAGGGGGGTTCCAGTGTTGGACCCACATGTTACTCCACATGACCCGTTCATGTGTACTCCGAGTTGCCTCTGCAATCCCGAATACATGACTAATAAAGGTGTCCCTATGCCTCCAAGGTGCCTCTTCTCAGTCAATGCTGGTGTGTTGCCACGGTGCATCCGGCATGTGTGGCATGGTTTTCCGTGATAGTGGCTATGTGTCTATGTGTAGACTAGCAAGATGCAAGCTGTTTGTGTGGGATTAGACTCTGTATTGTGCATGTAGTCCATGACTGTGTGGGTATTGTGACATGTGCCATCCCCATGCATCCAACGTTGGCCAGGCCACCATTCACTGCATCCACCTGACTTAAGCTTGCAGGACATGGTTCTGCCACCTGTCCACACATACCTGGGTGCCCCCCAGGACACTCCACATGATCCCTGACCTCTGCGCATGGCTGTCGCTGTACTCAATATGTCTGTCGGCACGGTTGTGCGGCCACCCCCTCAGCTTGTTGGGCCCATCACGGGTGTGTATGGTGCTCCATGTCTGTCTTGCCTAATACAATGTGACCCATGTGTGTCCTGTGCCAGACTCAGGCCCCAGGGTGTGGATGGTTGAAGTCAAATGAGAACTCAGGCATAGTTAGACTTTACAAGACACATGTAAGGTAATAATGCAATCTGTAGGCATCTTCTCTTTATGGTGTGACTTTTTATTTTGGTTGGTGTAGGGGGGGGGGGTTTGACATGAGGGGCTTTCCGGGTGTGTGGAATCCAAAGTTCACTAGGGGAGTTGGTGTCCTTGCCATTTGAAATCCTCAGAGTCCATGCCACAGTCTTTGTCAACATTGGTCAGACAGTGACCAGCAAGTCCATGTGGCAGAGAATGTCTTTTGATGCTGTGCTGCTGTTGCTCCAGTGGGCCAGGTGCCAGGCCAGGTGTCCTGGAAGATGGTGCTGTTGCGCCGACCCGCACGGTCTTTTCCGTGGACGACCCGCCCTCCTGCGGGGACCCTCAGAAGCAGGCCGCGACGATGTTTGGGATGCTCCGTCGGATGTCTCCTCCTCCTCCTCATCCCTCCCTGTGGGTGGTGATGTTCTACGCCTGATGGCACAGGGAGGGTTGCCCATGTTGTCGGCCATCCAACGGAGTGTACTGTGAATTCCCGTGAACACCATCACGAGCTCAGCCTGTCTGTCCTCCATCCTCCGTTGGTGATGCAGTAGACAGGCATGTTGCTCCGCATGTTGCTGGGCCTGCTGGGTCTTGATCCCCTCGAGGATGGACACAACCTGGGCCATGCCCGTGGTGTCCTGCCGGTATGTGTCCAGGATGTTTCGGACATGGGAATATACCGGTTCCCCAGCCAACTGGTCAGGCTCGCGCCTCCGCCGTCCTCCACTCCCACCACCCCTGCCCACTTGCACCTGGCATGCCCTTGTGGGCACATCGGGTCTCCGGGACCCCTGAGGGGTGGCATTGGCGTTGTCGCCTGCCTCCTCCTGGGTGCCCGGGACACCGTGTCCCTCCTGGCCAGCCTGGCTGCATTGTGGTGGTGGGGCAGGGATCCTGGGTGTCTCCTGGGATGTGGCAGGAGTAGGGGTGGTGGTTGGCCCAGTTGTACCTGACGCAGGTGCTGCAGGTCGTTGGACACCAGAGGGGCCAGGTTGGTCGGGGTCGGGTTCGTCCACAGAATGGTCAGAGTCGTCGCTGCCGGTGGCTCCATCATCCCGCCGAGCCGGGTCCTGTGTGTCTTCCCTCCCCGTGTTGGGGGGTGATCGACGACGTTGACCTGTGTGTGAGAGAGACAATGTTAATTTTGTTCCATGCAACATCCATGTTTCATTGTTTTCACAGTTGGCACATTTCCTCTGGGAATTTGTATATGTCTTGCATTCCACTGACAGTGCACTTGTGCATGGGTATGTCCCTTGGCCACAGCTTTTGAGACTTTACCTATGTGTGGCACAGTCTTACTTGCTGCGTCAATTGTGACAGCAGTCAGCAGTGGAGTGGGCAGGTGTGGCGAGCCATGCATTGGCGCCTTCCGTGTAGCACTGTATGTGTGCACATGGAGTGGTTCCACATACTTATATGATGCAGGTAGCTGTCGTTGTGCTCGTGCACAGGTTGTGACATAGCCCTGTGTTTTGCCATGGAGAAGAGGGGGGGTTCTGGCACTGGCCACCCTTGTCTACATGCACGCAGTCCACCTGCTGACGAGCAGACATCCCCACACCCCACAAGGCTGATTTGCTCTCCCTGTGTGTCCCTTTCTCGCTCCCTCTCTGTCCCCCTCTCCCTCCCTCTGTGTGTCAGCCTCCTCCCTCTGTCCGTCTCCCTGTGTCTCCCTCCCTGTCTGTCCCCCTCTCCCTCCCTCCGTGTGTCAGCCTCCTCCCTCTGTCCGTCTCCCTGTGTCTCCCTCCCTCTCTGTCCCCCTCTCCCTCCCTCTGTGTGTCAGCCTCCTCCCTCTGTCCGTCTCCCTGTGTCTTCCTCCCTCTGTGTCCCCCTCTCCCTCCCTCTGTGTGTCAGCCTCCTCCCTCTGTCCATCTCCCTGTGTCTCCCTCCCTCTCTGTCCCCCTCTCCCTCCCTCTGTGTGTCAGCCACCTCCCTCTGTCCGTCTCCCTGTGTCTCCCTCCCTCTCTGTCCCCCTCTCCCTCCCTCTGTGTGTCAGCCTCTGTCACCTCAGCCCAGCTTCCTGGGCACAGACTGTTAGCAGATCTTTGAATGGCCCTTGGATTGTTGATGTGAGTTTGTTTCTGATCTCCAGGCACCCATTGGGTGTAGTGTGTGTGTCTGCACTGCTGCTGTGGTGGTGTGTGCTGCCACTCTTTCACAGTGTTGGCTGTTCATTAGCTGCTGTCATGTGCAAGAACGTGCCGTCACCACCATGTGTTGATGCAAGGCGTCCGCCATTTGCTGGCGAGTCTTTCCTGTGTGGGGACACACTGTTTGTCTGGCTGTGACCTAGGCCATATGGGCAGAGGGCATTGTTGTCTGCTTCTGAGTTGCACTATGTGATTTTTGGGGCCCACACTCCCGCCATCCGGGTTACCGTGTCTTGTGTTGGTGTTTTCTGTGGCCTGTGACTTGACATTGTCCAGCTGGGTGCATGGGGCATGGTGGCGCTAGTGGCATGTGCGTGTTCATGGAGTGTGGTTGAGTCATGCGATACCTTGGGGTGGTTGCGTGGCTGTTTGTGAGTTTGGTTGTGGATGACGTTCCCCCCATGTAAGGTGAGTTGTTTGTGTACTCACCCGGGTCTCGGAGTCCTTCTAATCCGTCCAATGCCACCACCGGCAGTATGGCCATCACCCTCTCCTCCCAGCGATGGTATTCTACGCGTCTGCGGGGCGGCCCTCCTCCAGTGACGTTGGCCTGGTTGTGTTCGTCCGTCATTTTGGCTCGGACCCTCCTCCGCAGATCGTACCACCTGGCTTGGCATTCATGCCTGGTCCTTCTGGTGTCCGCAACAGCATTCACAGCATCGACGATGGTCTGCCACATGGATGTTTTTTCTGTAATGGTGGTCTGTCTGACCAATGTTCCAAAGAGGTGTGGCTCAACTCTGAGGATTTCATCGACAAGGACCTCCAACTCTCGGCTAGTGAACTTTGGATTCTTGTTAGTGGGCATGGTGAGGGGTGTGGGTGTGGATGGTGGGGGGGGTGTGTGGATGGTTGTGGGTGTGTGTGTGTGGTTGTGCAGGTGTGTGTGTGAATATGATGTGGGGGTGTTTGTGAAGGTGTGTGTGTGAAGGTGTGCAAGTGTAAGGTGTGGTAAAGCTTCTAGTATGGTGCTGTAGGTTGTCTGTGGGGTCTGGCAGCAGTGAGTCTGTTGCAAAGGCTCATGGTTTGTGTGTGTGGGCCCTTTTTATTGGTCCATTGGTGGGTGTGGCTGTGTTTGAACTTTGGGTGGGTGTGTTATAAGGAGTGGTTGTGTTATGGGCCTCTGTTTTGGATTTTGGCAGTTGCAGGACAGTGATTGTGTTGTTTTTGAGCTTGTTGGACATGTTTAGTGGCTTTGTACCATTAGAATGGTGTATTCTTGTGTTGTTTTGCTTTGTCCTGGTTGTGTACGTGCGTTTTTAGCGTGTGTACGGTGTGTACTTCGGGCATTTTGTTGTACAGTGCTGTCCTTGTGTCTGGCTTGGTACGACTCGTACATGCGCGATGTTGTGTGGAGGTGCTGGTGTTGGGGCCTGGGGTACGCTCCATACGTCCGCGGGTGAGGGTACGGGTCGTACATACACGGTTGGGGGTACGACACGTACACGGGTGTACATACACGGGGGTAGGACACGTACACGGGTGTACATACACGGGTGGGGGTACGACTCGAACGTACACGGGTGTACATACACGGGGAGTACGACACGTACACGGGTGTACATACACGGTAGGTACGACTCGAACGTACACGGCTGTACATACACGGGGGGTACGACACGTACACAGGTGTACATACACGGGGGTACGACACGTACACGGGTGTACATACACGGGGGGGTAGGACACGCACATGGGTGTACATACACGGGTGGGGGTACGACTCCAACATACACGGGTGTACATACACGGGGGGTACGACACGTACACGGGTGTACATACACGGGGGGTACGACACGTACACGGGTGTACATACACGGGGGGTACGACTCGAACGTACACGGGTGTACATACACGGGGGTAGGACACGTACACGGGTGTACATACACGGGTGGGGGTACGACTCGAACGTACATGGGTGTACATACACAGGGTTACGACTCGTACACGGGTGTACATACACGGGGGTACGACACGTACACGGGTGTACATACACGGATGGGGGTACGACTCGAACGTACACGGGTGTACATACACGGGGGGTACGACACGTACACGGGTGTACATACACAGGGGGTACGACTCGAACGTACGGGGGCTGGGGGGGTGTTCTGCGCGTATGCAGGCACATGTCTCCATGGTTGCTATGGGAGTTCAGTGCGGACGGTGTTTTTTGCATACGGTTGTAACATCGGACGCATGGGATGGATCGTGATTCCGCGGTCGGACTTGACTTTTCACATTTGTACGGTAAATCGTCCGGGGACGTGTCGGACACAATTTCCGACCCGAGGACGTGTGGGGAATTGTTCCCAATGCGATTCGTATGGTCTTTTTCCCATGCGAATCGTAATTGGCAGTTTGTACGGCACTTGTACGATTCGTACGGTAAAAAGACCGGATACGAGTCGTACGGGCTATTTTTTTACCGGATCGTGATCGGCACCTTTGTCTTGGAGCTTGTACAGTGCTCTGTTGCCTTTTGGCTAGGGTCGTGCTACTGGAATGACATATACAGACAGACCGGAAATCTCTATTTTTTAAAGAAAAAGTCTATTTTTCAAGGATATGGGGAAATCAATCCAAGGCTCCAGCATGGAGCATTTGTCTGGCAGGTTGCATGGTGGCACTAGAAGATTTTGGGATTAGTACGCACCAGTCATGTTAAGCATTTCTGATTGTGATCTTTCTTCTCCACTAACTGGAAATGTTGAAATAAAAACTTTAAACAAATAGTGATTACAATAAAATGAAATCCCTCCATTTTACAACAATGTCTTCCTACCAGTCTTTCCCACAATCAGCTCCTGAAGTGCTTTTGCCTCAGGACTCGGGGCACTACACAGCCTGCAGGAATGAGACTAGAAGGCGAGCCTACAAATTAACAGGCAGAGCTGAGCTAGAGCTGAGCCAAGGGTATGACTTGGCTCTTAGAGCCCATGCACAAGGTACGTCCTGACAATATTTGCTATGTAAATCACTACAAACATCACGTAAAATATGATAACGTCTCTTTAAAATTAAAAAAATGTATTTCTTCGAGTTGTGGATGCCTTGACATTAATATGTCACATTATAGCTCTGGACTGAGACGTACTTATTAAAAGTGGTAGTTTTTAAACATGAACTTAAAACCATTCCTTCTCCCAATCACTCTAGTGACGGTGGCATTAGTGAACTAAGAGGCAAGACAATTGTCATGTGAACCCTGAATGTAGTTTTTGTTACAGCTGGTATTCTGAACTCGCATATCAAAAGGTGCCTTCATACGTCAAAGTGAAGATAAAGGAGGGTCGGTAAAATAAAATATTTTCTTAAGATCTAATAATTTGGTGAAGGGGAAAGCTGCGATGAATTCAGGTTTTGTGGTTTCAGTTTGTGCAACTCAGACACTAAACGTTTTTACCTCTTGGCACATGAAAGTAGAGCGAGGGTGGCAGGCAGAACCCATATGAAAGCTCTCCTCGTTATGGGCTCGAGGTTCCAGTGGGACCTCGAGCTGAGCCAGGTTTCAGGCTTGAGTCTGGCTAAAGCTTTCAGTGGCTCTGCCACATCTAGTTATGCCCCTGACAGGGCAAACTTTATTGCTGGTGACAGCTGATGTGGCAATCGTTGTTGGCACTCCCCTCACCACCACCAAATACCTAGTTCTCCACAGATTCCCTCACTATTTCCCTCCAATGCTCCAATGGGTCCCCTCATCTCTACACACTCTCTCTCATGTGTTTAATTTCTTATAGTGCTACTCATCTGAAGTATGTAGAGTAGGGTGTCAGAGTGCATTACATCACACACACAGAGGCAATGACTCACAAAAAGGTGTAAGGCAAAGTATAGGAAGCATCGTTACTTAAGACAATGAGGGCTACAAGGTGTAGGAGTCACATGTCATCCATACTGGTAGGCATTATATGTTAAGAGGGCCTGGTTTGGAGAAATACAAACTCAGTATTTAAAATATAACAGTGGCTGGAGTGTCTCTACTAATAAATACACATTATTATTCAAAGGAACTGTACTTAGCAACCTTAGAATAACGAATGATTGGTAAAAATAATAATGTTCTAATCCCATGTATTGAATTTTGCATACATTTCTTTTATAACAGTTCATAGGTCACTGTGCTTTGCTATATTAGGATCATAATGTATGAACTGCAAGGAACTTTGTAACAACAGCCTTAACCCACTGAACTATCTACATAAGAAAACAATTGCTTGATTTGCACGTCACACTTGTGCTTTGCAAGAGTAACATTATCCCTCTGCGCTACTCTAGGAGTCAAAACTGGGACTATGCATAACTCGGATCTTTCCAACAAATACAGTAATCACCATAGTTAATCTGCCATTTTTGTTATTCCCTAAAAATTGGTGGTACATAAGGAACTCTGAAGTCTGTGTGTTTAACCCTTCAATTAATTTAAAAACACAGCGCCCCCAAAGTCTGGGTGGTGCAGGTGCCAGGACAAAAGCAGAATACTTTGCCCTAGGCGGGGCAGGAGGTGGTGCACCATTTTTTAAAGAGAGAAACCTGGCTCATATTTCTTAAATCCAGTTTACAGATACAGCTGGACGGGCTTACCTTCTGTGTTTTTTACACTGAGGATATTACAACCAGGAACTAGCTCAATGATCTGTTTATTGTGACAGACATGAGCAATTTAAATGGTATCACTCTACATATGTGACTTTTTCACCATTGAAAGGGCTAGGCGTCTGGAGACCTTTGCCTGCAAGAACAACACTAAAAATACAAAGGCAGGTCCATTTCCACCACCCCGCCAGCACACTTTTCCACCTGCATATAAAATATTGTTTATGTTGTCAACTGTATGCAGTTAAGAAAGTAAAGGGAATCTCAACCCACACCCATCCCTTTATATGTAAGTGCAGGTGAAAGACTATAGTGATGGCTGATAACTCCCCTGGCTAGCCCATTGTCATTCTGTATGTGACAATCAACCGGCAGAGAGAATGACAATGGGCCCATCACAGTCTGTGCTAGGTTGGGGAGAGGCTGCTGCAGCCCTTTGACTTCAGAGGAGGAGTGCGAGCTGGCCCCAGGATTGACTCCTGAGAACTTGAAGGCTTCTCACAGGGGAACAGTAAAACTCCCTGCAATCCTCAGCACTACGGACAAAATGCGTCCGTAAAAGGGATCATTACGGGCAACGGACGTAACACCCAACTAACGGACGGTCCGTGAAATTTACGGACATTTGATCACCCTAGAAAGTCCCCATCTCTGCTTGCATGCCCCTCAGAACTTCACCTCCTCTATTAATTGAAACAACCTCTCTTTTAGTAGAGGTTGTAATTGCAATTGTATTTATATGGCGCTTACTAGCCATGACCAGGCGTCGAAGAGTAAGGGAGAGATGGAGGAGGGAAGAGTCTCTAGAAATGGATTAGGGAAGTCCTAGTTGTAAAATGAGGTCTCAGTTGAGTCTAAAGAGGAATACATGAGGGAAGAATTTAGAAAGGGTTGCTTGTGAGATATTAGTGGTACAATGAGGTTTGGGATGATGGAAGGCGGGATAGAGGAGGGAAAAGTCTAGAAAGGGTTCATTTGGAGAACGCAGTAGTAGAATGGGTTATTTTGGAGATCATAGTAGTAGGCTGAGGTTTGGGTTGAGTCAGAGGGTGGAGGTAGAGGATATACTGAGAGAGGTATAGGGTGAAACATAGGGTAGTGCATTGGAAAGACACAAATGTGTTTTTTGGTTGTTGTTTTTAAACAGTTGTAGTAAAGTTATAAATATATAGATACAAAAGTACATGGAAGATATATATGTATAAGAAAGGTAATATTCAAGATTTAAGTTGCATTTAATAAACTCAGACTTTCAAGTGTTGCTGTACTTTAAGCTAATTTATTTGTGCATGGGTTTATTTTTGTTTCGTCTTTTCTTTTCAATAAATAATTCATTAGTGTAGCAATTGTAGATACATTGTTATGACAGAATGTACATATTGTGATAGATAGATAGATAAACGGAGAATCATAACTTACATGAAAACTATGTAGTGACCTATATATATATTAAGCATAGAATAATATAACCATAAATATTATGTAAATATGTTAAGCAGACTTAAAGATTGCTCCACTCTGCACACATGCCCATATCAAATACCTCACTGCCAGAGGCGTTGATCACCCCCCCTGCTTTAGCTGCTCCAGCAGGAGAAGGGGTGGAGTTCTTGATGGGTCTCTTATGTCTGGAGCTCGGCAGAAAAAGACTCATAATTTATGTAAAAATGTTGGTGGGCAAGTGAGTGAAAGGATGGATAGATGTGTGAGTGAAAGTGCGGATTGATGGGTGAGTGAGTAAAAGGATGGATGGATGGGTGAATAAAATGCTGGATGGAGAGATGGGAAGATGACTAAGTGGAAGGATGGATGTAAGGCTGGATGAGTGAAAGGATTGATGGATGGATGTGTGAGTGAAAGAGTTGATGGATGGGTGAATGAAAAGCTGGATGGAGAGATGGCAAGATGAATGAGTGAAAGGATGGATGTATGCATGGATGAGTGAAAGGTTGGATGAATGAGAAGGATGGATGGCTAAGTGAAAGGATGGATAGCTGAGTGAAAGGGTGGCTGCATGGCTGAGTGGAAGGATGGTTGAAAGAATGGGTGGGTGGATGGTTGAGTGAAGGGGGATGGATGATGAGTGCAAGGGTGGATGAGTGGATGGATAGGCAAAAGGATGAGTGGCCAAGTGAAAGAGTATGTGAATGGCTGAGTGAAAGGGTAGATGAATGAGGAGATGGATGAATTGATGGGTGGTTTGCATTGGTGGATGGATGGATATGTGGATGGTTGAATGAAAGAATGGATGGATGAGTGAAAGAGTGGACGGATTCAGTAAAAGGGAAGATTGATGTATGGAGGAGCGAAAGGATGGATGATGGATGAGCGAATGGATGGATGGAGGGGTGAATGTGTGAAAGCATGAATAGAGGAATGGCAAGATGAATGAGTGAAAGGATGGATGTAAGGATGGGTGGGTGGAAAAGTGGATGGCTGAGTGAAAGAATGGATGGTTGGATGGAATGGAAGGGTTTGTGGATGGATGAGCAAATGGATGGATGCATGAGTGAAAGCATGGATAGAGGGAAGGCAAGATGAACGAGTGAAAGGATTGATGGATTGATTGATAGAGGGCTGGATGGCTGAGTGAAAGGATGGATGGATGGATGAGTGAGTGAAAGGGTGGATGAAAGAATGTGTGGGTAGATGGTTGAGTGAAAAGGTCGATGAATGAGTAGAAGAGTGGATGGAAGGGTGAAAGGATGAATGGCCGAGTGAAAGAGTGGGTGAATGGCTGAGTGAAAGGGTAGATGGATGGGTGGGTGGTATTGGTGAAAGGATGAATGGATGAGTGAAAGGGTGGATGGATGGATGAGTGAAATGGAGGGTGGATGGAGTAAAAGAGAATATAGATGAATGGAGGAAGGAAAGGATGGATGGATGAGCGAATGGATGGATGGAAGGGTGGATGAGTGAAAGCATATATGGATGAATGAAAGGGTAGATGGCTGGTTGGGTGGAAGAGTGTATGGATGAGTGAAAAGGATGGATTGATGAGTGCAAGGGAGGACGGATGGCTGGCAAGGGTGTTTGGATGGATGAGCAAATTAATGGATGAATGAGTGAAAACATGAATAGTGGGATGGCAAGATGAATGAGTGAAAGGATGGATGTAAGGATGGGGGTGAAAAGAGTGGATGGATGAGTGAAAGGATGGATGGCTGAGTGAAAGGTTGGATGGATGGCTGAGTGAAAGGGCGGATGGATGGATGGAAGGATGAATGGGTGGGTGGATGCTTGAGTGAAAGGGTGAATGGATGGATGAGTGCAAGGGTGGATGGATGGGTGAAAGGATGGATAGCTGAGTGAAAGGGTGAGTGAATGGGAGTAATTAAATAAGTTCATTCCTGTCAAGGATCTTTGCTGTGATATATGTGCAAGATGACAAAGGGTGAATGGAGGGATGGATGACTGAAAGGATGGATGGGTTTGATGGATAGGTTTATAGATGGTTGAATGGTTTGGCTATGGATGGGCGGATGGATGAATGGACAGAGAATGGTGAAAGACTGAATGATGGATGAAAGAATGAATGTAAAGGGGAAATTATGGATATCAGTGGGTGGATGAAGGATGAAAGGATGAATGCATAGATGATTGGATGAAAGAGACAAGAGAGCTCTTCTGGAGAAGGTCGCAATGACTTGCTTCACTTACTTCGTGCCATAACAGCTTTGGGTCAAAGTAGAGGGTATTTTAATTTTCTGGCTACTCCCTTGCTCACTGCAAACAGGGCGTCCTCCCAACTCACTAAACACAGCCATTTCCTCACTGCACAAAGGCCCCTCCTACTCCCTCACTCAATGACCAATGTAATGAGGGCTTACACTTGAATAGACATCAGGCTCACATCACACTGACAGCCAGGGAAAGCGTCTATCAGATCGTAACATATATCTTAATTGTGACTTATTATATTTTGTTAGTATAGTGGGAACATTCATTACATACGTCGCTATATGAAAACTAGCTGGCACATGCATCAACAAAGACTTTTGCGATTCCTTAATTGCGATTTTTTAGGAATCGCAATTAAGGAATTGCAAAAGCCTATGCATGTAAGAATCGCTATAAAAATAGCGATTCCTACAAATTCCTTAATTGCGACTCGCAAATTGCGAGTCGCAATTAAGGAATGCCATCCCATTCATTCCTATGGGCCTCCAGGCCCATAGGAATGAATTGGAGATTGCATGAGCAATTTGCGAGTACCAGTAGGTACTCGCAAATTGCTCATGCAATTTCAAGGGTGCAAGGGTGTCAAAATGACACCCTATTGCACCCCTGAAATTTATCTGTGCACATATGTTGCACACACACATGCTCTAAGGGCATGTGTGTGCGCAACATGAAACTTTGAAAAAAGCACAAAAGTGCATTTTTCAAAGATTTTGCAAATTACCATGAAGTTCAACTTCATGGTAATTTGCTCCCCCTATTAGCGAAATCGCTAATTTTTTCACTTTCATGCATTGCATTTAAGGAATCTCAATTTGGGATTCCTTAAATGCAATCGCAATTTAAGGAATCGCAATTTAGAGATTCCTTAAATTGCGATTTTTGCATTTGGGATGATGCATCCCAAATGCAAAAATACCGGTCGCAAAGGGGCAGATTCTGAGAATCTGCCCGTTTGCGATCGGTTTTTACATTGATGCATGTGCCTGTAAATTAAAAGAAAAAAAGAGTATAGTAAAAATTAGCTAAAGGAAAAGGCTGCCATGGAATCTAGAGATAAGGATCTAAGCTACCGCTATGCTAAGAGTTCAACACTGTTTTTACAAAACTCCTGGCAGGAAATGACGAATTTTCCATATCTAGTCGAACTTCCGAATACAATCTGGCGCACAGAGATTTAAAAATTCTGGTTAGGGTAAACTCTGGGTTCTCCCTTGTTCCAGTCAGTGGGAGAATGATGAGTGCGGAATGTTTCTGTGTGTGTGGTTTAGATACCAAAAGTTCCAGTACTCACATTTTAATAGATTGTTTATATTTTGTTAAGCTCAGGCAACAATACAAAAGGCCTGTATTTATTAAATATGGCATAAGAATCAGGCTAGATGCTATAAAAATATTGTATGATATGTGATTTTTAGATGTTGCCAGCTAAATAAGTAGGTTTTTAGTAGCTGTGAGAAAGTGGAATAGTAGGGGGAAGGAAAGATTCTCTCCAAGATTGTGAATTTTAATATTTACATTAATTTGCCGAATTCTGAACAACTATTTTAGTTGCATTTTTTATAAAGTTTTCGATATAGGGTCATTTAGATTTAATTAATTTTAATAGCTGTATTTTATGCAAATATCATATGTATTTTAACTGTGATTTTTAGATAGTTTTGCTTAGATATATTGAATATAAGAAGCTGTGTTTGTATGTACAGATTTTGGTTTAATGGACTAAGGTCCAAAATACCAAATAAACTTGAGTGCAGATTTACAAGCCCCTTGCGCCAACTTTACGCCGCCGTTGCTTCACTTCTGTGACACAGCGGCCTCGTAAACAATGCGCCAGGATGCAACATATTTACAACAGACGCATCTAAGGAGATGCATCACGTTGTAAAGCCCTGAGCTACATTATATCTGCATTAGGTATAATGTATGCAGGGTGGGCGTTCCGTCGCAAGGAAGCCTCGTAAAAGTGACTCGGTGAAATCTAAAATATTTCACTGAGTGACTTTTACGACGCCACTCCGTCAAAACCTTGCGCCTGCTTGATGCAGGCGCAAGAAGTGATGCAGCATGGTCGGAATAGGCATTTCTGACAACTGCTGGAGTTGCGTTGTGCTTACGACACGACTCCAGCAATGCGTTGCCTTTCCGACAAAAGACGTGTCGCGCATCTGTCTTTCCTTGCGCCACGGTGCACCGCATTGTGAATTCAGCGCATCCATGGTGGCGCAAGGCTATTTTTACATCACGCAAATGAGCTGGCGCATCTCTGTAAATATGTAGAGATGCACCAGTTCTTGTAAATTTGCACCTTGATATTTTCAAAAAGCACTTGAGCAAAAGATGGGTTGCATGCTGAATTCAAACTAAATGGTGTTTTATAGAGTTTTCTACTCGTTTCACAAGATATGTATGTGCATGCAGGTGATTATATGTATAAAACGTTGTCATCTGCCGGCATCTGTGTGAATCTGCAAGACACATGCTTCACTTCCAGTAGGGGCCTCTCTGCCAGTCATCTTTCTGAGATTGATAAACTGAGTGCTACTGAGTCAACGAATGGGTTTACTTGTTATTTACAGTGCTATAAAATAGCAAAATCTGCAAGAGTTACTTAAAACACAAGTTATAATATAGTTGGAAAAAGAAAGTTTAAGTTGTAGTTAACAGCTACAACACATGAAATAGAAAGAGTCTCGAAAGCACAGAAGCATATCAGTTATGATAATTTTTTTAAATGTTAAAACACTCTACACCTGTGGGAAACTGGGTGCTTGTTGCAGCACCCACCAAACTTGTGCCTGGTTTTTGATGCAACTTTGACTAAGGTGTACTGGGTCCCTGCTAACTAGGTTCCCAGTAACAGTATTATTTCACTAAAATTGTTCCATAATTGGCACAACTTCAGCAACCCCTATAGGTCCCTATAAATGGTACCCCTGGTACCTAGGGCATTGGGACTGAAGAGGTTCCACTAGGGCTGCAGCACAAATCGTGCAACCCTAGGGACCCCTCACCAAGACCAGGCAAACTGCCATTGCAGGCTGTGTATCTTGGTGCAGAGAAAACTGAAGAGTCAACATGGCACACAGCCCTGTGTGCCATGCCCCCATGCATTGCATAAGATATGGGTAAGCCACCGCTAATGCAGGCCTTACAGCCCTAAGGCAGGGTGCACTATATCCCATTTGTGGACATATCTACATGCGCAAATATGACCCTATATATCTAAGTCCATTCTTGGATATTGTAAGTGCCCAGGCAAGCCATAGAGAGTACATGGGCTGGATACTGGTCATCACGAGTTTCCTAGCTTCTTGATGGCCTCACTATACCCTGAAATGTGTGGTACCAAACATCTCATCTTAATAAATCCTCACTGATGCTAATGTTGGATTTATTAATAAATGCACCCAGGGGACACCTCAGAGGGTCCCCTGAGGTCCTACCAAGCACTGGTGTGGTCTCTGACTAGTCTTAGCCAGCCTGCCACCACTAGACATGTTTCTGTCCTCATGGGATGAGGGCCAGCGCTCTCAAAGCCCTGGAACAAAGCATGCTCTGAGTGAAGGTGCTTCACACCTCCCCCAGGCCAGGATGGCTTTCCAAGTCGGGAAGCTTCAAAGACGATGCCACCTTTGAAATGCAACCCAGGCATCTTCAGATAGTAGAGGATGCCAAACCCTCTGTCCTGCTCCACAGTTGGTGGGAGGAAAGGCGGGAAAATTAGTTAAATTAGGAGGTGGGTCCCCATTCAGCCAGCACCACCCTTAAGGAGGGATAGGTGATGTGGAGCCCACTTTTTGTTTCCCTCCATCTTGGTTTGAGAGGGAATTAACCTTTCAGGGTCCCTTCCCACTGGAAGTGGTCACTTAGAGGGTGTGGACATCCTTAAAGGTAGGTAGCCCATTGGCTACTACCTACCACCCTGTTTAATGCCCCTAAATTTAGTATTTAGGTGGCATCCCTGGAAGCTGTGCTTGAGATTTGATGGACACAAAGAAGATACGGAAATAGAAGAGCTGCTGACCCGAGAACAGGAGACCTGCTGCAGAATTCTGGAGCAAACCCTTAATGCTGCTTCCAGGACTCAATAATCATGGTGTTCTGTCTTGTCCTGCTGCTGTGAGGACTCCAAGAAGATCAGAGCACTCCCAGCCCTTTGCTAATCACCAGAGAACTCCCTTGGGGTAGAGGAACATCTCCCCTGCAGACCACATGCACCAAACCTGAAGAGTCCGGTTTACCGACTTGCTGCTCCCCAGCGACTCCGACACAGCATCCCAGCAAAACAGGGTACATCAGCTCCGGAGAGTCAGATTTGTTTCCCCACCAAGTTTGGAGAGACCACGACCTACTGGAGCCATGCTGCACCAATACCCGGGGTACCGGACCCTCGCAACCTACACCAAGACGAAGAGTCCATTCTGGACTCCAACCGCCCAGGAAACAAGTACCCATCAAGGGACATCACGACCCCTGAGACCCACTTCCTGAGTGGCCCGGCTGTCCCAAAATGGTCCCTGCAACCCGCCTGCACCTGACCAGTAAGACATCTTGATGCACGACGCCAGGCTGACCTATCTGCTCTGCACCCAGCCTGCCTGGCCTGGATCCCGATAAACCAGCTGTGCTCCCATAGTTCTGAGGCCCTTGCAACCTGCTCCCTTAAGTGGCACCCCTCAGACTCACCTTTAAGTCCCCTTGTGCAGTGTGTTTTCAGGTGGCCGCCTTCTTTGTAGCGCACCAGCTACCAACAACCTCCGCACCCTGCTCCTGGCGGAATCCGGGACGCTCCCGAGAATCCGTGGGTGGAACATTGGATTTGGCCTTACTACTTACCTAAATCAGGAAAGTGAACCTCGAAATCCTAATGTATGGTATGATATGCATTTTTCTATTTTCTCCCATTGACTTAACCCCTTCAGCGCTGCGTGGATTCCCCCGCGGTGCTGAAGGGTTCGAGCGCGGGCGGGGCCATGACGGAACGGTTCCGTCATGAGCACAGCAAAACCGATGCTCATGACGGAACCGTTCCGTCATGAGCATGGAAGGGGTTAAATGGTGCGTAATTGTGCACAAAAGTGATTTATCTTGCAAACTTGAAAAATTCTTATCTTGAAAAGTACTTACTGTAGAACAAAGTTCTTGGTCTGAAAAATTATATAAAGATCAATGTTATTTTTAACAAATTGGTCTCAGATTTATTCTTGAGTGTGTGTATCATTTATTTCCTCTATGAGTACAACAAATGCTTAGCACTACCCTCTGGTAAACCTAACCTAACTGCTCACCCACACTACCACACATAGAGCGTTAGTATTATCCACTTTTGCCTCTGTATACGAATCTGGGTCTCACTGGACTCTCTGCACAGTGTACTTCGTTCTAGTACACTATGAGGCCGATTCCAATCCTGGAAAAAGGCTGTACAAATCGTTGTACGGAGCGTTTTTCCCGTACGACTCGTACCCGGTAAACTTTTCTTACAACCTAGGAAGTGCGATTCAAACAGAAAGCCTTTTTCCTTATAAATCGTACAAAAGACCATACGGCTAAAATAAACCAACGATTCTGATCCGGAACAGCTTGTACGCGACGTCCGTACGTATTTAAGCAGCGGTTTCCTGACCAGCAAGTATGATTCGTCCCTACGGCACTCCGTATGGCTCTTTTCTTACGGGAGCCAAAAACAGCCGTAAAAGCAGAGTCCCCTGGGGTACGAGTCGTACAGGCATACACCCCGTGCGTTGTGTATGTACGGTGCGTACCCCCAACATCGCATATGTACAGTGCGTACCCCCAACATCGCGTACCCCAACATCGTGTATGTACGGTGCGTACCCCCAACATCGCATATGTACGCACCGTACATACGCGATGTTGGGGTACGTGATGTTGGGGTACGCGATGTTGGGGGTACGCACAGTACATGCGCACTGGGGGTACGCACAGTACATGCGCACTGGGGGTACGCACAGTACATGTACAACGCACGGGGGTGTATGCCTGTACGACTCGTACCCCTGTACGACTCGCACCCCCGGGAACAACTTTTCCCTTGATACTAGTCGTACAAAGTTCGCTTCGTAGCGGGTAATGGCATTCCCCGTGTACGGGACGTTTTCCGTACAAATCGTAAATTGGAAAGCCTGTCCGGATCGTACTAGTAAGGTCGGACTGCATTTTTACGATTTGTACGGAAAAGTGTCCGGGTCCGTCCCGTACAACTTTTCCCGATCCGATTTGTACGGATCGGGCCGATCTGTATGTATTTTTCCCGTACGAATCGTACTTCACGGGTCGGATGGGACTTGTACGATTTGTATGGAAAAATTTACAGATACGAGTCGTACGGGAAAAAAAAATACAGGATCGGAATCGGCCCCTATATAGAAACTCAGCTTCCTACAACACCACTTTAAAGATACATTAACTACTATAGATATTTTTGTATCAAGTGAATGGTAACCAAGTGGGCAGTACATAATTGTTCAGTCTGAATTGGTATTCTTTAAATGTTTTTATTGCACACTGAAGCTCTGTAATATTTTTCTGAATGACTATGGTGGCTTTTATGCTCGGTTTACATGTTTGACTTTATTTCACTCATGTAAATGGGATGTTATGTGGATACTCTGCTAATCTACCTTTGTTTCTTTGAATTACAATAAATTGTCCTAAAGTGCATTCTTTAGTGTGGTGTACATTCAACTATACTTAATTGGTTCAAATGTACATTGGTAATAATGAAGTTGCATTTGGTTGTTGGAATGCACATTTATTAGAGTGAATATACACGTGATTACACTCAGTCCCTTGTTTTCAAGACAGTTAATGGAGTGGTGCAGATTTGATTTCCACCGGATAACAAACGAATATACAGAGGACTGATTGTCAATGAGTTTTCTAGAATGATGGGTAGGTCATGTTTTTCGGAGCGTAACTGATGAAGACCTTTTTACTCCACCCCTAGTAATTCTTCAATTAGTTGAAACGTTTTTTTTCGTAAATGCCTAAGGCACCCTTTAATTTGTTTTTAATGTACACATGGGTCAAGGTTGGTGAAGTTTCATGCAAAGGTTTTTGACAAAACTGTGTTTCAATGTGTCCTGTGAATAAACCCATGTTAGACTTCAAAGTGTTCTGGTATATAATATAATTGTTTGGCAACAGCTGTATAATATTGTTGCATACTGTAAACCTAATAAAGGTATATACAAAACCAGACTTCAAAAAATCATATTGACAGCTAGGAAATCCTTGAACAGTGTTCACAAAACTTCAAACTTGTAAACATGTGCAACCCCGGAAGCTGTTCTAAATTTGTGAACTTAGCTCAAATATTTCAAAATTTGTATCCAAACATGGATTGGGTATTGTGGCACTTTTTAGTCTTTATCATATTTATGCGACTGTACGTATGGAGTAAATTAACACGCAACACGTTATTATGGCTCTGGAATGCCATTAAGAGGTTCTGGTGACATGATAATTAATTACAAGATCATATGTTGAGTAAATGTTACTAGAGCTTTCTAACATGTTGCGCTCTAAGGTACTGTGCACTTGGAAGCTAGAAGAGATAATTGTACGATTGCAATACACCAGGGTCGCTGGGATGATGTGACTTTGTGGCTGCAGTTTTTTCTGCATAGTTAGGAATTTGACACATTTGCCACGTAATTCATCATTTGCTGTATAATCTGCAGATTTCGACAGCAAAATTGTTTCTAAGTCAAACGGTTCAAAAGTTACTAAAAACACAGCAACATATGTTGTCGCACAGAGGAAGGCCCTTCACAAAGTTGACTGGTCACTTTTCTGCTACTTATTTTTGTATTTGGGTGTCAAAGTAATACTGATGAGGTGAAGTCTTTGCCCAGATAGTGTTAAGATATCTAAATTTGACAAATACTGATGAGGTGAAGTCTTTGCCCAGATAATGTTAAGATATGTAAATTTGACAAAATAATTAAGTAATGCTAACACAAAAAATTGCGCATTAGACTGCATAATTTACCTTTTCTTGCTGCATAATTTAGTCAACCATGCTCATATTTTGATCTTCCCTTGCCGCATAATTCCAGTGTTCGTGTAATACACTAAATTGCAATGCACAAAAGTGCACAGCGATTCACGTTTGGCATTTCAGATCACAATGGATGCATTGCAACCCACAGCAAGTTGCAAGGAAAAGGGGGTGGCAAAGGGGCATTCCTCTCTGACCCGTGAGGTGATGCACAAATGCTTTGCAACTACTGTTCAAGTCGCAAAGCATGGAATCTCTCCCTACTGCAGGGGCCAGACAGGAACCATTTGGAAAGGATGATTAAATGTCAATTTCTGACAGATTATACTCTGCTCTTGCGAGTTTCGGGCATCAGCAGAGAAGTGGCGGCTCCCCCACTAAGACAGAGGAGTGTTGCCCTACTGAGCAATTCAAAACGGAAAAATGAAATGATCATATCGAAACGTCATCATTTTATTTAACCGCACAGGCTCAGTTGGTTGGGGGGCGGGCAGACTGGGCTTTTTAGAGCTTGGGGAGAAGTGGTAGGCACTTCCAAAGAGAGCATGATATTTTGGCCGGCCCTCTTGGGCTGGCCAGTCATGTGCAATTTTCCTGTTCTCCACCCACGCTGCATTACAGCCTGGGTGGAGAACATGCACAGCCTCCCAGCCCCTGTCTGAGCGCTGAACCATGGCGCCCAGGCCAATCACAACGCTGCTGTATGGCAGCATTGTGATTGGTTGGGGGAGTCTGGGCGGCTGTGTGCTTTGTGGTTCCTGCTGCCCGGGTGAAGAGAAGAGAAGAGGATGGAGGCCGGCCCTATCCAGGTAAGTGTTTTCTTTGTACTCCCTCTGTTCCCCCCCGCACCCCCGTTTGGTAGCAGCCGCAACTGAAGCAGAAAACTGTCAGATGTACCACTGTAAACGCTCACCGATGCCCCATTGACTGAGTGCCTCTTTTAGCGGCAGTGAGACCCCTGAAAATGGAGATCCACTGTGCCATTTAGACCTCTGATACTGCATGCAAAGAGGCTCTAATCTGATTTCTGCCCCATTATAATCAATCAGGCAGCTAGTTTGGGCCTTACTATGCACAGCCCACCACAGAAACATATTTTTTTTAAATTGAAAAATGTGTATTGAATCAATACCATATAATACAGAAGTATGTTCTAGTGTGCTGTGCTAATTTCTAGGCGTGTACTTGGTTGAAATCCATAATCTGTGGGCATAATGTCACTTTTGCATATTAAGGAAAGTAAATAATTATGGATTTGACATTTGGGGGCTGTTTTCGATGTCGAGCGGAATTCCTTCCGCCTGACACGACTCAGTTCTGGGACCAACCAACACTCAGTCAGCGGTCCCGCCCGCCAAATTAGGATGCAACCGAACACTGTTTGGTCGCATTCCTACATTTCAATGTGGGAGCATGCTTTGCGGCCGTAAACCGGCTGCAAAGCATGCTCCCATAGTGAAATGGGAGGTGTGGTTCATCTCTGCTTCCCATGGCAGGCACCTCAATGTGCCTGCCTTGGGTTGCAGGGAGGGACAGGGGGACCATAGGTGCCCTCTCGGCCCCTAACTGGAGGCCGTGCACCCAAGGGGGCCCTGCTGTGGGCCCCCAAACACGCTTTCCAACATGGTTTCAATATCGGACAGGCCGGCATGGAGACCATTCTGGAAACTGTGCATCGCAATCTCAAAGGCGGAAAGGCCCACCCTTGAGATGACTGACCAGCTTCCCACTGGCCGACGGGCTCCCTGGAGCCCTTCGGAAGCCAGGCAGAATGACCGGCCAGATTACTTCCTGACCACCTAGATCATAATTTGGCAGTTGGAAAGTAAACCAAGCGGCCCATTACGATGCGGCCCTGAAGGCTCCGTCAGTTGGTCGGAGCCTTTACGGGCCGCATCGTAATCGGCCCCTAAGTCTGTGACATATGGGTTCTGACACCAGGACATAAGGAATATTATGGCTACAATCCACTACTTATTTACAACAAACAAACCATATCCACACTTCAATGTCTCAAAAACCACTAAAAATCCCACAAAGCACATCTATACAACCTTCTACGCCAACTGCCACACAATGAGACCTTCACTCTCACACAAACCACCGCTTTGTCCTATACCAGTATCAAATCTATCCATTATCAACAAAACACAAACTCACATTATACTTAACCTTAATCCCTACAAACACACACTTCCTGTTCATACAAAACACCTGCTCTACCCTTTACTTACAGACCACTTTCCATCACCACCAACCCTATATTTAACTCCCTCTCATATCAACCACCAACAACACCCTCCTTCTCTTTCTACAAAAAACACTCACTCAAACAATCCTTACACTCCACCCTACATATTAGCTCTTCCTGCTGCCAAATCCAACACAAACACTCATAACCCCTGTCCATCCCCTCTCACACACCACATAAGCTCTCCTCCAATGCACATCACCACACTCTTTACCACTCAACTTCCACTCACCAACAGCACTTTACATTCAAATTATCCAGAGAAATTCACAACACCAATATCTCATCTCACTACTCCACGAAATCAAAATATAACACACACACCACAACATCAGAATCTAACACACACAACCTCATACTATATTTCATCACAAAATAGAAACAATCACCAACTCCCACCCTCATGTCTACACAAATAGTACAGGTATTAAACCATCTTTACTTCCAAGTCTTCTATCTTCACCATCACCCACCACAAACACCCCAACACAGCAACAATCATTTACCCACCTCTCATCCATTGCACAATTTAAAGCATTAAAACATGACCCACATGCTCCACCGCCATTCCTAACCCATACACCATCCACCCTAAACAGACACAATAAAAAATAAATAACATGCCACTCTTTACAACTTTGCAGCTCCATATCTCTTACACAACAAGGCTAATCTACAAAAACAACACTCAACTCACTCTCAACCACCATTTCCACCACCTACACACTCAACAAAATGCCTTCTAAACCTGCTGGACGAGGATCACGGTATAGAAAAACTACATGATGGCTATCTTCATACAGTTATACCAATGCTAATACAACACATATTACAAGTTCAAAGAGTACTACTCACTCCTCTAGCAAACAAAGTCACACTCCCACCAATACACAATCTCTAGACTGCCTACTAATAAATGATCAATCACTCTCTAAAAACAAGCACCACATCTACGATCTACTAACTGACACACAACCTGACTTACTCTTCATAACAATCATGGTTGGGAGATGACATGGCTCCAGTGTTGCATGAAACCATTCCTTCAGGCTATCAAACTGTCACACAAAATTGCATAGGCAAAAGAGGAGGTGGATTAGCTGTTATATTCAAGGACACAATAAATCTTACCTTACATCTGACAACATTTCCATACAAGGTTGTGAGGCCCTCATGACCAGATGCAACCCTACACCAACCTCCTCCTCTAACTTCCTTCTTCATTACAGACCACCTCCTAACTATGCAACAATTCGAGACAGGTTTCTAGACTCAGTTTCAAACCTTATGACACTGCACTCCAACCTATGCATCCTTGGTGACCTAAACATACGGTTTGACAAACCCAATATACAGCATCCAAGAACTATCATCACTGGCTTAGACATGCTGAACCTACTTCAGATTGCAAACCCACACGCACCACTGGACACATTCTAGATGTCATTTTTGTAAGTCCATGCCTCGCTACCTTTTCAAAGGATTACTCCACTCACACAGTCAGACACCTTCTGGTAGCTTTCCAACAAAAAACACCACAAATCAACATACCTATGGCCACCATACGTGCATCCACTTATTGACCGCGGAACAAACTCAATTTTGCGGTACAAAAGGGGGTGGTGATGGACGGAGCATCAGAACCAATCAAACACTCACACCCAGTCAACAGATCTGGGTTTGATCCATCACCGTTCTTTAGCCCACTCTGCCACCCCAGTTCAGACATGGCCATATGCAAATCAGTCTGACCCTCTGCCTCATGGGAACAGTCCAGCCCGAACTGCCAATCCATGCCTTCCCTGGACCAGAAACAAGCTTCCTAGGACCGGTTTCTGGCATTTCAACCGTCTTCAGCCAGGCTTGCTTGAATCCAGTGGCAAAGTGAGCAAGGGACTCACGTCTGAGCATACCCTGCCAACTTATGGCGAAAGTTATATATATATATATATTCACTGAAAAAACCATAGGTTTCACACAAGTTATAGTTAGCTGTACATTTCACTCGTAAAAAACCAATGAAATTCCACGTTATAGTTAGTGCAGGCAACTATAACTCACGCGACCGCAATCCTCTGCTGATGACATATGTGTCTTTATGAAAAAAAAATATTTGTAATATATGTATAACTAAAATTTAATGGAAGAAGACATGGGCAAATAAGTGTCTAAATACAGTATTAGCATCAGCAGAGGATTGCGGTCGCGTGAGTTATAGTTGCCTGCACTAACTATAACGTGGAATTTCATTGTTTTTTTACGAGTGAAATGTACAGCTAACTATAACTTGTGTGAAACCTATGGTTTTTTCAGTGAATTTGCAAGGTTTTTTAAACGCTAATTCCTAACTATAACGTGTGTGAAACCTATGGTTTTTTCAGTGTATTTGTACGGTTTTTTAAATGCTAAGTTACTTTACGCCGTTCGTGCCGTGCGCGCCCACTTCACGCAGTTCGTTCCGTGCGCGCACGGTGCGCTTCGCACCGCGTGCCCACGTTACGCTGGATGGGCCATGTACGCACGATGCGCTTCGCGCACCGTCCGCACACGGAGGACATATTATGCGCTTCATTGTGAAAGCTTATCTATTAAATGTTCATCTAATTAATATGCCATGCACAAAAGGAACCCTGCAGGCACCTTTTGCACACGGGGGGGGGAATATGTGGAGTTTGGTTTTTTTAAATTTATTTTTTGCCGTACGCGTACGGTAAGCGCATTCGGCGTTTTTTCAAAAAAAAATTTTTTTTAATTTTTGGCCTTGGGGGTCCTTCTGGGACACCCTGACCAAGTCTAGGGGGTCAGGAGCTGTCTAGCCTGCCCCTTTTCATGTTATCCAACTTTGTTTTTCCTCCCCCCCTCAGAGTGCGAGAGAGAAAATGGCGGCCGACACTTCCTGGTTTCGACCGATTCGAATGTTTACTAAGATCTAACAGCCAATCAGAATCGCGCTCGCGCACGGCACCGTACGCGTACGGTAAGCTTACGGTGCGCGCTCGGAGCGCGCTTACAGATATATATATTGATTTAAAGGCTATTTTCTCTGAATCTACTGAACAGATTTAGCGGAGACAAAGCCCTTGTTAATATGCCCCCTTGATTTTTACCATTTATGGGCAGCTGTGCTATCACTTCACCATTAATTCACTGTTCCTTCAACTTAGATGTGCACTGTACCTAATACTCCTTCCTGTGGTGGCTGCCGTGCATGTGAACACAGTTGTCAAATGCTTAATTTCCATGATCTCAGTTACCACAAAACATAACCTACAGCTGTGGAGAGTGGACAATGTTTATTGAGCTTGGCTTGCGTCTACACCCTGTACCTAGCACCGCTGCCTCGGTTCTGGGCAACTAGTATGTCTACCAGCCAGTACCCAAGCCCTTTGCCCAATACCCCTCAAAAGTGCTGTGATACTGTGACAACAGTAAAAGTATGCATAGATACAACCCCGGTTGCTTGGCTACCTCATACATGAAGAACCAGAATGTGAAACACAGTATCCATTCGAAACAATGATACCACCGGCACATAACATTCTTTTAGACATGCTCATACATTCAAAGTACAGTACAGTCTCCGTCATTCAAAGGAAGGAAGATTAAATTAATCAATCAATCAAACAAATATATCATACTCTGCAATGACGTTGCTCAGAAAGGAGAGGATAGAGAGAAAAGCACATCTGCACATTCATGAAAATATATTGACCTAGGATGGTGTGAAAACCAATCCCCTGGCCAAGGAGCTGGGATGGGTCCCCCGGGAAAGATCAGGCGACAAAGGTTTCAGGACAGGAATAGGACAGGATGGATGACCTCTCTAACACCGACGCTTGCGTAGCACCCCTCTCTGACACTCTCTTCCTCCTCAAGATTCTTCAGCGATCTTCTTCTAATTTAATTAAGTTTAAGTAGATGGTTCTGCATTCAATTCTTCATCAGCATTTGCTCGTCACTCTGACAGCATCCTGAGCTCTGCAGCATTCAGCAAATCTCCGTCTCCATCTCACTAACTAGCTAAGACTAACTCAATTATACTCTTTGGTATTCAGATATAACCATTAATGTTTCAATCTCGCAAAATTACTAACTCTGATTGGACAGGAAAGGGGGATGATCATAACACCATGCTTATTTTTCAATTTAGTCTTTCAGTTCATTGTTCAATGATACCACCCCTTAATTTGTATTCATAAATCTTTATTCCCGCCCGTATTCACATCTTATTAGACACAAAAGTATAATTTTCAGGTGTTCCCATTCGTTTCAGAGGACTTTGGTGCTGGTTCCCAGGGTATGTATCTTTTGCGTCCTTGGCCTGCGTTCAAGAGTCACATCACTTCTTCCGGCTCACTCACACCACACATGTGCGAAGGTCAGGTGGGTTATAAACTCTGGATTTGTATGAGAGGCCCAAATACATACTAATAAGAAAGTCAAAAGAAACAAATATTAATTTAAAAATAAAATGATTTCACTGTATACCACCTATCTCTACTCTAATCCCATTCACTTATAAATGCTTTCCCCACATTAGCATTAGAAGAACAGCTTGGTTTGGTTTCAGCAGAGCAGATGCCAAGCATGTGAGCTTTTAAGCAGCCATTTTCTTAGCGTCTGTGCAGGCGCAAGAAATTCCCTCCAAGCGACAGTTCGTCATACTACGTAGATGCAGTTGACGCATGCGCAGTAAAGATTCCCTGTTAACGGCCATTTTAGAATTTCGCTCGAGTTAGCTATTAGTAGGACACATGGGCAAGCTTCTCTTTCTTTTATGTCGAATGTAATGCATATTAATTTACACAATACATAGTTAGTACAATGTTAGAAGTTAAATGAGAGGATTGCTTCCGAGCAAGTCTCTTTTCTATGAGTCCTTGTTCCATCAATCCCCTCTCTGATGGCATTTTTAAGCCATCACCAAATCACCCATCCCAACTAGATGCCAACTTTAGCACACCTCAATTCCCTTTTCATTCTTTTCGTTCTTGTCCTCATCTTTCATTTTCAAATCTTTCATCTTTTTATATAATTCTCCTTTCATCTCTTCTAGCTGTATTTCTTCATATTTTCTTTTCTTTCCATTTACTTCATATATCATTCCCTTTCTGCAACATTTGCACCATATCATTATTATTAGAACTATTATTGCTATACCAACTAGTGGAAGTAATATTTGACCTATAATACCTTTCCCAAGATTAGTAAACCAAGTCCCTATTGAAGAAACACCTTTTGTTAGTCTTTCTCATACACTGTCACATACAATGTGCACTTTCAACATTTTACAGACTCCGCTTTCTTTTGCTAATAATATATCAAGCGCAAGTCGATTTTGTAAAACCATAGACCTAATTGCAACCATTTCTGTATTAATCATCAAGAAACCTCCAGCAGTATTAGTCGAAAGACGATCAACTACTGTTGACAATTGACATATTCTACGTGAATTCAGTATGACTCCCACTGAAGGTATCAATGCACTAAATATGTCACCTATGATTTCAGAAAAACTAGCTCTCTTTCTTCGTGTTAGTTCATTAGTGTTTTCATTGCTTCCAGTGATTCTTTTTACATGATATACCTTCGAAAATACTATTCCGAAGTAGCAAGTTCCGTACCACTGTGCAGGCAGCTTATAATAAGCATTATTCCCACACACGTAGTAAACCCCAGGAAATGCTGGATCCATTCCCACTTTTAAACTCCAACCTCCCAGAATTAGGAAGTTATATTCACATTCACTGGAACCAATAAATACATTGTTATAGTCTGTCTTTAACCCATGTAGGCAGGTCTTCCCTGTCTTTACAAAGTCTAGGGACATCGCAGCATGAGTCTTGCCAGCTGTATAAATTCCCTCTTTCTCAGCCCAAGGTGGAATATGGGTTTTCTGTTCAGTAGCCTTTCTTTGGAAATCCTGTCTCCTTTCTTCAACCACATTCAAAAACACTTTTTCTTCTTCACGTAATGAGCATGTTAGATTATTTTTGTGTGCCTTTGCTATATCTATTGACTTAGTGGTTAAGAAAAATTCACCCATAAACTGTGCATCTGGACTACAAAGCATTGGATTCATATTCTTTCGAATAGGAATTTCTGAAAATACCAAATCTATGTTTGAATAATAATATTGTAGTTTTCCAGTTCTACAGAATAAACTTGTCAGTATGCTACATGAAATACCATATGTTAACGGTATATGATGATATGTGACTCCTTCGGCAACTGAAGCTGGTAATTTCATACAAACATAACAATCACTAATCTCCATTGTATCAACATATTGAAACAATAACTTTGTGAATATGTTTAAAGATGTGTCATTATCTGTTACTGTGTGATATAAATCTATCTCATCTGATGCTTCTAACTCTACTCTATCTCCTTTCAGGTTAGCTATCTTTCCATTAGTGTCTGTGTCATTCTTCTTGTCCGTTATCATGATAAAAGGAACTGCTACTGTTAGAAATAGCCATACTATGACCACTAATATAATACTACATATGCAAGCCCTACAGCATTTCTTTACACAATTTTGTTTTGGTCTTTCAGCAACCCTGTCTTCAGCCATTTTAGTCTAAGAAGATTCCTCTTCTTTTCTTTACGAATTTTATTTCTTTGTTACTTCAAGGAGGCCTCATTTTCCCTTCGTCAATCTGTTCTGCATTTACTTCTTCATCGGTCTCTTCATTTAAATCTAGATTCTCGAATTCTTCAAGAATCACATAGGTCCCTTCAGGACCCTTGAACTTATTGTTCAAGATTCTCAGCCTTTGGCTTCTTCGACTGTTTTTCACAGTCGATTGCCCAGACTGACTAGTAACCTCATTCACTTGTTCAGGATTTTCACTTGTTTTCCTCAATTGATATTTTAACCTTTTGTCTCCACCTGGCCAGTTATCACCTTTCCTGACTCTTTTAGCTTGCACTGCACTTTCACCTTCTTTGTTTCTCACCAGAGCTCTTTTATTCTCGTTATGTTGTGGCACAATCTGATTTTCCTCTTTTTCAGAGTCACTCTCTACCTGTCCCTGTTCAGGTCTTTTTATTGTGGCTTCATCTGCCTGAACTTGTTCTTCTTCCTCTATCTATTCCTGTTCGGGCCTCATTTCAAATTGTTCTTCTTCCACCCGAACTTGTTCTTCTTTTCCTAACTGGTCCTGTTCAGGTCTTATTACAATTTGTTCTTCTGCAGCCTGAACGTGTTCTTCTATACCTGTCTGTCCCTGCTCTGGCCCATTTGTTGGTTCACTTGCCTGAGTACGTTTTTCTTTCCTTGTCTGATCCTGCTCAGGGTCTCTAGTAGCTTTATTCACCTTTTCCTGAACGTTTTCTTCTACACCTATCTGGTCCTGTCTAATTTCCTGTCTTTCTAATCTGGTTTATTTATTTATTTATTTATTTAATTTATATGGCGCGTTATAACCACCGGGGTCTCTAAGCGCAGTCTGACCAGATTTACGTGAAAGATGTTACATTCACTTGAAACCAGCTGTGCACCTAAGATCTGCTCCATGCTTGTTTGAACAGTACCGTTTTTAGTTTTTTTCTGAAGGAAAGTAAGTTACTTTCCTTCCTGAGCTCTGGATCCAATTTGTTCCATAAAGCTGGGAGCGTGTTGGAAAAAGCGCGGCCCCCCACCGTGGACAATTTAAAGCGGGACTGAGACAGAAGAGTGGCGTCCGACGAACGCAAAGTCCTACCCGGTGTGTAGGGGGATAATCGGGATTTCAGGTATTTTGGTGCTTTGCCATACTGAGCCTTGTGAGCGATACACAGTCCTTTGAAGACAATTCTCTGACGAATTGGCAGCCAGTGCAGCTCCTGCATCAGGGGAGAGGCATGGGCAGTCCTGGGTTTTTTAAATATCAGCCTAGCTGCATCGTTCATAACTCCCTGTAGTTTGTCCAGCAGCCGCTGTGGCAAACCTAAATAAAGGGAGTTCCCGTAGTCCAGCCTAGCCAGAATTGTGGCTGAGACCACGTGTCTCAAAGTAGGGAATGAAAGTAGGGCAGAGATCTTCCTTAGTTGTCTTAAAAGGCATATACTGGTGCCTACTACAGTGGCAACTTGTTTTTCCATGGATAATTTATTATCCACATATAGGCCTAAGCTTTTGACTGCAGCTGCTGGTTTTGGTGGTGCGCCCAGCTCCCTAGGCCAAAATTTCTCACTCCAAGGGTTACCCGAGATGGAAATGGGCAATACTTCCGTCTTATCCGGATTAACTTTCAAGGAGTTCTCGGACATCCAATTGACTGTAGTTTTCAATATGTCCTGTAACCTAGTGGATGCTCCTGGACCATCATCCAGCCGGATGATTATCTGGGTGTCATCGGCATAGTTGTACACTAGGCAGTCCATCCTGTTCAGGAGAGCAATTAGTGGCTGCAGGTAGATGTTGAAAAGTAGGGGGGACAAGGCAGAGCCCTGTGGGACCCCGCAGGTGATCGGAGCAGGGGTGGAAAGTAGATCCCCCAGCTGCACTCGTTGTGTCCTACCCTGCAAAAATGATGTGAGCCATGCATGTGCTGTACCCACGACGCCAAAGGATCTCAACCGCGACAGAAGCTGTTTATGACACACGGTGTCAAACGCCGCGGAGAGATCCAGTAGTACCAGGGCGCTCGGTGTTTTTACATCAGCTCGCATCCTTAGCTCATCTAGAATAGATAACATAACTAGTTCCGTGCTGTGATTAGCACGGAACCCTGCCTGATTGGTCTCCAGCAGGTTGTTACTCTCTAGATGGCCCGATAATAGAGCTAACACGTGCTGCTCAATTACCTTAGCAAGGAAAGGCAGCTGGGAGATGGGCCGGAAATTTTTCAGACATTTTGTGTCTGCTCCAGGTTTCTTCAGTAAGGGGATCAGGCGGGCCTCTTTAAAAGCTAAAGGGATCTGTCCTGTATGAAGAGAGGTGTTCAATAGATGCAGGACCTCTTCCTCTATTCCTGGCATTGCCATCTTGAATATGTCAGGAGGGCAAGGATCCACCAAGGAACCTGATTTAACTCGGCCTATAATTTTAAGTAATTCCTGTTTGGAAATAGGGGATAACTCAGCTAATGGTGGAATGTTTAGCGGGGCAATAAGGTCCGGTATGCGCGGACATTCGAGGGGTGCGGTTTCCGCAATTTCGTCCAAGATATCAGATATCTTCTTTACGAAGAAATCCTGGAACCTCTGACAGTCCTCCTGGGTGAACTCGGGACTTTGCTCCTTGTTCACCCTGAGCTCCGCCAGGACCCGAAAAATTTCTTTTTGCGGATTTCTTGGCGTAGTTATTCTTTCCTCAAAGAAAGCAGCCTTCCTTGATTGTATGGCTAGTTTGTACTGGGCTAAGGATGAAACATATTCTTGTTTGGAGATGGCGTCGTATTTTTTACGCCATGCCCGTTCTTTCTTCCTCACCCCGCGTTTCATCTCCCTAAGGGAATCATTATACCAAGGCGCCCCGGCTCCTCTCGCCACCTTCTTCATCCTGCGAAGAGGTGCCACCACATCAATGGCACTTCCCAGTTTATGCTGGAGGTGTCCACATAGAGCATCAACGTTGGCATCCTGCTCTTTGGCTGAAGGGTGGTGTTCTAAGAGGTGGACCAGTTTTTCCCCATCAAGGTTTCTCCATTTACGGGCCGTTTTCCAGCCCTCCCCAGGTTTTCCAGCCCTCCCCAGGTGGTTCTGCTTCTTGTTTGAATAATCACCTCAGGTATGTCAACCACTGGTATCCAGTCCTCCTGACTTGTGCTTGGTTGTTCTTTGTCAGCCTTCAGAATCTGTTACTCTAGATTCTTCGACTGTACAACCTTCAGCAGCTGTAGTAGTCACCAGTATGACCTGCCGTGGAGCATCCCACCTGGGTGCTAGGCATGACTCTCTGGTGTGCTTCTTCACTACCACCCAGTCTCCAGGATTCAAATCATGCGCTTGATTCGGCTGCCTGGCAACTGTGTCTTCTCCAACCTGGTGAGAGACAGAACGCACTAGGTCAGTCAATCCTTTGCAGTAATCTAATACCCGCTCATCAGATATATTCAGCAATTTATGTCCTGGTATGAATGCTTGTCTCATTGCCCTTCCCATGAGGATTTCATGGGCATTCAGTCCTGTGTTTCTGTCAGGAATACTCCTGAGTCCCATCAGTACAAGAGGCAATGCATCTGGCCAACTCAGTGATGTGGATGCACACACCTTTGCCAGTCTTGACTTGATTGTGCCATTCAATTGCTCCACCACTCCAGAAGCCTCTGGGCGGTATGCACAGTGCAGTTTCTGTTCAATTTTAAATGCTTCACAGATTAATCGAATTATTTCATTATGAAAATGAGGTCCTCTATCTGATTCCAAAGTTACTGGAAAACCAAAACACTGAATCAACTCTCTCAACAACAATTTGGCAACTGTTATACTGTCATTTCTCCTAGTGGGGTATGCCTCCACCCATCGTGAGAACAAACATACTATGACAAGGGCGTACTTCATTCCCCTGCGTGGTGGTAATGCTATAAAACCTAGATGCAATCTTATGAATGGTCCTTCTGCCTTTCCAATTTTTCCTTAGCTGACCACTGTCTTCCTACCTGGATTTATTTGTTGACAAACTAAGCATCTCTGGCAAAGACTTTCTGCGACTACCCTAAATCTTGGATTATACCAATCTTGTCTAAATAGTCTGATCATAGTGTCCCTGCCTACATGGGTGTCTCCATGGTACATTATTGCCATTTGTGAGAGCAAGCAGTCTGGCATGTCGGGTCTGCCATCAGGATATACCCACACATTGTCTTCTGCCCTCCTCTTACAACCTGATTTTATCCAGTTTTCCTTTTCACTCACTTCCACCTCATCCTGTAATTGTCTCACCTAATCCCATGTTACAAAAGCTGAAAATAGCATCAGTTGGCGGCTGATTCCACTTGTTTCAATTTTCTTGTTTATCGTTATATTATTTCTTGCACAGAATTGAGCAATCTGGTCAGCGTATTGATTACCAGCCGCTACATAGTCATTTCCTGATTGGTGAGCAGCACACTTGACCACTTGACCACTGCTAGTTCCTTTGGCAATTGTATTGCTTCCAACAGTTCTTTCACAAATTTCCAATTTCTTATAGGGAATCCTGAAGAAGTCAGAAATCCCCTCTGCATCCAAAGCTGGCCAAAGTCATGCACAACCCCGTAACCATATTGGCTATCAGTAAATATGGTCACTTTCCAATTTTTCCCAATTTTGCATGCTTTTATTAAAGCTATCAATTTGGCTACTTGTGCAGACTTGACTCCCGGTAAACAGGATGCTTCATTGACCCCAGAAATTTTGCAAACAGCATAAGCTGCACTCAGTCCTCCTTCCTCAAGCCTTAAACACGAGCCATCGACAAATAGTTCATGGTCCGTTTCTTTCAGAGGCTCATCCTGTATATCAGGGCGGGGCTTAGTACACAATTCAGTCACGTCCAAGCAATCATGATCTACTTAATCTTTCACTTCTTCACACCGTGCATCTGGCAATAAAGTAGCAGGGTTCACCATGGTGCACCTAATCACTGTCACATTTTCTGCTCCCAAAATTATTCTTTCGTACTTAGTCATCCGACTAGGGGGAAGATGTTGCGTTCGAGTTCTTGTTAGCAGTATCTCAACTGAATGTGGAACATAGACCTTTACGGGATGTCCCATCACAATTGACTCACTTTGCTTCAGACTCATACAGGTAGCAGCTACTGCTTTTAAGCAGCCAGGTAATGCTGAAGACACAGGATCCAAGAAATAGGCTACTGGACGTCGGCTTAATCCATGTCTCTGAGTTAAGTGCACAACCCTCTCTCTCACAACAGAACAGTGCTAATTCTTTCGTATAATCAGGCATACCTAGAGCTGGGGCCTTGCTTAAAAAATTTCGCAACTTTACAAATGCTTCCACACTTTCATCATCCCAAACTATCGGATCTTTCACTCTTTTCCGTGTCATCTGAATCAATGGTTTTGCTAATAAAGAACAAACTACAATCAACTGTCTACAGAATCCCACTACTCCAAGAAACATTCTGATCTCTCTTTGTGTCAGTGGTAACTGCATTTGCTTTATTATTTTAATTCTTTCAGGGGTCACTTTCCTCACTCCTCTTTCTATCTGGTGACCCAAGTATTTAACTCAGTTTTGGCAAAATTGCAATTTTTCTGGTGACACCTTGTGTCCTTCATCAGCCAAATGATTCAGTAATGCTATTGAATCAATAACAGTCATCTCGGGATTTCGATGCCACAAGTAAGTCATCAATATACTGCACTAAGACTGGGCATAATTAACTTCTCTAGACACTTTTTCAAAATCTGATTAAAAATTGAAGGAGTTTCTGAATACCCTTGAGGAACTCGGTTCCATGCCAAAATACGATCCTCAAATTTAAAAGAAAAAAGATACTGGCTATCTGGATGTAAAGGAATGGAGAAAAATGCTTGACACAAATCAATTACTTTAAACCATCCTGTATTCCAAGGTATCTGATACAGAATCACTGCTGGATTTGACACTACAGGACAACAAGGCACTACAATCTTGTTAATCTTTCTTAAATCCTGTACTATCCGGTACTTTCCACTAGGCTTTTTAAGACCTATTATAGGTGCTCCTTATTTCTTTTAAGATGCCTTGTTTAATCATTCGATCAATCTTGGAAGCAACTCCTGCTTTGACTTCGGGAGTCATTTTATATTGTCGGGTGTTGGGGTAAACTGCACATTTTTTCACCGTCACTTTCACTGGGTCTATATTTGCCATTAGCCCTATTTCTTTTCCAGTACTTCTAGATTCACAGTTGTTTTCAGCTCTTCTGGTAAGTCATCTTTTGTCATAGATTAATACATTTCATCTATCTCTGTGCCTTGTTTTGCAAGCATTATCTTGTAGACAATATCCTCATCAGGGGTTTGAAGAGCAACACCATCCGGTGTGCAATAAATAGTGCAGTTCATTTTGCACAATAAATCTCTTCCTTGTAAATTCACTGGACTGGAGTCACACACCACGATAGGCTCTGTAATTGTGGTTCTAATCTGCGGATTCGAGACTCCGACTACTTGGATGGCTTTTCCCGAGAGGGGTAGGTTTCAGATATCTGCTGTTCTCACAGTAGACCGGGTAGCACCAATATCCAATAGAAAAGTGATATCTTTACCTTCCACTTTCCCATCAATAAATGGACCTGACTGATCTATCGGCAAGGATGCGCCAAGTACGCACTCCTCTTCCTCCCCCCTCAGGCACCGTCATTGTTCATTCTCACTGTCACTGTTATTTTGCAAAAGATATTGTGAAATCACAGAATTTTTCTTACTACTTCCTCCTTGAAATCCGGCGTCCACACTGTACTTTGGCTTGTTCACAAAATTTGGCATAGGGGCAGGTGGCACCTGACACTGCTGATTAACTACCTGCTGTGGTTGATTCATAAGCACCTCATTCTACGTCTGTGGATTTAAATTTTGGTTTGGGGCCATTATTATTCTGAATATTCTTGCTCTCGTTTTTCCAATGTCCAAGCTTTCAGCATCCATGACAAGGAAACATTTTCTTTGCATCCTTTCTAATAATTCGTCCCCTTGATTTACCACCACTCACTGTGTTATCATTCTGACCCTGTTCTTTCATCTGACAGTCAGTCTGACTATTTAATTTAAGCGCCTGTTGTTCTGCCAATTTCACTTGTGCCCACGTCATTTTCTCTTTTAACTTTTTATGCCTTGCCTCAATATCATCCCTACAGTGCTTCGCGTATTTTAGAATATCATCTATGGGTTTTCCATTCAAAACAACATATGCTGTTGAATCATCTGACTACTTTCTGGTTTCAGACCGTACACAAACCGATACACAAAATGACCCATATCCTTATCTCCAATGTTCTCAAAGCCGCTGTACTGTTTAAACACCTGCAACAGTCGTTCATAATAAGCATGAACAGATTCATTTGGCTCCTGGGTTGTTCTATCTAGTTTTACCCAATCTGTTTCTTTAGAAGGAATTTTCCCTTTCAAGAAAGTAATTACTTGGTGATATGTCTTCATCACATCATCTGAGGGTGCTCCTGTTTTCGAGTCTCTTGGATACTCGTCACTAGGCCAACCAACTGTGATCTTCATTCTGTCCATAAATCAGCAGGTACCACTATATCAAACAGACCATCCAAGTCTTTCAACAAAACCTTCGAAACCTTCACAAACCTTTCAACCTGTCTGTACCATTCGACTGTTTTTTCTCTCCGTTTAGGTAAGTCATTTGTAAATGACAAAATATCTTGTCGACTCCATGGAACATGAACATATCCACCACCAGGTACCTCTCTCATAGGGCAGAAGCTCTCTACTTTCCCTGACTCTTTCAACATATAAGCAGTAGACGCTTCCTTTGCCTGCGCTTCCTCCTTTTTCTTTGTCCACCTTATTCTCCACTTGTCAATGTCTCCCAATTTTTGCAAAATATTCATCAACTCCTTTACTTGTCACTTCTTTCCAGACACATTCCTATTTTCTAAATCTTTGTCAGTAAATTCCACTCAATATGGTTTCTGTAGCACTTTTGATCTCCCTATGTCTATCCCCATTTCAGAGGCAAGTTCTGTCAATTTCGCATGAAATAATCTTGCATTTCTAGTTATACTCCTACATGTAAACAACTACTCTTCCTCATTGTAGGTGTTTAATCTATCTATTCCCACATTTCCAGCTATCATCTCTTCCAATTCCACTTTCAGTTTGTAAATATCTAAAATCTTTGGGGGTGAGCTTTGTTTTTCTATTCCTTGTGCCCATCTCTCCAGATATTATGGAGTTACTACTGTTGCACTTCTGACTCCTGAGGATGTTACTGACCTTCCTTCTTTTGAACTACTCGGTATAACTCTTTTCGGGGTTTCATTTACCGATTCCCTTATTGGCAGATCCATTAATGAAATTACTGACTCGCATTCACTGGCTTGATCATCAGTTATTATAATTTCTTTTCTAGGATTATTCAAAGGAGTTGTTACAGCTTTTGGTTTTGGACAATTTACCTTGTCTCCATACAATGGAACAACAGGACCTATAGTTACGGGTATTGTTAACGCATCAGGGTTTATATTCAGTTGGCTTATTTTCTGAATTAATTCCTCTCTGTTTTTATTCAACGTTTCCTTTTCTTTATCATGAAGTACCCTATTAACTGTTGGATCATGTAAAATCTGTAGAATTAAAGGTGTTCCCAGGACTGGTGCACTCGGGGTGATTCTACTAGGTTCTTCCTGATACGGTGGAGGGTTTTTAGGTAAAATGTCTTCCATAAATTTATCATCTGATTCACCATACCCTGTCATTTTCATGTGCTTAGTTTTCTCCTTACACATGCCCCCTGGCTGTTCTTCAGCCATCAATACTGGATATAATCCTTCTGACACCATTGCTTTTCTGCACTGCTTCATCTGACCCTCACGTGACTCACGCAAATACCTAGGGAAATGACCCATGTATCTTCCACTCCTGTTTTTCTCTCATTCATAGGATTCAGTCTCCCATTCTTCTAATGCTTCATAATGTGTTAATCTGGGTCTCGGATCTAAATCATTCATTCGCATTCTCAAATTTTGAAGAATTCTCCCATTAAATGTGCCATGTTCTGGAAAAGCCAAAACACCATCACCCTTTGTGTATTCTATCCAATTCTCCATCTATACACATGTATGATATCTTCTCTCCATCATCATAAATGAAGCAGGCATTTTTGGCGGTGGAATAGGAATTCCTTCTCTAGTCAAAACAGGCTTGTCTATCTTAAAGAAATTCTTGATTCTCTTCATTAATGTCATTTTTCTCTTTTCACCATACATTCTATACTGTGAGTACATAAAACAGTAATCTGCAAATCTTCGAGCTTTTCTGTCAGGGCGACTCACACTAAAAGGCAAATGGGAATCAAACATACAAATTTTCGTCAACCATTCTGAAAACAGCTTTCATCCAATCATCCAATCCGTTTGTGACTCACACTCGTCGTCTGACCAATACCAGCGCGGTCTTCTCAATGCCGTCAGTTCTGCTCCTTACTACTGACCCCTCCTTTACAAAACAGCGTCAGTCACACACCCGCTGTTTCAACCTATCCTAGCGCAGCTCACTGTGACGTCAGTGCAACTCCGGCGACTGTCCCTTCCTTCCCAAGGTAATACGAAAACTTATTTTCTTACTGTTTTGCATAAAATCTTCGTTAATAACAACACAAAAACATTCGCTACTCTGCCTGTTCCTCTAAAATCCAAAGGATAGATTATGTCTGTCCACTGCGAGTATAACCTTCCGCTTACTCTTCATACACTGCGAGTAAAACCTTCCGCTTACTCTTCATTCAAGCTCGGAAGAACCTGCTACTCCTTTGGTGTTACCCTTACTAGGTGATATAAGACCAAAGTTTCACCAGCGAACTCTCTGCTATCAATCACTCTCACTTTTACACAAAATAGTCCCTAATTTAACACTGCCAGCCCTGCGTAGCTTCTCAGTGCTATTCCAAACAGGCGAGTAACCGCACTGCAGTATGGCTTTTATCACCACCTGCTATTCATTCCCCGGGAATTTTCCAGACAACAGAAAAGCAAAACCATAACTCCTTTTGTTAAAAATCAATAATCAATAAATCAATAACCAATACTTATCACCAAACTAGTCAATAATAACCATAGCTCTGCTACCAGAAAACTGATCCAGCGGTGAACCAGCAACAGATACTCCAATACCATATACTCACCTGGGCCCATAAACACACATACACACACACAGGCCAGTAAAACCGCTGGAGTCAAAGATTGTGTTGGTTCTTACTCCAAGATTAGTTACTTATAATTCCTAACTAATCTTTCACTGATCAAAAAGTTCTTTCCTCTGGTCAATGGACCATTAGTTGAACTAGTTGATGGTGAAATGACATGAATTATTTCTCTTTGCAATGAAATGAACACAGACTCAGGAACATGTTACAGGCTTTATCTAAATTAAATACATGTGAACCATTTTTCAAAGTACAGTATAGTGCCCATCACTCAAAGGAAGGAAGATTCAATTAATCAATCAATCAATCAATGAATCAAATATATCATACTCTGCAATGATGTTGCTCAGAAAGGAGAGGCCAGAGAGAGAAGCACATCTGCACATTCATGAAAATATATTTACCTTGGATGGTGTGAAAACCAACCCCCTGGCCAAGGAGCTGGGAAGGGTTCCCCGGGAAAGATCAGGCGACAAAGGCTTCAGGACAGAAATCAGGACAGGATGGATAACCTCTCTAACACCGACGCTTGCGTAGCACCCCTCTCTGACACTCTCTTCCTCATCGAGATTCTTCTGCGATCTTCTAAATTAATTAAGTTTAAGTAGATGGTTCTGCATTAGATTCTTCATCAGCATTCGCTCGTCACTCCAACAGCATCCCAAGCTCTGCAGCCTTCAGCAAATCTCCGTCTCCATCTCACTGACGAACTAAGACTACCTCAATTATACTTTTTGGTATTCAGATACCACCCATTAATGTTTCAATCTCGTAAAATTACTTACTCTGATTGGACAGGCAAGGGAGATGATCATCACACCATGCTTATTTTTCAATTTAGTCTTTCAGACCATTGTTCAATGATCCCACCCCTTTTATTTTTATTCATAAACCTCTATTCCCACCCGTAGTCACATCTTATTAGACACAAAAGTATTTTTTCATGTGTTCCCATTCGTTTCAGAGGACTTCGGTGCTGGTTTCCAGGGTATGTATCTTTTGCGTCCTTGGACTGTGTTCAAGAGTCACATCACTTCTTCTAGCTCACTCACACCACTCATGTGCGAAGGTCAGGTGGGTTATAGACTCCGGATTTGTACGAGAGGCCCAAATACATACTAATACGAAAGTCAAACGAAACAAATATTAATTTCAAAATAAAATGGTTTCACTGTATACCACCTATCTCTACTCTAATCCCATTCACTTATAAATGCTTTCCCGCATTAGCATTAGAAAAACAGCTTGGTTTAGTTTCAGCAGAGCAGATGCCAAGCATGTGAGCTTTCTAGCAGCCATTTTATTAGCGTCTGTGCAGGCGCAAGAAATTCCCTCCAAGCGACAGTTCGTCATACTACGTAGATGCAGTTGATGCATGCGCAGTAAAGATTCATTGTTAGCGGCCATTTTAGAATTTCGCTCGAGTTACCTATTAGTAGGACACATGGGCAAGCTTCTCTTTCTTTTATGTGGAATGTAATGCGTATTAATTTAAACAATACATAGTTAATACAATGTTAGAAGTTAAATGAGAGGATTGCTTCCGAGCAAGTCTCTTTTCTCTGAGTCCTCGCTCCATCAATGGCACACACTCAGAGACAGAATACAGACCAACTAGGTAAAAGTACAAAAAGGTATATTTATATTTTATTGTGTACAACCAAGCAGCACTTGCCACAAGTTCAGTAAAATGTACTTTCAATTGCAAAACTTTACACAGAAATGCAATTGGGAATGGATTTGCATGCTTTGAAAACAGTTTAAATTACATAGAAATCACTTCTGATTACCTTCGCGTTATTCTAATAGTACATCGACTCTTCTGGGTGATATGACTAGATATCACATTGTGGATCCTGCAATACACAGGTAAGTAAGACTTTTTTGGGGTTAACACACAGTTACTTCCCCTCTATACAAGATCAGTTCAACATGGAGAACATTTTTATGAACAGAAAACTCACAACATAAGTTCCTATGGGGAAAAGAAGGTAACAGTTCACAGGTAAGTAAACAACCTGTGAGTGAGAGTTTTGGGGTACAAAACCAGGGTTCCCCAAAATCAAGTTAGGCACTCAAATTGCACCACCACCGGCACAGGGGCAGCAGGATACAGAGTGCAGGGGCCCAATGTTAGCCAATAGGCCTTCAGTCAGGGACTGCTCACGAGCAGGCCACTTGGTTGTGGGAGCAAAGCTCCTTGGGTTAGGATTAGCACTGCAGGGGCCAATAATCAGCACAAGAGCTGCACCACCAGCAGCACAGAGGCGTACGGGTGCAGAGTGCCAAGGCAACGTCGGGGAACCTGTGGATTTCAATGGAGATGTCCAGTTTAGAAAAGATGCTTCAGGCTCGGTCAGGGAAACATCCTGGAAGCGACCGCCAGATGGATAGGTAAGTTGGGTTCTTGAGGGATGCCTGGAATCGTGGGTTGGGCCACCCAAGGTCATGGGGTGGCGGGTGCAGGGCATCAGGTCTTCTTACCAGCTCCGGTTGCGATCGGGGCACCCTTCAGGTTGAGGCTGCAGGCGTCGGCTTGAAGCTTGGGGGAGGTTGGGGATCATCAGATCCTAGGTCAGGATCACTGGGAAGACCTCCTCGTGGTGTTGGGCCGCTCGAACTTGGGTTTGGGCGACGGGTGCAGAGTGGTGCAGAACCACGGATGCGCCTGGATTCGGGTTCTGGTCTACGAGTATTTGTTGAGCAAATCTGGTGCTCATGTTAGACAGAGTCTGTAAGATGAGTGCAGGGCAAGTCCTCCAGGCTGTGGGAGGCTGCTGGACATGCCGGGGTTTCCACTGTAGCTTGTATAAATGAAAAAATGTGTGGGAACTAATTCAAAAGAATTATTATAATAGAGTCACTATGGTGCAAGGCTGCCTGCGTCAGTGCAAGGCAGCTAATTGTGCCCCAGCACAAGGGAGAGCAAAGGGTTCGGTCATATCGTTGTAGATATGACGCATCCCTTTGCTTCGGAATTAATGCAGCGCGGCGCAGCCAAATGGCTTGTGGCACTGTGCTGTGTTAATTGCTTGTAAATAAGGCCCTTGGTGCTTCAGCACCTTGTGTGGATTAGATCCACAGGCTTCTCAAGTGATGTCTAAGCATCACTATTGGACATTACATTGAATGGTACATGCGTACAGAGAAAATGCAAACACAGCCCTGGACCACTTTTAAAAAAGCAAGGAAATATCACACTCCCTGGGTCTTTCTGCCGCCGTGTGGCAGTTCTCCTAACAATATAACCCGTTTCAAGGTTTCAGAAGAGGTATGCATCAGAGGCAATGCCAAAACCTGCCTTCACAGCAACAGGCTTTCGACTCCTTCCGGGGTAGAGGCCCAGGGTTTGACCGACAGCATCCAGGCCCTCAGGGGCAACATACTACCCAATCCCATGCCCCCCATAGCCTCTGCTAAACCACTTTAAGTTGCTCTTAGTGGCACAATTTCATCTGGTTGGAGGTCAGGTAAGTTATTTCCTCCATGGTGGTAAAGCCTCACATCGGACATATGAGTACTACAAATTGCCCAGAATGGGTTACACACTACCTTTCCTATACAACTCCCCAGACATGCCTCCTACAACAGGATGACTTCTGGAGGACCACATGTCTATTTTATGAACGGAGGTTCAGACTGTCTCTGGAAAGGGAACCATAGAGACACCAGAGGCTGAGACTGGCTGCTACTCCCATTACTTTCTAGTGACAAAGAAGGGTGGAGGGCTTTGTCCTATTCTAAATCTCCCCTCTCTGAATTTCTTCCTGAAGAAGGATACATTTAGGATGCTCGCCATGGATCCAAGCAACTGTATGATGGCTTTGGATTTCAGGTGACTTATTTCCATATTCCTGTCCTGCAGTCCCCTCTCCCAACGCCCAGCAGAGGTGATGGTTGTCACAAATAAATCGCTGCTTGGTTGGGTAGGTCATCTGGGAGAGGCGGAGACCAGTGGAAACCCACTTCCACTTGTTGGAGTTGCGGGTGATTCGTTTGGCACTGAAAGCCTCCCTCCTATCTGTCATGGGAGTACATGTGCAGGTTCTCACAAATAACACCACCAGCATGTGGTACTGCAACAAGCGGGACATAGTGGGGCCGTGGGTCCTGTGCCAGAAGACTCTGCGCTTCTGAACCTAGCTGGATTTTCAGGGCATCTTCCTGGTCGCACAATGCCAAGCAGGATATTCAAATGCCAAGGCAGATAAGCTCAGTTGGCATTGCCTAGATGATCATGAATGGTGGCTGCACCAAGAGGTAGCACAGGTATCTTCTAATAATGGGGCACTCTGGCATATCTCTTTGTACATCTGCTGAGAATGTGCAGTCTCCAAGCTTTTACACATTGGAGTTCCCAACGTGGTTGTCGCTTGGAGATGCCTTTCAGCTAGACTGGAGCTCGGGGATTCCTGTCCGCCTTCCCACCTCAACTTCTCCTGCCCAAAGTCCTGAAGAAGATCTGAAATGACTGGGCCCAATTAATCCTAATCCTAGTGGCTCCAGATTGGGCCAGAAGAGAGTGGTTCCCAAAACATCTGGCTATAAATATCTGTCCTCTGATTCGACTGCCTCTTCAGGAGTACCCGCTGTTGCAACAGAAGTGAAGGATCCTTCGCCCAAGATAGCACAACTTGCACCACCGTGCTTGGAGATTGAGTGGTGACAGTTGATGGCCTTTATTCTCATTCCCTAAGTGGTGAATGTGATTTTGGAAGCCAGGCATTCCCCTACTAAGACCATCTATACGGGATGCTGGGAGAAATGTGTTGCTTGGTGTTCTTTTGGCGTATCCAACCCTTACAGGCCCAGTGGGCAGATGTTCTCCTTTTCTCAATGTCCCAGCCCTGCAAGTCCTTGCTTTTGACTCAGTTAAAGGTTATTTTTCGGCCTTATCAGCTTTTCTATGATTGCCTGATCCATCTTTGTATAAATCACCTGTTGTAATCCGTTTTTTTTTAAAGGACTGACCTATATGTTCCAGCCAAAGCACTTAATGATGCCCCAGTGGGACCTTAATTTGGGTCTCACATACTTTATGTGCAGCCCATTCGAGCCAATGCACAGTTGCCCTCTAAGGTTGCGCATGTTAAAAATAGTGTTCCTCATTGCGATCATGTATTCTCATCACTTGTGTGAGCTGCAAGCACATTCTGTCTAGCAACCATAATACTCCCTTTTCCCGTATAAATTAGCACTAAAGACCAAGGCAGCATTCCTCACAAAAGTTGTAATGCGTTTCCACATTGGGCAGTCTATCACCCTGCCAGTGTTCTTTGCTCCTTTTCACACATCCAAGGAGGAAGAGAAGCTCCATCGCCTAGACCCAAAGAGAGCTCTGAGGTTCTACATTGGTTGCATTAAGGATTATCCTTTGTGGGCTTTACTGGAGTGAAGAAGGGAAGAGCAGTGCTGAAATGAACCACCTCCATATGGATTGTCCTTTGTATGAAGATCTGAAATGGACTGGCCAAGAAAGAACCTCTGGAAGGATTATGGGTTTATTCTACCAGTGCTAATGCTACTATCACAACACTGGTGCGCAGAGTGCCTGTTTTATATATTTGCCAGACTGTGACCTGGGTGCCAGTTTACACTTTCACAAAGTGCTACTTCCTGAATAGCCACGTCAGGCAGGAGGGGTCATTTGCCCATTCAGTCCTGCAGGATTTCCTGATCTGAGCCATTCCATGGGCTAACCACCTGGGGAGGTACTGCTTTGGTATCTATTTATAGGTGCACAGTCTAAATATCGAGTTTTAAATATCGACCTACAATAATATCGAGTTTTAAATATCGTAGGGATAGAATATCGAAATCAAGAATATCGACGGCCAGAATATCGACCTGAAGGTAAGAAATATTGTTTTTTGTTAATATCGAAGTTAGTAATATCGATAGCAAAAATATCAATGTTACTAATATCAATATTTATATTAGTGATATGTGTTTTATTATGTATTTTATATGTATGTGTTATATATTTTTTGTTAAGTATTGTAGTGGTTTTTAGATATATGTATATAACATTTTTATAAGTTAGTAATGTTTTTTTTAAGTAAATTATGCGTTTTAGCACCGTAGCGGGATGTGGGTTTATAGGGGAATAGGGTGGAAAGTAATTTAATTATAGTAAATTAATTATTAATTTTTAGGAATTTTTAATTATTTGTAATTACATTTTGCATTTTAGTTCTGTAGCTGGTTGTGGGTTTATAGGGGAATAGGGTGGGAAGTAATTTAATTGTTTTTAAGTAAATATTTATTTTTATTTATTGGTTTTGATAATTAATTTATTGGTAAAGAATTATTAATTGGTAATGGATTTTTATAAATTGGTAATTAATTTTTATTAATTGATTAATTGGTAATTATATTAAGTGTATTAATTTATTATTGGAGCGGGTTGTGAGTTTATAGGGGAATAGGGTGGGATGTAATTTAATTCTAATTAAGTTATTATCCATTTTATTGTTGGGTATTGATAATTAATGTCTAGTTAATTAATTATTAATTGGTAATTAATTTTTTAATAATTATTATTTTTTGGTATCGAAAATTAATGTATTGTTCATTAATTATTAATTGGTAATTAATTTTTATTAATTATTATTTATTGGTATTTATCATTAATTTATTGTTAATTAATTATTAGCTTGTAATTATTTTTTATTAATCATTTATTGGTATTACTAGTTAATGTATTGTTATTTAATAATTAAATAATTATTTATTGAAAACAATAATTTTAATTATAAGTTTCTTATTTTTAACCCCTACACTATCCAACACTTTCCCTACTGTTGCACTCACTGGAGTGGGAATATTAATTTTTACCCCTACGCTATCCAACACTTTCCCTACTGTTGCATTCTCTGGAGTGGGAATAGTAATTATTACCCCTACGCTATCCAACACTTTCCCTACTGTTGCACTCACTGGAGTGGGAATAGTAATTTTTACCCCTACGCTATCCAACACTTACCCTACTGTTGCACTCTCTGGAGTGGGATAGTAATTTATACCCCTACGCTATCCCACACTTTCCCTACCGTTGCACTCTCTGGAGTGGGAATAGTAATTTTTACATCTACACTATCCAACACTTTCCCTACCGTTGCGCTCACTGGAGTGGGAATAGTAATTTTTACCCCTACACTATCCCACAGTTTCCCTACCGTTGCACTCTCTGGAGTTGGAATAGTAATTTTTACCTCTACGCTATTCCACACTTTCCCTACTGTTGCACTCATTGGAGTGGGAATAGTAGTTTTTACCCCTACGCTATCCAACACCTTCCCTACTGTTGCACTCATTGGAGTGGGAATAGTAATTTTAACCACTAAGCTATCCAACATTTACCCTACTGTTGCACTGTTTGGAGTTGGAATAGTAATTTTATTCCCTCCACTATCTATTATTTTATTTTATATTTTAGCTAATGTAGTATATAATTAATTTTAAAAAGATTAAAAATAATTTTATTTTTTTAAATTTGTTACATATATTTATTTAATTTGTATTTATATTTTTGGTTTATGTGTATAGATGTATTTATAATTTATATATTTTTTGAAATAATGTATGTTATTAAAATAATTATTAAAACATATTGATAAGTAAGTGTATATATTATATATTATATATATATATGTAATGTAATTATACATTATATGTATATTATTTATAATTTTTAAACATTTAAAATATTTTTAACTATGTTTATTTTAATTATATGTATTATTTACTTTATTTTACTTTATTTTTTTAACAAAAAACCCCCGATATTTTTAACAACGATATTTTTGACAACGATATTTTTTTCTTGATATTTTTGTACTTACCATTATGTAGATAGGATGTCGATATTCTTGACTTCGATATTCTTGCTGCGATATTCTTGTAGGTCGATATTCTGACCTTCGATATTCTGTCAGTGATCCCTATTTATAAAGTGAGGAATCTGGTTTAACGTGTCCATTAGAAGATGCTTTAGATATCAATGCTTCTGCAGTGGAGGTTGAGCCCAGTAGCACAAACAGGCAGAGTGAAGACATCCAGTGCCTCTGTATCTTTCTTGTCCCACTCCCCCTTCCTGGGGTCTCTTGCTGACTGACATAGTATCCTTTACATGGGTGTCAGTGGGTTCAGACAGGGTCGGCTTTAGGGCGGTGCGACCGGTGCCACCGCACCGGGTGCCGGCTTCCTGGGGGCGCTGTGTTTGAAAGTTTATTATGCTTTTGAAGCACCTGCTGAAGCGTTTCTTTCCCCGGCAATTACCATGCCTCACATAAATGTCAAGGTAACTCGTGTGATTAATTATCTTCCTGGAGAGAGATCAGCATTTTGTATAGTTGAGGTTTTGACTTGGGTGAAGTTAGTGCAGAGGGTTAATGTGCCCGCTGCAAAGAACGTGTACCAAGTAGATTACAGACTGCATATGATGTAAACAGATCAGCAGGTTACTGCTTTCAAAAGAGACATCCTTTTGTTACTTGCAATTTATAACTTAAAGTCCTAATATAGGATAGTGAGCTATTAACTTTCATCCTAAAACTGCATACACACTGAAAAGTATACATTATTAGAGCATTGATTAATGCTGTAAAAAAGGTTAATTTAGCTAGAAATCGATTCTTATTTTTAAAGAAAACTCCCAACTATGCTGTTTCTTTTTCGACTATGAGTTTGTGCTTCTCCATACTAAGCACTCTTAAACTATACTGCCTACCAGTATGGATGACATGAGACTCCTACACTTTTAGTCCTTTGGCGTATGTAACATTTCAACATTTCCTATACACTGATTTACACACGTATGATTGATTGTCTCTGTGTAATGTGTGTGTGTGATGCAAAGTGCTCGGACACCCTAGACTGGTATGAGTGGCGCTATATAACTAATTCAATGTATCTGAGAGGGTGTGGTTATGCGGACTTTGTCACTGTTAAAGGGTGCAAGTGAGAGAATCCGTGGTGGAGGTGGTCATTGGGGGGCGCCAACAAACATTGTCGCACAGGGCGCCACCAGCACTAAAGCCGGCCCTGGGTTCAGAGAACTGGGAGGTTACATTGCTCCTCTTGCTTCTGCAGTGAAGGTTAGTGCAAACTTGACAATTCATCAAAGACCTGTTGGGTATACTCTACTGACCTAAGGAGCCAATAAGTTTTATACCAGGCACTGGGGTGAAGTCCTTGCTAAATAAATCTGGTTACAAATATCATATCTTCAGTTTACCAGAGTAAAAAGCATCTTTGCAGGCTTCCTTTTCCGGCTTTAAGAGAGGAGAGGGGGTGCTAGTCAAGAAAATGTGAATTCCCTCGGTGATTACCAGACTGTCCTTGCAGGGAACAGGGGGATAGGCTACAGAGAGCCACAGGGAGTGGACTGAGCTCCATACACACCAGATACCCTGAATGGAGGTCAGTTTATCTGAGGGCAGATCTGCTGACAGAGCTGCCACGCATTAGTACCAATTTTGTTCAGTCGTTTGTGTTCTGACTAGGCTTTCAGCAGCATGTATGTTGCAGTCAGAAATATGTCATGAGGTCTCTGTGGCACAGCCAAATTGGCTGCTCCTGTGGCAGGGAAGCAATAATGGCCTTCCCACAATATACCACCCCAGGAGACATTAATCATTGTGCACCGTCTTTATGCATACAACTTGAGAACTAAAAGCTCACATCACATAGGGTTGTTACACCCCCCCCCCCAATATATACACACAGGGACAGTTAAGGGTCCCAGTCATTTAGTAAGGGGTAGATGTTACGTGCAGAGATATGAGAGACTCCTCTCTAAGAGCCTCATTTACAGGAAAGTGCCGCAGCGCAGCACCGCAAGCCCTTTGGCTGCGGCACGCTGCGCACTTTCAAAGCACAGGAATGCGTCATATCTACAAGATCATGACAGATCTCTTTGCTCTCCCCTGCGCTGGTGCACAGTTAGCTGCCATGCGCCAACCCAGGCACCCTTGCACCATGGTGCAGGGATGTCTGCATCACAGGGGTGATTGTTTATGTGCAGGAAGGGACACGTTCCTCCACATAAACCATCATAAGAGGTGATTTCCTCGTTCTATGTATGCTGCAGAAAAAAAGAATACATTTCTCTTAGTTGCGCCTCCCTGCACCTCCCCTGGGAGGCGTAGCATTCAGACGCATTTCCAGGTTTGCATTTTCTCGTAATTCTGGAAATTTGTCAAGCTCCATGGGTGTTACGTGGGAGCACCCACAGCAACACCCATGGAGCACCCCTTTCAAGAGAAGTGCTGCGTGTACAGGGGCCATATCTACAAGGACAGGAAAAGCAACACAGGGTGGCTTTTCCTGTCCTTGTAAATATGGGGCAGAAAAATGCGCCACCAGTGCGTCACAAAAAGTGATGCACCGGCGGCGCAAGGGGCTTGTAAATAAGCCCTTACAGGAGCAGGGTGAAAGACCCCTACAATGAGCCAACTTTAAATTTGTGGTATAGCCCCAGTGACAGCTCCAGTCTCACTCCCTGCAGTCACGATTCCCACCTCACTGATTGCAGACGCTGCTCTGCTTCACCGCCTCAAGGCCCAAGCTTTAGGGCTTGGGCCTTTCTGTCCCCCCCAAAGGTTCAGCCCTCCTACAATGCACAAAGGCACCCCCTCACTGCTCACAGGCTTGGTCCCTCTAAAGTTAACAATCTCTCACAGCACAGTGTCAAACCCTTCTCCCCCAGTTCACCCACTGCATGCCGCACTCTTACTCATGGCACTGAGACTCTCACTGCAAACAGTGCAGTCCCTCGCTCACTGCAAACAGGGCAAACTCCTCCCTAAATGCTGCTGAAAACGCACAGCGGCTCAGGCCCTCTCCTGACAAACATCGCCTCGCTAAGTGCACACTGACTTATTACTGATCCTCCACAGATCAAACTCCTTCATCAATGCACGCAGAAACGACGCCGTCCTGACTTCACGCCCCTATTAGTGCACACAACGCCAGCCACTCACTCAGTGCACACAACGCCAGCCACTCACTCAGTGCACACACCAGCCACTCCCTCAGTGCACACACCAGCCACTCCCTCAGTGCACACATCCTCTAGATACTTTCCAACTGAGCAGGCAGTGGCTACGCATTTGGCATAGCAGGATAATTGAGTCCTCAGTGTTCTGATCTGCTGAGACCTTTGTGTAATGGCTGCTGAGTCATGGATTGGATCGACTGGTCAGCTTTCAGTGCACTGACTGCTAAATTGTAAGTTCACCAGTTGAATTTGGTGGCGCATCATCACTATTTTTCACTATATTTTAACAACATGCTAGTGCCCATTACATATAACCATTGTTTACTTATTTCCAAGAGTGATATTATATGTAGATTCCTCATAATTAGTGATATCTGCATTCATAATGAATCATAATTCAAGAGTGTTCATGCAGACCTCAGAATGGACCTTTCTATTAACTTTCAAACTGTGCTTTTGGCTGTTAAAATGAGATCTCATTCTTTGTTCCCATTTCAGGTGCAAGGCCGACAGCAATGGGTAGAATAATAACCATTTCAGTTGTTTTAATCTGCATGAAAACATGTTATTGATAGTTTCACTGTAACATAAGTAGTTTCGTGAATCTGTGCCCAAGATATTTTGACTGGCTTGGGCGAGATATCTCCAAGGCCGTGCAGCTGTGGGGTTTCTTTGTGTGATACCTGGGAAAGAAGACACATGAACCTTATCATCAAATTGTTGAGATTTAGTTGGTTCCCATCCCCTGGGAACTGTAGGATGAGTTTCAACTTGTTGGATTGAATGTTTTATCTGTGCATGTCTTAAGTTACACAGTCAGATTTGCTCCTGTCCACCTTTGAAGGCAGGTGTCCCTCTGACTCTCTGAGACCCTATACTCATATTATTTCTGCTCATGGAGTACATCTGTTGAGCAAACACATTTCTCCTCAGCCTGGTTGGAACCTTCACTTGGTTCTGCCTTAGAGGTTTCATTTGCTGACACCTGCTGCTTAAATTTCCCCAATATCATGTGAAACTTTAGCTTGGTATTAGGGAGTTTCCCTTGAGGGGAACCGAATATTCCATGATTTGCCCTTGATAACCTTTAAATAATGTGACTTTGTATTTGCTAAACTGACTTGCTAGGATTATATTGAATTATGCTGCTACCAGGTAAATAGTGATTTATGGTTAATCTGATGAATTCGCATTTATAGCCTTGCTAAGCTGCTTGTAAACCTTCATACTTTGCAGATCTAATACTCTCTGTCAGAAGACAACAATTGTATCCCAAGACCACAAACAGGTTTCAGGGCCGGTGCAGGCACCTTAACAAATTTAACGGCATTAACGCTACTAGCCGGAAAATCCAAACATAAGAATAACCGCCTGTTCACCTGTTTTGTGGACCTTAAATCCGCTTTCGACAGTGTGCCCTAAAAACGACTATGGAAAAAATTGGACAGTTGGGGTATCCCAATAAAGTTAAATAAACGCCATCAGAGAATTATACACAGGCACCTGGACGCGGGTAAAAATAGGGGAGAGCTCGAGGATAACAAAGAAAATAGACACCGACAATGGATTGAAACGGGTGTGTGCTAGCCCCCACCCATTTTAATTTGTACTTTTCTGACCTCGAAGATGCCCTCCAGGAAACTAACAGCCATTCACCATCGCTAGTCAATGAGGAAATCAGGTGTCTTCAGTATGGCGACGACAATGTATTAATAAGCCAAACTCCAATCGGATTACAACGTGGAACGAGTGCATTAGCCAAATACATGGAAGTGCAAGGGCTAGAATTAAATCTATCAAAAACAAAGGTAGTACAGCTAGTGGGCGCTAAATATAAGAAATAAATATGGCACCTAGAGGGAAAAAAGTAGAGGCAGTTGCCTCATACAAATATCTTGGATTTAAGGTGGAACAAAAATTGAGTTATCAATCACAGCTCACCGCAATGAGGACCAAAACCCAAAACCTTATATATGGCTTTAATCTACTAAAAAAGAAATTACGTTTTCCATCCCACAGCAACCTACTATTGGTCATGCTAGCTCAGCTAATGCCAACAGTAACCTACGGTACAGAAATAATGAGGGGTTGTGAAATCCCAGCCTTGAACAAGATTCAAACAAAAGTTTATAAAAATGTTTTTCACATTCAGCAAAGTGCATCACAGGCCCAAGTGCGTCTTGAATTCGGACTGCCCAACCAAATATTCCGGAGTAAAGGTGCATTGATTCAACAAACTAATCAATTCCACAATAAAACTTCTGTCAAATTCAACAGATGAGAATACTTTACTACAAAGGCGTCACGCATGAACGGTGATCAGCTCATATGGCACAAGGAAGCCTCAGGAATATTTAGCAGCTCATTTTTCATTGACGTTAAAACATCAATTCATGAGACTGCGTTTCGGTATGTGGGAAACAAAGGATCTCATCCCTTCATGGAAAGAACAAAGGCAAAACCGAGACTGTAGACTGTGTGGCGATAAACATGAATCACTTCCACATATTTTCTGCGCATGCCCAAAGCTATTAAAAGAAAGGAAGATTTTATTAAAAGAAATATTTAACATGATCATTTGCATGAGTAGAGGAGCAGTAACCACCTGGCTGGGTGGGTCCTCAATCCCCCTACTCTGCAGCGGGGTAAAACTTTTAGATCTGTATTTAAAGGAAATTGGTCAAAATCCTGTGGAGACCCAAACAGATTCTTAAAATTACTGGAATACTACAAAAAACATGTAAAGAAAATAAGTTGTTTTACATATGGTTTTGTACTATGACACCGTTTTTTTATTTCAAAATAATTTTTATTAATTGTCCTATAGATTTAGAAAAAAGACCTTTCTATCAATTATTTTTTTATTAGTGCTGCTAAAAATGTTGCCTGGTGTAATGGTTTTTTCAAAGACCGAACACTTAAATAAATAAACTTGAAACTTAATACTCTCTGTCATTCTTGTGGGGTAATGTGTGCTTCTCTGTATCTGATAAGCTATGAAACTGTTGATGTTAAGCCTCAGTTCGAGACAAAGATCCATCCAAATGAATACAGCTAGGTTTCAGAATTTGCACTAAGGCTTTGCACGGTGAAAACTTCATCCTTTTGCTCCATCATATTTTAAGAGCATCAACTAGTGAAGATATAGGCACATCATATTTACAAGAATGTGGTGCAGCCTTGCGTTTCCCCCTGCGATGGCGGTAAGTTTAACAACTTAGCGCCAACGCAGGCACCCTTCCACCAGAGTGCAAGGGTGTCTGTGTGCAGGGGAGGATTGGTTATGTGTAGGAAGGTGTCCCTTCCGGCAAATAAACAATCCTAAAATACCATTTTGTAACTTTCATGTGTGCTGCTTCATACAAAATGAATGTTACAAAATGGAAAGGTTTGTTTATGTACAGGAAGGGACACCTTCCTGTACATAAACAAACCATGGCATTTTGCTTTTTCCATGTGTGCCACACAAGGCAGCACACATGGAAAAAGTAAAACCAAGGAGAAATAATGCATTTCTCCTCGTTTTGGCCAACTTAAGACCAGGAGTTTTGCTGGTCTTAATTTTGGCGCTGCCTCCTATGTACGCCACCCTTGTACATAGGGGGCAGCGTCAAATACAATGGGTGTTGCCCACCACAACACCCACTGCACGACCCTTTCACGCTAACCATAGTGTGAATGGGTGCCTTATGTACAAGGCAGAGTTAAGCCACGTCAAGCCTTGTACATAAGGCGCAGCCCCTATCATCACCCCAACTTCCGTTGTGGTGGCTATAGGGGCTTGTACATATGCCCCTTAGTCTTTAGGTGCACAAGGTGTTGATACTTCCAGAGAACCAATTGGTGTGTCTTTCAGAGTATTATTTGTTTATTTCTTAATTGATTCGACAGCTGAGTCATCGTATCAATGAATACGGAGTCTTTCCATGCATAGATGACATAGTTTTCTATTTCATCAACTGATGAGCCTACAGTACATGGAGTGTTGAGCCAACAGGTGCATCGACTGCCGATTATCCAGTATATCCATGGCAGAGGTCCTCCAGCCACAAAACCTGGGCCCCAGCCTGTAGGGACCCATCTCCACATTAGACAGCTCCCGGCCCATCACAATGGGATAAGATAAACAAGTGGGAGCTCTCATGGGAAAATCGACTAATTCACACAAGACTTAACACAACCCCTGAAAGTGGACCATCTCTTCCCTCAACCACACTACCCACCGACCCATCTGCTTCAATTCTACAGACCCTACAGGAGTCCAGGTCCTCCTTGGAAGGGAGAATAGATGAACTCAAAATGGATGTCTGTCCTTTACACCAGGACCAACGCAACACAAGTGCATGGGTCATAAAAATCAAAAACCGTATCTTTGAGGCTGAGAACACACTTGTACCTTAGTCACTGGACTCCAAATGCTTTCCAACACCTCGAAACATTAGCAGAGGATGTGGAGAGGTGCTCCCGCAGAAGCAACATCAGGATAGTTGGGGTTCCAGAAGGGATAGAGAGCACTTCTCCCACCCAATTCATGGTGATTTGCCTGCTGTCATGGCTCTCAAAGGAGGAATTATCCACTTGTTTTGCTGTGGAGCGGGCACTTAGGTCATTGGCACCCAAGCTCCCACCAGGGGCCTGCCACGTCCCATCATTGCCCACATCTTTAATTTAGCTGATTGAGTCGCACCATCTTCGACCTTGGACAGACTGCTGCCCTCATCCTCTCTGAACTCTCTGTCACCTTCGACACCGTCTCCCACTACACACTCATTGCCAGACTACACATATCGGGAATACAAGGTTCAGCTCTCAAATAGATAGCCTCCTTCCTCCCTAGAAAAGCTCAAAGAGTCGGACTAATGCTGTTCACATCAGAAACCAAGGACCTCGTCAGTAGAGTCCCACATGGATCATCACTCAGCCCTAAACATTTCAACATGTATATGACTCTTCTGGCTAACATCCTCAGATCCCATGGAATCCCTTCATCTCCTACACTGACCACATCTAGGTCATCTTTTCTCTCTCAGATGGCACAAAGACAAACTTCAAACAATGCATGACCAATGTGGCCAATTGGATGAAAGAAAAGTGCCTCAAGCTCAACACAGACAAAACTAAAGTGCTGATCTTTGGGAATCACAGCTCACCTTAGTACTCCACCTGTTGGCCTTTGGAACTTAGACCCATATCCACCCCAACCGACCAAGCTAGGAACTTACGCCTGATCCTGGACACCAACCTCATCATGAAGTCCCAGGTCAACGCTGTCACCTCTTTATGCTTCCACATCCGCTGCGTGTTACGTAAAATCTTTATGTGGCTCCTACTGGACACCCGACATACGATCATGCAGGCCCTAATCACAAGCAGATTGGACTACAGCAACTTAGTCTATGCCGGTATCCCAGCCCATCTTCTTCACAGACTTCAAATCATCCAAAACGGCGCCACCAGACTCGCCCTCGACCTCCCCCGTCAAACCCACACCACAGCACTCCTCAGAAAGCTCTACTTGGTCCCCATCCAGAAGCGCTGACAGTTCAAACGTCCCACACACGCATTCAAGTCACTACACAACACAGGACCCGCATACCGCAATCAGCAGCTTCACTGCCATCAACCCACCAGACAAATTGGCTCAGCATCACTCTGACTTGCACGCACACCCCACATCCACAGAAAAATTCTCTTACAAAGTCACAAAATCCTGGAATGACCCACCCCCCTACACATCAGGGCCTCCTCCTCACTTCTTGAATTTCGCAACAAGCTGGCCTTCCAATTAGTCTTCTTGCAGGACTATCGAGACTGCCTACACTCAGGCCCAGTCTCACCACATGCCTACACTCACCTCAGTGCCTGGATACTTTCACAGGGGGAAAGCCGCACTCTACAAATGCACCTTACATTACATTACATTACATTACATTACCAAAATGCACTTTGGCTGACAGCGCGAAGGAGTCGCTCAGGAGCGCCCTCACACTGATGGAATTGGTTGAGGCCCTCTCCAAACGGATTGCCTATGGAATTCTTTATAGCTTATTGAACTTTACTTCTCAAACTGATTTATGAGGTCTTTTCGAAAGCACTGGAAACGGGTACATTACTGCCAGACTTATGCCTTGCTGACATAGTGTTATACCTAAGCCCGTGGGGGAGGCCGCTGCTTCTCCTACCCATATCCCTCTTAAATATAGAAGTCAAAATACGGGCTAAGGCTCTAGCGAATAGGCTGATACTGATGCTTGCAACCATACTAACCAATCGGGCTTCATGCCACATCGGGCCACAAAACATAGCATTAGACGCTTTTTCAATGCTCTAGCAGTGGCTGATCATATTCCAGGAGTGCATGCGCTCCTTATGGTGGACTTTCATAAGGGCTTTCACTTGGTCCAATGGGATTTTCTGTTCTGCCTTCTATGGGAATTGAACTTCAAAGCTAGATTTGTTTCTTGGATAAAACTTCTGTATGCCAATCTGAGTACCAGGGTGCAAGGTGGGGCGGGGGGGTCAGACCAGTTTCCCACACACAGAGGAACGGGACAGGGCTGCCCTCTGTCACCCCTACTATTTGCTATTGTGAATGAACCACAAGTGGGGTGGATGAGAGTAGACCCACTGGTCAAAGGCTGTGAGTGGGCGCCAGGTGTCTCAGACAGGATAACTCTATATGACCATGATGTTCTGATATTCCTGAACGAACCCTATAACTCAGGTCTTCGAGCCCTCCAGATACTCAGCATTTTTGGCAATTTGTCAGGACTCACTATTAATAGAGCAAAATCATTGGTATACCCATGGCCTGCCCCTCAAAGGGAAGATGAACTTCAGATCCTGACCAACGCTTTTAAATACCTAGGGGTATATGTCACAACTATCCCCCAGTGCTCCTGGGAGCATAATAGCTAGCCCCAACTGGTTTGTTCACACAGGGACTTGAGATTTTGGACAACTCTACTGTTGTCCATTCTGGGATGTGCTGCCATTTACAAAATGATAGCCCGTCCCCGGCTGCTTTATCAATTACAGAACTGCCCATACCCCTTACCTCTGTCCTCCGGCAAGAGACTTGACTCCCTACTATGTGGCGTCCTTGGAACCACCGTACTCTGAGAGTTGCCCTTGCCAAATGCCATAAATCAGCATACGATAGAGGCGCTGCAACTTCCTACTATAATGCAGCGTACCTCATCATAGTGAATGAATGGTGGTTTGATACTGAAACAGACACAGCATTCACAACTGAAAAATGGGCAATGCTAGGCACTCCCCTACAACACTTGTTACATAGGAGAAAGCCCCCTGGAAATTTACCACCAGCCGCAACCATGACACTACGAATATGGAAAGACACCCATGAAACCCTTGGATGGTGGGGTCACCGCATGAAAGAAACCTCATTGTGGAGAGAGACCCTGATGCCATGGGCCTCCATACTCCAGGGATTTAAACTATAAGATATCATTGGCATCTCCAAGTTGGGTGACATTCTGTTAGGTGGTACAATGAAATCCTTTCAGAACTCCAATCAGACTATGACTGACACCGCATGCAATTCTTTAGGTTTTTACAGCACCGGCACGCACTTGCACCCTATGTGTTAGAGCTTACAGACATCCCGGATTACAGTCTCCTGGAGGTGAAACTTCTACTAGACAAAATGACCAGACACAATCTTCAAAAAGCATTGCACCCTAGGGATAGTGACTCCTTTAATCGGTTACGGGAGGCCTGAGAGGGAGATGTGGGACAGGCTTCTAAATAAGACAGGATTGAAGCACTGAACCCCCCCAGGGAATCGGCTATAACCTACAGTACAGACTCATACAATGGACATCCCTTCACAGGGTGTGCTAGACCCAAGACAAGCTTTGGAGAGTAGGGGCTATTGCCTCGCCACACTGTTTATGATGCAGCACAGAGAGAGGAAACCTTCTCCAAACAATTTGGAAGTGCGGGTGGCTGCAACCATTCTCGGATGGGAAGTTGATGTGTATGGGGCATATACTAGGCTGGACCCTACCCCGAGACCCAAGATTAACCTTACTCCATCCAACATAGGCTGGGTCAAATACAAGGCCACACTGTTATGGCTAGGGCTGGCAAAATGAGACATACTGGGGCCTGGAAAAGCGTGGCAGACCCGCCATTGGAGAAATGGAAGTCAAGACCAGATAGGGGCATGTCACTTGAAATCCCAGTCTATAAGGCCAGAGGATGTCCACAAAAGCACCACATTAACATTGACCGCGTGGTGTCAATTCAAGGGCATCACTCTTCAAAGAAGTGAAAATGTGCGCCAAGCCCTGAACCAAGAAATTCAGGCGTGTGCTGCTGAGGATGATTCGGAGGGCAGGAGGGGAAAGCTGAAATCAACATTCACTATCGTTATTCTGTCTTTTGTTGAAAGGTCACTGTGGGAGACCTGTTTGGATATGGCTCACTGTACTGTATTTTCTCAAACTACTATTGACGCTGGCCTAATTGTTGCTGTATGATCGGTTCTACAAATAAGAAAACTAATAAAATGTTTGCACACAGAAAAAAAGGAAGGTTAGCACAGAGAGAGTACATTTTACTCCGTGGGTGTAAAAATGGCAGCCCACTCGGCTCAAAAGTGGGTAGGAGAGGGTACTTTGGCGTAGTTGCAATAGAGAAACTGTCCTCCAAACTCGGAACCAGCCCCAGAGGCCCACCTAATGCAAATCAATACTGACCCTGCTTTTTCAGTTTGGAAATTTGAGATTCACAGCCCCCGAATCTCACTGACTAAGCTACGCCCCTGGCCCTTCCATCGATAACCGCTTCTTTCCAGCAGCGCACCGAAGCTTCCCCTGATAGTACTAATGGATGTTAAGAGGTTTCAGGCCCAAGTAAATCTATTCATAGCTCCATTGTGTTCCTTTAAGAAAGAAGGCACTGCTCATGGAACGGCCTCAGTGCATCCCACCCTTTAACCAGCCACGGTCCGAGCTCAAAATGATGAAAGGCTGAGTGTACCCTGCCAAGATCCTTATGTATGACCTTGAGGTCAAACACAGATCCCAAGAATGAATGCGTTAGTCCCCTGACTCACCTGATCCTAAGAAAGTAGACCCGGACATTAGGTTAGCAGGGCTTACTTTCAGAGAGTGGGGCACATCCTTAGGGTGGAGAGACATTCTTATCAGGGGAGCATTCTTACACGGTCAATTCTCCACACTACAGGCCCGATTTACTTAAGTTACACTTTTAGCTAAGTTTATGTTTGTTTTGGAATTCACAAACCTACATTTTAAGAGTAAGTTCACAAATGCAGAGACTCCGCCGTCGGGGCAGAGAACTCCGCATGTAAAAAGATATGACGGGCCCTATTTACTAGAAACTAACGCAGCGCAGTGCCGCAAGTCATTTTGCTGCGCTGCGTTAGTTGTGAAGCACAAGGATGCAACATATTTACAGCAGTATGTCGCATCTCTGTGCTTTCCCCTGCACTGATGCGCAAACTGCTGCCAAACGCCGGCACAGGCACCTTTGCACCATGGTGCAAGCATGCCTGCATCGTGGGGACAAAGTTTTTGTGCTGGAAGGGGCACTTTCCTGCAGAAACAAAAATCAATTGAGGTAATTTCCGCTTCCAACCGTGCTGTAGAATGCCGCATGCATTGAAAGAGGAATTAAATGTCGCATTCTGATGCATTTTCAGATTTACGATTGCTATTAAATCTGGAAATGCATCAGTGGACATAAGTGTTGCATGGGAACACACACAGCAACACCCATGTCACTTCCCTAACACACAAAGTGTTGCGTGAAAAGAGGCGATATGTACAAGCACACTTAAAGTCACGCAACGTGACGGACTGGCGGCACAAGAGGCTTGTAAATAAGCCCTGACATGCCTATCTTTTTATGTGCGGAGTTCTCCACCCCGACTGCGGATTCTCCACTCTCGTAAACTTACTTTTAAAATGCAGTTTTGTGAATGCCAAAACAAACATCAACTAACAAAAAGTGTATGTTTACCTTTGTGAATCAGGCCCTATGTTTCTGCCCCTTCCTGTCCCTGTCTGTGGAAGTAATCCTGGTTACAGTAACAGTCACTGGGTGACATGTTAGCACAGTTTGGTGAAAATGTCCTAGTGATGAGTTGGCTCATAAGGAGGTGTTTCTATGATAGATAAGGCCACTTGACCCTTAGCCTCAACCCGTCTTTGTATGTTCACAGGCTTTAGTTAAATTGTCTCTGATACACAGGGCGAAGGTCTCTGTTGCTCTAGTGCACATTCTCTACCTGTTGTTAGGGTATATTAGCAGTCGTGTTTTCTCGCACTTATTCTCTGCCTGTTCTCTGTCCCCATACGTGCCAGCTCAGCTGTATGTTATCGCCATGGAGGAACTTCAAAACTATCTGTGTGGGTGTGTTGAGATCCGGGGGCCATATGGTGTCAATGACTTTGTCGCTGGGTGTGGGCTGTATGTCAGTGTCTTTCTAATGTTTCTTGATAATACTCTTGGTGATGATGTCTAGTATTGTGGTGGTGTATGTTTTCATTGTGGTTTGAATCAGTGGCGTTCAGTGGTCTATTCGTCCCCAATGTGGGCACTGGCCTGTCTTATCTTCTTCTGCTTGACTCTGGTGGTTGGCTGTAAGTGATTGTCCATTCGTTACAGTGGCTTGATTATGGTAGCCACGTTTTCAGCTAATGCTCCAGAAGGGACATGGGGACTGTTGTTGGCTAGAGTTGTGTGTGCATGACATGAAATGTGAATGCATCACAGGTAGTGGATTGTTTATTTAAAGGAGCAAGCAGTTGCTGTAAACCTGCTCCCCTGCCAGTCATGTTTCAAGGACTCAAATAAAGAATAAAAAATACTGTGAGCAAGTGAGTCCTTTTCACTGGCGATGAGTTCACAGGCAAGGGCCCCACTGTGCAGCAGTCACTTCAAGGAAGGCATTGTGTATTTCGTGGATTTCTTTCCTGCCCAGGCTGCTCCTGTGTACTCAACATTCCGGCGTTGAGAGTGTCAGTTGTGCTCCTTCTGCGACAGGTGCTCTTTCCGCTACACCCCCCTCATCGGACATTTGTTTTGAGAGGAGTAGCTGAGGATCTTCGAGGTAGGCTGCTTACCTGCCAGCAAGTGATTATAGTTGCGTCACTTCTTGGCGGCGATCTTGAGAGTACGTACTGAGCGGTAGACAGCCTAGTCTACTCGCCGCATGACTGCAAGTGTCTTCTTGGGTGTATTTGCAGATCTACATTGTAACTCCGCTCAAAACAACTCTTAATGCAGCAGCCAGAATGGTCACCGGAGTTAAGAATTACAATCACATTTCACCCGCACTCAGAGATCTAAAATGGCTTACAGTAGAAATGCCAGCTTCAGAACGGCCTGCCTCACGCACAAAGCCCTGCACACAGGGAAACCTGAGTACCTGCCCTCCAAACTCAAATAGGCCGGTCAGATAAGGAACCTCAGGAGCTCCAACACACTACTTCTCATCCCTATGAAAACACGCAAACAAAAAAACGCTGCACGATCATTCACCAGACACGCACCCAAAATCTGGAACTCCATCCCAGCTGATATCAGGACTATCCCTTCCTTTGTAAAATTCAAAAAACTCCTAGAAGACTTCTTCGTCAACCGTGCCTTCCCAATAGCCGCCGACGAAGCGCACAAGCCAGCACTCTGCAGCACCCTGACACATTGTCATTGAGACCTCCGTCCCCCCAGCACTCGACTACCCTCCTCGTCCCCGCCCCCCCTGAAAGAGGTTCAGCCCATGACAACGTGCCCGCATCGAGGTTTCTCAGGACTCCCATACCTTAATGGTGCACTGCACGCTGGGACTTCCAAATCAATATGTATACTTATGCCTTATTGTGTGATTCCTGCATTATAACTGTTGTAAAGTGCTCCGATACCCTTGGGTCTGGCCCACGCTATATAAAACTCCTTAATAAATAAATAAATAAAGCTGAAGGCTATCTGTGCAGCAAAGTACTCCTACGTCACAGAAGGGATAAACTTGGTTGAATCCATGATAAATGTACAGCATGCCAGCTTTTGCCTCATCCACGCAACGTAGTACTGCATGAAGCAGCCATTTTGAAGCATTCAACACTATGGGGCATATTTACAAGCCCCTCTTACCACCACAATGATGTTTTGATGGCAATAGGGACCTCGCCTTATTTACAAGGCAGCGTTAAGCCGCTTAACGCTGCCTTGTAAATAAGGCACCCTTTCACGCTGCATTTAGCGTGAAAGGGGAGGGAAATGGGTGCTGCAGTGGGCGTTCCACCACCGCAACACCCATTGATTTTGACGCTGCCACCTATTTACAAGGGTACCGTAAATAGGAGACAGCGCCAAAATTAAGATCAGGGAAAACCTGGTCTTAAACAGGCAAAACCAGGAGAAATGCTTTACTTCTCCCCGTTTTGCTGTTTCCATGTGTGCTGCCTTGTGCAGCACACATAGAAACAGCAAATTGCCTATGATTGTTTATGTGCAAGAAGGTCCCCCTTCCTGCACATAAACAATCATTTAAAAAAAATGCTGTTTTGCAACTTCTATGTGTGCTGCATCACACATAGAAGTTACAAAACGGCATTTAAAGATTGTTTATGTGCAGGAAGGGGGACCTTCCTGCACATAAACAATCTTCCCCTCAACACAGGCCCCCTTGCACTATGATGCAAGGGTGCCTGTGTTAGCTCTAGGCAGCTAAAGTTAGCGCCAGCAATTCTCCTGTAATTGTTATTTTACTTTTGTGCTCACACCTTAATAGTAAACTGCGGAATCGGTACATTGACACATGTATACTCGGCGTAAAGCATTGAGATATAGCTGCATATTTGCATATTTATCTTCTACAACAGTGATGTGCACTCTGGAATTTGAGTGCATATCATTTTGGTGATATGCACTCCTGTGTTTAGACAAAGCATTTGGCGGCTACATTAAAAGTTTTAAAACTCTGATTTGTTTATCAAAAAAAAGTTTTAAAACTCAGGTGAAAATAAATATTACACGTTCATATTTTCAACTACTAAGGGAAAACTATTGCATATATTATTACTGTCAAGCAGATTACCAGCAGAGTGTTTAGAATGTAGCAGAACATAGGGGCCCATTAGGATGGCGGGCGGACCTTAGTCCCCCGCCACCCTAGTGGTGCGGCAGTCCCGCCAGGGTGGCAGTCGCATTCTGCAACAGCAGCACCTGCCGCAATGCCAAAGCGGCATGTTGTGCATTGCCATGCACAACGTGGCAGGCACCATGCGGTGCCGGCCACCTTGTGCATGGCAATGAAGGGGGTACCATAGGTACCCCTCCAAGTGCAGCCCCCACCCCCCATACCCCCAGGGGCCCGCAACGGGCCCCCAAATCAAATCCCCACCAGCCTTTTCATGGCAGCAAATCTGCCATGGAAAAGCCTGTGAAACCCGCAATCATAATATGGATGGCGGTGCCTTCTAGGCACCGCCACCATATCATGCCCCAGCTCCGCCCGGCCGGCAATCGTAACGATTGCCGACAGATGGAAAAGCGGCGGACGGACTTTCCGTCCGCCACGATACCCACCGCCATAATAATATGGCAGGGGGTAAATCACCTTTTGATGGCAGGCGGATCGCCACCTCCGGCTCGGCGGTGGCGATTCGCCCGCCATCATAATGACCCCCATAGTTCCTCCTCCCCCTTTTCTTCCAAGTCCATAGATTGAGAACAGTGGAAGGAAGGTTTTGAAGCATATCTTTTTTTGTCAAATGTTTTTATTAACATTTCCGTATATAAAACTTATCGCATGGTAATGCGTTGAAACTGACATCATTACATAGGTTTCAAACTTTTGTACATGCAGTTGTTTGCCTGGGAGGACGTGTGCTTTTTACATAGTATGGTCCCTGCAACATACATTATCACATTGTTGTGGAAGCCTTTACACGTGAAAATGTATCTCCTTCCTTTTGACTACCGGTGTACCAACTACAAGTCGTGGTTCTTAACTATTAACTGGGGTGTGAAACCGGGGTGGTGTTCGGTTTTAAAACATATCTTGATGCTATTAATGAAAATGACTTCACTCACAAAAAGAAGTTTGCCTTATTGAAACATTTTTTGGGTCCAGAAGGTAGGAAAACATAAAGAAATCTACCTTGACAATCTGTGATGTGTGAAGGGGATGTTGAAGATGAATATGCATCTGTGCTTGAAATGTTATATGTAAAGTTTAAATCTCATAAGAATGTAATATTGGAGAGACATACATTTTACAGACGTCATCAGTTACCGGGATAACCTGTGGAAAGTTTTGTGGGTGTCTTAAGAACATTAGCGGCCACGTGTGAGTATAGATTCTTTGAAGATGAGCTAATTTGAGATCAAATAGTCGAGCATACTCACAATAGGAAAGTGCAAGAAGTTTTACGCACTCCTCCAAATTTGACCTTGCTGTCTTACATGGCTTAAATGTCTGCCTCACAGTCAATCAAGAAGGTTGTTGCTGAACTAGTTACTACATTTAGCAGGAAAAGCAGAGCTAAATCAAAGAATCTCTTGTGTAATAGGTGTGGTAGTGCAAATCATGTGGTGCCATTAACCATTCTGACTCCGAAACAGCTTCCTAAGTTATGCTTGACAACTCATTAACCACAATTTCATCATCCTCCTTGAATGATGTGTGATCCTTCTGTTCATTACATTATAATGGCAATCTCAATAGTCAGTCCTCCATTACATTCTTAACTCCAGGGATATATACCATCCTATAGCAATAATCCTACAATCTGCACTGCCACGTAGCAATTCTATGTGAGGACCTTACTGCCACCTTTGTAGTAAACAGATCAAACAAAGATGTATGGTCCACCCGCACCTCAAATTCAGAGCCCCACAATAATGTATCAAAAAAGCCCTGCTCCTCAACCAACATGCCAATGCTTCTCGTCCTACCACCAAATAGCATGCCTCTACTCCGCTAAGACTTCAACTGGCAAATGCCATAACTTCATCCTTTCCATTTCTTCTTTGTAACAACACTGCTCCTAAACCATGTTGGCTGGCATCGGTGTTCACAATGCTAGGGTCCTTGGTGTCAAAAGTTTTAAGTGAAATGGCTTTAGCTGCATTCTCCTTGATATAATCAAACTCCTTCTTACAATCATCACCACACAAACGTCTCACCTTCTCAGCAGAGTATGCAACACATGTGTTCTCTCAGCAGACCTTGGAATGAAACATGCATAAAATTCCATGAGCCCTATAAAGGAGCACAACTGATCCTTGCCTTCCGGTACAGGAGCTTCAATTTTTGTCTGCATCAAGTTCTCCTTTGCCTCTACACCCTTTTCAGACAATTTGTGCCTTAGGTAATCCACACTCTCCACTCCAAACTTGCATTTCTCAACTTTCAAAGTAACACCCCTCTCCTCCAGAATGGTTAATACCTGGGCCAACTTCCTGTCATGACTAGATTTGTCACCCGTCAACACTAGTGATTCTTCTTGACTCCAACCACTCCTTTAAACACTGTGTCTATCAATCGCTGAAAAACAGTCAACGCCCAGGCTAACCCAAACTGCATCCTCTTAAATCGGATAGCCCTTCAGGAGTGATAAATGATGTTAGATGGATGCCAAGAGGTTAAGGAATGTTAATTTGAAGGAGCAAGCAGTTGCTGTAAACCTAGGACTCAAATAAAGAATAGAAAATATCATGAGAAAGTGAATCCTTTTCACCTGTTATGTGCTAATGTCTTACTAGGTACTTGATATCTCTGTATTTGTTTCATTTGTAGTACAAGAAGTATTAATATATTTAGCCCTTTTTTCAAGACTCAGATTGGTGCCCAACAGGTTATCCAATCGTTGGGGCAGTATAGTATGAGGTGGGAGTTGGGAGGCCAATTAGTTGTGTTGTATTATGTTGTGCAAAGTTAATATATTTTATGGTTCTGTGATCATAAATGGATGACGACGAAATGCCTAGTACCAAGAACTGGTCTGCTGCATAGTGTTGAAGCCTGCTGTGTTGTATTATTGTCAGTTGAAACTGTTAAAAATAGTCAGTATGATTTCACGATTTATACTGTATGAGATGGCAAGTGTAATAAGGCCTGTGTGGCATGGTACTGGAGGTGAGAATGAGTGTCACGCTTTGAAAGGGTGTGTTTAAGTTGGTGGTTGGTGAGTTGGATGCTGGTGGTGGTATGGGCTGGTGGTGTGGGGAATGGTGTGATGTGATGAGGTGTGGCCCCATGTGGAGGTGGGTAATGCTATATGGAATGAGAGTTTAGTATTAGTGTGTTGTAGATTGTACTTAGGAATGGAATTTGTGGAACGGTATGGTATTGTAATTTGCAGTGTGTTGAGGTGTGTCAATAGGTGAAGTGGTATGGTGTGTTTGGTTAATGTTTTTTATGTGCATCGCTATAATGTGTTATGTGCAGGGTGTTGTTTGCTGTTTCATACCTGCATCATATATCCTGATGGAGTCTTTTGAAGTACAATGCTATGTTGCCTGTTTGGGGCTGTATGTTGTGTGATATAATGATCATAGTGTGGTATGGGATCACGGAATGTCGAGGTAAATAATGTGGTGTGGTGTGATGTGGTATGTTTGGTGGAATCTTTTGAGATCAATTTGAGATGGCTCCATATAATCCACAGATCAACAGCTCTAAGGCAACTGCAAATTTGAGATTTTTCAATGTCTTTAGGACTTTCCAGTTTCAGGATTTTGTGTGTGTCAACTGCATAGTTATAGCATGTGAGGTGAAATACAGTGACCAGTGCTGGTAATGACTTCATGTAGATGTTGAAACGCATGGGTGATTATTGTGTTGGATACACCAACCACATTAGAATTGGAAATTCAGTGAGATATGATTTTTCCCCCTCCCTTCCCCTTATTTTCCACCTTTTCCCATTCCCACTATTGCCTTCTCCCCCCCCCCTCGTTCTTTTACTTCTTTTTTTATTAGCTTTATTGTATTTCATGATGTTCAGTAAGCATTTTATTGTGACCACAAAGGTGCACATTTACATGAAAAATGTGAAGACTAATAATTTGACTGTCGCGATATGTAAAAATGTAAAACCAATAAAGAGATTTAAACAAAAAAAGAAAAGCATGGGTGAGATGATAGAGCCTTGAGGTACCCGGCTTTTGTGAAGTATGGATTGGATGATAAAGGGGGCGGTATAGATAACATTTGTTCTGTTTTGAAGGTAGGATGCGATCCAGTCAAGAGGCAATGGATGTCGATGTACCCATATGCAGTTTTTAGGATTGCATAAGTCGACACACAGCCGTCAGCAAGATACAAATGTGTTTGTGCCTTCTGTTATTTTCTACAGGCAATGCTGAAGCCATCCCTTAGGATGGAGGAAGGATGGCAGGGGATTTGGACAAACACCCTAGGAAGGTTTACGTGGACATGCACCTACCTGGAGTGCTGCTGTTCATGAATTGGTACATAACAGTTGTAAGCCTCTCTGCATCTTTTGCTGTGCAATGCATACCATATCCGTACTCTTCGTTGGCAAGCAGAAGTAGAGGTTGGCAAGCCTACAAATTAACAAGGAGAGCTGAGTCAGAGCCAATCCCAGTAACTGCTTGGCTCTCAGAGTTCATGCAGGAGCCGAACCCTGAAAATGTTTGCTATGTAAATCATACAGAAAACATCACATAAAATGTCATAAAGTCTCTTGAGAATTTAACAAAGTGTACTTCTTTAACACATGGAAGCTTCGACATTAAAACATTTTTTTTTGTTGAAACGTTTTTTATTGCTTTCCAAATCAACAATTCAACAAACATCCCACTACCTCCACCCGTCCAGGAAGTACCGCACATTTATCATCAATACCAATTATCCAGGAGAAGGAACATCCTTCCCACACAGTCCCCTTCCCCCACCCCATGTCAGTGTGCCCCCGTCCCCTACCCCTCTTCCGATGTGCCCCTCCTCCCTAATAAATAAGGTACGGGAGCCCAACCTCTCCCTAAGCAAACAGAGCCTTCCCTCATGCCGAGCCAAGGTGTGGGCGGCCAGGGCCTACCGCCATTCCCCTTCTACTCCCCGCTCCCCGCTACCTCCTGCCTATCAGATGTACTCTCCCCTTCCCCAGCATCAGACATCAACCCCTGAAGTTCCACCACCAAAGCTTCCCACGCCCGGGCCGTCGCTAGTGCCTTCTCATTGTCCCTCCGAAGGGCCAATTGCACCCGGAGCGTACCCTCAGCCCCCGCCCATCGCGCCAACGCCGCCCTCCACCGCAGGAAGCTAGGCCCCCCCCGGGATTTCCAGTGCATAGTCAGTTCCCTCTTGACCATTATCAACCCCATATCATAAAACTTGCTAGTGACCTTCGTACGGCGAGTGTGGGGAAACCAAAGCAACAAACAAGCCCCCATTTCCGGGGCAATGGAGCGGTCCGTCACCTGGTTCAAACAATCCACAACATCCCCCCAGTAGTCACCCAACTGCGTACAGGACCAAAACATGTGCCGAAAGTCCGCCCCCTCTCCCCCACACCGCGGACAATGAGAGTGTACCCCCCCGAAATATCGCAAGATCTTGGCCGGCGTCAGATACGCCCTGTGTAACGTAAAAAACTGGACTAACTGAAACCGGGCATTCCTTGTTCCCTTCCAGGCCCTCCGCACCAGCGTGGACCACGTGGACCCGGGGATCGCCTTCTCAAGGTCCGTTTCCCACTTCTCCCTCAGGGCGCCCAGAGGGTGCAAGCCCTCCATCGACAGTCGGCGATAGAGGCAAGTAATGGCCTTAGTCGTCCCGCGCCGCCATCACTACATATTAGCAACCCGCGGCGGTCTGTGGCTCCGAAAGCCCCATATTCCAATGTTTCTGGAGACTCACCACAAGGGCCGCATGAAGCAGGAAGTCCCCCGTGGGAGCCCATAAGAGTCCTGCAAGTCCTGGAAAAGCAACAGCACTCCCTCTCTAAATAAGTCCCCTACCATCTGCACGCCCAGCTCCTCCCAAACCGCTAGCCCAGACCAATCTCCCCCATGTGGGAGCGCCGTACACATCCCCAGGGGGATCTCCGGGGCATAGGGGTGGACTATGGCGGCCCTCCTCTGACACCTGTTCCAGCACAACCGGAGGGTACGTTCTTCCAAGGTAAGCTGGGTCAGGTCTAACCGCTGGTGGAGGACTATAAAGGCCAGCACATGCCGCGGAATCAGCCTGTCCTGTGGACCCTCCGGGCCTCTATACTCCCTGGCCACCGCCTGCGTAAGCCATTGGAGCTGGGCCGCCAAGTAGTACCACTCAAAATCCGGGGCTGCCAGGCCCCCCACTGCTCTCGGCCGCCGCAACGTGGTCAGCGCCACCCGCCGCCTTCCCGAGCCCCAAATGAAGCCCGTAGACAGTGCTCGTAGCCGCGCGAAAAACGACGCCGGGATCCATATAGGAAGGGTGCGAAAAAAGTAAAGAAGGTGTGGCAACGCCACCATTTTCAACAGCGCCACCCTCCCGGCACACGAGAGTGGGAGCGTGCTCCAAAACCCCATGCTACCCCGCAAGCCGCGAAGAGCCCTGCCAACATTCCCCTCCAACAAATCAGTCTGGGTATGATAAATGTTAACCCCCAAATATCGTAGGCAGCTGCCTTCCCACCGGATCTGTCCCAACGCCCGTGGGGTCCGACCTCCCTGTGACAACGGGAACAAGCATGTCTTGCCCCAGTTGGCCTTAAGCCCGGACAGACGACCAAACTCCTCCAAAAGGGCAATCGCTCCGCCCAGCTCGCTCTCCGCATCCGCCAAAAACATCAGCAGATCATCTGCATATAGGGAGATATAGTGGGCATCCCCCCGCAGGGAAACTCCAGCATAGGCGCACCCCCATCGGGCATGAGCCGCCAGCGGTTCAACGGCCAGGGCGAACAACAGGGGGGAGAGGGAGCAGCCCTGCCTCGTCCCCCTCCGTACGCGGTAGGGGACCGATATGGTAGCCCCCGTCTTCACTCGGGCCGTGGCATTGCTATAGAGCAAGGTGGTCCAGCGTACGAAGTCCTCCCCCAATCCAAACTCCCGCAGCACTCGGTATAAGTAGGGCCATTCCACACTATCAAAGGCCTTTTCTATGTCGACCGACAGTGTGCAGGCCTCCGGGTATATGTCCCGGTCCATCTCCATCACCCGCAACAACCATCGAACGGAAGTGGCCGTGCTGCGCCGAGGGATAAAGCCCGCCTGATCCGGGTGGATTAAGGCGGTCATATGGGTCAAGAGGCGCGACGCCAGTATTTTGCTCAAAATTTTATAGTCCACCGTCAGCATAGAGAGCGGACGGTACGCCGTGCGCGCACCGGCCTCTCCTCCGGGCTTCAGTAAGGGTATCACAATCGCCTCCCGAGCAGAGGCGGGCAAGTGCCCAAGCCGCCAGGCCTCGCTGTACAGGACCTGCAGCTGCGGTGCCAGCAAATCCGGGTAAGCCGCAAAGAACTCGATGGGCAACCCATCCGCCACCGGGGTCTTCCGACGGGCCATGTGCCTAATCGCCGCGCGGATCTCGCCCAGCGATATAGCGCCCCCGAGGTCTCTCCCAGTCTCCGGGTCCAGTCGAGGCAGTCAGGCCTCCAATAAGAAGCCAGCAAGGCCTTCAGGCTCCCCCTCCATAGTGCTATCATACAGCCCAGCATAATAACTGGCAAACCGCTTATTTATCCCCATCTGGGAATAAACCGGGGCCCCCCCTGCTTCAACCAGGGAAAGTATCGGGTCACCCCGGGCCGTCGGATTCGCCAACCACACCAGAAGGGATCCCACCTTATCTCTTTCCGCGTGCGCTCGCATAAGATAGCTTTTATGGTCAAAACAGCTGAGCTTCTCCACTCGCACCGCCACGCCCTCACGCGCCTCGACAACTGCCGCCAACTCACCGTCTCCCGCCTGATGTGCACGTTCAGCCGTCCGCAGCTGGGCCTCTGCCCCCTCAACCTCCTTCAATAAAGTCTTCCGCACTCCGGCCGTGGACGATATACAAACCCCCCGAACAACCGCCTTAAACGCATCCCATTCCGTCGCCCAGCTTGCCGCCGTACCCGAGTTATGCCCAAAATATTGTACTATGCAGCCACTAACCTCAGCCCGGAAGACTGAGTCCTCCAGCAGCAAGGGGTTAAGGCGCCAAGTAGGAATTGCTTGCCGCTGCCTGGACCATTGCAGCATCCCCACACAGGGGTTATGGTCCGAGATGGTTTTAGCTAGATATTCACTATGCCGCATCAAAGTCTGGACATCCGGGGAACACAGTATACCATCCAATCGGACATACAACTCATGAGGGGCCGAGTAGAAGGAGTAATCCCTGTCTATCGGATGATAAGTACGCCAAGTGTCCACCAGACCCCAAGTATCCTGCCAAGCCCGTCTACTATTGGCCACCCGACGGACCACAGACTGCGCAAGGGGCGGGTGGGACCTGTCCAGCTCAACATCAGTCACTGAATTAAAATCCCCTCCCAACACCACCGTCCCCGTCAGATACGCCGCCAACTGACCCGACAGCCTGGAGAAGAACGCGGCCTGGTCTACATTAGGGGCATACACACTGCACAAGGCCATGTCCCTCCCGTCCAACCGCCCCTGCACTGCTACGAACCTGCCCTCCGGGTCCACTAACGTCATCAAAGGCTGAAAAGGGACTCCCGCTCGCACCCAGATCAGAGCACCCCGGGCAAACTTCGAGAAGGTAGTATAGTACAATTGACCCCGCCAGCGCCTCTGCAATGCCTTCCCCTCCTCTCTATCTAAGTGGGTTTCTTGAAGGAAGGCTACCTGGACCCCTCTCCGCACTAAGTAGGCATGGACTTTGTATCTCTTCACCATAGAGGTGAGCCCCCTCACATTCCAAGTCAAAAATCTCAATTCAGGTGGGGTCCCCATCCCATCGCCGAGCCAACCACCCTTTCCTACCCCTCCGAGGCACACTGACAATCCCCTGAAACCCCATAACTCCCCAACTCCCCGGTCTCCCTCCCTTCCCCAGAACAGGTGCTAAACCACAGTTACCCATCCAAATACCACCCCAAACAGAAACCAAACACTCTGGTAGCCACCAGAGTCTCACTATGTCCGTGAGGTTGAGGTGATGGCTCTACGCCTGACGGGCTTGACGACAGTCCTCTTCAGAGGATCCACGCCCAGACTCCACCAATCCTCCCTAGTGCTCCGCTACCTGCACATAAGCCATTAGTGAACTAAGAGGCAAGACAGTTGTCATGTAAACCCTGCACATGCCCCAGATTGTTATAAAGCACCATTAAAGGCTATTAAATCAAACACAATAGGTATTTGGTCAACCCGTATTGTGAACTCACATATTTGAAGGTGCTTTCATATGCAAAAAATAAAGAAGAAGGAGTTTTAGTAAAATAAAATCTTCGCCTAAGTAGGGAATCCACGATTTGGCCAGGTTTGCTGGTTTCACTTTGTACAAATCATCCGCTAAACGGGTGTTACATTTATCTTCCATTATTTATGTTAAGGCTTTGTTTACTTTTTACCTCCATTTTCATTTTTCTGCAGTTTTAATTTTGGGATTATGAGGTGGCCCTTGAGGGATACTCAGATCGAACTCTACTCTTACTAGCCCAAGCAGGATTACCTGGGCACTCCTAATGTGGGCCATGCGTTTAATTACTTGACTTGATACTTTTTTATAGATTGAATGAACTGCAATCACTTTAAAGAGTTTCGCTTTGAAAGGGGAGGAAGTTACACTCTAAACTAGGAAACTGGAATTTAAAAAAAACGGAGAATCCTGCATTATTTCAAAATGTTGGCCCTTGCCACAGAAAAGAAGAACTCTAGTCGCTCACTTGTTTTCCCACTGAACTCTGGCCAGGCTAATAAAAGCGAAGTGGTTGCATAACCCAGACTGTGAGACCTTTGTTCCTGCTCAGCCTTTGTATTCTGAGGCTGCTTTCTCCTGCCTCTTGCATTAACTCCTTCAGTCCCAAGCAGATGTTAGGGAATATGCTCCCCGGAGTGTTCGCTGCTCCCTATTATCGCCCGAATCCAAAATCAGGTTCCAAGTCACAAAAGTGAAGTTAATAACATCAGATTTGTGCAGGAGCCTACCTTGATGTTTCGTCCAAATTATGCATTTTTAGGAATTTGCAAACAATTCCGAAAGTACTCCTTGGAGTCAGCGACTGTTACAAACATGCATATTTGTAACAGGTCTACATTTATGCACGTGGAAATGTGACACAAAACTGGCATTTATATATGGAAACGTATGTGTTTTTTCTCTATCGGTAAACTAATTTTGCTCATTAGAGAAACCTCTTCTACACGCACATCATTTTTGGAGGCTACACACCCTCCTATTCCCACCTTGGAAACGCATCAATTCCTGCCCTTGAGAGGAATACATTTGTAATAGCTTCCAGATTGTGAAACTACCTACAAATTATTGGGGAAGATGCACACATGTTGAGTGCCTTTTCCAACATTTTTTACTTCTGGGTCCTCCCAGAAACATCCACTGTCCCAAAAAGAGAAATTCACCATACCAACAAATTACTATCTGCGCAAATTCCCATTTTCTAGGGTAAAATAAAACTATTCTTCATTCTGTGATTCAGGACTGGAATTTAGCTTACGCAAGGGATGTTGCAACGGAGTGAAGAAATATTTTTGAACCTAGTTGACATTAGCACAAGGACTAATGAAGAAAATTCCAAAGGCCCTGCCTCAACAAAAATTTTCCTATAATTGCACAACATTGTAATTGCATTTATATAGTGCTTACTACTGCTGATGAGGGGTCGAATCGCTTTTCGGCGGGTAGCACACTACTCCGGAACCCAAAAAGGATTAGTGGTGAATTAGTATGGCATTATTTGAGCAGTGGATGTGTGTCTGTTAGTTGGATTGAAGAGGATTGTAGAGGGATAGAAGAGGAGAGGGTCTAAAAAAGTACTTATTTGGAGATCATAGCAGTAAGGGGAGGTTTAGGAAGAGTACAGGCGAGATAGAGGGGGAAGAATCTCTAGAAGTGGGTTAGGGAGGAAGACGAGTTATCGGAGGATTCTAGGAGGATTCTAGGAGGGATACATGAGGGAAGGGTTTAGAAAGGATTGTTTGGGAGATCCGAATAGTAAGAGAAGTTTGAGATGATGCAAGGAGAGGTAGAGGAAGGAGGAGAATGAGGTTAGGGATGAGTCTAAGAGTGGAGGTAGAGGATATATTGAAAGGGGTATAGGGTGAGATATAGGGTAGTGCAGTGGTCATGCTGAATTAGGAGTAGAGTGATAAACATAAAGATACATAAGTATATGGAAGGCATTTGTATATAATGAAGGTGATATAACTAGATTTTAGGAGTATGAGTTTGGGGTAGGGCACAGACTGCAAAAACAGGGGACGAGACGCTCTGCACCTAAAATAGTTCTTCACACTTCCCATATGCAAACCATGTTTTATGTCTACATACTGCAGTCCTGCAGTCCAGTTTATTTTCCCTTTTCCTGCCCTGGTGTAAACAGCTCTATGCAGATCATAGCCAACATGGAGCAAAATTATTAAGAAACCACCGTAGTTGAGTTGCTTTTTGCTAGGAGGAATGAGCTGGGCAGCACCATCTGCACTAAGAGATGGTGCAGCAGCTCTCTTCCCCAGTGCTGACACATAAACATGCTGCCTGGCACCACGCACATACCTTTGAATCATTGTACAAAGTTGCTCGCATGATGTCTAGCATACATTTTGGACTGGAAGCCCAGTCTAACAGTTTTGGTAAAACTATGGGTTCGACATCACCTTGATGCATAGTAATGCAAAGGACTACAAAGTGCTATTTCCATTACTTTATGAGCTACTTTTTCAGCGCAAATACATGTTTGCACCAGAAAGTAAATACAATTGTGCCAGTTTGTTCACTTTCTGTGACTTTGTTCTGGTGCACAGAGTTGATAAATCTGCCCCATATTTTCAAGTCCAAATCTTCATCAATAACATCATCATTATAAAATGTATCTTAAAAAATAATCACCCTTTTCTTTCAAAGCACAAACCATCATGGACTGGAAGACAGAGGCCTGTGAACATTGTCCTCACTTAACTGTTTACAACAAATTACTTGTACAGTTAATTCAATAAATATAAAAATGTTCTTTTATTAAATAATGCACAGCCATATGTGATTTCCTAAAAAACACTTGCGACTTAGTTTATTAGCATTTAATCAAATATAATACACATGTTTAGTGCAGTCTAGATGAATAATCGCACATAACAAACACTTTTGCAATCATTTAAAACATTTTTGCTTGGTTGCTTATGCACACAGATGAAAGCCTATTTACTTAAAAAAGAAAAGTTTTTCTTGTTCAACATTAAAGGAAGTATAACGATTGTGCTTGTGACAAATTTGTAAATAGTTGGCATCGGTTTGTGATTGCTAGGAGTTGAATATGCAATTACATATTTTAGAAAAGGACCTTATTTTCTCAAATATAAACACACATAAAACCTTTTAATAGAAAGT